>NC_050613.1:4838000-6047500 GCF_014743375.2 Drosophila subpulchrella
ATTATTGATAATCAAGTACTAACATTACCCTAAAAACCAAGAATGATTTATAGGCCCTAATTTAACTTCCGAGTAACAAATGCTGCCGCGCATAATTACCAATTGTGCATATAAAATGTAGCACAGAGGGGGCAGATAATAACAATTATCCACTATATTAAACGATTCTTTGTCGTCACCGACCTAAGAACTTTCCGCAGCTGTCTTGCCGTGGGAACTCCCCACTTGATAACCAATCCTAGATAAATGCTCTATTACTGGATGGCTCATCAATTAATAATCGGACTGCGAATTTTCAAGTTGATTTTAAAGGAGTCCTCCTCCGTTGTCAATGCATCCTCGCCATCCTACCGTCCTTAACTATCCTGTCCAGTCCTTTCCGGCGTTGTTCTTGTTGCCCGCGGCTCTTTGTGGTGTTGGCGGTTAGCAGAGTGGCTATAAAAGTGACACTAAGTTAATAAATTTATGGCTAAAACACACCCAACTGCTCTTGATGGCTGATGTGCGAGCTGCTGCTAATTTCCCTTTGCCTTCGCCCCATTTCCCAGGCCATTTCCATTCCCATTTCCATCAGCCTGAATGATGGTGCCACAACAACGGCGATAAGGACACACAGAGAGAAATAAATGATACCTCTTTGGTACAGTGCTGGAGGGGCCAACATGGGGAGCATCATTAGTGCGTTACAACGTTTAATTTTGATAAGTGGCATCGGAAACAAATAATAATAATAAACTGGTGAGCCGGCCCCAATGACGTTTTTCTCCGTGCAAAGCCATGTGTTGTCGTTGGCGTATTAATAATATTTTTATTGGCCGCTTATTTGCCTTTCCGACTACATGTGTGGGCGTTGTGGCCAAATACACATTCGCAATTTGACCTGACCAAGGCTTATTTATACACTGACCGACCATCGCATCCCCGCCTGCAAAATGGTGTTTAGGCTGGCTTTAATTAGTAAATACACGGGGCCAGGGGCGGTGGCAACCTAGATAGATCCAGATCTAATGTATCCATCTAATTCCTTGCTCATCAGGTGCTGCATTAACTTTATGATCGGCAGCCGTAAATGCCATTTTAAGGCCCATTGACTTTCGGCATTTTCTGAACCCGAGTTCATTGAATATTCATGTGCCGAAATGTAATCACACTTTCTTCGGAGAAAGTTTCCCCCTTTTGTGCCACCTTTTTCGGCTACTCCGCATTCCCGCGCAGATTAAAGTGCAGCGTTTTATTTCTATTTACAGCCACATTCCGCACTTTATCCCTCCCTCAATCTCAAACTCAATCTCAATCTCAGTCTTTGTCCCTGTTTCCTACCTGCGGACTTATTTTCGGTGCAAAAATCAATGCTGGATGTTGCCTGGGACCCGGGCACATCCCACTCCAGTCAACAGAATAGCTGACTTAAGCGATGATTTCTGCGATGTTTTGATGTTGTTTTACGGAATGCAGCAATAAAAATGCCTAGATACATAGCTCCAAGTGCTCGGGGCGGACGCGTCCTTTGTAGGGCCAAAAACTAAGCGGCTAATGGCGTTAGTTACTTAGCTTCTTGGTCCTGGGCTCCCTGTTGTCCCCCATCTCGTAAGCCCGAGAACGGCAAGTGCACATAAATGTACAAACAAAAGTTCATTGTGGTGTTTCGCGTAAATCTCTTCGCAAATCTCTCATTTCGCCAGCGAAGCGATATGGTTGGTAGAATGAGTCGAAGTGCCAATACCCTGCAACGCCGCACGTCTTTCAGCTTAGAGATTACACTACATAAAGGAGATTATAAACTGAACCTAGTTCGAGGTGTCACTATAAGCTCCCCTTGAAATAAACTAAAGTTTATTGACTAAGGTGGGTGGTTTTTCTGAGACTAATCGGCTTATTATTTCCCTGCAATCCCATATAAGCCGGGTTTAAGGGATCACTTGAGTCCCCGCTGGCCATGCAACTACTCAATTAATCTACCGCTTGGATTTAGAAAGGAATCAAAGGCAGTACGTATATTTTTGGTGGAGCTAAAATCAATATGCTTCTCCATCAATCACCTGTAAGCCCTGAAAAGTTTAATTAACTTGCGATTAAAACCGAACAGTCTTATCTCTCGATCGGCCATAGAGTCGCATATGGTTCCGTTTCCTCGGATTGACAAGGGTTGCATCCCAGAAAGGAGTCCCTTGGCCATGGAGTTACTTTTGGGCCCGCTGTTTGCCCACACTAGCACACAACAAATGGCATACATAATCAGTGGCGGTGGGGGAAGATGGATCCCGGGCACTTAACGCTGATAAAGAATCGGCTGAACTCGGCAATGTGACGTTAGACATAATTTTTGCTTTATTTTTGTTTTATTTTATCTTTTACTTTTGGGTGGGGACGAGGTCCTGGTTCTGTTTCTGTTTGTGTTCCAGTTTCTGTTGCTCTTTCTGTTCCCTTGCTCTTCCCTTGCGTTTTGTGCGTTCGCTGAAAGGTCGTTGACAATGCAAAAGGCAGCTCGAAAGGGAAATTTATGGTTGGGCATTAAAAGAAATTTAATCGATTCCCCTTGACTCGGGCTTAGCACGTGTGTGCTGCCCCATTTCCCGCTCACCCAATTTCCATATGCCTGCTGTCTCTGCAGGAGCACGGTTAAAAATTCGGGGAACATAGCTCAAGAGATAATGAAAACTACACACATTTTGGTTTTTGCACCTTGAAAAGGTTTTTCAAACTGCAGAAGAACTGAAGAACGAGATGCCTGTTTCCCCAGAGATAATATAGTCTATATCTTATATTCATAAAGAAAGTTTGTTAAAAAAGTGATTTTTCGATGTAATATAAAAAAAGTTTTTTGGCTTTAAAGAAACCAAATCCTATCCAAAACAATGTCATTAAATATAAAAACTCTTCGTCCAGCGACAGGATAATTCCTTCTTTGATAAGTAGTAAAAAAAGAATGGAATGGGACTTATAATTTTTCCTGAATCGTGTGCTCCGCAAAACCGTTTTCGTGAAAACACCATTCCGAGATAATAGCGTTTTAAGTTTACTGCTTAGGTAGCCAAAGGCAGTTAGCAATAAAATGCAGTATTCTTAGAGCTATGTATTTATTTATTTACTTATATAATGCTTACAAGTAATTGTAAATAAAGCTATGTATATACTACGTGAAAATGAAAAAAAAAATTTTAAAATAATTGCATAAGCACGGTTAATTTTTGTGTTTTTTTGTGGCAATTCTTAAGTTATAAATCTGCGAATCAGTGGAGTAGTCCAAGAATCAGTTGTATTTATGACAGTATAATCGTGCTCCTTTCACTTACTTTGTCATGAGGCCATATAACCGCGAATATAACCGGATGATTATCTATTTTGTATACTTTATGAACTAAGTTGATTTTGAAGTACAGATTTTAAATATATAGAATGCTTTTATTGAACGGTTTAAGGGGCTTTTAGTATTGGTATAAGTTTGTCCCAGAAATTAGACAATACGGTAGTGATGATTTGATGAAATGCCTGACTTATGCGGATATTTCGGTACATCAACTTCGTACCCCAACGAATAAACATGACAAAAATCGGAGATTATTAAAATACAATATTTTCTTTGTGCACTTTGCTCCTGTGCTACCATTCCCTTTTGGTTTTGGGCAAACAGCCGCGCGTGCTCTGGGCTGCATTCGGTAAGACATCCACGCCCCCTTCCCCGCCAGGAATCGTAAAAACTCGACGCGCCTGCCCCTTTTCCGGCCCCGAAATGCCGTATGGATTTCCTTAATGAAAGCGCCAAAGAAAAACACTGGAACACACAGCCAAAAGTTTTACTCGGGGGTGCGTGTAAAATGCGTAGATTATTTTCCAGCCTTGTTGTCGTACTTGATATTTGAATGTCTATGCCTGTTGCTGTTTTCTGCTGCCTGTGTGGCATGTAATTAAAAATGTTGTCACGCTCTGCTTTTAACAACTGAATGGGAACCCTGGGGGAGGGGGTTCTGTTTGGCAACTGTGGCAACTCTGGCAGCGACGGCACATTGCAAAGTTCAACGACGGAATCCGCTCGAGTGATTCGCCAGAAAGTATGTGGCAAGATAATGGCATGTTTCAGTTTCACCATTCCCTTAACTGTTTTGGAAATATCCGATTTCGAAACCAGAGCTGTCATAAATAAGATGGAAGATTCTGCCATTGGGTTCGTGGGTGAAGAGGTGATTATGAAAAGGCGAATGGATATGGCGTATTTCGACGATTTAGGATCATCTAAAAATGTAGACTTATTTCATCTTATCCTGTTGATGAACTTTTTGTTAACTTAATTTATTGAGTCCGTGCTTACTTTAAAAAATGTTTTTTAACTTCAGTTCGAAATGATTTCTGTGATTTTTTGTAATAAGCCTCCAGTACTATATATATGCTATAAATTCTTGCACCCTTGTCAATTACGTGGGAGACTTTCAATGTTTTACTTTACGCTCCGCATTCCGTCAGCGAATTATAAAATTCCCCATAAAAAAAGAAGCGTGGAATTGCAGCTAATGGCCATAACACGGACCATAATCCCCTTATTAGGACGCTGACTTTGTTAATTTTTCGCCATCCTAAAACATCCTAAAAATGACGGCATTTGCATGGAAATTTAAAAGAATTTGTCGGGCTTTATTAGAGCAGAGAGGTTTATCTTCTTCTTCTTCTGGGGGTTTTGCATTGTCATTCAGTCAATTTGTTATTCCTAAACCTACTAAACCAGTTAGGTTGCTTTTCCTTTAAAGATGTGCACATTTTTTGGGGATTCTATATTAATTAACCATTTAGGGCTTCTGTTCCCTTAAAGATGTGCTTGTTGTTTAGGGATTCCAGCTGAAATTCCTTTAAAATGCCCGCATTTTGCACCGACTTGCTTTCCAACGTGTTGAGTGCTGGCCATCTTCAAGTTAAAACGTCAGCTAATAGGCCCGAAATTAGCGATGCAATTCAATTAGCTGCCGGCGAAGTGTGTCCCCCAGGGCTTTAAAAGCTGTCTCCCCAACTCGCAACCTCCCCACCCCCAGACCCAATCCACCCCCTTAGGGAGTGACACAGATGCCTTTCATCTGGGTCCCAAAACTGCCACGACTGGCTGTCAATTAGGCTGGCAACCTTGCCTCAGTTTCAAGCCTTTTAAAATTGCCCGCCCGCAAATCGACAGTGTGCCACCCAGGCGCAAGTCAAATGAACTCATTAAAGTTAATGAATAACGAGGACGGGGCGGTGTCGGCATAACGTAAGAAACATAGAATATAAAAACCAGCCAGGCCGGCGGTATTTGATGGGGCTTAAAAGCGACGTGGCTTGGCTTGTCCAGGCTGAAATCTAATCAAGCCGCGCTTCACCCCACCACTCCACCGGGAGAATACGGTTGGTTAATGTGGATTAATCTTATTAAATTATAATTGAAACAAGTGCTTTTCGCCAAAAGTGAAACCATGATTAATTGACTGCCAAGAGTTTCAAATTTAGTAAAATACTTTGATTTAAATTAGCCAGCTATTTAAGAATCTAAGGGCTTATATACACTTGTAGCTAGATTTCTGGGATTTTTGTGTAAATAGGACGAAGTAAATAGGACTCATAGTTTTCCCGGAACCGTGTGCACCGCAAAACCGTTTTCAGGAAAACACTATTCCGAGATAATCACTATTACAGTTTTAAGTTTGCTGCTTGGGTAGCCAGAGGGAATTGACTATAAAATGCAGTATTCTTAGAGCTATATACCACAAGAAAATGAAAAAATTTAATTATGTAGTTTGTAAATATGTAAATCCTTAAATTAAAAAAAAAATATTTTTATCTAGCTATTTTACATATTCTTATGGCTTGCATGGCGTATACTTGATATATGACTTATTATTTCCTTGTTGTACCTATTTTTTTCAATCAAAAACACAAAAGACAAGAAAATCTGTCTTAAAATTTGAAACTTGCAGCTTGAAAATTAATTTTAAATGTCTCTTCGTCATATGGATGGGTACCATGGCGTATACTTGATATGCCACTTAGTTTTCCCTACAAGCATTTTCTTGACTTCAGAGGATGTTTTTGGGATCGACATTGCTTGTGACTTATAAATTAAAATGAATGGTAACATGGCCAAATGGAATCTTTTTCGTTTGGGTAGCCGGGATATTTAAATTTCCTTTCTGTGTACCCACCATCTGTTACTGTTGCCTTCGCGGAACACGAGCGAAGCCTTTTGTCAACCGTTTAGAGCTCCCTCCGTGACCGTCGGGGTCCCAACCCTAAAGGGTTGAGCAGGTGTTAGATTGGACCACAACTTGGGGGATCGGGAGGTACAGCTGGAGGCCAAGGAAGCCAGAAAAGTTCACCGCACGCGCCGTCTGCCTTCAATTGCGCGGCCTGAACTTCATCAATAGTCGGGGCACGCATGTCGGAGGTTAAGGGCAAGGCCCGAAAGGGTTGTTCAATTATGCAGAGTTGCCGTCAGCTATTTTCCAAGTGTTGTGCCACGTCGACTGACACCTCCGACCCCCTTTTCGCGCGCCACTGGCTAACGGCCAAAACCCAGGGAACGGCATAGTGAGGAAAACGCTTGCCAGGCTGCGCAAAGCAATTAATTTTCGGTTAGAATTTAATACAGATTCGCGACTTTTTAATCTTGAAAATTGTCCGCACAAAGGTTGAAATGGTGGAAAGCGTTGGAATGAAATTGCAGCAGCCACAATGCCGCACCTTTTATCCCTTGGCAGGGGGCCCGAAATGCAAATGCGAAATGCTCTCAGCGAAATCTTTTGTGCGCCACTGTGTGAGCCGCCGCCGCCCATGTGAAAAGTATTTGCCCCGACGCGTAAACAATGTCTGACTCTGCTCCCATTTCTGCATTTCCCAGCGAAGAGGTTCAAGGATTGGGTGAACAGAACTGGAAAAACCGAGTCAAGGCGAGGTCATGAGGCAGTGGCAGTGGCAGTCCCAGTTTCGAAGTGCCAACCTGGTGGCGCCTCCAAAGTCCGCATGACCACAAAAAAAGGCCCTCAGCCCCATCCAAATCCCCATCCTCATCCTCAATCCGGTGTAAGCCGCATTGATGTGGCACATCTCTCTCTCTCTCTGTGGGGATCTCGTTTCCCTGCAGCGATTATGGCAACATCATCGAAACAGACCGAAAAAATCAATACTTACGGGGGTCAATTAGTAATCAGCAGGGCGCCAAAGGGGTGGGTCAAGCGGCCTCTGAACTGCCGCAATTTCAATTTAAAATGTTTGCACTAATTTGCAATTAGTAAACTTTTCACTGCCCCACTTTGTGCCTCCCCTTCCTTCGCTTATTGAATTCCATGGACGAAGCAGTCGAAGTCGATGGAAAAATGCTGCCCCGAGTCCCATCAAGATTAATCATACGCACCGTTAAACATTTTGACAGACAACAAAAGTCGCCAGTTGCGAAGGGCGGGTTGCCCCGATTTGATTACGGTTCGAGTGAGATATATATATCTGGTCATAAAGTGGCGGTCAGAGAAATAACACTCTCTACCAATAATTATACATAGCTTGGGACTGAGTTTCAGAGCTTTTCCAGCTCTATTATTTTGACCGCAGCTGTGCCTATACATACACTACATAATTGTTTAGGCCGAGACGCCACAGGCCATTGACCAAAATCAATGCGCCCTACTCGCTGCTCCCCCGGGGTGTTCTAGCCCCCCCTCTTTTTTTCTATTCCGGTCTGCAAATGCTTGTAGAACATTGAAGTCGCTTTGAAATTTTGTTGCTATTGACAATTGCCGGTGGCGAGGGACGGGAGCGTTTTGCAGCAAATTGCAGCACCGAACAGCAAGTCAATGACCGAGGGCGAATGCAGGCCCCCAGAGAGGCGTGGCAGTGGGTGGCTGGGTTGGCCTGCTGTCGACACACAAGTCTTAAACACAAACACACACACACACACCATGGAAACTCTGGCACAGAGCTCAGCCAATGCTCTTTGACTGCACACTCAAGTAGAAACTTGTCAATTTCTTCCGACCCGCAGCGCCAAGCCAGCGCCCCCCTCTGGAAAACCACCGTCCCTCCTCCCCTGGCCGCCCATGTGGCCATCCATCCACAGGCCACGTCCCATCCTCATCCGTATCCTCCTCCCCGACTTGCGCTTTTATAGTTGTCTTGTCTCCTTCAAGCGCTGCCAGCAAGTAGCTAAATCAAATAAAAGAAACGCCGAAGCCTGGAAACATCGCATAGATAAGGACGGAGTGTGAATTCCTTGGGAGATACCCTCTCCCATCCATTCCGTCGCCATTAAATTTGACTGATCCGAAGTGCAGAACTATTTTACGTTTCAATTTGTGGGTCCTACACCCATGTCAGCCGCCTCATCGGGATTATTATATCCTTATTGCGCCTAAGCGAAGCCTAATTGGATCTGGACACGGCATTCGGGTAAATTTATTTTATTCCATACTTATTTATAGCCTCACTGCACTATTTTCTGTAAGTAAATGCCTTTTCACACAAAAAGGATCCATATCAATTTGATATTTTAAAGAAATCGTATACTATACATTTTTAATATATCAAGAAAGTTAGGCAGTAATGTTCCTGTACTGGCAAGAAATAGTCCCAGTGGGAAAGATTTACGCAACATTTATATTAATTTTCAAGGATTGAGGGGGGAAGAACTTAAAATATTTCCCGTCGAATTTTCATATGTCTGTTTTCAATTTTTTCTAAGTTTGAAGGTCTTACATTATTAATTAGGTATAAGTAAATATACTCCCTCATGGATTTTAAAGAAACCATTGCGTAATGGTGATCCTTAGATATTGCAGTGTTGCCATGGCTTTTTATAGAAGTAGTTGCTTTGCTATAGTCACTAAAAATGGAGTTTGAATGGAACAGCTGATAAATAGCCAACTAAAATTCCACAATATATCAATTCAACAGATTAAGGAATAATCAAGATCAGCGGTCGGCCCACAATACAGTATTTTGTTTTTGAATTGTGTGAGCACACTCAGCTTCCCATAGATGTGTGTGTGCCAACCTCTTTTGTACATTGTACGTGTGGCGACAGAGTAGAGCTATTCCCTAATGGGATGCCACCAACCGCTGTCCCAGATATTTATAATATAGAGTATATTTTACTTGAAATTGATGTTGTATTGTGAAGTTTCTTTCTCTGTGTTCCTGCAGAGCCCTTCACAGTCTTCCAAATGATCTTCACGTTCCGTATTCCCACTACCTCATCCACGACCTACTATACTCCTCGACCGACGGATTTCATTAACAGCGCATCCTTGTTGGGCTGCATCCTTAGTGGCCGCAGTGGGAGGCGTAAAAATCGATGCTCGAACCTCTTGAGAAGTTGCAAGTTCTGCCGGCGAGCCTGATTAGCCAAAGGCTTGCGAAGTCAATTTCCGCTTTGAGTCTGTCCCCCGGAGAGTGCTCCTCCTGCTGGAGATGGAGTTGGGAACGGAAATGGCGATGGAGATGGAGATTGACCCACTGGCTGGGCGCAATTACTTTGAGTGCCATAACTAGACGATACGCCATGACCGAATCATTGAATCATCCCGCCCCTGTCTGTCATGCAAAGAAGTGTGCAATTATTCGCACGCTGGTCTAACTGTTGCGCCAATGATGACAGTCCTCCATGTCGTTTCTGTTCCGTTTCCGTTTCCATTCTACGGTGAAAATTGGCTTGATTGACGCTATTAAAGTAATTAGCTTAGGGGGCTCCTTCGATTTCCAATTGGTTAGCGCATTGCGCAAATTAAATAATTGCGCAATTACCGGGTAAATATATCTGGGGCTCCCGAGCTGGCCCATTAGAAATGCCATTAATATGGAATCAGAACCAGGATCGGAATCGCAACTGCAGGCCCACCACTAGTGCTGTCATAATGTGGATAAACTCGGGACCCAGCCGACCAATTGACCCCACAATCGATTCGGTTAGGGATACCAAAGGACAGACCTGGAGAGCCCAGTTAGGTCCCAAGCTGGCTTACATTGTGTCATGCATAGAAAATATATGTACTCTATGTGTATTTTTTTATGGCCATAAGCCGGAGACAAATAAAGCCAAGGGCAGATAGCAGCAGCTGGAATTTTGTGGGGGGGGAAGGGCGGTTAGAATTGAAGTCGAATTTCAAATGCAGTCACTAAAATAATAACGAGTTTCGTAGAAATAAAGTTGTCGTTTTTCGTCAGTTTCCATAGAAATGCAATATTTTCGTGTGAGCGATCACTCACATTTTGTCGCTGGTATATACAAATAAAGCGATGATATCCTAGGGTTTTCACCGGCACTCAAGCGTGCATGTGGTAGAAGGTATCTGTGTCTGTATCTGTGTTTGGGTTGGTTAAAGTGAGCGAAAACAATAAACATAAAATGCACAAATATGTGTGTGTGGCTGTTTACAAAGTAGCAGCAACTGGCTTATCAATTTCCATGTACCCAACCACCCAGCCCCCATTCCATTGTTGCCTTACCTTTTTGTGTTTATTTGCCTGCTGGCAGCCATAATCAGTCAATGCCGCATCGCACCAGTTGGCCAAAAGAGGCCCTCAAACTTCTTTCCCTTTCTTGCAATGCGGGGATTTTGCGGGCCTGGGTTTGTTAAAGGGCCGGATAAAAGTTTTCAAGAGCGGGGAGTCTGATGTCGTCTTACTGCTAATTTATGTACGCACCCAGCCTAAGACGCATTACAAGGGATTCGCTGGGGAGGGGGTAGGTATTAATGTGGAAACACAGTGAGAAACTGGGATGCTATCCCGCATTTCAATAGATTACCGATTATCAAGAAAAATCCAATCGTTCAAAGGTCAAAATTTTTACTAACCACAAAATGTGAATGATAAGCCACTTTGAGTACTAATCGCACATAAAAATCCTGGTAGGGTTGGTCAAAACGATCGATAGCACTATCGATACTATCGATGGTTTTAAGATTTGGCAAACATCGATGGCCTGGATCAATAGTATTCAATTTTACATGCGATTATTGGTATTTTTGTTGAAAAAAAGTGGTTTTATGTATATTTTTTACAACTCGACTGTATTTTAAATGTAAATGTTCAACTTCAGACAGATATGTCCGAATCTACTTAATTATTTGAAAATCAAAATATTTTTTTAGTACAAAATTCAACCACATGGTTTTTGATTGAAGGCCCATCACTCTTTTTTCCCGCAGTGTGTAACGCTAATGCCGCATATATCCTCCATTCAATTCCCTGCCACTCGCGACTCGTTCTACATGACAAATTTTTATGGCCAAATAATTTGGCTTTCTCTCTCGTTGATTTTATGGCCCAGTGGGCGTGCGGGAGGCGTCGGGGCGTGGCCGGCTATCAAAATCATTTGTTTGCTAATTAAATACACTTGCACGTTGCGTGCTGATGAGCGATTAACTCGCTCAGCTGCCGTAGCATTGTAGCATACTTTTCGGGGCCGCGAGGGGGGCGACAATAAAGCATTCGGTGTACAAATTAATTGAGTTTCAAATGACGGACGAGCGACAATGGCCAATTTCCCATTTCCATTTCCCGGCCGGAAGCATAATTTAAAATGCATAAGGCGGCTGGCAGAAATAAACTGGCTGTTACCTAATCCTGGTAATGTGTATCACCAGCGGGGGGAAACGGATAAAAAGGCATAATTAAGCCCACATTCGGTATATTTTCAATAGATTAGGTTGATTTCTCTCTCAAATAAATAGGTCTGTGGAATGCAGAGCATTTCAGTTTGGCATCAAAGGGCTCGACCCGGCTTAACTTTGGCAGAGATAATAAATTAACAAAGCAGAACGCGAGGTTAGTTCAGACAATATGTTATTCTCCGGCAGTTACATTAAATGATCCTTTAGGAACGATATAGCTATAAAATGTGTTTTCTTAAAATCTATATTGCTACTGGAAAAATTACAAAATATGATTTTCGTTTTGTAAACTTGTATTTCACTTTGATAATCTGTTTCGACCTATGAATTGAATATGCATTCAAATTTAAGTGGATATTGATGGTAGGAAAATGTCACATCAATTAGAGTAAAATTGACAATACAATAGCTATATTCCGCTACTCTATGCTGCGTATGCAGAAGGGAAATCTACTGGACCGATCGTTTAGGAGTTTCGAATAGCTTTCTTCGCTTGATTCTTCAGGTAGTAACCGAAGATTGAACGTATCCCGAACCATTTCCGTTCTTTTAAATTTTGTTTAACATTTCTTGTATAGGAAATTAAATAAATTTAAAATTCTGGATCACAGGCTTGCTTTCGCCCAAAAACCCTTAACATCCCCTGAAAAATTATTCTTAGCTTTAGTTATGTTGCTCCAATTAACTGTATCCTGCGAATACTGCAGGACATATCTGTGTACTTCTGATCTGCCCTCGCAAGCATTTGATTCGCAATGGCTGCGCTCACTAATTGGATGGCAGGACAGTCCGGGGTTGTTCCAGGGACGGGCCAGGGCCAGGGAAATATATATCAGCATATATTTCATATGTAAACACAGCATGACAAATACGCAGACAAAGATAGCATCAGCAACAAAGGCAGAGGGGGTGCAGAGGGGAGCGATGCCTTTGAATGGACTGCACTTTAATTAATTTGAATTGAAAAATGCAGATATTTTAGCACTGCGATTGCAGATATTGGCATCCCGGGTCGAATTTATTTGCTAGGCATCAAAGGTGTATGGTCAAAAAGGGATGAATTCCTTATCCATTCCCCCGAGCGCCACACATATTTCCTGTGTATGTAAAAGTCGCACTCGAGTCAGGCATTTAATTTAGCGCTGCTTAATTAGCAAAGTTTCCGAAAGACGACGCCGAATCGGTGTTGAACAAGCGATAAATAGGGTCCCCGGTGGGGGTTGGTGTGTGTGGGTGGTTCTGGGTGGCTGCGGGTTGTTTGCGTGTACTCAAGACAAGTGCGCAGACCTTGAGACACACGCAGCAGGGTGGAGTTGTTGCCTGTCGCTTCTGGCTGTCACTTGCTAAACGCCAGACGAGCGTGGGGGAAATCAGTATTAATTACTCGGACGGACACATGTTGGCCGCCACTGAACCATAAATGGCTGATGAGATTAACGGGCTCCAGTTGCTCTAACTAAACGTAATACGCATTATATATATCCAAGGGAAAGACTTGCAACAGTAAATAGCCCAGAACTAGCTGACTAGCGCTATAAACCAAAGGTACTTAGCGATCTGTTGACTTCTGTGTCTGTTAAATGGACACATTCTACCCATTCGACTTCTCAGGGACCCAGCAAACACCATTTTTAAGAATCAAAGCCAAGACCATACCATAAAATCCAAAGTTATTATAGTTAATGTGTGAGTTGCAGCACATAGGGTTTATAAATCACCCAAGAGAATGGCCGGAGACCAAATCCAGCTGAGAATGAATTAGCAAATCAACTTCCCGGTTGCCCTGGGCAAAGTTATCCCCCTTCTTCCAGAACTTTTGGGCGTTGGTGGCAACTCTGTCGCCTAATGACCAAGTAAATCAGTCTGCTGAACCCAGCTGAAATGTGATTGATGCAGTGCATCTCCACGCTCCCTGCTCCCCAGCTATTGACTCTTCTAATGCGTTGGGAAAGTGGGCCGAAAAGTGGGCGACGACCTTCCACCATTGACGAATCTGGGACGAAATCAAGAGTAACTTTTTGTTCCCCGACTTGTCGACAATGCAACCACAGCCAGAATGTCGACAGAGGAGCCTGTCGCGAATCTGAATCCAAATCCGAGTCCCGAAGGCCCAAAGTCGCAGCCACAAGCCGCAACGCGCTGTCTATCAACATTTTAAGCTAATTAACGCACTGGATACAGCCATGGGAGGGGGGGGTCGTGGTTGTGGGCGGCGGTTGATTTGGTGGAATGGCAGCCACATCAAATGTGCGAAGCGATTTGCAAGCAGTCGAGGAAAATGAAATTATTACTTGGCATGCGGCACAGGGCGGCTAATTGACAAATGGATAGCGCTAATCCCTGAGCGCCTACACTGGCAGAAAAAGTATGGATACTCAGAGAACTGGTATCCCACAGTGAGGGCAACAAGTGTGCTGGGACCTGTCCGAGGAATAAGCCAGCGAAATGGAACACACTGCAGCAATGCAGCTATGCAGCCCTGCAAAGGAGCTGCCCCATCACCCATGAATCTCGGAGGAGAAGGCCATATAATAGCCTCGATACGGCCAGACACTGGTGGTGCCCAGCCGGAGGGGGAAAGCTGAGGAGTGGGCCCCGAACTGGGCCGCACATGTGAGTAGCATATGTGTACATAGATAAAGCCCTACGAGGGCAAGAAACTACTGGTGTTGGGCAGGGGTATGTCTGCCAAATGGCATGTTCAAACAAAATTAGGCGTGCCAACCAGGTCCTGTTGTTCCTGTTGTTGTTCGGCACGGGTCATCAAACCAAGCCGGGATTGCAACTGCAATGGGTACAGGGTGTTCCGGCGCCTAAAATAAAAACTAAGCCACTTATTTTATTCCTGTTCCGTTTTTTTTTTAGTTAAAGTCTCTTCGTAAATATATATGTAACAGTACGATCCCATTTAAATGCACCGACAGTTATAGTCATATAATTTTTATCAGGGACCATATGGCTTATAAGTTTTTTGAACCTCAGTAACCCAGGCCCACAAAATGTCCCTATTATTTTAAGAGCGCTTAAGATGGGGTGACAATTTAAAGTCAACACATGTATCTAAGACATATGTTACTATTTATGTTAATTTTTAAATAACTCAATTCCCTAAAAATCACAGTCTTAGAAATATTGTTTTCCTTAAAAATCATCATCCATATTATCAGACAGCAAGTACACAAGGTCTTAGATCTATTTCAGTACTTCAATTTAAATGGTGCTTTTAAGTGTTTATCAGGAAATTACATTTTAGCTGCAGAGGAAAAGCAAACGTGGAACGCCAAGGGCTGGCTTTACAGTGGGCCCCCAACAGATGCTACCCGTTCACGTCCCACAAAGTGTTTGGTGATAGGCCTTTCAATCATCGTTTCACTTAAAGCAATTTAATTTGGCCGCTCATTGTTCCCCAAGCCCCAGGCACCCTGTTTTTTTTTTGGTCGGGCCATCGGAGAAACGAAAATATTTTTCAGCCAAGTGAAGAAAAATTAGCAACAATAAATTGAACGGAAGTTGCTGCTCAAATTGAAAGCACGAGCGGGGAAGTCGGGGATGGCCAGGGTATTCCCCGGAACAGGAACTGGGTACTAGTAGGCCCGGGGGAGGCTCAGTCGGCGGTGGGCGTGGCATGTTTGTCTGTGGCTGCCACGGCGGCCATACGGTCAACATACACGTAAGCCGTTGCGAATCTGAATGTGAATGGGAATGTATGTATGGCTACGTGCCACTCGCTGTGCTTGAGTCCCAGTCCGCAGCCTACTTTTCCTTAGTTCCTGACGACTGCCTTCTGTCTAGATTGAAATTCCAGACCAGGGCCAAGAAGGGGCGTGCCACGCCCACTGTGCACAGGGGGAAAGTCCTGACAGTCTCGCTGAAGTCAGGAATAATATGAAGTAAGTTCAAAAAATGGAATACATCGTACCCCTACATGGGGAGCAAGTTTCTTTTCTAACAATAACTAGTTTATTACTAAAAATAAGAACTCAATATATCATTAAATTGGAATTTTTAGGTAACCTGACTTGATAGTTAGACCACGAAATGCTATACCTGAGTTTCACGATTTTGCATTAAAAGCTATAGCCTTAAAATATTCATTATAAATATTTATAAAACAATTAAAAATCGATAACAAAGGCAAGTAATGCCTAAAAAACAATAATTTCGAAGACATCTACTAAAGAATAAAGATTAAATACATTTTTTAAAATCAAGTTAAGATATGTATAATGTAAACTTAAAACCCATAAGTAAATTTCATTTATTGTAAAAAGTCTATCTAAATATACTTTTGAGTTTGTTAAAAGTTTATGTATGATCTGGCAATGAAAGAAGCTCCATACGCTCCATTTCATTTTCTTACCTGTAAGGACATGTGGCGGCGAAGCAGTTTAGCTTCGACCGCAGGCTGAAGGACGAAATCGGGACAGACATTGCATACAGATTTTTAATTTCCATATCGTGTTGCCTGTCTGCAGCCTGCAGCACTTTGTTGCTGCTGCTTTTCCACAGCTTTTCCATAGCCTTCCCCCTGGCTTTTCCTCTCGGCAATTTCCGCTGCAAGTGAAACAAAGGAAAACCAAACATAACAACGCAGCGACAAGACTAAACGTAACTACAACAACTGCTGCAACAAGAAACAAAACAATGAGCGAACAATGAAAGGACGAATAAATGTGTGAATTGAATGTCTGGGAAGCAGGCGGCAAGAGCGTCACTCACCAATTGAAATAATACAAAAAGACCGGAGATTTCAATGGGATCTCCAATAGTCACCACAAGTTTGCCTGATAAACCAATCGATAAGCAATTGTAGCTTCAGCTTCCATTATTTTATTAGGCAAAAACACCTCTTGACGTGAAAAGCAAGTGACGATCGCACCTTCAACACACAAAAGTACTGATATCAAACTACACTATACAATCGGCCAAGTAAAAAAACTTTTTAATGTTTGTCTATTCGGCACGCCTAACCAAAATAGTTCATCATTTTATTTTGTAGCGTTCCGAAAGTGCAAGTTTTAGAATTCAATCTTTACAACAATTCTTTTAAGAACTATATCTCAACATTGAACTTTTGATTAAAATAAAGACATAAACTTAAGCAAATATGCTTGTGTAACATTCGCCACAAAGCCGCACTTCTATGTTCGGGCTCTTTACATCGACATGAGCCCCTCTATAAGTATCTTGGGCTGATCTTGGATAGAGGACACACTTTTCAGAGGCACACAACGTTGGTCAAGCAGTCTGTGTTTTCAAAGGCAGCAAGCAGTCGTGGCTTCCTTTACCGAGATATAAACTCTCAATGTGCAACAAAGTTCAGATATATAAATCCATTACCAGCCCATTTAAAAATGTTTTAAAATCCTCAATAAAATTGAAGTAGTAAAGTGAAGAAGTAAACATGTAGTTTTTATTTTTTTCCGAGTTCCAGCGTATTGATTCCGCCAAAATAAATTAAGATTCTTTAAAAGTTCTGCTTAGATTACAGATCGAAGTTACCCATGTCAAAACAGTAAGGCAGTCTTGCCTTTGGATTCCAGTAGTTCATAACGGTTTCGGCTTTCACAGGCATCACAACTCCATCGAACAGATTAATTGTTACATAATTTTTAGAGTGCAAATTTATCGTAAGCTGCGACGCAACATAATGGAGTACAACTGTCGTTTGGCTAACCTGGTGATGCAGGTCATCCGCGTGGTCGATTTTCCAGTCACCGCCACGCAAATACTCCGCGTCATGAATATGAGGCTGGGCTTGCGCTTCGGAAAGGCCGATATCGTTCCGATTCTGGTAGATGCAGTTAAATATGGCTTCTTGTGCAAGAATAACAACAAGTACGAACATGTTGACATACGACTAAATTGCTGCGACCCTTCGAGGCAGAACTTATTGCAAGAACTAGGGATCGATAAGTACAAGACTGAAGCATAGCCCGCGGGTAGCAGCCAACAGAAAAAGAAAGGAGGAGGTGTGTATGGAAGTTGAAACAAGAGATATATTAACCGCCCACTAGTTTCGAGGTAGGCCGAACCAGTTTCACAAGCCCATGCCATCAAGAGAGTGTGATCCAGTGGACGTTGACGAAGATCAGGAGGCATTTGTCGATAAAAGAACCTTTCGAGTCCATGGTGGTGCATGATCAAGTGATAGAACGCCCATACCAACTTAAAGCGTGCTCACTTGTAGATGCACCAACGACCAACCGAAATTACCAATTCTACTTTGTTGAAATCCTCTAAGGAAGAACCGTTCTAGTCCTTGACTGCAAGATTTGATAGTGAACATTTCACTTGTATTTGGATATTGATTTTAATGCTGTATTTTATGTATTGTGGAACTCGATAAAAAATTCAAAATACTGTAAAAGCATACTTTGTGGCCAAAATAAATTCTTAAAAGCGTTGATTATGTCTTATATAATGATTTTGTTGTTCATTTGCAGGTGGTGAGGATGTCGCCTGCTGAGCAGCTTCGCTTGGTCGGAGGATCGGATGCCTACCAGTTGGCGGCGAGCACTGGAGGCGGAGGAGGATCCTCCAGAGGCGGTGGATCCGGAGGCGATGCCGCGGGCGGTGGTGACGGGAAGCTGAGCGACGTACACGACAAGTATGCCATGGCATTGTCCCACTTCCTGGACTTTCATTCCAACGAGACGGTGGACATGGAGCGGCTGAGCGGTCCCATCCTGAAGTCCAGCATCAAATCGGTCTACTGGCTGTTCCTCATCCAGTATGCAGCCCTCGCCCTGCTGGGCGTGATCCTGAACGTGATCATCGTGGTGTACATCATGTACCACCGGCTCTACAAGGACGTGACCCACGCGTTCATCATCAATCTGGCGCTGTGCCACTTCGTCCAGTGCGCCCTCGTCCTGCCCGTCTCCCTGATGGTTATGCTCATCCAGAACTGGATTTTTGGCCAGTTTCTGTGCTTCTTTCTACCCATGCTGCAGGTGAGCGTAATTTTAATTTAAAAAGGTTTTGGTACCAGCTCGGCACCGAATCGACTACGTACGAGCACTGGTACAGCAAAAAAGAAATACAAAAATTGTATTTCGACTCTTCTAAAGATTCTAATTTCGAATAATTATGGTTTATGGTTCGGAAACGTGTCCATCAGAGCGTTTCAAACCACAATTATAATACCATCTCTAGGAGAAAGGGAGAGTGAAAAGTTTGGTTGGACATGGCAGCTAGTGCTCTAAGGTATCTTCATTAAAAACGTAGAGCATTTTAAACGAGCCGTTTAGCTGCAAGGGCCACAGACTACCCTTGCAATTTAACTATCCTTACCCCACTCTCCCCTATAAAAGAAAAGAAAAAAAACAAAAGTACTAAACAAATTTTTAAGGTATGGATAGGTACAATAAAATATTTGTTGGTCTTGGTTAAGTGTAATATCCTTTCAAAATTTTTAAATTGCCATTCTTAAATTACCTATAATTGGAACCAAAACCACACCGGTACAAACGAATAGGTATTAGGGACGATAACCAATTGGTCTTGTCAATACATATCGATTGACCCAAAACAAGTTTGCCACGCCTTCTCTAACGCCCACAAACCGCGCAAATCTGTCGCGCCCACAATTTTTATGCTAGAAAAAAAATTGTATCTGTAATGTATTAATCTCGTCAATACCTATCAATCGACCCGAAAAAAGTTTGCCACGCCCACTCTAGCGCCCATAACTCTTAAATCTGTCTGCCGCCCACATAACCATACAATGAGATCGCGAGTAGGTGGCGCATTACCATCTCGCTTTGCTGCTTGCATATATCCATCTCCCTTTGGTCCCTTTAGCTGAGTAACGGGTATCTGATAGTCGAGGTACTCGACTGTAGCGTTCTTCCTTGTTTTATTTTTGTTTCTTCGCACACGCAACTTAGCTATTGGATTCCACCCTGACAGACCGTATTCCATAGAAATCACTGTTAACTACAGCTCAGAGCTATATATATCCCATTTGGCAGTGTGCTGAGAAGTTGGCATCCGGTTCCGCTCGATTGAGCATCGCCTGCAGGTCTCCTGTCCCGCGTGGCGGCTGCCCCACCCCATTATGGAAGCCACCGTGTGATTGACACAAATTCTGGAGGATGGGCACGGGGCTTTGGAGTCAGAAATCACAAGCAAATAGAATCGTATACTTTCATTCGATTTGATGCGCCTCCGTCTGTCACTTTGTGCCGCTTTTGTGTGGCGAAAACAAATGCGACCTGAAGAAAAGGACCCGCGTCCTGGTCGATGCCAGGGATGAGGATGAGGACGTGGCTTTGGGGGATAGGGGCGAGGGCGAGGACAAACCGCCTGGCAATTCGATTAGGCCCGACGTCCGTAGAGCAGACAAATGATTACATTTACAACCTTGGAGCTGCAGGAGATTCTATTACGGAGCAAAACGGTATGGGAATGGGTGAAGAAACGGGAGTGGGTAGTAGGAACGGGATATGATTCGATTTGATTGCTATCACAAAGGGCGACAAATAGCTGGCGCACACAAACACACATTCATCACTGCATAGTCACGTGTGCTCATGTGGGTGAACTCCTCTTCCTGTTCCTTTTCCCGTTCCTGATCCTGTGCCAAACGCCATCCCCGCCTAATGGAATGATTGATGGGCGGCTTTGAATGAGGATTGGCAGGCGCTGGGCTGCGGAAGAGGATAAATCTGACAAGTAGCGTTAAATCAGCTCCTTAAAGACCTCAAACATATAGTTCCTGCTTGCTCCAGAGGGCGATTAAATAAATAACATAAATATATAATTAAATTTATTTGTATTACCCTTAGCTTTCCTAAACCCTTGAAGATTTTACGAATTAAAATGTCACTAAAGTATTATAAAAAACATTTTACATGTTAGCAGCGGAAAATAGGATATGATTTAGTCCAACGACCGGCAAGATCAGGGTGTACATAAAATACAAAGGTGCATCTTAATAACTCTCAAGCTAATTCGCAATCGGTTTTAAAAAAGACAGCGCTCTAATCATAATTAAAATACTCTCTGCAAGGGTATATAAATGGTAGTTCGGCCAGCGTTGCCAGACTGAGGTGTGACCACATTCTACAAATTCGAAGCAGTTTTTAAAACAAAAAACAAAGTGCATATATATACACTTATGTACATAAACAAAAGGTTCAGATTCCACATTAAGGTTAAACTTTATAAACGCTTTCTAGTTTGTATACCAAACTCTCATTTTACAACATTAACCCATAACATTTTTACAACGAGTTGGCAGGCCGAAACGCGAACTTCGAATCTGAATGGCTAAATAGTGCATCGATCTGGCAACTCAGCCTCTTTTTGCACGTTTTCACACATGCTGGTAGTTCATCAGCGAAAGTTTAAATTATAAAAAGTGAAAATTGCTTAATAATTCGTCTGAAAACCAGTAATAATCACTGCCCATCATTAATTGGTGCTAATACTAGAATTAATATAGATGTGTTGGAGTCTTTTTGGAGCCTAGAAAATTTTGCTTCTGCAAAAAGCAAATCGTGACCTTGTAGACGTCAACGTGCACGCATGCGCGAAGAGTTCGCGGACAGTTTTTCCAAGAATTTCTCGTTAAATAAAAAGGCAGACACAAAATGGTGAGCAGCGGCGAAAAAAGCTGATAAAATTGTGTTTGCTGATTTCTTTTAAATATTTTACAGCCAAAGCATAACGAATTAAAGAATCGTTCGAAGAGAAAGTATGGTCAGCGCGACGGGAAACATGTTCCCCGAAATGAGGTTGTAGAAAGTCATATCCAGATGGGTGTCAAAATAGGTGCATCCGATACCCCACTGTCCAGAACTGAAAAGGGCGTCGTTGATTTGTCCAATAAGACTATTTTCCCTCAACAAAACCCTCAGCACCAGCTAAAAAATGTCTCAGAGGGCAATCCGCATGGCATTCTCGAAGAATTCAAGGAGAACGTTCAACAAAATGTTACCAATACCCAACAGCCGTCTTTCGCGCAGGATCATATCGCTTTTCTGGACCAATGGCGCTCGAAATGGAATCGCACCTTGATGGAATCAAATAATATTGTTCTGCAGGAACATGCAGAAGCGCTCCTGCCAACCCATGCAGTCCAAAAGATGCCCAAACTGGAGCCCATTTCTTCAAAGTATCAATCACCATCAAGTAAAGATCCTGCAGTTCAGGGAGAAGACTCTCCGATCGACCTTTCGTATAAGAATGGGTTTCATCAGGCAGCTCCAATGGCTACCTTCGATTTCCCAAATACGGAACCCGAAAAGAGTCAGGCTGCCTTGCTTGAAGTTTACCTCTCAGGTAAGGATAGCTCGATTGAGAAACCGGTGCGAAAATCTGATGCCAGCCGCTTGGTTAGCTTGGATCATCAATATGTCAAGGTGAAAAATCCGAAGGCAGCCCTTGGGAAAACCATTTGGAATAAGAACAATCTCTGCGATCACTCTTTGGCCAAAGTGAAAAATCCAAAACAGTTTCGGAGCGCAAAGGAAAAGAAGGACGATATGGAGCGTTTGTGCGAAATTGAGACGATTTGCATGCGCTTGAGGGACATTGAAGTGCCAAACAATGTGGGCATTGTAAAGGGGCCCGTCACCTTCGAGGATGTCTTTGACGTGCTGGGCATTAAGGAGGAGCAGCAGGAACCGCAGCTGCAAGTGGCTCATCCTCCTGCTGAGCCCATTCCAGGGAAAGAGGATCAGCAAGTCGCCGTGTTCGATAATAATATGGCCCTAGAGGAGGATCTGGGACCCGATGATTTTGACAGTATCTTCGATTATCTAGGACTAGAGAAGTCTCCTCCAGTGGACCCACTTCTAGTGGACCGACTTCCAGAGTACCCACTTCTAGTGGACCTACTTCCAGTGGACCTACTTCCAGTGGACCCACTTCTAGTGGACCTACTTCCAGTGGACCCACTTCCAGTGGACCCACTTCTAGTGGACCCACTTCCAGTGTTCCCGTCTCCAGTGGTCCCACCTCTAGTGGACCCATCTTCAGTGGTCTCATCTCCAGTGGTCCCATCTCCAGTGGACCCATCTGAAGTGTTCCCATTTCCAGTGTTCCCATCTCCAGTGGTCCCATCTCCAGTGGACCCATCTGCAGTGGTCCCTTTCCCAGTGATCCTATATCCAGTGCTCCCACCACCAGTGGTCCTTACTGGAAAGGAGGATGCCATGACCGATTGGACTGATTCGACCGATTCCGAAGACGAGACGGATCAGTCAAAGGAGAAGCATTTTCACACTGTGGTGGTGGTGACCCAAGGAGAAGAGGAGAAGTACATTGATGTGGAGCACGTGGACCCGGAGTCCTCTGAAGAGGAGAGCTTGACTGATAAAGAGAATACCGACGAGGAAGAGGATTCCTTCAATGATTCTGATTGGACAATGGGGAACGAGGAAGAGTCGGACACCGAATAATACCCGATGACGTTTCTGTATATTTTGACTTCAGTTGCTCTTGAAATATCTTAATAAAATTTGAATTATGAGCCCACAGAAACTTAAATTTGGATAATAATAATTTAACATAATTGGGGGGATATTTACAACAAACCATTGAAAAGTAATTAATTGTTTAAATAAGTAAGGCACTTATTGGAAAACAAAAGAGCTCTTTTTTTATATATATATCTATTTGAGGTAATTTTTTTTCACCAAGTGAATAAGAATAAAGCTATTTTGCCATTCAAAACACACTTTGAGAATAAATAAGTAATGCAAATTTGACAGCTGCAAAACCTAAAACCATATAGGATGTTGGTCTTTTTTAAGTTTATAAAAATGTAAATAGTACTGAGTTTTAGGATCTTAGAATTTTTTGCTGAATATATTAGGAGAGAAAGGAATTGAGGCAGCTACCTACTGATACCCCCATATTGATATCTCCTTCTTGCAATTTCCCCAGGACATACCGCTGCACGTGGCAATGATCTCGCACATCCTAATCGCTTGGGACCGGATGCGATGGCTGAACGATCCGCTGAAGGGCCGCCTGCCGGGATTCGTCTGCTGCTGCGCCACCTGGCTGACCGGAATGGTGATTGCCCTGCCGTACCCCATATACACCATCTACGTGGAGCTGGGGGTGAGTACTCACAGGAGCACTTGTTACTTTATTAAAAATCAGCGCGCACAACCTGGTTGCCACGGCTGATCAAAGCGAAGCGCACTAGACCGGAAAAGCGGCGCGGAATCTTCCATATGCCATTCCGTACACATGAGCCGCACGGCGAGCATCAGTTGACAGATTCCCGGTAATCGAGGCCTGGGACCACTCACCTGGCTGGCTGGCTGGCTGGCTGGCTGTATCTGAAATCTGGGATGCCTGCTGACAGCCATGGCCTGGTATGGCCTGGTTTCGGCCGGTCGAAAAGTGGGCCCCTGTTACAGGTCCAAGTCCGTTAACATCGCCTGTCAACGGGCTCTCCGCCTGCATTTCGTTGCCAAAACATTTGCCCACATCGACTTGACTTCCCTCCCCGCTCCTGCCCCCTTAAGTTCGACCACAACAGCAACAAGAGACATAAATATTTATGGGCCATAAAGTGTTGCAACTTTTTGATACACTCCCTCACCTCGCCGTGGGTGTTGTCCATGGGTATGGTTATGGGTCCCTCAGCCCCTCTGGGCTGGCATTGTGTCAAATCATCACTTGCATATATGTATGGCATTCCCCATCCCCCGGGCTGCATATATTGTGAGCAGGATATACCAAAAGTGGGCGAGGGAATGCCAGAAAAGCCACCATCTAAAGTCATGCAAAAAATTCTTGTTTTTAGATAGCTGCATTCACTTTGTAAATGTTTGGGCACGAATTGTGTGCATAAATTAATGAGGCATTATAAATTCAGTAGTTTATTTGTTAAATAATGAATAAATAATTACATATTATTGAACCTAGTTTATGTACACCATGAATCAGGAATAAATGAGGTTTTAAAGGTTTTAAGGTTTTAAATTCAGAAGCTGGTTTTGTATAATAAATAAAGACTTCAATTTTTTCGACTTAATTTTTAAGCCATGAATCAGAACGTCATTTCTAAACGTTATTCAGATAATATCAAACTTCTGGTCTCTTTTTAGTTCGAATGAAATGTAAAAGGAACGAAATGTTTTATATCATTAATTTCCGTTTAGTCTCAAAGTTTATTATTATTATAGTACAAAACACAAGTATCTGAGCAAATACCGACTCCTTCATTATGCAGTTTAGAAGTTATGTTATTAACGTTCCTAAATTTGCAAAGTTTCTCTCGGCACTCATTTCCCTTATGCCATGAATTATTAAGTATTATTGTGCTTATTTATGGGTGTGAATTCGTTCCATTAAGCCGATCGTTTCTACAAATGGTTACCTGTACCTTTAACCCCCAGAAACTGGCACACATTCCCGAGTTGATTGAACCTTTGCCGGCAATTTTGTGTAATTTATTTGGCAATTCACTGACCACAAAACCTGTCACTGCCAGTGGGGCAACAAGTGGAGCACTGTACTGGGCTGTCCTCCAGGGGACCTGGTTTCTCTAGCCTGCTCCCAAACATACCCACATACATACGATCGGGCTCCTACGAGCCCGGTCGCCTGTCAATAATTTCATTAATTCAATATTTGCGTATAATTTGATGGCTCCTCTCCAAGGCAACTCCCTGCCGCTGTTCCGCTGCAAACTCCCCGGTGAAGCGGGGCTTATTATATCAAAGGGGGCCGCCTGTTTGTCTGTCTCCGCTGACACACCCCCTTCGTCCCACCCTTTGTGTTTGAGGCAATTTATGAATATTTTAGCATTCTATTACGGCGACACACATACACTAGTGGAGTGGGTCCTCGTCTGGCCCGAATACGGGTGTATAAACAATTCCATGTGGACTCTGATTGCCAATTCACAATTTGGCAAGCTGCTCCACAAATCCTCCACCTCGGAAATCATTCCTTCGTTT
Source organism: Drosophila subpulchrella (assembly GCF_014743375.2). NCBI lineage: Eukaryota > Metazoa > Arthropoda > Insecta > Diptera > Drosophilidae > Drosophila > Drosophila subpulchrella. The sequence continues at coordinate 4,863,550 of NC_050613.1, forward strand.
AATAAGCAAAAGTTTCCCATAGTTTGCAGCCCAAAAAAAATCGGAACCCTTCCCCACGCAGCAGCCAAAAGTCAAACACTAAAATGAATTGCTCCGCCGACCAGGTTCAGATGAGTTCAGTTCGGTTCGGACCCAGTTTTCTCAGTTGGTCCCTGCTCTCGTGGTCCCTACTTTCCGATGGGTCGCCTCCGATATCCAGATTTCAGGTGCGGGTAATAAGCGATTTCATAACTGGCCAGCGAAAAGTTTTCCGTTTGTTTTTGTGTTTGGCCTGGAAAAGTGTCAGAAACTTTTTACACACAAAACAAATTGAAATTTTCCATATTCCTACGCATGCCCCTCGTGTCTACGGCTACCTGGCAGCGGCTTCCCTTTGTGGGGCGGCAAATTGATTTTTTAAGTTGTCCCCAAACAAATAGGTATGGAAAAATACAAAAATTCGGAAATCCCTTTACCTCCATCAAGTTGGAGGTCCAGACGCCTGCTCCTGCTGCCCACCACGCTCCTTATGATAATGCATAGGGGGGTCACATCCCATTTCCGCTCCCATATCCCGATAATCCTTGTCGTTTTACTATTAGTTGATTTATGCTTCACGACGTGAATTTTTCGAACTCAATGAGCTGAGAAAACTTGATCTAATATTTTTGGCTTTATTCATATTTTTATTTTCTACCAGTTGGTTGACCATTTTAATCTGATTCTTTCTTTGGAGATGAAATTTAAAAAAATGCTTCGAGGATGAGCCGTTCTATGTACAATTCTATATGAAACTGCATCCCCAAACCTGAACTAGTACTTTATACAATTTTATATATAGACGAATAGCTAAATGCTGTACTTATTATTTCGATTGAACTAATCTAATAACAATGTGCAACATTTTTAGGGGTTAAAATGAAGCCGCAACGAGTCAGACCCCATTTGACATTCCACTAGCTTAGTCCGCTTATGGATATTACACCGCTTAAATTAAGTCTTTGAGGCCTATTACATTTTTTGGTATTTGAGGTACCTATAGATAAATAGATTAAAATTGCAATACAAGGTTTTTGAGTCTGCACTTTGTTTACAGTTTTGATATAAGTTATTTATATTTCACTTCTCTACATTTTTTGTAAACTATTATTGAGACTTGTATTTGAAATTTTATTGGTCCTAATAAATAAATAGGCTTCTACACCCAATCTGTAATATACAAACGCGAATTGAATAGTTTCGATAGTACTTTCAGATTTTGTAATCCAAACTGCGGTTCCGTGTTATAGTCATCTACAAGCTATATTCTTCTATAAACGGAGTTTTTGTCGAACATATAAGTTACTCGGATTAATCACATGATGTAATTTATGCACAACTGGTTTAGAGTAACGGGTAGCTGATAGTAGAAACACAAGACTTTAGTATTCCATCTTGTTTTACTTTTAATTTTGAGTTCATAACTCAAATGTTTCAATAAAGCAAAGTTAGTAGCCCAATCCCCTTCCCAATCTACTGAAATATATTTTCTCAATTTTAATTGACATTCCTTGAATGTGTTTACATTTTCATTATAGATGCTTTCTTTTTAAAAATTAAAAAAATTCGGCTAGATGACTTTGGCAGCCCCAAGAAGATAACGTTTAATCTTTGTTGAAATCAGTTTTAATTTAGCTTGATAATTTCAGTTCAGTTTAATCAGTTCATGAGTTTTAAAGAGGAAGCCTTGTTTATAACAAAAATGTATCAGTAATAAAAATGACGCTTTGGTTTGCTGTACCTTGTAAAAGTACATGACATAGTTTAATATATTGTAAACAGTCTTCAGTCTATATATGTTATGGAAAGTTAAAGTGGCCACTTGGATTACAACTTGGGAATCTCTGGGGATATGAATGACATGGTTCTGCTGCAGTTTAGAGTTGGTACATTTTAAGTTTGTTTTGCCAGCGTTCGTTATATTTTCGAACAGCTTTGCGAGTCCTTTGAGAGACCGAGGGAGTGTGACTGGCGTGGGAGAAGCTTGAGTGCCCGAAGTTCCCCTTGAACTAGCTTAAATCGTTGTGTATGCAAAGAACACGCCTTTGTTTCGTCCCGCCCCCTCATTTGGCCCGCTCTGCGGCTACAGTTTATTTATGTTTGCTGTTCAGTTGTTGCTCCCCATCCCGCCGCTGCCCCGCTGCGGATATCCGGTTGCCGGCGTTGACTTTGGCACGCGGCGTCTTCTAATCCCCTCCAGCTCCATCAGCTCCAGCTCCACCGCCACCGCCCTTTTGGTATTACCAACAGAACTTGGCCGGATATGCGCCTGCAAAACGAAAACGAAATTACGCCGAGGGGCTAAGGGGCAGAAAATTCAAGTCACTGCGCAAAAGAAACGGCTAAAGTAAACATTATCAAGTCTACAAAGGCAGACGAGCGGGCGGGATTTGGGCGGAATTGGGCTAGGACCAGCTAGGGGCGGTTGGGATGACACTCTCAATAGATTCCCTCAACCAAATGAAACGATTTTGGGGTAGTTGAGATCAAAGAAGATGGGTTTCGCATCTCTCAATTCTCTGAAACTATTTATCAAGACTTTATGAAAATGTAGGAACGTTTTAATAATAATTTGTAATATTTTAAACTTGCTTTAAAACGTTAAGTTACGAGTTAAAAAGTCTGGATATGTGTCGTATTGAAAGTATTCGTACTGGGATGCAAGGGCATTCAGGAGTTGGTAACATGGCTCGGCCCTCTGCTCTCCGCTTTCTCATTTGCCATTTTATCTGGCGCAAAAAGAAAAGAAACTTTAAATACAATCAACTGGCCCCATTTGCCTTGGCTTGGGGCTCGTTGTAACAATTTGTTAAAATTACACATGCAAACTCGCCCACACTGGGTGAAAAGAAGGGGGGCCAAAGGCTCAAATGAGACTTCCGCTTAAAGCGGAAATCAAATGTTTCTTTGGCCTGGCCTGGCCTGGTCCACCATGGGTCCGGGTCCGGGTCCGAACCTCCTCCTGAGTCCGCTTCGTTCTCATCTTCTGCATTATTGCACATTATTAGCGTAACTTTGTTAGCAGGCAGGATCTCCATCTCGCCCCCATATTATCCCTTTTCCAGGAATCCAGTATCCCGGGTCCATGCGTGTGTGGGGCTTGTTAAATTGCCATTCGCCAGGTCACAACGAGCAATGCAAATGGCTCCATTGTCAGTGCAAATTAGTTGATGTGTCCAGAGGTCGAATGGGGACAAGGATGGCTGACATCGCAGGTCACGCTCCCCAGGGGCAACTTCATCTCGTGCTGCATCTGCCATTGGGTAATTTCAAATTTTATCAGCAAATGGAAGCTTCTACATCCATCAATCCATCATTTTACACATGTTGTGGCGGTTATCAAGGACTCAACACTGACCGCAATGTGGAGAAAGTAAAGTGTTCCGAGAACTTTCCACTGCAGTTGATATCCAGCATTGGCTTCTGAAACAAATTGCTTAACTTCCTGGTAAGCTCTTGGATTTTGGTTGAAAGAAGCTTAGCTAAGCAAGGAGTTCTTAGTAAAGATTTATTAGTTCTGAATTCCGAAATTCTGAAATTCTGGTAATATTATGTTAGTTTACAAATTTAACGCGAAATGTACGTAAGAGGTATTTGAAGTTCCAGGTAGTTTTTAGTCAGAAATTATTGTTTACTGTATTAGCTTACTTTGAGATGGCTAAGAGTTCCTGAGGAACCTTCAGGACCGCCACCCTCCGCTCCCACGACCCTCCCCCTTCTGCTCTGTTGATTGGCATTTTCAATTATTAAGCAGGCAGACGTAAATTCATTTCCACAGCAATTCACACTGAATGGGAAGCCAAACACAGTAAGCACAGCAGGGGCAGTGTTGCACCACCGCCCCCAAGGACACCGCCCTTGGACAGCATCCACCCGCCCACCAACCACCAACCACCAACCACCACCCACCAATCCCTCACATGTTGGGGCATAAAATGCTTATTGGTGAATCGTGAGACTTGCACTGCAAGTGGCCCGATCCATGTTGATTCCTATTTTCAGATTCGTTTCGTTTAACGGAATTTTAATGGCCAGCGATGATGTTGCCCATCGGGGACTCCTGCTCCTGCTCCTGCTCCTGGTCGTGGTCCTCCCGCTCCGCTTAGCTGTTGCTATTGCAAACTGCGTGGCAATGGCCAGGCGGGATCAGTGGGGAAGGAGCCGGAGCAGGACTCTTTTATGCGTGTTGCAATCGCCCGTAAGGCAATCAATTTTTATCACCCCCCCCTGGTTCCCGCCAAGGAGCAACAGCTGGCGTGGCAACTAATGACATTGATAATGGAGGCGGGGGATGTGGAAGGGGGATTGGGATCTGGGGTTTCGGCAATGGGGTGTCAGGGGTTAACAAATGGCAAACGACTTTGACAAATTCCCAATGCAGAAAGGTGGTGAAAACAGCCTTTCGCCTTTCCTCACCCTTGCCTTCCCTAGCATCCTCTCCAGAGTTTAGGTGGGTCGGGTGTGGGCCTTGTCGATGCTCCAGCGAATTCCTGGTAAACGTTTTACATATTGTAAAATAACAATATCAACAAATTCAGAGCAAAGACAGCGGCAAACAGCAGATATAGAAGTGGAGTTAGCCGAGGGTAGCTAACTTACTTTTTTGGACAATAATAATAGAACATCAATAAATATTTATTGATCAAAATCATTTAACCAGTCTAATGTTATTAGGCATTCAAAATAGTTTACATCCGTTCCCAATAACATTTAATTAATAAATACTGAAACTAGTTGGGTATCTAAAAAAGGCACACAGAGACACATATTTACCAGATATGATGATATTTTTGATTAAATTCTCTATCAATTCTATCCAGCTTATACTTTGATATGTTCGCCATCACTTTCTATTTCGGAGAGTTGCCTTCTCGCTCTTACCCAGAGTAGTTTTGCCTCCTTTTCCCTCTTTTTATTTGCCTCCTTTTCCCTCTTTTGATTTGGTAGACATTTCAATTAGAAAGGCGTATTAAATTGTGATGTGTTTTTTCCAGGGTTCGTAACTGTTATAAGTTTTATTTTTAAAATCACTTTATAATAGTTATGTCATGATTTTTATTTAAAACTCATGAAATAATTGTTATTCTCTCAGTTTTATATTAAACTGGACAAATAAAACTTATTCTCCGAGTTTTATTTTCCGCTTGAAAAATAACAGTTATTCTTTGAGTTTTATATAAAAATCAAATAATAAAACTTATTCTCTGAGTTTTATTATTTCGATCAAAAATAAAACTCAATATTATATTGTGGCGGTTCCGTAGTTCATAGAAATGTAATTCAATATTTAGAATGCTAAATGCGCGGTTGGCTATTTAAAAAAAAAAATTTCAGATACTATAGACCACCGTTAGTATGTTTATTTTTATTAATTTATGAAAAAACTTTTTTCTATGCAGAGTATTTACATTTTACTCAGGGAATTATAAACTCATTGAGCCACCCTAGCACCACTGGGCCACCCAAACACCCCAGCCACTGGGAATGTCAAATTTCTGCCTGAGGCCGTGAAATGGCAGCTCAAATTTCGTTATAATATTTATGCGCTCCCTGCCCGAGTGTGCATGTGTGTGTGGGTGGGTGGGTGTTTGAGTGCCTGGGTGGTGCAGGGGTGGGGGTGGTGATGGGGTGGTGCTCAGCCAGCCTGGTTGCCAAGTGCGCACTTTAGAGCCCCCTCTGGAACTCCAAATTGCTGTGCGGTCGCATCAATCGGGCGTGGATTGTGTTTTCCCAGAGTCGCGCTCCTGCAAAAGGCTTTTCGTCCCGCTCTCAATGGACCCGGCTCCCCTGTCGATGATGCCACTGTTATTGTGCGGTAAGCAGCTTACGGCCCTAAATCACTTGCCCCATGCAAGGCAACGGTCCAACGGTCGAAACACTGTCCAATAATAGAGGTTATTGGACGCATACCACGGTTCTGTCATCGATTCCGCCGGATCGAAATTAGACTTCAACAAAGGCAACAAAAATTTCAAGTGCCAAGCACTCGTAACAAGGTTAAGAGTATTTGTTTTTGGCAATTGTATTCTTATCCAAGGTACATATATACATGTGAATACACTTTCACAATGTGGATACTTTCTGTTTGCCAGTCGTCGGCGTCTTCCATTGTTGTTATGCGCATAAGCATAAAATATTAATAACACCAAGTGCAAGTTGAGGGGGAAAACAGGGGGAAAACTTTGAAAATGACGAGGCAAATGCGAATAAACACGCATAAAAATGAAGTGGAATGAGCTCTCAAGCATGCGATCCAGTCTTGCCTACACTTCCAACTGATTTCCTGATTTTTCCCAGCGGAGGAACGCCATCCAGGGGCATCTTTGGCCAATCCGAGTGGATTCCTCCGATCGGACAGCGGTTTTTCCCCCACCCCCACCATTCCCCCTTTTCACGCTTTCCACTTCGTTTGCATTTTCCTCTGTCACTTAAAACAGACGAAAAAATACAATCGAGGGACCTGTGGTGGTGGGACGAAATCAAACCAAAGTCTGGACCTCTGCCTACAGCCTTGTGGTTGTGCACTGGGCGAAAACGGGGATGACTATAATTTTTGAACAATTTAGAATTGCAATTTTATTTTTCACTTCAAAGTTTTAATTTTTAAACAGTAGTATGTATTTATATTTAATAGTATGTTATATTATCTCTCTTACAATATACGCTTAGGATAGAGAGACTTAGAATTCGGGTATGGGGGGATCTATCTTTCCGTGGATCCGCGCATGCAAAGAATATATTTTAATTTTTAAACAGTTTTGTAAGGTATAGCCTCTCTGTAATAATATAGGCTTGGGATAGAATCAAAGAATATATTTGCAATTTTATTTTTCACTTTAGCATTTTAATTTTTAAACAGTTCGGTAAGGTTTAGCCTCTGTGTAATATTATAGGCTTGGGATATAATCAAAGAATATATTTGCAATTTTATTTTTCACTTTAACATTTTAATTTTTAAACAGTTTGGTAAGGTATAGCCTCTCTGTAATATTATAGGCTCGGGATAGAATCAAAGAATATATTTGCATGGATTTGAGTGGGATTTTCTTATTCCAGTGTTCCCATAGCGCCGTCTTGTATGTTGTGTGCGTAAGCTCCTGTTTCTGTGTGTTTTTTGTGCACTTTACGACTTTAATTATGTAAGTACATAATTGTGTTATTATCGTAAGCTCGCAGAGCGCAACACATGCCGGGACCGGGTCTCGGTCTGGGTCCAGGTCCAGGTCCATGTCCTTCTCCGTCTCCGTCTCCGGGTCGTGATCCCGGTCCGGGCTTCGTGGCCAGCGTGGCCCACTCAATGTGTGTTTTTGCTGTGACCTCGTCTGGTCGCTTGGCCAGCATTTTACGGCCATTAAGTCCGGCAGTGTCTTTTCGGGGCCCCACGGCCCCTTTATCTTTTTTGTACCCTGCTTACCCAACTTACCAGGCTTACCCAGCTTACCCCTCCACGAAAGGGCCTCCTAACCTTTGGGCTCCGCGCCCCACTGCTTACATTATAATCTCCCTCGCCCACCCCGAAACCATTTTGTTTGTTCATTGTTTGCTTGTTATTTAAATTACGAAATCTGCTTTTAACTATGCATTGTTTCTTCCGCTCCTTCTGCATCAGCTTTTCGGCATCCATTAGGAGCAATTTTCCGAAAATTTAAAAATTTTGATATTGGTTACCTTCGCTTGGCGCCGCTTTAAACTCAATTTCCTCTCCCCAATTATTTTCTTTTAATTAAGACGCGTGCGTGTGTGGAGCACGTTTCGATTCAATTATCGCTTTGATAAATATATTTAAATATTGCCAGCATCTGAGGCTGACAAATCGAGAGTTTTCTCGACTTTTCCGTCACTCTGCGCTCCATTGCTGCCTTATTCTTTCTCTACTTTGTTCTGCGTGGGTAACTGATAGCCAAGGACATCAAATTTCAAAGAAAATGTTCCATTTGCACGAGGAGCAAATACAAACTTGCCCAACAGGTGGAATTGAGGGGAACAAGTCGAGCTCCATGGTACCGATTCGCAGGTCTGGTGGCGAATAGTTCCACATGGAACCTGCAGATGGAACCTTCCTGATATAACCAGATCAATATCCATTTTGGGCCAGCATTTTCCCTCCCCCGCTTTTCCCTCTTGTAAATTATTATAAAGTGCTTTTCATTTTCAGCTCGCCATCATCCAATAACCGGAACCAGAACCGGGACCAAAACCTATTTCAAAACCCTGTGTTTGTGTAGACTTGAGGGGCAATCCGTCAAAGTCAAAATTGCGACAGTGAAAATGATAATACTTCTGCAGCCATTGTCGGCTGCAATTTGTTTGGGGCCAGGAGTCTGCGGAATGTGGCTTGCCTGCTGGCAGGACGGAAATAAATTGTTATTAATGTGCTTGACTGTGGCTCTGCTGTTGGATACCGGGAATCCGAATCCGAAGCCGAGTCCCCAGCCCCCATTCCCATCTGCGACTTGTCTACAGTCGATAAATTATTTGGCAACGCGCGCCAAATTGTAAATATCTTTGTGCGGGGGCGAAAGCCCCAATAATGCCAGCCAATTTAATGGGCTGGCCACTTGTTGGATGCTTGAGCGACTCTATCATCGGCATCTTCCAGCCATAAACTGTTTACGGCCAGCGCTCAAATTGATTTGTGCCCAGCACGAATCAAACCAATTGCATTAGGCGACTCCGAAGTAATCATAACTGGGGATGGAGGCGGGATCCGTTGGCTTCCTTTGCCGACCATAAAGCGGAAACCGTTACAGCCAGCGAGGCAGGAGATGATGAGCATTGGCGAAGGATGTCCATAAAAAGCGGCAGGCAAGAACACACGGCCAACCACCAGGCACCGCCCGTTGGCAGGAGGACCTCGGTTGCGACTCCATATCCAGCAGGAACCGCCAAGGCCATATACCCATTTACCCATTTGCCCGTACCGGGAATCCTTCGCAAGACGCCCCCAGGACTCGTCAAATTGCGTGCAGCATCCGCCGACTCTCCTCTTTCTCCTCACAGCGTTTGGCCGCAGCAGTGCACAGGAAGAAAAACAGCATTGGTTCGCTTGCTACCCAACTGCGAGCTCATTAAAAAGTTTTCCAATTACCTCAACTGAAACTTGTTGACAAAAAATCTTTTATTTTTGGCCGTTAGCATTCAATAATTAAAATTACGATGTTTTATTATTCTTGAGAACCATAAAACAAAACTATATAATATACTCGTATAAGAAAATGTATGTTCGGCTCAGTAATCTTGGGATTCCTGTTAGGAATAACATCGAGTTTCGTATGCTAAGGTCTTAAAAACAAAAACGCTTGTATAACTCGAACTTTAATTAAGTTGAAATAGTTCTTATAACAATACAGACCATACACGCATTAAAATTAATGGATCTTCATTAAAACAAGATAGCTTTGAGATTGTTAAGTAAATATTTTATAAGTCGAATGATTTTTAATGGACTCCAAGTCGTTCGATTTATATATAACACAAAAATAATAATACAAAAAATGTATTATTTCATATTCTCTTATGTTATTATGATATGTTATATCTGTTGTATCTTGACCAGAAGCTTTCTACCAGCCATACATACATACATGGGTATATAATTGGAAATCGGTTACAAAAAGATCATAGGAGCCAGGATAGTGATCGCATAAAATATATTCCTTTACAAGTTTCTCGTTTGGAGGGTGCCTCCAGATACCTATGTTGGGAATAACATTCGTTTTTTTCAGGTAGGAGAAGTACTCGCTTTTTTTTCCAAGTGGACCCACCTCCTCGCCCCAAATCCCCGCCTCTTTGGTGACTGTTGTCGTTTATTTGCATTTTACTGTGCGCAATGGGCAAAGTATTCAAAACAGATTTGTTGGCCAGATTGTACATCGCTAACAGTTCATTACCCAAATGACTGTGGGCCAAAAGGAGCGGGCGCGACGCGATGCGATTTGGTTGAAAAGGTTTCATTACAATTTCGGGCACTCGCCGAATGGAAAACTTTGCTTCCGCAGACCCCGCCCATCTCGATTCCCCTCGTTTGTGCTGTAGTTTGAGATTTGATTTAAAAGTTGGGGCCAAGTTTCAACCGCCTTGATGGGGAGGGGGCTGGGGCTTGTGGGTGGTCGGGGGGCGTCGCCTGCTGTCGAGGGGATCGCAAACTTTTTAATAGTTATTCATACAAAATCAGTTACGAGTGCCCTGCTCCTCGACTGCCTCCATATGTGTGGAACATATACTTGTAGTTTTATGTACATGAAAGCGGGGAAAAGCGGCAGAAAATAAGGAAACTTTGGCCAGAGTTCCGGAGTTTGTTCGCCAGCTCTTCTGGCGGAATAATTATGCACCACATAATGTGGCCCCAACCTTGCATCGCACTCTTTGAGTCGCACCTGGCCAGTTGACCTGATACTCGCATGATTGATGAATCCAAATCCGCAGGTCAAGCCCTCCATTCCGCCAATCTGCCAATTCAGCAGCCACCAGAACTTAAGCCCACTCAGCCAAGGATATCTTGAGATACATCCACCGCCCACCTGGGATACGCTCCTTCCGTCCTGCGGAGCAGTTTAATGAGAAAATACTTTGGATGCGGCCATAAATTCATTTCCGCCCTTTGTTTAATTTCCTTTGCTATCCGAAAAACTTTTCGCCACGCGCGAATTCATGTGCAATTACAATTACGCTGTAATCTCTGGTGTTCTGTGGAGAAATGGCATGTGGATGTGGATGTGGACCCACCTGCTCAAGTCAGGGTCACGGTCGAGGTCGCTCGGGGCGCGAAAGTTGACGGTGTTACGCACACCTGATACTGGGGTTGTGAATTGGCGAACACGTTGACTCAATTAAAGCTGTTCGCGAGGCAATCGATAGCCCAGACATCAAAGAACACTATTTACCCGAGCCCACCACCCGGCCCAATCTGAGCCCTTGTTCGTTGCTCCCCACACGAACTCGGCGCTGTAATTCTAAAATCAATGAAAATAGTTTTCCAATACTACCTACCAATTGGAAATGTCAGTCGATGAACTCTATTGAGTGTTCAGCTAACCCCGATTTTATAAATGTAAAACGATTGTTGGCTAAACTGCTCTTTCAAAGCCTGAATAATGAAATCAATTATTTAGGCGCTACTTAAGTTGGAGTGGGATTATTATTATTCTGGTTTCAGTGCTTTGATAAAAACTGGGACAGCAAACTAGAACAAAGCCAGGAACACGTCTAAGTTGCTTGCACCGAGTATGATTATATTGTTAAGGTAGAACCAGAACGGAAGCTAGCTACGACAAGCCGAAGTTTTTATAGCCTTGCAGATTTTATGAATTAAAATGCGACTAAAACAAAAAAGATATTAAACATTTTACAAAGAAATATATGTGTATATATTTAAAAAACAAGAAAGAACGCTATAGTCGAGTGGGCGCCACAGGCTTGGGCGGTTTGTGGGCGTTAGAGTGGGCGTGGCATATTTGCGTAACAAACTTGCGCTGCGCACAAGGCTACGGAATCTAAATCTGAGATCCCAATTCTCTATCCTTGATAGTTTTCGAGATATCCACGTTCATATTTACGATTTTTTGAATTTTGTGGGCGTAAAAGTGGGCGTGGCAAACTTTTTTTTTATCAATCGATAGGTATTGATGAGAGCAATACATTTCAGTTAAAATTTTTATTCTAGCATCAAAACTGTATGAGCCACAGTTTTGGGCGGTATGTGGGCCTTAGAGTGGGCGTGGCACTCTGCTGAATCAAACTTGCGCTGCGCAGGAATCTCAGGAATCTGCATGCCTAATCCCAGTATTGTAGCACTTATAGTTTCCGAGATCTCAGCGTTCATACAGACAGACGGACAGACGGACATGGCAAGATCGACTCGGCTAGTGTTCCTGATCAAGAATATATGTACTTTATGGGGTCGGAAACGCTTCCTTCTGCCTGTTACATACTTTCCGACGAATCTAGTATACCCTTTTACTCTACGAGTAACGGGTATAATTATAATACCGACTATTTTGTAGGCTTTGTTTATTTTTATACAACTACTTGGTTTAAGTCTCCGTGCCTAGTTGAGGTTACAATTTGAATTTATTAAGTTGAATTTATCCGTCAAAAAATCTTACAGCTGCGAAAAAAAAAATAGCACCACCTACTCGAGCAATGTTTGGATAGCCACCCTACCTATATTTTTAGCTCTGTCAAAACATGCAATACCTTTTTGGAATCGAATTGCAACATAGAATCAGAAAATGAAAAAATAATGTAGATTTTTTTTTTAGTTTTTAAATTATTTAAGAAACTTTATAAAAACTCGAAAACTTAACGAAAAAAATAATAGCACCACTTTTCAAAAATGGGTTTTAAATTATAGGAACTACCAATATTCATGAGATAACAATATGGAACTATTAAATCGATGTTTATATTCTTCATTTAATACTTTGTGGTGTATCCTTTATTGGAAATAACAGCTGCGCAGCGTTTTGGGATGGAGTCAACTAGGTCCTGGCATCGCTTTATGGAAATTTGAGTCCAGGACTCCTTAATTACTCCCCAAAGGGATCCCATGGATGTTGGTTTTGATGCAGCGACTGCCTTCTTGACGTCCGACCACTGATTCTCTATTGGATTAAGGTCTGGAGACTGCGGAGGCCACTCCATAGCGTTTACAGAGTTGTCCCCAAACCATTTCTTTGCCTTCTTGCTGCTATGTTTTTGGTGATTACCTTGTTGGAAGACCCACACGAGCGGCATTTCATACTCTGCGAAAGGTAGCATAATGGTATCCATGATATCCACGTATACGTGCTGATCCATGATGGCCTTGATCCACTGTATCGGGCCTACTCCGTAATAGGAAAAGCAGGCCCGTACCATCACACTACGCCCTATATGCTTTATGGTCTTTGTGGTCTACTGGGGCTTAAATTCCGAGTTCTTTGGACGTCTGACATACGATCTGGATCCTTTTCCACCAAACATAATCACCTTGCTCTAACCTGACCATAAAATATTCCTCCACTGTTTTGGTGACCAATTTGCATGATCCTTAGCAAACTTCATTCGCCTAGAAATATGTCTGGCATTTAAAAGTGGTACCTTTCTCGGGCTGTAGGCTTTTAGGTTATATTCCCTGAGATATGTACGCACAGTTTTCACCGTCTCATTTATTTTAAGCTCATTTTTAAGCTCAGTAGCAGGTTTAAAAGGATCCTTCTTGTTCTGACGAATCAATCGATTGACGTGAAGGGGGGTCATAGATTGTTTTCGTCCTCGTGCTTCAGGTTTTTCTTTAAAGTTTAGAGCGTTCTTAATCATTTTATTTTAATATCCGACCAATCGACCAACTTCTCTGTAAGATTTTCCATCCTTTATCGACTTTTGGATGATATCAGGCTTTTTCTCAGTGCATTGCCTTCCACGCCCCATTTCAATGATATTATCAAAGTTTTTATGTTCAAAATATTGAAATTATATATAAATCCAATTGACCCGTGCTTTGTTTTAAGGCTATTCTGCAAAATATGGGGTTTTTTCCAATAAATGTGGAAGTGGTGCTATTTTATTTTTCTCCATTTTTTGGGCCTTTTTAATAATACACTTAAAAATAAATTTATAGGAAGGATTTAAAAACAGGGTAACATACTTTTTGGTTAGAAAGAATACTAAAGAGTACAAAAAAATGTTGTGTTGAAAAAAACAAACACTGAAAACAATTTTATGTTACCCAGAAGAAAATGTATTGAAGTGGTGCTATTATTTTTTTCGCCACTGTATGTCAAAGCTTTGGTATGTTAAAGGTGCGATCGTCACGACCCCATACCTCGTGAAGAGGTGTTTTCATTTGATATCAGAAGTTTTTTATATAATAGGTTTACTTTTGCTGTAATACTCATATATGAGCTATTGTAATAGCATTAAAAGCAATATATATATTTCCGTTGCCTTGGTTACTGCATCACGTACTTAATTATAAAAACATTTTTTCTAGGAATTTAAATAAAATTAGTCGGGCTTTTTATTATTAGTTTATGACAAAAAGTTTTTTTTTACTTAAAAAGTATCTTACAAGAATTTTATGTCATCAAATTAATGATGCACTCAAGGTAAGCCTGAAATATTTGTCATACTAAACTGAAACGAATTGCACTTATTATTTTATCTTCCAAACGGTAATTTTTTTTGGCAACAAGTGTTGTAAATCAAAGTTGGAGAATCTCAAGGGCTATACAGTTTGAAATTTAAAAAGAAATCGTTTGAACCAATTTTTGGGAAATTAGTTGTTAGTTGAGGTATTAGTTGTCTAGAAAATGTAAGCCTTTAAAACATAGCTATTTTATGGATTTCCCGCACAGCTAGCGGGTTTTTCGAAAAGTCGTAAAGCAAAGGTTTTCTATCTCGTGCTTCTTAATACACCCATGTAGTCCTTAAGACCCTTAAACCAAAAAGGGATCAATACAGATCCACAAAGGGACAAACATTTTCATTTTGGGAAAAGTGCCCTTATTTTTTTTGGAAAAGAAGGTGTCATTTGACGCGTATTTTGAGTAAGAATAAAACTTGGATAACAACCTTGGGCATTTATCCCTACCAGCCCAAACAGCTTAATTTTTTCTAAATGTTTACTTTTGCATTTTCACCGCTTTTTCTTCCAAACCAATTGACATTATTATTACTACTATTATATATCAAACAAAAACACCTCTTAACGAGGTAAAACGTAGTGGCGAACGCGCCTTAAACAAAAATTTATGATATCAAAAATTGTGACGAAAAATTATATTACATTCGATAAAATAAATAAACTATAAAAGTTTTTCGTTCATTATTTTTAATTAAATAAATTTATAATTCTAAAAAATGTATAAAGACTATAATAAACTTTCACGTTCCATTTCGGCTTAACTTTATTCTAATAAGGTATGGGTTGTTTACATTCACATTCTAAAAATAATGAAACATCTAATATGAATATTAAACTTTTTAATAACAAGTTTTATCGCTTCAATTACCAATTTTGATAGCACAAATTTGGAATCTCAAGGGCTGTATAGTTTCAGATTCCAAGAGAAATCTGTCGATTCTTACATTTCCCGCCGAACTATAGGGTTTTTCCAAAGTGGTAGGACAAATAGATCAAGTTTCCTAATTCGATTAGCTTCATGCAAGTAAAGGACCCTAAAACCATAACAGATTTTCCGTTTGAAAAAATCTAATAAGAACTTTTTTCATCAAATTGGTTTTTTTCTTGTTTACTCGAATAAGTATGAAATATTACGTATACGGAGCTGAAACGAGTTGCACTTTTTATCGCTTAATATCTTCCAAACGGTAATTTTTAGGGCAAAAAGTGTTATACATAAAAAGTTGAGGAATCTCAAGGGCTATATGATTTGAAATTTAAAAAGAAATTGTTCGACTCAATTTTCAGAAAATAGTCAAAAAGTGGTTTTAAAAAAGGAACTTTTTGTCATAACTGTAAATCTATTATATTCATATTTTCAATTTTACCATATAAAGAGTATTTAGCAAATTAAATTATCTTTTCAGAGATAACTAGCCCGTTTCTGTAGCATTAGTTCTTTAGATACTATAAGCATTTTAAATCTGGCTTTTTTTTTGCATTTTCCGCTAAACTAGCGGGTTTTTCCAAAAGTCGTAGAACAATCGAATTAGGAAACTTGATCTATTTGTCCTACCACTTTGGAAAAACCCGATAGTTCGGCGGGAAATGTAAGAATCGACAGATTTCTCTTGGAATCTGAAACTATACAGCCCTTGAGATTCCAAATTTGTGCTATCAAAATTGGTAATTGAAGCGATAAAACTTGTTATTAAAAAGTTTAATATTCATATTAGATGTTTCATTATTTTTAGAATGTGAATGTAAACAACCCATACCTTATTAGAATAAAGTTAAGCCGAAATGGAACGTGAAAGTTTATTATAGTCTTTATACATTTTTTAGAATTATAAATTTATTTAATTAAAAATAATGAACGAAAAACTTTTATAGTTTATTTATTTTATCGAATGTAATATAATTTTTCGTCACAATTTTTGATATCATAAATTTTTGTTTAAGGCGCGTTTGCCACTACGTTTTACCTCGTTAAGAGGTGTTTTTGTTTGATATATAATAGTAGTAATAATAATGTCAATTGGTTTGGAAGAAAAAGCGGTGGAAATGTAAGAGTAAACATTTAGAAAAAATTAAGCTGTTTGGGCTGGTAGGGATAAATGCCCAAGGTTGTTATCCAAGTTTTATTCTTACTCAAAATTTTTCTTCCAAACCAATTGAAATTATAATTACGACTTTTATATATCAAACAGAAACACCTCTTAACGAGGTAAAAAGTAGTGGCGAACGCGCCTTTAACAAAAATTGATGATATCAACAATTGTGACGAAAAATTATATTACATTCGATAAAATAAATAAACTATATTATATGCAATCTTCTTAGTTTTTGCAATACCTTTCGATTGGTGTATCACTCGTTACGATCGGACCATAATGGCAGATTTTCAATTTTGCGGCTATATATAGTAGTTGTCTTCGCACGCTCTCTTGCGCGCTTCGCCCCTACGTGTACTGCCGTCCACAGTGACAGTAGTCGCCCATTCGTCGCACATTCTCCAGTGATTTAATTCCTTACCTGCAAGCATTCGATTCAGTTGGGGGCAAACCCTTAGGGAACATATTTTAAATAATTTTTAGAAATATATTTTAAGTTAAATAATGGTAGTTAGAAAAGAATTTATCCATTGGCGGTTCAATAAATACATTTTCTAAGCAAATTTATAAAAACACTTATCTTAAAAATTGGTTTGACTACTTTTTGTGATCTAGGGGTCCTGTTATTTTGTAAGCCAGTGTAGTCATAACAAGCAATGGAACCGAATTCAAACAAAGTAAAAGAATTTGGAAAGGGTGCTCTTAAAAAATGAAAACAAAGCACGTACAGCGGAAGTTTAACTACCCATGTTAAAAAAAAGTTGTTTGAATTGTTCTGGTATGATATAAAAAATATAAAACATTTCGTTCTGTTAAAAATATTTTTATATTATTTGTTACTGGAGTGCATTTTCTTGTTCAGCTCATTCAAAGACATTTCTTCACCATTTCAGACCACTGACTTGATTTCTCTTGAATTAAAATAATAATTTTTCTGTTCGGACATGAAGTCGACCATCTCCGTTGGTGGTGGTCGATGGATTCTTTTCTGTATTCCTCGGTTTCCTCATCGAAAAAACAGCTTTTCCGATTCTAATAAAAGATTATGTCCCATTTTCTGACGCGTATCATATTTGTTTTTCCGCCTACTTCCGATGTACTGTGATCAGTGATGTACTTACACATTTTTTTTGACTTGGACTTTTTGAACGAAAGATCATTCTTTCCGGGTACTTCAGACTTCTGGTGCACTCTTAAGGGGAGTCTTTTGCAAAGCCGTACAGATCCTATAAGGAGGATATGGCCAGGACTAATGTACTGCTGGCGGCCAACATGACCTACAACGAATTGGGCAACTTGCGAAGGGTCAAGTTATCAATACTTTCAAAGCATTGGCTAGCTATAAGCGATGTGGGGATCGTAACTTTCAGTAAATAAAGGAATTCGGGCCGATTTTATCACCCAGACAAAGATGCCCTGTTTGACGGGATAATATTGTCAAATAATATACTGGTATTGATAGGACGTGGGTCATTGGCCTTCGAACATCGGTCTTACACAGGATCCTTGGGCTATTTCAAGAGTGTCCTGATGACCCAACCTCGAGGTCCCGCTGATGTTCGCTCTGGAATAGCTAGGAATGCGCTAGGGAATGAATGGTTGTAAATTCAAACTAAAAATTAGGCTAGGGATATCCCCTATATATTTACTTTGCTCACCTATTGCTGAGGCATGTAGAATTGGTGGTTAAGCGGTTGTCCGTTTTTATATGCCTGCCCGTAAAATTTTAGGGGGGCGAAGAATGAATTTCCGCTCAAAATAGATAGTTCCGCGTCAAATCCCAAATCTTCCGAAGTCCTCGCACCCAAGACATCCAAAATCCGTTTATTATTGTTTATTGTCTTGCCAGATTTTCGCAGTTTGATCTTGTTTAATGGAAGAGCGGTTATGGGCTCCAACTTTTGCCGGAGCTCCAATATTGTTGCGTTATTCTTGATTTCAAATAAAATCGGCTGCGGCAAAGGCTTAAATAGAAAAGAGAAACTTTTAAAATTATCCGAAATTAGCACACTAAAAAAATTATTATACCGACTATTTTGTAGGCTTTGTTTATTTTTACCATTGCCACGATACTAGAGGAACTTGGGACCTAAAAGCATTTTGGCTTGTGTAAGTTTTATTTTATGTTGGTGTAAAAGAAGTAGAAAATTTTAGGCTTGTACAAAACTAGTACCATAATGAACGTAGGCAGAGGCACCCCCAAGTTCGAATGGACCGTGAGTCAGATTTGTTTCCAACGATTTGAAAAAAAATTCAGGCGAAGTATGCGAAGTGGCAACTGTCATACAGAATTTTAATATTCTAGACTCACCATACTTTGATTATATTCAGAATTTGAAAAAACTCGCTCTAAAAGCATATTGGCTTGTGTATAAATTACCACTACGTTAAATTTCGATATTGGCAACTGCCATTAAATGTTCTAGCAAACGACAAAACAATATATCTCAGACTCACCATATCTCGAAAATATTGACAGCTTGAACAAACTTGCACTAACAGCATTGTTAAAAAATAAATACTTCTTTGAATTTCGGGATGTTTTTTTTTGAGGTAGCACTTATAAATTTTTAATATTTTTCAAAGCAAACACAGAAAAAATATGTTGTGTACTGTTCAGAAAGTCGTACGGAAATGAACCTTATAGACAGGAGCACACCCAAGTTTAAGCGAATGGAAAGTCATGGCATTCTACATCTCCGGATATGCAGCATTTTGTTTACGAATCGAGGGGAAGCGAAACTGAGTGTTTTTTGGATCAAAACTACTGATTTAAGCTGCATTGTGGTGATCGAACATTGATCCTACAGCCAGCGAGTGGCTCCATGTGTGTCCATCTGAAGAGCCCCTTCGAGCGGAACGTGATATCCATCTGGAATCATCAGCTGCAGATCTTTTAATTTTACCAAGATGGGTTCGAGGGGCAAGAGAGGATCGATAACCTGCTGTGACGTGCTCTTCGAGTGTTATGGGACTCCGGCTTTATCCTACAGCATTGTGGTTCTCTACAGCTGGGAGCACCATCAGCAAAAGCAGAAGAAGCAAAAGGTTGTTCATAGGTCCTACTGATAGCTAACCTGCTATAAGGTTCTAAGAGACCAATTCAAATAGCTATGTAAAAATCCAGGACACCCAAAATCCCCATCTTATCAGCCTGCAATTTCCACCCAACTACTTCAGTTCAGTGAATTTAATGAGAAACAAGGAAGAACGCTATAGTCAAGTACCTCGACTATCAGATACCCGTTACTCAGCTAAAGAGACCAAAGGGAAATGGAGATATGCAAGCAGCAAAGCGAGATTGAAATGCGCCACCTACCGGCGGTAGACATACTTAAGCGTTATGGGCGTTAGAGTGGGCGTGGCAACATTTTTGGATCAATCGATAGGTATTGACGAGACCAATACAATTCAGTTAAAATTTTGTATCTAGCATGAAAATTGTGGGCGCCACAGGCTTGGGCGGTTTGTGGGCGTTAGAGTGGGCGTGGCATATTCGAATAACAAACTTGCGCTGCGTACAAGGCTTCGAAATCTAAATCTGAAATCCCAATTCTCTATCTTTGAAAGTTTCCGAGATATCCGCGTTCATACTTACGATTTTTTGAAGTTTGTGGGCGGTTTGTGGGCGTTAAAGTGGACGTGGCAAACTTTTTTTATGTCAATCGATAGGTATTGATGAGAACAATACATTTCAGTTTAAATTTTTACTCTAGCATCATAACTGTAGGAGCCACAGTTTTGGGCGGTTTGTTGGCGTTCGAGTGGGCGTGGCACTCTACTGAAACAAACTTGCGCTGCGTAAGAAGCTCAGGAATCTGCACGCCAAATCTCAATAACCTAGCTCTCATAGTTTCCGAGATCTCAGCGTTCATTCGGACAGACAGACAGACGGACAGACGGACATGGCTAGATCGACTCGGCTAGTGATCCTGATCAAGAATATGTATACTTTATGGGGTCGGAAACGCTTTCTTCTGCCTGTTACATACTTTCCGACGAATCTAGTATACCCTTTTACTCTACGAGTAACGGGTATAACAAGGAAGAACGCTATAGTCAAGTACCTCGACTATCAGATACCCGTTACTCAGCTAAAGGGACCAAAGGGAAAGGAAGATATGCAAGCAGCAAAGCGAGATTGAAATACGCCACCTACCGGCGGTAGACAGATTAAAGCGTTTTTTTTTATCAATCGATAGGTTTTGACGAGACCAATACATTTCAGTTAAAATTGTGGGCGCCACAGGCTTGGGCGGTTTGTGGGCGTTAGACAAACTTGCGCTGCGTACAAGGCAACGGAATCTAAATCTGAGATCCCAATTCTCTATCTTTGATAGTTTCCGAGATATCCACGTTCATATTAACGATTTTTTGAAGTTTGTGGGCGTTAAAGTGGGCGTGGAAAACTTTTTTTTAGTCAATCGATAGGTATTGATTTTATTTTAGCATCAAAACTGTAGGAGCCACAGCTTTGGGCGGCTTGTGGGCGTTAGAATGGGCGTGGCTCGCTAGCATAGCTCTTATAGTTTCCGAGATCTCAGCGTTCATCCGGACAGACAGACAGACGGACAGACGGACATGTCTAGATCGGCTCGGCTAGTGATCCTGATCAAGAATATATATACCTTATGGGGTCGGAAACGCTTCCTTCTGCCTGTTACATACTTTCCGACGAATCTATTATACCCTTTTACTCTACGAGTAACGGGTATAAAAACAACACATTTGTACCTATTTGGCCCTATTGCTCCAATGGTAGCAATTAGAAAATCGGCCTATTTTAACCGGTTAATCGAATAGGAGCTATAGGACGTAGTCATCTGATCAAGCAAGCGCTTTTACCATAATCAAGGTTTGCATAGAGAACTACAATTTGCCAAGTGTCATGACAATAGCTCTAACAATCCGAGGTACAGCTTCCAAACACCTTAATGTTGCCAGTTTTATTTGATCGTTTTATGGGAGCTATAGAGTATAGTCGTCTGATCGGCAAATGCTAATCCACTTATTTAAAAAAAAAAATTATTAGCAAAGATTCATGTCAATACCTCTTACATTGCGCGAAACAACTTCAAGACAGCTCAATTTTGTTAGATTTATCCGATCGTTCGTATGGGAGCTATCGGATAAAGCCAGATTTCAGTCAGAAGCTTGCAATGCAGTGAAGGAGACGTTTCGGACCCCATAAAGAATATATATTCTTGATCAGCATCACTAGGCGAGTCGATCTAGCCATGTACCTCTGTCCGTTTCTACGCAAACTAGTCTCTCAGCTTTAAAGCTTTCGGGATGAGACCTTCCCAAGAGTCTTGTTTCTATTGCAGGTCGGAACAAGCCGGAACGCACAAGATTTCCTTTAGCTTCCATACGGAAAAATGTCAAAAAATTAGCATCGGTGTTATTTGGCATATTAACTTTAACTCTTGGAAATATTATTCTTTTAATATTTCAGAATTTTGAATTAAATTTAAAACAAATCGGACGACTATATATCATATCTGTAGCTGCCATAGCAATAATCAACTTATTAATGGGAAATAAAAATAATATTATTAATGGTTTCGTGATTTTTGGTCATATTCTCTGTTACTCCGGTATATACAATTTTTTAATAAATAAGAATTGTTTATACAATGAATAAAAATTGTACAACTATATCGTATAGATGCCATAGGAAGGATCAGAAAATTCATAAAATAAATCTATACATATATGTCGTTTTTGCTTTATTTTCGCCAATAAATTTAAATGGAATATTATCATTATATTTCTGTAATTAGTTTTTAAAAATCGAAAAGCTCTGTATATACATTGCTCCCATAGAACGAAGTAAGCTTCTTTGTTGTTCAATTTGTCCAGTCGTCTCGTGATGCTAATCATGGGGTTTCTGTATCGGTTCAGAAACGTCTCCTTCACTGCGTTACAAATTTCTGATCAAAATTATTACACCTTCTGCGAGGGTACTTGGGTATTATTAGACCTTCCACGCTTTGTACAACTATTTTTCTAACCTAATGGATGTTCGTTGTGTTATAGAACTGAGTCTAAAATCAGATATCGGATTTTTTCAACAGATCTTAAATCGATAGTGCTTAAAATGCATTTATTTTTTTCTCGCAGGACTATATGCCGCAGCTGTCGGGGATCGGATTGTGTGTTGTCAACCTGATGGACGACATGCAGGAGTACACCCGCGGGCTCTTCCTGCTTATGTGAGTGCCTCGCCGCTGCCGGGAGTCCTTTGGCGGCCATCTGACCTCCGTTTCGATTCACAGGTACTGCGGTCCGGCCATCCTGCTGTCCTACCTGTACATCCGCACCTCGCAGGAGCTGCGCCCGCCCGACGGACCCTTCGCCGTGATGATGTACGAGCACCGCGCGGATGTGCGGATCCGACAGAGGTGAGCATTCGCTGTGATTAAGCTGAAATATTAGGCCAGCTATCTGCCTGGTAATTGGGCTGATTAATTCGGTGATTTACCAATCAGAGGAGGCTGTCTATGTAACGCGATACGCAATCACTCACCCCGTGGACCAACCCCTTGGCCACCAGTAATGAGCCATCGTCCTTCTAGCGGCTGTTTCTTAACGAGTTCAAGTTTCTTGACTGACTTTCTGGCTTCCCTCTTGCACTGAAAGGGTGAAGTTATAGGTGTAACTTTGCTCCTCCCTTTAATTATTTTAATTGAGAGGCTACAGGACTTTTAATAACTCGTAAGAAAAAATAGCATACTTAAGGATTTCCTCTTTTTAGAGCAATCGAGATTTTAGGAGTGCATGTACAACGAAGACATCGAATGAAATTATTCCCAAAATGATTGATTGCAGCAACAAAAGTTAGCACTAGATGAATAGAATAGATGAAAATATTGGAATGGTTCCCCTCATCTGGTTTCCAGTTTTCTTGTTGGTTTTATAAATAGATATTAGTATAGATAAATGTGGTGATCATTTCGTGCAATCACTGAACGGTTTTAATTGAACTGTGACTCAGAACAAATCTTCTTTCGAATTCGGTTTTATATTAACAGTAAAGGAAGCTAGCTTCGGCAAGCCGAAGTGTATGTAATCAAGCATCTTAAACAACCACCTAAAATTGTTTGATGCTTAAAGTTTCTCCAAACAAAACTAATTGTAACTGCAACATTTTTTTTTTTAAATCGTTTTGCTTATATTTTTTATGATTCATTGAATTTGACAATGTCAGAAAAAAGTTGTATGAAAAAGAGCAAAATATGGCACGAATGCAATTTCGAAGCATTTTCAAAAAATCATAAAAAATATAAGCAAAACTATTTTTGAAAAATTATTTTTGCAGTTACTATTAGTTTTGTTTGACTTGTATCGTTCAAACGGAATTTAAATAACCTTTCCATTAAACCCAAAATGTATATGAAGTAAGTTCAAGGTTGTGTAGATACTTTTTACCACCCCTCTATATGTATATTACTTTTTCGTCCAATTCGTATATAATTAAATTTGTAATTATAAAATCTTAAAAAAAACTTTACCCCAGGCAGAAGCTAGAATGTTTTTTAATTTTATTTATTTTTTCCATCTTGGAGGCTGAGCAAATATGTTATGGAAAGTTATATGTAACTAGCATTAGAGCTAAGAAACTGGTTAGTGTAGAAACGGACAGACGGACATGGCTTTATCAGGCGATAAAGACAGACAGACAGTGATGCTGATGAAGAGTACACATACTGTATACAGTCGAAAATGGCTCCATCAGTGCGTTGCAAGCTTCTGTCTGGAGTTTTAGAACCATAATCAACATTAGATTGGTCTGGAATTTGTAGGATACTGTTTCACAGTAGTAACAAATGAAATGGCTGAATGTTTAGCACATAAACGGGAATATTTATATTATTAAAATAATTGGGAACTCCTCCGCAGGAACTCCTCCACATCATCGGTGGAGCCTCGGCAACTGAGTGGTGGGGGCGTGGCTGGGCTGAGCAATGGAGGGGGCAGCTCCGCCCGCTCCTACGACTTGTACAGCGCCGAGCTGGACGTTCACCGGGAGAAGCGGAAGCAGCGCAACTTTGGCAGCATGGCCGCCACCCAGGTGGTCTGCCTGTGCCCGCTGATGATCCTGCGCTTCGCCAGGCTCTCGCTGGAGGAGACCTACGAGAACGCTAAGCACTTTGACTTCACCTACCTGATGTTCGTGTGGGTGGCCTTTCTGCCCACGGTCATTTTTCCGTGCATCTATGCCTCGCAGATATTGCCCAGGTGAGCGAGAAGACCCCTTAATATCCCCATAAACACCCCATGAGCACATTTCCCTTTATGTTTTGGTTTTCCAAACCCGCAGAGATGAACAGGAGCGTCTGAGGGGCTACTTCCGGCTCTCCTCCAGGCGCAAGCAGAAAGCTCAGCGCCGCAGCGATGATGGTGGAGGACCCGGGGTGGGGGACAGTTACCGCGAGAATTCCATAGAGAAGGACGCTACCCTGGACACGACCAGTGCTCAACATGCTTCTGAGCCCCACAAGCATTCGTCGAAGCTGCGCCACGAGCGGGAGGTGCGTCTACCTGGACATGGATCGTCGGGAGGCGGAGATCGCTACACTGGAGCACCCTACCGTCAGGGCAAGGACAGGGATAGGGACAGAGACAGGGAGAGGGACAGGGATAGGGAGAGGGAACGAGACAGGGATAGGGTCAGGGACAGGGACAGGGAGCGCGAGCGCGAGCGCGAGCGTCAGAGGGCGGGCGGTCGGGGAGCAGGCGACGCCGGGGTGGTCAACAACCTGGGCAAGGATGTGCGCGGCAAGAAGCACGACGTCAAGATCAACATAATCTCGGATGGCGTTGGGCATGGCGGTACCAGCCACGCCCATACCGCCCACCGCAAGCAGTCGGGCAGCAACAGCAGCAGCAACAACAATAACAACACTCGGAGTCGCCCCAATCCCAGCCAGCGGCATGGCGGCAAACTGGCCGCCGACTGCCTGTCCAACGTGACTGCCTCCACCTTTTGCAACGGCAGCGGCAGCGTTAACGCCAGCGGAACCGGAAATGGTCTGGGCAGCGTTCTAATTCCCGACGACAGCGGCACCAGCAACTACGGCGACGGCGAGGAGAGCTCGGTGGTCAGCAGCATGATGGTGCCGCCGCAACGCTGGCCAGGATCGGGGGGCGGTGTGTTGCGCCACAAGGACGTGTCCTTCAGCGAGTGCAGCAGCACCTTCTCGTCGAGCACCTTGGAGCGCGACCTGGAGATCATGGACCAGCTGGAGCGGGAGCGCAGCATGGACATTCAGGATATGCTGCAGCGGGAGCGGGAGCGGGAAAAGGGGCGCCGCCAGCTGCCGGATATCGAGAAGCTGTACGCGCAGCGTTCGCCAAAGGGAAAACGAGGCGAGGCGGCTGGAGCGGGTTCCGGGACCGGAACCGGAGCGGGACTGGCGCTCGTCCTGCCCGGCAGTGATCCGTTGAGCAGCCTCTCGCAGTCACAGTCCCTCTCCACGGAGTACAGCCTGTGCTCCACTTTAGAGACCACCGCCGGCGGCGTTGGCGGTGGAGGGAGATTGTCCGTTGGCCACGAGGAGGTGCTGCAGCATCATTTGGAGGAGGTGGAGGAGGAGGTGGTGCCGCCGGACTTTTACGACAGCTACACCCCCGGCGGCTCCCAGAACCTGCCGCCCAATTCGGGTGGCGTGCCGGTGGCCTCCGCCGCAGTTCCCGCCTATCAGTACCAGTACAGTCGCAACCGGCTGAGCCGGAAGAGTTCCGGTTCCGGGTCGAGCCATCATCACCATGGCCATCATCATGGCCAGCATGGCGGCGGGGGCGTTGGGGGCGTGGTCGGTGGACGCGGCTCCAAGCGGGACAGCTTCAATTCGCTGAACGGCACGGATCTGATCGCCGGCGCCTTCTGCGAACTGGATCCCACGCAACCGCTGAACAAGATGGCCGTGATCGAGGGCCGGATGCGGCGGAGTAGTCCGCGGACTGCCAGCTTCAGCTCCGGATCCGGCGTGTCCGGGCGCAGTTCGATGAAGTCCTCGTCGCGGGACTACGACTATGGGCACGGCTCCTCCTCGCACTCGGCGCATCCGGAGCTGGATTTCAGGGAGAACATCTTTGCGGAGCTGTAAGATGTGGATACTTTTGAATGTGAATCGGATGTGGGATGAGGAAATGTCAGGGATGGCAGAGATGGCAGGATGGCGAGAGGGAACGAAAAGCTTTACGGTTACGGATTTGCCAGGAGTTGTGCAGCCAAGGAGCTACGTGTTTAAGTAGGACAATTTGCAGGAGCTGTATTTTTTTTTTGTAGGGAATGGGTGGAAGGAAAAAAAGTCAGTGGACTACGAAATACTTGTAAGAAACTCCAGACTTACGGAGACACATATACATTTACACCTAAATGCATAAGATATACTACAAATACATATATAGACCGAGTTATTGGATTACTTCGCCCAACTGGTTGTTGACTTATGTTTGTTGATTATTGCGATCAGAGAGTGGAGATCAGAGATCACAGATCACAGATGACAGTGTTTAGGGATCACAGATCGCAGTTTAGAGATCAGAGTTTAGAGTGAAGTGAAAACTGTGCCAAGGAACGGAGGGAAAGCACTCCCACAAACTACATATATATGTCTTTTAAATGTTGCTAACTTTAACGGAGGCAAGGATGTGCCAGTGTTTTTAAACTTTCCCAAGCTACATACATACATATATGGATATATACAATACGATATATACACTAGACATATGCTAAGACATATTGAATATTACCAAATCAAATGCAAAGTTTATTGAATGTTAACTCAAAGTCAAATACGAAATACAAAATCGGAATAAACCATTAAAGTTATAGCTGTAAGACAGGGCAATTCTTCTGAGCCCCAAAGAATTGCGCCCACACTCACACAACCACACACACATACAGATACAATTTGTTGGGCCAGATCCTGATCCTGCCTAGACATATAGACCCATATACTTAACCCTATTTGTGCAAGTGTCCGTGCGTGTGTCTAGCGATAAGTTCATTTTTTCTGTGCCGCTCCGCTGGGTTTTTTTCTGTGGTGGCTCGGTGGTTGGATGGTTCAGTGGTGCTGCCGTGCTGCGAGCAAAACTAATAAAAACAAATTTTATGTGAGTTAAACACACAAAAGCAAATCTCTCATTGACAGCGTTTTATTTGGGAGTTGTCCATCAGTGTACACCATTAAATCCCTTTTAAGCTCTGCCCCCGGGGCCCCAAGGTAGGCCCGCACAGAGAAAAACTTGGTACGAAATGGATAATTAATTCAAGGATTAGGGCCTTATGACTAACGGTTGGGATCTATTTAAAAAGTCAAGGCAATCTCAACATGCTTTTTATATATATTAAGAAGTTAAAAAAAAGTTGTCATGACCTCTTGATATTAATCCTTTAGCATTTCGGACCACACATATATGATTTATACGTGTTAAGAACACAACCTTAAATTGCTATTATTTTATTAATTTTAATATTATTAAAATTGTGCTTGCCAAAATGTTAGACTAATATTTGACCTGCATAGCTGACTTTCTCTCTGTGTGGCCTTTGGTATCCTGGTTTTTGGGTCCTGGGGTGGCGCGCACCTCAATAAAATCCGAGCAAATGCAGAGTTGGGCCCCGAAAATAATACGCGCCTGCGGGGAGCAGGTCGCCCAAGGGGATTGAAATGAACTAGGAATAGGGTCAGTGCGCGAGTTCAAAAGTTCAACGCGGGGCCACTGACTCAGCCCCAGACTCCGGATTCGGATTCGGTTTCGGATTCGGTTTCTGTTGCTGTTGCCCTTTCGGCTGCGTCGTCGTCCACCCGTGACCTGACCCAGTAAAATGATTAAGTGGCGTTATTTAGCAGCCGGCTGGATTTACTTGACTGGCAAGCCCCACTTCCACCAGTTTGTCTCCATTTGTGTTCATCTCTTTTTGGGTCCCCTGTTTTTTTGCATAATTTGCGCTGTTTATTTTGATGTCCTATGGTGGGTAATCGTAAAACGACAAGCATTTCATTCGGAAAAGTCAACTTTAATGGAGGCAAAACGCCCGCCTCGGAATGGTGGGACACATTGATATGGATAGGGCCCACTTTCAATCCCCCGAGGTGGTTAAGGACGAGCCCCAAGGAATGCAGCCAGGCCGAAAGGAGAAGTTATGGCTCCTGCCCCGGGGGCATTAAGTACGCAGCTCGCTTTGGGTCACTTTATGGGGCTAATACCACCGGCAAACTTTCAATCGTGTGAAATGCGCTTTCAATTACGCGCCGTGTAATGAAATGCGCAAATAAATTTATGACGATCACGTATCACGCATACGCAACGGTGGCAGGTAAGCGCGCTTAAGTGACCATTACACACTAACCAGGTCTTCGCCGCTTTCATAACCGATGCCCCGCCAGCGGGCCAAATCTCTTTGGGCCATCAAAACTGCATTCCAATTGAGCCGATTTCTGGCCTTAACCCCACTTCCGTATCTCGGTGGTTTTCGCCATCCCTACACAGGGAGAAATGTATGCATAAAAGACTTCACAAGACTTTGACCCCTTCGGTCTTCAGAACTTTGGGGCCTAGTTAAACTAAACTTTTTGACGCTACCCACTTGATTCGATAACTTCGCAATGATGATGATGGCCTCACACCCATTTTCGCCCTGTGTATCTTCCGTCTGAGGGTTCGCTTTCGGTTATTTCAGGCATTCCCGGCACGTTCCTATAAACAACGTTTTATGCCGGTGTTTATGTTTAGTTTGCCGTTCGCCCAGCGGGGGCGGATTGTTATGTAAGTGCCAAAGAGCATATTCAGTTTGAATTGGAATTGGAATCGCCATCTACATGTCCCCCCTTGTTGTTATTGCTTATTCTATATTCCGCGCGCGGACAGAAAAGTTTAAAGAAAGTTATCCACGCAAAAAGTGAAACAAAACAAAGAGGGAAAATTAAAATAAAATTGAAATGGAAATTATGGCATATTATAATAATGGACAAATGCTTTGTGGGAGTGCCGCAGGTATTTAATAAAAACTTAAGGTAAGCTGGGGGTTGGTTTTAATCAGATTACACCGAAAAAAAGAAACCGTTAATACTGAAATAGTTTCAAAATAAAAATTCATCAACGAAAAAATGTTATGCCTTTGGTAGTAAGCCGATACTATTTGGTATTAAATTGCACTTTAAAACTATTTCGTGTAGGTCAATACGTATTAGTATACTAGCTGTAATTCTATTTGTGTACTATCTTCGTTCTAAAGTATTTTATTAGGGCTTAGATATTTCAGATCTTCGCTAATTCTAACATTTTTAACAAGTAAAAGGTTTTAAAGGTGATAAAGAGTTCCTTAAAATGTTTATCAAACATGATAAAACTATAGCCAGTGTTCCAGGCCTAAAACCTTTTCCAGACTTTTCTGCTACACTTTTTGGCCAACTTATTCGTCGTTTCTGCCAAAAAAAGCGGGACGGCAACAGGCAGTGGAGAGAGCCGCTAACGTTGGACAGTCCCCATCACAAGGCGGTATAAAACCAGCGGACAGTCGGCGGGCGCTGCACAGTCAACCATCGACGTTCGCGAGTCGCGTCCGCCTGGCCTAAAACGATCCATTGCACGGTTCCCAGTTCCCAGTTCCACGGACTCAACGGGAGACGGAGTTCTAATCCCTCACATCCATTAGCTCCACCACGTAAATCATGCTTGCAGTGGCCTTGACGATAACGGCCTTGGTTTTGGCCGGCCAGCAGGAGGTCTGCCGGGCGCAGGTGTCCATCCACACGGACGCCAACACGAATTCGTACAGCCTGAAGACACCCGGACTACAGCAGACCTTCACCCGGTACTACGGAGGAGCTGCCAAGACGCCGCAGCAGGTGGAGCAGCCGCAGCAGCAGGAGCCGGAGCAGGAACAGGTGGTAAGTTTTGTCCAGTGTTGCGGAATACTAGGATGATTATTCCCACACAGAACAGCTAGCTTTTAATAGTTGTGTAAATACCACTCCACTGATTAATGATGACATCAATCGATAATTTCCCTAAATAAGTATAAGTATTTTTAACTATAAAAGCTATAAAGTAGGGATTTAGCAAACCGATTCTAGGGGTTCCTGCGTAGCCCAAGTTTATTGTGCCGATGTCTTTTTCAGCGTGATTTGAAATACCTATCTAAATGCTGAGAATCGTAGCAATCGCTTTAATATTTTAAATGTATTTAAATAGTACCTTACGCCAGGGGGCTTAGTGCTCGCTTCAGTAGTGTGTTCCGCGTCAATAAAAATGTCGTAGAATTTTATTTTAATTACAAATTGGAACAGAGTAAGGGGTATCCGATAGTTAATACTATGAAACTGGAAAATCTAAGACATATTTACAATTTTAGTCACCATTTGTTTTTGAGTATTTCATTAATCGTATTTAAATAAGTAAGATTAAGAGCAAATAAACATATAACGATAAACTTTATCTCAAAACCTACTTATTGTCGTTTAAGAACAATGATACACCCTAGTGTAGAAGAGTTTATATTCCAAATTAATAGTTTTCCGATAATTCCTATAAGAACAAAGGACATATTTGTCCGATCCTGAATATAAGCAAGATGGATCGCTATAGTCGACGGCCTCGAATATTACATACTCGTTACTCAGCCATAGGGAGAGCGACGGGTGTTTTCGAGGCTGCACGCTTTATTTTCTTATTCCTTCTTAATGAATTGTTCGATTAGGAGAATATTCGGCATGTGGATGGGTATTGATAATAGCAACAAAATCCCATTTACACTTTTACAAAGTATTAAGGGTCGGAACGCTTCCTTATTCCTTTTACCCAATTTCCGACGAATCAAGTATACCCTTTTACTCTAAGAGCAACGGGTATAACTATCTGCAATTCGAGTTGAAAGATAAATTTTAGCGTAGAAGCGGGTAGGTAGACGGATTTGGCTTAATCGAGTCTGCTGTTTATAATGATTAAGAACATATTTACTTAAATGCGTTGTAAGCTTCTTACTAAAATTTAATAGCCTGTGCCCGGGTATAAAAAACAAACTTTTAGACACCCTAAACTAGACATCTTTACCAGTAATATAGCGACGCAGGTATTCGTTGCAGTAACCTTTATGTACAACAGAAATAACCTGAGAAATGTTTTGCACATTCGAAAACAGCGACAACCACAGAACTGTACTGCCAATTTGGTTTTTAATCAAGTTGCGTTCACATTTAATATCAGTCAACTAGACAGCCTGCAAAAATCAAAGAATTATCCTCTCAACGCCTGCGTCCCATGGGCATTTGTATGACCTCGCCAATATTAGAATCGCTCTCATAACCCTGGCCCGGAAGCTCCACAGTTTGCGCTTCTGTCAATCCACTGCCCATTTCGAAGATCTGCTGCGCTTGACCCACTGCCATCATCGCGCCGGAAGCAATATCCTAAAGACGAAATCAGAGGTCATTGATCTTCCAAGTTCATCAATCGTTATCCCGTTTTACCTGAGGCCAAGCGGTGGTAATGCCCAATAGACTCAGACTCAGGATCAAAATATTCGATGTCATCTTGTAGTGGCTCCACTTGCAAATAACTACTGACCGACCAGTACACAAGCTATTTAAGCCGTGAGTTTCAGTCTATTGCGCAAAAAATTAATATGGGATCATGTTCCCTGTTACAGATGGAAGATATTCTCATTCGTTGTGTGATATCAAAGATCGGGCATAGTCGTCATGCGATATGTTTATACTGCAGGCAATTTAGATAGCGGCAAACAGCAAAAATTTTTTAAAACAAACACAGACCAATTTAAAAGACTACGCCACTGGGCCACTGTACATTCGCGTTTAAATTTTTGCTTATAGTCTGTTTACCTCTATCACTAAACTGGCTTTATAAGGATATAATTTATCGAAATTAGGAACAAAAATTAAGTATGCAGATATATATATACATATATATACATGGTACATATACATTATATGTATATATAATATGTACATTAATGCGTTTATATAAACAATACATAATTCCCATTAGATGACCCATTTTGTTGTCCAGCGTTATCTATCCAAATCCAAAATGATCTCCGTCTGTGTAATTTACGTATTTTCAACCTTTTTTCACAAAAAAAGTTCTTCTTATTGAAAATATGGTTCCAATGGGTGAGGTTCTAGTTAGCCAAAGACCTTTTTGGTTGCATTTTAAGCCAACCGTACCCAAAACCATCTGCGATTTCTGAGTAGCCCCAGTTATATATGCTTGTATGAAAAATATCTAAGTATCTCAGTTTAATTATATCGCGTCCATTTGTTGCAATGCATTTATTGGCAATTTGATTACCACAACTTTTAGTTATCAGAAAAGACCTCGTTGGCTGCATTGGGATCCGTGGTATCGGCAAACAGGTTCTTGAGCTCCTCGAAGTAGTTCTTGAAGGAGTCCACCATCGATTGCCAGGCCTGTGTTATGTTCTGGCCAAACTCTCGGGCCGCATCGCCGATCCGCTTGTCCAGCCTCGGATCGTCCGGATAAACCAGATGGGGTCGCACATCGTCGTACTCGTTGGAATAGTCAACGTCAAACTCATCCGCCCAAGCGAGGGTCAGCAGGGTGAGGGTCAGGGCCACAATTAGTGGGGCAGAGAAGCTGAATCCGGAAATCATTTGGCCAACTGTTGTGGCCAGCCGCCTGAATGCGCCTTTTGTACTCAGCCTTTCAGTCCAATCAGATTTCGGCCAGGCACGGCAGTGTTCGGTGCATGTCGAGATGCATCTCAACTCGGCCGGAAATGCTTACTAGCCGCCGGCTCATCATGACTCTGCTTGTCTCCGAATCTCTCATCTGGACAGCTTGTAATTGCCGTGCTGTGGTGACCCCAGAGGGCCCTTGCTTCGGACAACATTCGATCGCATTGCTCAGATATGGCGGTTGGCCTTTGATTTTATTGCCTTTGGCTGAGGAATTACATTCAATTGACGTAAAAGGGATTGGGTTGTCTCTACGACGAGTTTAATAAATCGTCGGGGTTACCAATTACGATTTATAGGTGGAAAAATCTTTAAATCTAATAATTTGTAGAAAATCTTTAATGTATAGATCCCGTATTTTAAAGGATTGACCAGCGTTCATGAACAACATTTTATGCCGGCTAAAATCACAAACTTTTAGAGGTATACCTCTTAAAATCCTGTTTTAATCATTATTGTTATAGACAGAAGAGTGTGTTAAAATAATTTAAATATGACATATTAAATACGAAACAGCCAGATATAGGCAAATATCTTGAAAGTCAGCGAAGTTCAGCATACGAAATTTGATTGTTCCAATGGCAACAATGGTGATATAAACACCCGATCGCAAGAATGTTTACACTGATCAAGGGTTACCCTAAAAATACAATTTGCAAAGTTTTGTTTATGTTTTTACACTACTCTTAATATCGACAATAACATTTTAAGTTTTAAAGCTTAGTCCGATCTAACTACAAACTATACGAGCCCAAAATTATAATACCATATACAAGGGTATAAAAAGACCATAAGGCAATTAAACCACAATTATTAATTAAAATTTTACAAAAAGGGACAAGACACTATTACTTTATTCATATCCTATGGTACAATTGGATAACGACAATGACCGAGCGCCTGTGGTCTCCCCCGAAAACATTCGATTCAATTCAGTTTCTGGTTTCCATTTGCTTTTATTGCACTTATTAATAAACAAAAAAAAAAAATACACTTGATGGGGAATCTTTAGCCCGTAGAGCTGGCCGTGTCGGAGATTTTCTGGCGCACCTGCTGCACCACATCCGTGACGTTGTCCACGAACGATAGCCACATGGTCTTGATCCTATCGCCCAGGGCCAAGGGATCCGTTCCGCCCATGTTGGGTGCCATTTCCAGGTCCGTTGGCGCCTGGCGCCGCCGGCGCTGGATTTTCTTCTTGCCAGTGGTCTTGGGACTCACGCGGGACCGCGAGGCGTTGTTGGCGGCCCGCTTCCTGGCCCGTTTTCGCCTGGCCTCCACATCATCGTCGGCGGACGCAGCTGTGGTGGCGGCGGTGCCCATCTTCCAGAAGCACGGCGCTCGCTTGTGGCGGAGCAGGCTCCTCCTCCTCCTCCGCCTCCTTCGACGGTTCTCCTCGGACGAGTCGGGCGCCATCGGGCGGATGGCATCCCCGTAGCCCACGGCCGTCTTCGAGTGCACGGACACTAGGGGATTGTCGATGTTGAGGTCCTTGTTCATGGCCGCCCCGCTCTGAACGGCCTCCGCTATGTTCCCGGCCAGACTCATGGCGCCCAGGCTCAGGCTCTCGAACGGATTCTGCGGCTCAGGCCTGGCCGCGATCTGGGCCAGACTCAGCGCCACCAGGAGAATTCCCAGCGGTTGGCGGCTCATCGTGCTCACTGTGTTGCAGCCGCAGTGCAGTCGGCCCTTTTAAGCCACCGTCCAATCGCGTGATCCCCTCCGATTCAAATCGAATACAATTTCGATTCCGATTCCATTCCGAGGCCGATGGGCCAGTTGAGATCGCAGCAGGCTTCCGGTTTGGCCCGCTGACGGGTGACAGGTGTCAGGGGACCGGTCGGGTTATCGGGCTCAGTCTCACTTGCTCGCTTAGTCGGTTCAGTTCGGTTCGTTTTACTACATTTTCGCTCTAGACTTCGTACAAAAATTGATTCAAAATCAGAAATTGAAATTACCTCTTTTGGCCTCGAGTTTCTCGATCTCTTAGCACAGCCTTCAGTGCGATACTACGACAATCAGGGCAGCGAAACATGAGATCCACGAAAGCACGCGTTGGCAATGGCAATCGTCTGGTTAGTACAGAAGGACAATGGGGCAAGGAGCGCCATGGTGCATTCCTGAAGGATCACGGGCGTGGTCATTCATCTGTAAGTCTGGTCTTTAAAACGGGAACACTTTTGACACAGGGGTGGTAAGGTCGTCGCAGATTTGCAGGCAAATTAGTGCTAGTCATAACTTGTTTAAAGTCTTACTTCAATTAAACAGCCTACTCTCGTATGACACTTTAAGGATTAACTTAATTAATTATGCTATATCAACATACTAACAGAGTACCAACCTCTTTAAAGTGTATAAAGGCCCGATTTCTCAATATCATGGTAACTTTTGTAGTTCAGTTAAATTGCTTTATCAGAAACATGTTAATTCATTCATGTTTTTTTCATTCGAAAGCACTTAACTAGGTGCAATGTTCTAGTTAATACATGTTTGGAGAAAACGAATTTAACAAAGAGTTTGCCCACACTTATTTTTAGGTGGCAAAAGACTGTATCGTAAAATTAACATCACATCGAAACCTCGAAACATCTAATTTTTGAAACCTTTTTGCCCTTCTTCCTAATCTCATTCACTTATGTGTTAAACCCTCCATATTTGCAGCAAAATCCCGCCCAATTCGGTGGATTCTCGCCATCGGAACAACAGTATCCGGCCGTATATTCTCAGCCGGGACTCCGGGGCGGTGGCAAGCTCAAGGCCACGCCCATCTCCCTGCTGCAGCAGCAGCAACAGCAGCTCCTGGCGCAGCAGCAGCAACTCCTGGCCGCCTCGTCGCCGCAGGCAGCTGGACCGGGACTGGGATCGTCGGGATTAGGGGCGGGCGTTGCCGGGGGCGTGGTCAACATGCCCAGCTATGCGGACCAGATGCACGCGGCCTTCCTGGACTACCAGCGCCAGCGGGCGGAGTTCGAGCAGCAGCAGCAGCATCTGCTGCAGAAGCTCTACCACTACTATCCCGATGTTTCCGGAGCGCAGATTCAGCCGCAGGCGCAGTCGCAGTCGCAGCCCCAGCCGCTGTCCCATTCCCAGTTCCCGCCCGCCGACGGAGGAGCAGTGGGCGTGGCCTCGCAAACCGCAGGCGGCCGCTTCGTCTACCGTCGGCCGCAGTTCAGCAGCAACGGGCTGCAGGCCCAAGGCCTGGGATCCGGCTCCGTGCTGCCCGGCGGTTCAGGTGTCTCGGGTGCCGCAGGATCAGGACCCCTGCGCACCGTGGTCGGCGGCGGCGGCGGCGGCGGTGGAGCCGGCGACTTCTACTCCACGCAGCAGCACCTGGGCTTCATGCAGCAGCAGCAGCAGGACGTGCTCCGCGACCAGCAGCAGTCGGTGGCCCAGCAGTTCGCCACCAGCCAGCTGGCGCCCACCACCCGCCAGAGCTACGGCATGGCCGTTCCCATGTCCTCCGTGCTGGGCTCCCCCTCGTACCAGCAGTCGCCGGACGTCTCCCACGTGAGCTTCTCGAGCGGCAACCTCAACTACAGCTTCTAAGAGGATTCGGACTTCCGTAGCTAGTACTTTCATATTTTCGAGCATCTAAGTTTTTTTTTTCATATTTTTTTTGCGTAAATTTTCGTGGTAATTGATAAGAGGAATTGTGTAGGGCAAGCAAGAATAAATTTTGTGAGTGATGATGAACTGGCATTTGTTAAAGGGGTGGGAGCGGCGTTAAGGGGCCTTCAAAGGATGAGTATAACTTACAGAGAACCATACTATGATATAAGGGATTGCTAATTTGGCTCTAGTCCTTTAAGAGATGCGTATTCATCAGAATGCGTTCTTAAAATGCATAATAAATATCAGCCATGGTAAATAAAAGTCAAGCGGTTCAAGAGGTTTAGTAAGGTTCGCAGAACAGAGATAGACTGATATTTAACCAATAAGTGGCCCTTTTGTTGATGTATCATAGCTTATGATAGCACTTAAATAAACGATATATACAGTGGTCGGCATAAGTATTTTGACAAAATAAAAGTTAAGTATACTCATAACTTGAATTTACTTCTTGTAAACTATAGGCATCAATGGAAAGGTAATTTCAATGCCGTTTGAATGATACAATACATTTCTTTACCCATTCAGTACTTATTGAAAAGGACGAATTTGTGTAAATCAACTTTGAAATTTAAAAAAAAAACTTTTTTCCTCGTCTTGAAAACTTAAATTTTTTGATGCAAAAAGTTTCTTCAAACAAAAATAATAGTAACTGCAAAAAGAATTTTTCAAATATCATTATGCTTATATTTTTTATGAATTTTTGAAAATGCTTAAAAACAGGCATTTGAGCCATATTTTTGTCTTTTTCATACAAATTTTTTCCGACATTGTCACCTTCAAAAAATCATAAAAAATATAAGCAAAATGATATTTGAAAAATTCTTTTTGCAGTTACTATTATTTTTGTTTGAAGAAACTTTTTGCATCAAAAAATTTAAGTTTTCAAGACGAGGAAAAAAGTTTTTTTTTTAAATTTCAAAGTTGATTTACACAAATTCGTCCTTTTCAATAAGTACTGAATGGGTAAAGAAATGTATTGTATCATTCAAACGGCATTGAAATTACCTTTCCATTGATGCCTATAGTTTACAAGAAGTAAATTCAAGTTATGAGTATACTTAACTTTTATTTTGTCAAAATACATATGCCGACCAGTGTACATATATATCATCGCTCATCTCTAACAAGCCATCGTGCTCACGTGCAATTAATGTTTTAATGTTCTTTGGAACGGACCGCCTTCGCAACCGTAATTGCGTGCTGCTATCGAGTCTGTTTACAGAGTTTATAATCACGCCCCCCCGGCAGATCCATTTATCCCAACGGGCCGCCATAGCCGCAGCGAATTTCGATTGTGGTGTATTAATAGATAACCATGGAAATTGGGTCCTCAGCTCGGGGTCCGGTTCAAGCACTCCGCTTGCCCCTCGATATACGTACTCCAGGAACATCCTCGGGCAGCAATGAATGAAACCAATTGCCTTGGCTACCCGCCGGCTAAAGGGGATGGGGATGAAGATGAACATGAGGCCGGAGGTCGGGGGTCGGCTGGTCACAGCGATATCCAATGCAAACACGATTGGCGAGCATCGAATCCTCTGAGTGGCCACTTGCCACGTGTGCATCCATATCTGCACTGCGAGAAATCAGTGGTGATCCTAGCTCATGTGGATGTGTACTTACCCAACTTAAATTTCCAAAACTGCACTGCTGGATTCCATATATTGACAATTTGCAAAAGAAGTTAGCAAAATTCTGGAAAAAAAAATTTAAAGCCATGCTCAAAAAGTGAAATATTTTAAGTCAGGGACCGTAGTTATTATGATGATATTATTATTTAAAATTACTAAAATACACAAAACTAAAACTAAAATATGTTTCGCTCACTTTTGAAACCACGGCTTCTCTGTGCAGAATTATTTCGAAAATAGTAGATTGTGCTGCAGTCACTGTTTTAAATATCAATAATTTCTCTAAGCCTCAGTGTATCTTAAAACGTTAATACTTTTTAGTCAACCTACCCCACCTAATCTAAAAAAACTTACAAGCATTCTTCCCTTTTCTATCTTCCGTCAATATATAATCCTAGCAAGATTGTAATGTGGTGTATCAAAAAGCCAATCATTTCTTAAAATCGTTAAAATCGGCTTAAAATGGATGCTCTTAAGTCGACTTACGCCGCTTTAATCTGCAAAACCTGTGGCCTTGCTGCAGGCAGTATAGACATAATTCTGGGCGGCTCTCAACAATCAAGACACTGTGTTATGCAATTTCGGCCTCTCCCAGTCAATGCCGCACTTGTTGGCCAACAGGTGACAATCGAGTGGTTATTTTGGCCCCCAAGGGGCTGACAAAAACGTGTCCTTGGAGGGGTTCTC
Source organism: Drosophila subpulchrella (assembly GCF_014743375.2). NCBI lineage: Eukaryota > Metazoa > Arthropoda > Insecta > Diptera > Drosophilidae > Drosophila > Drosophila subpulchrella. Next base: position 4,902,446 of record NC_050613.1, read on the forward strand.
GGCAGGACACCTGCTGGCAAGGCCACCCTGTGCAGCGGGCCAATGTAAACAGTAAGTGAAGCGCAAGCCAAGAACAAAACGGAACCGGAATATGGAATGCGAATCCGGAATCCGGAGCCAAAACACGACAATTGCATTAGACGGACGACCCGCTGACTAAGCCATTTCCACAAACACGAAGGCACCATAAGGCTCCGCAGGAAAAGGCTGCAAATATAATAAATGTGGACGAGATGGCCATCTGATTACCGCCACGTACTGAAACTAATTCAATTTGTTGGCCGAATATTAATTGGGAAACGACGCAAAAGCGACTGAAATGGGGGATAAATTTCGACCCTCACCCCAAGGCATATTTGCATGGAAAATTCCAATTTAGTGTCGGCCGGGAAGATACACAAACACCAGGTAACAGCAAATAGAGAACAGCAAAGGCGAAAGGAAAAGAAATGGAAACAAGCCGAATGAGACGCAAAGCAAATATAGTTACTAAATAAGCCCACGTGTGCGTGCGTATCCTGTGAGTATTTTGTGAGAGGGGCATGTGTGTGCGTAGGACCGCATCCTGTTCATTTCCCCAAACGAGCTGGCAGTACAAAGCGCAGCATTCAGATACAAAGACAAACAAAGAATTTCCCTCGGGCGGGGTGGTGTTCCGCCCACCTGTGGCCAACTCTCCTGTCCTGGGAGAACCCGAAAACTGCAGCAGGACCCAAAGGAAAGGTACTCGAGTTTAGTTTCCTAATTAGCTGCCTAATGAGGACCTAACCCCAAGTGGCCAAGTTCTAACAGATGGCAGTCGACTGATCCAAATTTACTACTAATTGTTGCCAAAAAAGAGATTTGTGGTAGACACTTTACGCGATTTCAAACGCAGCTTATATTTTCGGATCTAAGTCTGTAAAACTAATGCGAACAAGTCGGAAGCCAACTACGGCAAAGAAAAGTATTACGATCTAAAATGTGACTAATCAGTTACACAACTGTTTTAAAAGCCAAGAAAGGAAGCAAGCCCAAGTTTATATACCCTGGCAGGTCGTTCCTATGGATGCAATGTATATTCTAGGGATTTCGAATATTTTTAAAAATATATTCTTATACCACAATGCCGTAGGATAAAGCCGGAATCCCATAACACTCGAAGAGCACGTCGCAGCAGGTTATCGATCCTCTCCTACCCCTCGAACCCATCTTGGTAAAACTAAAGGATCTGCAGCTGTTGATTCCAGATGGATATCACGTTCCCCTCAAGGGGCTCTTCAGATGGGCACGCACTGCCTCGATGTTGGGGATGTTGTTGCCCACATGGACTTCGACTGCCGCCGTGCGATCCTTGCGCGGCTTGGTCAGCACATTGCGAAAACGCAGCTTGAAGTCGCACCAGCCCACGCGGCACTCGCTGGCTGTAGGATTAATTATAGATCACCAGAATGCAGCTTAATTCAGTATTTTTGATGCGAAAAACACTCAGTTTCGCTTCCCTTCGATTCGTAAACAAAATGCTGCATATCCGGAGATGTAGAATGCCATGACTTTCCATTCGCTTAAACTTGGGTGTGCTCTTGTCTTTAAGGTTCATTTCCGTACGACTTTCTGAACAGTACACAACATATTTTTTCTGTGTTTGCTTTTTATAATATTAAAAATTTATTAGTGCAAAACCCGAAATTTTTGTTAATTCTTATTTTTTAACAATCCATAATGTTGTTGGTCCAAGTGCTGTCAAACTGTCAATATATTCGAGACGTGGTGAGTCGGAGATATTTCGTTTTGTCGTTTGCTAGAACATTCAATGGCAGTTGCGACTATCGAAATTTAACGTAGTGGTAATTTATACACAAGCCAATATCCTTTTAGTGCGAGTTTTTTCAAATTCTGAATATAATCAAAGTATAGTGAGTCTAGAATATTAAAATTCTGTATGACAGTTGCCACTTCGCCTGCATTATTTTCCAAATCGTTGGAAACAAATCTGACTCACGGTCCATTCGAACTTGGGGGTGCCTCTGCCTACGTTCATTATGGTACTAGTTTTGTACAAGCCTAAAATTGTCTAATTCTTTTACACCAACATAAAATAAAACTTACTCAAGCCAAAATGCTTTTAGGTCCCAAGTTCCTCTAGTATCGCGACAATGGTAAAAATAAACAAAGCCTACAAAATAGTCGGTATAATAATTTTTTTAGTGTGCTAATTTCGGATAATTTTAAAAGTTTCTCTTTTCTATTTAAGCCTTTGCCGCAGCCGATTTTATTTGAAGTAAAGAATAACGCAACAATATTGGAGCTCCGGCAAAAGTTGGAGCCCATAATCGCTGTGCCATTGCGCCAGATCAATCTGCGAAAATCTGGCAAGACAATAAACAATAATAAACGGATTTTGGATGTCTTGGGTGCAAGGACTTCGGAAGATTTGGAATTTGACGCGGAACTATCTATTTTGAGCGGAAATTCATTCTTCGCCCCCTTAAAATTTTACGGGCAGGCATATAAAAACGGACAACCGCTTAACCACCAATTCTACATGCCTCAGCAATAAGTGAGCAAGGTAAATATATAGGGGATATCCTTAGCTTAATTTTTAGTTTGAATTTACAACCATTCATTTCCTAGCGCATTCCTAGCTATTCCAGAGCGAACATCAGCGGGACCTTGAGGTTGGGTCATCAGGACACTCTTGAAATAGCCCAGGGATCCTGTGTAATACCGATGTTCGAAGGCCAATGACCCACGTCCTATCAATACCAGTATATTATTTGACAATATCCCGTCAAACAGGGCATCTGTGTCTTGGGCTGTGCTGGGTGATAAAATCGGCCCGAATTCCTTTATTTACTGAAAGTTACGATCCCCAGATCGCTTATAGCTAGCCAATGCTTTGGAGTATTGATAACATGGCCCTTAGCAAATTGCCCAATTCGTTGTAGGTCATGTTGGCCGTCAGCAGTACATTAGTCCTAACCATATCCTCCTTATAGGACCTGTACGGCTTTGCAAAAGACTCCCCTTAAGAGCGCACCAGAAGTCTGAAGTACCCGGAAAGAATGATTTTTCGTTCAAAAAGTCAAAGTCAAAAAAAATGTGTAAGTACATCACTGATCACAGTACATCGGAAGTAGGCGAAAAAACAAATATGATACGCGTCAAAAAATGGGACAATCTTTTATTAGAATCGGAAAAGCTGTTTTTTCGATGAAACCGAGGAATACGGGAAAGAATCCATCGACCACCACCAACAGAGATGGTCGACTTCATGTCCGAACAGAAAAATTATTATTTTAATTCAAGAGAAATCAAGTCAGTGGTCTGAAATGGTGAAGAAATGTCTTTGAATGAGCTGAACAAGGAAATGCACTCCAATGACAAATATCTAAAAATATAAAAATATTTTTAACACAACAAAATGTTTTATATTTTTATACCCTTGCAGAGGGTATATTGATTTCAGTCAGAAGTTTTCAACGCAGTTAAGGAGACGTTTCCGAACCCATAAAGTATATATATTCTTGATCAGCATGAATAGACGAGTCGATCTAGCCATGTCTGTCTGTCCGGATGAACGCTGAGATCTCGGAAACTATAAGAGCTGGGCTATTGAGATTTGGCGTGCAGATTCCTGAGCTTCTTACGCGCAAGTTTGTTTCAGTAGAGTGCCACGCCCACTCTAACGCCCACAAACCGCCCAAAGCTGCGGCTCCTACAGCTTTGATGCTAGAATAAAGATTTTAACTGAAATGTATTGGTCTCGTCAATACCTATAAATTGATCCAAAAAATATTTGCCTCGCCTACACTAACGCCCATAACGCTTAAATCTGTCTACCGCCGGTAGGTGGCGCATTTGCTGCTTGCATATCTCCATTTCCCTTTGGTCCATTTAGCTGAGTAACGGGTATCTGATAGTCGAGGTACTCGACTATAGCGTTCTTCCTTGTTTTTTTTATTTCTTTTTACGAATAACCGATATTAAGATTGAATTACTTACAACAGCGAAATAAAGAAGCCAGGTTTTTCATATCTAATATCTGAGATTTCAATACATTTGCGTAAAAATCGGCACAGCAAATTTACCCCGACATCACAGTTTTCTGCTCTCACGCTGATTTACGGTATGAAGTATTTGCATTAATGGACAGTAAAGCTCTTTGATGAACACACAATGAGCGAGAAAAGAGGTTTATTTATATTTTGAATTGGCCCTGGAATGGCTCGGCCCCCAACTGCTTTTGCATATATTCCGGCTCAGAGTTATCCTTGTTGATGGCTCTTGAAGCCGTCGTCCTTGGCGGGCCAGCCCCATCATTCAACTTTGTCCGACTTAGCCGGCCAACTCTGACTTTCACTCTCCGCGGACGCAGTGACATTTTTAATGCCATCGAATTGCTGCGGATCTCTTTCTAGGCAGTATTTTAGGCCAGGACCGAAATAAACGGGTTATCATCTATTTCGGACCATGTGCGATGCCCGATGTGACGTAAATTGGTTTTCTGGACCTTTGCGCTTTCACTTGGTATTTGGCGGACTATACTCGCCATATTTATGGTCGCTGGCACAGTGCGTTTCATGGCAAGAATTTACCGCGCTTGGCGGGAACTGCGACTGTCGCTTTTCAGCCGAAAGACTTACGCTTATGAAACGGGCGTCGTGCTATGCGCCATAAAGTATGCTGATCATCTGATGCGTGGCAAATAAATCTCGGCCTGCTTCTGCTCCGCATCATGACCAAAAAAGGAGAGCACTGCAGTGCTTGCATCGTATCATATCATATATCAAATTGCGACAGGCCAAGCCCCGCTCCCGTTCCCGTTCCCGTTCCCTAGTCCCGAATCCCCGTCCGCCATCATTTGCCAGTCAGTTATAACAATGAGTTTATTTTTTCCAACATTTCCACATGCATTTCGTTTCAGTTTACAAAATAAGTTTAAATACAACGTAAATTCAACCGCGATAAAAAAAAAAACACACACATTCAGCTTTCGCAATGCGGGATGAGGGGATGGTCTAAGCTCTGGGGCCGGGCCAACAACACGATAATAAAAACGGAGCGTGCGGGGTGCGCTGCATCCCCCGTGCCCATCTCCGTTGCCCAGGTGAGTTGAGGTCAGGTGGGGTTGGCTCCGAACCCAGAGAACGGCGCACAGGTCACAGGCTCTCGGTGCAGTTAACAAATTGAGTTTTAATTAAGGCGACCAGCTACCGACACGCTCTGGGTATTATTGTTCCTATTAGTGTTGTTAGCCAGACGGATCTATGGGCGAGTGGGGCGGTGGCGGGGGCGGGGGCGGGTGTGTAGCGGTACGGGGGCGGCGGCGTTGGGCGGTGGCTCCCCTAATAGCCATAGTGAATGCCGTGGCCGGAGACCGATGTGTGCACGAGGGCGGGTGCGGCGACAGCAGCCCTGAAAAAAGGGGGGTGCCGATTATAAGGCAACCTTATTAATATGGTCCTACGAGCCGGATACTCACTTCACCACGGGCCCGGCCAGATGCGTGGCGTAGGCAGGGGCGGCGTAGGCGGGGGCTGCGTATGCGGGGGCGGCCAGTCCGATGCCGTGTCCAATGATTCCAGGAGCTGTTGGATGGCACACAACACATTACACAGAACGTTAGCAGGTTTTAATGCAAACAGACAACAAGCCAAGACACGGAAGAAAGATGGACAGAGACAGATGGCTGGGCTGAAAGAGATAGTCGCCGAGGAGGTCGAGATAGAGCTTTCCCAAATTAGCATCGTGCCCATTGTTTGGACAATACACTGGCCCCTGGGCTCCCAAGCCCACTGGGCCACTTAAAGGTTGTCAACGGCAACCACCTGACATGCCCTGAGCACCACCCACCAGGCTCGTAGCACAACATTCTGCACAGGGCCAAAATACCAAGTATTCCACTTTTAACAATTGGGAAACTCAAATCCCTTGGGACTTTGGGTGGTTTGCTTTGGTTGTTTACACAACATTTTGCTCGGAGTCTCGGAATTTAAAAAATATTGGTGGACTGGCAAAACTTAAACTGAAATCCTTTTAAATTTCCGAGGATTCATATTCCATTTACAAATTAGAAATTATTATGACATTGTAAATATTACAATATTATAGTTATGACAATTGTGCTAGGATCAATTTGAATAATGAAAATATGATATGCTTTACGTTCATATGGTCATACATTTTCTTTCAGTGCACTGTCCTTTTGGTCAAAAGACCCCCTGCTGTAAAAAACGTCAATGGCTTTAAACTTGTCCACATAAAGGAAATATGACGTACATTTTAATCTGCTCATTATACATATAAAGACTATTAAAATTCAGTGGTACTTTTCTCTTCGTGCACTATGCACAAACTGTGGAACCGTCAGCTAACATCAATCAAGTGACATCCAAGTGAACGGGAACGGTGACTGGCCGATTCGGTGATTGGGTGACTCGCTGACTTGGACGTGGCCAGCACGTGAATAAGCACACGGAGAAAAAAAAGAAAGGATCTTTTCCCAATACAATTTATTGGATGTCCTTTCTTTGAAAATTCTCTCAAATCGAAATAGGCAGAAAACACCTAAGACTACTCAGGGTAAGAGCGAGAATGCTCTTCAAAGGGGAACACTAGATGGTGATTCGTTTCGTATCTACATAGAATCAGTACTGATTTCCATCAAAATAATCATAAAACCTTTTTTTCTGTGCTGCTCTGGGATGCAGTTTTGGGACCACCTTGGCGTGCAGAACACGCCTTGACCGTTGCTTTAAAGCCTCCACACGGGATAGGCAATGAATGATTGATTACTCGCCTGGACTGATGGTTACCTCACCGCCCAGTTCCCACACCCACTAGGCAATTGTATCTGTTTTCTAGCAAGACAAATCGATTGCGTACGAACCCAAAACCGATTATCCATTTTGTTGGCTGTTTCCCTGGGATGTTGGGCTATGAATCGATTGCCTAAGGCTGCTTCCGGAACCCCTATCCCTATCAGCGAGCAAAATGTAATGATCATTGAGGGCCTTAACCTCGACTAGGCCTCCCATTTTAATTCTGAATCATCTGTGCCTTATCGCCGTGATCTCTGTGATGCCTTTCTCCCACCTGGCACTTTACAAGGCCCAACTAGAAACAATTTCCCTGAAAGTTTTCCTCTTAGCTTGCTATATCAAAACGATCTCCAAGAAGTGTGGGCCCCCTTCTCCCATTTGACGGTATTAACTTTGGAGCCAACACTATCCCATATCTCAGAAAACGTTTACCCCACATCACATCCCTCTGCCTGATGGAGCGAAACTTGCTCTTTGTACTTCGCCCGGGGCAAAGTTTGTTTTTGCCAAATGCACTTGGCCAGCACGGCGAAAACACAATAAAGTTCTTTGGCTGCTAGCAGACTGGAAAACTCGTGGCAAAATTAGTTGAAAATCGCTGAGAACACAGAGCTGGGGAATACAGAAGCGTGCGAAAAGTGCGGAAGAGTGAAGTTAGAGCGGGGGGGGATGGGCGTTAGTTACTCCAGGATACTGGATACTGGATCCCAGATCCTGGTCACCTACCGTACGAGGGAGCAGCGGCGTACTTCACAACCGGAGCGGCGGCGACTGGGGCGTGGGCCAGATATCCGTGGGAGATGGCCGGAGCGGCGCTGTAGGATCCATAGCCGCCGTATCCGTAGCCTCCGTAGCCCCCGTAGCCCCCGTAGCCTCCCAGGCCCAGGTGTCCCAGGGAGTGGCCCAGGTGGCCCAGTCCGGAGATCTGGACGGCCGGAGCCGTGGCCGCGTAGTGTCCGCCGTAGGCCACGCCCTGGATTTGGGCGGGAGCCGTGTGTCCGGCGTAGCCCAGCGAGTAGGCGGGCGCGGCAATGGCGTGGGCCGGAGCAGCTTTGGTTTTTCATTTCCAATTTTGGGTTAAAAGTGTTAACAATCAACTAGGCAGTGATGGCAGGCAGCTAAGTGTGTTCTGTCTATTTGAAATGATTCTATCGAAGGTATATCTTCCTAAGTTCTTGTTCAAGTATTATCTGAGCTGGACCTACATAGAAAATTATTCATTTCGCTTTCTATAAAAAGCTATATTTACATTATATGTCTCAAATAATTTGATCGTCTGTCCGTTGCTTAACTATTTTAAATTTTTTAAAGTATGGCTGACAATTTTAACAAATTCTTTGGTCTTTCAAATTTATAAAATTTTTGGTGGTTTAATTTTAGCTGATTTCCAACACATTTTGTGACCAAGTTATGCAAAGATTAAATTATAAAGAAAAAACATAAGCTAAATAGGCTAATTGAAATGTAATTGAAATGGTAAAAAGTTTCATGATAGGTGGGGTTTATAAAGTGGTATGCATAATACGGTATTATTATATTTTTTTAATAATTTTATAATGGAAGTACTATCAAGGAAATAACCCTATCTGTCGAATTTCACTGGATCTCTTCCTCTTTAGAGGTAGAATTGAACCTGAACCATCACTGCGTCTACGTGCAGAGGGGTGAAACGTGGTGGATGTGAGTGGTGTGAGCTTGTGCTGGGTGGTGCGGCGGTGTTTCTCTTGTGTGGATTGGGTGGACTTGTGAGGGATGTGACCGATGCAGGTCCTGCAGGATCCGGCACTCACCTGCGTAGCCGTGGGCGGCGACGGGCGCCAGGCCGGCGTCATTGCTGATGCTCGAGCGCTGGACGTGGGACTGCGAGTGGGCCGTCTGCACCTGGCTGGCGTAGTCCGACTGGGAGGACTGGCCGTAGTGACCCTTCACCGTGTGCTCCTGGGTGCTGCCCACGGAGGCGTGGTCCACGCTGGGGGCGCTGATCGAGTAGGCCGCCGGTCCGCCGGGCTTCGCCTGGGCACAGGCGATCATCGCCAGCAGAGCCACACAGAGGACAACCTGCGGATGGGTAATGTTTATGCGGAATATTACACATTAGTGTCTGCTTCTGGTGCAGTTCGACGCTCTGCAGGAAATTGCAGGCGAACAAACTTTTAATTAAGTTGGTAAAGTTGTCCCCGGGCAAATAGTTGGCACATAACCTTGAAAGGGAGCTGCACAGATGTCTATCGCCTAATCGAAAGACATGCAAAGCTGTCCAACGCGAGAACAGTTTATAAATAAATAAATCGTTGGCTCTATTTTTGGATAGAAACGAAATAACAATCAGCATCTTAGAAAATGGGTAGGGCTTAAACTTTGCCACACTGACTCGCAGAAAATGGTAGTACAAAAAACAAAAATATCAGAGGAGCCAAATTGTGAGAACAACAATTGCTTTAAAATTGTAAATTTCTTATTCTTCGTACTTTTGGTACTTTTAAAAACAATCACTGAGTTACAAAAGGTAATTCAAATTTAAATAGTCTCACAACTCCAATTTCAATTCGAATGGTGGTCCTTTTGGCCTTTTACCACATGACTTTCCATCATGTTCCATGGCCCATTACCAGATGCCTATTCTTGGCTCAAAAGTGACCCAGATTCGGACCTCATAATGAGTAGCTCCTTGACAGCGCACAATTAGCATGCGTGTTGGTCTTGCCCTCGTTTCAATTGCCTTGGACATTTCATTTAAATTGCGAATCGAGCCGAGCTCGATATGCGTTTTCAATTGGCCTGATGAGGTCGAGTACTGGTCAGGTCAGGAGCCATCGGCCATGAGCCATAAGCAGAAGCCAACCCAGTTATCCTGCCAGCAAAAGAGATACAAAAAAATAACCGCAAAGGAGTGCCCCCATCCTGTTGACTGGCGGGTGACGAGTGAAAGGATAACAAGTGCAGGCAACTTGTATCTCTGGGTATCTGAATCCTTTTCCACGTCAATCCGACTGCCAGTGCAGGGCGGCAACAACGTTTGTAACCTGTACTATCTCGCCGCCACGCTTCACGCACCTTGAATGCCATTGTAATGTAGTGATTCACTCAAAAAAATTCGACTCAACTCGATTGGATTGCGATTGGTAACTGTCTCGGTTTGCCGTTCCTTGGGCCTATTTATACGCCTGCAGCCGCCGCCACCGCCGGTCTGCTCTCAAAATATGGTGCAAAATAAATATAAAAAAATGAAAAGCACTGGAAAAACAAAAAAGTGGCAGCGGCGATGAGAACGGGTTTTCATTAGTTGGCAAAGCAGGCAGAAAAACGCGCAGGCGCGCCGCTCTACGCAATACCAGACCACCCCCGCCCGCCCCCTTTGCGGTACCGCCCATGGCAAAGATCGCCTTTCGTGTTAATAGCATCGATTGTTTAATTGGAAATTTGTCCGCACTTGTCCGAATGCGGCTAAAGGAAATGCCAGCGGACAAGGTGAACCCACTGAACCCGCTCGAATTGATTGTTGATTTTCGACTTTTGATTTTCAGCCACTGAACCAGAGGAGTCTTCGACGCGTTCTCATTTCCAGGCCCCCGTATCACTCACGTGGCTCCTGTCAAGTGCTTTATTGATGGACTCCCAGATTTTCCATTTCCCACCACCACACCCCGAGCACACTTTTTTTTCGCCCAGCCTGCGGACATTTTGTGTTCAACTTTTTAGACTTTTCATACCCCGCAATCGGGGCTCTGGTTGGGCATAGTGGCCAGCACTTTTTAGAGCTCTTTTATTGGGCAAATATATTTTGGGAAACTTGACATTATATTAAATTTGTTGACAAAAAGTTCAGAGAGTCCAGAGAATGCATAATGTGTGTTGGCAAACTTAAAAGGCTGCAACCATCGAAATTAAAGAGAGTATGCTGTTATTTCAGGGTCTACGTACTAAGATTATTTTACAATATTTTATTACAAGACGTATGGAAATTTTATATTAAGTATATATACCATATTTTATTACAAGATGTATGGATGTTTACCATTAGTATAAAAAACCGAGCTCAAATGGGGCCAAAAGTCTGTAAGCCAATCGTTAATAACATGTGGCGAAGTTGTTCTTGTTTTGAACAAAACACGTTAAAGAATTTTTCTTGTATCTAATATCACTAAGAATCTAATGAAATAGTTTTAATTTTCTGAAAATGTAGTATAACAACATTCTTAAATTTCAAAGCTTATATTTGAAACTTAATTCATTAATTTTATATACTTAAAATAATTTTTGACTTGGAGTTATGTTTCGTCGCATGTCTTAATTCATGAGAGTATCATTTAAAAAATAAATAAAATAATGGTTGCCATATATATGTGTATGCTTCGAATTATCGATTTTAAATGTTTTATTTTAGAAAAAATCTAAAAGATAAAGATAGAACTTTTTCGATAATAGTTAATACCCGTTGCACGTGGCTAATACCACCTAGTGGGTATAGCCCAAACCGAATACCCGACCTCCCAGTTTCCATTTGTTATTTTTTGCTAGTTCTCACGCAGCCGCCGCACAAATGGGCGCGGAAATTGGGCGATCGGATTGGATCGGATCGGATCGGGGTGCTTTAACCGAGAGTGGGAGCCCCAGAGTCGAAGATTGGAACTGGGGGTATTGTATGGAGCTTACACTCGGGCCTGAGGACTGGGCAGACCTGGCTCTGATTGCTTCGCATTTCGAAAGGCAGCGGCAGTGGGCACGATTTTTGGACAGGGAGGCCTTTTTGCTAGTTTTTGATTTGTGATTTCTGATCTAAGCCATTTTGTTGCTGGTTAACAATTTTTTGTGGGTCGCTCGCAATTTATGCGCACTTTGTGCGTTGTCGTGGCGAGGGACAGTATAATCACTGAGAGAAAAAAGTTTAAGCAAGCGTTTTTCACAATGATTTCAATGTTATCCCTAACTTGTTTATTTTTAGAATAGAAACTGATTTATATATATAAGCTATATGTTTAGTCTCAAAGCTCCCTTAAATATTACGCATACGGCATGCACGCCAGTTTGATATTTTATTTAAAAAAATCTCTTTCCCAACATAGTAAACTTTATGATCCCAACTTGAAAAAAATTTATTTGATGAAAAAAACGCTTATTTGCGATTTGCGCTTACTTGCGATATGCGATATATGCATTAACGCGCAATATATAGGACGGTGAAATTGAACTAAAAATTCTTTAAAGTAAGATAATGTTAATTTTTGCAGAGAATATACTATTTATACAACTACACCCAAAAATTGTTCTTGGTAAAATTGAACAATGCAGATGGCTTAGTAACTATAAAAAATTGTACTTTACTTTTAAAAATGGTTGTATATGTATTTGTTTTTGCTTTGTTTACTATTTAGTTGTTAAGCCACTATTAACACAGTTACTTTCACGAGATGTGTTTATTTTGTTATTGCAATAGTAAATAGTTTATTAACTATCAAAAATAGTTTTCCTAACGTAAAGTCTCTAACACAAAAGTATGCAACAAGAAATGTACAAATGTTGTCACTTTACAAAAGGGCAATTTGAAAATTACCTTTCTTTATTTTACTTATAATTATGAATTTAGTTAATAATTTTTTAGTTTTAAGGTATATATTAACAATAATAACAATTCAGTAACATATTTTATGAGATGGATAACTATGAAAATAGTTATTTAACTACAATCGATGGGTTGGGTCCATTCTACCCCTTTTTATGGTTACAAAACTATTTTTTATAGTAATCCTGACGTTTACGTATTACGCAAGAGTAACTATTTGACGGGAAAAACTGACAATTCGTTGGTGGGGGAGCCTTTTTACTATTTTTGGGTGTAACAAATGGAATTTTAAATTTAAATAAATTCTTTTAAAATGATGTTCTATTTCTACTATTTTGACGAGGCAATAATACCAATAATAATATAGTTACGCATTTAAACTAGCTTAGTCGCTTATTTCTCTGCGTGTAGGACACATGTAGACTGGGCCAGGGAGCGTTATGTAATGGCCCACAGCTGGCTGTCCGCCTGGGAGCAGGCACACAGAGGTTTCGCAACCAAGGCGACGCTGGGAAATTGCTAGCATTTTCCAACTGTCAACCGGGGGAACCTCAGCCAAGGAGAGCGAGTGGGTCTCCCGAAACCGAATTCGGAATCGGGGGTAAAAGTGCAGCCAACCTTCAGGGCAAATGCTCAAACGCACAGCGGGGTTTTTCGGGAAGGGGCGGTCAGTAAAAACATTATCAAGCAGGAGATGGCGCCACTTGTTTTGGCATTGCCAATTCTGGGGAGCACACAATAAGACAGAGTGGCGTAGTGCACGGGAAAAAATCGTCTTCTGACCATTAAAGTAAAGTTTATAGCCATATAATAGCGTTTCAGTAATATTGCTGTGTTAACTCTATCTGAAACCGATTTTATAAGGTGACATTACTAAAATTTGAAAATAAAGCATTGCATTGATTAGGCTTCGTGGTAGCTTTTCACTACCTGTATGTAGATAATGCGGGCCCGAGGCCAACATAGTTTTTATTGTTGTTGTGACTCTGGTTTCTAATTGAGATATTAGTATCAATACCGTAGCCAGGATTTGGTTAAACAAATGTTTCGTATCACACTTGTAAACTCAATTTTTTGTTGGGACTTCTCCTGAAAAGGGGATGGGGAGAGGGGCTTTCAGGGATAGGACCCTGATCAGTATACATAAGATACATTTAACGAACATAACTCTGAGCAATTGTGCTTGATACAGCACAGCAATTACACCTGCAATCAATGTGGCAATAGAGACTCTCGGCACACTCCATAAATCATCCGCATTCTTACGTTTATATTGTGTTTGGCTCAGTGTGAAAGTGCGGGGCGACGTCAGTTCCCGACGCAGCGGCAATCATCGATTGTCATTGGTAATGAGCCACCCCCTTTGAAACGACGCCCTTGCAGCCCGCTGTTCCATTGTGCAATGGCGTGATGTTTCAATTACCGCCCATCACTGCCATTCCTCCGATAGAGCCCGCGATAAATACACAGTGCCAGCTCTCGCAATCTGCGAGCTTTTTGTCCCCGACATTAATTTGTTTAATTGCAATGCCAATACAGGACAAGCAGTCTGGCCCAGCCAAGTGCAGCGAGGCATAGCCATCTCGATGTCCTTTTGCCAGCGAGCCACCACTTTTCCACCCACCCAGTTTACCCACCCATCACATTGTGCCGTCGGGCGCAACATTTCACGTCTATATGGGTCAAAAAGGCGCAGACAATGAGCCAAAACAAAGCCAAACAAAGCCGCAGGGAAATTTTTGAAAAAGACCAAGGATTGATTCCTGACGATATGGTGATATCCTTTTGCAAATCTTAGGGGCAACGCACCTTAAAAATGAGTACTAGTCAAATCGAAGCTCTGTAACCACAGAGAAAATGGTCCATATTAGGCATAATGATGAGCTTGATAATTTTACTTGTAATTTTGGATCGAATGCCAGTCTTTTAAGTATATATATATACAACTATACCTATATTTTAATTATTTTTGAAGGTAGGCTTTACTGTTACTATATACATTATATACTTGTTGTAATATAAATATATATATTTAGGGGTCTCTTATTTTAGGTATGTCAGACCAAGCTTAAGCTTTTTTAGTTTTTTTTTTAATTTGTTCCCTTTAATTCAATTTTAACATCAACATTAGCTACATCAATGTAAAAGCAACAGACTCAAGATGTCCGAGTGGGATTTACTGGGTATCACCGCGATGGACAATGACTGACAGCCGTTGCAGTTGGCATTCCTTAACTACTGTTTTTGCTGTTGCTCTTGAAACCGCCGCCCATTGCTGTCATTGTTTCCACGTCCATTGTCCGTTGTGGAGCTTGGTTTTCAGGGGTTTGAAATGGCGACATTTGCCTAAATACTTGGCCACGCACACTCGACCATTATCACACATGCTGTTTTCTATTCCTGCCTTTGTTTTTTGAAGATTAATGACCGACATACCCTGACAGCGCCGCGTCAGCGTGGCATCGATATCAATAGCGATATATGAGCAGGATGGCCTGGGATGACTGACACTGACCACCCACAAGACCCATTTCCGATGATTGGAACATAGTGTACAACTTAACCTGAAGTTACTGCTGAACTGGGATACTGTGGAGTTGGAAATATAATATCAAGCGGTAGATTTTAATTGATTTTCGGCCAAAAACACCTAAATAGTCAGACTATATTGTCATTCCTTAGACTATTGAAATTTACTATAAAAATATTTTCTAAGTTTAATATTAATAAACTTACATTTTAACCGCTCTTTAAATTCCTCAAAATTATAGTTGGTAATATATGATTGTCTTTATTTAAGTACTTTAGCCCATTTAAATCATCAGATGCGAAATAGTTCCCCCCAAGTGTTTCGGTCGCTTAACTTAGAACTGAGCTGTTTAAACGGCCGTTTAACGCATTGCAGCTATTAAGAGCACCCTCTGCTATTTGTGTGCGAATTTTAATGGCTATCTTACCACTTCGCAGTGTTCGCCACCTTAGAGTGTCCAATGGCCCGACAGATTGCGCCATTCATCGCCATCCCATCGAGGGGGCAGCAAACTTGTTCGAGGGCGTGGCCCCGACGAACCGAAACTGGAGCAATGTCCTGATATTATGATATTACGCGCTATTAACTGCAAACACTTGCAAGCACACACTCACACTTTTGCTTAGCCGAGAGCATTAAAATTTAACCTTCAATTACAAAATCAATAGGCAAAAGGCGGCCACACCTCCGTGTTGCCAGATCTTTTTGGCCAGATTCGAGCCGCCTTTGTTCACTTGGTTCGTGCGCCTTTGTTGCCTAGCTGTCTTCATCTTGCGTTTTCATATTTTCTGAGAATTATTTATTCTTTTTCGGCCTTTTTTTGTCGATGCCACAGCTGCGATATAGAAACGCTTGACAAGTGGGCAGTGCCCCGACATGCCACGCCCACGCCCCCTGCGTTAATTTGTTGTGCAATCTGCGTATTTATTATTTTCTGACTTTTCTTCACTGTTATTATTCCATCGCAGTAATGAGAATATTCAAAACAGCCAAAATAAAAAAACAAGCGAGAAAAAACAATAATGGCACATTCTTGCGTTTGACTTGATTTTCACTTTGTTTCTCATTTAATTTCATTTATTGTTGTGTAACGAGATTATTTGAGGAATGGCCAAGTGGCCGCGGGCCTCGAGGTAGAGGCAATATTTTATCTCGCAGAAATGCGCTGGATATTCAAGCTGTCTTTGTTTATGCGCGACTCAAGGGAATTTGTGTTTTAATTATATATATGTTTGCTACATGGTTTTGGGTACGGGACTACCAGCGTTCTTTTAATTAATATTCAAGTGCCAAATATCTTAAATTATTAAACATTGTTTACTAAGACCACTGAGATTAGAATAATCCATCGGAATGGAATGAATTTATACCTGAATCAAAAAGGGGACCCAACTAACTTAACGTAAACACAGAAGTCGAGTGCCTCGACTATCAGATACGCTTTACTATGCTTTTCATTTCAGTTAATACAAATTCAAGAGCATTTCTGATGGCGTGGCACGTACGTTATTTTATTTGGATTAAAAATTGTAATATAAACAGGATTATTAATATTTAAAAGTTTTAAAAGTGTTCAATTTCATATTGGATTAGCAGAATTATGTGGGTTAAAAAAGAGTTAAGTAAGGCAAATGATGCAAATCTATCAATTTTATATAAGCCAAGAAATCTAACTTCTAATGGGTTGCGGGCCAGGTTTAGTGTGTAGGTTTCAATCTGAAAGAAAATGTATTAACTTAAACGATATTATTGCTCATTTTGACTCACAACTGCCTCCAGTCTTTGATCCAAACCTGGTTTGAAGAGACTCCGTTGACTTAGCAGGTGCACCATCTCTTCGTGGGCGTCTAGCACGTAAAATATATTGTACATGTTAATGCAGAAATCGATGAAGTAATAAGCTGTGAATAAAGTAAAATAAACTCCGACGTCCTTGAGCCAATTTGTTTCCCAATTCCCGTTTTTTCTAAAGCTGAATAATATGTAAAAATTCCCCACCAAGTTTAAATAACTAATGATGGTCATGATCATGACCTCAACTTGGTAGGTTCTTAAAAGCCATTTTATGAGGGCTTGTAACTCAGATTGGGAATGAGAAATTTTTTTAAAGCGATCGGCAAGGCTACGGCAAGTGGTCACAAATACTCCACTCTGTAAAGGATTAAGGGATTGTGTTTCGGATAGAAGCGCTTTCAAATCCTTATTAAGAAGGATATAGCGCCCTCGAAGACTCGCCATAGCCATAAAATACTGGGTATCAATTCCATTTACAATAAGCGTTACGCTCATCATGTTCCAAATGCGTATACAAGCGGCAATAGTAAGCTTAGTTCGCATTAGATAAAAAATAGCCACAACTTGTAATGTCTCCGATATTTTAACACAGAGGCACTTGCTAATGATGCTTCTTTGGCAATACTGGCCTATCTCAGGATGGTTTTGTAAAAGCCGGCGGAACGAGTTGTAGAGTCGAATGAAGTTCCTACGATGAGTCCAACGGCTGACCAAAGCCAGCATAACACAAATCAACCGAGAGCATTCTACAACCAGAGACACGTATTCATGAAGAGCGTTAGCATTCTTTAAGGCCATGGTAAAAAAATCCGTTTTTATCAGCAGGTAAGTAACTGAGATGAGAATGAGTATTTGCAAGCAGACTGCACATGTTGTTGCTCTTTTTGTAACTTTAGGCCGACCCGATTTTAAATCAACCACAAAGTTTATAAGGCCTGTAGTGCGCCCGAAAAAATATGAGATGTATAGACACCATTTGACTAGACTAGCCATCGCAGTATAATGAACAAGTGCTCGGGTGGAAAGTCAATTCTGAAGTTCTGACATGTGTATTTCCTTTATATATGATATCGTTTCATCTCGAATAACATAAAATATTGGCGTTATAATGACATAAAACTCTTTGAAATATGACATATTTGACACACTCATCTTGATTTTAATTTCAATTGAAAGTTGTGTTGTTGGTGGTAATACTGCTAATACTGCAGTGTACCCCGTACTCCGTTCTATATAAAGATTCGGTGTTTATACCAAAGGCTATAATGATGTCAGTCAAAAGCTTGAAACGCACTGACCAAGACTTTTCCGACCCCTTGAAGTATATAAATTCTTTATCAACATTATCTTAATTTTCCGTGATTATTTTTTAATTTTTTTAAAAAACTGTAGCTTTGTATATATGTACATGTCTCCCGTATGAATGACCTGGAAGGGTATGTATCGGCTTGCCTTTCTTTTTATACCCTTGCAGAAGGTATATTGATTTCAGTCAGAAGCTTGCAACGCAGTGAAGGAGACGTTTCCGACCCCATAAAGTATATATATTCTTGATCAGCATGACTAGACGAGTCGATCTAGCCATGTCCGTCTGTCCGTCCGTTTCTTCGCAAACTAGTCTCTCAGTTTTGAAGCTATCGGGCTGAAACTTTCCCAAAAGTCTTATCTTTTGCATTTTTTGAAGGTGACAATGTCGGAAAAAATTTGTATGAAAAAAAGAAAAATATGGCTCAAATGCATGTTTTTAAGCATTTTCAAAAAATTATAGAAAATATAAGCAAAATGACTTTTGAAAAATTCTTTTTTCAGTTTCTATTATTTTTGTTTGACGAAACTTTTTGCATCAAAAAATTTAAGTTTTCAAGTCGAGGAAAAAAGTTCAAAAAGGACATTTTCACACAAATTCGTCCTTTTAAATAAGTACTGAATGGGTTAAGAAATGTATTATATCATTCAAGCGGCATTTAAATTACCTTTCCATTGATGCCAAAGTTCTTCTTGTTAACTTTCAAATTATGAGTATATTTAACTTTTGTTTTGTGAAAATACTTTTGACCACCCCTGAATTATCTTATACTATTGGGAATATCATTTTTTGTATTTTTAAATTTAATAAATATAGCTGCAAGGGTATACAAACTTCGGCTTGCCGAAGTTAACTTCCTTTCTTGTTTTACATATCAAGCAAAAACACCTCTAAACGAGGTAAAAAGTAGTGGCGAACGCGCTTTTAACAAAAATTTCTGAAATCAACAATTGTGTCGAAAAATGATATTACATTAGATAAAATAAAGGGACAAACATTTTCATTTTGGGAAGAAGAAAATCTTGTTTTTTGATTTTTTTTTGAACGGGACATCGGATTTTAACAAGTGAGGTGTCATTCGACGCGTATTCTCAGTAAGAATGAAACTAGCTAAACAGCCGGGGGCTTTTATCCCCACCGTATCCAGCAGCTCCAATTTTCTAAATTTTTACTTTTACACTTTCACCGCTTTTCCTCCCAAACAAATCTATATTTCGAAAGTCTTTGTATGCAATCTTCTTAGTTTTTGCGATACCTTTCGATTGGTGTATCACTCGTTACGATCGGACCATAATGGCAGATTTTCCATTTTGCGGCTATATACAAGGGTGGTCAAAAGTATTTTCACAAAAAAAAAGTTAAATATATTCATAATTTGAACTTACATCTTGTTAAATTTGGCATCAATGGAAAGGTAATTTAAATGCCGTTTGAATGATACAATACATTTCTTAACACATTCAGTACTTATTGAAAAGGACGAATTTGTGTGAAAATGTCCTTTTTGAACTTTTTTCCTCGACTTGAAAACTTAAATTTTTTGATGCAAAAAGTTTCTTCAAACAAAAACAATAGTAGCTGCAAAAAGAATTTTTCAAAAATCATTTTGCTTATATTTTTTATGATTTTTTAAAGGTGACACTGTCGGAAAAAATTTGTATGAAAAAGAGAAAAATATGGCTAAAATGCATGTTTCTAAGCATTTTCAAAAAATCATAAAAAATATAAGCAAAATGATTTTTGAATAATTCTTTTTGCAGTTACTATTATTTTTGTTTGAAGAAACTTTTTGCATCAAAAAATTTAAGTTTTCAAGTCGAGGAAAAAAGTTCAAAAAGGACATATTCACACAAATTCGTCCTTTTCAATAAGTACTGAATGTGTTAAGAAATGTATTGTATCATTCAAACGGCATTTAAATTACCTTTCCATTGATGCCAAAGTTAACAAGATGTAAGTTCAAATTATGAATATATTTAACTTTTTTTTTGTGAAAATACTTTTGACCACCCTTGTATATGATATGCCTACAACTTTTTATACCCGTGCAGAGGGTATATTGATTTCAGTCAGAAGTTTGCAACGCAGTGAAGGAGACGTTTCCGACCCCATAAAGTATATATATTCTTGATCAGCATGACTAGACGAGTCGATCTAGCCATGTCCGTCTGTCCGTCCGTTTCTTCGCAAACTAGTCTCTCAGTTTTAAAGCTATCGGGCTGAAACTTTCCCAAAAGTCTTATCTCTTTTGCAGGTAGTATATAAGTCGGAACCAGCCGGATCGGACAACTATATCTTATAGCTCCCATAGGAATAATCGGGCAAGAAAATTAAAAAAAATTATATCTTTGGTGTTTTTTAGCATATAACCTCCTAAGCTTGGACATAACATTTTTAAATTAGTTTTGAATTTTGAAATAAATTTTATCGAAATCGGACGGCTATATCATATAGCTGCCATAGGAACGATCGGAAAATTTTTGGAAAAATAATATGAAACAAATTATAGCTTTAGTGTTTTTCAACATATAACCTCCACGCTTGGAAATAACATTTTTTAATTAGTTCTGAATTTCGATCATATCATATAGTTGGTAGGAAAATAATATGAAACAAACTATAGCTTCGGTGTTTTTTAACATATAACCTTCTACGCTTGCAAATAACATTTTTTAATTAGTTTTGAATTTCGAATTTAATTTTATCAAAATCGGACGACTATATCATATAGCTGCCATAGGAACGATCGGAAAATTGGTAGGAAAATAATATGAAACAAACTATAGCTTCGGTGTTTTTTGACATATTATCTTATACTATTGGGAATATCATTTTTTGTGTTTTTAAATTTAATAATTATAGCTGCAAGGGTATATAAGCTTCGGCTTGCCGAAGCTAACTTCCTTTCTTGTTTTACGTATACTTTTCGTTAAGTAAGTAAACATGTATCAGGATTTGGCCGAAAACAAAATTATTTTGTTTGCTATAATTTTTTAAAATTTGCAAAGAAACGCCAATTTTCGAGATACACGTGTTTACCTATTTATCTAATATGTAAAAACAAGTCTACTTAAAAAAGGTGTGTGGTATATGAAAGAACGACCCTAGTCATGGTATTGGAGTACTTAAACTCTTGTGCAAAAAAAAACTTCTGATATATAGGTTTTTAAATTTTAAACCCTAATTGTACATTTATTTATAAACAAATTTTGAAATAATTAAAATCTAAGACGAGGACTTGTATTATTACAGGAATATACAAAATATAAATATTTTATCTTGTTCTTAAAACGTTTTTTTGAATCTAGGATTACGTTGCAAAAATTGTCATTGTTTTTCTTTTCAAACTCTCCGGTCATGTGGCGCTTTACAACGGTCGTCTTTCCGCAGCCGCCATCGCCGACGAGAACGCACTTGAATGTGGGTAGATCTTGATCCTCCTGAGCCATACTGATACTATGCTGAAGCGGTGTACAAGTGTCTTTTATATTATAATGGAATGATTTCCATGGAAAGATTTCCATTATAATATAAAAGACACTTGTACACCGCTTCAGCAAAGTATCAGTATGGCTCAGGAAGGTCAAGATCTACCCACATTCAAGTGCGTTCTCGTCGGCGATGGCGGCTGCGGGAAGACGACCTTTGTAAAGCGCCACATGACCGGAGAGTTTGAAATGAGGTACGTGGCCACATTGGGCGTGGAGGTGCATCCATTGATCTTCCACACAAGTCGCGGCGCCATCCGCTTCAACGTGTGGGACACCGCTGGCCAGGAGAACTGCTTACTGGGCCACGACTGTTACATCCAGGGCCAGTGCGCTGTCATTATGTTCGACGTGACCTCGCGTATTGCCTACAAGAACGTTTCCACCTGGCATTTCAATCTGGTTCGCGTCTGCGAGAATATCCTGATAGTCCTTTGCGGCAACAAAGTGGACATCAAGTATCGCAAGGTGATGGCGAAAAACCTCGCCTTCCACCGCAAGAAGATCCTGCCGTATTACGACATCTCTGCCAAATCGAACTACAACTTCGAGAAACCATTCCTTTGGCTGGCGCGCAAGCTGGTTGGTGACCCCGACCTGGAGTTCCTCGCCATGCCGGCCCTGCTGCCGCCCGAGATCCAGATGGACAAGGATTGGCAGGCGCAGATCGAGCGGGAATTGAAGGAGGCTCAGGCGACCGCTCTGACCGACGAGGACGAGGATATATAGGACTTTTTATTGTTAAAGATATATGAGATATGGCCGACCTACACACTACAGAAAAAAAAAGAAAATAAATAAAAATTGTTTTAATGGATACAATTTTAGTACTCATATACTAAGAAAACTAGAGAACAAAAAATCAAGAGCAAACCTCATTGATTTCAGTATTCGTTCCATCATTTTTGTAGTACAAACTTCGGCTTGCCGAAGTTAACATCCTTTCTTGTTAATTATAGGGTTATATATTGAAGGATGATAGAAAAGGGAAGAATGCTTGTAAGTTTATTTAATTTAAGTGGGGTAGGTTGACTAAAAAAAAATGTAAGTATTAAGATACGTTGAGGAAGAACGCTATAGTCGAGTACCTCGACTATCAGAAACCCGTTACTCAGCTAAAGGGACCAAAGGGAAATGGAGATATGCAAGCAGCAAAGCGAGGTTGAAATGCGCCACCCACCGGCGGTAGACAGATTAAAGTGTTATGGGCGTTAGAGTGGGCGTGGCAACATTTTTTTTTATCAATCGATAGGTATTGACGAGACAAATACATTTCAGTTAAAATTTTTTATTTAGCATGAAAATTGTGGGCGCCACAGGTTTGCGCTGCGTAAGAAGCTCAGGAATCTGCACGCCAAATCTCAATAGCCTAGCTCTCATAGTTTCCGAGATCTCAGCGTTCATTCGGACAGACAGACAGACGGACATGGCTAGATCGACTCGGCTAGTGATCCTGATCAAGAATATATATACTTTATGGGGTCGGAAACGCTTCCTTCTGACTGTTACATACTTTCAGACGAATCTAGTATACCCTTTTACTCTACGAGTAACGGGTATAATTACGCTAAGGATATTCCCTATATTTGGTGGTGGTTATATTGGTGGTTAATCGGTTGTCCGTTTTTATATACCTACCCGTAAAATTTTAGGGGGGCGAAGAATGAATTTCCGCTAAAAATAGATAGTTCCGCGTCAAATCCCAAATCTTACGAAGTCCTCGCACCCAAGACATCCGAAATCAGTTTATTATTGTTTATTGTCTTGCCAGATTTTCGCAGTTTGATCTGGTTCAACGGAAGACCGATTATGGGCTCCAACTTTTGCCGGAGCTCCAATATTGTTGCGTTATCCTTGACTTCAAATAAAAGGCAAAGGCTTAAATAGAAAAGAGAAACTTTTAAAATTATCCGAAATTGGCACACTAAAAAAATTATTATACCGACTATTTTGTAGGCTTTGTTTATTTTTACCATTGCCGCGATACTAGAGGAACTTGGGACCTAAAAGCATTTTGGCTTGTGTAAATTTTATTTTATGTTGGTGTAAAAGAACTAGACAATTTTAGGCTTTTACAAAACTAGTACCATAATGAACGTAGGCAGAGGCACCCCCAAGTTCGAATGGACAGCGAGTCAGATTTGTTTCCAACGATTTGGAAAAAAATTCAGGCGAAGTATGCGAAGTGGCAACTGTCATACAGAATTTTAATATTCTAGACTCGCCATACTTTGATTATATTCAGAATTTGAAAAAACTCGCTCTAAAAGCGTATTGGCTTGTGTATAAATTACCACTACGTTAAATTTCGATATTGGCAACTGCCATTGAATGTTCTAGCAAACGACAAAACGAAATATCTCCGACTCACCACATCTCGAATAAATTGAAGGCGCGAGCACACTTGTACTAACAGCATTGTTAAAAAATAAATACTTCTTTGAATTTCGGGATGTTTTTTTTTTTGAGGTAGCACTTTTTAATATTTTTCAAAGCAAACACAGAAAAAATATGTTGTGTACTGTTCAGAAAGCCGTACGGAAATGAACCTTATAGACAGGAGCACACCCAAGTTTAAGCGAATGGAAAGTCATGGCATTCTACATCTCCGTATATGCAGCATTTAGTTTACGAATCGAGGGGAAGCGAAACTGAGTGTTTTTCGCATCAAAAATACAGAATTAAGCTGCATTCTGGTGATCTACAATTAATCCTACAGCCAGCGAGTGCCGCGTGGGCTGGTGCGACTTCAAGGAGCCGGAGCTGCGTTTTCGCAATGTGCTGACCAAGCCCCGCAAGGATCGCACGGCGGCGTCCGAATTCCATGTGGGCAACAACATCCCCAACATCGAGGCAGTGCGTGCCCATCTAAAGAGCCCCTTGAGGGGAACGTGATATCCATCTGGAATCAACAGCTGCAGATCTTTTAATTTTACCAATATGGTTTCGAGGGGCTGGAGAGGATCGATAACCTGCTGTGACGTGGTCTTCGAGTGTTATGGGATTCCGGCTTTATCCTACGGCATTGTAGTTCACTACAGCCGGGAGCACCATCAGCAAAAGCAGAAGAAGCAAAAGGTTGATCATAGGTCCTACTGTTAGCTAACATGCTATAAGGTTCTAAGAGACCAATTCAAATAGCTATGTAAAAATCCAGGTCACCCGAAATGCCCATCTTATCAGCCTGCAATTTCCACCCAACCACATCAGTTCAGTGAATTTAATGAGAAACAAGACAGAGCGCTGTAGTCGATGGCCTCGACTAGAAGGTACCCTTTACTCAGCTAACCAACCTAAATATAAGTATACTTTTTACATTTTATCTACCTTACATCTTACACATTTTACTTGTGTCTACTGGCTGTGATTCATTTTCGGTTCAAGACCTTTAATAAGTCGATTGGGCAGCGAAAAAGAACATGTTAAATTTCGAAGACTTAAGCTATGGAATCCGAAGTATTATTTTATCTTTTATTTTTTTCATATTCTTTACGTGTCGATTGGTATCAAAACCATTGCAATACGATTCTCTATGCAACATAAATTAATTTTATGCCATTTTCAAAATAAGATCCAAGAATATGTTTGTCGGCCTGCCAAATTTTTAGTGTTGCGGTCCTGAAATTTGTTTGACTTATTGAAAAAAAAAAAAAAAAAAATCTACAATTTTTTTTAAAAACCTTAAAATTCAAAGGGTCACCGAAAGATCAGATTGGAAAGGTCAAATTAAGATTGAAACACTTTACTTTAAAATAATCTAATTTAAAACAAGAAAGGAAGCAGGTCGTTCCCGTGGGAGTATTGTATGTACAGAGCTTTCCAATTTTTTGAAAACTAAAAACTAATAACACACTTTTAAGATAATATTCCATTTCAGTTTACTTTCGTGTATGTTTACCGACAACGAAATATAACGGTCTATGTATTATTTTGACATGATGAAGTCGTCCAATTTGGTATACATTTTATTCGAAATTCTGAAATATTAAAAGAATGATATTCCCAAGAGTATAAGTTATTATGTTAAAAAACACCAAAGTTATAAGTTTTTTACATTTTTTAAACAATATTTTTATACCCTAGCAGAGAGTATTATGATTTCAGTTAGAAGTTTGCAACGCAGTGAAGAAGACGTTTCCGACCTCATAAAGTATATACATTCTTGATCAGCATCACTAGACTAGTCGATCTAGCCATTTCCGTCTGTCCGTCTGTCTGTCCGTTTCTACGCAAACTAATCTCTGCTTTTTTTTCTTTTGCAGGTAGTATATATGTCAGAACAAGCCGGGTCGGACAAACATATCTTATAGCTCTCATAGGAATAATCGGAAAAAAAATTATATCTTTGGTGTTTTTTAACAAATAACCTCCTACGCTTGGAAATAACATTTTTAAATTAGTTCTGAATTTCGAATTTAATTTGATCAAAATTGGACGACTATATCATATAGCTGCCATAGGAACGATCGGAAAATTGGTGGGAAAATAATATGAAACAAATTATAGCTTCGGTGTTTTTTAACATATAACCTCCTACGCTTGGAAATAACATTTTTTAATTAGTTCTGAATTTTGAATTTAATTTTATTAACATCGGACGACTATATCATATAGCTGCCATAGAAACGGTCGGGAAATTGGTGGGAAAATATTATTAAACAATTTATAGCTTCGGTGTTTTTTAACATATAACCTCCTACGCTTGGAAATAACATTTTTTAATTCATTCTGAGTTTCGAATTTAATTTTATCAAAATCGGACGACTATATCATAAGCTGCCATAGGAACGATCGGAAAATAATATGAAAAAAATTATAGCTTCAATGTTTTTTGACATATTATCTATTGGGACTATTGGGAATATCATTTTTGTATTTTTAAATTTAATAATTATAACTGCAAGGGTATCCAAACTTCGGCTTGCCGAAGTTAACTTCCTTTCTTGTTTGACATACTATCTTCTTGTCTTGGATTATCATTAACAAAATATCGAATTTATTATGCCCGTTACTCGTAGAGTAGAATGTATATTAAGTTCGGGAAAAGTATGTAACAGGTAAAAAAAAGCGTTTCCGACCAGATAAAAAATATATATTCTTGATCGTGATCACTAGCCGAGTAACTATAACTATAAAAGTTGGAAAGTTGGGATTTGGCATGCATATTCTTGAGGTTCTAAGACAGCGCAAATTTGCTTCAGCATTGTGCCACGCCTACTCTAACGCCCACAAACGCACATACGCCCACGCTAAAACCTGTCTAAGCCCACCCTTTTTTGTAAAAGTGTAAATGCATTTTTTTTTTGATTATTAATATATATCTTTATGCCAAAAATTGTTCAGATCGAACACCGGAATAAAAAGTTATAAGCAAATAAAGAAATCCACGCTAGGTGGCGCCGTTGCGGGGTGTGCAATTGTGAACAGTCGCTTTGCTGCATGTGTCCATCTCCTTCACACTCCCCTTAGCTGAGTAACGGGTATTTGATAGTCGATGGCATCGACTGTAGCGCTATCTCTTGTTGAATATTATGTATGTATATAGAAACGATCTAAAATGGTATACAAACTTTGGAGTCCCCAAATTAGCTATCTTTCCTGTTCAATGTAAAACTCAATAACATGTTGATTAATTTATTTTTTTTTTAGCGTCACAAAAGTTATTTTAAAAGCATATATAGTGGTGTTGCACCCGGGTTTGATTTACAAAGCTGGTCACACATAGGGTTCTGCTTACCACAGCTGACACTTTTCGGACTGAAAACTGCTTTGACATCCAAAAGCCCTATGGAACGGGGCGAACCCGTTCAGCATTTGCTGCAAGCGCATCTGGTCGTTGTCGTGATCAACGAAGTTACTTGGGTCGCCGTCTCCGCAGAAGAACTGAGCCAGGTTGAGAAAGAAGATCTGCTGCGGGGGAATGTCGGTAAAGTCTGAATAGTTTCCGTGGTTGGTGTTCTGGAAGTAGGCGGAGTAGGCGAGATCTAGCCCGGCAATATCCGCAATACGCTCGTCAAGGTACGGCGTCTTGGTACGCTTCATGCACTGCAGACCTGCCTCGAACCGCGGCGAGTTCAATATGTCTGGGCCAACGTCGTGAAGGTTTCCGTGGCTGTCGAATAGGAGTCCGGTGGTGTCCACGGAATGGATCAGCTCATGAGCGAGAACGAACCCCAGCAGGCTGTACTTGAACACCCCATGGCTGTCCGGTACAAAGAACGGCTCCTGCAGAGATCCGTGTGGCACGATAATGGTATTTTGGCTCACTAAATAGTATGGGCTAGAGCTCATGGCCGTATCCGGGTCCGCTAAATAGAAGTATTCATCGGCACTTGGCGATGGATGGTTAAGTTGTTCCATTTTCTTTCTGGTGCGAAACTCCAGTAGTTTGAGATGCTCCCGACTGTAGTCTAAGTCTGCCGACGGAAACACCAGGTCCGCATAGTGCCGGCTAACAAAGCTACGAAGGTCAAGGCCCCTGGGCATGTTGCCAATGTTTACGACGATATTCCGAGCCTTCATGGCTATCACCCTGTTCTGCTCGCCGGTCAGCCCAAGGCGGTTTTCATCGATCTGTAGCAGGAACTGGCGACGCAATTGCTCGAAGACCTCCATTACTTGATGGGTGTACTGCGGCAGAGTACCGGGGGGGTCCAAGAAACGCTCCTTGTAGATGAGGTTTGAGGCCAGACCCATGCTACGGCGCACATCCTTTATGCACTCGATGGGCTCTCTGCTGTCCATGGAGTCGTTCAGGAGGTAGAGCACGAATCTGGTCATGATATAGTGAACCACCGTCTGGGCGTCTGTGGAGTTCATCAGGCGCCTCAGGGCGTTCAAGTAGGGTAAGTTCTCCACTTGCACGCGGAAGTCAGGGGTGATACTGTGACCAACTACTAGCTCTACGAACCCCTGCCAATCCTGGCCTGTTACGCGCCGCAACTGATCCACACTCAGGAATTCGCTATCATCGTCGTCCTGAGACTCAGTTAAGACCAGTACAGTTATTTCCAAACTTCTTATCTTCCGTGCGAGGGGTTTTACACTATCCGAAGGCACTCCCATGGCCCGAAGCGTTGCAAGTGTGTTAACGAAACTGGGCAAGTGATGCGCTTCTCCCTTGAAACTGGGCATACCCAGGGTCAATACGAACTCACTGCTGTTCTCGAAATTCGGGGCCACCGTCACGTCCACAAAAACATTGCTGAGGCCGTAGCGGTGGAGATAACCAAGGGTCTTCAACCACTTGAACTGATCCTCGGGCCAGGGTGTCCCACGGTGGCTGAACTGCGGCCATGTGAGTCCCTGGTCCGGAGGAGCCCGTCTCAGGTACTTTTCTGCCCCGCGTGTGCTTATTGGGGCATCGCGGCAGTTGAGGTAGAAGCGCAGGACCTTGGCCTCCACGCTCGACGCGTCGAAGCCTGGCGCCTGGGAACCCTGGTGGAGATCGGCCATTAGTTGGACCAGCTTCTGGTTCACCTTGTGGTCCAGCATCTGTGTGATCTCGGTGAAGGGATCGTCGATATGACGCGCAGCGTACTTGCCGCAAGCGTGCTCGAAATAATTGTCGCATGCACTGGCATCCTCTTGCATATAGCTGAGGATGTTGTCCATCAGCCGGGTGTTGGGATTGGCCTCGGGACCGACTTTTCGCGTTGTGGCAGCAGCACAAATGGGAACAAGCAACAGGCAGGCGATCCACATCATTGCGGTGAGCAAACTGAATCAAGAACCCAGATTATAAGTACCGACTGCCATGTGAGTATAACTCTGACAGGGGAATAGCTTATAGCTTTTTCAAGAGATAACCCAAAACATCCTCGATTAAAATTGGAAAAATAATAAGCTCGTGACGTTGAGGTCTGCTCTGCACCTACCTTTGAGCACGATTATCTCACTGGATGTCAGGGCGTCGCCTATAAGACGGGAGCATTGAGCTACGATTTTCGTGAAAAATGTTGTTGCCAAAATACGAAAACCGAACAGAGTATATTCTAACTTCTGAGAAGACTTGTAAGCACTTTTTGAAGGTGAAAAAACTTTAACACTAATATTCTTAATTGTGGAAGGGATAATTCTTAAAAGAAAGAACACCGGGACAAGTTGGTAATAAGAACCAAAAAGAGCATTTGACGCATCAATTACAGAGAGAACGTTATAGTCGAGTACCTCGACTATCAGATACCAGTTACTCAGCTTAAGGGTCCAAAAGGAAATGGAGATATGCAAGCAGCAAAGCGAGATTTAAATGCGCCACCTACCGGCGGAAGACAGTTTTAATCGCTGTGGGCGTTAGGGTAGGCATGGCAAATTTTTGGATCAATCGATAGGTATTGACGAGACCAATACATTTCAGTTCAAATTTTTTATTTAGCATGAAAATTGTGGGCGTTACAGGTTTTGGCGGTTTGTGGGCGTTATAGTGAGCGTGGCATAACGCGTAACAAAAATGCGCTGTGTATAAAGCTACGGAATCTAAATCTGAGATCCCGATTCTCTATCTTTGATAGTTTCCGAGATATCCACGTTCATACTTACGATTTTTTGAAGTTTGCGGGCGGTTTGTGGGCGTTAAAGTGGGCGTTAAAGTGGGCGTGGCAAATCGGGTCAATCGATGAGTATTTATGAGAACAATAAATTTCAGCTAAAATTTTTATTCTAGCATCAAAACTGTAGGAGCCACAGTTTTAGGCGGTTTGTGGGCGTTAGAGTGGGCGTGGCACTCTGCTGAAACAATTTTGCGCTGCGCAGGAATCTCAGGAATCTGATCTCAGCGTTCATACGGACGGACGGACAGACGGACATGGCTAGATCGACTCGGCTAGTGATCCTGATCAAGAATATATACACTTTATGGGGTCGGAAACGCTTCCTTCTGCCTGTAACAGGCTTTCCGACGAATCTAGTATACCCTTTTACTCTACGAGTAACGGGTATAAAATAGTAGTTTTGATAATTCAAAAATAAAAGTTAAGAGTAAATATATAGACATCGATGTTTCTTAGACTCTAATCGAAGTTGTATTTTTTGTGAAGTTGGTTAGCTGAGTAACAGGTATCTGATAGTTAAGGCACTCGAATGTAGCGTACTCTCTTGTTTTTGGGGTTAAGTACGTTAAAATCTTTCTGATTTCGGCGACTCCATATTAACTTATATTTCTTAGCGATCATCTTCACAAAATACAACGTAATTAGTTTCATAGGGAGGGTATTTTCTGGTCGGGGGACTCGTCCAAATAATTTTTACTTGTTGCTGTCATCGATTTAAGAGGCCGCCAGCAATTAAAATTCACCGCGAATTGCGCGTAAGTGCTGCAATTATGCACTTAAGCAACGCTGCGTATACGCAATTTATTTGGAGCTAGATGCATGAAAGTCTTTGCTATCTTATCGCTATTATACTCAGTTGGATTGTTTACTGCTTGCAGCATTTGTATACCCTTGCAGAGAGTGCTATAATTTTAGTATGCAGTTTGCATCGCAGTTAATCCATAAAGTATAAATGTATATACTCTTGTCTATCCGTCTATCAGTCTATCCGTACGTTAGTCGGATTCTACAAACGAGTCTCTCAGTTCTAAAACAATTGATATACAAATGGCAGATAGAATACGAGTTTATTTGGGAACCGGCTAGTTCGAACCGCTATATCCTATAGCTCCCACGGCAAGGTTCAAAATAATAATGGAAAAACTACTCCAGCTTCGTAGTTTTTTATACCCTTGCAGAGAGTATTATGATTTCAGTCAGAATTTTGCAACGCAGTGAAGGAGACATTTCCGACCCCATATTCTTGATCAGCATGACTAGACGAGTCGATCTAGCCATGTCCGTCAGTCCGTCTGTCCGTCCGTTTCTACGCAAACTAGTCTCTCAGTTTTAAAGCTATCGTGCTGAAACTTTCCCAAAAGTCTTACATCTTAAGTCAGAACCAGCCGGATCGGACAACTATATCGTAAGCTCCCATAGGAACATTCGGAAAAAAAAATTTAAAAAAATATATCTTTGGTGTTTTTTAACATAAAACCTTCTAAGCTTGGAAATTACATATTTTAATTAGTTTTAAATTTCGAATTAAATTTTATCAAAATCGGACGACTATATCATATAGTTGCCATAGAAACGATCGGAAAATTGGTGGGAAAGTAATATGAAACAAATTATAGCTTCGGTGTTTTTTAACATATTATCTTATACTATTGGGAATATCATTTTTTGTATTTTTAAATTTAATAAATATAGCTGCAAGGGTATACAAACTTCGGCTTCCCGAAGTTAACTTATTTTCTTGTTTTTAACATATAACCTCCTACGCTTGGAAATAACAATTTTTAGTTAGCTCTGAATTTCGAATTTAATTTTATCAAAATCGGAAGACGATGGGAAAATAATATGAAACAAATTATAGCTTCTGTGTTTTTTGACATAATATCTTATACTATTGGGAATATCATTTTTTGTATTTTTATACCCGTTACTCGTAGAGTAAAAGGGTATACTAGATTCGTCGGAAAGTATGTAACAGGCAGAAGGAAGCGTTTCCGACCCCATAAAGTATATATATTCTTGATCAGGATCACTAGCCGAGTCGATCTAGCCATGTCCGTCTGTCCGTCTGTCCGGATGAACGCTGAGATCTTGGAAACTATGAGAGCTAGGCTATTGAGATTTGGCGTGCAGATTTCTGAGCTTCTTACGCAGCGCAAGTTTGTTTCAGTAGAGTGCCACGCCCACTTTTACGCCCAAAAACCGCCCAAAACTGTGGCTCCTACAGTTTTGATGCTAGAAAAAATAAAAAAAAAACTTCTGATATATGGGTTTGTAGAAGTTTTTTTTTTGCACAAGAGTTTAAGTACTCCAATACCATGACTAGGGTCGTTCTTTCATATACCACACACCTTTTTTAAGTTGACTTGTTTTTTTACATATTAGATAAATAGGTTAACACGTGTATCTCTAAAATTGGCGTTTCTTCGCAAATTAAAAAAAAAAAAAAAGACTTCTGATATATAGGTTTTTTTTTTTTTTTTTTTTTTATACACTCTGGTTACCGCTGACCTGCCATACCCTAGAGAACTGGGTACCCTCTTGGCTACATATGCTGATGACACAGCCTTTATTGCCAACTCCAGGTGTCGAATTGAAGCAACTCACATCACACAAAACTTTTTGGATTTGTATGGCGAATGGACGAATCGATGGAATATCTCGATAAACGGAAATAAGTCTCAGCACTGCAACTTCTCTCTTAGAAGTAAAATCCTCCCCAGAGTGAAATTCCAGGACACAGTCGTACCGCAATCAGCCCAGGCTCAGTACTTGGGCTTGATCTTGGACAAACGTCTTACGTGGAGGCAGCACATACGAAAATTACAGCAACATGTCGCGCTAAACTTCGGAAACTAAATTGGATGCTTAAAGGTACAAGTGAGCCCAGCCTTAGCAACAAGATGTTGCTGTACAGGTCGATAGTGGTTCCTTCATTCACTTATTGCATTCAAATATGGGGTACCGCTTCTGACTCAAATGTCATGAGGGTCCAAAGAATGCAAAACCGGGCGCTACGTACGATTGCGGATGCGCCTTGGTACGTAAGGAACGATGTCCTAGCCTGCGATCTTCACATCCCCACGGTGCGAGAGCAGATTAACATGTACTCAAGCCGTTACAACGGCCGTCTACTAGCCCACACCAACCATCTAGCAGCATCCCTGGCAAACCCAACTACAACGAGAAGAAGACTGAAGCGTCGGCACCCTGGAGATCTCTGGGCACGAGGACGTCATCGAACCCGTGTCCTAAAACAATAATGTCGAACTGACACTGTTTAAATTTGTTAACTTCCTTATTTCTGTTATGTTTCATGTTATTTTTCCTTTGTTATTTCCATGCGTTTTATAGCCATTAGGTTGGCTGATCAACGCTTAAATAAATATTAGCACAAAAAAAAAAATATAGGTTTTTAAGTTTTAAACCCTAATTGTACATTTATTTATAAACAAATTTTGAAATAATTAAAATCTAAGACGAGGACTTGTATTATTACAGGAATATACAAAATATAAATATTTTATCTTGTTCTTAAAACTTTTTTTGAATCTAGGATTACGTTGCAAAAATTGTCATTGTTTTTCTTTTCAAACTCTCCGGTCATGTGGCGCTTTACAAAGGTCGTCTTTCCGCAGCCGCCATCGCCGACGAGAACGCACTTTAATGTGGGTAGATCTTGATCCTCCTGAGCCATACTGATACTATGCTGAAGCGGTGTACAAGTGTCTTTTATATTATAATGGAATGATTTCCATGGAAAGATTTCCATTATAATATAAAAGACACTTGTACACCGCATCAGCGAAGTATCAGTATGGCTCAGGAAGGTCAAGATCTACCCACATTCAAGTGCGTTCTCGTCGGCGATGGCGGCTGCGGGAAGACGACCTGGCAAATTTTTTTATGTAGCATAAAAATTGTGAGCGCCACAGATTTGGGCGGTTTGTGGGCGTTATAGTGGGCGTGGCATATTCGCGTGACAAAGTTGCGCTGCGTACAAAGCTACGGAATCTAAGTCTGAGAATTCAATTCTCTATCCTTGATAGTTTCCGAGATATCCACGTTCATATTTATGATTTTTTCAAGTTTGTGGGCGTTAAAGTGGGCATGGCATACTTTTTTTTGGGTCAATCGATAAGTATTGATGAGAAAAATACATTTCAGTTAACATTTTTATTCTAGCAACAAAACTGTAGGAGCCACAGTTTTGGGCGGCTTGTGGGCGTTAGAGTGGGCGTGGCACTCTGCTGAAACAAACTTGCGCTGCGCAGGAATCTCAGGAATCTGCATGCCTAATCCCAGAATTGTAGCACTTATAGTTTCCGAGATCTCAGCGTTCATACGGACAGACGGACAGACGGACATGGCTAGATCGACTCGGCTAGTGATCCTGATCAAGAATATATATACTTTATGGGGTCGGTAACGCTTCCTTCTGCATGTTACTTACTTTCCTTTTACTCTACGAGTAACGGGTATAAAAATTATAATACCGACTATTTTGTAGGCTTTGTTTATTTTAATACAACTACTTGGTTTAAGTCTTCGTGCCTAGTTGAGGTTGCAATTTGAATTTATTAAGTAGAATTTATCCGCTACAAAATCTTATGTCAAAACTTTTGTATGGTAAAGGTGCGATCGCCACGACCCCATTCCTCGTTAAGAGGTGTTTTCATTTAATATCATAAGTTTTTTATATAATAGGTTTACTTTTGCTGTCATACTCATATATGACCTATTGTAATACATTAAAAGCAATATATATATTTCCGTTGCCTTGGTTACTGCATCCCTTACTTAATTATAAAAACATTTTTTCTAGGAATTTGAATAAAATTTGTCGGGCTTTAAATTGTTAGTTTATGGCAATAAGTTTCTTTTTACATAAAAATTATCTTACTAGAATTTTAAGTCATCAAATAAATGATGCAGTGTTGGGCACTCAAGGTAAGCGGGTTTTTCGAAAAGTCGTAAAGCAAAGGTTTTCTATCTCGTGCTCCTTAATACACCCATGTAGTCCTTAAGACCCTAAACCAAAAAGGGATCAATACAAATTCACAAAGGGACAAACATTTTCATTTTGGGAAGTGTCCTATTTTTTGGAAAAGAAGGTGTCATTCGACGCGTATTCTGAGTAAGAATAAAACTTGGCTAACAACCTTGGGCATTTATCCCTACCAGCCCAAACAGCTCAATTTTTTCTAAATGTTTACTTTTACATTTTCACCGCTTTTTCTTCCAAACCAATTGAAATTATTATTAGTACTATTATATAAAGTAGTCGCCTTCGCACATTCTACAGGTGCGCTTCGTCACTACGTGTACTGCCGTCCACAGTGATTTAATTCCTTGCCTGCAAGCATTCGATTCAGTTGGGGGCCAAAAAAGATATGCTCAGGCAACCCCTTAGGGAATCTCTTGAAAATAATTTTTAGAAATATATTTAAGTTAAATAATGGTAGCCAGAAAAGAATTTATCCATTGGCGATTAAGTAAATACATTTTTTAAGCAAATTTATAAAAACACTTATCTTAAAAATTTGTTTGACTACATTTTTGTGATCTAGGGGTGCTGTTATTTTGTAAGCCAGTGTAGTCATAACAAGCTATGGAACCGAATTCAAAAATAAAAGTAAAAGAATTTGGAAAGGGTGCTCTTAAAAAATGAAAACAAAGCACGTACAGTGGAAGTTTTACTACCCATGTTAAAAAAGTTGTTTAAATTGTTCTAGTATGATATACAAAAATATAAAACATTTTGTTCTGTTAAAAATATTTTTATATTATTTATTTGTCACTTGAGTGCATTTTCTTGTTCAGCTCATTCAAAGACATTTCTTCACCATTTCAGACCACTGACTTGATTTCTCTTGAATTAAAATAATAATTTTTCTGTTCGGACACGAAGTCGACCATCTCTGTTGGTGGTGGTCGATGGATTCTTCCTGTATTCCTCGGTTTCCTGATCGAAAAAAACAGCTTTTCCGATTCTAATAAAAGATTATGTCCCATTTTCTGACGCGTATCATATTTGTTTTTCCGCCTATTTTCGATGTACTGTGATCAGCGATGTACTTACACATTTTCTTTTGACTTGGATTTTTTGAACGAACGATCATTCTTTTCGGGTACTTCAGACTGAAGGGGGCAGTCATAGTTTTTCTGGTGCGCTCTTAAGGGGAGTCTTTTGCAAAGCCGTACAGGTCCTATAAGGAGGATATTGTTAGGACTAATGTACTGCTGACGGCCAACATGACCTACAACGAGTTAGGCAATTTGCGAAGGGCCATGTTATCAATACTCCAAAGCATTGGCTAGCTATAAGCGATCTGGGGATCGTAACTTTCAGTAAATAAAGGAATTCGGGCTGATTTTATCACCCAGCACAGCCCAAGACACAGATGCCCTGTTTGACGGGATAATATTGTCAAATAATATACTGGTATTGATAGGACGTGGGTCATTGGCCTTCGAACATCGGTATTACACAGGATCCCTGGGCTATTTCAAGAGTGTCCTGATGACCCAACCTCGAGGTCCCGCTGATGTTCGCTCTGGAATAGCTAGGAATGCGCTAGGTAATGAATGGTTGTAAATTCAAATTAAAAATGACGCTAAGGACATCCCCTACATATTTACCTTGCTCGCCTATTGCTGAGGCATGTAGAATTGGTGGTTAATCGGTTGTCCGTTTTTATATACCTGCCCGTACAATTTTAGGGGGGCGAAGAATGAATTTCCGCCCAATATAGATAGTTCCGCTCCTAATCCCAAATCTTCCGAAGTCCTCGCACCCAAGACATCCGAAATCAGTTTATTATTGTTTATTGTCTTGCCAGATTTTCGCAGTTTGATCTGCTTCAACGGAAGACCGATTATGGGCTCCAACTTTTGCCGGAGCTCCAATATTGTTGCGTTATCCCTGACTTCAAATAAAATCGGCTGCGGCAAAGGCTTAAATAGAAAAGAGAAACTTTTAAAATTATCCGAAATTAGCACACTAAAATAATTATTATACCGACTATTTTGTAGGCTTTGTTATTTTTACCATTGCCGCGATACTAGAGGAACTTGGGACCTAAAATCATTTTGGCATGTGTAAAAGTTTTATTTTATGTTGGTCTAAAAGAACTAGACAATTTTAGGCTTGTACAAAACTAGTACCATAATGAACGTAGGCAGAGGCACCCCCAAGTTCGAATGGGCAGCGAGTCTGATTTGTTTCCAACGATTTGGAAAAAAATTCAGGCGAAGTATGCGAAGTGGCAACTGTCATACAGAATTTTAATATTCTAGACTCACCATACTTTGATTATATTCAGAATTTGAAAAAACTCGCTCTAAAAGCATATTGGCTTGTGTATAAATTACCACTACGTTAAATTTCGATAGTCGCAACTGCCATTGAATGTTCTAGCAAACGACAAAACGAAATATCTCAGACTCACCATATCTCGACTATATTGAGAGTTTGACAGCACTTGGACCAACAACATTATGGATTGTTAAAAAATAAGCCGTTGTTAATTTTCGGGTTTTGCACTAATAAATTTTTAATTTTATAAAAAGCAAACACAGAAAAAATGTGATGTTTACTGTTCAGAAAGCCGTCCGGAAATGAACCTTATAGACAGGAGCACACCCAAGTTTAAGCGAATGGGAAGTCATGGCATTCTACATCTCCGGATATGCAGCATTATGTTTACGAATCGAGGGGAAGCAAAACTGAGTGTTTTTCGCATCAAAAATACAGAATTAAGCTGCATTCTGGTGATCTACAATTAATCCTACAGGCAGCGAGTGCCGCGTGGGCTGGTGCGACTTCAAGGAGCCGGAGCTGCGTTTTCGCAATGTGCTGACCAAGCCCCGCAAGGATCGCACGGCGGCGTCCGAATTCCATGTGGGCAACAACATCCCCAACATCGAGGCAGTGCGTGCCCATCTAAAGAGCCCCTTGAGGGGAACGTGATATCCATCTGGAATCAACAGCTGCAGATCTTTTAATTTTACCAAGATGGTTTCGAGGGGCTGGAGAGGATCGATAACCTGCTGTGACGTGCTCTTCGAGTTCTATGGGATTCCGGCTTTATCCTACGGCATTGTAGTTCACTACAGCCGGGAGCACCATCAGCAAAAGCAGAAGAAGCAAAAGGTTGATCATAGGTCCTACTGTTAGCTAACATGCTATAAGGTTCTAAGAGACCAATTCAAATAGCTATGTAAAAATCCAGGTCACCCGAAATGCCCATCTTATCAGCCTGCAATTTCCACCCAACCACATCAGTTCAGTGAATTTAATGAGAAACAAGACAGAGCGCTGTAGTCGATGGCCTCGACTAGAAGGTACCCTTTACTCAGCTAACCAACCTAAATATAAGTATACTTTTTACATTTTATCTACCTTACATCTTACACATTTTACTTGTGTCTACTGGCTGTGATTCATTTTCGGTTCAAGACCTTTAATAAGTCGATTGGGCAGCGAAAAAAGAACATGTTAAATTTCGAAGACTTAAGCTATGGAATCCGGAGTATTATTTTATCTTTTATTTTTTTCATATTCTTTACGTGTCGATTGGTATCAAAACCATTGCAATACGATTCTCAATGAAACATAAATTAATTTTATGCCATTTTCAAAATAAGATCCAAGAATATGTTTGTCGGCCTGCAAAATTTTTAGTGTTGCGGTCCTGAAATTTGTTTGACTTATTGAAAAAAAAAAAAAATCTACAACTTTTTTTAAAAACCTCAAAATTTAAAGGGTCACCGAAAGATCAGATTGGAAAGATCAAATTAAGATTGAAACACTTTACTTTAAAATAATCTAATTTAAAACAAGAAAGGAAGCTTACTTCGGTACCCCAAATTTTCTGTACCCTTGCAGGTCGTTTCCGTAGGAGTAGTGTATGTACAGAGCGTTCCGATTTTTTGAAAACTAAAAACTAATAACACACTTTTAAGAAAATATTCCATTTCAATTTACTTCCGTGTATGTTTACCGACAACGAAATATAACGGTCTATGTATTATTTTGACGTTAATTATCTAATCGTTCCTGTGGCAGCCATATGATGAAGTCGTCCGATTTGGTATAAATTTTATTCGAAATTCTGAAATATTAAAAGAATGATATTCCCAAAAGTATAAGTTATTATGTTAAAAAACACCAAAGTTATAAGTTTTTTACATTTTTTAAACAATATTTTTATACCCTAGCAGAGAGTATTATGATTTCAGTTAGAAGTTTGCAACGCAGTGAAGAAGACGTTTCCGACCTCATAAAGTATATACATTCTTTATCAGCATCACTAGACTAGTCGATCTAGCCATTTC
Organism: Drosophila subpulchrella; assembly: GCF_014743375.2. Classification (NCBI taxonomy): domain Eukaryota; kingdom Metazoa; phylum Arthropoda; class Insecta; order Diptera; family Drosophilidae; genus Drosophila; species Drosophila subpulchrella. The sequence goes on from NC_050613.1 coordinate 4,941,812, forward strand.
CGTCTGTCTGTCCGTTTCTACGCAAACTAATCTCTGCTTTTTTTTCTTTTGCAGGTAGTATATATGTCAGAACAAGCCGGGTCGGACAAACATATCTTATAGCTCTCATAGGAATAATCGGAAAAAAAATTATATCTTTGGTGTTTTTTAACAAATAACCTCCTACGCTTGGAAATAACATTTTTAAATTAGTTCTGAATTTCGAATTTAATTTGATCAAAATTGGACGACTATATCATATAGCTGCCATAGGAACGATCGGAAAATTGGTGGGAAAATAATATGAAACAAATTATAGCTTCGGTGTTTTTTAACATATAACCTCCTACGCTTGGAAATAACATTTTTTAATTAGTTCTGAATTTTGAATTTAATTTTATTAACATCGGACGACTATATCATATAGCTGCCATAGAAACGGTCGGGAAATTGGTGGGAAAATATTATTAAACAATTTATAGCTTCGGTGTTTTTTAACATATAACCTCCTACGCTTGGAAATAACATTTTTTAATTCATTCTGAGTTTCGAATTTAATTTTATCAAAATCGGACGACTATATCATAAGCTGCCATAGGAACGATCGGAAAATAATATGAAAAAAATTATAGCTTCAATGTTTTTTGACATATTATCTATTGGGACTATTGGGAATATCATTTTTGTATTTTTAAATTTAATAATTATAACTGCAAGGGTATCCAAACTTCGGCTTGCCGAAGTTAACTTCCTTTCTTGTTTGACATACTATCTTCTTGTCTTGGATTATCATTAACAAAATATCGAATTTATTATGCCCGTTACTCGTAGAGTAGAATGTATATTAAGTTCGGGAAAAGTATGTAACAGGTAAAAAAAAGCGTTTCCGACCAGATAAAAAATATATATTCTTGATCGTGATCACTAGCCGAGTAACTATAACTATAAAAGTTGGAAAGTTGGGATTTGGCATGCATATTCTTGAGGTTCTAAGACAGCGCAAATTTGCTTCAGCATTGTGCCACGCCTACTCTAACGCCCACAAACGCACATACGCCCACGCTAAAACCTGTCTAAGCCCACCCTTTTTTGTAAAAGTGTAAATGCATTTTTTTTTTGATTATTAATATATATCTTTATGCCAAAAATTGTTCAGATCGAACACCGGAATAAAAAGTTATAAGCAAATAAAGAAATCCACGCTAGGTGGCGCCGTTGCGGGGTGTGCAATTGTGAACAGTCGCTTTGCTGCATGTGTCCATCTCCTTCACACTCCCCTTAGCTGAGTAACAGGTATTTGATAGTCGATGGCATCGACTGTAGCGCTATCTCTTGTTGAATATTATGTATGTATATAGAAACGATCTAAAATGGTATACAAACTTTGGAGTCCCCAAATTAGCTATCTTTCCTGTTCAATGTAAGACCCAATAACATTATAACCAAATTTCAAAGAATGTTGATTAATTTATTTTTTTTTAGGGTCACAAAAGTTTTATTTAAAAGCATATATAGTGGTGTTGCACCCGGGTTTGATTTACAAAGCTGGTCACACATAGGGTTCTGCTTACCACAGCTGACACTTTTCGGACTGAAATCTGCCTTGACATCCAAAAGCCCTATGGAACGGGGCGAACCCGTTCAGCATTTGCTGCAAGCGCATCTGGTCGTTGTCGTGATCAACGAAGTTACTTGGGTCGCCGTCTCCGCAGAAGAACTGAGCCAGGTTGAGAAAGAAGATCTGCTGCGGGGGAATGTCGGTAAAGTCTGAATAGTTTCTGTGGTTGGTGTTCTGGAAGTAGGCGGAGTAGGCGAGATCTAGCCCGGCAATATCCGCAATACGCTCGTCAAGGTACGGCGTCTTGGTACGCTTCATGCACTGCAGACCTGCCTCGAACCGCGGCGAGTTCAATATGTCTGGGCCAACGTCGTGAAGGTTTCCGTGGCTGTCGAATAGGAGTCCGGTGGTGTCCACGGAATGGATCAGCTCATGAGCGAGAACGAACCCCAGCAGGCTGTACTTGAACACCCCATGGCTGTCCGGTACAAAGAACGGCTCCTGCAGAGATCCGTGTGGCACGATAATGGTATTTTGGTTCACTAAATAGTATGGGCTAGAGCTCATGGCCGTATCCGGATCCGCTAAATAGAAGTATTCATCGGCACTTGGCGATGGATGGTTAAGTTGTTCCATTTTCTTTCTGGTGCGAAACTCCAGTAGTTTGAGATGCTCCCGACTGTAGTCTAAGCCTGCCGACGGAAACACCAGGTCCGCATAGTGCCTGCTAACAAAGCTACGAAGGTCAAGGCCCCTGGGCATGTTGCCAATGTTTACGACGATATTCCGAGCCTTCATGGCTATCACCCTGTTCTGCTCGCCGGTCAGCCCAAGGCGGTTTTCATCGATCTGTAGCAGGAACTGGCGACGCAATTGCTCGAAGACCTCCATTACTTGCTGGGTGTACTGCGGCAGAGTACCGGGGGGTCCAAGAAACGCTCCTTGTAGATGAGGTTTGAGGCCAGACCCATGCTACGGCGCACATCCTTTATGCACTCGATGGGCTCACTGCTGTTCATGGAGTCCTCCAGGAGGTAGAGCACGAATCTGGTCATGATATAGTGAACTACCGTCTGGGCGTCTGTGGAGTTCATCAGGCGCCTCAGGGCGTTTAAGTAGGGTAAGTTCTCCACTTGCACGCGGAAGTCAGGGGTGATACTGTGACCAACTACTAGCTCTACGAACCCCTGCCAATCCTGGCGTGTTACGCGTCGCAACTGATCCACACTCAGGAATTCGCTATCATCGTCGTTCTGAGACTCAGTTAAGACCAGTACAGTTCTTTCCAAACTTCTTATCTTCCGCGCGAGGGGTTTTACACTATCCGAAGGCACTCCCATGGCCCGAAGCGTTGCAAGTGTGTTAACGAAACTGGGCAAGTGATGCGCTTCTCCCTTGAAACTGGGCATACCCAGGGTCAATACGAACTCACTGCTGTTCTCGAAATTCGGGGCCACCGTCATGTCCACAAAAACATTGCTGAGGCCGTAGCGGTGGAGATAACCAAGGGTCTTCAACCACTTGAACTGATCCTCGGGCCAGGGTGTCCAACGGTGGCTGAACTGCGGCCATGTGAGTCCCTCGTCCGGAGGAGCCCGTCTCAGGTACTTTTCTGCCCCGCGTGTGCTTATTGGGGCATCGCGGCAGTTGAGGTAGAAGCGCAGGACCTTGGCCTCCACGCTCGACGCGTCGAAGCCTGGCGCCTGGGAGCCCTGGTGGAGATCGGCCATTAGTTGGACCAGCTTCTGGTTGACCTTGTGGTCCAGCATCTGTGTGATCTCGGTGAAGGGATCGTCGATATGACGCGCAGCATACTTGCCGCAAGCGTGCTCGAAATAATTGTCGCATGCACTGGCATCCTCTTGCATATAGCTGAGGATGTTGTCCATCAGCCGGGTGTTGGGATTGGCCTCGGGACCGACTTTTCGCGTTGTGGCAGCAGCACAAATGGGAACAAACAACAGGCAGGCGATCCACATCATTGCGGTGAGCAAACTGAATCAAGAACCCAGATTATAAGTACCGACTGCCATGTGAGTATAACTCTGACAGGGGAATAGCTGATAGCTTTTCCAAGAGATAACCCAAAACATCCTCGATTAAAATTGGAAAAATAATAAGCTCGTGACGTTGAGGTCTGCTCTGCACCTACCTTTGAGCACGATTATCTCACTGGATGTCAGGGCGTCGCCTATAAGACGGGGGCATTGAGCTACGATTTTCGTGAAAAATGTTGTTGCCAAAATACGAAAACCGAACAGAGTATATTCTAACTTCTGAGAAGACTTGTAAGCACTTTTTGAAGGTGAAAAAACTTTAACACTAATATTCTTAATTGTGGAAGGGATAATTCTTAAAAGAAAGAACACCGGGACAAGTTGGTAATAAGAACCAAAAAGAGCATTTGACGCATCAATTACAGAGAGAACGTTATAGTCGAGTACCTCGACTATCAGATACCAGTTACTCAGCTTAAGGGTCCAAAAGGAAATGGAGATATGCAAGCAGCAAAGCGAGATTTAAATGCGCCACCTACCGGCGGAAGACAGTTTTAATCGCTGTGGGCGTTAGGGTAGGCATGGCAAATTTTTGGATCAATCGATAGGTATTGACGAGACCAATACATTTCAGTTCAAATTTTTTATTTAGCATGAAAATTGTGGGCGTTACAGGTTTTGGCGGTTTGTGGGCGTTATAGTGAGCGTGGCATAACGCGTAACAAAAATGCGCTGTGTATAAAGCTACGGAATCTAAATCTGAGATCCCGATTCTCTATCTTTGATAGTTTCCGAGATATCCACGTTCATACTTACGATTTTTTGAAGTTTGCGGGCGGTTTGTGGGCGTTAAAGTGGGCGTGGCAAATCGGGTCAATCGATGAGTATTTATGAGAACAATAAATTTCAGCTAAAATTTTTATTCTAGCATCAAAACTGTAGGAGCCACAGTTTTAGGCGGTTTGTGGGCGTTAGAGTGGGCGTGGCACTCTGCTGAAACAATTTTGCGCTGCGCAGGAATCTCAGGAATCTGATCTCAGCGTTCATACGGACGGACGGACAGACGGACATGGCTAGATCGACTCGGCTAGTGATCCTGATCAAGAATATATATACTTTATGGGGTCGGAAACGCTTCCTTCTGCCTGTAACAGGCTTTCCGACGAATCTAGTATACCCTTTTACTCTACGAGTAACGGGTATAAAAATAGTAGTTTTGATAATTCAAAAATAAAAGTTAAGAGTAAATATATAGACATCGATGTTTCTTAGACTCTAATCGAAGTTGTATTTTTTGTGAAGTTGGTTAGCTGAGTAACAGGTATCTGATAGTTAAGGCACTCGAATGTAGCGTACTCTCTTGTTTTTGGGGTTAAGTACGTTAAAATCTTTCTGATTTCGGCGACTCCATATTAACTTATATTTCTTAGCGATCATCTTCACAAAATACAACGTAATTAGTTTCATAGGGAGGGTATTTTCTGGTCGGGGGACTCGTCCAAATAATTTTTACTTGTTGCTGTCATCGATTTAAGAGGCCGCCAGCAATTAAAATTCACCGCGAATTGCGCGTAAGTGCTGCAATTATGCACTTAAGCAACGCTGCGTATACGCAATTTATTTGGAGCTAGATGCATGAAAGTCTTTGCTATCTTATCGCTATTATACTCAGTTGGATTGTTTACTGCTTGCAGCATTTGTATACCCTTGCAGAGAGTGCTATAATTTTAGTATGAAGTTTGCATCGCAGTTAATCCATAAAGTATAAATGTATATACTCTTGTCTATCCGTCTATCAGTCTATCCGTACGTTAGTCGGATTCTACAAACGAGTCTCTCAGTTCTAAAACAATTGATATACAAATGGCAGATAGAATACGAGTTTATTTGGGAACCGGCTAGTTCGAACCGCTATATCCTATAGCTCCCACGGCAAGGTTCAAAATAATAATGGAAAAACTACTCCAGCTTCGTAGTTTTTTATACCCTTGCAGAGAGTATTATGATTTCAGTCAGAAGTTTGCAACGCAGTGAAAGCGACGTTTCCGACCCCGTAAAGTATATATATTCTTGATCAGCATCACTAGACGTGTTGATCTACCCATGTCCGTCTGTCCGTCAGTCCGTCCGTTTCTACGCAACTAGTCTCTCAGTTTTAAAGCTATGGGGCTGAAACTTTCCCAAAAGTCGTATATCTTTTGCAGGTAGTATATAAGTCGGAACCAGCCGGATTGGACAACTATACCTTATAGCTCCCATAGGAATAATCGGAAAACAAATTTTTTTTTAATTATATCTTTGGTGTTTTTATACCCTTGCAGAGGGTATATTGATTTCAGTCAGAGTTTGCAACGCAGTGAAGGAGACGTTTCCGACCCCATATTCTTGATCAGCATGACTAGACGAGTCGATCTAGCCATGTCCGTCAGTCCGTCTGTCCGTCCGTTTCTACGCAAACTAGTCTCTCAGTTTTAAGGCTATCGTGCTGAAACTTTCTCAAAAGTCTTACATCTTAAGTCAGAACCAGCCGGATCGGACAACTATATCGTAAGCTCCCATAGGAACATTCGGAAAAAAAAATTTAAAAAAATATATCTTTGGTGTTTTTTAACATATAACCTTCTAAGCTTGGAAATTACATATTTTAATTAGTTTTAAGTTTCGAATTAAATTTTATCAAAATCGGACGACTATATCATATAGTTGCCATAGAAACGATCGGAAAATTGGTGGGAAAGTAATATGAAACAAATTATAGCTTCGGTGTTTTTTAACATATTATCTTATACTATTGGGAATATCATTTTTTGTATTTTTAAATTTAATAAATATAGCTGCAAGGGTATACAAACTTCGGCTTCCCGAAGTTAACTTAATTTCTTGTTTTTAACACATAACCTCCTACGCTTGGAAATAACAATTTTTAGTTAGCTCTGAATTTCGAATTTAATTTTTTCAAAATCGGAAGACGATGGGAAAATAATATGAAACAAATTATAGCTTCTGTGTTTTTTGACATAATATCTTATACTATTGGGAATATCATTTTTTGTATTTCTATACCCGTTACTCGTAGAGTAAAAGGGTATACTAGATTCGTCGGAAAGTATGTAACAGGCAGAAGGAAGCGTTTCCGACCCCATAAAGTATATATATTCTTGATCAGGATCACTAGCCGAGTCGATCTAGCCATGTCCGTCTGTCCGGATGAACGCTGAGATCTTGGAAACTATGAGAGCTAGGCTATTGAGATTTGGCGTGCAGATTTCTGAGCTTCTTACGCAGCGCAAGTTTGTTTCAGTAGAGTGCCACGCCCACTTTTACGCCCACAAACCGCCCAAAACTGTGGCTCCTACAGTTTTGATGCTAGAAAACCTGCCATACCCTAGAGAACTGGGTACCCTCTTGGCTACATATGCTGATGACACAGCCTTTATTGCCAACTCCACGTGTCGAATTGAAGCAACTCACATCACACAAAACTTTCTGGATTTGAATGGCGAATGGACGAATCGATGGAATATCTCGATAAACGGAAATAAGTCTCAGCACTGCAACTTCTCTCTTAGAAGTAAAATTCTCCCCAGAGTGAAATTCCAGGACACAGTCGTACCGCAATGAGCCCAGGCTCAGTACTTGGGCTTGATCTTGGATCTATGTCTTACGTGGAGGCAGCACATACGAAAATTACAGCAACATGTCGCGCTAAACTTCGGAAACTAAATTGGATGCTTAAAGGTACAAGTGAGCTCAGCCTTAGCAACAAGATGTTGCTGTACAGGTCGATAGTGGTTCCTTCATTCACCTATTGCATTCAAATATGGGGTACCGCTTCTGACTCAAATGTCATGAGGGTCCAAAGAATGCAAAACCGGGCGCTACGTACGATTGCGGATGCGCCTTGGTACGTAAGGAACGATGTCCTAGCCTGCGATCTTCACATCCCCACGGTGCGAGAGCAGATTAACATGCACTCAAGCCATTACAACGACCGTCTACTAGCCCACACCAACCATCTAGCAGCATCCCTGGCAAACCCAACTACAACGAGAAGAAGACTGAAGCGTCAGCACCCTAGAGATCTCTGGGCACGAGGACGTCATCGTACCCGTGTCCTAAAACAATAATGTCGAGCTGACACTGTTATAAATTTGTTAACTTCCTTATTTCTGTTATGTTTCATGTTATTTTTCCTTTGTTATTTCCATGCGTTTTATAGCCATTAGGTTGGCTGATCAACGCTTAAATAAATATTAGACCAAAAAAAAAATATAGGTTTTTAAATTTTAAACCCTAATTGTACATTTATTTATAAACAAATTTTGAAATAATTAAAATCTAAGACGAGGACTTGTATTATTACAGGAATATACAAAATATAAATATTTTATCTTGTTCTTAAAACGTTTTTTTGAATCTAGGATTACGGTGCAAAAATTGTCATTGTTTTTCTTTTCAAACTCTCCGGTCATGTGGCGCTTTACAACGGTCGTCTTTCCGCAGCCGCCATCGCCGACGAGAACGCACTTGAATGTGGGTAGATCTTGATCCTCCTGAGCCATACTGATACTATGCTGAAGCGTCTTTTATATTATAATGGAAAGATTTCCATGGAAAGATTTCCATTTTAATATAAAAGACACTTGTACACCGCTTCAGCAAAGTATCAGTATGGCTCAGGAAGGTCAAGATCTACCCACATTCAAGTGCGTTCTCGTCGGCGATGGCGGCTGCGGGAAGACGACCTTTGTAAAGCGCCACATGACCGGAGAGTTTGAAATGAGGTACGTGGCCACATTAGGCGTGGAGGTGCATCCATTGATCTTCCACACAAGTCGCGGCGCCATCCGCTTCAACGTGTGGGACACCGCTGGCCAGGAGAACTGCTTACTGGGCCACGACTGTTACATCCAGGGCCAGTGCGCTGTCATTATGTTCGACGTGACCTCGCGTATTGCCTACAAGAACGTTCCCACCTGGCATCTCGATCTGGTTAGCGTCTGCGAGAATATCCCGATAGTCCTCTGCGGCAACAAAGTGGACATCAAGTATCGCAAGGTGATGGCGAAAAACCCCGTCTTCCACCGCAAGAAGAACCTGCCGTATTACGACATCTCTGCCAAATCGAACTACAACTTCGAGAAACCATTCCTTTGGCTGGCGCGCAAGCTGGTTGGTGACCCCGACCTGGAGTTCCTCGCCATGCCGGCCCTGCTGCCGCCCGAGATCCAGATGGACAAGGATTGGCAGGCGCAGATCGAGCGGGAATTGAAGGAGGCTCAGGCGACCGCTCTGACCGACGAGGACGAGGATATATAGGACTTTTTATTGTTAACTGGAAGATATGGCCGACGTACACACTACAGAAAAAAAAAGAAAATAAATAAAAATTGTTTTACTGGATACAATTTTAGTACTCATATACTAAGAAAACTAGAGAACAAAAAATCAAGAGCAAACCTCATTGATTTCAGTATTCGTTCCATCATTCTTGTAGTACAAACTTCGGCTTGCCGAAGTTAACTTCCTTTCTTGTTAATTATAGGATTATATATTGAAGGACGATAGAAAAGGGAAGAATGCTTGTAAGTTTATTTAATTTAAGTGGGGTAGGTTGACTAAAAAAAAATGTAAGTATTAAGATACGTTGAGGAAGAACGCTATAGTCGAGTACCTCGACTATCAGAAACCCGTTACTCAGCTTAAGGGACCAAAGGGAAATGGAGATATGCAAGCAGCAAAGCGAGATTGAAATGCGCCACCCACCGGCGGTAGACAGATTAAAGTGTTATGGGCGTTAGAGTGGGCGTGGCAACATTTTTTTTTATCAATCGATAGGTATTGACGAGACAAATACATTTCAGTTAAAATTTTTTATTTAGCATGAAAATTGTGGGCGCCACAGGTTTGCGCTGCGTAAGAAGCTCAGGAATCTGCACGCCAAATCTCAACAGCCTAGCTCTCATAGTTTCCGAGATCTCAGCGTTCATTCGGACAGACAGACAGACGGACAGACGGACATGGCTAGATCGACTCGGCTAGTGATCCTGATCAAGAATATATATACTTTATGGGGTCGGAAACGCTTCCTTCTGCCTGTTACATACTTTCAGACGAATCTAGTATACCCTTTTACTCTACGAGTAACGGGTATAATTACGCTAAGGATATCCCCAATAAATTTACCTTGCTTACCTATTGCTGAGGCATGTAGAATTGGTGGTTAATCGGTTGTCCGTTTTTATATACCTACCCGTAAAATTTTAGGGGGGCGAAGAATGAATTTCCGCTCAATACAGATAGTTCCGCGTCAAATCCCAAATCTTCCGAAGTCCTCGCACCCAAGACATCCGAAATCAGTTTATTATTGTTTATTGTCTTGCCAGATTTTCGCAGTTTGATCTGCTTCAACGGAAGACCGATTATGGGCTCCAACTTTTGCCGGAGCTCCAATATTGTTGCGTTATCCCTGACTTCAAATAAAATCGGCTGCGGCAAAGGCTTAAATAGAAAAGAGAAACTTTTAAAATTATCCGAAATTAGCACACTAAAATAATTATTATACCGACTATTTTGTAGGCTTTGTTATTTTTACCATTGCCGCGATACTAGAGGAACTTGGGACCTAAAATCATTTTGGCATGTGTAAAAGTTTTATTTTATGTTGGTCTAAAAGAACTAGACAATTTTAGGCTTGTACAAAACTAGTACCATAATGAACGTAGGCAGAGGCACCCCCAAGTTCGAATGGGCAGCGAGTCTGATTTGTTTCCAACGATTTGGAAAAAAATTCAGGCGAAGTATGCGAAGTGGCAACTGTCATACAGAATTTTAATATTCTAGACTCACCATACTTTGATTATATTCAGAATTTGAAAAAACTCGCTCTAAAAGCATATTGGCTTGTGTATAAATTACCACTACGTTAAATTTCGATAGTCGCAACTGCCATTGAATGTTCTAGCAAACGACAAAACGAAATATCTCAGACTCACCATATCTCGACTATATTGAGAGTTTGACAGCACTTGGACCAACAACATTATGGATTGTTAAAAAATAAGCCGTTGTTAATTTTCGGGTTTTGCACTAATAAATTTTTAATTTTATAAAAAGCAAACACAGAAAAAATGTGATGTTTACTGTTCAGAAAGCCGTCCGGAAATGAACCTTATAGACAGGAGCACACCCAAGTTTAAGCGAATGGGAAGTCATGGCATTCTACATCTCCGGATATGCAGCATTATGTTTACGAATCGAGGGGAAGCAAAACTGAGTGTTTTTCGCATCAAAAATACAGAATTAAGCTGCATTCTGGTGATCTACAATTAATCCTACAGGCAGCGAGTGCCGCGTGGGCTGGTGCGACTTCAAGGAGCCGGAGCTGCGTTTTCGCAATGTGCTGACCAAGCCCCGCAAGGATCGCACGGCGGCGTCCGAATTCCATGTGGGCAACAACATCCCCAACATCGAGGCAGTGCGTGCCCATCTAAAGAGCCCCTTGAGGGGAACGTGATATCCATCTGGAATCAACAGCTGCAGATCTTTTAATTTTACCAAGATGGTTTCGAGGGGCTGGAGAGGATCGATAACCTGCTGTGACGTGCTCTTCGAGTTCTATGGGATTCCGGCTTTATCCTACGGCATTGTAGTTCACTACAGCCGGGAGCACCATCAGCAAAAGCAGAAGAAGCAAAAGGTTGATCATAGGTCCTACTGTTAGCTAACATGCTATAAGGTTCTAAGAGACCAATTCAAATAGCTATGTAAAAATCCAGGTCACCCGAAATGCCCATCTTATCAGCCTGCAATTTCCACCCAACCACATCAGTTCAGTGAATTTAATGAGAAACAAGACAGAGCGCTGTAGTCGATGGCCTCGACTAGAAGGTACCCTTTACTCAGCTAACCAACCTAAATATAAGTATACTTTTTACATTTTATCTACCTTACATCTTACACATTTTACTTGTGTCTACTGGCTGTGATTCATTTTCGGTTCAAGACCTTTAATAAGTCGATTGGGCAGCGAAAAAAGAACATGTTAAATTTCGAAGACTTAAGCTATGGAATCCGGAGTATTATTTTATCTTTTATTTTTTTCATATTCTTTACGTGTCGATTGGTATCAAAACCATTGCAATACGATTCTCTATGTTTGTTTGACTTAATAAAAAAAAAAAAAAAAAAAAAATACACAACTTTTTTTAAAAACCTCAAAATTCAAAGGGTCACCGAAAGATCAGATTGGAAAGATCAAATTAAGATTGAAACACTTTACTTTAAAATAATCTAATTTAAAACAAGAAAGGAAGCTTACTTCGGTACGCCAAATTTTCTGTACCCTTGCAGGTCGTTCCCGTGGGAGTATTGTATGTACAGAGCTTTCCGATTTTTTGAAAACTAAAAACTAATAACACACTTTTAAGATAATATTCCATTTCAATTTACTTTCGTGTATTTTTACCGACAACGAAATATAACGGTCTATGTATTATTTTGACATTAATTATCTAATCGTTCCTGTGGCAGCTATATGATGAAGTCGTCCGATTTGGTATAAATTTTATTCGAAATTCTGAAATATTAAAAGAATGATATTCCCAAGAGTATAAGTTATTATGTTAAAAAACACCAGAGTTATAAGTTTTTTACATTTTTTAAACAATATTTATATACCCTTGCAGAGAGTATTATGATTTCAGTTAGAAGTTTGCAACGCAGTGAAGAAGACGTTTCCGACCTCATAAAGTATATACATTCTTTATCAGCATCACTAGACTAGTCGATCTAGCCATTTCCGTCTGTCCGTCTGTCTGTCCGTTTCTACGCAAACTAATCTCTGCTTTTTTTTCTTTTGCAGGTAGTATATATGTCAGAACAAGCCGGGTCGGACAAACATATCTTATAGCTCCCATAGGAATAATCGGAAAAAAAATTATATCTTTGGTGTTTTTTAACAAATAACCTCCTACGCTTGGTAATAACATTTTTAAATTAGTTCTGAATTTCGAATTTAATTTGATCAAAATTGGACGACTATATCATATAGCTGCCATAGGAACGATCGGAAAATAATATGAAAAAAATTATAGCTTCAATGTTTTTTGACATATTATCTATTGGGACTATTGGGAATATCATTTTTGTATTTTTAAATTTAATAATTATAACTGCAAGGGTATACAAACTTCGGCTTGCCGAAGTTAACTTCCTTTCTTGTTTGACATACTATCTTCTTGTCTTGGATTATCATTAACAAAATATCGAATTTATTATGCCCGTTACTCGTAGAGTAGAATGTATATTGAGATCGGGAAAAGTATGTAACAGGTAAAAGAAAGCGTTTCCGACCCGATAAAAAATATATATTCTTGATCGTGATCACTAGCCGAGTAACTATAACTATAAAAGTTGGAAAGTTGGGATTTGGCATGCATATTCTTGAGGTTCTGGGACAGCGCAAATTTGTTTCAGCATTGTGCCACGCCTACTCTAACGCCCACAAACGCACATACGCCCACGCTAAAACCTGTCTAAGCCCACTCTTTTTTGTAAAAGTGTAAATGCATTTTTTTTGTGATTATTAATATATATTTATTTATGCCAAAAATTGTTCAGATCGGACACCGGAATAAAAAGTTATAAGCAAATAAAGAAATCCACGATAGGTGGCGCCGTTGCGGGGTGTGCAATTGTGAACAGTCGCTTCGCTGCATGTGTCCATCTCCTTCACACTCCCCTTAGCTGAGTAACAGGTATTTGATAGTCGATGGCATCGACTGTAGCGCTATCTCTTGTTGAATATTATGTATGTATATAGAAACGATCTACAATGGTATACAAACTTTGGTGTCCCCAAATTAGCTATCTTTCCTGTTTAATGTAAGACCCAATAACATTATAACCAAATTTCAAAGAATGTTGATTAATTTATTTTTTTTTAGGGTCACAAAAGTTTTATTTAAAAGCATATATAGTGGTGTTGCACCCGGGTTTGATTTACAAAGCTGGTCACACATAGGGTTCTGCTTACCACAGCTGACACTTTTCGGACTGAAATCTGCCTTGACATCCAAAAGCCCTATGGAACGGGGCGAACCCGTTCAGCATTTGCTGCAAGCGCATCTGGTCGTTGTCGTGATCAACGAAGTTACTTGGGTCGCCGTCTCCGCAGAAGAACTGAGCCAGGTTGAGAAAGAAGATCTGCTGCGGGGGAATGTCGGTAAAGTCTGAATAGTTTCTGTGGTTGGTGTTCTGGAAGTAGGCGGAGTAGGCGAGATCTAGCCCGGCAATATCCGCAATACGCTCGTCAAGGTACGGCGTCTTGGTACGCTTCATGCACTGCAGACCTGCCTCGAACCGCGGCGAGTTCAATATGTCTGGGCCAACGTCGTGAAGGTTTCCGTGGCTGTCGAATAGGAGTCCGGTGGTGTCCACGGAATGGATCAGCTCATGAGCGAGAACGAACCCCAGCAGGCTGTACTTGAACACCCCATGGCTGTCCGGTACAAAGAACGGCTCCTGCAGAGATCCGTGTGGCACGATAATGGTATTTTGGTTCACTAAATAGTATGGGCTAGAGCTCATGGCCGTATCCGGATCCGCTAAATAGAAGTATTCATCGGCACTTGGCGATGGATGGTTAAGTTGTTCCATTTTCTTTCTGGTGCGAAACTCCAGTAGTTTGAGATGCTCCCGACTGTAGTCTAAGCCTGCCGACGGAAACACCAGGTCCGCATAGTGCCTGCTAACAAAGCTACGAAGGTCAAGGCCCCTGGGCATGTTGCCAATGTTTACGACGATATTCCGAGCCTTCATGGCTATCACCCTGTTCTGCTCGCCGGTCAGCCCAAGGCGGTTTTCATCGATCTGTAGCAGGAACTGGCGACGCAATTGCTCGAAGACCTCCATTACTTGCTGGGTGTACTGCGGCAGAGTACCGGGGGGGTCCAAGAAACGCTCCTTGTAGATGAGGTTTGAGGCCAGACCCATGCTACGGCGCACATCCTTTATGCACTCGATGGGCTCACTGCTGTTCATGGAGTCCTCCAGGAGGTAGAGCACGAATCTGGTCATGATATAGTGAACCACCGTCTGGGCGTCTGTGGAGTTCATCAGGCGCCTCAGGGCGTTCAAGTAGGGTAAGTTCTCCACTTGCACGCGGAAGTCAGGGGTGATACTGTGACCAACTACTAGCTCTACGAACCCCTGCCAATCCTGGCGTGTTACGCGTCGCAACTGATCCACACTCAGGAATTCGCTATCATCGTCGTTCTGAGACTCAGTTAAGACCAGTACAGTTCTTTCCAAACTTCTTATCTTCCGCGCGAGGGGTTTTACACTATCCGAAGGCACTCCCATGGCCCGAAGCGTTGCAAGTGTGTTAACGAAACTGGGCAAGTGATGCGCTTCTCCCTTGAAACTGGGCATACCCAGGGTCAATACGAACTCACTGCTGTTCTCGAAATTCGGGGCCACCGTCATGTCCACAAAAACATTGCTGAGGCCGTAGCGGTGGAGATAACCAAGGGTCTTCAACCACTTGAACTGATCCTCGGGCCAGGGTGTCCCACGGTGGCTGAACTGCGGCCATGTGAGTCCCTCGTCCGGAGGTGCCCGTCTCAGGTACTTTTCTGCCCCGCGTGTGCTTCGTGGGGCATCGCGGCAGTTGAGGTAGAAGCGCAGGACCTTGGCCTCCACGCTCGACGCGTCGAAGCCTGGCGCCTGGGAGCCCTGGTGGAGATCGGCCATTAGTTGGACCAGCTTCTGGTTCACCTTGTGGTCCAGCATCTGTGTGATCTCGGTGAAGGGATCGTTGATATGACGCGCAGCATACTTGCCGCAAGCGTGCTCGAAATAATTGTCGCATGCACTGGCATCCTCTTGCATATAGCTGAGGATGTTGTCCATCAGCCGGGTGTTGGGATTGGCCTCGGGACCGACTTTTCGCGTTGTGGCAGCAGCACAAATGGGAACAAACAACAGGCAGGCGATCCACATCATTGCGGTGAGCAAACTGAATCAAGAACCCAGATTATAAGTACCGACTGCCATGTGAGTATAACTCTGACAGAGGAATAGCTGATAGCTTTTTCAAGAGATAACCCAAAACATCCTCGATTAAAATTGGAAAATAATAAGCTCGTGACGTTGAGGTCTGCTCTGCACCTACTTGTACTCGGATGACTCAGTGATCATTTGATTCGCAAGTTCAATAGCTTAGTGAGGTCGGGTTCCTCTCGATTGTAATGCCCGGTAGGCAGAAAATACACAAAAAAGTAATATACTTGCGCACATTATCGCCTTCGAGCACGATTATCTCACTGGATGTCAGGGCGTCGCCAATAAGAAGTGGGCATTGAGCTACGATTTTCGTAAAAAATGTTGTTGCCATAATTCGAAAACCGAACAGAGTATATTCTAACTTCTGAGAAGACTTGTAAGCACTTTTTGAAGGTGAAAAAACTTTAACACTAATATTCTTAATTGTGGAAGGGATAATTCTTAAAAGAAAGAACACCGGGACAAGAGAAAAGACAAAAGAGCATTTGACGCATCAATTACTGCAATGTGCCCAATGCAAAAAAAATTGTAGTTTTGATAATTCAAAAATAAAAGTTAAGAGTTAAAATATAGACATCGATGTTTCTTAGACTCTAATCGAAGTTGAGTAACGGGTATCTGACAGTTAAGGCACTCGACTATAGCGCACTCTCTTGTTTTTGCATATAATCTTCTCTCTAATCTTCAAAGTACGTTAAAATCTTTCTGACTTCGGCGACTTCATATTAATTTATATTTCTTAGCGATCATCTTCACAAAATACAACGTAAATAGTTTCATAGGGAGGGTATTTTCTGGTCGGGAGACTCGTCCAAATAATTATACCCGTTACTCGTAGAGTAAAAGGGTATACTAGATTCGTCGGAAAGTATGTAACAGGCAGAAGGAAGCGTTTCCGACCCCATAAAGTATATATATTCTTGATCAGGATCACTAGCCGAGTCGATCTAGCCATGTCCGTCTGTCCGTCTGTCCGTCTGTCCGTCTGTCCGTCTGTCCGTCTGTCTGTCCGGATGAACGCTGAGATCTTGGAAACTATGAGAGCTAGGCTATTGAGATTTGGCGTGCAGATTTCTGAGCTTCTTACGCAGCGCAAGTTTGTTTCAGTAGAGTGCCACGCCCACTTTTACGCCCACAAACCGCCCAAAACTGTGGCTCCTACAGTTTTGATGCTAGAATAAAAATTTTAACTGAAATGTATTGTTCTCATCAATACCTATCGATTGAGTAAAAAAAAGTTTGCCACGCCCACTTTATCGCCCACAAACCGCCCCCAAACTTCAAAAAATCGTAAATATGAACGTGGATATCTCGGAAACTATCAAAGATATAGAATCAGGATTTCAGATTTAGATTCCGTAGCTTTGTACGCAGCGCAATTTTGATACGCGAATATGCCACGCCCACTCTAACGCCCACAAACCGCCCAAGCCTGTGGCGCCCACAATTTTCATGCTAGATACAAAATTTTAACTGAACTGTATCGGTCTCGTCAATACCTATCGATTGACCAAAAAAAAATTTGCCACGCCCACCCTAAAGCCCATAACGCTTAAATCTGTCTACCTCCGGTAGGTGGCGCATTTCAGTCTTGCTTTGCTGCTTGCTTATTTCCATTTCCCTTTGGTCCCTTAAGCTGAGTAACGGGTATCTGATAGTCGAGGCACTCGACTATAGCGTTCTTTCTTGTTTTTACTTGTTCCTGGCATCGATTTAAGAGGCCGCCAGCAATTAAAATTCACCGCGAATTGCGCGTAAGTGCTGCAATTATGCACTTAAGCAACGCTGCGTATACGCAATTTATTTGGAGCTAGATGCATGAAAGTCTTTGCTATCTTATCGCTAGTATACTCAGTTGGATTGTTTAATGCTTGCAGCATTTGTATACCCTTGCAGAGGGTGCTATAATTTTAGTATGAAGTTTGCCTCGCAGTTATTCCATAAAGTATAAATGTATATACTTTTGTCTATCCGTCTATCAGTCTATCCGCACGTTAGTCGGATTCTACAAACGAGTCTCTCAGTTCTAAAAGCGACGTGTCCGACCCCGTAAAGTACGAGTATATATATTCTTGATCAGCATCACTAGACGTGTTGATCTAGCCATGTCCGTCTGTCCGTCAGTCCGTCCGTTTCTACGCAAACTAGTCTCTCAGTTTTAAAGCTATCGGGCTGAAACTTTCCCAAAAGTCGTATATCTTTCGCAGGTAGTATATAAGTCGGAACCAACCGGATCGGACAACTGTATCTTATAGCTCCCATAGGAATAATCGGACAAAAAAATTTTAAAAAAATTATATCTTTGGTGTTTTTTAGCATATAACCTCCTAAGCTTGGAAATAACATTTTTTAATTAGGTCTGAATTTCGAATTTAATTTTATCAAAATCGGACGACTATATCATATAGCTGCCATAGGAACGATCGGAAAATTGGTAGGAAAATAATATGAAACAAATTATAGCTTCGGTGTTTTTTAACATATAACCTCCTACGCTTGGAAATAAAATTTTTTAATTAGTTCTGAATTTCGAATTTAATTTTATCAAAATCGGACGACTATATCATATAGCTGCCATAGGAACGATCGGAAAATTAGTAGGAAAATAATATGAAACAAACTATAGCTTCGGTGTTTTTTGACATATTATCTTATACTATTGGGAATATCATTTTTTGTGTTTTTAAATTTAATAATTATAGCTGCAAGGGTATATAAGCTTCGGCTTGCCGAAGCTAACTTCCTTTCTTGTTTAACATATAACCTTCTAAGCTTGGAAATTACGTATTTTAATTGGTTTTAAATTTCAAATTAAATTTTATCAAAACGGACGACTATATCATATAGCTGCCATAGAAACGATCGGAAAATTGGTGGGAAAGTAATATGAAACAAATTATAGCATCGGTGTTTTTTAACATACAAGGGTGGTCAAAAGTATTTTCACAATAAAAAAGTTAAATATATTCATAATTTGAACTTACATCTTGTTAACTTTGGCATCAATGGAAAGGTAATTTAAATGCCGTTTGAATGATACAATACATTTCTTAACACATTCAGTACTTATTGAAAAGGACGAATTTGTGTGAAAATGTCCTTTTTGAACTTTTTTCCTCGACTTGAAAACTTAAATTTTTTGATGCAAAAAGTTTCTTCAAACAAAAATAATAGTAACTGCAAAAAGAATTTTTCAAAAATCATTTTGCTTACATTTTTTATGATTTTTTAAAGGTGACACTGTCGGAAAAAATTTGTATGAAAAAGAGAAAAATATGGCTAAAATGCATGTTTCTAAGCATTTTCAAAAAATCATAAAAAATATAAGCAAAATGATTTTTGAAAAATTCTTTTTGCAGTTACTATTATTTTTGTTTGAAGAAACTTTTTGCATCAAAAAATTTAAGTTTACAAGTCAAGGAAAAAAGTTCAAAAAGGACATTTTCACACAAATTCGTCCTTTTCAATAAGTACTGAATGTGTTAAGAAATGTATTGTATCATTCAAACGGCATTTAAATTACCTTTCCATTGATGCCAAAGTTAACAAGATGTAAGTTCAAATTATGAATGTATTTAACTTTTTTTTTGTGAAAATACTTTTGACCACCCTTGTATTATCTTATATTATTGGGAATATCATTTTTTGTATTTTTAAATTTAATAAATATAGCTGCAAGTGTATACAAACTTCGGCTTGCCGAAGTTAACATCTTTTCTTGTTTTTAACATATAACCTCCTAGGCTTGGAAATAACATTTTTTAATTAGCTCTGAATTTCGAATTTAATTTGATTAAAATCGGACGACTATATCACATAGCTGCCATAGAAACGGTCGGGAAATTGGTGGGAAAATAATATTAAACAATTTATAGCTTCAGTTTTTTTTGACACATTATCTTATATTATTGGGAATATCATTTTTGGTATTTTTAAGAACTTCTAATTAAATTTAATAGTTCCAATCGCAAAACGTAAGGTGAATTTGTTTGTAAAATGAAAAACCTTTATTTATTAATACACTTATGCCAACGATTTTTTCAATCCTCGAAACATGCCAAAGAGTTCCTTTCCGGTATAGCCATCAGCGCTTTCTTGTAATCTCCTCAATCGACTCGAAACGTGTTCCCCGGAGTTGGATCTTGAGTTTTGGGAATGGCCAGAAGAGCCAAATCAGGCGGATACGGTGGTTGCGAAACGATACAACAAATTTTTACCGAAATGGTCACGAAGAACGATGCTTGGAAAAACCAAGAATTTTTGGTATTTTTATATGAATCGCATCACGCAATGGACCCATAACGCTCAAACGCACCACGAAAATAAAAAAACAAATTTGCCTTAGTTTTTGCCCACTGTAGTATCATATAGCTGCCATTTATGAGAAAACTCTAGTTGTTTTTGATCATATGCTGGTTTTTTCTAGGGTATATTTTTTTTCAGATTTTTAATGTAACATTTTTTGTTTTTATATCACATAGCTGTCATACGAACTATCGGTACACTCATAAAATTATTTTTCTAAATACTAGAAAAATCGCCCTAAACATGAAATCGCCCTAACATTAAGAAAAATCGCCCTAAATATAGGACAAATCGCCTTAGAAAATATGTTTTAGGGTTAATTTTTCTAAAATTTCTATTATTTAGGGCGAATTTTTCCGAGCATATACTTTTAATATTTTCTCATATTTAGGGCAAATCGCCTTATTTCGTAGAACAAAAAATCATCCAAAATCGCCCTTGAAACTGGAAAATCGCCCTTAAAATTTGAAAATCGGTGGCCTATTGGTCTAATGCGTTGAACTTTCAAACGCATCTAATTGGCGTGAGTTCGAGCCCACGAAGAGTCAACATTTATTTTTCTTTTTTGTGCAAGTTTTTAGAATTGAATTCTTAAACAATTTTGTTTGCAGAGGCAAAAACATTTTTAGAACACAAAAAAATGTATATTTCATTAAAATAATAATTTTTTAATGTATTTAGTCTAATTGGGTAAAGTAAAACATAATTTGTTGTCGTTAGTGAGAATATTTCTTAGAATTAAATTGAGAATTGGTTCTTAGAACAAATTGAGATATGCACCCTTTTTGCGCGTCGCTTAGCGCGATGCGTCTTTGGTGCAGCGGTAGTGCTCTCGACTGCGAACCCAACGGTCGTGAGTTCGATTCTCGCTGCGACCACGAAGATTTTTCTCAAGAAGTAAGTTGTTTTATATTAATGTTATTTCCCTGATTCTGTTTAATGAATACTTTTCAGTTCATATGACTCTAATTAGCAGCTTGCCAAATTGCGTGGAGCGGCCTAAATAATAGCGGTCAAATTATAGTGAAAAAAGGACACTAATCCTAAAAAAAATTCCTGGAAAAAGTACCGCAGATTAAAATTTGCCGAGAACCAAGCAAACACGTCCAAACACGATTTTTTTATAAGAATTAGTTTTAATATTTAGGGCACTTGCTCTTGTTTTTAGGGCGCTTCACCATAATTTCAAGAAATATCGCCGTTGATGCTTAAATTTTTTTCATATATTAAGGGTATTTACCTTTGAAATCAGAAAAATTGCCCTAGATTTAAGAAAATTAACCCTAGATCTAAGAAAAATCGCCCTAAATGTAAGACCAATACATGCCTATTTTTAGAAAATGTTGCCCTTATTTTGTTACCCAGTCGCCATTGACCCCCGTTTTAGGGCGATTTTCCTTGTTTTTAGGGCGATTTTACAGTAAAATTTCTATGAGTGTAAATGTATATACAAATCTTCCACAATTAAGCCGTATGCAGTTTTTGTAACACGATTTAAGCAGCAAGGATAAAAAAACTTCATTGAGTTAGACATTTATTATTTGAAATAATGGTGTCCTACATGAACATGTAAAAAACAAACGCCAACGAGACAGTGTATCTCGACAGTCAGCTTGTGCGAAACGTGACGGGTATTAAGCGACAAATCACTCGGTGCATAAATAATTGCCACCTGCACTTGGGTTTGGCGACAGGCGCGGTGGTTCCCAGCCAAACATATCCGACAACCATCGCTGGGTGGCTTTATGACCCAATTTTGTGGAGCCAAACTAGGTCAAAATCGCGCCACGCCCTTCGCCCACGGCCATTTAATTAAATTAGTTTACTTTATTGATACTCGCACATACACATATGGACATACATATTTCGGGAACAGACGCTAAGCAGCCGCAAAAATGCGCGGTCGGAAAATTTGATGGGGTATTTATAAGCTGGAACCTACATATGTAGTCTCAGGGCATACTGGTCTCAACACCCATAATGAGAGAAACGTATTGTTAGGCGGAAAAAATGCGCAAATTGAGAGCATAATTTGCCAATCTTCCAATTGGTTTGTACATTTTCTCGGCAGGTGCTCAATTAATATACATCCTAGAGAGCATTATCCAGTCGGCAGGCTCTCTGTTTGTGTTATCCTGAATTGCGCGATAGGCTGAAGTTTTTTTTTTTTTTTTGGTTTCGCCAGCCCCCTAATTGAGTTTATTTATTAGTTTGCCTGGACCAGGAAGCCCTCTATATGCAGTTGCCCCTGGCAACGCAGGATGCTGGAGGATGGCGCCTTCCACCCGGTTGATGGACATTGATAGACCCGAGGAAGGCTCATGCAGAGGCCTCCTTCTTCGACTGGCCAATTGTGGTGAGTTATGGCTTTCGACTGGCAGATGGGAGCCCCCTACATCCTAATTCGCATATTTCATGTGTACTACAGCTCCGTGTTGTATAATTTATGAATCCATTTCCATTTCGCTATAGAGTTGCGCTCGAACGGCTTACAGTTTGGCGTCGGATGGCGTGGAGAACCCAATAATGGCCCGCTTGTGTATTAAATGAGTACCTTAGTACATTTAAACCAGTGTTTTATAGAACCCAAAAAAATTTTAACTTTTGGGAATATTAAGTTTTCTTGAAAGATTATCATGAAATAGGTACATATTGGCAAAAAATTCCAATTTTTAAAAATTACTGTGAAGTCTTGGGTTTTTAGATAAAAATAAAAATAGTTTCTTTGCAACCTTTTTCTATTTTTGTAACATGTTCCTATATTTCACCTGGATCCGACTCAATAATTTATAGGCACCATTTGTCCGCAATAAAATCTATTCTATCTCATCTTTCCGACAGGGATCTTTTGATTGTTTTGAGCGATTTCAATCTGCCTGACATTTCTTGGTCCCCTTCCTCTGACTCACTTGTCACTACACCTTTATCTGTCCATGACTTCGTTGAAGGTCTGTTATAATTATCATTACAGCAAGTAAGCTTTATACGTAATTCTCTAAACAGACAATTTGATCTTGTATTTGTTCGGACGGATCTACCGTCTGAAGTCGCGGTGTTTAAAATTGACGCACTTGTTGTGCCAGAAGACCGATATCATTCCACATTGGAACTTACAATTTGTCTCCCCTACGTCGATACCCTCTCCTTACTTTCTCCAACTAAAAGTAGATGCTTTCGTAAACCTGACTACAATAAACTCAACAACATGATTTCTCAATATAGTTGGACAAATTTATATAATTGCTTGAATACTGAAAGAGCTACGGAACTATTTTATAGTGTCCTAAACTCTTTTTTTAGTGAATACGTTCCAGATAGTCTTCCTCAAAGTTAGACAGGCCTCCTTGGTTTACCAATGAGCTGCAAAGACTTAGAAACCTTTAAACAAATTTCTATAAAAAGTACAAAAAGTTAGGTAGGCCATCCGATTTTTCACGATATGTGGTGGCTGGTACTAAATTTAATGTACTTAACAGTCATTGCTATTCCATGTATATGAACCGATGTAATTTTGAATTTTCATCCGAGGCAGTTTAATAACTTTGTTCATGCTAAGCGAAAATCTTCTGCATCGCCATTATCGGTTCGATTAAACTCTGTTGAGGCACCTACGGATCCCGAAATTTCAGTTTAATTTGCTGAATTCTTTCAATCTACTTATAGATCTGTTTCTTGGTCTAATTCTAACTACCCTAATCACTTAAATAGGGCAAATTGTATTTTATCTCCTGTAATAACCGAAAGTTCTCTTTTAAGTGATTAAAAACTATAACGTGTGTTCTCCTGGTCTAAAGAATTTGATGATCCATACACTACCAAATTATTATTTACCCCCATTGTCCGCCCTAATTTAAAATACTGTTCTTCGGTTTTTAGTTTGTTCCACTTGTTTGTATTGCAATTTAACAATATATGTAAAAAAGTTTTTTAACCAATAAATAATAAAACAAGGAAGAACGCTATAGTCGAGTACCTCGATTATCAGATACCCGTTACTCAGCTAAAGGGACCAAAGGGGTATGGAGATATGCAAGCAGCAAAGCGAGACGGAAATGCGCCACCTACCCGCGATCTCAATATATGGTTATGTGGGCGGTAGACAGACTTAAGCGTTATGGGCGTTAGAGTGGGCGTGGTAAACTTTTTTGGGTCAGTCGATAGGTATTGACGAGACTAATACATTTCAGTTAAAATTTTTATTCTAGCATCAAAATTGTAGGAGCCGCTGTTTTGGGCGGCTTCTGGGCGTAAGAGTGGGGTGCGCTTGTGTGCTGCGTACAAGGCTACGGAATTTAGATCTAAAATCGCAATTCTCTATCTTTGATAGTTTCCGACATATCCGCGTTCATATCTACGATTTTTTGAAGTTTGTGGGCGGTATGTGGGTGTTAAAGTGGGCGTGGCAAACTTTTTTTGGGTCAATCGATAGGTATTGATGTAAACAATACATTTCAGTTAAAGTTTTTTATTCTAGCGTCAAAACTGTAGGAGCCAAAGTTTTGGGCGGTTTGTGGGGGTTACAATGGGCGTGACACCCTGCTAAAAATTAACTTGCTCTGTGCAAGAAGCTCAGGAATCTACATACCAAATCCCAACTCTCTAGCTTTTGTAGTTTCAGAGATCTTAGCGTTCATCCGGACGGACAGACAGACGAACAGACGGACATGGCTAGATCGAATCGGCTGATCAAGAATATATATACTTTATTGGGTAGGAAACGTCTCTTTCACTGCGTTGCAAACTTCTGACTGAAATCATAATACCCTCTGCAAGGGTATAACAAGGAGTAACGCTAACGTCGAGTGCCTCAATTACTCTTTTAATTTCAATTGATACAAATTCCAGAGCATTTCTATTGGCTCGACATTCACATTATTTTACTTGTATTTAAAAACAGCATTTTTAATATTTAAAAGTTTTAAAAGTGTTCAACTTCATATTGGATTAGGAGTATTGTGTGGGTTAAAAAAGAGTTCAGTAAGGCAAATGATGCAAATTTATCACATTTATATAGGCCAACTAAGCTAACCTCTAATGGGTTTCGGGCCAAGTTCAGTATAAAGGTTTCAATCTGAAAGAAAATATATTAACTTTAAAATTACTATTGCTCTTTTCGACTCACAACTGCCTCCAATCTTTGATCCGAACCTGGTTTAAAGAGAGTCCGTTGACTTAGCAGTTGCACCATCTCTTGGTGAGCTTCAAGCAGGTTTAATGTATTGTACATGTTAGTCCAGTAATCAATGAAGTAATAAG
Organism: Drosophila subpulchrella; assembly: GCF_014743375.2. Lineage (NCBI taxonomy): Eukaryota > Metazoa > Arthropoda > Insecta > Diptera > Drosophilidae > Drosophila > Drosophila subpulchrella. The sequence continues at coordinate 4,966,973 of NC_050613.1, forward strand.
CTGTGAATAAAGTAAAATAAGTTCCCATTTCCTTGGGCCAATTTGTTTCCGAATTCCAGTTCTTTCTAAAGCTGAATACTATGTAAAAACTCCCAACCAAGTTTAAATAACTTATCATGGTTATGATCACGACCTCAACTTGGTAGGTTCTCACAAGCCATTCGATTAGGGCCTGTAACTCAGATTGGGACTGAGATATTATTTCAAGGCGATCGGCAAGGCTACTGCAAGTGTTCACAAATACTTCACTCTGGCAAGGATTAAGGGATTGTGTTTCGGATAGAACCGCTTTCAAATCCTTATTAAGCAGGATATAGCGTCCTCGAAGACTCGCCATAGCCATAAAATACTGGGTAGCAATCCCATTTATTATAAGCGATATGCTCATTATGCTCCAAATGCGTATACAAACGGGAATATTAAGCTGAGTTCGTATCAGATAAAAAATAACCGTAACTTGAAATATCTCCGATATTTTAAGGCAGAAGCACTTGCTAATGATGCTTCTTTGGCAATACTGGACTACCTCAGGATGGTTTTGAAAAAGCCGGCGGAACGCGCTGTAAAGTCGAATGAAGTTCCCACGATGAGTCCAACGACTGACCAAAGCCAGGATGACACAAATCAGTCGAGAGCATCCCACAACCAGGGACAAGAATTCATGAAGAGCGTTAGCATTTATTAAGGTCATGATGAAAAAATTCGATCTAATCAGCAAGTAAGTAAGTAAGATGAGGATAAGTATTTGCACGCAGACTGCACACATTGTAGCTCTATTAGTTATTTTAGGTCGACCCGTTTTAAAATCGACCTCAAAGTTTAAAAGGCCTGTAGTGCGCCCGAAAAAATATGAGATGTATAGACACCATTTGACTAGACTAGCCATCGCGGTATACTGAACAAGTGTTCGGGAGGAAAGTCAATTCTGAAGTTCTGACATGTGTATTTCCTTTATATATGATATCGTTTCATCTCGAACAACATAAAATATTGGCGTTATAATGACATAGAACTCTTTGATACATGACATATTTGACACTCACATCTTGATTTTAATTTCATTTGAAAGCCGTATTGTTGGTGGTATTGGAAGCTAATACTGCAGTGCACCCCGTACTCAGTTCTATATAAAGATTCGGTGTTTATACCAAAGGCTATAATGATGTCAATCAAAAGCTTGAAACGCACTGACCAAGACTTTTCCGACCCCTTGAAGTATATAAATTCTTGATCAACATTATCTTAATTTTCCGTGATTGTTTTTTAATTTTTTTTAGAAAACTGTAGCTTTTTATATACATTTGTCCCATATGAATGACCTAGAAGGGTATGTATACATCGGCTTGCCTTTCTTTTTTGACATACTATCTCCTTATCTTGGATTATCATTTATCAAAATATCGAATTGGTTATGCCCGTTAGTCGTAGAGTAGAATGTATATTTATTTATTATCTTTGTGTGAAATTTGTAAGACTAAAAACTTTTCAACAAAATTATACTTTGCATGATAACAACAGAACGGAATTTACATATAAAAAAAATATATAAGAAAAATGACAATCCGCACACTATTCTGCCTATTCCTTATCAACATGTCATTGATTCTTATTGATATAAACCTAAAATATGAATCACATGAGTTGATAAGAATAATGTATGTTTTGTTTTTCTTGGAATTTTGAATAACGAGAGTGCAATCTTTAAGATCACAAAGATGCAAAAAAAACAAGTAGATTCAAGAACAATAATGAGGCTATTAATGACAACCATTTTTCTTAAATTTTTCATTTGAAGAAAAAATAAGTACTTATTTTAAAGGTAAATTGCCCTTAAAGTATAAGCGTTGTTATAAATTAATTGTAATATTTTCTAAATTTAATTTATAAATGTAAACATAATAAAAAACAAAAGAAAACGCTATAGTCGATGACCTCAACTAATTTTTATTATTAGTATTGATTATTATTTGTCTCTTTTTAGTGAATGGTCCGCTTTTATTATCGGCATCTATCCTTCAAAAATTTTGATTATTTAAGAAAAGTGTGACATTTTATTATTTTTTTATTTTTATGGCTAATTATACCAGTTAATCGTAGAGTAAAAGGGTATACTAGATTCGTCGGAAAGTATGTAACAGGAAGAAGGAAGCGTTTCCGACCCCATAAAGTATATATATTCTTGATCAGGATTAATAGCCGAGTCGATCTAGCCATGTCCGTCTGTCCGTATGAACGCTGAAATCCCGGAAACTCCTAGAGTATTTTGTAAAAACTTAAATTAGAGTTTGTTCTTATTATCAATACCTATATACATGCCAAAAATTATTGATATCAGGCCACTCATTAAAAAGTTATAACCAAATAAAAATCAATATTTTGCAGCAAATATGCTGTTTTCACTAATACGCCACCAAGCCGCTAGGGGCGCTATAGAAGAAGATAGGTGGCGCTATAGGCTAGGTGTGTTAGTGGAAAAGGCAGAGTTGCTTTAAGCATACCTCCATCCCTCTCGCTCACGCTTAAGCTGAGTAACGGGTATCTAATAGTCGAGGACATCGACTATTGCGTATTCTCTTGTTTTTCTTAAAATAAGAATATTTAACTTAATTTTAGGAATATTACATTTTCTAGTATGTAGAGAAAAATTGTACAAGTGTACCATCCGTTCCATGAGTGTCTTTCACTTATCAATTAAATAGAAAAATTCCCGGAAAACCGCTCTCCACCCAGGGGGTTAAGGAGCGGTATTTCACTGGTACACATACTCGGAGTGCGCGGCTTGGCCTGCTTGTTGCTTTGCCGGCACATCTGGGGTATATATGGTGTGGGTGGTGTATCCACCGATATATCCCTCGGGGCCGTTTCTGGCCGAGCCCACCATCCCCTGCTCTCAGTTCGCCAGTTGTTATTCCCGAATATTTTTTTCGAATTCCCACCTGCACAGCTCGCTGTCGAGTCAAAGCCGAGTTTGATTTCTGTGCTAATTACGCATACGCACTGCGGTCCACAGACCCAAAGTCGTTGCCGCCGTCTCATTAAAGCCAAAACTCCAGTGCAGCAGGGCGGGTCGAAAAGCAATTAAGCTGCGACGACGACGACAACGACGACCGGTGGCAATTTTGGCCAAATTCGACTGGTAACATTTGTGGGGGAGGGGGTCGCTGCACGTTGCACATTGCACACTGCACATTGCACATGGGCATGGGCATGGTCAACTGGTTCGGGCCTTGTTTCAGGCAATTAAGCACTTCTGGCCCACAAATCCGAAAACAATCGTTGGCAGGCGACCTGACCTCCAGTCGGACCCCTTCTTTTTCAAAGGCCCGCCCAGAGGCAACACGGCTACAACTGGATATTTGGGGTAGGGGCAATTTGAAATTTAGTGCAATTGATGATGTTATGAAATTAAATAGCAACAATAATGTCAATAAAAGTTCATATTAAGCGCGGACCATCGATTTGTTTGCGGATATTCAATTAAAAGGCCCTAAATGCAAATTTTAATGTTTAATGCTTCTACGCAGTCTGTATTTCTAATGGTTTTTTATGAGAACTTGCGTGTCACCTATTTAAATCAATAGTTATGCTGTCTATTTATACATTAATAAATGAGGTAGTAGCTTTTAACTACTCACATGGAAACTAAAAGAAAATTATTTTAGGTAAATCTGTACAAAATGTTAATCAATAAGGTTAAACTGTACAATTCAAGGTTTTTTAAAATCAGCTTCCAAGCTTAAGGTGTATAGGTAGGTGCTTAAAACCCCATTTCATGTTAAAATCATATAGACGTTTGCTGCAAATGCCTTGAAACTAATTGTTAGTTAAACGAGTTCAAAAGCAAAGTGTTGTTTTCCAGACTTAACATATAATACTTTAATCCTCTTATTTGTAGAGGAATTTCCGATTCACTTATTATACCCACCGTCCACCGGCTGCAAGAGGCCTAAAAAAGAAAAGCCAACTGGGCGGCAGCAAACTTGGCAACTTGGACTTGGCAACAGGGCCAGTGTTTGGCTCAGCAATAAAGTGGATGCCGTTGTTGTTGTTGGTGCTGCTGCAGTGCGTCGCTTCCAGGCCACTTCACTTTATTTACCGTCACGCTCAGCACGCTGCGGCGGCGGCATTAAGTGCGAAAACAAAGCCAAAGGCATCGAACCGCTCCCGGCAGCTCCTTAGTTTTATGGCCGGTTTATTGAAAGGCCGCCAGGCCGCCGGGCAACGTGCAACGTGCAACGTTCCATGTGCAACCAGCAACCAGCAACTAGCAATGTGCAATCCACACAACGAGAAAATGGTTTTAGTACCCATGGATTTAAGGTTTCAAGAGCTAAGTTTTAGTTGATTTTAGTTGTACTTAATTAAAACATTTTGCTCATTGGCCTTCTACCAAGATATTATATTTCGTTTGTAAAAGCTCTCTAGAAATATTAGCAAATTAAAAAGTTGCAGAACTGGGATTAGTTAGTTGTTTGATAACTATTTTGATTTGATAGTACCTATGGATTTAAGGTTTCAAGACCTAAGTTTTAGTTGATTTTAGTTGTACTTAATTAAAACATTTTGCTCAATGGCCTTCTACCCAGATATTATATTTTGTTTGTAAAAACTCTCTAGAAATATTAGTAAATTAAAAAGTTGCAGAACTGGGATTAGTTAGTTGTTTGATAACTATTTTGATTTGATAGTACCTATGGATTTAAGGTTTCAAGACCTAAGTTTTAGTTGATTTTAGTTGTACTTAATTAAAACATTTTGCTCAATGGCCTTCTACCAAGATATTATATTTCGTTTGTAAAAGCTCTCTAGAAATATTAGTGAATTAAAAAGTTGCAGAACTGGGATTAGTTAGTTGTTTGATAACTATTTTGATTTGATAGTACCTATGGATTTAGGGTTTCAAGACCTAAGTTTTAGTTGATTTTAGTTGTACTTAATTAAAACATTTTGCTCAATGGCCTTCTACCAAGATATTATATTTCGTTTGTAAAAGCTCTCTAGAAATATTAGTGAATTAAAAAGTTGCAGAACTGGGATTAGTTAGTTGTTTGATAACTTAAAGAAGCCATTGAAATATTATATAAAATTCGCTGAGTATGCGTTCCAAAAATAATTACTTGTGGTGATTGTACACCATCATCACTAGAATAATAAAAGTAAATATAAAACGCCTAATGAAAAGTAATAAATAAACAACCTGCAGTATTGTGTATAAATAGTATAGTAGTATTTCTCCCCGTGCACTCGCTGATAAAGAGCGTTGCGTAAGTCGCTGATGACGGTAATGATGATGATGGTCAATGGCCATTGGCCAAGTGGGGAATAGCACTTCCCATTTGACCAACACCGGAGCAGAGGAAGTGCACGGCTTCAAAGACGCGGAAATGGAGCGAGGGTGGTGGCTGCAGGTGTGGTAATCCGTAGAGCACTAAAAGCATTGAAAGAGCACAAATTTATTGGCGCAACTTAAGCGAAACGGTGAGAGTCAGACGAAAAAAATAAAGTAAAACGCATGCTATTTTAGAGAAAACAGAAAAGATTGTTGCAGCTAAGATTGCGAACGAAGAGGGCTCCAGAAGTCTCAAATAACAAAGACGCTTTGCGCGTTCGTTGATTAGCATACTACAATTTACTTTAAAAAAGGAATTGAATTAATGCCGTGTTGCCAAGTTCATTTTTTCACATGTATGGTACTTGCTGCGCTAAGCAAACCCCAATACCTGCTCATAATAGCTTTTTAAAACGAATGACAAAATCTTATAAAAATATTTACTAATTCAAATAATGGATTCACAGTTACTATAAAAATGGTTACCGAATTAACTTCGTTAAATTTCGGGTTGTGTTGGTGTGAGGTAGCACTACTAAATTTTTAATATTTTACAAAGCAAGTTCAGAGAAAATTTGATGTGAACTGTTCACAAGTTCGAACGAATGGCATTCTACATCACCGGATTGGCCCATGCGAGTGCCGCATGGGCTGGTTCCGACTTATATACTACCTGCAAAAGTTATAAGACCTTTGGGAAAGTTTCAGCCCGATAGCTTTAAAACTGAGAGACTAGTTTGCGTAGAAACGGACGGACAGACGGACATGGCTAGATCGACTCGTCTATTCATGCTGATCAAGAATATGTATACTTTATGGGTTCGGAAACGTCTCCTTAACTGCGTTGCAAACTTCTGACTGAAATCAATATACCCTCTGCAAGGGTATAAAAATATAAAACATTTTGTTCTGTTAAAAATATTTTTATATTATTTATTTGTCACTGGAGTGCATTTTCTTGTTCAGCTCATTCAAAGACATTTCTTCACCATTTCAGACCACCGACTTGATTTCTCTTGAATTAAAATAATAATTTTTCTGTTCGGACATGAAGTCGACCATCTCTGTTGGTGGTGGTGGATGGATTCTTTCCTGTATTCCTCGGTTTCCTCATCGAAAAAACAGCTTTTCCGATTCTAATAAAAGATTATGTCCCATTTTCTGACGCGTATCGTATTTGTTTTTCCGCCTACTTCCGATGTACTGTGATCTGTGATGTATTTACACATTTTTTTTTGACTTGGATTTTTTGAACGAACGATCATTCTTTTCGGGTACTTCAGACTGTAGGGGGCAGTCATAGTTTTTCTGGTGCGCTTTTAAGGGGAGTCTTTTGCAAAGCTGTACAGGTCCTATAATGAGGATATGGCTAGGACTAATGTACTGCTGGCGGCCAACATGACCTACAACGAATTGGACAATTTGCGAATATCAATACTTCCAAAGCATTGGCAGTAAATAAAGGAATTCGGGCTGATTTTATCACCCAGCACAGCTCAAGACATATTGTCAAATAATATACTGGTATTGATAGGACGTGGGTCATTGGCCTTCGATCATCGGGATTGCACAGGATCCCCGAGCTATTTCAAGAGTGTCCTGATGACCCAACCTCGAGGTCCCGCTGATGTTCGCTCTAGAATAGCAAATTGTTTTCTCGGGATGGGAGATCTAAACAGTGCCGTCGTTCCTTTAATATGGCTCTGGAGCCAAATTCGCTGATCTCTAGCCCGTAGCGCGGCTCCTCCTCGAGGCCTGCTCACCCTTGAAATCATTGCCAGCGGCCAGGATCCGCGACTTGAGCGGATCGTCCTGTGAGAATGCGCTAGGGAATGAATGGTTGTAAGTTCAAATTAAAAATTACGCTAAGGATATTCCCTATATATTTACCTTGCTCACCTATTGCTGAGGCATGTAGAATTGGTGGTTAATCGGTTGTCCGTTTTTAAATACTTGCCCGTAAAATTTTAGGGGAATGAACGATCATTCTTTCCGGGTACTTCAGACTTCTGGTGCGCTCTTAAGGGGAGTCTTTTGCAAAGCCGTACAGGTCCTATAAGGAGGATATGGTTAGGACTAATGTACTGCTGGCGGCCAACATGACCTACAACGAGTTGGGCAATTTGCGAAGGGCCATGTTATCAATACTCCAAAGCATTGGCTAGCTATAAGCGATCTGGGGATCGTAACTTTCGGTAAATAAAGGAATTCGGGACGATTTAATCACCCAGCGCAGTCCAAGACACAGGTGCCCTGTTTGACGGGATAATATTGTCAAATAATATACTGGTATTGATAGGACGTGGGTCATTGGCCTTCGATCATCGGTATTACACAGGATCCCTGGGCTATTTCAAGAGTGTCCTGATGACCCAACCTCGAGGTCCCGCTGATGTTCGCTCTGGAATAGCTAGGAATGCGCTAGGGAATGAATGGTTGTAAATTCAAATTAAATACAAGGAAGAACGCTATAGTCGAGTACCTCGACTATTAGATACCCGTTACTCAGCTAAAGGGACCAAAGGAAAATGGAGATATGCAAGCAGCAAATGCGCCACCTACCGGCGGAAGACAGATTTAAGCGTTGTGGGCGTTAGAGTGGGCGTGGCACTTTTCTGAAGCAAACTTGCGCTGCGCAGGAATCTCAGGAATCTGCATGCCTAATCCCAGTATTGTAGCTCTTACAGATTCCGAGATCTCAGCGTTCATACGGACAGACGGACAGACGGACATGGCTAGATCGACTCGGCTAGTGATCCTGATCAAGAATATATATACTTTATAGGGTCGGAAACGCTTCCTTCTGCCTGTTACATACTTTCCGACGAATCTAAGGATAGCTAAGGATATCCCCTATATATTTACCTTGCTCACCTATTGCTGAGGCATGTAGAATTGGTGGTTAATCGGTTGTCCGTTTTTAGATACCTGCCCGTAAAATTTTAGGGGGGCGAAGAATGAATTTCCGCTCAATACAGATAGTTCCGCGTCAAATCCCAAATCTTCCGAAGTCCTCGCACCCAAGACATCCGAAATCAGTTTATTATTGTTTATTGTCTGGCCAGATTTTCGCAGTTTGATCTGGTTTAACGGAAGACCGATAATGGGCTCCAACTTTTGCCGGAGCTCCAATATTGTTGCGTTATTCTGGACTTCAAATAAAATCGGCTGCGGCAAAGGCTTAAATAGAAAAGAGAAACTTTTAAAACTATCCGAAATTAGCACACTAAAAAAATTATTATACCGACTATTTTGTAGGCTTTGTTTATTTTTACCATTGCCGCGATACTAGAGGAACTTGGGACCTAAAAGCATTTTGGCTTGTGTAAATTTTATTTTATGTTGGTGTAAAAGAACTAGACAATTTTAGGCTTTTACAAAACTAGTACCATAATGAACGTAGGCAGAGGCACCCCCAAGTTCGAATGGACCGTGAGTCAGATTTGTTTCCAACGATTTGGAAAAAAATTCAGGCGAAGTATGCGAAGTGGCAACTGTCATACAGAATTTTAATATTCTAGACTCACCATAATTTGATTATATTCAGAATTTGAAAAAACTCGCTCTAAAAGCATATTGGCTTGTGTATAAATTACCACTACGTTAAATTTCGATATTGGCAACTTCCATTGAATGTTCTAGCAAACGACAAAACGAAATATCTCAGACTCACCACGTCTCGACTATATTGAGAGTTTGACAGCAATTGGACCAACAACATTATGGATTGTTAAAAAATAAGCCGTTGTTAATTTTCGGGTTTTGCACTAATAAATTTGTAATATTATAAAAAGCAAACACAGAAAAAATGTTATGTGTACTGTTCAGAAAGCCGTACGGAAATGAACCTTATAGACAGGAGCACACCCAAGTTTAAGCGAATGGGAAGTCATGGCATTCTACATCTCCGGATATGCAGCATTATGTTTACGAATCGAGGGGAAGCGAAACTGAGTGTTTTTCGCATCAAAAATACAGAATTAAGCTGCATTCTGGTGATCTACAATTAATCCTACAGCCAGCGAGTGCCGCGTGGGCTGGTGCGACTTCAAGAAGCCGGAGCTGCGTTTTCGCAATGTGCTGACCAAGCCACGCAAGGATCGCACGGCGGCGTCCGAAGTCCATGTGGGCAACAACATCCCCAACATCGAGGCAGTGCGTGCCCATCTGAAGAGCCCCTTGAGGGGAACGTGATATCCACCTGGAATGAACAGCTGCAGATCCTTTAGTTTTACCAAGATGGGTTCGAGGGGTAGGAGAGGATCGAAAAACCTGCTGCGACGTGCTCTTCGAGTTCTATGGGATTCCGGCTTTATCCTACGGCATTGTAGTTCACTACAGTCGGGAGCACCATCAGCAAAAGCAGAAGAAGCAAAAGGTTGATCATAGGTCCTACTAATAGCTAACCTGCTATAAGGTTCTAAGAGACCAATTCAAATAGCTATGTAAAAGTCCAGGTCACCCGCAATGCCCATCTTATCAGCCTGCAATTTCCACCCAACCACATCAGTTCAGTAAATTTAATGAGAAACAAGACAGAACGATGTAGTCGATGGCCTCGACTAATAAGTACCCTAATAAGTATACTTTTTACATTGTATCTACCTTACATTTTACACATTTTACTTTTATCTACTGGCTGTGATTCATTTTCGGTTCAAGACCTTTAATAAGTCGATTGGTGCAGCGAAAGAAGAACATGTTAAATTTCGAAGACTTAAGCTATGGAATCCGGAGTAGTAAAATGTACCGATCTTTTATTTTTTTCATATTCTTTACGTATCGATTGGTATCAAAACCATTGCAATACGATTCTCTATGCAACATAAATTAATTTTATGCCATTTTCAAAATAAGATCCAAGAATATGTTTGTCGGCCTGCCAAATTTTTGCCTGAAATTTTTTGACTTATTGAAAAAAAAAAAAAAAAAAAAAAAAAACGTTTGTTCTAAAAATTTTTTTAAAAACCCTTAAATTCAAAGGGTCACCGAAAGATCAGATTGGAAAGATCAAATTAAGATTGAAACACTTTTCTTTAAAATAATCTAATTTAAAACAAGAAAGGAAGCTTACTTCGGCACGCCAAATTTTCTGTACCCTTGCAGGTCGTTCCCGATTTTTAGAAAACTAAAAACTAATAACACACTTTTAAGATAGTATTCCCTTTCAATTTACTACCGTGGATGTTTACCGAAAACGAAATATAACGCTCTATGTATTTTTTTTTCAATCGATGCGAAATCTAGGCCTCGCTTACATTTTAGGACATTAGTGACCTAAAATGTTGGGTCATGAAGTCCTAAATTTTAGGCCATACGTGGAGACTTAGCTCCAGGATTGGGCCAATCTTACCTAAATTCTTCTAAATTTTTTTGGGCATTTTGGGTCATTTCTTTTTCTGGGTGTAGAATAAAAGGGTGTAATAGATGTGTAACAGGTAGAAGTTTCCGAAGCGATTTCAATTTACATTTAGAAACTGAGTTTCTCTTTGGCTGACCAGCTTAAATAACTGGAATGCCCAGGACTTAGATAAGGGTCGAGACCAAGGACATGGCACTTGATCTATGCCCAATTACAATCCAAATACCAAAATAAAATATTTATGCTGATATTAATACTTTCAATTAAGCAATTTTAATAAAATATGTTCTCGGTGAGCTGCAGTGTATAATGTAACCAGCAAATATATTGTCAAAATTCTCTAATCGCTACTTTGAAGACTGCTCCTCCTACTCAAGCGCTCGAGGTCGACGCACAGGAATCCCGAGACACGTAGAATTGGCGGCACTGTCCCTCAATAGGCTGCCCATTACAATGCACTTGGCTATAAAACAATCGGATTATTCCGTTCCCCTATTGACTGCAATCTTTATTTGCTTATAATTAACGAATAAAGAAATCCAAAAACTTACCATTAAACAAATAAATAAGGGCATATTGCCGGAATATGGTATTGTGCAAGAGCAGCCCCTCAATATGACGATGGATGGCTCTGCCAATTTGAATTTAACGAGTTGCGCGCCAAACTCATCGGCTGAGCATTGCCAGCTGTGAGGAAATGCTCCCATTGTTTACAAACAACGTGGAGCTTTCGCCGGCAACTGCACATCTTTCGCTCTCCAAAAACCCACATTCTTCACGCCTTTTCGGCATTTTATCGGCGAGAGAGGCCCAAAGAAAGCGCCTGCGCTTCAAATGTCAGAATTGCAGACCAAAATGTAAACGAAAATCGAAGGGAAAGCAAAATTGTTGATATGCTAAACATCGCATCATCTGGCAGAAAAACAAGCGGAAAAGCAGGCGGAAAAGCGGTCGCATCGCCACAAAAATAGAAAAAAAACAACGAGCCAAACCGAAGAAAGCAGGGAAAGAAAAGCTTGCCACACATTCTTCGGCGCCGCTCATTTACCATCGGTTTGATGGAAATTTTGGAAAACTTTTGAAAACGCCAAAGAAAAGTCGTCGCGCAGTGTGTTATGAAATCGTTGCCGCGTGCGTGAGTGCGAGTGTGAAAATAGCTGGAAGTTCGAAAAAAGAAAACCAAAAATCACACCGAAAACTGTCGAAGTTCGCAGCTCAAAGCCCTCTAATCTCTAGTAATCGTAGAATCCGGGCAGCCAAAAGGTAATTCCCTCTAGAAACCCGGTAATTTTGCTTTCATTGCTTGCTTTTTGCGGCCTAAAAGATGAGTCATGTTGTTGCTGCTGCTGTCCCATGGATATGGGCATATATTTTTAGAGCCACCGCCCCCGGCGTTACTTTGCCCTCTGCCCTTTTGCCGGGCTGTGATAGATCGATATGTGGCACTCGGTGGGGCGTCATGTGAGTTTGTTTGCCGGCACCTTGCAGCAGCAACAACAAAGGCGAACTAACTTGTTTTCTGCAATTACGCAGCAAAAACAACGGCGTCAAAATCACGATAAATTAGCTTAATCAGCAGTTGTTGATGAAAATACACGCACCCACGAAAAAAAAAACGATGTCTACTTTTGGGCCCCAACGAAAATGCTTGCTAGCTTTAAAAACTCCCAAGTACTCAGTAAAAAACTCACCGTACCTAAAACACTATTTAAAGTTATCGAAAATACATGAAATCATATGTCACAAGTATTGAGAAAAGTCTTTTTATTCCTAGCTAACAAATCTTACCTCAAAGTTCGTCTTTATATGCTCATAAAACCAAAAAATATCTTACAATTTTTATACCCTTGCAGAGGGTATATTGATTTCAGTCAGAAGTTTGCAACGCAGTGAAGGAGACGTTTCCGACCCCATAAAGTATATATATTCTTGATCAGCATGACTAGACGAGTCGATCTAGCCATGTCCGTCTGTCCGTCTGTCCGTCTGTCCGTCCGTTTCTACGCAAACTAGTCTCTCAGTTTTAAAGCTATCGGGCTGAAACTTTCCCAAAAGTCTTATATCTTTTGCAGGTAGTATATAAGTCGGAACCAGCCGGATCGGACAACTATAACTTATAGCTCCCATAGGAATAATCGGACAAATAAATGAAAAAAAATTATATCTTTGGTGTTTTTTAGCATATAACCTCCTAAGCTTGGAAATAACAATTTTTAAATAATTTTGAATTTTGAATTAAATTTTATCGAAATCGGACGACTATATCATATAGCTGCCATAGGAACGATCGGAAAATTTGTGGAAAAATAATATGAAAAAAATTATAGCTTCGGTGTTTTTCAACATATAACCTCTAACGCTTGGAAATAACATTTTTTATTTTGTTCTGAATTTTGAATTAAATTTTATCAAAATCGGACGACTATGTCATATAGCTGCCATAGGAACGATTGGAAAATTGGTAGGAAAATAATATGAAACAAATTATAGCTTCGGTGTTTTTTGACATATTATCTTATACTATTGGGAATATCATTTTTTGTGTTTTTAAGTTTAATAATTATAGCTGCAAGGGTATATAAGCTTCGGCTTGCCGAAGCTAACTTCCTTTCTTGTTTAGCTATAACGTTCTTATTCTAAAAACACACTCATAACCTTTGGCTAATAACACCAAAGAACAAATTTATAAAAGTACATGTACCCTAATTGTATTCAATATTTAAAGCCCAAGTTTTCCTTACAATTAAGATACAGCATATATATACCCTTGCAGAGGGTATAATGATTTCCGTCAGAAGTTTGCAACGCGTTGAAGGAGACGTTTCCGACCCCATTTAGTATATATGTATATTCTTGATCAGCATCACTAGACGAGTCGATTAAGCCATGTCCGTCTGTCCGTTTCTAGGCAAACTAGTCTCTCAGTTTTAAAGCTCTCGGGACGAAACCTTCCCAAAAATCCAATTTTTATTGCAGGTGGTATATAAGTCGGAACGAGCCTGATCGAATAACATTATCCTATAGCTCCTATAAGAATAATACAAAAATTTTTTTGTGTAATAAAATACTACTTCGCTGTTTTTTGACAAATTAAATTCCTCTCTTGGGAATATCATTCTTTTAATTTAATTTTATTATATAGCTGCCATAGGAACGATCGGATAATTATTGTCAAAATAATACAAGGACCGTTATATTTCAATTAGTTTTAAGTTGTCCTCCCACGGGAACGACCTGTAAGTGTACAGAACCTTTGGCGTGCCGAAGTTGGCTTTCTTTTTTGTTACTATTTATATTTAACTCCTACATTTAAATTGGGCTTAGCCAAACAGCCTATTCAAGTGATTATTAAAAATAAGTGCAGCAACTGAATTCCTGTTTAATGAACCTCGCAAAACCATCCCTATTTTAAAAGCTCAGTCCTCATGTCCATATCATCTAGATACCAAATTTCATATCTATCGGATTGTTATTAACGATCATAGTTAGTTAAAGATATTATCACCATTCTGAGTACTTTGCTAAGTTCCAGGTACGTATCTACATTTGTATATTTAAGTTGCAAATCGCTTGATTACTTTCTCACGCTCACAAAAACACACATGCAATTTTAGTTTTTTCCCACACACGCACACACATTTGCTGGTTAAGTTGGCAATGAGAAACTTACGCCGTTTAACAAACACTTTGCAGTACCGCCAATTAACAAGCAGATCCGAAACAACAGGCACCTTAAGATACCCAACCCACTTAGCCCAAGTCGCAATTGTTAACCCGAGGCGACTGTCACAGATCCCAGGCGAAGTCGTCATCGGGCGGAACAGCAATACCTTCCATCCAAGGATCCGCCCCATCCTCATTGGAGTCCCAAATTGCCAGCGGAGCAGCAAGAGACACAACGACCTTAGGCTAAGTTCCTCTTATGCCAGTTTAGGCAAAATGCAGGCCACGCCCAGCGAAGATGCTCAGCCGCAGGATCCGCTCAAGTCCTTCGAGAGGGACTATTGCGACCTGCCGCCCTACCAAGTAAGTACACTGAGAGAAAGTCACCGAAAAGCTAGCTATTAAGCTAAGGGATTGTTGTTTTAGGGATCTTGGCAGAGTGAAAAATGAATTTGCATGTCTAAAATATACCTTCTTCGCCTGGTAAATAATATATTTTTGGACTATGTAACGAGCATATCTTAGAAATAGTTTGAAATAAATTTGCTTGTTTAAAATAGGATTGATAAGAATGATAAAAATGAAATTATTCGAGAGATAAAAAAGATTTTTCAAGGTACCTCTATAAAATGCCGTTGCTTGTAGCTTTCTTTCTTAAATAAGCTTTGTTTAGGAATCTAATGCTATCTAAAGTTCAGATATTCTTCGTATCAAAAAGATTCTGCATTAAGCATATATAAAACTTAACACGACAGTTATGCCATAAACCAGAGAAATAAAAGTAGATATATTTAAATATATTCATATATATTTGTACTTAAATATTTTGAATTTTCGAATATTTTGTTCTCTGTGGAAAATGTCTAGAAGGTGGGAGGTAGCTGAGACAGCAGCATATCAATCAGTTGCAGCAAAACTCATTAAACTTGTGCCAATTGTGTCAGTCAAAGGAGGTTGGCCAGGGTTGTCACCCCACGCCATCATTCTGCACTCTGCCCACTCCCCCTCCTTGACTTCTATATATTATTGTTTCTGTCCCAAGCACTTTGATTGCTTTGCCTGCACCGCCGCCTTCTCAATTTTATCTTTGTCCCGGTGCCCATGCCCATTTTCAATTTTCCGACTTTAAAATTCGCAGCGTGTGTGTTTTTTTGTGCGGGAGACTGATAAGGCTGCTCTCATTAATGTTCCAATTTTCGACTCTTTTCAGTGCGTCATGAGTGACTCGGCACCGAATACCCCAGGACCCTCCTCGGCCTCGGCCCTGCCCAAAAAGTATTACCGCCATGCGGCCCACAGGTGAGTCCGAGAAGAGTTATCAAAAGCCCTCGCATAGGTCAGTTTGAATGGGGAAGTTTCTAGAAGGCGTGGGCTGTAGGGATTATAATGATATATCTGGCCCGTTAAAGAAGCAATTAAAAGTAGTTTTGCTTTTACAACACGGAGACCATCAGTATAACAAAAATCTTTAGTTTTGTCTCTATACATAAGGAAATTAATTTGAAAACAATTCAATGTTGATCCGAACCATATTGTTTTAAGGATGAGGAAATTTTAAGGTACATATATCAATGTTTCTAAAATTTTTTAGGCTTGTTTAATATTTTTTTCAACTATATTGTCTTAAGTGCCAATGCGTTTGTGTTTCTGATGATCAAGTTTGTAGTTCGATCATAGCACTATGATATTTTGGATCTTCAACCTTCTACAACTTTGGTTCAGTGTAAGCGCTATTTGAACAAAGAGAGATTTTCACACAAAGAGAGTCCATACACCACGGTCAATGCCAAGTGCGAGCGGTTTTCTACAACCTTATCGTCTTATCTCGCAGCCAAAACAACAACAAGCGTAAAAACAACGACTAGCTAGTTAATCCACACGAAGCGGGGACGTTCGCTTGACAACCTGACGTTGATAGAGCCGCCTCAATACTCTACATAGGAATTTGGGGTGTATAGGGCCCGGCATCATGTGGTCCTACAAAATAGTTCAACTCACTTAAATGATTTTGCTTTGTACTTATAAGGCCTAGGCAACGTTGCGTATGAGTGATTAAGATCAAAATCATCTAGCTGGTATAAATATTGATATTCCCTTGGCCTCATAAAGTGGGTTTCTTGAAAGATGTTTTATAGAGTTAAAATCACACTTAAAGTATATAAGATTGAATTCTTAACTCATAGGTAATATTTTTAAAAGATTTTATGAAATATCATAACACATTTCTTTATTGTTTATTGTAAATTCAGTAGGAATCTAAAACCCCAGGGTATACGGGGTTTCTAGCTTACACTTTTCTTCGCCCGACGTTTCCTTTGCCATTTTTGTTTTTGCTGATTACAATATTTTGTGACGCTGCCCATTATCGCCCGGTTTTAGTGGCTCGAGAGGTGGGGGATTGGGTTGGGAAGGTGGTGAGGGGTGAGGGGTGAGGGGTGTGGGGTGTGGGGTTTCGGGGTGGTGGGCTGTCTGAATTGCTTGTTAGGCGTAGATGCAAGTAGATGCAAGTGAGTGGGCACTTGGAGCCCCTCGAGTGTGCCAGCATGTGTGTGTGTTTATTGACATTGACACGACGCAAAGTGCAAGCTACAGTTTTCAAGAATATTTAACTCTGTATTCGGCCACGACGCTTCGAAAAGGTGTTAAGTGAGTGGGCAGTGGGTGAAAGGTCTGCCTTTATAGGGCCCAGCTGCTGGGTTGATCGCCATCGATCCCCAGCCAAAGCCGCCCGAAATTGGAGATGAAATATGGTGTTATGGTGCTTTGGAATATGGTACCTGGCAATGAATATGCAAATGTCTGATGAAATATTCATGAACGCCGCACCCATCAACATTATAATTGGCCCCATAATTAATGCGCGCCCATATGTATACAAATATCTAGGGGCCTATGTGTCTCGATGCCCGGCTGCTTATGCTGCTGCCATTCAGAGGTGTCACAGGGATTTGCATATAAAAAATCGAATGGATTTATGGGCTGTCAATGCCGCTGGCAAATCGAGAGCGTTCGATCGTCTATCTGTATCTGTATCTGTATCACCCAGTGGATTCGTTTTGAAAAGTCAAATAGACACACAAAATATTCCACTTAGCCAAGTCGCGAACCCCCACGCATTCGCAGGTACACTGAAGTAAACATTTTTGAATAGCTTATAACAAAAATATTATTGATGCCATGATCACAATATATTTCTATTGCAATGCAAATAAGACCATAATATTTTCAATTCCTAATTTAGTCAAGTGTGCTAGGCTTTTCTTTCTGTGTTTGTTGCCTGCTGGGGGCGTGGGCGCATTCCCATAAATAGTAAGCGTGTGGCACGTACTACATATTTGGGTACAGTTGGGGGCGCAGTTATACTTTCAAGTAACAAACAGCCCTTTTTAAGACGATGTGTTCAAATACAGAGCACAAGTATAGTTCGCTCTGATATCCTGGTTCTTACCCCACTTCTTGGTACAGTGTAACTGGCCGTCATCATTATTAATCTACATTTTTATTTTAGTATTTTCAAAGTCAAAACTATTAATAGTTCGAACAAACATTTTATCAAGGGAATAAGAAATGTAAATTCTATTTAAAATGTATATTAGTACTCAATCTGTACTTTAAGATGTAAATTCTGCTTTAATAGTACATTAGTACTCAGTGGTTCAGCTGTAAAATTTACATAGATGTAACATTTCAGTAGTTCGCCTATAATTAAAACCTTAGACTTGGTACTTTTTTTTGCCCGTGTAAGCCACTTGTTTCCACCTAGAAGATAAGAAAATATTTCGCCTAATCCACTGCTATTTTCTCCGCCTCCGTTGTATGCGTGTTTGGTTCACTTTTGAGTGCATAATTTCATTTCTTCGCCGCTTTCCAAACATTTTCAAGACTGACACACTAAAATTTCATGCGCACAAGTGGGTGTAGTCATTGTAGTGGTTTGGCGTATTTGTGGTTGTTTGGTTTGGCCATTGAAGCTATTTTCGAGTGAGCAAGCAGGGCGTGAAGATAAACCGGAGAGCGGTCTACGGGAGTGGGAGTGACGAACCGTCGACACCCAGTGAATTGAGTAACTTTATGATCAAAGCTTTCAAATATAAAAGTTCAAGTGTCTGGGAATACACAGGTCAAAATAATATTGACTTTTGCCTTTAACGATCGAAAAATAGATCTTTGAAATTGTATTTTACGATCTCTATCTCTTTAAAAATTCTTTGAGGTCCAATATTAGTATAAAAATTACTATTAGTAAAAAAATCGTTAGGCTGCCGTATTTGGATCATGATACCCTTGGAATACAGTTATCAATATTTTCAAAGAGAAAAAAACTGATAAGCCCCATAACAATACAAGATTGACGCGAAATTTCATCCAATCCACTTGCCTACAACTTTCAATCCCACCCCAACATTACAGATCATTGAATACCATTTCAAAAAGCATGAAATATAAAATAATGATGTAATCAAATGTGTAATCCAACACCATTAAGCCTTTAAGATGATGTGAAAATAAGTTACATATATCCAATCTCGCTGCCGTTTTTTGCAGTGTAAGTGATCGCCTGACCGATCATCCCCCCACCGAGTGATGGGTAGCAAAACAAAGTAGAAAACATTTTGTATTTATTGCATAAAAGGCATCAAAACAACAACTGAATGGTCTACGTTGACACCGTCCACAGCAGCAACAACAACAGTGGTGGCGGGGGACTAGGCGGGCAGAGAGAAAGACAGAAAGAGAGAGCGGGAGAGAGCAGAGCTTTCGACGCCGACGCTCTGCCGCCAGTACTGAAATCGGAGAGAGTGGGGCCCTCTCTTTGGCGCTCCGTCGCTCTCTTTCGCCAACTGCTCTGCCGCCGCTTCCTTCCTCCATTTCCACATTGCACTTTCAGTTGAAATTCGAACGTTGACCGAAATCGTTCGAAATTCGTTTCGCCAGCTAATTGAATCGAGGAAAATCCAAATCCATATCGAAATCGCAAATCGAAAATCCTAATCGGGGAATCTATATCCCGAGTCGCAGACGTTTTTCTTTTTTTTCGAGTTACCCAAAACGATCGAGAAGAGTGTGCCGCGCTGCCACGCCACCCACGATCGCTCAGATCCATTCCAACTCCAGATCTCGGTGACGTCGTCGTCTGCCAAAAAACAGCTGATAAGATACTTATCGCTCTCCCCCGCCATTTTCCACTCCCACTGGGCGAAAGAGCTTTATCAGCAGCAGCAGCGACGCGGCGTAGCATTTGTGGCCTTGTAATCCGCGGCAGCGCCAAGATGCCACAGCCAAAGCAAAAGCAACAACAGAAACATTCCAGCTCCAGCTCCAGCTCCAGCTCCACCACAAGCCCGACTTCCAGTTCCAGTCCCGGCACCAACGCTTCCGCGATCATCGCCAAGCGGGAACGCGAGCGGGAGCGCAAACAGACGATCGGCGAAACGGACATGGATCAGTCGGTGCTCAACGGACTGCCGGTGGGCGGGGACCCAACCGTCGGCTACCACGGACACAAGCGCGAACTGGGTCACAGGTGAGCGGTACTACTACCACGGGAAACATGATAAACTTAAAAAAACAAAAGCCCTAGTGCGAGACAGAGATGGAGGACGTACCTAGAGCGGTTCAGCAAAAAAGGTTAAGATCGCACTTACTAGATCAAATGGCCTTATATAGATACTTCCTATGGTAGTACTTCGGAAAATATAAGATCGTACGATCCATGGTTCGATAAATTTCAGTACTCTACGCTGAAAAATGTATCTTCTCTATGGGTTTTACGAAAAAATGTTCGTACATTATCTATTTTACATTTAAAGTTTTATTAGTATCGATCGAACTGTTCGTCATAAGATGTTTTAGTTAGGAAACTACCTAGTGATCTTGATTATGTTCCTCGTTTTTTCTTCAGCGATATTTTAACGTCACATATGATAACCAGTTCAAAGATTGATCTAGTTTTTTAATATCTAACGATTCCTTAATGCAGAATGACTGAGTCAATAATTAAATACCTTGATATTGTCTCCAGAATGAGCATTAAGAAATACTGCATACATCTCTGGAATACTTTTCGAGCATTAAGAAAGTTTTATGCTTTCTTAATTTTCACCAGACCAAGAAGCCTATGCCACAAGTAAGCGTAAAATATGTAATATTGTATATATTTCTGTGAGATCTTTTAAATTTATTCTCAACACGCTTTAATGCTGTTTTGTTCAGATCACTTGTTTTAAAGAATTCACTAATATTGAAAAATCCGTTTGGGGCTTAAGTCGAGTCGAGTTCTAAAAAATTCGCCGTCTTATTTTGTTCATTAATCCATGGCTTTACATACAGAAAGCAACTGAAATGTGATAATGTGAACCATTTATTTGATCAATCGTATGTATATTTGTTCTCGGTTCTGTAACGCGTAATCAAACCCAAATTGTATTGTTTTTATCAAAAATGCCACTACTGGGCGTTATTAATCTGTATATATGTATGTATTTAAGTCAGCTTCAATAAAGTCACGACTTACGTAACACTTCTTTTAAGGTTTTGGATGTGTAAGAGCTGAGGAACTTTCTAGAAAGATACTAACTATTTTGCTAATGGCAGTGAATTACAGATTAATCACTGCGGTTGTATTTATATATTTTTACATATTCCAAATATTGGTAGTCCCATTTGTGCTACTAAGCCAATGGTTTGCGATATCACCCTATGTGATCTCGAATTAATCATCCGCGCTTATCTTCCTTTCATTCTGACTCACACGGACTTGGGATTAGTAGTGATAAATACGTATGCACATGTATGGCTAGGCAAACTTATTAGCCCATAGAGTGCAAAATGTGAGGCAAACCTTTGATTATTTCGTTTGGTTTTCCGAGCTTTTAAATCAGATACAATGGGTTCTTATCTCTATAGTTTCGAGGGGTCTACCTTTTGGGGTCAAGAGGGTTGTAGAACGGGGGGCAGGGGCTGTTTGACAAGCCCAACTGCTGTTTACAGTTATGAGCATGCCCTTGACCATGCCACATAAGCACACTTCTGCGTTTCCCCCATTTAGTTGGCAGGCTGCCTAATTGCTGCCAGTGCCCCCAACCCGCCTTGCTGCCACCCATCGTTCGATCATTTAATTTCGGTTTATTTGATTTCCTCGCTTGTGTGTCAATTAATGCAAATTTCTGGCTGTCAACGCGGCAGTTGAATTAGTGAGTCGCCGCCGGGCTAATCTCCGCCTGCAATCAGAGCAGATTACCGGGGATATATGTATGTATGTATGGGCCAGCCGGTGATTCCTCAATCATCGTTGGCCTTAAATTGGCATATTTATGTTTCACGTTGGCTGCTGGCAAATGTTTCTCAAGGCACCACTGCCCCTGCTTAGCCCCAGCTTAACCCCTGACTGCTGCTGGCTGGGGTTTAATTCAGATGCAGCTACGTGACCCCATGCCCCACGCCCTTAACCCCTTGTCCCTTTGGCGCTTTCGAATGCAAACAATGTGCCCGCCCTCCCTTTGTCCCGCGGCACCCGTTCTTTGTACCTGTCTCGACCAACTTCACCTTTGCCATCCTCCCATGATTGTCTTAAATCAGACATGACCTCCTCCTGCTCCCTTGGCTCCTTTTGACTCGGCGGGGGTCACGTAGCTGGCAACTTTTATTGCGTAGCCGGAACCGGAAACGCCGCGAACATTCACGACAGGCGGGCGAGAAAAGACAGAAAGGAGAAAAGGAGGCGGGGCTTTCGGGGGGGCGGTGGCCATGGAAATGGAAGTGGAATTGAGGGGCAGGAGCCACTGCAGCAGCCACAGCAGGAAAAACTTTAATGCAATTTGCATTTCATTGCAATTCACATGCTAAATTTATTTTAAAACGAGCTGGTTTTTTCCATGCACACAGATGCCACTGGCTTTTTGAATTTAATTGTTGCAACTTTTTGGCCAAACTTATCATTATTATTATTTTTTGTGTGACTAGGCATTTTTAACGGCTAATTTATGCGCATTTTCCAGGCCTCTGCATTTGCAGGAAAGGAGTGCGCTAATATGCAATTTATTCACATTATATTTGTAATATGCGAAAATATTTGTATTTATTTACAACATTCCACAAACAAATGGCCTGTCATGGCTGGGGCTTTAATACTCATCGCTAGGCTGTGGATATTATCCGGGATATACAAGGATCTAACAACATTTTAAATAGATTGAATTGATTTTTGATTAATGCATGGGAAGTATGTTACTTAAAAAGAAAATCAAGGCCAAGAAATTTTAAATATTTCAATACTCATTTCAATGATGTTGTTTTTTGGGAAATTTAAAAAAAAAAGATCAAAAATAAATAACACAAAAAAGCATTTTTAGCAGAAAGAATAAAGAAAACTGAAGAAATGTAGAAACAAAGTGGAGGTAAACAAACAGGAAAATTCGATCTATGCGTACAAAGAACTAGAAAAGCGTAAAATCTCTATTTAATAGCACATTTCCGCAGTTCATATTGGCAAATAAAGATGTGTCAAAAATTATAAATGCTTTTAAACTCAAATACTAGTAATTCTATTTATTTATTCTTATACTTGGTTAAAAATATCACCAGCAGACCTCCCACTTGCCTTCGCCCACCCAAAATCAAAATCAAAACGAAAGTCAAGGTCGGGTCGGGCCACGCCCCTTTCGCCCACCGTGGCTGATTATGTTTTGATTGGACGCAGGCTAAATTATTTGATTAATGGGAAATGCCAGAAAATAAACAAGATTTGCGGCGAATGTCACATTTACAAATTGGAAAATCTCCCCATATTTGCACTCGCGCGTTTTATGTATATAGTACATATACATATCTACGTATTTGTTGGGTCGGGAATCGCAGATACATTGGTATAATATATATGTATAAACAGCGAAGGGGGACGCATTTTGTGGTCAATGTAGAATTTAATTTGGCATTTTGTTTTCGATTATGTCGCGACTTTTGTTTATGACTTGCATGCAAGCTGACATCAGATGATTAGTGGGCGTGGCCCTCTGCTCTGCGGCCTTGAGTCGATGAGTCGATGCGGTGCGATTCGCCTTGGCATTGCATCATTAAAATGCAAATAACATTTTGCTCCTTTGGCTAAGCGGTGGCAACGAGTGCGGCACGTGTGGCAGAGCCGTGGAGGTGCAGCTAAAGGATCCGCTGGAGGAACAGGAGCTGGCGCTCCATCTTCATCTTGAGGTGCAAATAGTTTCCCAGCAGTTGACAGCAACTTGGCACTCAACAATGTTATAAACGCGTGTCTGGACGGGGATTGCGGTCTCTGGTTCAAATGCTTTAAACTGTCGGCTTTCAGCTTCAGTTTCTGAGCGACGGTCACATTGTTGGGCTCCTTTGCTGTACTTTGTACGCTGGTTACTCCTGTATCGCGCATTACAACAGAAAGTTTTCCGAAGAGAATCTTTAAATATTATTGGTTTTACATTTATTTGCTTCTACTTATTAAAATGTTTTCAACTTTTATATTCTGGCTGAAAGGCTTCCAAGTGTCAGCTTTCAGCTTCAGTTTCTGAGCGTCGGTCACATTGTTGAGCTCCTTTCTTGTACTTTGTACGCTGGTCACTCCTGTATCGCTTATTGCAACCCAAAGTCCTCCGAATGGGTTCTATAAATGTAAGTTCTTTTACATTTATCTGGTTCTGTTTATTAAAATGTTTTCAACTTTTAATTTTAATAATCAAATAGAAGAAATCGGATGTTTACGAGAGTAAGGAGTAAGGTTTCGTAAGCAGCCGATTTTCCGTACTAATATATCTCAATCCCTCTCGCACTCTACTGAGCTTGCTAATTATTTATTATTGTTTGGTTTTAACTTTATTATGGTCCGATTTGAAAATTTTTTAATTAAGTAAAAACAATCAATTAAATTCTTACATAACATTAATAAATTTGGCCGCTAGTCGTGTTTTCGTGTTATGGCCGATTGTGGGCGTTATAGTGTTAGTGTCACCTTGCTGAAAAAAACTTGCGCTGCGCATGCCAAGTCCAAACACTCTAGCTCTTATAGTTTCCGAGATCTCAGCGTTCATACGGACAGACGGAAATGGCCAGATCGACTTGGCTAGTGATTCTGATCAAGAATAAATATACTTTATGGGGTCGGTAACGCTTCATTCTACCTGTTACATACTTTCCGACGAATCTAGAATACCCTTTTAATCTACAAGTAACGGGTTTAACAAAGGATTTTTTAAATTGTGCGAGTCTTGGGTCTTATAGTTTTGAAATATTTCATAAAAGACTAATCAAACTATAAACCCTAAACCATACATTTTTCTAATACTAGAGTATTAAAGAAGATTTTTGTTGTACAAATATTTATTTTAAGCATTGATCAACCATCTAAATGGCCATGAAACGCATGGAAATAACAGAGAAAAAATAACATGAAACATAACAGATTAAAGAAGTGACCTATCAAATTGATGTGCTCATTTGTTGCACTTTGACCGCTGGACAGTATCGCCTATTAACACTGAAAATCTCCGAAGGCGATTCTTATCAGATTTATTTCCTTCCTTTGTAGTGATTTTATTTTTGTATGTCTTGTTGTTGGAATTTTTATTAAATTGCTTTCAAACTATTATTTCAATTATGAAAAATAAAAAAAGGTTTTTGATTTTGTAGAAATGCAGCATACTTAGCAATTTTTTGTCCAAATATTCCTCAAACCATAGCCTTTAAACCGTACTTTTACCTGATACTCTATAGATAGTTGTGACTTGACCTGTACCCTATGAGATTACTTATATTCCATATATATTGATTTGCTTAACCTCGACCTAAGGGATCTCTCTATTATTAGAGCACAGTCTAAATCTCGTTTCCAGGATCTGCCTAACTTATGCTTATAAGCATCCTTTTAAGACGGTTTCGAAAGTTAGCTATTTGTCTAGCCAAAAAAAAAGTGTTCGTAAGCATGGTCACATACTTTTCGTGGTTTCCGTGGCAACCCTTACATAATCCAAAAGTTGTTCCAACTGCTAGGATCACACTCGGTCACATTGCCCTTCCGTTTTCGGCACTTGTCAAAGAAAATCTGAACTGACCGGTAATGATGTCTCTGCTCGAATGGAAGAAACGCCCCGCATGGAAGCTCTGGCTGAGCGAGCTGCCTCGCCAAGGATCTCGCCAAGGACCCTTCCTAACTCTGCGCTACTACAAGCGCAAGCCCGCCTTCCGCCCCCGGGCTTCGGGGGCCACTCCTTCGCCGGACACGTCGGTGAGCTCCAAGTTCCAGGACACTCGCAACAAGCTGCTCGGTCTGCTGCAGCGCTGCGAGAAGGTGGACACCATCGTCGAGGAGTCCCGCCGGCGACCCAATCCCTTCCAGCCCGCGGCTGCCTTTGCGATGGATGCGGCCTACGAGGAGATCGAGGACCACATGCTCCAGGGCATCCTGGGATGGTCCGACCACGAGGACGCCGATGCCGAAGATGGGGCCTTGAAAATGTAGTAGGGAACCTGGACGACGACGACGACGACGACGACGGCGGCGGCGACCACCGGAACTCGCCAGCTGGATGAGAAGATACTTGAAAACAAATAAATACCGGGAATCCAAATCTGTCGGCTCCTCTTTCATTTCACCGGTCGTTGGATGGGGTCTCTGAAATTGGATTAACCTCGGCACAATGCATTTTGATTAAGTTCGTTTAGATCAAATTGGACGCCTCAGCATCTCGGGCTGGGAGCCCTTGCTGCCTAATTAAGTCCCCAGTTTTCACATGCTAAGCCGCCCTCAACCATTTTAGGGGGGGGGGGGGGGGGGGCAGCCACCCATCCGTCCATCCAACCACCCCTCGGAACCCTTCAGCAGTCTGTCAAGGTCGCACGCGATAAAGCCCCCTGACAATGAAATTGAAAGTGTTTACCATAGAGCCGCCCCAATCGCAAAAAAAAAATGAAATGGGAACATAAAGTGGAGAACGGTGAAAGAGAAGCGCCGCCGCCGACAGGAGAGCACATAAAAATGGTGTGCCACGCATGACTATGATGGGTCTGGTACGTTCGGAAGCCCAGTTCCCAGTTCCAAATGGATGGTGTAGAACTCGAGTACGGCGGCTTGTTTGGATTACGCTTTTTTCGGGGGCTCAGTTCGTGTTCGCATCGAGCGCAGTCCGGGCGATTTCCTCCGCTTTTAGTTTCCAGGATTCGATTAGAGTGCGTGTGTCTCCCAGTTCCTAACTCCTAGCTCCCTCCTCCCACACCACTTGCCATCTCCCAAACGTCTTCTATTTTGTTTTTTTTTTGGGTTTTACTGCGAGTGTGTGTGGCTGGCAATTAAGGTCTTAATTAGACGTAAACTTGTGTCGGAAGTGAACCGCGAATTGCTTTGTCAGAGTGCTCCCTAAAGCCAACACTAGTCGGCAAAACTGTGGTGCGAAGGTGCCCTTATATTGTATCATATCAATGCAATTATAAGACGTTTATTGAAATGTTCTTTAGAATATTTTGATATACAACATTGGCCAGCATTTTACAGCGAATGAGAAAAGTAATCCTTCTCTAAGTACCAAGACATTTTCGTATCGGTGGGAACTTTAGCTTTAGATATAATAAGTTCTATAGAGTACATCCATCTTAAACAGAAAGAAAAACAAGCATTATACGCATGGTAAATTTAAGAAGTATCATTGAAAATTATCTCAATTCGAAAAAGAGACAGAAAAATGGGAGATACCGCCTTAAATTACTCTGGGTTAGAGCGAGATAGCAATTTGCGAAACTCCGAAACAGAAAAAGAGAGCAAATAGCTAGCTGGACAAAATATGAAAGTTATACCCCGTATCCATATGCCTTCAATTATTTCCTCTGTGCAGCTTAAGAGGTGTTTTTGCTGGCCTCTACAGCCACAAAATCTTTCGATTCCCACTGCCGGCTGACCAGTGTAAGAACAACACATGTGCAGCTCTTGTGTCCACAAATGTGTTATTGGGTGCTGGGCAGTGCTATTTGGTTTTGTGGTTATGCCTATTAAGTCAATTATCGCCCAATTGCGCCGCCCTGGACCGCATAGGTGACCGCTGTTCGTTGGTCGGGAGCTTCGATGGTGGAATACTGGAATTCTTGGATAGTGGTGTACTGTCTTGGCCACACCTCAGCTGCTTTTGTTTGCCATTTTGATTTTAATTGGAGCCGAAACACCAAAGGACTCTAATAAGATTCTGTCACGACCTTGTGGCCGAGTTTAGTTTGTATATATCAAGGGAGGCAATGAAGTAGGGGTATCACCTTTGGCCTTGTGGTACACCGAAAAAAAAAAACAGAACGTTTAGATTGATATCGGATGTGTTAAAAGTATACCAGAGGCAGTATTAGACTAAGGTTTAGTTTGAGGACTAAATAATATAAGTACATTCCTTACAGTTTCTTTTCTATATTATATAGTCTAGAATTCAAATTTGTGGTATTATTTTTAAATTAATTTAAATTATTAATTTTAAATTAATTTCAATTGTATACTTTGGAAAGTACTAATCTTATTCTCATCGACGCCTAACCGATACTCAATAGTGTAGAAACATTCAAACAATAGTTGCTTTTCTATGACTATTTTTTTCGGTGTAGGATTTGTCGATACGGTTGTAATTGAATTTAAAGAGCTCTCACACATCAATTGAGAGCCAGGGGATAACAAGAGCTTAACCACAACAATCAAGGCTTGTTGATTATAGCTTTTGATTTTGATAAATAGCCTGGGGTTTCCAGGCAACCAGTGCACTGCAGTGCTGCCAGCACTCAGTTAAATAAACCGGACACGTCAGCAAATAAAAAGCGGAATAGAAGGACAACAATTTAAAAACAGGACAAAAAAACGGACATAAGTTAATCACTACAAAATGTAATATTTCATTATGTAAGAGTATTGCAATCATTTTAAATTATTAATTTAAAGCACAAACAATATTCAATAATGTCGTCATCCTCGGTTGCTCCAAAATGACATTTACATATTTCCGACAAATGTCCAACTGGTCCTATTGATGTGTGTTGAGCTATGTTTATATGTACATTAGGGCGGTCCAAAAAATTAAATCTTGTTTTCACCTCTTCACATGGTTGATAAAAGTGTGAAAAAAATGTATTCACAAATTTAAATTTTTTTGGTTGAGTTAAAGACATTGCGAAACGTCCTCAGTTTCTTTAAAAATTACTCATACGACATGTATACCAGCCATAACTTTTTTTAAAAAGATCAATTTTCCCTCCCGAACTTTGTCATATGTTTTAGGATGGAAAACTAAAGTCAGAATTAGACACAACGGACTTTCCATTAAAGTCAGGGCCACCTATATGAAAATATTGTATTTGATCAACCTCAACAGTGCGTATGAGTTATAAATTCCTTTTTTGTTAAAAAAATTTCGCTTGGTGTTCTTTATAGTACTCATTGCGTACCATATAGGCAGATGTGGACCGTGCCGCTTCCTGCACACAAACTTTATCCTTCGGCTTAGGTGAAAAATTAAGCTTGTTTGTTTGTGCAAATGGTAAGCTATTTTGCTCATGTTTTTAGTCATTATGTGCGCAGGAAGTTTATCAATTTTCAAATTTAAACTGCATTTAAAATACTTGCAGTAAACTTAACTGAAATCTTTTGTATCGCGAAACATCCAGTTTGGAAATTCTGATTGTTTTAAGCACAATACCCCTAACTTCTTTTTTAATAATTTTTCTAACGCATCTTGAAAATGTAAAGAAGTAGTGATGGGTACAACGAACGATACCCAAAGGTCTATTTAATGTGGCAATGAGTAAAATAGTTTCATTTAAAAAAAAGGGGGATGTTTGGATTTTTTCCTGCTGAGGCAGCTTAAATAGGACAGATCTGTCCTGAAAAAGGACAAAATGGCAGCACTGCAAGCAACAGACAATTAAAGATATTCTGCCATAAGCAGAATGTTAAGTTAGATATCGAAACCTCTAATTCAACAACTACTGTTTAATTTTTTTCCTAACTTCAAATAGTTAACTAGTACATTTCTAAAGTGTGTGCTTGATAAAAACTACTTGAATTTTAGTTGTCAGTAGTCGTTCAGTGTCTAATCAGAGCCTTTCCGAAAGTTATAATGATAAGTTTATCATTACTGATGGCCTGCTTGCCCGATTGTTAACCCAACCCACCTGCTGATTGACAGCCAATTGTTGTCGTTTGTCACCTGAACCCCCCCTCCCCTGCTTATTATCCCCTTGGCTCAGCTCTTGTGGATCCAAAGGGCAGTGGCACGTGGCATTTGCAGTACGTCAGCAGTTGGAGCTGAAACGGCTCAGTTGCAAGCTTAAGTTAGGAGAACTATAATGTTGATGACGATGATGATGGGGATGGGGATGAGGATGGTGGGCGGGTGTTTGCTGATGATGTTCTAAAATAGAACTGCAGCAGCTTTGCCATGGGAATTATGTACGTAGCATGACGCATACGAAACGTTACCCACCGGGCAGCACGTGTCCAAAAGTAAGGGGATTGTTGCCGAGTGGTCATTCGATGCGGGGGAGACAGCCAAATTGATAAACTAGCATTGGCATGATATGAATTTTGATTTTGATTTTACAAGCGAGTGCAATTCGGCCCTGGGCAATAGAGGGTCGTTGTGTTATGGCCATTATGTGCTCCCAAAGATGCAGCAGCTGAATCTAATCAACACTAGTAGCGGCAGCAGCACAATAAACCTTCTTGGTATCGCAAGGACATGGACAACTCCACTTGACAATCCTTGACGGGCTGCAGACCAACTGGCAGGGCCAATCCGTTCGAGGGGAAAATACACAAGCGAGAGAACTACTGGCAGCGATAAGCATTCGGCCATAAATTCCCATTTCCGACAGCCATAGAAGGGAGCAAAATAAAAAGGAAATTCGCACTTGAGCAAAGCAATTTCCACCGACCATCGAACAGCAACAAGCGCTCTTAGCACTTCACCCATTTTCATTTCACTGTCCGCAAACGTAAACAAGTTAACAATGCATAATAATAACAACTTGAGCCACAACAACAACTGCCAGCCCAACGGCGACTGTTCAAGAACTTTGAATGCCACTTGCGGCTCCCGAACGGGGGATTCCCCGCCTGTTAGTGGCAGTGGCAGTAGCATGTGCATGTCCCGGACAGCTGTCACGGACACCGAGATCCCGCCAGGAGCCGGAGCAACTGCAGCCACATCGAAGGCGGCCTTGTGGTGGACACTGCAGCATCCGCACCAAGCGTAAGTCTTACCGGAAGTTACATGGCAGTGGCAGATCGAATCAACCAATGGTATAATTAGCTACCTATGTACATAAGTGGATCCTTCCTATTTAAGTCATGGCAAGCTAGAAAATTTTCCTAGTGTTACGAATTTTTTGGTTATTTCTAAGCTGTTAGTTTTGTCAGCTGTTTAACAGCTGTTTCCTACAAGATCCATTTTCAGAAATATCAGCCCTTCAACAACCTCGTTGAACAGCGGAGTTGTCATTTCTTTAAAAAAAAACCATGTCAACTCTATAACATGTTAATATCATCAGTGACGTATCACATTATAGGTCACGTTTATAAAGTTATTGCTGCGTTCAGCAGAACAAAATAATAACTGATAACTACAAACAACCCCTGTGAGTTCTGTAACCACATTTGAATGTCAATATAGCATATTCTTAACGAATGCACTGAGTTTGATAACAACCGAATCCATAACCCAAATAAAAACCTTACCCACTTTTTGTCTATCCCACGAATACCAACCTTCTTAAAGTTCACGAATTCCATAATAAATCTAACACATCAAGCCTTCTATAATTAAGATAGTACTATAAGACACCTGAAATGTACTTGAATTATACACTTTGTAATTTAGAATCGAATACCAAAATGAAATGAATTATAATATTAGTAATTAGGAACCGAATAGTAAACTGAAATTATTGACTGAAAGGCAGCCCAAAGCCTAAGTAGCTATGGCTGCCTATCCTTGTTGCTTTAAGTTTAATCTTTAAGCAAACAGTATTTTAATAAATACATTTCATTTTGAAAAGTCCCCCAAAAATCTTCTTTTGGATATAACTTTTGAAAGGAAAATCGGATGTGGAGTCATTCGACGCGTTGTTTCAGTAAGAATACAACCAGACTGCCGTTTTCTTAGGTATCAAAGCAGATTTTCATATCTGCGGCTATATATAGATAGTTGTCGCCTTCCCACACTCTCCTGATGCGCTTCGTCACTAAGTGGACTGCCGCCCAAAGTGATATACGCTTTAAAACCTAGTTTTTAAGTACAGTTTTTTATTCATAATCGATTGTTGTTGTTTGTCGTTTGTTGTTGGTGTCCAGGCTGGTTGTTTGTTTGTTAGTAGAGACAATCCTTCGCAGGATTGGTGTTGCAGAATGTCGCTCGCCCACCCACGCAGCCACCCAATCATCATCCGCTCACACGTGCGATCGTTGGTAAAGTGGGTGGGTGGATTGTACAGTGCGGTGCGTTTCGCTGTGTGTTGTGTGATTCGCGAGTGTTAGTTGATATTTAAGTAGATTACTGGGTGTGCTGCTCCGCAGGCGATTTTCTAGGCGCCGTTTTGCTCCTCGTCCTTTGTGCTGGCCTCATCCTTCTTTTTTTTCTCCGGAGTGGCACCGGCCTCATCGGCTTTGGCGGCGGCCTCGTCCACCTTCCGCTTCACGGCCCCGACGGCGGGAGCATCTGCTGAGGCCTCCTCGGTGCTGTCCTCGGTGGCCTCCTCTTCATCGGCGGCGGACTCCTTCTCCTGGTCAGCGCCATCGCCGGCACCGGAGAGTGCCCCGCTGTCGGCGGCCGGTGCTCCTAACTCCTTGGCGGCGGCTGGACACTCAGCTGCTGCTTCCTCGACGACGGAGGTCTCGTCCTTTTGTCCAGCATCAGCCATTTTTAAGTCGTTAGCGTGCAAAATAGGTTTGAATTGCTAGTTTTTTGGTACGTGCGCCAAAAACAAGACACGAATTCTAACACGCAGGTATGGTTTTCAGAAAACTAGGAAACTGTACAAATTTGTGCAAGCTGTCACTTCCTCTTTGGATAGCTTTTCTAGGAAGTAGAGCTGGGAAAAAAGCGATAGTACTATCGATAATATCGATGGTTGATGAAATTCTTACGATAGTTCTGCTGAACGCACACGATTACTGATCATGATGAAAAATTTCTATCAGATCAGTAAAAATTGAGCGTTAAAATAGTACGCTACCTTTTCGTGATACATAATACATTGCTGCTGATAAGTGAAATATCCATGAACCATGAAGTAAGTTAAACATTTTGCAATTGTTCAGGCGTTTTTGATTTTTACATGTCAACGATTGCTATGCGCAAAGCTGCAGTAGCGGTATGTTTTAACAAACATATGTTTAATAAAAAATCATTTGCTTATGAAGTTATTGGATGCGTTCAGCAGAACAACATGATAACTGATTACTGATCAGTTGTCAAGTTTGTTCTGCTGAACGCAGGCAATGAAGATAGTGCAACTATGAAAATTACAATTTTTTAATAGTTACAACGATAAATTAGTTAAATTATTATAGAGGATCGCCCTACAGGCCAACATCGACATCTACTTTAATAAATATGTAATTTTTCAACATGTAAAATGTGCGGACCATCGTACTCCTTCGAAATCCAAGTGATGGGAGTTTTTAGAAATACTATCGGGATAGTCTGAGAAACATCGGTGGGGGTCACCGGGGCGCAACCATCGATATAATCGCTTGTTGTCCAGCTCTACTTCCTAGCAAAGCTATTCAAAGAGAAAGTGACAGCTTGCACGAATTTTTACAGTTTCCTAGTTTTCGGAAAACCATACCTGCGTGTTAGAATTCGTGTCTTGTTTTTGGCGCACGTATCAAAAACCAGCAATTTATACCTATTTTGAACGCTAAAGATAAGTATAATAACTTAAAAATGGCTGATGCTGGACAAAATACCGAGATCCCCGTCGTCGAGGAGGCCTCAGCAGATGCTCCCGCCGTCGGGGCCGTGAAACGGAAGGTGGACGAGGCCGCCGCCAAAGCCGATGAGGCCGGTGCCACTCCGGAGAAAAAAAAGAAGGATGAGGCCAGCACAAAGGACGAGGAGCAGAACGGCGCCTAGAAAATCGCCTGCGGAGCAGCACACCCAGTAATCTACTTAAATATCAACAAACACTCGCGAATCACACAACACACAGCGAAACGCACCGCACTGTACAATCCACCCACCCACTTTACCAACGATCGCACGTGTGAGCGGGTGATGATACATTCATGCAACACCACATTCTGCAACACCAATCCTGCAAAGTGGAGCGTAGTCTTTAAGCGTACTGATTGAACCTCTCTAGGTCTACTAACAAACCCACAAAAGACTATGCCACCAACAACAATAAACGAGGAACAACAAAAATCCATTATCATTAAAAAAAACCTTACTTAAAAACTAGATTTTAAAGCATATATCACTTTGGGCGGCAGTGCACTTAGTGACGAAGCGCATCAGGAGAGTGTGGGAAGCCGAACACTATGTATATATAACAGCAGAGGCTTAAATTACTTAGGCTTTAGGCTGCGTTACAGTCAATAATTTCAGTTTACCATTCGGTTCCTAATTACTAATTGTATAATTCATTTTATTTTGGTATTCGATTCTAATTTACTAGGTGTATAATTCAAGTACATTTCAGGTGTCTTTTAGTACTATCTTAATTATAGAAGACCTGATGTGTTAGAATTCTTGAGGAATTCGAGAATTTGCAAGAAGTGGGGTAAGGTTTTTATTTGGGATATGGATTCGGTTGTTGTCAAATGCAGTGTATTCGTTAAGAATATGCTTTATTGATATTAAAATGTGGTTACAGAACTTACAGGGGTTGTTTAAGGCCTGAAGAAGTCTATGTTGATGGCTGTATCTGGTGTGGCCCAGACGTAATCTTATTTTTCGAGCTTGATCTTTTCTTGATAGTTTGGTTATTTCTATTGCTTTTGTGTAGTCGATTATATTCAGATGGCTACTGCTTATGGATTGGTACCAACTGGAGGAGTATTTAAATATATTGAGAGAGATGTTATAAAAATGATTTTTTTTGATCTGTTTGTATCGGACCGGTTAATATTATGCGAGGTGATCAGAGGTGCGATATTTGGGTTTTTTTGCGGATTTATTAGCATATTCGTTGCCGCTAGTTCCAACATAGCTCGGAACCCACATGATTTTAATTTTGGAGTAAGCAGTTTTTTTTATACCAGGAATTTTCGTAGGATAATAAGCGGAATTGTCGATGTTCTTTATCGAGTGAATTCGGAAAGAGAGTCCGATCAGATGCAGATTTTTCCTTTAATACTTGGTACGGCCTATCACGACGGCTTCCAATATTGCGATATTTTAATATCATCGTATGTAAATATATATTTGTAGTTCTGTTTGCCTTATTAATATTATAGGACAAAAACTAACAATAAAATATTAAGCTGTGCATGTTTTTGTTTCCTAAAGCGTTCATAACTAACCACAAATATTTCATAATTCGATCCCTCTGTTGCTGATATTTTCTGTTGAATTTTCAAAAAATTCATCAATTTAACAGCTAAGGGAAAGCCCAGTATACATTAAATCATGTTTAGGTTGCCATGACTTTTAAAAATAAGTCCTGTCAGTTAGTTCAAAACCAAGCAAATGTCAAGTGGGGCTTTTCAAACTAGATTTATTTAAAAGGGTAATATATAAGCGAATAGAATTTTGAATTATGGATATTTTTGATAAAATTTGATAAGTCTTCTTCTAAAAGTTAAACATTTGAAAGTCAAAACAAAAAAAACAGCGAGAGTTGATAAAAACAAAGTTTTACACTGCGAGAAATTGGTACTATTTTCTTGCATTGTTTTAATAGTTGAACAGAAAAAATTGTTGACACAAATTAACCCATTCTCCCAACGGTCCTTGTATTTCCAACCTTCCTCGATGCATGACAAAAATATAGTTGTTAAAGGAAAAGAACATAACTTTTATTCGAGTATCTTATTAAAAAAACGGTATATTAGTCTTTTGAAACCCACACATTGCAATATTTACTAATCTCACTCATTCTTTTCTAATTATCAAAGCGTATACTCGTATACCTATTATTTCATTTAGTAAATAATAAAATAGAATATATCTCAAGGAAATAAACAAATGCTTCAACAAATGCTTTTTGTACAAACAATTTTTTAAAAATTGTCAGCATAAGTCTATTTACATATGGTCAAACAAAGTGCTCCGATTCAGTGTCAATGGACCGATTATGAAAAATATAATCAGCTAAAAACAGAATAACACGTATTTAATGTGCAATGCGGTGTGTATATTGTGTGTACATAAAAGATGCTAATGTGTACCGATGACCTTTTGTCGTTGGAAAATGTTGATCGCGTCGCTTGTAAACAAAACACTGCCAATCGGTTCGTTGACGCACTTGAGCATTCATCCAATGGAATTGAAAGCTCTGAGTTTCCAAAAGCAGAGTTTCGCTGGTTGTTATCAATGCAAATGAAAGGCAAACACCCTCCTCCCTGAGAAAACATGGTGAACTTGCGAGTTTTCTCACAAACATTGCTCATACGCAGCGTATAACCAAAGGCAAACATGGGCTAATGGCAGCCGCGCCATATCTCTGTCATCGCAATCAATAATCTGGGCACCCAATCTATGAAACTATTCAGTTCCCAGGGACTGGGAGCGTATTTTTAGATCCGCGGAATCGGCCGCATTAATTGACGCGCAATCCGCTGGCAGTGACAATTAACTCATACAAGCGGATTATAACCCATATTAGTGAATTTTCATTTATGCATTTATTAGGCTATTTTTAAACCCGACGATCTCTAATTAATCCGATTAGTCACATCTCTGATTTTTGGCGAAATGATGTGGTGCATCGTTTGCCGAGTCTGTACCTTTTGACCTCGAATTAAATGCTTGAAATTGTAAAAACGAATTAAATTTTTCAATAACATCACTTTAGTGCGACCCGGGAAAAATAGATGTTGCACACATACAAATATTCTGGGTAGTATCTCGTTACTGTAAGAAAGGCTAACAAATATCAAAAAAAAGTGAAGTGTATTTTATTGTAGCTTTGGTTTTCATTTAATAGTAAAACTACAAACTATTGGTAGAGTATCTATTTCTATGGTCAAAAGGGCTATTCGATAGATTGCGACCATTTTACTATTATATTGGCCAACTTTACTTAAAAGATTTTTTGTGTGTGGATAAGAAGCAATGTTATTTCCTTTGAACTGTCAAACTAAAGCCGTGACATATCAGACACCTATTAAAAGTATGTATACACTTCGGTTATGGGTTTCCATCTTTAAGCCCCAATCGATTAAAAGTCAGCAACATTCTTGTGTTTGGAAAATTGGCAAAGCTGCTTCAGCTGGCAAGTGGAAAATGGAAAAATTAATTATTGCAGCAAGATTCTGTGCCCTTTTGTGGCGTGTGTTTTGTCTCAGATTTATGCATTCTGTTCGAATTGGGGTTGACAAAAGCAACAAAAGGGTCGTGGCAACAACCACGAATAAGATCGGCCAACAAAGTTGGCCAAAAGGGAAGATTGGTCGGGAGAGGCTGGATGAGGCGACTGGAGGGCAAGGAGCCCCGAAGAGGATGCAACTTTTTCGCTTATTTGGCAAATGTTCAAGTGGACCAGAATTGCCAAAAGGGACAGCAGAATAAATAAACGCACAGCATGGACACCCAGCGTACATAAAAAACTCCCCGAAAACCAAAAACTACGAGTCTGGGTGTTAGGCAATAAAAAACCGAAACTGAAATGCTCTTTTTGGGGGTGTTGGTATAATCCCCCTGGCCATGATTAATCGAATTATTGATTCGGCAGACATTATAAAGTATTCTAAATATGAAAACAAGAGGGGGGCGAAGTCTTTAAGCACACAAAAGCATAGGAGCATAAATTCCCAACCATGATAAAACGAAATCATCAACTAACCCTTCCTTAAAAAAAGTGAAACGCCAAAGTCAAGGGTATCTCAAAACATTTTGTCCACGCTCATCCCGCTAATGAGTTTTCCCACAAAGAGGCGTGGCCCACACATACCAAACAAAGTCCGTCGAAAGCCGAAAGGGGCGTGTCCGTCCCGACCGCCCACAACAACTTTTCTACACTAATTGCTGACCGCAGCCGCCGTTGCCTTCGAAGCCGCGGCGAATTGAGTCCAAGTACCGCCTCCGCCCCTCGGAAAACGAAAAAGGCCGGGGGACACCATCAAAGAGCAACGACAAAGTTGAAAATTGAATGTCAGGCGCTTTTCACGCCATTTCCATGCCACATTTTCCCACTCAGGGCTCGTTTCTCATGCCATTTCATTCGTGATTCCATGCCAAATTGATAACCCATTGACATCCCTTAACGATCGAACGATCAGCCAAATCGATCGACGTCAAATCAACATTCTAGAATCTTGTAATACATTAAATATTGCACATCGGATCGATGGAGAATGTGTAATACAATTTCATAGTAAACTGTACTAATGAAAGCCTTAATATTAATATAATGCTTTAAAGAGATGTGTCGAACTAAACTGACAGCTTGGAAAAGCTTTACTTTTAGAGTTATGTCGGTTTAACTTTTAAACATTTAAATAGTGTAGAAAGAAATCTTTGAATGTACATATAGTGCAGTAAAGAATTTTTTTTAAGCCCAAGCGTATGCAATATAACATAATAATCGTTTTCCCTTCTTTGCAGAGTGTTTGTGAACAGATCGTTGCATTTGGAGAACATCAAGTACTATGGCTTCGATATGGAC
The DNA here is from genome assembly GCF_014743375.2 of Drosophila subpulchrella. Classification (NCBI taxonomy): domain Eukaryota; kingdom Metazoa; phylum Arthropoda; class Insecta; order Diptera; family Drosophilidae; genus Drosophila; species Drosophila subpulchrella. The sequence continues at coordinate 5,005,135 of NC_050613.1, forward strand.
TACACCTTGGCAGGTTGGTAGCTCTTTATTTTCCGGACATCTAACTAGTTACCACTGATAAATATCTTTTCAAAACAGAGTACAAGTCGCCGCAGTACGAGCAACTGGGCTTCAACCTGGTCAAGGAGCGGCTGGTTTCCATGGGCTATCCCAAGGAGATCCTGCAGTTCGAGTACGATCCCACGTTCCCCGTTCGCGGCCTATGGTTCGACACACTCTACGGAAATCTACTGAAAGTGGATGCCTACGGCAACATCCTGGTCTGCGTTCACGGGTTTGAGTTCATCAAGCAGTAAGTGGAAATATCCTAAACGTACAATGGGAAAACCTCATTAATGTCTTTTTCCTTCAGTCACCAGGTGTACGAGCTGTATCCCAACAAGTTCTTGAAACTGGACGAGTCGCGTGTTTATGTCCTCAACACACTCTTCAACCTCCCGGAGACCTATCTTCTGGCCTGTCTCGTTGACTTCTTCACCAACAGCAGCGAATTTGTGCGGTAAGTTTGCCCCATATATTAGACTGTCTCTTTGACTCTATGGACCTCTACTTTCGAAATTATTTGGGGTCCACCTTATACCTAAACTATTTTACATTTGTTATACTGTGTTAAAGTGTAAGCTAAAGATCAAAAAGACTTAGCTTTAGGACTTAACATCATTTTGCCATAAATTCATATTTCTCTCAAGTTATATAATCAATCATTATTAACTCAAACATCTCTTGACGAAGTACAAAACTAATAACACTCGCATTTTCAATATACATAAGCTATGAAATCTACTTTTGAGACAAAAATGTATAATACTATCGACTAAATAGATAAACTGATTCTCATTCTCAAGAATTTATCCAATTAGAATAAATTTGGTCCGTTCAAGGGGTATTGTTATAAAGAAACCAGCACTGGTTTTCAAAATTAACTTTCACCTCTATATCGTCTGATCAAAACTGAAAATCTGATCTGAAAATAATAATAATACCTTTTGATTGGTTTATCACTTGTTTCGATTGGACTATCGTAACTACGTGGACTGCCGTCCACAATGATATGGTTAAAATATCCTAATTTGAAACGGCTTACGCCAAAATTGGTTACTAATCGCCATTCAAAACGCACTAAAATTGTTTTAGTTTTACAAGCTGGTAACCCCTCGATGTCTGTAGTAATTCCCATCTAGACAGGCTTTCGACTGATTGGCACCCCCTTTATCTGAGTCTGCTGCTCTTCAACCACCGCCTCTGCGTTTCCACTTCTCTACTATCTCCTCTACTTTCTTTTTCTTTCCCCCGACAGCGTTGAGCGCGGCATCAAAGCTGGCGATTTCCTTTTCACCTACAAGTCGATTTTCCAGGACGTGCGACGTGCCGTCGACTGGGTGCATTCCGATGGCGACCTCAAGCGTCGCACCACGCAGGTGAGTACTCCTCAAAGATAACCTCCTTCCATAGATGAACCTAAGCCTATCATATTCCATTCACTAGAACATGGCCCACTATGTGAAGAAGGACGAGCGTTTGCCCACGGTTCTTTCGCGTCTCCGCGAATCGGGCGCCAAACTCTTCATGCTGACCAACAGCGACTACACGTACACCAACGAGATCATGACCTACCTGTTCGACTTCCCCCATGGAGCCACTCCCGAGGAGCCGCACCGCGACTGGAAGAGCTACTTCGATGTGATCGTGGTGGATGCCCGCAAGCCGCTCTTCTTCGACGAGGGCACCGTTCTGCGGCAGGTGGACACGAAGACCGGTGGCCTGAAGATCGGCACCCACATTGGACCCCTGCAGCCGGGCCAGGTGTACTCGGGCGGCTCCTGCGAGCTATTCACCAAGTTTATCAACGCTAAGGGCAAGGATGTGCTGTATGTGGGCGACCACATCTTTGGCGACATTCTGAAGTCGAAGAAGATCCGCGGTTGGCGCACCTTCCTCATCGTGCCCGAGTTGGTCAGGGAGCTGCATGTGTGGACGGATGAGTGCCAGCTGTTTGCAGAGCTCCAGAACCTGGACATCAAGCTGGGCGACCTTTATCGGGATCTCGACTCGAGTGCCAAGGTCAAGCCGGACATTTCGCAGCTGCGCACCTGCATCCGGGACGTGACCCACAAGATGGACATGTCCTACGGGATGATGGGCTCGCTCTTCCGCTCCGGCTCGCGGCAGACCTTCTTCTCCAGCCAGGTGGTGCGATATGCCGACGTCTACGCGGCCACCCTGCTCAACCTCATCTACTACCCCTTCTCGTACATGTTCCGGGCTCCGGCCATGCTCCTGCCGCACGAGTCCACGGTGGCCCACGACCAGGCCCACCAGCCGCCTCCGCCGCTGGCCCCAGCTGTCCCGATCACGGGTTCCTCCTCGGTGGCAGCATCGCCGGATGAGCCGGCTCGCATTGTGGGGGGCACCGAGCCGGCCAAGGACACCAAGGACTTGCATCGCGCCGTAAGCATAATATCCATTACACATCACCCATGCTAGAACCGGGCCTTCTTTCTTCCAGAGCTCCATTGTGCACACTCGTCCCTCGACGCCCACCGTGGTGACCCACACCCATGACGAGGACTACTCCGAGGAGGAGGAGACACCCAGTGGCGCCGAGTCATCTACAGAGCAGCCGCTGCGCGACGCCTCCGAAGACTAGGAACCGCAACCCCCCAGCCGGAATGTTTGGGTCAACGAATTTTCTTCTCAAACTTCCCCAATGTCCCAAGAGGCCCTTTAACCTTTTAACCCATCCCATGCCCCAACCCAAACCCATCCCTAAATCCACACCGTGGTCGAAGCAATTGTGAAACATACGATTTTTCCTGGCGATTTTACCCGATCACAGATAAGTGAAACTATATACCTAATATGATATATACATTATACATTAGCTGGTTCCGTACATATAATGTGTCTTTTTTTTTTAATTAAAACAATAAATTTGCTGTAATTGAAAGAAAGCAAATGGTGTGAATAATTCATGAGGGGTGCTAAAAGTATATATGAGTATATTTTTTAACCGATACTTTTTTAGCTATGGGAAAATAAACTTTCAAATGGTGACCCCGATCCATTAGCTAAATATGGTTACTATATAGTCCGATCGAGTTATGAATCGGAATATATATCTAAAGAATAGATAGATGACACCGATACTTTTTAGCTATGGGAAAATAATCTGTCGAATTATTATTTAGCCAAGCTACTGATACTTCTTGGTGACCCCGATCCATTAGTCTTATACGGTCACTGCATTTTCCGAACAACTGAACCCCCCTTTTCCCTATGCTAATATACATAAACAAATTGACCTTTTTCTAGTAATATTCAGGTTAAAATTTATTGATGCAGAATGAGATGGTGGAGAGGGTATTCGTGCTCCCTGCTCACTGCTTGGCGATCTTGTTGGCATCGCACTGGAGATCTGCGTAGATCTGCTCGTCCTGGATTTCGTTCTTGATCTCCGTGGCGAGCTGAACGGCTTTGTCCTGCGGAATAAGATACATTTTCAGATTGCGAAGCATGGGAATAGAAAGGCAAGCACTCACATTGAAGTAGACGTTCTTCTTGCCCTCCTGGAACTCTCCAAACAGGGCAAATACATCCACCAACTTGCCGTGGGCGCCGAACTTGTCCGAGATCAAGGAGAACAGGTGCTTCACCGTCTCCTGCTCCACGCTGGTGGTGTCCTTTCTGATGAAGATGGCCCGGGGCAGCTGTACATCCACGTTGCAGGCAAGGAAGTCGGTGACCGGTCGTCGCTCCAAGCTGGGGCACACCAGCTGCGAGTCCTTGTGCTTCTCCAGCTCCGAGGCGGGCACGATCTCTACCTCACCATCGGCACTGGACAACACACGGCAGGCGTCCAGACCACGTCGCTTGTTCAGCAGAGCTGCGGCTGTCCGGGAGCGTCCACAGTTCTCATTGAATTTCCTATAACAAATTAGGTGTTTATTAAGATAGGTAGCTTCAAAGGCGGCTCTAAAATATTAAAGCATTAATCACTCAATGATTGATCATTAGAAATGTAGCTAAACAGTTGGGGGCTGACGTCCTAGGGTTTTAGGGATTAATACTTTATTGATCAACATTTCGATCGATTATGGAAGATAGGGGTCCAAATGGGCCAACGAGCAACACAGTATTGGCCACATAAAGTGGTTTATTAAAAGTTAAGGGATAAAGACTTGACTTCAAGTGGGTTATTGGGATTGTTCGAAGTCTAAATATTGATTGATCATATTCTTCGATCAATTATAAGAGAGTCTTAAGATCAACGATCATTAAGTAAGATAGATAGACACAGATTGGTTCGAAGTGTGAGGTTTAGACAATCAAGATAATCATTAGAGAATCATATTGCTGAGTAGATTGTATAAAGGTTGAAGATTATAAAATCATATTGTTCGACCACTTTAAGAAATATCTTGAGATCTACGATCATTAAAGTACGATAGAGTTCTATTAAACATTTTTAACCAAAAACAATAGTTTGATTGATCATCAGGAGGTGACATAGATTGGTTCCAAGAATCTTAAGATTTACTGTCATTAAAGTAAGAAAAAGTTCTAAGTTAAACCTTGAAAGGAAACAATAAAGCCATTCAACAAAGAACCATACATTGATTGATCATCAAAAGGTGACTTCTTCAAAGAGCTCTACACCTTTTTAATAATCAAGTCTAGATAAATATGCTCTTTGGTTAATGTAAGAAGGAACTTCTGATTTACGATCGTTAATGGATCAATAAAGATATCTCATGTAGTCAGTAGTAGTAGTAGATCATCAGGATCTACTGATTGAATTTGAAAAAGAGAAGATCTACTTACAGGCTGGCCTTTTGGAGGGCCTCCCGAGAAACACCCGGTGCTGCCACCGCCACCAGGACGTCGTCCTGGGCCCTCTGCTCGTAGACCACAGGTTGCAGCTCGTTGCGACGGGCATCCGCATAGCCCGAGGGCGGCACAATGACCAGATCGGCCTCCTTCTTGGTCAGAGCCACCACGCAATCGGTGGACTGGACGCACTCGAGCTCCGGACGAGCATCGCGGGCGTAGGCCGCCTGGTGGAGGGCCTGGCACTTGGCGAGCTCGTCGTCGTTCTGGGCGCACAATCGGATCTTCCGGATGGCACTGCCGTCGCGCTCGATCACATCCTTGTAGCCAGCACGCTCCAAATAGACCTTTGGATCGATGGCCGCGTCCTTGCTGTGGTACACGGCATTCGGCTGGATGAGCAGGTGGGCGGCGGCGTCCTTGTTCTGGGCCTGCAGCCCGTTGGCAAAGAATCGCTCCAGCCGCGACTGCAGCTGGTGCAGCTGGTCGGCGCTATGGACGGCCTTCTCGTTGGAGATGTAGCCGCTCCAGGGGCGCTGGGCCCAGGAGCAGGCGGGTCCGGTGATCGGTCGTCGGGTGCCATCCTCGCACAGGTACTCGAAGTTCTCCGGATTGCCCTCCGCGGGCGGAGCATCTGGTCCGGCACCGGGCAGGCCGAAGTACTTCTTAATGTACTGCACCTTGGAGAAGGCCACCTCGCCCTGGCCCTTGTCCAGGCAGCGGATGGCGCCGTCGTAGCCGCTAAACTTGTCCGGGTAGTTGCACTGCTCCGGCTTCTCGCACAGGGCACACAGATTCGAGTACTTCTTCTTCAGCAGGCGGTCCGTGTCCGGATGCGTGGAGTAGGTGCCCACCAGGCACGACTGCGTGAAGAACTCGGACAGGGACTTGAGCTCGCGCTCCGTGGCGGAGATCTGTGGATCGGCGGACACCTTCAGGACGTGCGTGTTCTTCAGCTTGGTGATGGGGATCTTGTAGCCCACGTTGCGACCGAAGCCAGTGTGGCAGGACTTGGCGCCGCGCAGCTGCTGCAGAGTGCGAATGGGGGAGTCCTTCTTCACCAGGATGATGCCCTCGTAACGGAAGGCGGCTGCGTGGGGAAGGGGAGATGAGAAATAGAGTGAGTACTTGAATAACTTAAATATATTTCTAGGGTTTTGGTCCTTCGAGCCTTTTGGTATGTACCGGACTTTAAGTGTATAGTGAGTATTGGTCACTCTATGTTTTGGTCCTTCGAGCCTTATGGCTCTAGTACCTGCTATCCACCAAGGGATCTCATTTTATTATTAATGTTATCACTGATTATCACTCATTTCCATGGAGGATTCGTTTCAATGGTCCTTCGAGCCCATTGGTTAGAGTACCTATCACCATCACCACTCACCATCTTTGTCCTGCTGCGTGCGGATCTCGGAGACCACGCGATAGTCCTCGTTCTTGCGGTGGTAGGCGATGTACATGTCCTCCGGCTCCGTGGCCAGCACATCGGCCTTGCGCTGCTCGATCAGCTCCAGGCAGTCCACCCGATCCCGCCCAGCCACGCACTCCATGCGGATGCCCGCCTCCGAGGGATCGGCCAACAGCTGCTTGCACTCGGCCAAGTAGATCTGCGGCACACACAGGCGATCTGCGGGATGATCGAGGAGGGAGGTGTTAGATGGATTCAACCGGGTGCGCGGGGGGTAACCTACAAATGGGCTCCTCGGCCCCGGAGGATGGTGGGCCCAGGATCAGCAGGAGGGCGGCCACCGCCATAGGCAGCCAGGTGCGGGTCTCTCTCGGCGACATCATCTCAAAACAGTTGAAGCTCGACTGTGAAGAATCCGGAGCCGGCTGGTGGCTTTTATAGCCACCCAGATGTGCTGCTTCTTCTCCCGGCTTCGTGCTCTTTTTTGCATTTGTTTGTTCTCTTTTGCTTCTGTTTGCCCGGCGACAAGGAGGAATAATAATAATAATAATGAAGAAAGACAGTCCCGGGGACCGGTTTTTTTTTCGCGGGGAAGGCGTGAGTGGGCGGCCATCCAGGCCTATACTCCGGCAAACAAGTTTTGCGACACTGATATATGACTAGACATGTAAAACTATAGGAGATTTGCCACTCGTCTAATAGATTTCTCGGTCCATGATCTACCTTAAGGTGTACCTCCCCATCTGTGCTTTGGATAGAACAATGTATGATCGATCTAAATTAGAATTCAGCCTGAGGCGATTGTGTGTCGGTTACTTTGTTACGATCAATCGATCATATCGTATCTATGCCGTTCTTTCACCGCTTTCTCTTGACAGAATTTATTTGAGCATGCATACTAATTTTTTAAATAAATCATTAACGATCGCCTAAGCGAAAACAATAAAATAGTTTTATACTCGGGGATCGGCAAAACCGCAACACCTTTTGACAGTTTAGAGAACAGCGCCCACTTCAATTAATTGTCTTGGCACTTGATCCCCTAATCGATCGTTGCACATATATGCACTCTATATATGAGCACTCTATCTATATATGTACGTGAAGACCGATCCCAAGCCAACGACTGGTACTTAATGTGTGTACCCATTGAATTATATAAGTAAGCTTTCTGCTGCACTGGGCCTTTGGGTTTCTAGGAACACAGTAGTGCTGTGCTCCCCCTACCAAATTAACTAGTCCAATCAGGCGATACTTACAATCTTTGCCGTAACCGGTTAAGTCACCTCCTCGTCGATCCCACAGGGGTTGCCCATCACCCTCCCCATTCCACTGGCGAATAATCATGCGATTTGAGCCCTTATCCAGAGGTATATCTATTTTGGACGAGCGGTCTGGTTCCCATTGTGCTGGGGCCCAGCTTTGCAATTCTATTTTTCACTTTCTCAGCTTTTGCGCGGTTTTGATTTGCATTCATCTAATGATTTGGCTGCTTTAAATTCGCTTTTCTTGGAAGTAAACAAATTAAGAGTAATTGCCTTTCAGTTATACTCTTCAAGGGGATCTTATTATGTTGACCAAGGCTTGAAGGTGACTGACTAAAATTAAAAGTTGAACAAAATCAGTTCAGTTTTAAAGCTGTGGAATTTGAAAACTAATTTAATCAATAAGTAATTATAATAATTAATAAGAATGATACATCATACTTTTATAATAGAAATAAAGTATTCTCATATTTGTTTTATTATATTTTTTTTATCTTGATAATGTTCTAGCTAAGATACGACAAAATCTACACTCTCATCAAGGAAAGTTTCTCTATAAACTTGCTGAAATACCTAATATTGTGTAATATTTAATAAATATTTACAAACTTCAACAAACTTCAAACTTTTCTCTATAAAAGCATGGAAGTGAGGGTATCCCATATTCGAACAGCCCACGAATTGGCTCTCGTCTCTAGTTTTGTTTATTTTATTTTCGCTTCGCTATCAGGGGATTTGTTTATTCAGAACGGGCACAGAACCTGTTCCACGGGCGGGATGCGATGGGATCACCTAGCTAGTCACCCGCATCGACCAAGTGCAGTACGGGGAGGCCAATTCTACGTTCCACAATATCCCATCGCGACAATTGGCGACCTGCTTAAAATGCAAGCCGTGCCTTTTTGGGGGCGTGGTTGGGTAACGAGTGACGAGTGGGGGCGGCAATTGAGTGAAGAAGCGCTGAACGAGATCACAAAGGCCCACTGGCGTGGGCGGGGATCTTTCTAGTAGAATCGAACGCAGACCGAATTAGACTGTTTGTTATGCCATATGTATGTTCGCGCACTTGGCACTGGGCAAGGTCAAAAGCCTCGCAACGGACGGGAATCTCCCCGGATCGAAATGGGTTGGGGATTTTTCCATTTCGACCGGGGTGGACCCTTATCAGCAGTCCTCTAGCACGGAGGCTATCTGCAGCCAGGTAACAGGGCCACACCCAACGCAAAATTACACTTTCTGTTGTCAGAGAAATAAGCGGCTGGAGAACTGCCTTGCCTGCAGCCAAGAAATTCATTAGTTTTCCACGCGAACAACTCATTTATCGAAGAACCCTATTCAATAAAAACTAAACATTACTAGTTAACACTTATTATAGAAAAACATCAAAATGTAGCACATTTTAGGTGCAGGGAGATGCCAAATTAATAATAATTATTATATATTATATAAATAATTTTGTTTTCAGAAATAAAAACCAATAAAGTAGTATCAGCTCCAGATGGCGACAAATAAAATTCACAAACGACGCGAACTCCTACACAGAGAGAATTCTCACGTTCTGATCTGAGTTGAAAATGTTCTTAAAATGAGAACGCCATTTTTTGAGCTCAAAATGTTCTCTTTGTGATTGAATCAAGTTGAGTTTGTACTTAAAATTTGGTAAAACCAAAATTGTTCTCAAAACAAGAACGAAATGTTATACAATACAACAATTTCAATTTGTTCTCAGAAACCCAATAATCTTAAAATGTTCTTAAAGTAAAAACGGAAAGGACTAAAAATAGAACGAAAAGTGAGTTGCATTTCGACTTGAAATGGTGTGTTGCGGATTTTTTATAACGCGTTAGTATCTTTCGGTTAACAGTTAGCACGCGTTAGACCCTTCTTCTTTGCTCTTCTTCTTCTGAACCATTCGGCTGGCACATTTCATCAGCGTTTCGATTTGCTTGTGCCGCATATACTGCAAAAAGTTGAAAGTTAAAGTGATGGAAAGTGAAAGTGACGAGCAGTTGTTAAAGTACCTGAAGGATATTGAAATGGAGTCCGTAAGAAAATTCCATGAAGGTTAGTATAAATTCCTTAGTACGTAGAGCTTTAAAATAAAATACACTTTTACAGCTCTTTTTTTCTTTTCTTTGCAGTAAAATCTATGTATGTATGTATGTATGGAATGTACATACAAATGCAAGTGTTTGCTGAATTGTTTTTAAAGATTGGCTGCATTGAGTGTGTTTTCTCAAGAATTTGGTAAGGACAAATTCGTTCGTGTCCACGTGTGTTTATGTGTTCTACATAAGCACATGTAAGCAAAAACACTTATAATTGTCAGAAAATCATAAAAAAAACTTATAATTACTCTCACTTTTCTTCTGTTATTTCCAGCACAACCATACATTACATTAATTGTATATATACCTTAATATTATAAGAGACTTAAGCCTGTAAATTATCACATATTAAATACATATATATTATAATTTAATAAAAGTAAAAAACTATTACAAACCTAATATTATTATTTTAGCGGTTTTTTGGGAAGGGTATTCAATCTAGTATTTAGCTTTCAAGAACGATTTGAGCTCATTTTTCCTTTTACAAGTCTAAAATGTTCTTCTTTTGATCCCAAATTCAGATAAAATCAATATCAAAATGTTATCATATTGATCCAAATATGTTCTTAAATTAAAACCAAAATCAACTTGAAAATGGAACGAAATCAACTCATTTCACTTTTTTAGTTCCTACCATTTCGTTCTAGAATTAAGAACATTCGGATCAAAATAAGAACATTTGTGCTTACACGGTTTTTAAGAACGAATGTGCTCAATTCAATCACAATGTTCTTGGTTTTTCCTCTCTGTGTACTAGTAGCGGGGCCTCCTAGCCTTAAATTCTGAAATCCTTTTAAAAATTTTACGAAAAAAAAGTTTTATAAAAATTGTGTTTTTATGTGCTTTTAAGTAAAAAAAAACGTGTGTAATTTGAAGTTTTAACAAGAGAGAATGCTATATACCCGTTACTCAACTAACCAACTGTGAAATAACCAACTCAGACCAACCAACTTGACTTTGGATAGTATTGCTTCTTGAATCAAGAACAAAACATTCTTAAAACTCAAATTATCCGAAAATGTGACAGTATTTAAAGACAGCACAAAACAAATACTATTTTTCCTAAACCTAGGAATAACTGTGGACGGCAGTGCACGTAGTGACGAAGCTCACCAGGAGAGTGTGCGAAGACGAAAATCTATTGTGATCGTCCGATCGTTACGAGTGATACATCAATCGAAAGCGGTAAAAGTATAAAAGTGAAAATTTAGAAAATTTGACAAGATCATTAGGCTAGTTGTATATTCACTTAAAATACGCGTCGACTGAACCTCATTTGTTAAAATTCGTTGCTCCGTTCATAAGTAATAAGAAAAACAAGATTTTGGGGGAGTTTACAAAATACAAATTGTATTTAGTTTGTCAGTATGTCCCAAAAAGTTATTTTAGGGTCCTGAAAATTCTAGACGATGTTAAATTAATAATATAATAATAATATAATATAATATAATTAATAATATAATATAATATAAAAAACATAAGTTCTACCACTTTTGAAAAAACTCGATAATTAGGCGAAAATCCGCTATACATTGCTAATTTTCGTAGACCCGTAACTTGTGAACTACTAAAGCTACAGGCCTGTGCTGTATGTCGTTAGAAAGGTATTTCGAAATTCTTTTTTATTACGATTTTTTAATCTTATTTTTGAGATCTCAAAAACGGCTCGAACGAATTTGGGTTAATCACTAAAGTGTATAGCCCTCAAGGAAGTGTTATAAAAAGTCACGTTCTAAAGTTATCAATCAACCAGTTCAGAACATCTAACACTGCCTAAGAATTCAACACTTTTTATACCCGTTACTCGTGGAGTAAAAGGGTATACTAGATTCATCGGATAGTATGTAACAGGTAGAAGGAAGCGTTTTCGACCCCATAAAGCAAGTATATTCTTGATCAGGATCACCAGCCGAGTCGATCTAGCCATGTCCGTCTGTCCATCTGTCCGTATGAACGCTGAGATCTCGAAAACTATGCGAGCTAGGCTATTGGGATATGGCCTGCATATTTCTGACCTTCTTGCGCAGCGCAAGTTTGTTTCAGCAGGGTGCCACGCCCACTCTTACGCCCACAAGCCGCGCAAAACCGTGGTTACATAACCATACATTGAAATCAAGGGTAGGTGGCGCATTTCAATCTCGCTTTGCTGCTTGCGAGTCTCCATTTCCTTTGGTTAACTGTTACTTTCGGCGCCTGTTTTAAATCCATATCCATAATAACACTGAAGAAAACAAATACTATTTAAATCGTTACATTGATGTTTCGACGATTTTTTTTCACATATTGAAATCTAAACTGTGGTAATCCTAAAAATGTTGTAGTCTTGACTTGCCGTAAGTCTAAAATAAATCGAAATGAGTTTTTGACAAGTCATCGTCATAGGCACCGTAGACATTTCTGTTCAATCAATTTGAGCCTTTGGATCTGATTGCACAACATATTTTCAAGGAATTTTAAGAAAGTTTGCAATTTTTGTGTAATTTCAGACAAAGAATTGGAATATCAACAGAACCATGGCCAAGGACTTCTACAAGGTGCTGGGCCTACGTCGCGGAGTCACTAACTTTGAGATCCGTATGACGTACCGCAAGCTGGCACTGCGCTACCACTGGCACTGCGACAAGAACAAGTACTCCCAGGCAGCTGAGCGCTTCAAGCAGGTGGCCGAGGCCTTCGAGGTCCTGTCGGATAGGAAACAGCGCGACCTGTTCGACGCTGTGGGCGAGGACGGTCTCCGGCGGGCCGGCCACCAGTTCCATGGTGATCCGTACGCCACCTTCGCCCAGTTCTTTGGCTACAGATATGCGTCGTCAGAGACCTCCGACGACGACGACGACTTTCCGGGTGCATCAGGATCATGGAGTGGCCTGCTCCCAAAGAATCCGCCGATAGAACACGAGCTTCTTGTCACTCTGGAGGACATAGCCAAGGGGTGCACTAAGCGTCCTACGATCTCGCAACGGAGAATCTCGTCCAGAGGCCGGGCGACTCAACATCGCAAAATGCTCGTCGTCGAGATTCGTGCGGGCTGGAAGGCGGGCACCAGGATCACCTTCCCCGGCGAGGGCGACGAGATGCCCAACCGGCGGCCCGGCGACGTCATTTTCGTCCTACGGGAGAAGCCACACCCCATCTTTCGCAGGGAGGGGTGCGATCTGCACTTCACGGCCCGGATCACACTGAAGCAGGCGCTGGGCGGTGCCCAACTAGAGGTGCCGACGCTCCAGGGCGAGCCGCTGCACCTCAGCACCATGGGAGAGGTCATCAGGCAGGACTCCACGCGCCGCTTCCCAGGCCAAGGACTGCCCCATCAAGTAATCGGCTCGTGCCGCGGCGACCTCGTCGTCAACTTCTGCATCGAGTTCCCCGAAGCAATTTCGGAAACGGTGATATCCTCGCTGTAATTCCCCCTGCCCTGTTCCCCAGGAGTCGCAGCCACATCGCCATTGACGACGTTGTAATACCACAATACCTCAAAAAATATATATGCAAAAAATCAAAACACTCCTAAACTCCGATAGGTTCTTTTGGGCAGCTCGTTACAATATATTATAGTACTGAAAAAATTACAGGGTAATAGAGCTTTCAATTAAAACCGATTTGTACCCCCTGTATACTTCGCAGTTGAAAACAAAAGATATAAAAAAAGAAAGAATGCTAGCTTCTTGCAGCTATAAGAAATAATCAATGATAGTAACACCATGTTAAATTTTAAAGGATTGTTGCTAGCTTCAGTGATATTTGTGTAAAATTAATTTCGTAATTCTGAAAAGTTAAAATATTCTATATCCCAGAGTAAAAGAAAATACGATCAAAATCAACAAAGCAAAATTTTCTTAAAAATAAATATTTCATTATTTCTATGACCGATTCTTTGACAGCTATATGTTAGATTCGTCCGATTTTTATTAAGTTTAATTCGAAGTTCTTAAAAATACAATAAATGATATTCCCAATGGTATAAGATAATATGTCAAAAGACTCAGAAGCTATAATTTGTTTCATATTATTTTCCCACCAATTTTCCGATCGTTCCTATGGCATCTATATGATAAAGTCGTCCGATTTTGATGAAATTAAATTCGAATTTCAGAGCTAATTAAAAAATGTTATTTCCAAGCGTAGGAGGTTATATGTTAAAAAAACACCAAAGATATAATTGAACAAGAAAGAACGCTAAAGTCGAGTACCTCGACTATCAGATACCCGTTACTCAGCTATAGGGACAAAGGGGGAATGGAGATATGCAAGCAGCAAAGCGAGCTTGAAATGCGCCACCTACCCGCGATCTCAATATATGGTTATGTGGGCGGTAGACAGATTTAAGCGTTATGGGCGTTATAGTGGGCGTGTCAAATTTTTTTTTGGGTCAATCAATAGGTATTGACTAGCTTATACATTTCAGCTAAAAATTTGTTTGGGGCGTTAGAGTGGGCGGGACAAATTTTTCCTTTGTGCAGCGGCGATCCAGTTCAATGTTCATGGCGCTTAAACTCAAATGTACATTTTATTTATTTTTATGACTTTTCCATTTCATACAATTTTAAAATAATACAGCATGTTTGAGGCGAAGTTGTCAACATGTGCGTCCACATCAAGCAGCGCCATGCGGACAGTCCCCAGTTCAAGCCGGGCTTCACCGACGTTTAATCCTGATCCTGCTCAACATGTTCAACCATTTTACATATAGTTAACTACACTCTACTGTTTCTTTCGTGGTTTTATTGATGGGGAGACCAAACTCGGATTCTGAATATGGTATAACAATGGTAAGGACACATCCTCGATTTTCTTTGCCTTGACCAACCATCAGTTTCCGATAGCAATCGCACAGAAGGCCACATTCTCGATATCCTTCGCTTTGACCAACTTGTAATGAGTCCAAGCCAGATCGTTAGTAACGTATGAAAAATCGACGCGGTTTCAAGTACATAATCTTGATACTAATTATAATATCAAGATTATTTACTTGAAAACGACGTCAGTTCCCCATAAGATAGTAACGAAGTGGCTGGGTCTCATTAAAAGTTGACCAAGGCGAAGGAAAATAAGGATGTGTCCTTCTGTGGCGTTGCTATCGGGAACAGGATGGAGAAGTCGAGGATGATGATGGGGCAATCCCTGGTCCGGGCCAATCATCCCACGTCTGCACTTCCAGGCGGGCACCGCAAAGCGCCTCCTTCACCTCGTCGCCCTCCTTGGTGAAGCCCATCTTGGTGCCCCCCGCCCAGCCGAGCGGGCTGACCGGCCGCTGGACGAGATCCTCAGTTGCGAGACCTTGAAGCGCTTAATGCGCCCCTTGGCTATGTCCTCCAGTGTCACAAAAAGCACATGTTCCACAGGCGGATTCCTTGGGAGCGGGCCACTCCCTGCTCTTGATCCCACCGCAAAGTCGGAAACGGATCGCTGGATCCGAAGAACTCGTCGAGGGTGGCTTGCGGATCACCGTGGAACTGGTAACTGGAGACATCTCCGCCGGAGACCCTCCTCGTCCAGGGGGTCGAACAGGTCACGCTTCTTCTTGTCCAACAGCACCTCCCAGGCCTCGGCCGCCTGCTCGAAGATCTGCGCCCCATGGGGATAGGGGTTCTGGATGGAAGCGCAGCTGCAGCTTGCGGATCGCCCCAGGGATCTTATAGTCAGTGGCTCCGCGACGGATTCCCAGCCTTGTAGAAGGGTTTTAAAAAAGCTTGCGACTATTTTGTAATTTTCAAAAAACAAGTTAGAGAACCAGCAGTACCATTGCTATTGCTATTGCAGTGGTCCTGCTGGTTCTCGAATTTGTGGCTTAAAACTTACAGAAAAATAGCAAGCTTTTTAAAATTCCTTGAAAATATGTTGGACAAAAAGATCCAACGGCTCAGAATGATTGAACAGAAATGTCTGTGGTGCCTATGACGATGACTTGTCGAAAATACCCCTTTCGATTTATTTTCTACTTAACGCAAGTCAAGATAACAACGTTTTAAGGACTTTAGAGTGTTACCACAGTTTAGACCTCAATATCTGAATGTACTCATCAAAACGAGATAAACTGCATTTGGCGTTGAATGGGCTTAAGAGATATTGATATATTATGGTTTACACCATCTTTAACTCGCTATAATATCCGAACGCGGGCGAGCTAAAAGGGGGGGATCCTCAAATAGGGATTAACCGTTTCAATGAGTACTTTTAGATGTTGAAATTCAAATTTTGATAACAGCTATGAAAGGCTTCCACAACATATCAGTCAAACGTAACTGTTACTTCTGAGTTTTACAATAAAAATAAAAATAAATGACAGTTATTTGCGACTTTTAAAACCAAAGGCATTATTATTAATTTCTTTTATTTATTAATATTTTGTTTTATAAATAAATAAATTATTATTTAATTTTATTGTTAAGTTGTAGCTCACGATGTACTCAATCCCTGCAAACAAAAGGGAGATAATTCTATCGTCCACAAGTCACTTTTTCGTAACTTCTGGAAGATAAAAACACAATACATCAAATTTTCAAAAAAAAAGAAAGGAAGTTAACTTCAGCAAGCCGAAGTTTGTATACCCTTGCAGCTATAATTATAAAATTTAATAATACAAAAAATTGTATTCCCAATAGTATCAGATAATATGTCAAGGAACACTGAAGCTATAATTTGATTCATATTATTTTCCCACCAATTTTCCGATCGTTCCCATGGCAGCTATATGATATAGTAGTCCGATTTTGATCAAATTCAATTCGAATTTCAGAACTAATTAAAAAATGTTATTTCCAAGCGAAGGAGGTTATAAGTTCAAAAACACCGAAGCTATAATTTGATTCATATTTTTTTCCCACCAATTTTTTTATCGATCCCATGGCAGCTATATGATATAGTCGACCGATTTTGATAAAATTAAATCCGAAATTCAGAACTAATTAAAAATGTTATTTCCAAGCGTAGGAGTTTGTATGTTAAACATTTCGAAAGAAATAATTTTTAAAAATTGTTTTTCCTATGGGAGCTATAAGATATAGTTGTCCGATCCGGCTGGTTCCGTCTTATATACTACCTGCAAAAAAAAGAAGACTTTTGGGAAAGTTTCAGCCCAATAGCTTTAAAACTGAGAGACTAGTTTACGTAGAAACGGACGGACAGACGGACATGGCTAGATCGACTCGTCTAGTGATGCTGATCAAGAATAGATATACTTTATGGGGTCGGAAACGTCTCCTTCACTGCGTTGCAAACTTCTGACTGAAATCATTATACCCTCTGCAAGGGTATAAATATGCATACATATATCGCGTAAAAGTCACTTCTTATTCATTTTTGGACGATAAAAAGACGATAGATCACATTTTACACAAAAAACAAGCGTGAAGCTGTACTATTATTTAAAGCATTATTTACGGACAAGCAAGCTGTGTAACTGCGGAGACACCCAGCATCCAACGATTCTTCACATATTTTTTTTCGTAAAAGGTAATGCCTTTTAGTTCATTTATTTTGACTGAACAAAAAAATATTTTTGTTTCTGTTTCTTTTAGAAATGGCTATTAGTAAATTTCTTACGTCGTCGGAGCTAGACATAAATTACATTGTTCAGCAGCGTTTCCTACATCAGGGACCGTGATGAAAAATAAATGCAAAATATTGCAAAATAAGTAAAAAATAGGTTTTGGGAAAGACTCTTCTAATTTCTAGAGGCATATGTAGAGTCACTTCTGGGTGACTTTTAGAAGTGACTTTGGCGATATCGCATTCGGATCACGGAAGTGACTCCCCATGGGAAAAAATGTGCCACTTCGGCGACACTTTTCAAAGTTACTTCTGCGTTACTTCTGGAAGTGTCGCCGCAGGGGCACATTTTTTCCCGAAGGAAATCACTTCCGTGATCCGAAAGCGATCGTTTTCATCTTCTAGAAGTCACTTAATAGTGCCTTCAGCGATAGAAAATGATTGCAGCCATTCATTTATCCCGCAAAATGAAAGCCTAGTACTCAGATCGGCTAAGTCGAAAAATCTTATTCTTTGTAGTGTGACTGAAGTTTTTAAAGTTCACCCGCCATGCATGTAGCATGGTCTTACTGTCAAGTAGCTGGGCTTGTTCCCAAACGGAAAACAAATCAATTGGAGCAATTTAAAAAAGGAGAGTCTGCTGGTGCACAAAAATAAATTAAATGTTCAACGAATGTTTTTATTTATGTAAATTAGAAGTTTAAGGCTTCCTTCTCGTCCTACGGATGCTTCGCCATCTTCCCCGCGTCATCTGTAGTCCAGCTCCGAATCCCAATAGGCACATTAGACCTTGAGGAAGTGGGAGCCAAATTGGGAACGGGGTTGTTCCGCCTGATGCTGCATAAAGTCGCCCAGCACCCTGGTAATGGCTGGTGATGGTTCTTAGCGGGCGACCTTATTTCCTCCTCCCCATAGAGGCCGGCGCGTCCTCCATCTCTGCTTTACCTGCCAAGTAGCTGGTGGAGGTGGAGTCCTCAATGGAGAGCTCGTCGGAAATCGAGCGATGTCCCATGTTCCTCCCACTGGGATTCTCTAGTGGATCTTCAACTATTGCTTCCTGTCGGTCAAGTCCCACAATAAAGGGCAACAGCTTGGATTGGGCGTCCTTTTTCATCTGCACTGACCTTCTTTAGGCGTCTTTGGGGTTTTTCTTCAATTTTTGTACCCTTGCAGAGGGTATGATTTAAGTCAGAAGTTTGCTACGCAGTGAAGGAGACGTTTCCGACCCCATAAAGTATATATATTCTTGATCAGCATCACCAGACGAGTCGATCTAGCCATGTCCGTCTGTCCGTCCGTTTCTACGCAAACTAGTCTCTCAGTTTTAAAGCTATTGGGGTGAAACTTTCCCAAAAGTCTTCTTTCTTTTGCAGGTAGTATATAAGACGGAACCAGCCGGATCGGACAACTATATCTTATAGCTCCCATAGGAAAAACAATTTTTAAAAATTATTTCTTTCGAAATGTTTAACATACAAACTCCTACGCTTGAAAATAACATTTTTAATTAGTTCTGAATTTCGGATTTAATTTTATCAAAATCGGACGACTATATCATATAGCTGCCATAGGAACGATCAAAAAATAGGTGGGAAAATAATATGGAACAAATTATAGCTTCGGTGTTTTTGAACATATAACCTCCTTCGCTTGGAAATAACATCTTTTAATTAGTTTTGAAATTCGAATTGAATTTTATCAAAATCGGACTACTATATCATATAGCTGCCATGGGAACGATCGGAAAATTGGTGGGAAAATAATATGAATCAAATTATAGCTTCAGTGTTTCTTGACATATTATCTGATACTATTGGGAATACCATTTTTTGTATTATTAAATTTTATAATTATAGCTGCAAGGGTATACAAACTTCGGCTTGCCGAAGTAAACTTCCTTTCTTGTTTTTTTTATTTTTAAGTTTAATAATTATAGCTGCAAGGGTATACAAACTTCGGCTTGCTGAAGTTAACTTCCTTTCTTTTTTTTTGAAAATTTGATGTATTGTGTTTTTATCTTCCAGAAGTTACGAAAAAGTGACTTGTGGACGATAGAATTATCTCCCTTTTGTTTGCAGGGATTGAGTACATCGTGAGCTACAACTTAACAATAAAATTAAATAATAATTTATTTATTTATAAAACAAAATATTAATAAATAAAAGAAATTAATAATAATGCCTTTGGTTTTAAAAGTCGCAAATAACTGTCATTTATTTTTATTTTTATTGTAAAACTCAGAAGTAACAGTTACGTTTGACTGATATGTTGTGGAAGCCTTTCATAGCTGTTATCAAAATTTGAATTTCAACATCTAAAAGTACTCATTGAAACGGTTAATCCCTATTTGAGGATCCCCCCCTTTTAGCTCGCCCGCGTTCGGATATTATAGCGAGTTAAAGATGGTGTAAACCATAATATATCAATATCTCTTAAGCCCATTCAACGCCAAATGCAGTTTATCTCGTTTTGATGAGTACATTCAGATATTGAGGTCTAAACTGTGGTAACACTCTAAAGTCCTTAAAACGTTGTTATCTTGACTTGCGTTAAGTAGAAAATAAATCGAAAGGGGTATTTTCGACAAGTCATCGTCATAGGCACCACAGACATTTCTGTTCAATCATTCTGAGCCGTTGGATCTTTTTGTCCAACATATTTTCAAGGAATTTTAAAAAGCTTGCTATTTTTCTGTAAGTTTTAAGCCACAAATTCGAGAACCAGCAGGACCACTGCAATAGCAATAGCAATGGTACTGCTGGTTCTCTAACTTGTTTTTTGAAAATTACAAAATAGTCGCAAGCTTTTTTAAAACCCTTCTACAAGGCTGGGAATCCGTCGCGGAGCCACTGACTATAAGATCCCTGGGGCGATCCGCAAGCTGCAGCTGCGCTTCCATCCAGAACCCCTATCCCCATGGGGCGCAGATCTTCGAGCAGGCGGCCGAGGCCTGGGAGGTGCTGTTGGACAAGAAGAAGCGTGACCTGTTCGACCCCCTGGACGAGGAGGGTCTCCGGCGGAGATGTCTCCAGTTACCAGTTCCACGGTGATCCGCAAGCCACCCTCGACGAGTTCTTCGGATCCAGCGATCCGTTTCCGACTTTGCGGTGGGATCAAGAGCAGGGAGTGGCCCGCTCCCAAGGAATCCGCCTGTGGAACATGTGCTTTTTGTGACACTGGAGGACATAGCCAAGGGGCGCATTAAGCGCTTCAAGGTCTCGCAACTGAGGATCTCGTCCAGCGGCCGGTCAGCCCGCTCGGCTGGGCGGGGGGCACCAAGATGGGCTTCACCAAGGAGGGCGACGAGGTGAAGGAGGCGCTTTGCGGTGCCCGCCTGGAAGTGCAGACGTGGGATGATTATCCCGGACCAGGGATTGCCCCATCATCATCCTCGACTTCTCCATCCTGTTCCCAAAAGCAACGCCACAGAAGGACACATCCTTATTTTCCTTCGCCTTGGTCAACTTTTAACTTTTTTTTCAAGTAAATAATCTTGATATTATAATTAGTATCAAGATTATGTACTTGAAACCACGTCAATTTTGCATACGTTACTAACGATCTGGCTTGGACTCATTACAAGTTGGTCAAAGCGAAGGATATCGAGAATGTGGCCTTCTGTGCGATTGCTATCGGAAACTGATGGTTGGTCAATGCAAAGAAAATCGAGGATGTGTCCTTACCATTGTTATACCATATTCAGAATCCGAGTTTGGTCTCCCCATCAATAAAACCACGAAAGAAACTAGAGTATAGATAACTAGATGTATAATGGTTGGACATGTTGAGCAGGATCAGGATCAAGCTTGAACTGGGGACTGTCCGCATGGCGCTGCTTGATGTGGACGCACATGTCGACAGCTTCGCTTCAAATATGCTATATTATTTTAAAATTGTAAGAAATGCAAGTCATAAATATAAATAAAATGTACATTTGAATTTAAGCGCCATGAACATTGAACTGGATCGCCGCTCTACAAAGGAACCAGTTCCAACGACACTTTTGCATCCCTGGACTGTCGACTTATCGATAGCCCGTGGGAATCGAGGCGATATAAGCTTAGGAAAACCAGTTCATTTTATTCCTTCCAGTACTCCCAGTTCTTTTATTCTAATTGAGCTCGATAAAAACGAGTATACGACTTAAAAGAGATGTTGGCTGCCCAAAAATGCAGCGTTCAAGGGGCGCGCCCAAGAGGCGCCCTCTGTCGGCGGCGGGGAGTGCCGGCGAATGGTGCGCGTCCCGGCTAAGCGGCTGCCCATCCCTGGACTCGGCTCGTTTGTTCCATCCCAAAATCAATCCACACAAGTGACACGTCGGAAGAGAAAAAAATTGTTAATCGGGAAACCAGGAAATTGGGAAACTTGGTCAACTCAGGCTAGAAGAAAAGGCAGCCACGATGACGTCGCAAGTGCCGTGCTACACGATAATCAACTCGCCGGACCTCGAGGTGCCCAACGAGATGCAGCTGAAGCAGGATCTCGAGAAGGGCGACACGAACGTGAAGATCGAGACGCTGAAGCGGGTGATCAAGCTGCTCCTGAACGGGGAGCGCTACCCGGGCCTGATCATGACCATCATCCGGTTCGTGCTGCCGGTGCAGAACCACACCATCAAGAAGCTGCTGCTCATCTTCTGGGAGATTGTGCCGAAGACGTCGGCGGACGGGAAGCTGCTGCAGGAGATGATACTGGTGTGCGATGCGTACAGGAAGGACCTGCAGCACCCCAACGAGTTCCTGCGCGGCTCCACCCTGCGCTTCCTCTGCAAGCTGAAGGAGCCGGAGCTCCTCGAGCCCCTCATGCCGGCCATACGCGCCTGCCTGGATCACCGGCACTCGTATGTGCGGCGCAACGCCGTCCTGGCCATCTTCACCATCTACAAGAACTTCGATTGGCTGGTGCCCGACGGGCCCGAGCTGATTGCCAGCTTCCTGGACACCCAGCAGGACATGAGCTGCAAGCGGAATGCCTTCCTGATGCTCCTCCATGCCGACCAGGAGCGAGCCCTCAACTACCTGGCCAGTTGCATCGACCAGGTGCACACCTTCGGCGACATCCTGCAGCTGGTCATCGTGGAGTTGATCTACAAGGTGTGCCATGCCAATCCCGCCGAGCGCTCGCGATTCATACGCTGCATCTACAACCTGCTGAACTCCAGCTCGAATGCAGTGAGGTACGAGTCCGCCGGCACTCTGATTACCCTTTCGCTGGCTCCCACGGCCATTAAGGCGGCAGCCAGCTGCTATATCGAACTGGTGGTCAAGGAGAGCGACAACAATGTCAAGCTCATCGTCCTCGATCGCCTGGTGGCCATGAAGGAGCACGAGGGCATGGAGAAGGTGATGCAGGATCTGGTGATGGACGTCCTGCGCGTTCTGGCCGCTCCAGACATCGAGGTGCGCCGGAAAACACTTGCCTTGGCCCTGGACCTGGTCTATTCGCGTAATATTGGCGAAATGGTGCTGGTCCTAAAGAAGGAAGTGGCCAAGACGCACAACGTGGAGCACGAGGACACTGGAAAGTACAGGCAACTGCTCGTACGCACCTTGCACACCTGCTCGATTAAGTTCCCCGACGTGGCCGCCAATGTTATACCCGTACTGGTGGAATTCCTTTCGGATACCAACGAACTGGCCGCTGCCGACGTGCTGGTCTTCATCCGCGAGGCCATCCAAAAGTTCCCCGCCCTGCGCGCCCTCATCATCGAGCATTTGATCGAGGCCTTCCCGCAGATCAAGTCCTCCAAGATACATCGCGCCGCCGTCTGGATTCTGGGCGAGTACGTTGAGGGACCGCAAATCCTCGAAGTGATTGCCGTCATCCAGCAGACGCTGGGCGAAGTGCCCATGGTGGAGGCGGAGCAGCGCCGGTTGGCTGGAGATCAGACGGAGGAGCAGAAGCAGCAGCAGGGATCCACAGGCGGCAGTGCCGCTGGATCTGGCACAGAGGCATCCGGATCGGGATCCGGAAACGCCAGCAACAAGGTCACTTCCGATGGAACCTACGCCACCCAGAGCGCCTACAGTCTGGCCCCGTAAGTAATGACTACGTGGAACTTTTCTAACTCATCTGTGTGAAGATGTCAAGCATAGCATTCTAGTTTCTTCGTGCCTATTTGTTTGTCGCTTAAACATGACCGTTATCCACTGTTTGGCGATGAGTCATCACAATAGGCAGCAATTTACAGATAGTAACTTGAAGCTTTGGGTCTTGCCACTACAGTATGTACTTTGAATAGCATTCTAATGCCGATTTATCCTTTCCACAGGGTGGCCAAGGCCGAGAAACGTCCGCCGTTGCGCCAGTACTTGATGGACGGCGACTTCTTCATCGGCGCCGCCCTATCCGCCACGTTGACCAAGCTGGCACTTCGATACGCGGAGCTGCAGCCGGAGGCACGCGCCCAGAATCGGCTGACCACGCAGGTGATGCTGATCATGAGCTCCATCCTGCACCTGGGCAAATCCGGTTTCCCCACCAAGCCCATAACCAACGACGACACCGACCGCATCTTTGTCTGCCTACGTACGCTGAGCGAACGCACACCGGAGGCTGTGGCCGTCTTCACACTGTTCTGCCGCGAGGCTCTGGGCAAGATGCTGGATGCCCAGCACGACGAGGACCAGCGCATGCTGAAGGAGAAGCAGAAAGCCACCGCCAAGGTGCAGCCAGACGATCCCGTGCTCTTCGCACAGCTCTCCAACGGACGCGACAACCAGCTGGGCGAGAACGTATTCGAGTCGAGCCTGAACCAGGCGCTGGCGGGCAGCAAGAACGCCCAGATGAGCGACGTGGCCTCACCCAACAGCAAGCTCAACAAGGTCACCCAGCTGACTGGCTTCTCGGATCCCGTCTACGCCGAGGCTTACGTCAATGTCAACCAGTACGACATTGTGCTAGACGTCCTGATCGTCAACCAGACCAGTGAGTAGTCCTTTTCGCCCCAAAAGGAAGTATTTAAATCAATGAACTCCTTTTCAGACGACACGCTGCAAAACTGCACATTGGAATTGGCCACGTTGGGCGATCTTAAGCTGGTGGAGCGCCCGCATCCGGTGGTCTTGGCCCCGCACGACTTCTGCAACATCAAGGCTAACGTCAAGGTCTCCTCCACAGAGAACGGCATTATCTTCGGCAATATTGGTGAGTGGCTAACGAAAAAACCGTGGTTGAAATCGCATCCTAAACCATTCTCACTCCCAATAGTTTACGACACCGCTCTGAACACGAACGTGGTGGTGCTCAACACCATCCACATCGACATCATGGACTACATCATTCCGGCCAGCTGCACGGACACAGAGTTCCGCCAAATGTGGCAGGACTTCGAGTGGGAGAACAAGGTGACCGTCAACACCAGCTTCACCGACCTGCACGAATATCTCAAGCACCTGCTGAAGAGCACCAACATGAAGTGCCTCACGCCGGAGAAGGCGCTGTCCGGCCAATGCGGCTTCATGGCCGCCAACATGTACGCCAAGTGAGTATCCAGCTGTCCAGTAAAATGGAGCTGTTCTAAATGCACTGTCATCCCATTTTCTAGGTCCATTTTCGGAGAGAATGCTTTGGCCAATCTGAGCATCGAGAAGCCCGTAGATGATCCCGATTCCAAGGTGACGGGGCACATACGCATTCGCGCCAAGAGTCAGGTAAGAAACGGAGAAAATTCCCCATCCTTCCACGCTCTTTCGATCTTTCTAATCCGGAAATTCTCTTCCGAACAGGGCATGGCTTTGAGTCTGGGCGACAAGATCAGCTCCTCGCAGAAGCAGTCGGTGCAGGCGGCCTAGTGGACGTGGAACTGGACGTGGACGACCAGCCACCACCAAGAGCGACGTATCTGAACGACGTATTCGGCCTCCCGCCCGCATTCCGCCAGCTGCAACTTCTTCAATTTACATTACACGTTACACTTATGCATAAAGAATATATTATACTTAACCCCAGAATGGGAGTATTTTCATTGAGGGTTATTAGGAAAGCTTGCCATATCTGAAATACAAGTATTAAGGCCGGAAAATAAATACCACATTTTATTAACATATTAAACAATATGGCCAATTCAGCTATATCTTGGGAACGAATAGGATAAGAAAACTTGTTTGAAATATGGAATCTGAAATGATGTAGATTTCCATTTGTTCAGATTTGGACAAGGTTTTAATACAATGTTTATGATATCCAATCATGTACATATATCCCTGGCAGGCCTAACTTGTTTGAAAGTGGAATTAAGTATAAACTGTTGGTGAGTTGTGTTGTACGAGTATAAGGAGGTATTTTTATTTCACATTACGCAAGGGAAACAGATAACCATGTTGTGATTTGCAGAGTAATTGGGTTTACAAAGCTTCCAAAACATAAACTTGATCAAAGGACACCATAATTTCTCATGACTATCTATTGTGATTAAAATTCCTTGATCAATCTATTACTCCTTTAGATTTCTCTACCAGCTTAGGCTAAAAATGCGTATAATTCTATTGGAGAGGGCTTAAATAACTGCAGAAATGGGAAATTCGTCTTAGACCTGGAGCATGGGTCGCTTCTCCTTGGCCTGCAGGTTGTCGTTGGTGGTTGCATAGCCAGTTCCGCCCTGAAAAATAAAAGGAAGATCTCTCAGCGCCGGAAGGAAATGCCAAGCATGTCACACTTACTCGCTGCAGCGGTATGATGTCCTTATCCTTCAGCTTGCGATCGGTGAGAGGATGAATCATGTCCTTCCTGATCAGGCGCTCCACGCACTCCATGGTCACCACATCGCCACTTCAGGGAAAAGGAAATTATCAAAAGCTGTCAAAGCGAAATCCCAGCGAGAACTCACGTGGGACGCAGAACGGCGCAGGGCACCGCATTGCTGAGCACGTCGTGGGTAATGGGACACATGTAGCGCGCCTCCTTGGCAATCAGCGAGCGCTTGGAGTCACCGTCCTTGAGCAGCGTGAACTTGACATCAATCAGATCCTTGACCCTCAGCGGTTGCTGCGACACCGGGCAGTAGATGGTGGCATCGGGCTTCTGGGCCTTGGCCAACCCAGCATTGGGGCACTCGGAGGGCAGCCAGAAGCTGGGCAGCTTCTTCTCGTGCCCGTTGGTCATGTTGGAAATCGAGGAGACAGAGGACGAAGCGGCGGCAGCGGCGGATGAAGTGGATGGCTTCTCTTTGGCGGCAGCGGCGGCGGCGGCGGCGGAGGAGTGGGCGGGCGTCATCGCTGGCTTCTCGGCGTTGACGAAGCGCTCCATGCGCGCCTGCTGCTTGCTGTTGGCCTCCTGGCTCAGCTGGTCCTCCTCCGCGCGCCTCAGCCGCTCGTACTCCTTGAGCCGGCGGCTGTACTCGTTCTTCTTGGTCACGATGTACTGCAGGATGGCCTCCTTGTCGAACAGGAAGCCGTCCTTGGTGATCACGGGCCTGCGGCAAGGCTGCAGCGTCAGCGAGCAGCAGTCGAAGGACTTGACCGAGTCCTTGCCCAGCCGCTGGGCATTCGTCCCGTAGCCGGACTCCGCCGCGTCCCGCTTCTTCTCGTTGTAGGTGTACACGGCTCCGGCCGTGCAGTTGCGGGCGTGGCGCGTCATTTCACGGGTCCTAGCTGGTCACTAAACTCAATAAATTCCACCAAATGCTTTATTTACCAACTGCAGTGTGACCGTTGCCTGTACAGTGTGCCCGCGCCGGGATACGCCGATATTCGTGAAAAATGCCGGCCTTAATATTTAGACGATGCAAAAACCTTGACTTTTTTGGTTTTGGTGAAAGTTAAACTAAAAAACAAAACTAAACTAAAAAATGCTTGATTATAATGTCATCGAAATGCTTAGGTTGGGACACGATTGGTTTTTTCCTGTAGTTGGTTGTAACCAACAAAACTAAATTTGCTGTATGCTGTTAGAAAGCCTTACCTTTTAGCTTGAAATTGAGTTTGTAAAAAGGTGTACAGACTTGGACACTTGTAAAAATATTTGTTTCTTATTATTTTTATTAGGGTATAACATGTTCCCGTAGCAGTTAAACGAATTAAATGAAAGCTGATTGAAAATAAAACTATATGTACATATATATACACAAACATGACGTAGCATTTTTTCCAGTAAATAATGTAAAATAGCTATTGAAAAAAAATGTTGTTTCTCTCTTCGAAAATTCCTTCAGTTCGAAAATGAGAGAGAAAAGCAATATGGCGACTACATAACTCTGGTTAAGAGCGAGATAGTCATATTATAAGTTCGAACTGGCGTATTACGAAAATGCTTTCCCTCTCGCACTGCTTTAAAATGAATAGCCAAAAGTTAAAGAAAACATTAATAAATACTGTCTTGTAATATCCATTTTATTGACTCAAATTTATTTGAATTTTTGATTGAATGGCCCTCCAAGGCTGCTGCTTCCAGGCTGTTCCTCTAAGGAGCTGTTGTCCCTATCAGCCCAAAAAGTCCCCTAAACGGGGTTTTCCCCTGGAGGCCTGATCGCTTGCCTTCCTCGGTTCCTCGACTTCGTGTTTTCGAAGCTAGCGTTATTGGCAAGAGCCGCCTTAGCTGGAGCGGCCACTTGAACATAGATCTGCCGCCTCCTTGAATGCCTCTGGCAGGGACCGCCTCACCTGACCATTTACCACGGTCTTATGGCCAAGTTGCTGGATAAGATTGTCTTCTTGGCGGCCTTGTCGTTCGCCGGTAACGCCGAGCCGCTTCTGCGCAGAACATCTTTTTCTGAGAACTGCACCTTCCGCGTGGTGTGGAAGGCCGGGCTGGATAAAAAAAACCCTTTCCCAGGAGACCACTGCCCGGAATCCTGGGAGAGGTGCTATCTTCCCTAATGAGCTTGAAGAAGCAAACTGGGCTGATGTGCGAGCTCTCGCTGTCAATACAATTTGACAGAAGTCAGATGCCTCTGTTTAAGAGCGAGATGAACATACATATTCGAACTTCGAACTTCGGTATTACGAACATGCTATCCCTCTTGCACTTGCACTCACCCTGCTCGCCTTTATTTCAACCCTTAAGCCATGCGGTCATTTCATTTTTGGTGCGAAGCGGACTGGTTTATCATTGAAAAGGCGAGTAGTGTTCCTTCAAATAAATTAAAGTGAAATGAGATAATTAATATTCTTACTAATAATATGTTTTTATCGACTGAACACATTTTTTTTCCTGTTTTAGGACCTTTCTTTCAACAAGACCCTCTTGGGACCCGCCAAGGCTGCTACTTTCCAGGCCTGGGAGTAGCAGTCGTGGCAGGCAGGTCCTCCAAAGAGCTGGTGTCACGATCCGCCGAAGAAGTCGCCAGAATGGGTTTTCCACTGGAGGCCGGAGACGGAGTCGCATGGCTTCCTTGGTTTTTCACCTTCGGAGTTTTCGGTGCTAGCTTTGCTGGCAGGAGCTGCCTTTGCTGGAGTGCCCATTAATAGAGCTACCTTCTTGAGTTCCTCTGGCAGGGACCGCCTTGCCCGGCCATTTACTGCAGGCTTGTGCCTGTCCTGCTGGGGAAGACTGTCTTTTTGGCTCCCTTGTCGTTCGTCAGTGAAGCCGAGCCGCATCTGGGTACAACATCGTCTTCTTGGGACCCCATCCTGGTGGGAGACCAGGCTGGATAAGAAAACCCTATCCCAGGTGACCACTGCCCGGAATCCTGGGAGGGGCTACCTTCCCTAACGAGCCTGAAGCAGCTAACTCGGGTGATGTGACAATGCCTGTTCTGTCAATAATTGTTGACAGAAGCAAGTTTTGCGCAGCAAAAAATAATATTTATTGAACTTGAACAATAAAATAAATTAACTAAATTAAAATTGTTGGCATTGGTATTAAATATGTATGTATTTATTTTTTGTTTTCGGTAATTTACATACGGTCATTCATATACATGGGGTCGTAGTATTTTTTTTAAATGGAAAATTAAGTTTGCCTAGAAAGCTGAGTTAAAAACTCACAGAAAAATCACTTTGTTACGATAAAAAATCAAAACTACTCAAGTATTTGTTTGTTAGGTTTAATATAGATCTTTCTTATCCCAAATAAAAATATTCTTAATTGAATTCCAGAATTTCTGTTAATAGTCAATACATTCATTGTAAGCCAGCTATTTTCAGAATAATCATATTTATTCTCAACTAATTGGAGAGTGGTTTGGCTTGAAACAAGCTAAAGTGGCAGTGCTGTTCGAAAAATACCAAAACTGCTGAAAACTTAAATCCTTTCCTTTGGTACTTAGTATACTTTGCGGTATATTCATGGTGTAGTTCTTGTGGACTGGACCAAGTCCTCCGATTTCCGGGCTTATCCTTATCCCCGGATTGTATTGGCGTTAGGCGGCCGGCGATGGATTACCAGTACTTTGAGGAGGAATCGGACTACATCGATCTCGACGAGGAGGAGGAGGAGGAGGAGACGGTCGGCGGTTTGGACTACAGGTTTGGGAAAACCGAGGATGAGGACTACTATCTCGGTGGTGACGAGGAGGAGGAGGAGGAGGTGCATGGATACGGAGTCCTGGGCCTGTCCGAGCAACTTCTTGAGAGTCTGCAGAGCTGCCTGGAGCCCTCACTCGTGCAGGTCCTGCAATATGTGGCACCCATGCTGCTCCTCTGCCTGCTGTGTCGTCTCTTGTGCCTCCTGTACTCACAGCGCAAACGTCTCACCAGCCTGGCACCGCTGCACTTGATCCACTTTGGCTGCGGCCTAGTCCTGCTGCAGTTCTCCCTGGGCCACCGACTGCTTCTCCTGCTCCTGCTGGCCGCCATGGGCTACCTGCTGCTCCAACTCCTGCGGCTGGGTCGAAAAGGCGCTCAAATCCTGGCTGTCCTGACCGTGGGCAGCCAGTTTCTGTACGAGTTACTCTTTTGGCGGCGGCGCAGCGACTGGCCCCAGCTGCGCGGCATCCAGATGGTGGTCAACATGAAGCTTATCTCACTGGGATTCGACCTAACCGCCAGTGGCCAGTTGCAGGCGCGGATTCCGGGTCCGCTGGCCTATCTGGGCTACATCTACAGCCCGGCCACCTGCGCCCTGGGTCCCTGGGTGAGCTTCGGCTGCTACATCGACTGCCTGGTCCCCAGAAACGGCTGGCTGGTCAGTCTGCGACGTCTGGTGCCCAACGCCCTGCTCTGCGTGCTGGCGGTCACCGTGTCCAACTGCGTGGCGCCCGCTCTGAGCGACTTCTTTGGCGACAGCTCCCACTTCCTGGTCATGTACTGGGATGCGCTGAGTGTGCGCACCAGCCACTACTTTGTGGGCATTATGGCGCAGGCGCTGCTGGTGGCATCCGATCAGCGACTGGACGGCGCTGGCAAGGAATCGGATCTGTTGGGTCCACTGGTCTCGAAGCCCTGGCTCATCGAGTGGCCGCGTTCGATCAGCTCGTTGGTCAGAAGCTGGAACATTCCCATGCACGAGTGGCTTAAGCGGTACATCTACGCGCCCTGCAAGGTGGACGGATCGAGGGGACGCACCCTGCTGGCCGTGTTGTCCACTTACATGGTCTCCAGCCTGCTGCACGGCATGGATCTGCGCATCTACGTGGTGCTAATCTCGCTGGCCGTCTTTGCCGAGGGGGAATCTTTGCTGAGGCGGCAACTTGCGGGCGTACTGGATGCCTGCATCTCCGCGAATCTCTGTCCGGGCAAGGAGCGATGTCGGTATGGCAACTGCCCCAGCAAGCGAAGATGGAGCTCCGTTTCCTTTTGGCTGGTGAGGGCCACTAACCTGGCCTTCACGGGGCTGGCCATTTTCCACCTGGCCTATCTGGGAGTCGTGCTGCTGGGTGATGCCCTCGAAATTGGGGACGAACACGAGTCCTTCCTCTGGCACTGGCAACAGGAGGGCTATCTCAGCCACTACATCGGCGCGGCCACCATTGTCCTTTACCTGTTCATCTCGTAGACTCCCTAGGAAGATACCCAATACTCGCTATGACTGATCTACACGTATTTATAATTGTACTATTAACCGCATCCAATTGTAATTTTTGTATCTTTTCGTATATTGTAGTTTGTGTGTGTGCTGTGTGAGTACTTAACATTAAATCATTCTGTGAAACGGAAACTGTAGAAAACTTTAGTTTGGGTACCATTGAAGATCATACAAAACATAGGTGGGACAATTGGTGTGCTAAATTTCAGTTCGACCCTGCTAACTCTTTGGTTTCCCTTTGGGTTTCCAACAGGTTCAAGCCGCCTCTAAAAAGATAATCGCGTATTTGCCTTTTCCAAGTAATATTAGTGTAAATAAGGCATTTCCTATCGAAGATATTTAAATATTTCTGAAAACAAGAGATCGCACTTGGACGGCTTATTTAGATTAGACTTCTATGGTTCTTCCGCTCTCTAGGTTTTTTAGTCTTTTTGTAAAATCATTTTATAGTCAGGTCTTAAAGTGATCCTTACTTTTATTGAAATAGAAACATAGAAAACTCATCTTTCTTTTTTCAAATATTTTTTATTAATTTTTTAATGTATATTTTCTTTGTTGTTGGTTTGTTTCGCTTTTGTTTGTTGGTTGTTTTTGTTTGTTTTCTCATTGAGACAAATATTTATAACAATATTGTAATTCCTACAGATTTTTGTTTTGCGTTCATTTTGCTTCCGCTTTCCGTTTATGTTAGCTTTTATTTCAGTTTCTGTCCTCGATTATTGATCCTCTTCTTCGGGCTGTGTTTCATCCATTTGTTTTCATTTAGTTTGTTTTTACGCGCTTACGATTTAGATATTAAAATTACTAGCTTAAGAATTATGCAATGACAATAAAAATATTTATTTACTTTGTTGAATGCAACTTTTGTTTGTTTTATTTGCTTCTTTTAGCGTTCCCATTCCTCTGACTCGGCCAAAAAAAGCTGCTCTTTGAATTCGCGTTTCGTTTTTCTAGATTTCCCGTTTTGTTTTTTATGTTTTCCTCTTTGCAGAAGTTTTGATTTGGACATCAAAAATAGAGAGATATACATACATGTTTTCTTATGGTTTTATTTCCGTTTCCGGTTTTCATTTTGACATTGTTTCCGTTGCGCTACGCTAGATATAAAAGTTCGATCTTTGTCTCCCGAATTCATCATTAATTTATCGTATTTGTCCGTCCCTTCGTCCGTTTCTACCATTCATAACAACAACTGAGTTGATCACAAGAGATAACGAGAGTGTTGCACTATATAAATAATGCATATACATATGCATACGTGTGTTCCGGCCAAAATACCTCTATTTTCGATGATTCGCCAAGGGCGGGACTTGCCTACTAAAAGTATCTCCCTCCGGTTCCAAAGAAATTCACAAAATACAAAAAGTGTTCGCTAACTACGCATAAAGTTCCATATAAACCTCTCTCCTGGGGGGACAGAGAATGGAGTTTTCGATTCGTTTAAAATTATGTAACAAAGTATTTCAATTACTTAATTCCATGCTCAAATCCCAAATAGATTTTTCGATTAAAACCTAATTTTACAGTTACAATCGGCCGGCACACACGTACATACACACAAATCAACTGAAACTTGCGATTTTTGAACATATTTAATTGGGAGGCTCGCGGGGCTCTCCCAGGCCCGCCGCCTTCTTTTCTACCTATCTTCCCTATCTGCATATCCGTGGGGGGTTGGTTGACTATATCCTGACATATTGGCTTACAACAATTCGCTAAGAAATAAACACTTTCGCTACGCACGTCATGCAACGATTACGAATTAGGTAAAACAAAAAATTTAATTACAAAAGGGATGCGGATAGAATCCGTAGGGTAGGTATGTTGGTAATAGGGTCTTAGGATACAGAAACACATGTTCGTGGGTAAACTCCAGTGTCGTTAAATTAGCAAATAAACTAAGGTATAAACTAAATCATAAACATAATATTACATCATTAAATTATAAACATAATTACATTGTGTGTTCTGCTCGTCCGTCCGGCAGGTGCATCTGCCCGCCCGTCCGTCTGCGTCCTCCTAACAACAACACGATCCCCCATCCTACAGTCCATCATACAGTAAATGTACACGCTACCACATATAGCATCCTATACGTATATAAATCATGATATGCGGCCGGCCAACGGGGAGGATCGGTCATCCGTCGCTGCTGTCGGGCGTTGTCCAGAACGGAACCGCAGCGCAGCCGTCGCCGTAAACGTAACCGTAACTGGAGGCGGGGGCGCAGGCGGCGCCAGAGCCCCGCCCACATTCAATCGTTCTTGGTCTGACAGTAGAGCTCCTTGAGCGACTTGAGCTCCTCGATGAGCGCTTTGTTTTGGTTCTCTAGCACCGCCACTCGATTCTCCAGGCACTTGATGTACTCCTTCTTCTTGCGCCGACACTCCCGCGCCGCCTCCCTGTTCTTCTGCAGCCGGATCTCGCGCTTCCGGGTCTGATCCTCCGCTATCCCGCTGTTGTCTGCAAGAGATATGGTAGAGAAGTGGATGATTAGCACGGGATGGTATTCATGCGCATGCTTTCCAAAGTGGAACTGTCTGCAACTCGAACTGAATTTGATTTTTTCTTTGGGAACTCTTCTAGTCAGATGAAGGAAATCATAGGATTTTCACTGGAACATAACAACATTAACGATTATCTGCCTTTGGTAGGCACACCTTTAAGACAATATTTAAGGAAGTTATGCTTTAAAATTAATTTTAAAAAAAATGTTTTTCGTTTTTAAAACGCTATAAATAATCTATAATCTTAGGATGCATTTAAAAAACAAAGTTCAACATTCTTTAATCACAGTTCGAATTACAGGTGTTCCGCCAAATCCCATAGAATTCGACATGTTGTTGGACCGAGGCTATTACTGGTGTTGTAGGACATCCGATTGGACAGGTAGTACGAGGTGTCCAACTGCATCAGGGAGCTGTTCGCCGGATTGCCCCCCGCTCCGCTCCCCACCAGCTGGGAACCGAGCACGCCGTCGGACATGGGAAGCGATGCGCCTGGGATCGGGTTCGTTTCAAATTCGATATCGATTTCGATTCGAATTCGGATTGGGGATTTAGTTGTCGATTGTTGTTGAGTTGTTGTTGATGTTGTTGTTGATGTTGTTGTTGTTGTTGTTGTTGTTGCGGTTGTTGTTCAGAACATAATTGAATTTTTTTTTGGTTGTTTTTTGTTTTTGGGTTGGGTGGAGGAAGGCGTTCGAAAAGAAAACAATGAAAAAACAACAATAAAAATTATAAGAAAACATATTTTCCATTTTTCAGTTATTTTTTCAATCGGAAGTTTTGAAATTTCGAACTGATTTTGTTTATGAACTTGAGTGAGTGAGTGCGAGC
The DNA here is from genome assembly GCF_014743375.2 of Drosophila subpulchrella. Lineage (NCBI taxonomy): Eukaryota > Metazoa > Arthropoda > Insecta > Diptera > Drosophilidae > Drosophila > Drosophila subpulchrella. Next base: position 5,039,474 of record NC_050613.1, read on the forward strand.
GAGAACGGCGAGAGAGCGAGCGAGATAGGTAGATTTTGGTTAGTCAAAGAGAGTGCAGAGAAGCTTTTGATTACGGGTTTAAATACTGTTAGGTGAGACAGGTTGGTTGTACTTCTGATTTATTATTACATATTTTGCATGATGGGTTGTGTGTGTAACAACAACGGCAACAACAACAACAGCGATTACAGCAACAACGACAGAGAGCGAAAGAGAGGGGAAATATAGCAGGAGAGAGAGAGAGATAGAGAGAGAGTGGGGCGAGTAAGATAGAAAGGGAGGGAAAGAATGCAGCAGCAATAGTTGTAATGGTTAAGTAACGGTAAATCGATTGTTTATTGTTGCTGCTCTCTCCCTGTGTGTGTGTGTGTGTGTGTGTGTGTGAGTTGGTGAAAGGGTGCGGGTGTGGGTGAAGGGTTTATTTACAAGGAATAGGAAATTCTGGGAATCTCTACAACGCGACACTTTCCTTGCCCATTTTCAGCTGCAGTTTTCCGCCCTTTTGTTTTGTTTTTTCATTATTTTCACTTCGATTAAGCAACATCAACAACAACATCAACTAAATGATAATGAGGGCGGTGAAAGAGGGGCGGGGTTCACTTTTGTACGGCTGCCTCTAATGGTATAATGGCGTATGAAGGATATCAATGGAGAAGTCCTTTACAATCTGTGTATGTATGAGTTGTATGTACAATTCAATTGAGATCCAAACATAAGCACTAGTTGTCTTACAGACATATTTACAAGCTGTCGTCCATTATCTTTAAAATAATCTATCTTTTCAATTCATTATTGATTGCCTAAGGCAACGTTTTTGAATATTTTGCATTAAAAGTCTATAAGGAAATCTTGAAATCGTACAATTAGCAACCTCAAGGCTAGCACAAAATCTTTTGCACATTCAAAAGGTGCTCAATAAAGTGGTCATTAAAAATTCGTTAGTTTTTATACCCTTGCACAATATTAATCTTATTAATCTCATTATTTCTCATCATTTCCGATCAGCATTAAAAGCGAAGGATCTAGCCATATCCGTCTGTCCGCTTGTTAGCAAACAAGTATCTTTGTTTTTAAGCTAGCTTTCTTAAAAGTGTTCTTTCGGATCAGACAGCTTTCTTATATAGCTCCAATAGAAAGGATCGGAAAACTAAGGTTACTCTGGGAGTATTGTTATCTTTAAGATTTTAGAATTACGATTAACATGAATCTGCCGTAGGAAGGTCCAAAAATTAGAGAGAAAATATAAGTAAGTCCGTTAAAATATGGCTTTTTCTGCAAGGGCATACAAACTCTGGTTTGCCAAAGCTAGCTTTCTTTTTAGATTCATCGTTAAGACGGGTAGCACTCCTAACTCCTTAATGAATTTGTATATTTCGAATAGTAAGTCATGTTCGAATCGTTTATAGCTTAGCTCCTTTCGATTCCCCAATTCATTTTAAACGTAATTTGAAACAGAAAATATCAGTTAACGAATGGCGATATCTTTAAGCTCTCTCCAGTAAATATATGGTTTAAAAGCCCTTTCTGTGATCTGATATGATGAAAGACAATAAACTGCCAAGAATTGCTGACGAATTGGGATAACTTTAAACTATCTCATGTTAATATATGCTTTTTAAGCCCTTTCTGTGAACTGATATGATGAGAGACTATAAACTGCCACGAATTGGGATAACTTTAAACTCTCTCATGTTAATATATGCTCTATGAGCCCTTTCTTTGATCTGATATAATGAGCGACTATAAACTGCCATGATAAAACAGCGATGGATCTGCTTTTGTATATAGTTGTGAATCGATGATCTATTTTTTTCGACTAGTGATTTTGATATGGATCTTTTGCTACAGCGCACTACGAGTGTTTACTGTGTTATTTAGCCAACCGCAATTGTACAAAATGAAAGGGTAGTATGAGTATGGGGTTACAAACACTGGAGGAATGAATGAATTGGGATGAACTGACCGATCACCCAGCCATTGGGAGTGGTCAAACGATCGCCAGGCGCATGTGCATCTTGGAATGAACGATGAGTGGCGATCAGCTCGGCGATGCGTTGGATTGTTAGGCGATAGTGGTTTAAAGAGCAACAGATATATGTCTGAATGGGGGTGACAGGTGGAGAGGTCGTCCCCCGGATTTACCGCTCATATCGGGTCCGCTGATCTCGGTGAAGATCTTATTGTACGACGGCCGTCGCGTCAGCTCGCTGCGGTGGTGCTGGGAATCGTCGTCCGACAGACTCTCGTCGCTGTCCTCCGGATGCTGCGTGTTCGGTTCGGGCTTGATCTTGCACGGAAATGCTGGAGGGATCTGTGTGCGAGGTAAGCGAGGGCATTAGTAGAGTTCTGCTCGGTGGGTGCTCCCTGAGCTACGCACTTTGTTACGCACTTGCACTGCATTGCCGGGGGTCGTGTGGATAACCGTGGAGTTGGGCGGCTTGGCCACATAGACCACCTTCTGCATCGTGGCGGCGGCCAGCGCCTGTTGCTGCTGGGTTCCAGCTGCTGTCTGTATGACTCCCGAGGGATTGGCCTGTATCACGGATTGCACCTGTGGGAACAAAAGTCGAAGCCATTAGAATTGTTGCGAGGCGTAGAGGTGGACCAACTAAATACATTCTTGGCGAAAATCTGGCTAACGCAGTAAATAACACCTGGGCTAGAATCTATTAGAGGACTTTCTCGTATCCCCTCTATCGTATAATATAAGATTGGAATATTAAACGTGGGCTTCCACTTTAATGATGCCGATTTGAACAACTCAAATTACAAATTTTAAAAGCATTTCTTCAAGTGGGACTTTGAGTTTCATGTTTATAAGTGCGTTTCTAAATATTTAACCATATATAAACTTAATTGGAAATCATGTACACATGTACTATAACAACTAATATAACATAAAATATATATGCATAAATCATATTCTTAGCTACAGCACTCCCCTAAAAAGCATATATATTTAAATAAACTAAATTCCTAATATTTACCTAATTCATTATTATTATTATTCAAATTTAAAGTTTAAGGTATTTATATTATTATACTTCGTTTTAATAAAGAAGAATTATTGAAAGTACTAATAATTAAAGAGTTTAAGAAACCAATTAAAAAATTATTATCTCTGTATTCAAGACTACTTTTCCTATAATAATGTAATAGATTTTATAAAGATTTCCAGTAAGAACTAATTTTGGCATAAAGTTTTGCACATCCTGGAGTAGACCCAATTGGAATTATAGTTACTAATAATTAAAGAGTTTAAGAAGGAATCAATTAAAAAATTATAAAAATTCTGTATTTGAAGGCGACTTTTCCTATCCTAATGTAATAGACTTTATAAAGAATTCCAGGAAGAACTAATTTTGGTAAAGAGTTTTGCCCATCCTGGGGTAGACCCAATCGGAACTATTCTGAATTGTTAAGAATTCGCCTATGATATATTTTATAGATGGTTAAAGGATTTCTTCGTATTAAAACTAGTTTAGATATACTATGTAGTTTACTAGAATTCATATGAAGTTTAATGCTTAGAACGTAATTGACAAGAGATCCAACAGAGTTAAAATAAACACATATAGTTTATTCTGGGAAAGCAAAAAATTCCAATTGAGTCAAGAGTGCTGCGGTCGGGTTTTCTATCTCCATCATCCATAGAGTAATTTTAACGTAAATTGATTCCACTGAAATTCTTTGAAATGGGCTTAATACCATGGTCTATTCGAATGGAGTTTTCGTAGACAAATGCCAAAGATCTAAAATAGCTAAAAAGTAAGCGTTCTAAGTTACCTATCCCTAACCCCCATAGAGGTTGTTTAACCTAGGGTGATGCCACTGAAGTCGTTCAAAAAGCGCTTAATTCCATGGTCAGCCTAACCCAAATTAAAGCCAAAATGAACTACACCTTCAGATCTCTATTCAAATGGAGTGTTCGTAATGCCAAAGATCTGGAATCGCTAAAGTATAAGCTTTCTACAGTCTGCCTAATCCCGAGTGACCAGTTCCTGGGAGGATACCTATATCATTAGAATTCCTCGAGATGGGGATCCCAAGGATCAAACGTTGCCTGTCGTCCAAGCTCACCTGCAGTCCGTGCTGCGCCAGCGCCTGGATGGGGTATTGTATATTGCAGTTGGCGGTGGTGGTCAGCACGGTGGCTCCTCCTCCGCCTCCTCCCTGGGTGTTGTTCGTCGCCCCCGTTGGACCGCCAACCGTTGTACTTTGTGGGTTTTGTTGCTGCTGGGGGTTACCGCCTCCTCCTCCTCCTCCTCCGCCACCGCCTCCCCCCGCTGCCGCCGCCTGTTGGGCAACCACGTCGACCACGTCATTGGAGCCCGATGCCGCCGACGAGTTGCCGTTCTCCTCGACGATGCTGTTGTCCATGTTGGCGATCCTGGCGATCTTCAGCAGCACCGAGACGCTCTCCGACAAGTGCTTCAGTTTGGCTACCTTTTCCGCTTCAATTTGGCCAGCTTGAAGACGTTTCTACAAAGGGATGGATTGGATTGTGAAGGAGGTTTGAGTTCTCAGTTCTCAGTTCTCAGTGTTCGGTTTATCGGTTTCTGCTTCTGTTTCTGGGCGGGATTGGATTGGATTGGGCTCGTTTGTTTTGGGCCGATGACGAGTGTGCGATGTGATGACGATGATTATATTGTGCTGCCGATTGCTGACTGATGGAACTCAGTTGCCCAAAAACAACAACAGCGACAACAACAATAACAACACCGAGTCGTGAGTATTTCGGTGGAATGACGTCATGACAAAGTTGTGTGTGCGAGTGTGCAAAGAGGCAACAAGAATGAAAAAAAAAAAAGGAAAACAGCGAAAAATCAACTTACTTTCTGATGACATCACTAAAAACGTTGCTGCTCAGAGCTTTTGTTGTTGTTGCTCGCTCTCGCTCTCTCTTGCGCGTGTGTTTGCCCGTGTGTGAGTGTGTGTGTGTGTGTGCGCGCGTTGCACGCTGCGCTGGCAACTTGTTGAAAAGTCGCTCTCGTCGGGAAAATCTATCTAGCCAGCAAATCGCCGTGGAAGCCAGACATAGCCCTAAAACCTCAGATGAATTTCGTATAGCATCGCGAAAAGGTTTCCTTTTTTTATTTGAGAGAACCACATAGAGCACACACGCACACAGCGGCCAGCAGCGAATCGGTGCGACAAGTTGGCAGCACGCACACACACAACACTCCGCACTGCTCCCTCTCTCGCTCTATCTCACTCGCTCTCGCTGCCTGTTGTTATCGTTGCTTGCGTTCTTTTTTCTTTTCGCAGCACTGAATCGCGATTTTGGGGCGAAAAAGCCCGGAATTTGCGGATTCTGCACGGGGACGAACGCGGTTTCAACGGTCAATGCAATCGCAGGCAGCGATTTATTGATAAACTCCGTTTTTTTTTGCGCAAAAATCGTTCACTGATGAAAGTGTGACCGTGCCGGCAGGGTGACAAATTACCAGACGTTCATGGTCTTAAAAATACCGCAAAGGTTGGGAACTTGGCTGGCAACAACGGTGCCGAGCTTGGCTAAAATTAGCGCGAACATTTTAAAATATTCAAAATTTTAGCTTTTATTTTACATTTTTAACAGTCTTACACTGGTTTTTAAAAAGATTCGCCTAAAGCCCATTTATTTATACGAAGAATGCTTCGTTCGACTTAAATGATTCACTTTGTTTAAAATTTATAACAACAAATGCCTAAGGTTTTAGTTAGAATCCAATTTAAATAATTTAAAACCAAAATATTATATTTACATATAACAACTCAAATTTTTCTTTTTATTATCAACTAATAGCACAACAAAACCCAAACCACATTGGGAAATTATAATAATATTTTAGTTCAATAAAAACTAAAAAGCCCTCTGCACAAGCAGTAGCTTTTTGTTGGCTATTTTATATTTTTTCTACACTTTAACAACAGCCCATTCATAGAAGGCAAAAAAACAATTAGCCCAAATGATATTCCCGGCTAATTAGTTTACAGCCCAATTGGCTATATGCGCTGGCCATGACGTCATCGCGACAAAAGCGGAAAGTTTAAAACGTAAACGGCCTAAAAAACCAGACCTGCAACAGCTTTAAATCAATAGTTAATTAGTGCAATGGAAAGGGGTAGGAACTGTTCCCTATTCCCTATAATTTCCATTTGCATTATTTAGGCTGCTTTTTCAATCGACTTCCTTTTGAGTGACATAATAATTGCCATTAATTACAACGTCGCACAAACCCTGTACCGCCTTTCCTATCGCTAGAGGTCCTCAAAACGCCGGACTGTCTACGCGACCCCATGGACTGACTGACTCACTGCTTAAATGCGAGGCCCTGATGTATGTACGTACTTCGTATTACTTTTGCACCAGCTGACATCACTCCCTAATGAAGTTTGACCAATGTAAATACTATATTACATAGTATACTATATATAGCTTGTACTATATAACACCTGCGGGCACCACCATAGCCGTAGAAACCCTGTCCATAACATCGCTCAAATAAGCGGTGTACGATTTGGGAGTTCAATCACACTGGGGTAGCATATCATCTCTGCTCAGAAAAAAGTTAAGTTACATCGTTCGTGTTTTCTGAATAATAACTAAGGTAATAGTTTTCGATAGCTTGAAAATAAACTTTCGGACAAATATGTAAATAAATAAATATTTCTAGAAAATGGATGAATGCTTGTACAAATTTTTATGTTTGTTGGTTAGTTAGATTCTGTTAATTAAGAAGCTGCTTTTTTATAAAAGTCTAGTTGTCAATTTTTAAGTTGAGGAGAATTCTAACCTAAAGAGATATACATAGGTACTATAATTTTAATTACTTTGATTAATTTGATGTGTACACTAGTAAAAATAGTGCACATAGTAAACGTTAATTTTACATATACGACTTGCTTGTAGTTTAAAAAAGCTTAATTATAATAATCTGTAATAAAAAGATGTAGTTACCTTGCAGAAAATATTAAAACCAAGGTTGAAGGAAATTAATAATCGTGCTTTGACCTTTGATATAAACTTGCGTCTAGGCAGTTTAAATATGGGTTATTCAAAGGGTGTTAAACAAATAATGAGTTCACAAAAGGGAACGCAAGCTTTACTTCCGAACTATTACACTCCTTGCAACGAACCAAACCATTGAGAATTCATTAATTTATAATGGTAGCTTTGATCGGAACTGTACTTCTTTTTTGATTAAAGAGATTTGGTTGTGGTACTTTTTCCCTTCCAACAGATGTTGCTTTTAGACATTAGCAGTAAGCTCAAAGTTGTTGCTGTTGCATTTCAATCAATTCCAATCAGTTTGCATTTTGCTTTTGGCTTTCGCTTTGCACTAGCCGCACCCCCTTTCGCCCGTTTCACCACCCATTTTTTGCACTGTGTATTGGCATACGCAAAATTGACGTCAGCATTATTTATTTTTACTCGTTTCCACTGCGTCGGTGTTCGTGTTTGTGTTTGTGTTTGTGCTGGTTTGTCTTATGCGAGCGTATTGGTGAATCTCTGCCGCCTGAGTCCCACACCCCCAACCCCCAACCCCCTCTAAGCACCTCTTTCTTTCTAACGCTGTTTGCTTGGCTGAATTAATTAAAACTAACTGAATGTGCAATAACAAAAAAGAGAGCCACAACAGTTATTACTTGTCATGGACAAGCTTAGAACAAGAAGAACGAGCGAAAGAGCAGGAGTGCAAGCGAGACAGAGCCATTGGCGACAGGTGCTACCCGCTCGTGCGACAGGGACAGACAAAGAGCGAAAGATAGAGAGAGGGGGGGAGCAACTGCACATGGCTTTACGCCGGGATTACCGTACAATTTTGATAAAGCCCCACCCACCCATCTCCCCCCTCAGAGCCTGCACCGTAAACAACTGGAGTCCTTATAGGGGTTTCAGATATTACCCTTACCATAGGCACTCCTAACTAACATAATATTCTAAGGTTATAATGTTTGATCTCTCTTTTTCGGCACTAATTCTATTTTATTTTTCACATCTCTAGGGGTTTCAAGTTTTGTTTGAAAAGAGATCAATATTGTTATTTAAAAGTAAAATATGAATATTAAAGCGAAATTTGTTCTTAAACAGGAAATGGTTAATTTTTCTCACAGTGCTCGCTATCAGTTGGAATGAAAGCTTGTGTTATCATGACGGCGTAGTTGCCGGATAATTATGCACGACGGCCCCAACCAGTTGAGCTCTTTAAATGTGCAAGATTAGCGGGTATTCGTGGAAAGGGCTGTTTCACTCTGCGATCCCAATTTTTCGCTCTGCACTTTCTGAGTGATTCCCCCATATTAGTCAGCGGTTATTAACGATAGCGTCGATATCTAAGCGATTTTTTATAGCAGTGTCAAGGCAATATGATTGCATAGAAAATAAAGTTCGCCGTGAACCAAAGATTAAATTGTTAATATAAGGTCGAGGTTCAAGTGCAGCCACAATATATTTTTATATTTTGCATTACAAAAAATTTGTATTATCGTAGTTAAAATATTTAAATATATTGCTTTGAAATTATTTAAATTCAGATTAATCACCGACTTGTTTAGCGATTTTTGGTTCTTGGATGTCAACGGCGTTGCTTTATCAGCCCTTTTGCGCCCCACTTTTCGTCAATAATTCATTGATAAGCATAATCCTTGCCTCCCTCTTTCCTTCTTTATCTTCTTGGCCCTTTTGCTTCACTTTTCGCTGTTATTCGCATCCACTTCACACATGCTGTCCCCCTGCCCCATTGTTTTCCTCTCTTTCCCCCTTGAGGATCAGCACTAGAAATGTTTGTTTTTGTTGCAGTTACGCATACTCACACTCCCACTTCCACCCCCGTTCTCTCGGCCTTTCTCTCTCACGCTCTTTCGCATACCCTCAGCATACAGTGGAACCTTTATAAGTCGAACCACAGTCGGGCCACAGAAAATTCTAATTAAAGTGACTTTTTTCCAAGAAAATATGTACATATGTATGTAAATATGTATTTTTAATATGTTCATGCCGCTTTTTTTTATCGCTTAAAAGTTGCTCCATATACATATGTATATACATCAGAATATATCATCATCTTTTGATACCCCAATGAAAAGGTTAAAAATCTTTTTTCAACATTATTTATGTATAGTGTTATTATAACATTATTTATGCATAGTGAAATGTGATGAACATGTTTTACCCAATCAGTTTTTCTAAATATTCGCGTTAGGCAGGTTCGACTATATCTGTGTTTATCGCTTACCCGTTTTGGTTGTTGCTTTGTTGTTGCTGCCTGTTGACGTTTGCTGACTAATAACAATGAAATCTTTGCATAACGGCAAACACGGGCACTACACGGAAAAAAAGAATAACTACAAAAACTACAACACAACACGCGAGTCTGTTTGCGCTCCGTCTCTTTTTGTCCGCCCGTAAGCTGCAAATTAAAAACCGAAAAACCGACACAAAAAGAATTCAATTCGCGTTTGTTATTGTAGCTCGTTTTCGTGTCGTTTGCTTTGCATTTTAGCGATTACGTCAAGACTTTTGTTATTTTACTGATTTGTATTTGATTACGCGCTCATAAACATACACACATACGTACGTATGTATACAGCAGAGCTATAATTATAAGCACACTTGCACTGAAAAAAAAAGCGGCGATGCTCTTTGTGATGTTGCGATCTTTTGTTTTTGGCGCTCAAAATTCGCTGCTTTTGAATCGTCACCTTCGCTGTTGTTGTTGCCGCCTCTGTTGCTCTTTGTTTTTGTTATTCCGTTGTTTCTCCCTATGCCGCCTCTATGCTCGAGTGTGCGTGTGTGTGTGTGTTTTGGGAAGGCCGTCTGTTCTCTACGTAGCTCTAAAAAGCACTGATGATGACTGACTAACCAGCGGCGGCGCCGGCAGCGCTGCCACAGCTGAGCAAGCATATGATTTGGAGCTTCCTCTCTCGCCCGCGCCCGCCCCCGCTCACCCCCCACGCTCACCCTCTGCCATACTATTGTTTCGTAATTGGCCGTTACTCCGTTGGAATAACTTCTTGGGCAGCAACAACAAAGCAACAACAAAGAGAGCAGCGCGCCACGTCAAAGTCGACGTCGTTGTTCTTACTCACCTATACCTCATACACTCACCCACACACACACGCCGTGCATGCATAAATATTTTTAAATAGCAAAGGCGAGAGCGAGATAGCTGCTGACGTTATCGCCCAAGCGCACAGTTATGGCGTAGCAGAGCTTGCTTGCCGACTCGCTTGCGCACACGCAGTGGCAGCTATCGCCCTCTCTGTCGCGTAATCGTTCACAGTGCTGCATACTTTTCGGTGCCAATTTCCATGACGATTCGTTCAGAGAGAATGAGAAGGAAAGGCAGGAAGAGAGGGAAGTGGGAGAAAGGAGAAATGGAAATAGATGCGGCTTCAAATGCTACTTCAGTTCCACAGCCATCTGTTGTCGCCACTTGCCTTCTCTATCGCTCGGCCTTTTCCGATTCTATTGGAAATTGACATATTTCCATTGAGAATCAGCGGCCGGCAGCCTCCCAATAAGAAGTAGCTCTGCTCGATCTCTGCCGCAACACGCACAGTGTGGCTCATTCATGAACTGTTTAGTGCAATTTACACACACAAAAGGAAAAACAAATTGTAGTTGTATTGGTTGCCGACCGGTGTTGTAGTTGCATTTCGTATGTTTTTATTAGCAACCCTTTTTGTGCGCAGAACACTGTACTTCAATCAAATAAGAAAGCATAAAAAGGATCAGTGGAACCGAAGATACATATTTATTTTTCAGATGGAATTGGCTTACCTTCCACAACTTGTTTGCTCTTACTTCTACGCTCAGGGGGATATTTTGTTTATTACAAATTCGGTGTTGCAATGTTCGACTTTCCATATTGGCATATCCGATTGCTATATATGTACACTCAGGGAAAAACACCGCGCTAAAATCAAGTAAAAAAAGACTTGATTTAAGAACGATTTCATGCTTGCCATTTAAGAACGTTCGTGCTTAAAAAGTTCCCACATTGAGCACATTTTGGATTTACATATCTAATAATTCCCAACTGTTTATTCTGAAAGTGCTCGGTATATAAGGCGCATAAATTACACAGTGTTAATGCCCGTGAGCGGCAGGCCGTAAGTAATCTTAAAATATTATTATTATCAAAAAAAATAAAATATTATTATTAACATATCTCGTTTATTTCAGTTTCCAATACTTATTTCTCTTACTAGCGTATAATTAAAACCCACTTAATGTACATATATAATAATATATATAATGTACATATGTATATTGATTTAAGAATTATTCGTCCTTAAATCATGACTGCCACATTCTTACTTTATTATTAAATCGGTCTTGTTTTTAGTACAAATCTTATTTTATTATTACTTATTTGTAGTCTTACTTTATTATTAAATCGTTCTTGTTTTTAGTACAAATATGGATTGATTTAAGAATTCTTCATAATTGAACCTAGACCGAAAGGTTCTGAAACCAAGTATATTCGGTCTTGAAAATTCGTGCTTTTTGTTCTCGGGTTCTGTATTTTCCATGCTTGGCGAAGATTTGACACCGAAAATGCTTGATTCAAGCACGAAATACATGACTTTTTTTCTGAGTGCACATATGTACATATATACATACAAAGAAGCCTTGCTTTATTTGTTTTTTGTAGGTTTTTACATTTATTCAAAAGTGATTCGGTAACAACTTTGAGCAGGAAAGAAAATGGCAGTGTGGTATTTAAATAAGGGTTAAGTAAAGTATAGAAAACTAGGTTATATTATTTTTTGCAGAGTTTTGATTGTAGTTAATGAGAGACCACCTCTTCTGTTATTCCAGCCACCTCTGTAGATAGGCGCGTGCCAAACTTTGGCTTAATTCAGAATCCCAGATTTTATCCCTCGTTGTCAGGGTCAAGTCACGCCCTCGAATGATTTTCCTTTGGCCGTATTTCCCCCCCAATTTTCCTATTCCTCTTTCTGGGTCATGGCTTCGGGCTAACGGGGATAAGATTTCACTTTGCTAACGCCGGGAATGCGTAATGTTTACCTTTTCGCTAACCCCCTAGCACAATTGTTTTTTTCCGTTATCTGTGTGTCTTTGTATCCACCCATCCAGCCCCGCCCACTTTCGCTGGCTTGAAGGGCGAAAGTTTTCGTTGTCGCGTGTGGCTCACATGGCGTATGCGTTACGTGGGGCAGACCACATTGAGTATACGCCGCGTTGCCTGCCTGTGACAGGCGAAATCCACTCAAAAGCGCCGCTCACCTGTGCCCGCGCAGCGTTTAATATGAATTGAAACTGTGATCTGCTTGTGGCATTTATTTAATGGGAACGAAGACTGCTCGGAGGCGCGTTAAGCGAATTGCTACCGTAGAAAAAAAAACCCTTTGTGAAAAATTCATAAGCCAGCAATATTAACCCACCAAGAATACTTACCGAATATTGCAAAATTAAATTTCATATTTGGTGGGATTAGATAAGTTGGAAGCTAAAGATATTAAATTGAATATTCAATTAAATTTGTTTTGGTTTTACACATTTGCTTCTCAAATAAATGCGAATTTATTAAATTTATTTATTACGTTTACGTTAAAAAAAACGCTTCGTAGAAAATTCATAAGCCAGCAATATTAACCCCTCAAGAATATTTACCGAATATTTCAAAATTAAATTTAACATTTGGTTGGCTTAGATAAGTTAAAAACTAAAGATATTAAATTGAATATTCAATTAAAATTGTTTAGCCTTTACACATTTGCTACTCAAATAAATGCAAATTTATTAAAAAAAGAAGAAAATGTAATTTGGAAATCAAATGAAATACGTTTACGTTTAAAAAAAAAAACCTTTGTGGAAAATTCATAAGCCAGAAATATTTACCCACCAAGAATATTTACCGAATATTGCAAAATTAAATTTAATATTTGGTGGGCTCAGATAAGTTGGAAGCTAAAGATATTAAATTGAATATTCAATTAAAATTGTTAAGCCTTTACACATTTTCTACTCAAATAAATGCGAATTTATTAAAAAAAGAAGAAAATGTAATTTGGAAATCAAATTAAATACGTTTACGTTTAAAAAAAAACTTAGATAAGTTGCAAACTAAAGATATTAAATTGGATATTCAATTAAAATTGTTTTGCCTTTACACATTTGCCACTCAAATAAATGCGAATTTATTAAAAAAAGAAGAAAATGTAATTTGGAAATCAAATTAAATACGTTTACGTTTAAAAAAAAAACCTTTGTGGAAAATTCATAAGCCAGAAATATTTACCCACCAAGAATATTTACCGAATATTGCAAAATTAAATTTAATATTTGGTGGGCTTAGATAAGTTGCAAACTAAAGATATTAAATTGGATATTCAATTAAAATTGTTTTGCCTTTACACATTTGCTACTCAAATAAATGCGAATTTATTAAAAAAAGAAGAAAATGTAATTTGGAAATCAAATTTTACCTTTACCTTTTATACATTTGATTCTCGCATTTAATTTTATATAATTGTGAATTAAAATTGTTTTTCATTGCGTACAAGAATACTTATCAAATGTGGCAAAATTAAATTAAATGTTTGATGGGCTCTAGATAAAATGGAAATTCGTCAATTTCAATTGAAAATCAAATTAAATTCGTTTACCCTTTTTACATATGATACTCGCATTACATGCTAAATAATTGTGGATTTAATAGTTTTTTTATCTGCTTACCAAAGTTCAATTATATATTTTCGGTTCGCCATTTACGGCTCACATTACATCCACTAATTGATTTAATTCCCTTGGCTGCTTGCACAAAAAAGTAAGACACTAAATATGCACAGAACATGTGGTTTAATTATTTTAGCAGCCACGCAAGTGCACAAATGCTCTCTGCTTTCGTGTTTTTTTTGTAATTATGTTTTTCCCCGAGAATAATTCACAAATTAGTTTTGGCGAAAGTTTCAATGTCGGGGGCTAAATATAGCGGCACCGCCGTGGGGTTAAGAGCGCTGGGCGAGCGTGGGCATCAATGACGCAGGCAACAGGCAGGAAGCAAAAGAACCGGGCGGCGGGGAGTGCGGCCCGCAGGTCCCAGTATAAATGGCAAGGGGAGAAAACAAAGAAAAGCGGAAAATCGAAACGTCACCAGACACAAGCCCATCAACAAGCTGAAGGTGTATTTGCGGGCCAAGCCTGCGCCGCCGCCTTTTCCTCGTCCATTTCCATTTGCCGGGAAAAGCGGAAAAAGGACGCAGACAAAGCGGTTTATGCGTGGGTCGCCATGCCCGCGTTGATTGACAGCTCTGCCTCAATCTGTCTCTCTCTCGCCCCTTTCGCCATTGTTTTGCTTTTCACAGATAAAAAACACACGGCATAATAGTCCTTTACAAATACCAGGAAAATCATCTTTATCGGGCATTTAAGGTTTTTAAAGAGCTATTTTAGCGCCCAAGGGCCAGCGACTATACGAATTTCTGAAAAATTAAATGCGAACCATTAAAAAATTACATTGGGGTCGTTGAATTCTACTGTCGAACAGAGAAAAGGAGCTATTGACCTATTTTTCGAAAAGGTTTTTGAAAGGACTTACAAAAAAATGTAACCACAAATGAAAATGAATCTAGGAAAGGAACTAAATGTAAGACAGTACAACAAAATTTGATGGTAAAAAACAAGTTCATTGAGTTCTATTGTCATGGATCCAGAAGGGGATAAAGTTGATCTATTTTTCGAAAAGGCTTTCGAAATTATTGCCACAAAATTTAATCAAAAATGATAGTTAGTCCTTAATATTTAACATTTTCATTGAAAATAACCGTTTTTAAATGCTCAATTACATTTCTAAGTATATAAAGTATAGGCGGTCGACACTAAAATAAATGTATACCTATATACAGAAAGAGAGAAATAAATCCCTCCTATAGACACCTTTGAATATATTTATAGCTCTAGTAATTCTAACCGAAAATAGATGGAGTTCTGGTGTTGTAAAGGTGCCTGAAAGTATACTCCGATATCTAGAAATCTTATAGATACTTACCGAAAGTGGATGGGTCTTATATTTGCAGTATACTTTTGGGCAGCATTTATATTTATAGCTCTAGTAATTCTAACCGCGAATATATGGAATTTTTGAGTTTTAAAGTGTCTGAAAGTGTACTCCGATATCTAGAATTCCTATAGATACTTACCGAAAGTGGATGGGTCTTAGATTTGCAGCATACTTTTGGGCGGCATCTTACGTGATTTGAAACCTCCAGTGTTTTTTTTTCCAGCTTGCATCTCCAATAATGGCTCACTGCCGCGCAGATAAAGTTAGAATCTTCTAGTTCAACTAAATCACGGCATAAACCTGTTGCCTGTTCCGCCCAACCGCTTAGATAAACACGCCCACCCACACGCCCACTCACCCAAGCACACACACTCACACGGCTGTAGTGCAAAAATTGAGTTGACGCCTGGCAAGCAAACTTAAGCTGTCATCCACATGCCTGGAAAAGCGACGGAAAAGCAACGGAAAAGCAAAGGAAAAGCGGTGCAGAAGCGGTGAAAAAGCGCGGGGCAAGCACACATGCGACTGAGGGGTGGGCTGATGGGCTCCATGAGGTCGCTTGGTGTCATGTTTACTCGCCGTTGCCACGCGACAACTTGTTGCACGTCCTGGCCCCAATTCACTTCCTCCCCCCCCCTCCCGATCCTTCGAGCGACATAAGGAAGCTCTAAGGAAGTCGCAAAGGAAGGGTGGGGGGGGGGGGGAAACAGAAATGGGAAGCCAACTTCCAGAACTGGATCCACAAAGAGCCTGGTGCTCCGCTCGTTACTCTAAACACTATCGAAGAGCCACATAAAATTATCTTTTTGAGGGAAGTATATATACGAACAGGTTGTCAACAAGATGATACCTTTCTCTTTACTCTGATAAGCCCTTGTTTGCGAGATATTACCAAAAAAAGTGGGTTATTATTAGAAAGATATTTATTGTGCGACTTGTTAGGCGGTATTAGGGAAAAGCCTTTTCTGCTGAAGGCTTAAGGGATTTGCGAGCCACTTGTGAATATGTCTAAAAGTAGGCAATTATTGGCATTTATAGACTTACCCCCAAAACAGAACTCAGGCTCTGGGAGAGCACCCCTTTATATGAAGGATATACGATTGCTTTACTTAGTACTTTTTGATTACTTTATTTTTCATCGAAATCGTCTCACCACCAGGAAAGTGTATCACCAGAAAGGGAAAGTGGCCACGGAATACCAACGAACACAGCCCAATCTCTTAATGATTTTAATTAACAAAGTTTACCCCGTCACAGGCTCACGAACTTGACCAGCTTGCGGCCGCTCCGCCGGAGTAGCACCTTGCCCAAGGGCTGGCCGAAGCCCTCGAACTGCTGATAGACATGCAGGCCCCGCACCACCGTCGCGTGCACCACGCCCCTCAACCTTCGACCCGCGTACGGGGTGGCCTTGGTGGCCGTGTAGAGCTGCTCCGGCCCCACGGTGAACTCCTCCTCGGGACTCCACACACAGAAGTCGGCGTCGTAGCCCTCGGCAATGCGGCCCTTGGAGGAGGACAGGCCGCACAGCTTCGCCGGCTCCTGGCACATCAGCCGGTGAATGTCGGCCACAGTCAAGGTGGATCCTGGAAAATATGCATAAGTCAGTGGGATAGCGGCTATGGGGGCTATGGGGGCTATGGGTTGGGGAAAGCACTTATTTCCGGTCTCTTTGTGGCTGCAATCTAGCTCAGATTTGCGGTCTCCTCACCTCTACATCTTTCACAGTCGTCGCCAGTTTGATTATTGCCCTTTTATCCATATAGATAATACATTTAAATGTGTCTTTACTCAAAGCTACACGAATTGTCTTTCAAAGGAATATAAGATTTCAATCTCCAAGTAAAAACCCTGCAGATAAGTGCATTTGGCATTCTCAGAATTTAAATTATAGAAAATGAATTTCTGTTTTCGTGATAATAAGTTCAGAGCTATGGCGACTTTAGGGGATTCATTGCAATGATGAAAAACTTCTATAAATAAGCAAACAAAAACAAGGAAGAACGCTATAGTCGAGTATCTCGATTTTCCCTTATACAATGCACCCTTTTACTCAACGAGATTGGATATCAAATGGCGTGGCAGCATTTTGTTTGTTTCCCATTTTTAATTAGAGCTTAAAAACAACACGTCTTCCGTGGAAATGAATAAATTTAAAATAGAACCGAGCTTCCTGGAATTCTGGACAAGCAGTCATGTGCATTGTGGATGCCTGCGTGGGTTCTCAGAAGTGTGTGGGCCCTAGCAGCTATTCAATTTGTACAAATATAAGCCCCGAACAGCTGCTGCACACGCTGCGTATACTTCATATTTGCTATTCACTGCCCGGCCACTGGTGTTAATGAGGGGGGTGCTCGATGGCTTACCCCGCTGATTGGCTGCCGTCCAGACGACGGGCAGGCTGAGCTGCACTGAGTTTATGCCCGGCCAGGCCTTCAGGAAGTTGCCACGCCCCCTGCCGCAGGTTAGGGCGCGTGCGCCTGGCGTCGCCGGCGAGTGATCGCTGCCAATCATCCGGATGGCTCCGCCCAGCCGGAGAGCCGGCCACAGGTGCTCCTGATTGCGGCGCTCCCGAATCGGTGGCCATGTCTTGAACTCAGTCCCGCACTCGGGCACCTCCTCGGCCGCCAGGGCCAGATAGTGCGGACAGGTGTCCAGCGAGAGCTGCCCGCCCTGCCGGCGGCACTCCTCCACCAGCGGCAGACATTGGCCGCAGCTCGCATTCAGGATGTGGATGCAGCGCCCCGGGTGGCGCCGGGCCAGCCGGCAGAGCAGCTGCGTCGCCGAAATCTCCATGTCGGGTGGTCGGGTGGCCAGGAAAGTGCCGTACTCCCGCGGCGCCTCCTCGTCGGCATCGATTTCGGTGGACAAAGGCAGTTCGGCGTGAACCTGTTGCAAGTGAAGTGGCAGGCATTTAATACAGAATTTACTTTCGAATCACAGACAACAGCTGGATTGTTTGGACTAACCATGCAGATTCTTGAGGTTCCTACGCAGTGCGAGTTTTATTTAGCCGAGTGCTTCGACTACATACTAAAGTATGCTAGACTTTTTACAATTTAACATAACTTTAAGGGGCATAAATTGCTTAATGTTAAAATTAATGAAAATACAATTAACAAAATATAAATAAAGATGCCACACGAAACATACTAAACTATGCTACACTACTTATTATTTAATATAAATTTAAGGGGCATAAATTGCTTAATGTTAAAATAAACGAAAATAAAATTAACAAAATAAATAAAGATTTCACAAAAAACAAAAAAAAATAAATTTTTACTCAGTCGATTTTTCAAAAATCTTTGGTAACAGAACTTTAACGACTTAATATTTCTTAGCGGCTCTAATTTTGTTTGGTTGTTTCAATCTGATTCTTGATGGTGTATTGAAAAGGATGAGCCTATAATTCTTTTTTTTTAAATGAAAAACAGAAAAAAATGTAAAATTTCCCGACTTTGGCTTCGCAGCTGAAATGTGTGAATTAACCATGCAGATTCTTGGGGTTCCTACGCAGCGCTTGTTTATTTTAGCCGAGTGCTACGACTTCATACAAAAGTATGCTACACTATTTACAATTTAACATAACTTTAAGGGGCATAAATTGCTTAATGTTAAAATTAATGAAAATACAATTAACAAAATAAATAAAGAGGACACACAATACCACAAATATAAAGTTTTGCTAGACGATTTTTCAAAAATCTTTGGAAACAGATCTTAAACTACTTAATATTTCTTAGCGGCTCTAACTTTGATTGGTTGTTTTACTCTGATTCTTGATGGTGTATAAAAAGGATTGTGCCCTATAATTCTTTTTTTTTAATGTAAAACAGAAAAAAACGAAAAATTTACCGACTTTGGCTAAGCAGCTGGAATGTGTGAATTAACCATGCAGATTCTTGGGGTTCCTACGCAGTGCCTGTTTATTTTAGCCGAGTGCTACGGCTACACACAAAAGAATGCTACACTATTTACTATTTAACATAACTTTAAGGGGCATAAAATGCTTAATGTTAATATAAATGAAAATCAAATTAACAAAATATATAAAGATTTCTCACAAAAATATAAAGTTTGGCTTAGTCGATTTTTCCAAAATCTTTGGTATCAGATCTTAATCGACTTAATATTTCGTAACGGCTCTAAGTTTCTTCGGTTGTTTCACTGTGATTCTTAAAGGTGTATTGAAAAGGATTGAGTTCTATAGTACTTTTTTTTTTTAATGGGAAACAGAAAAGTACATATGATTTTCCGACTGTGGCTTGGGTTACCTATGTATATCATATAAAATTCAATAAACAATATTTACGAAAATTAATTATTACGAAAAACTGGATCTTTCTAACTACACAGCGTAAGTATATACTCTTCAGCTTGTCTTTCCGAGTTTTGTGCTGCCATTTTAAATTCTCTACCTCCTACTCTTGAAGTATTTTACTCACCGCTATGACAGCTTCGCCTTCCTCCTGATCCTTTTCCAGCCGGCAAAGGGCCTCCTCCAATTGAGCTTCGTTTACGGCGGGAAATTCCTGGGAGACGGGCGCCGCGGAGCCGCACAGTGTGCACTGCAGACCCATGACCCCGGCGGCCAACAGGGGAGCCAGCTGATCTCCGTTTCCGGGAACGAGGCCGCCCCAGAAGCCCACGTCCACGTAGATCTTGCCCCGTGCCGTCGACGTCTTTGCCTTGAGGGCCGCCACACTTACAGTGGGCGGTGTGGCATTGGTGGGTCGGTCGATGATGGTGGTGAAGCCGCCGGCCGCCGCCGCCTTTGTGGCCGTCACAAATCCCTCCCAATCCTTCCGACCCGGCTCGTTGATATGCACATTGGGATCAATTAGGCCCGGCATCAGAACCAGGTCCCCGAAATCATAAACCGATTCCGACTCTGTGTTGTACAGATAGGTGTTGACCTCCTGCGGGGAACATAGCACTAAGTAGGGGGATTTCGAAATATCATCTATATCACATGGTGTATGGGGTCGCAACACTTACCCTTCCGGATAATGCCTTCCGTATCGACGATAATACCGCCATGGATCAGGGAGTTATGGCTGCCATCGCCCAGAAAAATTCGCCGGCTGAGGAACAACAGATCCATTCTAAAATCACCTGTCTACTGAGCGAGTTTCCTCTTTAGCTTTCTAGTCTACATATTATTCTATTTTCGGAGATCAGGAGAGTGCTTTCTGGTAAAGAGAGCGAGAGCGATTCTTATTCAAATACCCCTGACTGATGTGTGTTCGCTTGGGTAGATCAGGCAGAGATCTTATATGTACTATGTATTATATTAAAGAAATGGTATTGAGAGGTCACTGAAAAATTGCATTTAAGATAAAAAGGGAAAACATAGATGGCAAATGATCTCTCCCATACCATTTCTTCAATATAATAGATTGTACATATAAGATTTAGTAAGTAAGTAAGTAAGCTATAACTTTTTAGTTAATATGATGACGAGAATATATTAACTAATATTATTCGGCCGGGAAACAATTTACTATATTATTCAAAAACAAAAGGCAATATATTGCTAAAACCGAAAAATCCTATAAATCCAAACAATCAAAAAATAAATATAATACTAAAATTATTATATTTTAAGCACAAACAAATTGGTTACCAACTATTCATCATTATATATTTTTTGTGACTGGAGCTTATAGTAAAAACAGTTGTATGTTAACTAATAGAAAACAGATTTTTTAAGTTTGTAATACCTGCGTAATTTAGGATTGAAAGCTGATTAGAAAAGTGTTATTAAAAAGAATGCTACAAAAAATGTAAGCCAAACTAACCCAACCCAATCTTGGTCTATATATTACAATTTTGTTTGTTTATTTCTTAATGTTCCCCAGATATGATCCCAAATCGTTCTAGGGCTTGGAGCCTAAAAATTCTGACCTTTCCCGTTGAGTAATTGAATTCGCCATGGAACTTTGGCAGCTCGCCTTCTCTTTACTCCCCGCTTTTTGGCTTATTAAAAACTAGAGAGGAAAAACAAAAACGAACCATTTTGTTGACCCACAGCGGAAAAGGCCAAAATCTGCTTATAGAAAAGCTAACCCATACACACACTTGTGCATGTGAGTGCCTTTCCGTTTTGGTGGGTGTTATGTGTGTGTTCAACTTTATTAAAGTGCCGTGTACAACTTTTGAACGATTTTTTTGTGCTCGTCGAATTAATTTTGTGTTTGTTTAATTTGTGAAAAATATTTTAATTGGTGGCGCCACCCAGTGGAAGCTTAGCAAACCTAAAATAGAGGCGTTCGGCATGCGGCAAAAGCAACAGTAAAAACAACAGTAAAAGCAAGACAAAAACACGCAGGCGAAAGCGAAAACGGAAAAGCAGACGAAAATGAAACCGAAACCAATAACGAGGCGCAACGATACGCATACATACACGCCAAACTGCCTCCGTCTGCGTGTGTGTGCCAGTGTGTGGGAGGATGAGGAAGAGGGAGAGGGCACGAGCGAGTGAGCGGGAAGACGAATGCAGCGGACGAGCCGAGTGCCGAAATAAGAAACGTTCCACTTGTTGTTGCTGCTGCACAGCGAGAAATTCGGGTGCGATTTTTAAAAATATCCCAATTATTAAACCATATTTTGAGTAGACTATTTACATAAAAAAAGCCATGGTAAATTGGGCTATTGAGTTATTTCTGTTGAGTGCGAAAGACGAAACATAATGAATACCATTTTGATACTCGCCTAAATGTCAGTTAGGGGCGAAAAATTAAATAAATTTCTTTTAAGATGCCACACCGTTTCCTACCCCATAACGTATGTATATATATTCTTGATCAGGATCACTAGTCGAGTCGATCTAGGCATGTCCGTCTGTCCGTTAGAACGCGTGATCTCGAAAACTATAAGAGCTAGAGGGTTGATATTTCAGATTTAGATTCCTTATCTTCGTAAGCAGCGCAAGTTTGTTACGCGAACATGCTACGCCCCCTTTGACGCCTACAAACCGCCCAAAACTGTGGCTCCAACAGTTTTCATGATGGAAAAAAAGTTTTAACTGAAATGTATTGTTCTCGTCAATACCTATCGATTGACCTAAGAAAAAGTTTGCCCCGCACACTCTAATGCCCACAATCGCCCAAAACGCTTAAATATGTCTCCCGCCCACACTAACATATATTGAAATCGCCGGCAGGTGGCGCTTTACAATCTCGCTTTGCTGCTTGTACATATATCTCCATCTCCCTTTTGCTTCCTTTAGCTAAGTAACGGGTATTTGATATTCGAGGCACTCGACTATAGTGTTCTTTCTTGTTATATTTTAGGTCGCAATAAATCAAAAGCTAATGAATAAAAGTTAATTTAAGATAGGTAGATAGATTTGTATGAGGGATCTTTTTATATTTGTGATATTTCTAATAATTCTGCCACTTGCCTCATCTGTGAGATACATTGACGGTTTTCGCCCCACCCTATAAAAATGTATTCTGCTATGCATAAATATTAAGACATTTAGAAAAAGTTACTGAATAAAATTCATTTATTGCCCATGAATATAGAATTTATCGAAACATTTTAGATGCATATTACTTCTAAATCAAACTTATGTTTCGTATCACAGCTGAGATTGCTTTAGGAAGCTGACAAATTTTCCTAATTATACCTGTTACTCGTTAAGTAAAAGGGTGTACAAGATTCGTCGGAAAGTATGTAACAGGTAGAAGAAAGCGTTTCCGACCCCATTAAGTATATATTAGGGTTGTCGAATTTTTTAAAAATATCGTATCGATGATATTTGGTTTTTAAAAAATATCATAATATTTGAAAATATCAATTTAAAATATCGATATATCGATTTTATTTTATATTTTTTCAAAATTATATCAATTTAAATGGGAGAGGACATCACAGGATGCTTATTGAAAATTCACAGCGCACAGTACCCTTAATATGTTGCTTTCACAAACAAGATATGAAGAAATTCAAGAAACCGAAAAATGTAATCAAATCAATTTCACATTTTTTATTAAATACAAGAATGCTATAATGAAAGCTTAGGTTCTTTATAAATTTTGATGCAATAATCACGAATTAAGCCAGGAAAACAGTCTCCAAGAAAAGGATTTTAAAAAATTTTCTTTTGAGAATCAAAATATTGTGTTTTCGGGTTTTTCTTGCATTTATAGGGGTTCCAGAAAACCCGAAAAGCCTTAAAAAGGTCAAAAATATCATTTACAAATAATATGGATATTCGATATTTCGGCCCAAAAATATAACGCTGATATTACTTTTTTTTAATAACATAGATATATCGATATTTTGATATATTTTCGACATCCCTACTTAATAGTATACAGCCCAGGAATTTTTAATGGGTGGTACAACTAACTAATTTTCTTAAGTGTGTTGGGATCTTTTTTAAATTTTCAAACCAAATTCTATAACTTAACATTTTTTCGGCGCCCAAGTAAGCATACTTCAAAATTTCATTAATTTACAATATCGTTAATATATTTTAAGTTCGTTTTCAGACACTTTTCGTAATGTTAGAAAACACCCCTTCGGTTGTTTGTCGCAGTGTGCTCCGTCGGACGCTGTTGCTGCTGCTGCGTCTGCCGCTGCTGCTGGCAGATACACACGTACGCTTAACACGCACACAAGCAGAGCGATGATGAGGCTGCAGCGCCCCTCCCCCACCAGCCCGCCCCCCCCCATTCGGCGCGCCGACGATGTTTGGGGCAAGGACTCGGGTCCTGTCGGCTGCCGTTGGCGCTGTTGCTGCCGCCGCTCGGCCGCAGACTCGCGTTCATTCTCGTGCTCATCGTCGTCGCTGCTGGCCGCACACATCCTCGGATCGAGTCGAGTCCTCCGAGACCTCAGAGTTCTCAGAGTCCTCCGAGTGCTCAGCCTCTGCGAGCCAGGATTCACTGCTCTTTGGGCAGCAACGCGACAACAAGTTGAACTCGGCTCGAGCGGAGCCATCATCCATCGACCATCGGCCATCGACCATCATCTAGCCAAAGGCACCTGGCGCTAATCCGTCGCTATAAACACCACGCTCAAATAATAACCAGTTCTGAATCCAAATCCGATTAATTCGCTTCACGAATCCAGTGAATTTCCAGCATCGATATTAATGGTAAATTGAAAGTGTATATCCCATCTGAGACAGAGACACCCCAGACATTTTAGAAATTTCAGAAATTCGTTTGTTGTCTTCTGTTCTGTTGTTTTTTTCGGTTTGTTGAAAACTCCATAAAAAGTGAGCATAAAAAGCTGATAAAACGTTGTTGCCGAATTTGTTTTTTGTGATGGTGCCTGAGAGCGCATTAAAATCGTGTAAAAGTCATGTAGCATGTTTACCCCGGGCTTTGTTTTTTTTTTATTTATTTTTAAATTGTTCGTAATTCACAAGTGGCAGGAAAAACAAAGTGCTTGAAAATCATAAATTCGATTGGTCGGCGAACGTGGGGGAATTTGCCAATTTGGCAGTCTGGGGTGTTAATTGAAAAGAATATATGTATAGGCCGCCTGCGATGGGAGCCTGATTGATGTCATTGTGTGGCAACGGGGTGATAATCGAGTTGGGGCACCCAAAAGTCCTTGCCCCTTAGAAATGGCAAATTGAAACTGGAAACTGGGGGCATTGTGTTTGCCAGCCAATGCAGATAATTGCCAGATTAAACGATATTTTCATATTGACTTTGTCAGCCCTTTGATTTGCCTTGAATTATAGAGCTGGTCATATTTGCATTGCATGCCCGCAGGCCATGGAAAAATGAAAGCCCTTTCCATGGCATAGAGCAGATTAAAACCGTCAATTAATGAATCTGGCGTAATTAAAAAAATGAAAAAGTGTATACTGTTTTTCCCGCAGCTTGTCGTGTTTTGAAATAAAATGCAAAAAATAGGGCTACCCACTAGGATTTTGAACAAACTCGAAAGATACAAACAGAACGCACCCTGACTTTTGGCCCTATTCGATTCGGCGGAATTAATTGCCTTTGAAACCAATTTTTTTTCCTTTTTTTTCCGGTGCCATCAAAGCAAAGCAACGCAAAGCGGAGCAAAAATAAATAAATAAAATCGTAAAACGCAGCAGAAAGTAATAAAATAGGAGCGGACACGTTCCACGAAAACCCGGAGAGGAAGCCAAAGTGTCAAGTAAGCAAGCATTTAATTTTGATTTATTATTAATTTTCACACGCCCACACGAGCAACAGATAGCGGGATAATGGGGTGGTTGGGTGGTTGGGCGGTTGCCATAATGGGATGCTGGGGGGCTGGGCTGCCCGCCCACTTGACGGCTTAATGCTGGTTATTATTTTTACCGTTTGCCGTTGCCACCTGCAGCTATCCGATGAATAATGCAAAAGAAAAATGAAGGAAAGCCGACCGAGCGACCGACGTCGGGACAAAGAAAGCCAAGCGAGCGGGCAAATTATTGTAATTACTATTTTCCATTAGCAGCGAATTTTCGGCATTTTCCCCCAAAACCGTAAAAAAGGTAAAAAGAGGACGGACGGCGGCGACAAAGACAAAAAAAAAAGGCCGAAATGAAAACGAAAGTGGCGCAAAGTTGTGAAATACGTGCGTTTATTTGCGTAATAACTTGCACTGTTTTTTCTTCTTTGCCGCTTTGCCGCTTTTCCTTTCCCTTTTTCCCCATTTCCCCTTGACGTTTTTCCACAGCAAGTCATAAAAGGCATCGCGCACTGGGGACTTAGTTGCCAAAGGATGAAAGCAGAGCGTACTCCGCATCCTTCCATCGCCCGGGCATCCTTGTGTGCGGCTTAAATTCGGTTCCTAGAACAAGTTTTAATCCAGCTTTCGCATCGTTCTCCGGCGTCGCCTTCTCGGGGTCGCTCGGCACTATAATCCGAAACATCGATGTAGTCGTTGCCCCACGCATCGATCGCAAAAATGTCAATTCCCCCATAATTAGAAACTCCCTTTCGAGAACCCCACAAATCACTAGGGGCTTAAAATAAACGGAGAGAAACACTAGCTTTAAGGCACGTAGAAAAACTAGTGCAATCTCTTATGGGTATTTGAAACACACAAAAAAACTATCTGAGATGGAAAAAGGATCTTAAATCTCTTTTAAAATCAACAAAATCTCAATGGACTTACGAATATCTCCATAATGGGTGAACAAAAGTATGCCAAGGCCGGTCAAAGCTTATGCCGGAGGTACAAACTAAAACAATATCAGACATTTTTATAACATTAAAAACCTTCAACTTAAAATATATATAATTCGGGAACAAACTGAATAAAA
Organism: Drosophila subpulchrella; assembly: GCF_014743375.2. Taxonomy (NCBI): domain Eukaryota; kingdom Metazoa; phylum Arthropoda; class Insecta; order Diptera; family Drosophilidae; genus Drosophila; species Drosophila subpulchrella. The sequence goes on from NC_050613.1 coordinate 5,065,745, forward strand.
ATCGATTGCTTTCAAAAACGTACAAAGAGAAAACTATCTAAGAACATTGTTCTTGAATTGAGAACATTGTTCTTGAATTGAGGACATTCGTTCTTAAAAACCGTGTAAGTACATTTTGGTATCAATATAAGAACAAAATGGTGAGAAGAGAAAAGTTAAATTGAGTTTATTAAATAAATTTTTGATAAGTATACACTAAGGACTGAACTAATAGTTTTTTTGTACATACCATTCGAGCAAAATAAAAACATTTTCAACTTAAAAATGTCGTTCTATTTTTAAGAGCATTTTCAACTCAGATAACAACATCAGAATTTTCTCTGTGTAGGTAGTAAAATAACAGAAATCTATTATTGGTGATCAAAATACATAATATAAAGAAAATCTGTGGAAAAATGGTTCCTATATCATTTTGAATTGACTTTTAACAACGTGCCTAAAAGTATGCTATAAAATAATTTAAATCATAAGGTGTCTAAAAGTATGCCATAAAATAATTTGAATCATAATGGTCCTTCTATTATAAGTAGCGTGTATTGCGGTCGTATCTCCATCGTCTTCGCATTGCTGCGGATTTAGGCGAGTCTTACTTGCCGCCATTCTTTGTGGCTGTTGCTTTCTCTGTTTTTTTAGGTTCCCTGAATTGTTGCTTTGTTTTATGTTTATTTTTATATGACCGTTTGCCTTTGCTGCTCTGCCTCGCTCCTTTCTTTTAATGATGCTCGCTTGAGCCCAAGGCTTTAATTGTATTGATTAAATGCTTAATTGTGTTGCCAGGCAATGCTCGAGACAAAAGCCAAAGCCAAGCCATGGCTCAAGTCCCAAGAAGATAGAGTAAAAAAATATATATGTATGGGGAAGGAGATGAGCCGCCTTCAAGGAGACGAGGGGGCCGTGAAAAAACGCATTTAATTGTTATTAACAAGCGCACATTAATTACAATGATTAAAGCTGGACTGGGCATCCCTTTCGCTCGCCGTCCCTGGCATTCACTATAATTAGTTGGCCAAGACGCTCAGCTGTTTAATTAAAACTAATAGAGTTCCTAGTAGTCGTCTCCGCTCTCCATTCTCGGAGCTCCATGCTCCAAGCTCCGTTCTCCGTTCTCAGCCACGACAATCCAATCCAATCCGAGTTGAGGCCAATCCGAACGTGAAACAATTAACGTGCAGGACCAACAAGGACGCTGCCCAGATGACAATGACAATGCCAATCCAAAAACAATGCCAAGGCGACGGCAGCAAGCAAAGCACCACCGCACCGCCAGAACCACTGACGGCAACAACAGCAACAACAGCAACACCACCAACACCACCAACAGCCACAGCAACTAATGCAAACAATGCCAAACAACAACTGGCGAAACAGCAACCTAACTGAAAGGGAAGGCTAATCGAAGCACCAGGAAACAATGTCACGAATACCCTTGAGAACGTAATATTCCCATAAAATATATTTCGGTTAACTGAATAGATCCTATTAAGTAAGTGGAATTAGTGGAATTAGTGGTGGGTTGTGCCATAATCTCTAGGGGATTGGAACCACTTCAAAAGGTGTCCAATAATATGTTGGGTTAAGTAGAATTAATTAATGGTAGCATACTTTTGGACACCTCTATGCGTGGCTTCACACCACTAGCTATTTCAAGTTCCTCTCTTTTGTTCTACAACCTCTGAGATCCGAAACCCATAACATAGGAGTACAGAATTATAGTTTGGCTACGAAACTCACAAGAAATAGGGATTACTTAGAAAGGTGCCTGAAAGTATACTACGATAAGTCCAAACAACTTTTCTCAGCATACTTTGAGGCACCGTTTGAAGCCGATTGAATTCTCTAAAGATAATCCCCCTAAAGATTAAAGACTTGACACCTTTATAAGTGATTTCAACCACTAGCTATTTCCAAGTTAAACATATGTTTTACAACCTTTGAGCTTTGAAACCCATTACTCAACAGTCTAAAAGTATAGTTTGGCAACGAAGTCTTTAAGAAATAGAGGTTACCTAAAAAGTACCTAAAAGTATGCAACGAAAAAGTCTATGGAACGACACTTTTCTTAGCATACTTTCGGGGACCGTTTTAATCGGATTGAAATCCCTAAGGATTTTCCATGAACAAATCCAATTAGCTGCGAAGCGCTTCTCAAGACCTGTCATACCTTCTCCAGGGTAGCAAGCCAAGGCAAAGCATAAACAGATGCGTTCTGCTGGCCAAGTTGAAGTCGGGCCAAGATTTGCCGACAGATAGATATTTATGGACTGCCAGAGCTTGGCAGCCCCGGTCCCCGGTCCTTTTCAGTGGCCTGGTGCGAATGTCTGTCTGTGGTCTACGTAGTTGGACAAGGTGTCTGGATGAAGATGGTCAGGAGATTCTGTCGCCGCCTTTCGTGTCCGTCTGCCACTGAGCTTCTTAGTTGACGTCTTTTGGCTTTAACGTAATTAGGCTTTAACTTTCGGGGGCTGAGCGCATTAGCGTTAAGTAAATTTCCCGGCATTTATGATGGCGGCCAAATGGAAATGGAAGTTTCCCATTGCGTAAGGCATTGCGTAGCTGTTGAAGAGGCGTTTTGTCGACCTTAATTGTGGCCTGGATATGGTTTGGTAATTGTCATGTCATGCGGATATGCGCATGATGATGAAAAATAACACTCATGGCATTGCTTAAAGAGTGGCTTCAACGCAAACATCCAGCAAAGCGATTTGACCCAATGGATGATGGTGTTATATCACAATAGGAGGCCTCGCATAGCTTTTAACGTAACAAATTCGTAATTTATGTTTATGTGTTTAAGAATTTTTCGATTTAACGTTTAGATGTGCAATTATTTCATGAGCTCTGTGACTTAAATGATATTTACTAATCATTTAATCGCGAGTTGCTCACATAATATTAGGCTTCTAAGCCCATAAATAAATCTCAAGGAATGCATCCACCTATTTGAAATCCGGAAGATCGACGGTTTCATTTCACTTCACTATATAAGACACCTGTATTGATGTAAGACCCTAGTGATTTCTGTACTATAACTAAACTATAAATTTTAAGAATTCATTATGCATTTTATTCTCATAATCGTAGTACCCATTATCACCTCCTTAGGCACGTTCAGTTTCATTTCGCAATAAAGATCATTAAAAATAATAAAGAGCTAGAAGAAAGGGTAATAAGTAACCGAAAACAAAAATAAAGATAGTTATATTAAAATACATATTTAAACCCCTATAGGTTCTGCTGGAACCATCGATATCGTTTGACTATGAACTCACTCTTTGTGAGTTTTATTCTCATAATCGTAGTTTCCATTAGCACCTCCTCTGGATCTCGCCTGGTTCCGTTCCACTTCGCAAAGAAGATCTTCAAAGATGTTAAACCTTAAGAAGAAAGAACTAAAATGAAGAAAGGTATATTATTAGGAATATGTTAAAGTTGCTTTAAACCTTTATGGATTCTGATGAAACCCTTGATATTGGTTATATTTACCTTATACCAGGAATTTCAAGGACTCTTTTTGAGTTTTATTCTCATAATCGTAGTTCCCATTAGCACCTTCTTACGCACGTTAGGTTCCATTTCGCACTGCTTTTCTCCCGATCGATTGCCGTGCTAACGGAGTGCATAGCCGAGCTCTCGTAAGTCGGACTTTAATCGGGAATATTGACAGGACCTTTGAACACCTTTGACGTCCGGCGATGTAGGAGGACTCGGACAAGGACATGGACATGGACAGGGATAGGAACAGGGACACCGGCCCAAAAGTGGAACATGGTGCGTTTGCCGCAATGCACAAAGCTGCCGCAAAATCTCATTACGTTACGTATAACGTGACGGGAGACGATGGCCCGGCTACCAGCTACGTGTTTTCAGTTCCGGCCCCCCTTGAAGCACCCTGACCCGACGCCTCTGGAGCATCTCCCACATGCGTGTTCAGATTGCTGAGCTCGTCAAAATTTGTAGCCAAGAGTTGACTCCTGTTTTTTGTTCTCCTTTTTTTTCCTGCTGGGTGGCAGCTACCAAAAGCCAATAAGCTCACATTAAAGTTGCCAACGACGGGGGGTGGGGGGGATGGGAGCTATATCATTGTCTTCCCGGGGAGTCAAGAAAAATTTGCTAAATTTCAAGCCATTTCCTGCGCTAACCTCGCTGCCACTCCGACTCCAACTTCCTTTGGCTTTGTGTTTGGGCTATTAACTGCTCGCATCAAGTTGAAAGCCATAAAAGAGGGGCGGGCGAGGGGGCGTGGTGGCAGACATTATTAATATGTTGCAATTATTTGTGCATGCGAGTGCGGGGTCGGATTATGGGCGATGGGAGGTAGCGAGCTTAAAGCGCTTGGCAGGTGGCGCATAAAAATTGCACATAAATGTGAAAATGCGTATAAAATGGCAAACAGGGGGTGGGAAATGGGGGAGAGAGCCGGGAAAGTGCCTCAAATAGACTACAAATATTATTCGAAATGGGTTCCCGTATCTATCAAACGGAACGAACATTGACTTAAGGTCGAATTTTTATATGCTATTGGTTCAACGAATCCATAATACAATATATTTTTAAGTGGCTGCACGTTTTCAAGGTTTCAAGTTCACATGCGCTGAGTTTTTTTCGAAACGTTTTTAAAACTAAGTGTGCACATTTTTTAAGGTCCTTCTCTTTTAGCGTAGTGTTGGTAAAACGATCGATAGCACTATCGATAATATCGATGGTTTGTAATATCTGGGAAAGATCTATATCGCTCATTCGTAAAATTAGTTTTACATTTTTGGTACTTTTTTTGGAATATAAGAGAATTCTATGGTATATTTTTTAAAACACGTCGGAATTTTAAATGTAAATGTTCATCATCAACATTCGTTTCAATTTTGGCTTTTTGACAATATAAGGCTGAATAGAAAATATATAAGAAAATTATTAATATCATTTTTGCTTATTTCTTATATGCAATGTGGTGTTAAACATTGTATTGTGTTTGGTTAATTAATTTATTGCCAAGGCCAACAGGAGTATGTTATGCTAGATATCACATTAGTAGGTAATGCTAAGTATTAGTAATTGATGAAACAAAGATTGGCAAACATACAACATTTAAGAGCACTTATCCAGTGAATCACTTATAATGCTTTCTGTGACAACCCACGATTTTCGTAGACGAGGTGCCGCCGCATTAAAGAAACGCGTTAAGCGAGGGCCACACACACACGCACATTAGCACACAGTTGGGGCCCATCCCCCATTTTCCCAGCCATTTCCCCATCTCTCCATTTTCCCCACCCCCATATCGCCATCTCGGTTCCGCTCGACTTATTTCCATTCCACTCTTACTTGTTGCGCCTTCCTTTTCCTTTTCCCAGCAGACATCGAGACGCCGTCGGCATGCACTTGCAGAAAAGCCATAGGCACAATGGGCGGTGTGGAAAACTGCGGCTTGGAAAAGGGGGGAAAGTGCTGCGCTGATTTCTGTCGCGTTCTAATTGCACACACAGCCCTACCAGCACACAAGGCTAATGGTCCACTGAACATGTTTAAAAACAGTTTACGGCCAGTTGAGGCTGCCTAATGCGATTAAACGGCAGAGTAGCGCCATTACCTTAATGCAAAGAGCCACAATAAAGCATAGAAACCTCCTACTAGAATAATTGATGCCTCTTCAATCAGTTTCCTGAAGGCATATAGGATTCTTCAGCGTTTCAATGGGCCTATGTTTCGAAAATTACCCTCAAAAGTGTCTAAAAGTAGGCTACGATGTACTTAAAATCAGCTAGTTCTAGGGATAAATACCGTAATATTATAATTATTTATTTTATTACTCTAACAACTCTACTAGATACATTTAGACTTCTTCTTTTAGTAATACAATTAAATTTACTAATAAAAAACATCTCGTTTACAATTGCAATCAAGTACAACAAGTTCACGACAAACTGCCTAAAAGTATGCTGTTAAAATGTTTTTATTTGGTTCTTCGGCTTACAAAAATGTGTCAAAAAATAATATACCATTTCGATCTTAAATCATATAAAGTCAGAGCAGCGTTACATTTTAATGTACTTCCCAATTAACACACGTTTATAAGTCATCCCTAAATAATAGATTTTCCTCTGCATAAATGGATTGCACAAACTGCATGTTAAATTAGAAATTCTCTGGTTTATTCAGTAATCGAAGTTGATAATTACCCAACCGCAATGGCCAGTAGCTCGACCCCCTTTCGTTTAATTTGAGCCAGAATTTGACAGTTATTGGACAGCTGAGCGAGGACCCAAAGGGGGAGTGGGTAAATGCGAAACTGCAGCTTTCTGATGGTTGCCGTTTGAGGTTAGACGAGGACACAGCCGTTGGCAGTTGGCATTGACCTTGACACACACTCACACACACACACAACGTTAATCCGATACTCTGGCAATTACATTCCACATGTGCCAGTCCCTGTCGTCCTCCATTTGGGCAATCCATCAAAAATTCCTTTGTCTTTCCGGGTAATTTTTTTGTCGCATGCTTTTTTATTTGCATTCTTTTTTTGCGAGCAGTGTATCAACTGACGCTACGCTCCGACTGTCACATGAAAGTGAAGCAAAGTCGAAAAAAAAGTTTCGCAAAAAAGATGGAAAATGCGAAGCGAGGATAAGGCAATAGTGAAGGAATCAGGGGCAAAAAAGTTGGCAAAGCAACAAGCTGCGATGGCGACGATGAGAGAGACACTCACACAGACACAGCCACACTCAGGTACACCGGAAAAAATATTTAACGATGATCAATTGAGTCTTTATTGGAAGGAAATGCATGGGAAAATAGTTAATATATTTTAATTAGGGTTTTCAATTGCGTTGCAAAAGTGTAATCTCTATAAGTTGGCCAGACGTTAATTGTGAAAGTATTTTCTTAATAAATCATTGGATGAAATTGCTGTACTAAAAAATACCAACTTTTTATTTTTGATATTGCTTGGTATTTTTGAGATAAAAGGAAACAGGCCTCATTTTACTTAAATTGGGAATTTAACTTAATTGGATAAAGATGGCCATCCAAGTTCATTACTTGTTTTGGTTCGGCACTTATTTGGTTTCACCAAAAATTGGTTAAAACGCGAATTCTTTAGCTAATCAAATGGGCAACATCTTAGTCAAGAATTTCACGTCTTCAATGTTTGTTTTTCATTAATGAAATATCCAAAAACCAAATAACCGCAATTTCTTTGGCAACTAACTGTAATGTAATGTTGAACAATATAGTCGGTCAACAATGGGTTGCCAAAGTAAAGCAGAGCAACGAAACCTACACGCAAATTCTTCAGGGACACTGACTGTTTAGTATTTTTGTAGTATTTAAAACTAATATTTTAAACCATTACTTCTAAACAAGTACAACAGATTGGAGTACATAGATTAGAATGTTAAAGGCCCTGCAAACTATTTTATTTGTTAATTATTTTCGATGCTGCGTAAACTTGTACACCTTTCAAACGTTTGCAACGCAATGTAATACCCGAAATTTTGAATACCGAATTGGTATTTTGTGTTACTTTAATCGCATATTATATTATTATATTACAAATTTATATTTTGTGCCGTTCGATATCGAAATGAAACTGAGGCTTATAATGTTACGTAAGGATTTCTTTTAAAATTTTCTTTTTTTTTTGTGTACCCATCGAAATACCATCCGCATCACTCATCCGCCCTGTGGTGCTTTTTTCTGGTCTGTCTCTTTTGTGTGGAGATTTCTTTTCGCTTTTTTTTTGCCAGCTTCCTTGGTCGACAGCGGCCTGTTGCGCCTTTTGCGTGTTGCTTACAGTTGATACTTTCTCCCGCCTTTCTCCGCTTTCTCTTTGGCTTTCGCCCTGCCCCGCTCAATCAACAATGGGCATGCCAAAATGTCTCGTTCTGCCTTTTTAACAAGGCAACTGACGCCGCTTTTTTCCTTTGCTTGCTCCGCACACACACACCAACACACTCACCAACACACGCACATGCACACCTTTTTTGTGTGTTTTACCCTTGAGCAACATTTTATCAAATGCAAAAAAAAGAGGAAAAAAGTAAAAGAAAATAAGTAGACCCTCGCAAAAAACACTGCCTCTCTGTGTGCTCGTGTTTGCTGCTGTGGCAACAATTTATGAAATAACTTTGGCAATGCCGCTGCCTCAACACACACACACACACACACTCACATAGACAAACACACTCACCTACTCACACAGTCGCATAAAGAGATACTCAGATAGCGGGCAATGAGAAATAGAAACTCGCGTAACAGATACACAAACTCAGCCAAACTCAACTTAACTGTAACTGAGTGTGTAAGCAATAAAAGGAGGAGAGGATGAAGAAGGGGAAGAGGAAGAGGAAGAGGAGAAGAAGAGGAGAAAGGGGCGGGGGGGGGAGGAGTAGTCAGCTGCGAGTTAAAAAAAAAGAAGATTTGTAAGAGAAAAGAACGCAAGTGTAACTCAAGTGAAGACGGAAATTGCGACCCACGGGGTGAGTTTTCAGGAGGGGTTTTCCAGAGGGGCTTTCCACAGAAATGGGGGGTGGACATATCGAATCGAAGGGGAAAGAGGAGGATGCGCGTAAGGCAGCCTTCTCCATTATCACGATGCGACTTCAGTGGCGTTCCTACTTAAGTAACATTCCACGTTTCCTGGGGTACACTCACCCCCATTTCAGCCCCTTTCTCCCCCATACCCCTTACCCTTTCCTGTTATCTGCAAAGCTTGCATACGACGCGCAGGAAAAGATACAAGATACAAGGTATAGTGCGGCACAATGGCATTACGAAAAGGACGAGCAAGGACACGGCAAGGCATCCTAAATTTGATGATATCAGCGAGGATTCGCTTTATGGCAAGTGAGTTTTAAAACAAAGCCTTTGAGAGATTGCCCAGAAACGAAATAGAGAGCTTGGTTCATTGAGTTATAGACTAGAAACCTTGAAGCTGGCTTACGATAAATAACAATTTTTCTTTACTATTTATCGGGAAACGAAACATACAAAGATACACTTTAATACACAGTGCAATACGAAAAATGTAAACGCAGTTTGAATATCAAAATATGAAAGTCTTCGTCTGAAGAAGTCAACTCCCATTTGGGGTAAGGTTTAGATATTATAGCGGCATAAGGATATGGTCTAAAACTTGATTTCCAAGGACATTAATTCTTAAGCTCAGTAAATATTCAGATATTTGTCTTAAACAAAATATAAATAACTTATTTCTTAGCGGTGGTTGTGAAAATGTAGACTCTAAAATGTACAAGGAATAAAACATTTGGTATTAACATACTATAAAAACAATATGGTATTTTTCCGAATTCTAACGCTTATTTTACGATCTAACACTTTTTTTCATTTTAAGTTCCTATTTCATACCCATTATAACCTAATAAAATGGAAAAAAGTGTGGGAACACACAACACACAACCAATTTCAATCGTCTCTTAAGATATAGCCAATTTGCACTTGAAATCTAACTTCGCTGTAATATACCAACGCGAGCTAAGCTAAAGGAACCCCAAATTGGGTTTAAATCATTTTGTTTTCTCAGTCTACTAAAAGACCGAATAGTAACGTAACTAAACTAGTGCGATTAGTGGGCATTTTTTTATTGTAATAAAAAGATGATTACTGTTGTAAATAAAAAGAAAGGTCTTAAAGAGAACATCCCCCTTGGTAGAATTAAATATTATATAATAAACATTTAATAACTAAAGTTCCATGAGAATTAATTATAATACCTTATGAACTCCTAAGATGGACATTTGGCACCTTCTGTGAAGATATGATGAAAAAACGTTCAAATCTCCCGACTTTGTTTTACCATTTAAGGTAATTTTAAAGCAACCCACTAAGCAGCTATTTACCCTTTGAATTTCCCCGAACAATTACACTTTGTTTAACTCGCTTCCTTCGCCGTTGTTGGAGAATTGGCCTTATAAATGGAATTCGGCCTATACAAAGTACCGAGTACCTAGACTCAATCAGACTGTCAGTCCCACTGGCCCGGGCCTCCATTCAAGTTCGAGTCATCATTTCAAATTCAAATTCCCTAACCCCTTTTCACCGAACCGGGTTTCGGGAGTATGTCTTTGGCAGCTCCTCACCATTTCGCCTCGCTCTCGTGCAATCATCGAAATTTATAAGCAAAGTTCGGCAGTGGTGGGCGGATGGAGGGGTTGGTGAGGGATAGGGACCCAAGCAAATGGTAAAGGCAAATATTTTTGAAAAGTTTTCCGCCCCCCGAAGGAACCGCCCGAAAACTAAATCAACTTAAGGGGCGCCCGCGACTCTATGATTCCCGATGATGATGATGGTGATGAGGATTGTGATGAGGATGGTGGTGGTGGTTGGAAATGTTTTTCGGGTTAGCCTTCGATGCTGCGGTTCCTTCATTATGGCCCAGAACCAGGATGATCATGATGAAAGCTTTAGATGAGGGATTGAAATGGGGATGGTGATTCAGATGATGATGAGCCCCGGCACCGAACTAAACTGAAATTCTTTGAGCAGATTTCTTTGGGCTGTTGTTGTCTGCCCCTGCAATTCTTTTAAGGGATCAATAAAACAAGTTTAAAAATAGCCCCACGAATGGAGGAAGAGGGACTCTCTCCATTTCCGAAAATCAGCAAAGAAGTAACGTTAAAAATTCGGGCAACTTTAGCTCAACTTTGTTTACTCAATTAGTTTGTTGTTGCTGTTTTCCCTTTTTCGACTGCTTTTGGCCTTATTTGCTGGTTCGTTGAAGATTTTTGGTACGGCGGGCCAAAAGGGGGTGGGCGGGAAGAGAACCGCACTAATTGGCTTAGAGCGACAAGCGAAAATTAACTTTTATTTTTATTTATTTTCAGTTTTTTTTTTCACCAGTTCAGGCTCGACGCAAAAGAGCGAGCACCGAAAAGCGAAAAACGAAAAACGAAAAACGAAATAAAATGGAATACAATTTTCCATGCCCGTCAACTCAAAAAAGTTAACAAAGGAGGGGGGCGGGCGTGGCCGGGGGCGACATGGGCTAAGTGGGCGTGGTGGGAAGGCGAGAGAAATCGGTAAAATCAACAAAACACACGCAAGATAAACAGCCGCAGGAGGAGCACAAAGACGAGCCCAGTTTTTGGCTTCTGCGGTGGCCAGCAGCGCATTACGCAGCCGACCCGTTGGCCGCCTTTGTTAACCGCCGCTCCACGCTCCACACACAAGTGGCACTTGAACAGGCCGCTCGGTCCGCCCCCTTTTACCGCTTGTTTGGTCTGTCAAATTTATGTTGGCTAAATTGCAATATCAATAAGCCGGAGAGGAGTGAAGGAGGTCGAAGGGCAAAGGGCGCAGGACGCAGGACGCGGCCCAGAGCTCTGGGCAACGGCATGGAAAATTGCGAGAAAGTTGAACGGTAACGAAATGGAAAGTTTGCCGATCTGAGGTGGAGTTCCTTGCGCTTAAAGAATCAAGCACCTAATCATGGCCAAAATGGGTGTATAAATTTCTTTATAACGTGGGCATTATTGGAAACTCGATGGCAACTGCTAGACCACAGAAATTGAAAGGCAATAAATTAGAATAGATTGGTGATAAAAATGCAGCAGGGAGACCAGCCCAGTTTGGGAAACTATAAAAGGCCACACTTTTACTTTGTGGTAAAGAAACGATTTTCTTTGAATATGTCGTACGCTGCTTTTGAAAAGGTTGAACGGTGAATTATAGAGCGTTTTCCATAATTATAACCCATTTAAATCAGAGTATGGGGGTGCAGGAAATTTTAAGTAGACTACTTTTCTCTTTCAAAGATGATATGCTACTGCCTTTATTTCCGAACGCTCGTTAAGTCGAGCAGAGCGGAGAGTTATTAGAGGGCCATACGTAAACATTAGGGTTATACAGTATTTTGTTAATAATCCGATCCAACAAAGGTCTTAAGATTACATTTTTCAAAATGTATTATTATACTCCGATCGTTAGATTTCATCGTGAAATGAAAGTCAGAGTTAATTATAAGTTGCAATTAGTTACATTTTCAACTCAAATTAAGCATTTCAATAGATTTTCTAATCTTGATCTTAAATAAGACAGGAACTCCTCAATATTCTGTTGCTATTCCTTCAGTTTTCGGTAAGCTACGCTGAGATACTCAGAAACCTCTACGCTTTTTAGTGCTTCTTTTTTATTGTTCGGTTAATCTTGACGGGGAAGCCTTCCAGGTGAGCCTTTCATCCGAGCTCTGTTTTTCACCGATAGAAGTATCGATTTGCTTGCGCTATTTTCGGTTAGCCAGGCGTACGGGGCGTATGGGTGATATGTGAGTGCGTGGGCAAAACAAGCTGGTGCATCTCCTTGGCACAATCCATTGCCTACTTATCGGCGCTGAAAGTTGATGGCTTGAACGAGAGTTTTCCCCTTCGGCGATGCCGGTGTGCAACTATCCATCAATGTTTGCACAGGTTCGGGGCGAGGGGTTTCCAATTATGTGTCCTGGTGTCTCGATGTCCTGGTGGCCCTTGCTCCTGGCCCTCGGCAAGTCACTTGAGAGCGGAGGGGTAGTCAGTTCTCTGTTTGCCTCTTGGCGCCCAACAAGTGGCAGCAAAATGTGGCAATCTGTTTGAGGGAAATTCCTTTACACCTAGTTGTCTGCGTCCCTTGACTTTCTGCCTGTCTGCAGTCCTTGCAAGGTGGTGTGGTCCAGGGGTCAGGGGGTGCTGTGTTCCTGTTGATAAGCTAAAGCGGACTTACGTAATTATCCCCAGTGAAACACGGGAAAACGGCAGAGTAAAGCCGAGCTGAAAGCTGAAAAAGCGCTCTCGAATCGTCGGACTTCTCCTCGAATCGCAAAATTGCAACAGTCCTCGATGTCCTTGCCTCACCCCTCACCCCTCACCCCCAACCCTCACCTCTCACCCCGTCACGCATCTGGGTCAAGGACTCGGCTGCAGCTGCGTTCTGTGCCATTTTCCGTTGCCGCTTGCCAATGCCAAACATCAAATTGGCATCAAGATCAAGGTCGTTGCCCAAGGATGAGGCAGCTGGGGCAAAGCCGAGCGGGAGTTGAAAGCTTAACAAGCGGAATTATAAGCATTTCGCTTTAGTCCCTACCTCGTCGTCGTCCTCGTACCCTTGCCCCCAACCAATTTGCCAATTTATTTCGAGGGCTTAGACCCGGGGCGGCTTATCTGTCGGGAACCAGTCATCACCCTCATACATATATCCTTATCTCCGGAGGGGGTAGGGTCCCCTTCCCTAAGTCAAAACACACACCTGCTACCCGCCTCCCACAGAAACTTCTCTTAATGGTCGTTTAATGGCCAGGCGCGGCTCTCGTGGCTCGGTTAATTGTGCGATTTTTGGCCAGTTTATGTCGACCAACGCTTTTTAATGTGGCCTAAAGCGGCCGAGTTGGGCATCTGCCAGTTGTGCTGTGCTTTTATTGATGGCTTCGGGCCTTGCCAGCCATGGTGGCCACATGTAATGGCCGTGTTTTTGTGGGGCCCTTAAAAGTTATGCGTCCTGTCCCGCCTCCACCCCTTAACCCCTCTGCCCCGCATTATCTCCCCGTCAGTTTGTCAATTTGTCAGGCTGTCAGTTGGGCCAAGAAGCTGCTGGTGTTTTTGGCCATGCTCTTCAGGCGGTCGGGCCAAATGCCGATTAGAACTTTGGCAATGGCAACTATTTTCTTGGTCAGTGAAATGGCACAGCATTTATATATGTATACTTTATTCAGACTGTAATCACCTTGAATAAATCTTGAAGTTCTAACCCTGAGGTTCTCTTGAGTGTGTATCTTAATTTGGTTGGAAAAGAAAGCGGCACTAGAGCAAACTTAAAGGTTAAATCAAATTTGTAAGCTCTTGGCAGTTAATGGTCTTAAAGGGTATTTAATTTGTCGCTCTTGTGGATTTCATTTGTCCTATTTTCATTTCTTGGGATTACCCGGCTTTCCATGCTTAATGTGGCCATAATTCCGTGTTAAAACCAAAATCAGGGCTTCTTGAAATCATTGCCAGCTGATCTTTGAGCTGCCATTAAAACACTGGGCTTTCTGGTGTCTCTAGTGTCTGATTAATTAAAGATTGCGCCCAACTGCTGTTTGTACCCGATACTCGTGGAGTATAATGGTATAACTGATTCATCGGAAAGTATGTAACAGGTAGATGAAAGCGTTTCCCGCTCTATAAAGTATATATCTTGATCAGAATGACTAGCCGAGTCTAACTAGCCATGTCCGTCTGTCTGTCCGTCTGTATGAACGCTGAGATCTCGGAAACTATAAAGGCTAGAGAGATTTGGCATGTAGATTCTTGAGGATCTTGCGCAGCGCAGTATTATTTCAGCAAGGTGGCACGCCCTGTCTACCTATCTTATCCACGCCCACATATTTGAAGATTTTGACCTTGTTTGAAATATCTATGTATATCCATATACATGCCAAAAATTGTTAAAAGCTGACCATCAATTAAAATGTTATAAGCAAATAAAGGAATGGACGCTAGGTGGCGCAGTGGCGTGGTGTGCAATTTTGGGAACAGTCGCTTTGCTGCTTGCATATCTCCATCTCCCTCGCACTCCGCTTAGCTGAGTAACGGGTATCTGGTAGTCGAGGCCCTCGGCTATGGCGTTTTATTGTTTCTTATTGGGAACCCCCTCGTTTTTTACATTTTCCAACCCTTTTCCAGAGTTTTCCCAGTCGCCACAAGTCGTCGAACAGAAGCTCAAGCTGCCACGCCAATCAAGGGCTCAGTTATTCAATTGGTTTAATGATACATACGTTAATTGAGCAATTTTCACACGCTCTGTTTAAACGACATCTCCCATTTCACCCACCCACCCTTTCCATTCGATGCCTGGCCTAATCGTAGTCATTTATCGATAAGTGCATAATTAACTTTCAATAACTAGTTAGCTATTTCCTTTGTCCGACTCTCTCTTTCTATGTATACATCTCTCTATCCCTTTCATGTTTAAGTGGTCCTAATTCGAAATCACTTAAAATATTTTCGTTTATACAAATGCAGTTGGAGCGAGATAGCGAGAGTGGGCGCGAGGAGACAGAGACAGAGACAGATAGAGGCAGTTAGATAGAGAGAGCGAAAGAGACAGAGCCAGGGAAACCAAACACATGTGTGTGCGTGTCTGAGTGAGTTTTGCTTACATAATAGACACTTTATTACCATTAACTTAATTTACATTTTATACAAATGCGGCGCGAGTGGAGTGTGGTGGTCGAGGGGGGAGGGGTTGATAGCGATGAAAGGGTAAAGCATACGTGTGTGCTTACTAGTGTGTGTGCGTGAGAGCTTTTGTGGTCCTTCCACTGTGCGTGGTTGTGCGATTTTGGGTCTGTTTTGGCCCACACACACACACATGCCAACTCAAAACGCACACACACACAGCCCCCAAAAAGAGAGGGATAAAAAAACGACAAAAGGCCGGGTGAAAGTTTAGTCGACCGTAAGTTATACCCTGTATAATTTATCCCGAAAATATAAGGTCAAGAATAAGAAGAAACCTTTTATAACACCAAAAGAAGTAAAATTGGTCTGTTAGTTCCTAATACTAAAATAGGAAATAAAATATTTGTTTCAACTCTTTTTGTAAAATTTGTAATATCACTCATTTATTATTATTATTATTATTATTATTAAATGTTCGACCATAATGTAAAATGTACAGGCGAACTTAAATTAAGCTATAGCTACGTGGCCTTAAGCTTAAAAACTAGATAACAAATTTCAATATTCATTTCTAAACATCATTTATCTATAAGTTTACAAGCTTATTAAATTTCTTTAATTATATTATTAGAGCGCTGGGGTTAAATATGGATTGTAAGGGGTTTGTGGAAGTGAAGAGAGACGATCTTATGGAATCGATATAGGAACATTCTATTAGGATGTGTTCACCTAATTCTAGAAAAAAGCAAGTCATAAATATATATTTTTCTCATATCTCATATTTATTAAGATTTTTATCTTACTGTGGAATGCATTTATATTCAAAGTAACAGTAGGCTATATAAAGAAGTTTAACCAAACTTTTGAAATTTAAAAAAAACTCACTTGCTGGAGAATAGAAATTTGAATACATATCATAGTATACTCAAGGGAACTGTAATACCTGCACTATAATTGATAAAAGACAATGCATCATATATTTCCTAGTGAGTATACTTTTGGTATTTTAATGGTTTATATTCAATTCAATTAAAATTTTTTATAAAGGCTTATATATTTCCCTATTTTTAGTTCTTACCTTGAAAATCTTTGTGTATATGGGCATTGAAAACACTGGCAAAAGGCAAAAGGCTTATGTGTTTTACAGAACACTTTGCAACATTGTAAGTGTAGAATTCTTGTTAAATTTTCGATCATTACTGCAAGACCTCCTTGTCGATATACCCAAACTTTTATGAGGGTATCCAAATCGCTGTGATCCCCTTCCGGATAAATTCAATTTGCGATTACCCTGTAGCTGCTCATTGCTGGCTGACTGCTCGCCAAATCTCTTAATGAGTGTGAATTTATGATTACATGCATTTAATGTGCCCCCTTTATCAACAGCACCCCCCACGCCCCTTACTATTCCCCGGCGCGGCACCCCCCCCTTTGGCCACCCATTTTGGCCGCCCAGCTTATGGCATGCAAATTGAGACACTCGCCGCTTTTTTTGGGGGTGGCTTCTGGCCAGAAGGCCGTGGGCGCTGCTCTGTGCGCACAAGGACATTCACTTGCTCCTGCTCCTGCTGCTCCTGCTCCTGCTGCTGCTGGCTTTTCGGCAGCCTCCAAACGATGATTCTGTCAATTTGAGTAAATCTTTTTAATGGATCGCAAAAATTAATCGTGTGGAATATTTTTTTTTAACTCTCTGTGTGCACGATTTTTACCCACTCGCCACTCGTGTGTGCATGTATAAACTGCCACTTAAGTTATTTGTCAAGCGGAAATCGATTTTAGTTTTTCAATTTTTGCTGAGTGCAGAAATGGAAGGGAAAAATGGTGGCCAAGAGTGGGGGGGCAAAAGCTGCTTGGGAGCCATTTTTATTTGATTTTATTGCGCAGCATAATAAATAAATTAATATACTTATGTATGTACGTGTGTGTGCGACTGTGCGTGTGTGTCGAAGCAATTTACAATTCATTATTTTGCCATTCTCAATTTCAATTTTGCACACATACACTCGACTGTCATCATAATGTTTCATTTTTTCACCCCCTTTTTCAAGTGGGCGCCACAAGGGGCGTCCATCCTGGGGGGGTTTTGGCCTCCGGCGGAGGGTGGTGGGTGGTGGGTGGTGGTTGGGTCGTTGGGCGAGGAAAGTTCGAGGGGCGTTGACTGGTTGGCGGGATGGGGAATTCCTCTGGGCAGCCCCAAGGCTCCAAGCTAATGAAAGCAAGCGAGACGAGGAACGAGTTCAAGTGGAATTTATGTCCACTTGGGGCCAGTAGTGCACAGAAAGCACTGAAAAGTAGGGGGGCTCCTTTATAATGTCCGACAATCGTAACACATTTTTGTTTTAATTGCAAAATGCAGGCGAACAACATTCGCACAGTAATTCGTTGGCATAACTTTTGTCGCAACAATTTCGACTTTCCCAAGCAAAAAGAGTTTTCAAAAAACAAACCAAAACAGATAGAACACATTTTATATAAAGGCAGTACACCATTTGTGCGGCTCTCAAAAAATGTACATTTTATTAAAATTAACACTGGCATACCAAAAAACATGAATGTTAAATCAAGTGTTTTTCCAAGACTATAAATAAAATATAAAGAATATTTAATACTTCTTTCCGGTAATTTAAAAAGAAAACTAAACACATTGACAATGGATATAATTGTTGTTTAATTTTAAACGGAATTATCAAACCATTTTTGTTGGGTTTCTAATAATTACTTACTTGCTATTTTATTAAAAACATTATTTCAGTCAGCTTTTGTGGCCACATACGATTTTAAAAGGATACCACCCTAGAAACTAATTATCTTTATTGTCATGTTTACTATTTTTTTTTAAATCAATTAAAAAGGAGAACAATTTATTGCCACGTAATCTTACATGCGAAATATCTATCATTTCGTAGGGGAGTGTAGTGCAAAGTGACGAACGATTCGTTTTTTGAATGTCACTTTTCCAAAAATAGATATTTTTCAGCAAAAAGTTTCAGCAACTTTGTTGTTGTTGTTGTTGAGCATATTCCTGTAAAAGTTCGATGTAAATATTATTCATATTTTCTTCAAGAAAAGTTGAAAAGGTACAATAATGGAATACAAATTTAACTGTACACCTAAAAAATGATTACTTGGTTTAAATTCAACAAATTAAGTTGTTCAATTTCTAGTTCACTAACTTCAACAAAAAATAATTGTTTTTTTAGTAAGTTACTTAGGCTTTAAAAATGAAACAAATAACGAAATAATGTCAACAAATAACAAAAAAAATAAAATTTTCATATCCAACCCTTCATTCGTCACGATAACCTACAAGATACTGCTTGAAATACGCAAAGTTCCATGAACTGTTGCTTAAGATCTTAATAAAACGTGTTTATAATATATTTGTCTGACTTGGTTTTCCCCAAAGCTTTGATCTGGTACTGCTGAAACCCTTATTAATTAAATAGGTTGTTTAATTTTTGATCCACCTTTTTAGTCCGAATTATCTCACGAACAAATTACGCGAGTTCTTAATAATATAATTGTCAAATCGTCAACAATTATTTGGAATTTTTGACGTACTTCACATGTGAGATTTGCTGAGTTCGTATCCTTACCCTACACTCCCCTACATATACAAAATGTTTTTCGACGCAACTTAAGTCCACACCCAATATTTGTGGGGCTTTTAGAAATTAAATCATGCTGTGGCTCTTAATTGGTTTTTCTGAGAACACTTCAGCTTGGCGGGTTTTTTTTGTCCATGGTTTCGAACTTATCACTCTGGTCATAAAATTAAGTGCTCAAGT
This sequence comes from Drosophila subpulchrella, assembly GCF_014743375.2. NCBI lineage: Eukaryota > Metazoa > Arthropoda > Insecta > Diptera > Drosophilidae > Drosophila > Drosophila subpulchrella. Next base: position 5,084,673 of record NC_050613.1, read on the forward strand.
TTGGGGAAATTAAAGCGATCTTCTGGCTTCCCTCGCCGTCCCTCGGGGTGAACTTTGAGCTTTTCCCGGGCCCAACTATCGATTGGGCTCCTCTCATTTCTTATTAATGCCACAGAGCCGAAATTCTTTCACAAAATTAATAACAATAATCGTGAGAGCCGGGCAAGGGCAGCAAATCAAATTGAGTAAACTTGCGGTCTCGGGGGGCCGATGGGTTGGAATGGGGATGGCTATGGGGATGGAATGGAATGGACGGGGGATGGGGTTTTCTGGAAACCACAGAATGTATAGACTTTGCTTTCACTTTGTAGTCGCTTTTTTCTCTTCTTTTTTAGAATTTTTCTGCGTTTCAGCCGCACTCCGTTTGGTTGTTTGCATTCTGCCATAAATCATTAAAAGCACATCAAGAAGGAGTCGGGGGAGGCTGGGCGAGCGGTGAAGGCCATGGCCATGGTGAAATGGGAGAGAAAGTGCGGGGCGGGACGGGGCGGGAGCGGGAGCCTCTCCAAGGACCAAGTCGAGCAATATTCAACAATTTATTTATGTTTACGCACCACAAACAATTGAGAGTGTGCTGGAAAACGCTTTCTCCTCGCCACCGCCGCTTTCGCCGCCCCTTTCTCAATGGCTGTTTGAGTTGGTCAGGGGCGAAATGGTTTAGAGGGATGTCCTCGCTCCGAGACAGAGGACATTTTCTATTATTATTTATTTGCTTTGCTTACACGGCAAAAGTTTATGTGACACGGGGGCCAATATTATGCAAAGGTAAATACATACATATTTGCCATATTAAATGTTTCAATTTGATGGAGTGCATGCTTTAAGCCACATCCGGAACAACATATATCCAGAGATTCGGAAGAGATTTAATTGTATTAATTTGGTAGAGTTCCATAAAGGCAAAGTTCAGATATTCCTCCCATGCTGGACCCTGGCCAACGAACTCGCCACTCCGGACGCTTCGAAATCAAATTTCATCATGGCAAGGTCCACCCATAAATAAAACGAAGGCACAAAACGACAAGCAGAGACTCAATTATGTGACTATATTTGGGTATTTGCGCAATACCAATTGTATTTACTGCCCGCCCCTTTTGGGTCTCAAGTTTTCACTCGAACTTTCAACTTTTAACGTTGATCAAAGGAACCGGAGGGGATAATCCGCTCCGGTATTAAGGGGATTTCCCCAGTAAATGTTTAATTAGACAAACAAATCAGATCTGAGGCGCAGCGCCCACATCCTTCGAGCCGAAAGCCGGAAGCCGTGTGGTCCCTATCCGTTTCCGGATCCGGATCCTGGTGCGTACCAGGTGATGCCGTCGTTGCTGCATTAATTGCGGGACAACTCTGTTAAATAAACAATTAATTAATGGCAGTGCGGAGTGAGCGGGCATTATGAATGATAAATCATGCATGATTCTCTGCTGATTATTTCCCAATGATTCTATGAATTTTTAATCCCCCGTGTGTGCCATTGCGAATGCGAATGGCCCAGCCTTTTGTTTCGCCTCCTGGGTAATTGAGTTTCTGGTTCATTTGTTCGTTGCAATCGCCAGTGGCCAGATACAAAAAAAAACAGGGCAAAAAATAATTAACAAATTTCGAACTCTAATTGTTCTGCCTTAATTACGAGAATTGCCGAAAATCTTGTTTTCAAGGCAATGCGGTAAACTGCCCCTCTGGGCAACAAATGTCTGATAATTGGCGCTATTTAATAACTGCATAACTGCCGGTTGGCCGGCTAAGTGGCCGTTTAATAATGCAATCGATTGGGTATTACATTTCGGCAACATGAGCTCCGTTCAATGGGTTTTGCATTCTCTATTAGTGCGTTTATGCGACTGCTGTTTGCTAAACTCAATGTCACGCCCACAAAACATTACCGAAATCAAACGCGTTATTAAAATCAATGATAAGGAAAAGTACAAGTTTTACTTCCGGATTCAAATTTTATTGCTGCATACTTTTAGACACTTTGATACGCGATTCCGGAATCTATTATCTATGTGTATAGGGGGTGTCAAGTAGATCACAAGTGGTTCGAAATCACTTTTAAATGTCATATTAGGAGCCTTAAATAACAAATGGTCCTCATTCTGAATGAATTTATTGTACTTCTGAGCTAAAATTATATTGTTGCATACTTTAAGGCACCTAATATGACATTTATCTCTATTAAATGTGTCGAAAAGTATGCAGTGAACATAAGATAGTCATTTATGAATAAATTCATTGTACTTTTATTGTTGCCTACTTCTGGACCCCTAAAATGACAGTTAAAAGTGATTTCAAAACTCCAGTGATTTGTGTGGCACCCACATATATCTCTCTGCTAGCATTAAAGAAAACTTTTACACACCCTCCGCCCTTGTTAATATATGTGCTATAAACTAATTTTCCCATGGGTAAAGGCAAATCATCGATTTCCATCCATAGTTGTCAAATAAATATTTGTTTTTTATCAGTAACTTGTGTTGCTCAAGCCAATAAAAGTCTGTTAAACCAATTCAAACTGCTGCCTTTGAAATACTTTAAGTTCTTGAGTTATAAAATTCGTGTTGGCAGATCAATTGGGTAGTGCGACTTGCGCATAAACGAATATGCACATGGTGTGTTCGCAGATGGGTTCTTAATAACTTTAGCCCACTTCAGCGCACTCTGTTACTTGTCAGAAGTTTTCGCTGCACTCTGACTGGCGCCCAATTTTGTGCAACATTTTCGCCACCTCCTGCCTCTCTGTCCCCCGCTCGCAGGCCGTCTCGCTCGCTCTTTTCTGGCGCTCGCGGGCTGTGTTGTTTTGCGCCGTGTTATCTAAGCTAATTAGTTTTGCACATTTCGACGATTTTTCGCAACGAGGGGAAGGCCGGAACTGGGAATGGATGGTAGAAATCAGTTGTTGGTTCGGGGGATAATCTTGTGGTTGCGGTTAAGTATTCCTCTCCAGCTTTTTCATATCACATTTGGCCAAACTGGCTGCCACATGCGTGCAGTCACATCGAAACCAAATTCAATTAAATGCGAAATTCCATTCAATCAAAAACCTAATGTCAAATCCGACTTTTTTGAGCCCCCCCCCCCCATTCCCCCCCCCCCCCCCCCCCCCATCGCTTCGACATTCTGTTGTTGGCCATAAAACAATGAAAAAATGCTGGGGCTCTGTGGGATAAGCCTGGTAAAATATTACCTACAGCCTTTGTTCCACAAGCAGAGGGCTCTCTTTGGCTCGGACAATGAGTGAATGCACGTGGGGGACCTGGATCCCTGGGTTGCACTGGTACTGTGCTGGCGGCATTGGTTCTGGTCCACTCGGTTCCTGTTCCAGTACCGTTCCCGGACTACCGAATACGGCTTAGTTCCAGAATCGTTTGTGGCTTTGTTAGGGGCCAGTAAGCAGCTTACACGGCTCCCAGTGCCCTCTGCCTAGCCATTTTTGCCAGCTGCATTTTAATTACCTCACAACATTTAATTAACATCCCGAAAGATGGGACTTTGGGGTTCGAAGCTGGCAGTACCCTTGGGACTCGAGGCAATGCAGTTTGCCAGCATTTTTCTAAGCCAATGAATTGAGGATAAATACATCTAAGCAGAGAAATAGTCCCAATCGCAGTAGTATTTATTTACTACATTTCAATCGATGCTTATTTATATAAAGAGTTACAAGAACTTGTGTAAGCCAGGATACATAGTGATATTGGATAAATACAAATAAGCAATAAAATAATCCCAATAGCTGTGGTATTTATATAAAATTCATATATCGATGGCATTTCATATGTAGAATTACACGAATTTTTCTAACTCAAGAAACATAGTGATATTGGATAAAGACATCTAAGCAGTAATAAAGTCCCAGTCGCAGTTGGTTTTTATATAACATACTTATCGACGGCCATTAATATTTAGAATAACTAGTATTGAATCTCTGGATAAATACATATATGCAGAAAAATAGTCCCAATCGCATTTGTATTTATATCAGTGCTATTTAAATCGATGGTATTTCATATGTAGTATTTTTCCAAGTCAAAAAAACATAGTGATATTTGAAATTGCATTTAAGCAGTAAAATATTTAAATCGATGGTTATAAATGTGTTATCATCTATATGTAGACTTATATTGTTTTTCTTACATCTTTTGAAATTCTAAAATATCTATTAAATTTGCCCAAGAACAATTTACATTTTATTTTAAACATTGTCCATACAAGAAGTTTTTCCTCACAGTTTTTCAAGTTCTGAAATATCTATTAAATTTTGCCAAGAACAATCCATATTTAATTCTAAACATTGTTAAAGAATGCCTTCGGCTGATGGGCATTTTACACCCTAGAGGGTACTGAAAGCGAGTGGGACAAGGACGGGCAAAGAGAGAGAGAGAGGAAAAATGAGAAAGTGGGGTGAAAAAAGCGACGAAGCATTTCGAAATACTTTTTTCTGTGAAATTAAAATTGTATTTTAGCCATAATCTGTGCAATTCAATGAGCAACATGCGAATTCAATTGAATTCAATTTGATTCAATTGGAAGCAAAGGAAGAGCAGACAGAGCAGAGCTCGCTGAACCAAGGGGGGGAGGGGGGCAGCAGGAGGAGGAGGGGGAAAAGGGGCAGGAGGGGCAAAAGCTGGCAGGACTCGGTCTTGTTCAATGGCCAACGAATTTGTATGGTTCCATAAAAGAGGAAGACGACACACTCACACAGATACACACACAGAAAAAGTGGGCGGTAATGGGCAGTGGGCGTAACAGTTTACAGTTTTACAGCTCGCTTTTTTCTTGCCCCCCCACCCCCCCCCCCCCTTTTGCTTTCCTTTTTGCCCCACTGTTTTTACACATTTTCCAGGGGCAACGCAAATTTTCTAGCATTTCCACTTGGTCCACTTGGGTTCGATTCGATTAGGAGTAAACGCCCGCCCACTGTTCATCTTGGCCTGCTGCAAATGCATTTATGTTTTAATTCGCTCATCCAACTTTGTAGGTGATGGGCATGGGCGTGGGCGTGTGGCGTTGTGGGGGGGGGGGACGGGGGGCCTTCTGCCGTCATGTGCTGCAATTCAGTTAAGTTTTGATTGCTATTTTCGCTTCGCTTCCTGGCCGGCAGCTCGGCTGCTGCCACACTGTTGCCAGCGGCAGCAAATGTGTGACATTTCCTTTTCCGCCTGCCGTGTTAATACATTATGCAACAAACCCCACACACACACACACACAGACATAAAAATACATCCTTGACAACTTTTTAGTTGTAAATTGCCGAATAACAAAAAGAGAAATATGTAAAAAATGTACGTACAAGGGCTGGCGATAACAATGTTATCAAAGCCCCAAGGGGGGGCTAAATCAGAACCAAAAGCGGAAGTTCCTGGGAATCGTTGCGCAAAACGCATCCCCTTGTGGAGAAGGGGGGGGGAGGGGTGAAGGGGTAGGGGGCTAGTGGCCATCAAAGGCAGAGCCCTGACCTAGACCGGTTCCGTTCAGGAGCCTGAGCCTGAGTCCTAGTCTGAGTCCGAGTCCTTGCCGAAGGCCACATCTTCCTTGCATGTCATAAACAAGCTTGTCAAGGGTCTCCACGGGCAAAAGGCAAAGGAACAGGAAAATATAGGAAGGAAGCGGAAGTTAAAGATTTTCGAGAACATTTTAAACTGCATATAGGAAATGGACACATTGTTATCCACTCAATACCTCTAATATTTGATGGTACCAGCCATCAGTTTTAGAGATTAAACAAAAATAACCGGAGGAAATAATGGATATGATATGATAATCATTTGGATACAATTAAGTATTAATTCTTTCTCGGTCTAGGAGTTTTGGAGAACAATTTGAGGGCTTTGTGTCTACCAGCTAAAAAAAGAGCATTGTCGCTATATGTCCTAATCGGTTTTAGAGATTATAGAAAAATAAACGGTGGAAAAATATTGATAAGATATGATAATCATTTGGATACATTTTAGTAATATTTCTTCTTCGATATTGGAGTTTTGGAGAACAATTTTAAATTGCACATAGGAAATGGACACATTATTCTCCACTCAATACCTCTAATATTTGATGGGTTCTGGGTCTACCAGCCATCAGTTTTAGAGATTAAACAAAAATAACCGGAGGAAATAATGGATATGATATGATAATCATTTGGATACAATTTAGTTTAATTCTTTATCGATCTAGGAGTTTTGGAGAACAATTTTAAATTGCACATAGGAAATGAACACATTGTTCTCCACTTAATACCTCTAATATTTGAGGGTTCTGTGTCTACCAGCTAAAAAAGAGCATTGACGCTATATGTGCTAATCGGTTTTAGAGATTATAGAAAAATAAACGGTGGAAAAATATTGATAAGATATGATAATCATTTGGATACATTTTAGTATTAATTCTTCCTCGATACTGGAGTTTTGGAGAACAATTTTAAATTGCACATAGGAAATGGACACATTATTCTCCACTCAATACCTCTAATATTTTATGGGTTCTGGGTCTACCAGCCATCAGTTTTATAGGATAAACCAAAATAACCGGAGGAAATAATGGATATGATATGATAATCATTTGGATACAATTTAGTATTAATTCTTCCTTGATTCAGGAGTTTTGGAGAACAATTTTAGATTGCATATAGGAAATGGACACATTATTCTCTAGGTTCCTCTAATATTTTATGGGTTTTCGGTCGACCAGCCAAAAAAAGGCAGTGTTGCTATTAGTAAGCATCAGTTTATGAGATTAAAAAAAGAAAGGATAAAATGATCAATTGGATGAAATTCATTATCAGTTCTTCCTAGATCTAGAAGTTTCAAGAAAATATTGAATTGCTTATAGGAAATGGACACATTGTTTTCTAGATTCCACTAAATACCTCTAATTCTTGGTGGGTTCCGGGTCCACCAGCAAAAAAAGGGGAGTGTCGTTATTAGTGACAATCAGTTTGATAGATTAAAGTAAAGTGCCCGAATAGAAAATTAAAGGGAAATATATAATGATCATTTTCGTGCAATTTTATTCTTCCCAGATTTCTTTGATGTGTTCGCCATCTTGCTTTTTGCTCTTCATTTCTATTTTGGAGAGTTTCGAATGTTGCTGCATTGGTCTTACCCAAAGTACTTTTAGGCGCTATCTTGATCTTTTTTCTCTTTTTCGATTTGAGAAAATTGTATAGAGAGAGAAACACACAATCAATTTACCATGTGAGAATTAAATTGATCCTTATGCGCTTGAATTTCTGTGCGGCCAAATAGTATAACGACCAACCTGGTTTGATATTAGCATTAAAGTATTTGTTTCCTCTATATGTTTTCACGCAAAGTAGTCTTTCAGCTTTAAAGCTATCTGCATGCATCTTTCTCAAAAATCGTTATCATATAGGAATAGAAATTACCATAGGAACATTCAAGTTAATAGAGCTTAAAGGTTCAATTCCTAAAACCCTGACCCCCTAATGGCCCCATCCGATGTCCCAAAAAATCTGGTTAGCAGAGTACTCCCAGAAAGGACCCTGCTGCCATATCCTACGATGTTAAAGTGGCACCGAAGCTACCACAACGTGCCTCTGAGGGCAGGACGAGGGGTAACCAGGTGCGCACTTCCGTTGCCAGGTGCAACTGCTGCTAGCTGCAAGACTGCATGTCAAAGTCAGCCAAGAAAGCCGCAATCATGCTGTTCCTCTACGGAGTCCCCTTCCGCACTGCACATAAGCCTGCACGAGGAGTTCTTTGACTACTTCAGCGGCCCAGCCTGTGCTGACAGACCTCTGAATACCCTTTTCAAGTATATGGCATCTCAGGCGCAATACACTTGTGGCCCGGGAAAGCGGTTGACATATTTGATATACCCAGATACTTGATGAAAACACACAGGAAAAAATGGCGAAAGTTGCACGCACAGAGAACAAGCATTATTCCCCTCGAGCATTTGAATCTCAATGCGAATGCGAATATGGAACTTATGGTGATATGAGCGCTAGATGTTGGATGCCGGCTGCGAATGCGAATGCGAATGTGAATGCGAAACTGCCAGTGGCCATATGCGGTTTAACCCCTAACCTTTGGCTTTTCAAATGTCCACCTCACTCGGGCACCCGGCACTTGTGGGTGAGTCTAAAAATGTCTCTTCAGAAAATGGAAAATCAGGGGGTCGCAAAGGCAGATCGTCATAAGAGCCCCTAGACCCAAACTACTTAACGCCACTTAAGTGGGACGAGGCAGTCCGAGTAGGGACGTGGTATGTGACTGGGGCCAGGTAAAATGGAAGCGATATAACAGGAGAAATTACCTAGACCGCGGCAAGGATAAACAGGTCCCATGACAATTAACAGCAATTGGCAGGACAAGACCCCAGTGAGTTGTGCGCGTTTCAATGCCAAATGTTAATGCCCATTAATATGCAATGTTGAATTAAGGGAGTGCGAGTGCGATTGCGACTGCGACTGCTGACTATGCTGATGGATATCCTTTTACCCAGACAGCCAGTCCCACTCCTGCCAGTGTAAAGTGCTTTGTAAACTTTTTTGTGCAAGTCCATTAAACAAAGCTAAGCTGAAATTGAGCGTGGCGACCGAGCAGGGACCCTGAAGAGGTGGAAGGACAGTGGGACACAGTCACTGCGTCTATCTGTCAATCGGTCCCTGCTCTCGACTCGGCATCTCGATGTGTCCGTCTGGCCGGTGCCGAGTCAATCAATCACCCACAAAATTGGGCGGACTGGCAGTGTGGCGTTGAAAATGTGTGTGCCAACTCAAATCAACTAACCAAATACACACATCACATGCTCTGGGGCATGGAGATGGAGATGGTGGCCGAGAACCAATTTAAATGCCATTTTATTTTCCTTAAATACATATCACCCAGCTTGATTTTCCCAATCAAAAAGAGAGTCGAAAAGTGAAAGAGACAATATTTCGATGAAGTTTTCGGTTTGCACATTTGGTTATGGCCAGTTACAGACGGAACACATTAGAAAATTTCATAATATCCGAACCCTCCTTGATTCCTCAAAATAGCATAATGTGAACGAAAGGCTGTAGGCTGTATTAGGCTCTACTTTGACATTCGGTACTGCTGGCAGCATTAGGTGCCCATTTGGTCTGGGCCACAATGCCTAGTATAGACGGCCGGTAAAGCCGCAAAATGGGGGGAATGCAGGGCCAAAAATGTCAAAAGGGGCATGCAATAAAGGATCTGCAAACTGACTGCAGTGCACACGAAATTAACCCCAGCTAGGAATGCCTTTCCCGAAATGGGGTTGGATTGCGCCCTATGGTGAAAGCCTGAAAACAGCGGGTGGCTTTTCGGAACTAAGCACAATTCAAATTCAGTGCAGCGTTTATTTGTCTTTCGGAACATGGTAATAATATGATTTTTTATTCCAGTCATTAGTTTGTTCGCTTGTAGTTCAATAAGCTCAATATTTTTTCGAGCTTTCCAGTCACCTCAGCGTCAGACAATGGAGCATTTCCCGGAAGGATAATTGGCGGGGAAAGAAGGAATTCGGGAGGGCAGGACTTCGAGAGGGGGCGTCCAGGCTCGGCGGTCCTGTCAGTGGCATAGACAGGCTAATTAGCTCCAACACAAAGCCGCAACTTTGGTGTTGATTGCCAATTTACAAGCTTAATGAACTTGCGACTTGCGACTCGGGACTTTGGACCTGCGATTTGCGATTTGCGACTTGCGGCTTGCCACTTGCGACTTGCGATTTGCGACTCTCAGATGCCCAAGTTGCAGGAATGACGGATGTGGATGCGGTCGCGGATGGCTATGCAAGTGCGCTTAATCTAATCAAATTTGTGTTTGCTAAAGACCGCAGGCCAGTGGTTGAGGTGAAATGACTGAGATGATCCAATAAAAGCTTCTCACAGATCGCTTCCGATTGGCGAACTCAATGAAAGGGCTAAGGAAACGCATCAATATTGAAGGCGGGCTGCCACAACGTCATCATTAGTCGCCGGATACCCTTCAAAGGAAAAAGTTCCTATTACTTCTGGCGACAGATGAGGTTGCGGCTTAAACACCATCGCCATCGCCATCGCCATCGCCATTAGATGGATGCAAGCCCATCCCCATCCGGCAACCGCCCTGCGAAATACAAACTCCTGTGGCATCTGAGTTATGGCAAAATTTCATTTCAACTTTTGCATAATTTTATGCTTATTATGGCAGGGCCGTCCCTAACTGGGGGCCCGGAAAAGGGGACCGACCGGGCTGGGCTGAGCTGGGCTGGGCATTCATCTCCAGCGAAGCGAAAAGTCCCTGGATAGTGGCTTTAATTACTTTGATGCATGATTTTGCTGCCATTTGCAATTTGTAGCCGGGGATAATGAGCAGGAAGAGTGAAACTTGCCCCGTCTTTATTTAACCTGCCACACAGAGGGGCACGGGGCACGGGGCACGGTGCACGTGAAGGATTCACACATGACCTGGCCGGACGTAATACCCTTCGGGCACCATGGCACATGCGGTGTATCTGGAAATTGGAGTGCGCAGCGGGAAAAGCGCTCAAAATATTCACCGACTATTAGAGATGAAGCAATTAATTCGGCGTGCAGAATCCTTGGGATTTTGTAATATCGTATTCCTTGTAATCACTCTAAAAGGGGTAACCTTGGCATAGGAGCTTATTCGAAATGCTGTTTAGTGAATAGGGTTTTTAAGGGATACATATTAGGAAAAATCGATTTGTATGGGGCCAGGAATGGTGAACCTAATCTTTAAAGGATTCTAAGTATAACGCTTAACCACCTAAACGCGAATGAACAATAATGTTTAATGGATGAAAAATATCATAGTAGTCAGCTAAGATATATCACAAAATTTGAAACCTCTATTCTTGTTGCAATTAAGGGAAGGGAACACATTAATTATAAGCCCGATCAGAAGTTTTCGCTACCGATAGTGGCCTCCATCGATATTATCGATACTATCGAAAATTGTTGGGTACCGCCTTTTTGTACAAAATATATCCAAAAATACTTTTTTATTACTACAAAGTACCCAAAATCGGATGAAAAAAAATTATGTTGCCAATGATTGGCACAAAAAAAGCATCAGTCCTATCGATAGAGCTATCGATTGCTTTACTAACCGTACCATTCAGAGCACACAGAATACATCTAGTTCTACAGTCTTTGCATTTTTCGTTTTTGTATCGCTAATGGGTCGTCTCGCCTGCTTTTCCTTGCAGCAAGGACACTTCAAAGGACAGCGAACCGAGGCTTGAACACCGGAGAGGAGTCGGGTGCAGATTGTCCAGACCCCGAAGCCAGTTGGTAGCGAATTCCCCGCTGGCGAGCAATTGAGCAATTGTGCAAAATGGGTAAGTGACAGGCCGACGAGCCACTAATGAACCACTCGAGCAAACCGGACACCATTACGCGTGTTGCAAAACAGGCATTTTGCACCTCATGTTGCCCCAATTGTTAACATTTTATTGTGGCTAGAAGATAGACTCCCAGCCTAATGAATTGGTTAAAAAGTTGGTAACGCGTACATGTTATAAAGTCCGTGAGCGTTATAACACATATATGGTGGGCCCTTTTACACTTATGAAAGTTTTATAACGCCTTCAAATAGGAAACATAAAATAAATAGAAAACAAATTTGTCACGAGCGGAACTCGAACCACTAACCCTCAGGCCCGTGCATCAAAAACAATGAGCTAACACTCTGAGCCAAGTCAACACTTTTTTATCCTGCGGCAGAATGTTTTTTTTGTGACAAAAAAGCTATTTCGTTTTCAAGTGGTAAAGTGATCCTATATTAGGGTCAATTTCATGACTTTCGTATCACAGATTTTTTTACATTTAATAGGGTCACATTGACACCAAAACAGGGACATATTGGTGACGATTTTTTTTTGGGTGCTTTAATACAATAATATTACTGAACATGACTTCTAATGTTAAGCTTCGGCGATGTTGTTATACCCGTTACTCGTAGAGTAAAGGGGTATACTAGATTCGTCGGAAAGTATGTAACAGGCAGAAGGAAGCGTTTCCGACCCCATAAAGTATACATATTCTTGATCAGGATCACTAGCCGAGTCGATCTAGCCATGTCCGTCTGTCCGTCTGTCTGTCCGTCCGGATGAACGCTGAGATCTTGGAAACTATAAGAGCTAGGCTATTGAGATTAGGCGTGCAGATTCCTGAGCTTCTTACGCAGCGCATGTTTGTTTCAGCAGAGTGCCACTCCCACTCTAACGCCCACAAACCGCCCAAAACTGTTGCTCCCACAGTTTTCATGCTAGATTAAAAATTTTAACTGAAATGTATTGTTCTCATCAATACCTATCGATTGACCCAAAAAAAAGTTTGCCACGCCCACTTGAACGCCCACAAACCGCCCACAAACTTCAAAAAATCGTAAATATGATCGCGGATATCTCGGAAAATATCAAAGATAGAGAAATGGGATTTCAGATTTAGATTCCGTAGGCTTAAGCGCAGCGCAAGTTTGTCACGCAAATATGCCACGCCCACTCTAACGCCCACAAACCGCCCAGGCCTGTGGCGCCCACAATTTTCATGCTAGATAAAAAATTTTAACTGAAATGTATTGGTCTTGTCAGTACCTATCGATTGATCCAAGAAAAGCTTTGCCACGCCCACTCTAACGCCCACAACGCTTAAATCTGTCTACCGCCGGTAGGTGGCGCATTTCAATCTCGCTCTGCTGCTTGCATATCTCCATTTTCCTTTGGTCCCTTTAGCTGAGTAACGGGTATCTGATAGTCGAGGTACTCGACTATAGCGTTCTTCCTTGTTTTCTTATGCTATCATATTATATATACTCCACAGATGCGCTGCGCTTCCGTGGTTCACCATTCGCCCGCTTTACGGGCCAGTCGACCGGACCGGGCCACCCCCGCCCCCCGTCACACCTCCAGCACCCCCAACACCCCCAGCACCCCCAGCATCCCCAGCACCCCCAGCTCCCCCAGCACCCGCAACGCCCCCAGCCGATGGGATCACACGGCATCATTGCTCCCGAACCACTCATCGTGGTGGAGGAGTCCAATCTGCCCGAGGAGCAGGAGGACAGCTCTGAGCCGACGATTTCGAATCGCGGCAGCCTGGACATCGACTCGCCCGTAAATCCGTATCTGCTCTCGCCGTGGCGCGATCCTCGCGAGGCACGGAAGCACTCGCTGCCCTCGCAGCAGGTGACCGACGGCATCACGGCCAGCCAGGTGCGACGCCTCTCGGAGCGCGGGGGCGAGGGATCTGGGCCCACCCCCAAGGAGGCCGCCTTCCTGGCCACCCTCTCGCAGGCCCCGGCTCCCACCGGACGTCGCCACTCGGTGGTGACCATCTCCAAGGTGCCCACCACCATCTTTGGGCGGTCGCGCCGCGAGTCCGTGGCCGCTTACCCAAACAGCAATGGGTAAGTTGGATATACAAATGGCTTAAATCAGCGGTCCGCACACCGTTCGTGTGGCGCCAAAGACCGAGCAGAGCTATTCTCTATGCCCACTTTATGGGAAGCTGCCGACCGCCGGTTTAAATACATAGATACCATTGAGTTTCATATCTCACCCCTGATTATATTTATTGGAACTTTCCTAACCTTGCAACTCCTTTTTGTTGGTTCGAGCTGTGAAGGTTTGACTGAATTAACAAAAAGATACGAGCTCTAAACTCTTCTTATCACTCGATCCTTCTTTTTAAATCGGATGAAGTTAAGTAACGACCTTTAAAAGTACTCTCTGCATTTATTTCGATTTATGAATAACGTAACAAGTCTGTATTGAACACATTATTTTGATATTTTATTAGTTTAATATATTACATTGGACGACTAATTATGTCATTTTAATGTTCAGAAGATTAGTAATTTTTTTTACATTTTGGCTGCATTAAGTATTTTCAAATAAAAACACGAGCTAAAAAATCTCACCTTTGACATTCAAAAGATCTGATATCAACTTTTGTGGCGAAAATGTATTATACGATCCACTAAACACACTTTCAAAATTTTTGTCATTCGGCACGCTGCTGTGCTATATGCCTATGTAGCGAGGGAGCTTTTTATAAAGCGCCGAATGAGAAAAATGTTGAAAGTATATTTATATAGTTTTAGTGATACCTTTTGAGTAGTGTATCTTTCGTTATGCGGCTATATATAGTAGTCGCCTTCGCACACTCAACCCTCAACAGGTTGCCCATTATTATGCACTTGGCTAAAAAAACATAGGTAAACCACGAAAGATGTGCCGTGGAATACGGAGAAGCATGCACCCATTCTCTTAAGTCACACGCAAAACGTCGAAAAGTAATTATTTATGAAAGTTATGGCACTCTTCAACACTGGATTTGCCAATTGGATTTTCATAGTTTTTAAGCATTCAAATAAACATTAAATGTTTATTATATTGGGCTATATATATTAGTCGCCTTCGCACAATTTACTGGTGCACCTCGTCACTACGTTGACTGCAGTCCCTTAAGGTTTACCTTGTTTTAATGTTGAATATGAAAAAATGTAGTTGCTTAGGCACAATCATAATTTGCATTTTTTGAGTTCCTCCAAAAAGTTTTGCTCAAGCTGGTTGCATTTATACAACGCAGATTCTGGTGATGCCTACCCGGCGCTCGTTTATGTATGAACTTTATACCTATCAAAATGAAATCGGAAAATTATTTAAGAAGCTAAGTGGCTCTAGAAAATAATGCGTCCGACAATTCCCACAGATGCGGCTCACATTTCCCACAGATAAAGCGCACCTTTTTCCTTTCAAATTCTCGACATGTGAAAATATCAAAGGCATATTTTTCTTTTGTCCATTCATATTTTCCTTTTTATTTTCATTGGCATCCAGAAGGATGATAGCCAGGTCTCTGATTACACCTAAGCTGGTTAAAAATGAATTTTATGTTGTTGAAGGCAATGGAGTTGATTGAAGGGTATGCACTTGGCAGCGGCTGCCAGGAATTTATTTAAGAACTTACCTTTGAGCTTGGCCCGCCCCTCAAAGTCATAATCAAGAATGGACAATATTTCCGCTTTGGTTTCACTCCATTGGCTTTTGCAGGAGCAGTCGTGTTTTGAATTCACGGCGCGAGAGTAACACAGGACCGCCGTCTACGGATCCCATCGGGAGCATCCACAATCTGCAGCTGGACATCATGGACGACATATACTTGCAGTCGCGGAAGGCACGCTTGAAGCTCTGGACCTCCTCCAACGAGAAGGTGTGCGAGGTGCAGACCGTCGACGAGGCGGGCACCGGCCAGCCGGGCAGGCGCTTCACCAACCGCCGCTACTCGGAGTGCCCCCAGCCGGGATTGGCCAGCTCCTTTCGCCGCGCCTCCGAGCTGCCGCAGCAGCAGCAGCAAGGTCAGCAGCAGCAGCAGCAGCAGCAGCAGCAGCAGCAGAGCTCCACTCGGGCCTCCACGCGTCGCAAGAAGTCGGGCAGCGGCACTGGCCTTCTGGGCAGTCGCTCGGACATCGCCGGGATATTCAGTTCGTTGACCAGCTCGGCCATGGACATGCACCGGCCGGAGCCGGAGGGACGCGACGGCAGCTCCAGTGCCAGCTCCTCGGCCACGGCCACGGCCAGCAGTCCCTTTCTCAGCCAGACCTTTCAGGCGGCAGCTCGCGGACGGGCCACCAGTGCCACGCCCACACCAACGGCCGGTGGCCTCACCGTCGGCGGCGGCGGCGGAGGAGGAGGCGGAGGATTAGGAGGAGGAGGCGGAGGCGGAGGCGGCGGTGGATTGGGAGCTGGAACCTCAGCCGGCCTGCTCGATCCCAATGCCGGGCGTTCCACGCGATCCAACAGCTTCGACGTGTCCCTGCTGAACAACGCCAAGCAGCTGGTGAGCGATGTGCAGGACAATGGCTCGGCCACGTTGTCCGGTTGGTTTGCCAAGCGGCACACGCCGCTGGCCCGCAAGAAGAGTGTGCGCAGCAAGAGCTCGGCGGTGGCGCTCTCCAAGGATGTGCTCGAGCGGCTGCAGAAGAAGGATCCGCTCGGTGGGGACTCCGGCAAACCGAAACTCAAGCCCCGGAGCAAGCAGAAGACCTGGGCAGAGTCCACCAAGGCGACGGTGGATGCCACCATTTTGGGCACCGCCATCGAGGGATTTCTGCGCAAGAGCTCCAATGCGAGCATGGGCGGTTCGAGCATGGGGGGATCGGGCTCGTCGGGCGGTGCATCCACATCGGCAGCGGCCCGCGGTGCCACACCCAAGGCGGCCAAGGATTCGGGCAGCGCCAGCGGCAGTCCCGCCCATGGAGCCCGTCGCAGTCGCGCGACCGCCGGCAGCTCCGCTCAATCGCAGGCCGGGCGGGCCGTGCGCTCCACCCTCAACTGGTTCGGCAAGGCCGACGAGGACGACTCGAAGGACACGTGCGACGCCTCGCTATGCGCCACGCTCAAGGACCTATTCGTCAAATAGGTCGGGGGCCGCAGAGGCAAGTAAAGAGACGGGTCGAGTCCCGGCTAGAGCAGCACATCGGTGAGTAGAGGATCATAATAATCCAAGCCATTAGCATAGGCGAATTAAGTACTGACCCGCTTTCATTTTGAAAAATGTGCAATATACCCTCAAAACATTCGAGATATTTTTTTTCTGTTCAGGTACTCTGTATCAACTTGCTTTAACCCGCTTTATAATTTTTATGATTTTTAGTACGGGTTGGTAAATTAAGTCCATTAATGTTAGGAACTTCATCCTTTCTATATAAGCTGGTCAATATACATACATATACACATATATTTAAAAAAGAAATTCTATTCAGCAACATTTTTTTGTTTTTGTTACGTTTACTCAGAGAAAAATCTAGGTTAAACTTTATATTTAAATCGAGAGTTTTCAAAAAACTGAATTTTGTCTACATACTCAAAGGGCATAGACGACTTATCTTGGGAAAATTACGACGAGCGATTTTTTAAAAATTTGAATCAGCGATGGCAGATAATTGGAAAAAATGTTCAAAACATTATTTTACCACTTTCCAGATATTTTAATATTACTAATTATTACAGCTTCTGTGTCTTCAAATCATTGAAAAAAATCATAATTTTATAAGTAGTGCACCTGTTTAAAAAAGTTTTTAGATGTAGGCGTTACGCAACGGTCTTCAAATTTGCCTAAATATTATTAATTCCACTCGTTTTAGCATTTCTTACCTGACTGTTTGATTTCGTTGGAATAATTGCCAAATAGGGGAGACCGATAAACAAATATTTGGTTGAAATCTACGCTACCTAAATATAAATAAACTTTTCATTGAAGGCAACAGTGCGTATGAGTAACCCTCAAACGTTTTATTATAAGGAAAAAATTATTGTGGTATTCCTTGAATGTTTTTTGCTCAACGTATATGACTTTAAAAATTTCAATACAAATGTGGACCGCTAAAGCTTTTGCTAGTTTTTTCTATGTAAAATTGACAAATACGGATAATTACGTAATCATAAATCAGTACTTGTATTTATTATATGTGTTTTGTTTGACCTATGATTTGAAGGTATATTGCACATTTTTTAGGTTAAATATAAATGTAATCCTAACATTGTTATATCATGTTCTCTGTGCACCTTTAGCCAGCTACTTGCACCTCTGAGATCCAAAAATCCTTATCGAAATCAGAAAACAAAACAAACAGAGTTGGACGCTTACACAACCAAGTGAACAATAAGCACGGCAGCAGTAATCCCCATTGAAATCATCATATAACAGAGAGCCAAAAGCTTAATGACAGATTAAAAGCGCAGCATAGTCTGCATTCGAACAATGGAGATGCAAATAATACATCAAAATCAATAACATAATCTCAGCACATTCATAACTCACAAACACCATAATAATTGACGGCAGACTTCACAAAACACGTCCATTAAATCAAACACTGAAAAAAATGCATGCAAGGGCCGACAGTGAGATTTGATCTGACGGTAACTGAATGAGAAATTAGAACTGCAAAGTAAACCGTATACCTAGTATTGGAACAATAACAAGGCAGAAGCTTTCGATACCTGACAGTTTAACAGATTGATACATTTGATACTAACAAAAGCTAAAAATAAGCGAGCAACAAGTTTTGGATGAAATTAAGAAATATGAACTTAACAGCAATAACACATTGACCTTCTGTACCTGAAAATAAAAAAAAAATTGGCAGGAATCAGAACACACCTACAAAAACCGAAAAACAAACACACAGAACCGAAGAACACCGAACAACACTAGGATCCGATTAACGGTGAACAACAAGAGTACAAGAGAGCAACTTTTAACGGTACAAGTAACTTAACGCATAACGGTATTGGTAAGTGCGAAGGCGAATGAGAAACGATAAGCGATAAACAGTGATCGATAGGCAGATAGTTAAGCGATAAACGATAGAGATTAAGGCAACGCTGCAGGGGAGTCAGGAAGATGGAATCAGAAATCAGGAATCGGTGGGATAAGTGGAACAAGGAACATGACACCTCATCCCATCTTACCTCCACCAAAAGGACGAGGGGACAGACCCCAGAAGCTATTTAAGCAAAATACAGATAAATTATATACATATAAATATATATTCTCCTACATTTGCATACCATTTGTAACCGAAAGTCGAGAAGATGCACGAGATGCACAAAAACTGGGAAGTAAAGGAGGGCAGAGAATATACAAATATTTTTCTACGTGCAGAGCAATTTAGGCGGGTCTCAGCGAAAGAGTAAATCCCGGGATGAAGAAGAAAACCGCGACTTTTTGACGCATTGCCGCTACGGCGATGAAACTACCTAAATATTGGGAATTTTTTTTTGGTGCCCATCCATGTTGGCACATCGATGGAATACGAATACACAGACCTGTGTAAAAGACATCCATGGCAGATGCACAAATATCGGTCTTTATACATGCTTACATACATATTTTGAATTGAGTCACCAGCAATCGGGTGAATCCGAGCAAAAGAAGATGCTCCAACGGTTGCCGCAACCATATCACAATAAATATCCACACAATGAAATCAGCACGACTTCGTGCATATAAACACGTTACAATATACGAATATTTATCTACGGAGAATAAGAAGTAAATGTCTACAGACTCAAGAGTTTTAATCAATGTAAACCACACAATAAATGTAATTTGTATGTACAATCTGAGCTTACTCGAGGCAAAAATCACAAATCGTAAAACGCAAATCGCAAATCGCAAAACACAACACACAACACAAACAGCAAATGCCAAACTAAATCGAGTCGAGCTGAATAGAAAATCGAATATAAATTAATGTTCGCGTTGAATATTTAATGTTTAAACGTAAAATAATACGCAAGCAGAAGCAGAAAAGCTGCAAAGTAGCAGGCGGAGGATGAAAGGCTGGGGTGTCTGGGGAACTTTCCCAGGCAGAAGTTTGAAAATCAATTAACGAAGAAATTTAAATTGGAAACTCGCAATTGCAGAAATTGGCAAACAGAGGGGCTATAGAAAGACAGTGAGAGATAGCCAAGGAGAGACAGAGAGAGAGAGAGATAGTAAGAACAAACAAACAAACAAACAATCAGTCAATATTGCAATCAATCAAGTGTGTTTCTATATGCGGCATTTGGCTTTGTCAATTTGTCAATTGATGATGGGCAAGTATGTAGGCGCGAGGGGCAGGGGGAATGGACTGCAATGTAGTATCGAAACTATATACATACAATAACCATACGCGTATGTTAAACGAATATCACTCTATCAATAATTGTATCTCAATGTGCCCGAAAAATGTGTTTTAGACTTCGATTTCCATGTGCGTGTCTCAAGGAGGTAACCCAAAGTTAACTTTCACTTTCAGTGTGTTATAATGCTACAGAGCGGCAGATTTACCATAATACTGATCTATATCTATACAAGAATAAGAATATACAATATCTACACGTAAAAGATATATACATATATACATACATATATTAGAACTATTTACAAGTGCGATCCTTCTTGGTCGCAGCCAACTAAAGTTGTCCACGTTTTGCTCATCATCCTAACTGTTGTTCTATATCGTTGCTATTACCGATCGATCTATACTATGTAACAATAAATGTGTACAAAACGGGGGGATGGGGAATCTGTTGGGGATCTGAGGAGTCTGGGAACGTCCCGAACTTCGGACGGATGACGCGTAGAAGGCCAAAGCAACTCTCAAGTTCTATTTGTCCTATTTTTGATAGTTGTATATATATATACTACATATATATACCGCATATACAATACGTGCATTCCATATATACACAGACACTATATGGATGCAATTTTTTTCGATTGATTTAGCATTGAATGTGCATAGATTTATGACTACTTACATATTCGGATATACATATGTGTACCCCTAAAGATAATAATGCATCCGAGGAATAATCACACCAGGAATAATCAGCGGCAACACCCAGAGTGGAACGGATTCGATTTGGCAGCGAAATGGAACGTAAACCCATAGATGTCTTGCCGCTGATTGATTCCAAGTCGTGTCGTTGTCATTGTTCTTGACGCTGTTGATGTCGTGCAATTGTAATTACCGTTGTTCAATTGTTGTTAATGTTTATCCACATGTATGTTTTGTGTGCGTACGACCTAAGACTACATACGAGCAAGCGGTTACCACCGACTACAGTACTTTAGTAGTGTTAACTGGCGCCCAACGTAATATACATATATATATTTGTACCCGCAACTCTCTTAGTGTGTGGTATTCGGGATCATGGATCATTACATCTATGATATCTCTGTGTGTATCCTGTGTGCGCACTTCGATTCGAGCGATCTATTATTTATTTAAAGGCTTTTCTGGGTCCACAGCACCCGGGGGGAAAAGTGGGCAAAACTACGCATAATATAGTGAGTAAAGAGACAAATGAGCGATGGAGCAGTAGAGAATGGCACGTAATAGCTGACATGCATATATAACTAAGATATATATCTATGTAAATATCGGAAGGAATCTTGGGAATACGTTTGTACATAATTATGCGTATGCTAGCGAGGGGATAGCGAGGGAAGTAGAGTTTTTTTTTTTTTCTAAAGCCAAAATCCAATTGCTACCGAATGTAAAACAATCAATTGATGACACATAATGTAAACGAAACCAAGTTAAAAACAATACAAAGCTAACTAATTTGCGAACGGGCAGTGTCCACATACATACATCTATGAAATTCTACATTTGTATGTGTCTGCTCTCTACCACCCACCACCCACGGCTTGAAGAATCCGAGGAGAATCCGAGTAGAAGTCGGAGGGGCTGGATGTGCACCAGGCGAGTGTACTTTACCACACATACAATATCCAATATACAGCTAAATATACACCCTTATACATCTATATATACATATGGAATATATATATACGGAAATAAATAGTTTATGTGTACAGATTGCTGCCGCTTTAATTTTGGGGATGGAAGGGTAAGGGAAGCTGGGGTTTCCGCTGCCCATGATTGATGGCAGCGCGAGGGGCCTGCGGGCATCGCGCGTATCTGCCAAGTGCACCCATCCGGGGAAGCACCGAGTCACCAGACCGCCAGTCCACCTGTCCACCTGTCCACCTGTCCGCCAGTCCACTGATCCAGCGAGTCCTGCCCAGCGGCGGGCAGTCATAAATCAAACATCCATCTCCTCTCATCTCATCGCTCCATTCTGCTTCAGCCGGCGCCTTGAAGTATGCCATGGAAATTCGGCAGGAGGGATAAATGTGTGTATACCTGTCCAGGTGGGCGTGGGAGAAGGGCGTGGCGCGACCGGCAGCAGGCATTAAATGTTAATGCGCTTTATGGAACGCTTGACTGGCCAAACGGCCAGCGGGGTCCACATCGACATTCGCCCACCTCGCCAAGTGGTCCAAGGGACTGGGCCAATGGTTCATCGAACAGGTAAATACCTTGTATCTTTCATTTGCCATGCCTTTAATATGAATTCATTTCAATCTGCACTTGAATTGTTGTGCTTGTTTCAGAATTTTCAATAAATTTTAGGAATATAGTTATAGTTTAGTTATACAACGATTTCGTAATATATTATTTCGAGTTAGCGCAAACTTTTCACTAAATAACAGAAAATTTCCATTTTCGAAAATATATAGATTTTTGCAGAACTTTAAAAAATTAACCTGAGTTTTAGAGTGGTGAGCATTTGAATTTGTTGCCTATTTTTAGATAGCTCCAAATAATAATATTTAATGCTTGTGTAATTCAGGCTGTAGGTATATTTTAAATAAGCTTGTATAAATATCTATTACAAGATCTTAGAAATACTTACGTTGAATCAAATTTATTTTTATTTGAATACTTAAAAGGAACTCCGAAATCATTATGCAAAAAGGGAAGTTATATTTGCTTTTCACACCGCAGAGACTTAAAAATTACGAATGTGAAATAAATGAAAACAAAGATACACAAATTTTTTAAAAAGCACATAAAAAAGTATTTAGAAAAGTGGGTTTTAACAGATTTTTTCTGGCCATATCTTACAAAAAATACTAGATCTGTCCTGAAAAAGTATAGATATTTGTAGATGTGTTTCACACCTTTGTTTTATGGTAAGTGCAAAATCCACAGAATTTTGAAATATATTAATTTTTTGAATGCGTTTCGTTTCCAAGTCGACTTAACACACTTTCTGCCAGGGTGTTTCTACGACGTGGCTTCGGTGGGTTTTGGTGAGTATTGGTGGGAGGTTAGTGGGTGGTTAGTGGACGAAGCCTTCCAGCCCAGGCTGGCCGCATGTCGAGCGTGAAATTCGATAGCTTCATACATACCATCGCGGTTCCAATGGCGGCGAGTGGACATCAAAGGCAGGACCGCAACTGTTGCAGGCTAATCAGCTGAACAGTTTCCGTTGTCCTCGCATTGTTGGCATCGGCAAAGTGCAATAATGCACAAAGGGCAAACCATATTGCCCTAATTACCCATTAGGTGTCATCTAGAAGCATCTGTGCTACGTATGTCATAGGTTATTATTCATAGGTTATCAGCAATGCTTGTTTTTCTTCTTGTAGCAATTTTTTATACATTTTTGTTTATGAAAAATAGGGTTTTTTTTAAATTCCTGGTTTGAGTTTGTGCATTCCCTGCAGTTCCACCACAATTATCCCGCACACAGAGCCGAACGCACAACTGCTCTGCCTAAAAAACATGCCCAGGACATGCCAATGCTAAAATCAGTTCCACTTTTATACAAATTGTTAATGACCTTTTTGTAGAGATTCAGTGATTAAATCTGCAGGGTAAAATGTACATATATCATAAAAGGTTATCTAAGACTCAAACCCTAAGCTTTTAGTCAGCTCTCAAACCCTAGATGTAGTACATACACAAACCTATTCACAGTCATGTCCCACACAATTGGATACACTACCATGCTTTTCAAATTGAAACATAGAATACCAATTTGATGACAGCCAACTCTGTAATTCAGTAGATCATTTGCATAGATCACTGGCACTTTGTATATTCTACGTTTTTCAAAATAACCTATTGCTATTGACCAAATAAAATCGCGTGATCCGTGGGAACTGCCAAAGACAATAAAAGTGGAGTGTAGAGCGGACTTAGGGGTTCGTGAGTAGGTGGGCGGTGCAGTTTTGATTACAATAGTCAAACAAACCGCTGTTCCTCTGCTGCGACCTCCGCTGCCTTTTCAGCTCCTCCAGCTGTCGATTTTGTTCGGTTTGCCTCAGTTTTGTTTTATCATTCGACCTCGTCGGTTCTGTTGCGCCCGTGTTTTCTTAGCCGCCTAATTACCTGTGTAGTGAAGTCAAAAGTGTTCAGATCCACCGTCAGCTTGCCGATTTTTCGTGAACTTCTTGGGGCCCGTAATTAACGTGGGTTTACCTGAACGCCCGCGGCAATACCATTGAAAGCGTGACGCCCGTCACCCCAGCTGTACGCCATCAAAAAGGTGAGTAAACATTCCGAACGGGAAACTGCTCTGATCCGGAGATCGCAAACAGTCATAAAACATCGATGTTAGACGTAGAGAGGCAGAGCGCTAGTATAAGCAGCAAACACCAGAGAGAAAGAGAGAAACTCATGGCGGGGCATTCCAGATTCATTTAGCCAGCAAAACGGCTATTAACGTAGTTCTACTCTTACTGAGAATACACGTCGATTGGCACCTCATATGGTAAAATCCGATGCTATGTTCAAAAGTTATTTCAAATACAAGATTTTGGGGGACTTTCCAAAATGAAAATGTTTGTCCCTTTTTGGTTTTAGGGTCTTGGGGACTATATATGTGTATTAAGAAGCTCGAAATAGAAAATACACTTTCTAAAATGTTTCCATTCGGAACTCTACAATAGAATATAGTTTTCTATACAAGAAGCTTAAATATTTTGATGAAGTGGGCAGAATGAAAACATTTTACAAAGTGTATTAAGTCGGATGTACAATCATTTTGCGTCACCACGTTGAGAGTCGTTTTTGTTTGATAAATGAATGGAAAAACAAAATTTTATTCGTGTAAAAAAACAGAATTCCTGAAACTTAAAACAAGGCGAGGAACGGCTATATTCTTAAAAATGAAGTCAATATACCCTTGCAGCTAATCCAAGTCATGATAAAGTCGCTAGTATTTGATGAAATTGATATCATATTACTGAAACCGTATAAACCGACTATATGCCAATTTAAATGCATATGTTTATAAAAATTTTTTTGTCGATTTTAAAAGATTTGTATGTATAGTTCTATGCTAGTTCTTGCTAACTACATTTTTGAAATTTTAAGAAAAGTGTTAATGCACATATCTCGGCTTGTATTGCTCCTACTTTTTTTCGGAGTTTTTTAAAAAATATTTCTTTTCATATGTGCTATACCATTTGAATATAAGAATGAAAAAATATATAGTCATGAAAAATTTTCATATCTATGGTAGATTTTTGAAACGGGGGTAGTCAAGAGCGCGATGAACGTTTTCGAGAATGACTCCATGTCCGGTTGCTTGCTGTCGGCCCATTTCTTGCAGATGCCCACAAATAAATCAAGAAATCAAAAAAAATGTCGGAGAGAAAAGGGAAAGGTGGCAGAAAGATATGTGAAATGGCGGCATCTCTCTGGGTGAATTCTCAAATACTTTTCCAAAGAATTTGTGTGGGACGCGACTGTTAGTAGAGGCGCCTGAAAGCAGGCCACAAGGTTTTTCCCAGCTTTTTGGGAGCTTTTTGGCAAATGCTGTTCTTCCGAACTTTTCCTACTTTCCGGCGCAACTTGTAAGTGGCGGGAAAATCAAAGTTCGCATAATTTCCCAGTTGGTTTTTGAACTTGAAAATAATGATAACCTTTCTGTTTCTTAATTGCAGCTCCCTCCCGCTTGCGATCGATCCACGCCACGTGAGGAAACTGAGGTGAGTTCTAAATGAAGTTGTACGTATACTTGATATGGCGTATACTTAATACACCTGGCTATGGTGGCGAGGTAACACGGTAACAGGAACCCGGTTCAGGGAACCCCAGTGCGTCACGGCTCGCACCTCGATGACTTGTGGAAGAGGGCCAGTGCCAAAAATAGCCTCTTCTCTCACCTGTCCGAGCCCCTTGTTTAATCGCTGGCCTAGGCGGTACGACGCACGGCCCAAGTGCTTCCCACAGCGCCCCATTCATAATATAATGCGCTGGGCAAACAAGTGAGTGTGCCCCGGTCCCCAGATCCGAGATTCGAGGTTCGAGACTAGAGATTCGCTATCGGATTCGATCCGGCCTGAATGGGAGATGACGCGGCGAGCCGGAGAGCCACAGAGCGGCTTCTAAACACTAAGGTAAATACGGAGCAACGGCGCTGGGTGATTTACCCGTCTATAATCAAGTCGGTCAGAGTGTCTGTGGTCAGTTCGGCCCACTCCCAAATGACAGGTGACGACAATTGGGGTATTTCCTCATAGCGATTCTGGATTCTATATTCTGTCTTAACGTCACCGCCCGTTTCGGCTGGTCAAGGGTATTGCATCGCGATAGGGAGCTGTTAAGGGACATGTGTACTCTTAAACACCCTGAATCACTTACCGATTTCCGCCAGAAATATATGTCAACCATACATGATTTTTTGCGCAAATTGGTGCTGTGGGAATTCTTTCTCTATAATGAAATTTTAATTGCATAAAATAAAGTATATAGTGTGTGAGCCGTAAAATTCGGGACTGTTACCAACATGCGTCATTAAAGTACAGTTTCGGAGACTTTGGCCTTTAATGAACATTAAAACTGATTCGACTGATGGTAAAATCCCAAAAATCACTTTTAAGAAAACTCAAGCCGAATGGCGAATTTCGGTGTCCACAGCCTAAGCAAACATATAAAAATGTCTAGGGAATTCAGAAATACTGTTTCCCTCCATGATAAAGTTTTTCAGTTTATAATCATGAAGAATTAGAAATTCGATTGCATCGATCTAACTGCAATCTACACATCTAATTTGAGTTATTTTTCCTTTATATAAGCTTGGATAGAAAGAATGGTTCGTGTTTTCATGATGTAATGTAACAAAAATCCCGAAAACTGCGGGTACATGAACGCACTACGTCTGTTGTTTAGAGTACAAAGTCTACAGCCTAATAGTGACATTTATTCTTCGAGCTTAAGCTAATACCCCTAAGTTCTCACAGCTCCTGGCATCTGATTTATTTATGGGGCTTCTCTGAGTTGCAGTTTCTGATAACAGGAAATCCGTCGCGTGTGCCTCGGATCGAGGAACAGTTTCCCCCGATGAAAATATAGACAAATATTAGCTATACTTAATATTGGGGAACCGGCAATATTAATGGACCTTGGAGCCGGGGTTTCTTTGCCGAGATGACTCTGAGCGATATTTCCGTCACTGGAGCCCAGTGCCCTTTTATAGCTATTTACTATTGATTACGCTGGATGTACGTCACTCTGGAAGCACTCATCAGTGGATGGTCATTTCTAAAAAGGGAATGGCAAACAGGGACGCCAGATAGCGGATCTCCCTCGAAAGGCTGACGTTGCGAATTCGGCTGAGGCCAAGATTTGTGCGTGGCCAAAGTTAGCACCTTCTCGAGTGCGATAATTAGCAGTCAACAATAGCTGGTTGGCCGAAACGAAACGAAACGCAATAAAATGAAGTGAAATGGAATGAAACAAGGGGGCCGACATGGGCAACACTATAAATGGGCTGGCGGCAGTGGAAAACCCAAAAAAAATATGTTCTCCAGCTTTCCCGGAAAACATCGCAATGTGAAAATTTCCCAACAATTAATTTTTATGAAACGGAAGTTGAAATGCATAACTGAATAATTGAACTATAATTGGCGCAGGGAACTCGGGGGGGAATTCTCGGAAGCGGGTCCCTGGTGACGTTCGGTGACGTTCGCCTGCTACAGCGTCCCCCGTCAGCGTTTTAATTCCCAGGGTCCATGAGTAACTCCTCTGACCTTTGGATACGTTTTCACACTATGAGTGCTTCTGGCCATCACTTGCGATGTAATAGAAGAGACAATTGCTAGTTGACTGCAGGCGACTCTTATACCGACTGCACCATCGGTTGGCTGAAGTCCACTCGGCCTGGTCAATTCCATTCAGTGTTCAAGCTGCCCACGTGCTAAGCGAACGATCGGAAATGCCTTCGAAATTCCGCGTCATTTCCAAGGCAATTAGTGCTCGCACCGGGAATCGCCACAGCAACCAAAGTAACCGAAGTGCCGCCGCCACGAAATATATTTGACGATCCCCCAAAGTAAACTCGATTCGGTCTTTTCTTAGTTCTTGGCTATTTACTAGAATCACTTTGGTATAGTACCTTCCCCAACAGTATTCCAATTGTAATCTATAAACAGAGCAAACGGTAATAGCAAGGTTTCGAGATTCTTGAGGATGTGCGGGACTAGTACGCACTCCACATTGATAACTCTTTGGCCGGTTAAGAACCAAAAGGCCCCATCACCCGGTGTAGGGCACAAGAATTCAATGTGACATCCGTTTTGGGCCATCGAGCGTGTGTGCATAAATTACAAGAGGTGGGTGGAAGAAGAGGCAACTCACTTTCAGCCAGACAGGAAGAAAACAAAGCGACAAACGCAATGGTGCAAAGTGTGCACTACTGAGTGACCAATTAATAGCCATGTATTCCCAGTCTGATACCCATTACTCGTGGAGTCAATGGGGTATATTGTGCTCGTTGGAAAGTATGTAACGGGCGGAAAGAAGCGTTATCAACCACATAAAGTGTGTGTGGTCCCTATCAGGATCACTAGCCCAGTCGATCCGCCTGCACATCTCCATCAGCTGAGTGACGGGTATCTGATAGTCGAGGCACTCGTCTTTGGGGTTCTCCCTTACTTGGATTTGATTTCATCGCAAGGCAAAAGCGTTGTCGTCATGAAGAGCGGCAAGCTGCCGCTGCCTCAGCCGCTGGGCTTGTTGTTGTTGTCCCCGAACGGCACTTGTTGCTGTTGTTGCGACCAGTACAAGTGCGCTGAGTACGTCGGAATCGTGTGTGTGTGCGTAAAAAAGTAAGCTCGCCACGCGCTGCGCAGCTCGCGAATTGCGGTCTGGCCGCTATTTAAATGGCTAGCGTGTGCCCCAACTCCTCATTATCCATAAGATCTCGCAGAGCCCAGACGCCAGCTCTTAAGCGTGCTCCCAACTTAGTCTTCTGAAAACCCTAAGAACCTAAGGAGTTCAACATCGCGAGTGCCAAACGTATAAGTCTGAAATAAAAAAACGAGAAACAAACTCATAGAAAACATGGCCACCAGCACAAGTGAAACCTCAGAGATGCTGTCCTCGGAGCGATTGCAACAGCAGAGTCCTGCTCCTCCGACAAGGACCTGCTCCCAAAAACAACAACAGCCCCTCATAGCCGTCTTCTCCAGTTTCGGCCGAATGTGTAAGTGCACCCACACCCAAGACAAAGCCGCTCTATATCTCCGGATATCTGTATCTGTGTCACCGGGAAGTACGTCCAGCGACGACGTTTGCTAGCCCCAAACAGAAATTCATATCTATCGTAGTTCGCGGGCTGCGATTTTCAAACCAATTTCACAGGTGAAGTGACAACCCCTTACTGACCCTCCTCTTCCCTTATCCTTGCAGCTCGCACCAAGTCCTGGCTCCTGGGCATCCTGCTGCTGCTGACAGTCGCCACCAGCTGGCCAACGGGGACCTCCGCCGCCCCCCGCCGCGCACGAGGACTACACCTGATTTTGGGGCACCGCCAACAACGCCATCACCAGCACGCCAGATCGACGGATCCGGTTCCCAGCATCGTACCCTTGTACACAAATAAGACCGAGGACAGGCAAAACTGCTCGGCCATGAGCATGACTCCTAACACATCAGCACTGACCGAAGGTCGGGATATAGCCATTAAAACGCGGGAGGCCGTCATCTGCCTGACCCAGGAATGGGTAAGTGGAGCATTCGAATGCCTTGGGCCAACCGAAATGCTAAGTCTTTTGATTCCCGCACTAACAGCTGGAGCACATGAAAAACGACGTCCTGAAGGAGGCCATCAGGAAATACTCATATCACAAACTGTACCTGAAGCACCCTCTGGAGGCTGAGGTCGAAAAGGTTGTCTTCAATTACGAGACGGAGGCTTTCGAGTACATCGATGCCGAGCCGGTGAACACAGTCGAAGAGGAGATGCCGAAGATCATCGAGACCCTGCTTGTCGTGGAGCATCTTTTCGAAGAAATCAAGTTCAGCCACAAGGATTGGAATTGCTATTTCAAAAGCTTTGTGTATTTCTTCCACCACAACATGCATTCGGCCCTGAGAATCGCTAACCAGTCGGAGCTTTGCAACCCCGGGGACTCCCAATATAATAAGAACCACATTTTTCTGAATTTCGCCGCCGCCTTGGAGACCATCAAGGTGCTGACCGTCATGGTGCACAAGTACGATCAGCTGATCAGCAATCAGTAGATGAACACCGAAACATCGTTATCCGCTGGCCATCGTAGTTCACGTTCCAGAAGCAACAAGCCATACCAAAAACAATCGCCTCCGATGACCCACTGCAATCTCAAGCTGCTAGGCTACGCCCTCGTATTCGTATATCCAGTACTATCCGTAGTTGTCTACGGGAAAACCCTCATCGGCCTTAGTCCCAATTATTTATAATAACTTATTATCGCCATCCTCCCCCGCACATCCATTCGTATTTATATCGCTTTCGCATCCTATTTATATACATATCACCATACTCACACAACACATTCACCGCCTCGCAGGCTCGATAACTTATGAAATCTATTACTTAAGTGTATTTTTTTTATATTATTATATTATGACTATTAATAAATTATATTGACTATGCGCATAAGCGGAAACGTTTTTATGGAATCAGGATAGTTGGCTGGTAATTCATATGGGGTTTTTCTTAATATTTACTTATTCTGTTTCTAATTTATCAAAGGCAGTGGCAGTCTTACAAATACATTGAATTGACTTCGTCGAGAATAGGACTCTTATAGGTCGTTAAATCTGAATAAATGGATGTAAATTTGGCTAAATCATGCATTATAATAGTAATACTATAGTTATTTCAACATACTCATAGAGTGCAAGCCAACTTTTTTAACACTGATGGTTCTCCTTAGACCTATAAATGGCTTTTGTGCTTAGAGTCCTACGATGCAAGAGGGTATACGATCTCTGATACCTTAGACCACAACCCCGGGCCCCATATGCCACTCCCACATATCGGAAATACTCGGGAAATGTGCGAGATTCCATTTTCGGCCCGACTCGTCACCCACAACCACCCTGGCCCACCCCATCATCGTTTATAGCTCGTGCCCGGGGCACGTTCCGCTAGATATGTATCCGAGGTTTTTCACTCGCTACCCGTGGGCTTGGAGAAAACCCCAAGTACCGCTAGCTAGTAGTGACTGTGACTCATGGACCATTAGGCAAAATGTCGGGCAATCGTCGCGTGATCTCTGCGTGTGACGAAGGTACTGCTATCTACATAGTATCTGAATACATATAGGCATAGTCTGCCAGTCGGCAGGGGTATTGTGTTGCCTTCGAGGAGGGGCTGTGGCACAAAGGGACTGAGATTACCGTTGCCACTTGGCAGGCTTCCCGATTTTTTTTTGGGGGTAATCAGATCGGATCGGATGGTTAGGAGCGATCAAAGATGGTGGAGCGCCGGGATTGGGATCTTGGTTTTTGGACTTTCGATTTGGGATATGGGTTTGGGGATGGGGATGGTACAGTTCGCGTGGCAATGGCGTCAGTCGCAACGAAACCACCGCCGCAGTTGTTGCTGTAAGTTCCCAGCGGCGGGAATTGAGTCAGCGGCAGAGGCCGCAGCAGCAGCGGCGCAGCGGCAGCAGCAGCTCCTCTGCTGCAGCGGGCTGGGTTTATGAATGAAACTTCAAGTCCACACAACGTCCCGCTCGACAACCTGTTATCTTCTCGCCACTCTCTCTCTCACTCTCTCTCCTCTCTCTCTCTATCTCTCTGGAAAGCGGCAACCTGTTGCCACCGCTCTTCTTGCACTCTTCCACTCGAGTCGCCGTCGCTCTCTCTGCCGCTCTCTCGCTCTCTTTTGGACCGCGTTAATGCCACGCCATTGGCCAGGCCGCTTCGTGGCCACTCGTCTTCGGATTGATGCTCAGCGGGCGGCGGGCCAATCAGAGGCGGGCACACACTGACGCGCACACCGATGGGGCTACGTGCGGCCGCCACCCACACAAGTGCGTGGTCAGGCAGCTCTGCACCACGCCCCCCGGAACCCCCGTCGTTCACAGTTGGCTCTAAATTTAATTAAGGAACCACAATACCCACAAGCAAACGAAAAATTTCATTAAATGCCCCTTTGTTGAAGACCCATAACTCAATTTACTCCGCAAAAGGTACACAAAAAATTTTTTGGCCAAATTGAGCTGGTCAAATTGAAATAGCCCATTGCATTGTCCCTTTGACCAATGAAATAAACATGCATAACTTTTTGTTCTACGGTATTGTTAATATTAAACCGTAACCAAAGCAACCACAAATACACGTTACTATTTTATTTACTTAAATGTGTATGGTAAACGTAACGAAGGTATTATCATAGCCTTGTAGGGATATTACTGTAGAAAGTGGATTTTTGATTAGGATTGGTTGGGTTTTTATTAGGAGTTGGTTTCATAACGTAAGTATTTATTTCCTCACGATTGCGTGGATAAGGTTGTATATAAGTCTGGATTTCAGAAATAGGAAAATTCAAGCAAAACCCACCTACTGTCGTTAGTTTTTAATAAAAATGCAGAGTGCTTCATACATGAAGTATAAATTAAGTAAAATAAATTTTAACAAGTACGCACGTAAAAGATTTTAGCAATATGAATTCACATGATCAAAATAGCAGCAGGGGGATTTAGGAGGAGGATTTTAGGAGAATGTTTAAGATATCATGATTTTGTTCGAGTATATCCCAACGAAATTCCGTAAGTTCCGTGAAATAATTGAGACTGATTATCAAAAAGGAACAAAGCAATTACCATTAAATGCTTTGAACTTGTATAGTTGCAATGTTTTTCTATGGATTATAAGTCCCCACAAACCGTGACTGTCAGAATACATTTAAAGTTGTTTTTGATAACACTGCTCGTTTTATATTTGAATCACGCTGACCAGACGATTTTTCTAGCTTTGCATAAGATTTTAGATAAAGGCTGTGCTATCAGAATGACAGTTTCTTGTGGACTTTTTTTGATTGTGCCTCATAGTTTAAGTTAATAATCACCGCATCACACCTTAAAAATACCTACAATATACGGAAATATTGTATTAGTTAACAAGTTAATTGTAACTACCGCACATAAATGGAAGCTTGAAGTTAGAAAGATTAAATAACAGATACAAAAACAAGGGCAGCTTGTTGTTGCATAATATTACAATTTATAACTGGGCTTAACCAGCCCATACCACTTCCAAGAAATGTTATTGTCCTTTTATATATCTATTGTAGCTATTTATGATGTAAACTAGTATAGTAATAGTAATTAGGTCTACTTTTTATTTTGATATGTGAAGCAATTTTATCGAGCATTCATGGCAATGTTGGTGGCTAAATTAAATTACCAAATGTGATAAAAAATCAACCAAAAAGTGCAGTAAAATGGTTACCTAATTTTTTCTTATATGGTAGTTAGTTGTTATGTTTAATTTAAAAATGTGTCAGTATTGTAAGCAGATGTTTCATTAGAATAATTGCATTTTTAAGTATTTATACAATATTGTTTGCAGCAAAAGCCCGTGATAATTAAACATAGATTGAGGGCTTAACAATTTTGACATAACAATTTAATGGTTAACTCATCCTTGTTTGATTTAAATGCGGCGAACGAACTTCAAAGGGTTAAGTCACGCCGAGGGTTTCCTCAATCAATCCCTACCATTCCAGATAAAGTCCGTAACGAATGGCGATTGCAACGGCAATCGAGGATCGGATGAGCGGCGGATGTGAACAAACAAACAAATAAACAAGCAAATCGACTAACTAACCGTTTAAGTTACCGTTTCGGATGTGAGAATTGCAGCTGAGGATCTTGATAAAGCGAGCGATTTTACGCATAATCAAAAAACATCAAAACAACTGGGAAATGGAAACTCACACCTCCGCCCCCGTCCAGTTCGATGCACACCCACGAAAGCAGGGAAGCAGGAGGGTCACCTTTTGGCCGGCTAGGTAGGCAGGTCAACATATCTGCAGAGCGGAGGATCAGGTCCTGCGAAAGGGACAGGAGCTAAGCAGCGTGTAATGACGGATGGCCTCTTTGGCTTGTATCTGCTACATGTATCCGTGTATCCGTATCTCTCGGTTAACCTTCCTTCTCGAGGTCGAGGTGTTCGCTGCGGCAATTAAAGCGTATCCTTAGCATTCGCTACGCCGCTAAAAAATTACACCATGACAGGACACAATGCATTCAGCCAGCCGAGGACCTCACAGGACAGCTCAATTTTGTAGCAAAATATTTTTGTTGTCCAGAACGAATCGCAAGTAAAACAGAAAGTCGGGCCAGGGCGGGGGGAAGGAGGCGATGGTGGAGGAGGAGGGGTTGCCTCCCGCCGCGAGTCCTGTGTGTGTGTGTACCGACAGCAGCAGCAGGAGCTCATCAATGCAATAATCGTGTCCATCTGAGGCATATAGAGATGTGCGTACATCCACAGCCCCTGGATCCTATGGGTCCTAGATGAAGCTGTTGCTTCGGGTGCGAATTGCCCTGCCGCCCGTTTCCCAAAGGAGCGGCACAAAAGGTGTGCGCTGCCACCTTGATATATGTGTGCGAGTCCCTCTCTGTGGGTTGTGGGTCCTGCGAGTCCTTTGAGTCCTGCCTCGCGGCGAAATCAAGGCGAGTGGCCCCGCTGCGCGACACAACTGCTTCCTGCAGCAGTTGCTGCACGCTGCACTTACGGTTAGACGCAAGGACGAGCTCTCCGCTGCGTCCTTTGGTCCCTTTGACCCGCTATCTGGCCATATACAGCTGTTTTTGCGCCGCCCAAAACAATGCGGCCATAATTCCGTGCGCTGCCCACAACAACAATTGCAGCCAAACGCTCGATTTAATTAGGCCGTCAATTGTGCAAGCCCTCGAAAACAGGGAGAAGCCGAGATGACCAGGCCGAAGGGGAGGTCCAGGTAGCGCTAAATCGAGCTGGAGCTGAAATCGGTAGTACCTGGCCCACCGGGCGGGCTCCTATAAAGGTTTCGAAGCTGACTTTTACAGAAACTGGAAGCTGCGAGAAGGAGTTTTCACAAAATTCCCATTTACTTGTTTAATCGTATGATGTATGAACGAATAGCACATATTCATGAACGATCTTATAACAAGCAAATAATATAATATAATATAATATATAATACAATAAAAATAATGTAAAAGGTAGTAATGAAACAGTTTCCATTGACAATTACGATTTGATTTTACGTTAATAGTTCGCTAGTGTTAAGATGGTACTGTTATTATTTCTAATGTATTACGGTTCTGTGGTATTTTCATATTTTCTGTGGTATATCATATAATATTATTATTCTAACTTGATCAACTTATATTACAACTTTTAGCAAATAGCAATATTTGCGAACTCGTATTAAGCTATTCCAAAATAATTCGCATTATTTATAAGGGTATGCATTGGTTTACTAAAAAGGAACTAAGGAACTTTTCTTAGTATATTTCCGAACTCGTATTAAACTATTCCAAAATAATTCGCGTTATTTGTAAGGGTATGCATTGGTTTACTAAAAAGGAACTAAGGAACTTTTCTTATTATATTTGCGAACTCGTATTAAGCTATTCCAAAATAATTCGAGTTATTTGTAAGGGTATGCTTTGGTTTACTAAAAAGGAACTAAGGAACTTTTCTTAGTATATTTCCGAACTCGTATTAAACTATTCCAAAATAATTCGCGTTATGTGTAAGGGTATGCATTGGTTTACTAAAAAGGAACTAAGGAACTCTTCTTATTATATTTGCTTATTAAAAAGTAAGGAATTTTTCTTATTATCGAAATGCATAGCATGGAAAGTAAGTACTTGAATTTATTAAAAATGTGATATTTGTTCGTTTTATTATTATTTCATATGATATATATTTGTAGATACTTTAAGAAATCTGTTTAAATGTTGCTTAGTAATACAAGTAGCTCAAACGGATATTCACAATTGGTGCTTTGGTATACATTTTCCAATAAACGATCAGCCTTATTTTCTGCGCAGAGAGTTCTCGAAGAAGGGAGTTATTTTACCTGGATTAGTGGAATGTGATGTTGGTCATTTCCGTTGATCACTTTCTGGGCCGATTTGAATGCCAGGACTTTTGCGGAGGGGTGAGCAGGCCGCTCAAGGTCACCGGTGGCCGAAGGGGCGACAGAGAGGGCAGACTGGGCCAGCCTAGTTAGAGCGAGATGGTGGCAGGTATGCTGCGCCTTTGGGGGACCAGGTAGGCTCTCTTTGCGCTCTCTCTCTCTCTTTTTCTTTGAGTGAGTGGCGCGGATTGGGCAAGTGGGAAATTCGAGTCGCAATGGCGACCGGGCCAAGATCGACCTGGCCCGCAGGAGCAAGAGGGATGGCGCGAGGACAGCCGGTTGGCAGGCTCACGCACACAAGCACACCCCGGCTATGGGCCAGGTAGGAGCCCACACACACACACGCGCACACACACGAATGGAGATCCACAGGTGACCTGCGAAAGAGGATACCGATCGGAGGGAGCGGGACAGGAAGAGCCTGCCGAATCGGCGGTCTTCTTCTGGCTCGGACTGGGTCGGACCATGGCGTACCGCTCGGCAATCGGCGGGCAGCGACGCCGGCAGAGGCCGCAAAGACCGCTCAGCTCGCCTCAGTTTCCATTTCAGTTTCGGTTTCGGCCTTTTGGCGCTGCTCATCGGGTCGGTAACGCTCTGGTATCTGGTATCCGCAGCCGCAGCCGCCGCCGCCGCCGCAGCCTCTCAGCGAAGAAAGCTGGTCAAATCCGGCGCGACTGTGGTCTCAGTTCGGTTTCACACTCGAACGCGAGCAGAAGTGTCCGCGAGTCAGTCTCAGAAAGCAAAAAAGAAACACCAAAGCCTTCAGAACACAAGAGGAAAACAGATCAGTTGGTCAATTGGTCTCCCCCACATACATATTCATATACATTTTTTTGCGAGTGTTGTGTTGCAAGTGCCCCCCGCCGTCGAACCGCCGGAAAAAGATCTATCTATCGATCGGCCATTTGGATTAACGCACGGATTTTTGGGAACGCAGACGCACCACTAGCAACGAGGATCCCGCGAGGATCCTGGCCAACTCTACTTTTCATCTATAATGCGGTGTGTGTATTATTTTTGATTTGATCATTACTCAAGAGCAGACTCAACTGGAGAGTGGAGAAAGGATATGCGGCTAGACATTAAAATCGAAAAGGATATTTTTGTAAAATCAATTCTCCACTCTTCAACTGATTTATCAACGGCGAACGATCAACGATACAGGTCTTTTAGGCCACTTAGAATTGATATAGAATTTTAGATGGATAATTTCTTTAGCTATAATGGCGTATAATACCAAGGACAGATAAACTTTGTTTCCGAATTGTAAGAACATTACTTAGATTCCATAATCAAAAATAGTTTGCATATATAGAAAATTTGAAGTTCCAGAGCTCAAAATCCAAAATTCGAAATCAAATTTCCCACACTTTCACACTTGAAGCCAGCCAGAAACGTAGTTCCCGCGATCGAGTCTATCGCCTGGACAAGATTAGAGCATCCCATCCGCTTCGGTCCCCGAACCGATCGATCAGCAGATCTTCAGTATTCGCTCAGGCTACTCTCGAGTTAATTGTCTAAATTAACAAGTTTGCCCCGCCCCCACAATACACATATCTCGCCCTGGAAAAGACAAAAACAACGAAAAGCGAAAAAAAAGCAGCAAAACAAACGCAGAGAAAATGTTAAAAAAAGCGAGCCAAATTGTTCAGACTGTTGTCCGGTTGCAGTTGTACTCGCATTGAAGGAGGTTCGGCATCGGCAGCCGAGCATTCAAGCATCCCACCGTCCGACCCGTAAACCCCACCACTACCCAAGCACCAGGACCCACCAAGAACCCACCAGGAAGCACCCACCTAGTCCAATCCACTGTCGGAATCGAATGGAATCGCATAGGATCGAATTGAATTGAATCGTTCAGGGAGAAATTGTAATCGCAGATCGTTGATCGTCTCGCGTTGGTGCTGAAATTTGCTTAGTTGAACTTACTTTTGCATTCTCGATACTCATTGTGTGTCTCTATCTCTCCCTATCCCGCCCCCCTCTCTTTGGCCCGTCCCCATTTTGTGCCACCCCCTGTTTGTGTACACCCCCCACCATAAACCACCCACACACCACCCACCCACCACTGTTTTTTGTGTCGGACTTGGATTCGGACTGCGGACCACGGACAGCAGTTGGTTGGCAGTGCGCTGCGACCACAGCTAAAGGCAGCACCACGGCAGCCGGCAACGGAAACGGAAACGCCAGAGGAAGAGGAAGCGGCTACCATGCGGCGATGGCTCGTCCGCTGCTCCTGCTCCTGCCCACCCTCCTCGTCCTCCTCGCCGCCCAGCTGCCCCACCCGGCCCAGGGGCGCAGCACCACCAGCAGCGGCGGCCTCACGGTGATCGACAGCGATCGATTGCGCATCCGCACCACCTCGAGCACCGTCTCGAACTCCAGTTCGGGCCAGAATCTTGGCCAGCCAGCGATCCCGCCAGCCAGCTCCGGTCCGCGCAAGCGCCACCGGAAGCGGAACAGCAACTGGATCGACTACCGCAACTTCGACGAGAACACCACGGCCCTGGAGTGGGCCAATCCCTGCGGGGGCAACTACCATCCAGCGGCGGCAGACCGCTTCAATCGCCAGCGGCCCAGGCAGGTGAGTTCAGCGCTGCACTCTCTATCCCCTGACCACGTGTATAACCCATTCCCTTCTTTCTATCTTTAATTTCTTTCATCCACAGAGCTTCAATCAGCTGAAGCGCCACGCCTTCAGGGAGTACCGCAGCCTGAACAGCAGCCAGGACTCGGCCATCGACATCCGCAACATGACCATGTGGTCGCTCCACACGCACAACTACAAGTTCCTGCCCAAGCTCAAGCCCAATTCCACGGTAGGTGAAACTTGGTTGGTTTTAAAGGAGGTTTTATTTCAGATTTAAAGGGG
The DNA here is from genome assembly GCF_014743375.2 of Drosophila subpulchrella. NCBI lineage: Eukaryota > Metazoa > Arthropoda > Insecta > Diptera > Drosophilidae > Drosophila > Drosophila subpulchrella. The sequence continues at coordinate 5,123,284 of NC_050613.1, forward strand.
GTTTTCTAGCACAGAAGGTACTTGCGTATAAGATATTTTTATTTTTTCCTAGTTATCAGTTAGCTTGTTTATCGAACCTTTTATAGGATCGTTTTTTTAATTCGTTTATCTCTTTTTAGTTTTTAGTTATTTATAAACCCTTTGTAGAACCGAGTTCTTAAAAGTCATTTATCCCATCCTAGTTTTTGTTTAATATCAACCCCTTAATGGGATATATTTTTTATAATATTCAGGTATCTATTTCTAGTTTTTAGGTAATATCAACCCCCTTTAAAGAATCGATCTCTTTCTTGAAAACATGACTTTCTAGGCACTTAAGAATCTCCCCCAATTCGAAACCTACTAATCCAAAATGTTCCCCTCTTTTCTCCTTCTACCCCCAGATTGCCCTGAAGCGCTGGTACCGCAACATGCAAACGTACGTGGCCAGCTTCGCGTATTTGAGGCGCCAGCAGATCCGCTGGGACCAGCGGTCCATCACCCGCGAGTCGAGCACCGCCCGCGAGCTGCGCGAGCTGCTCCTGAGCTCGCGGCGCATCCTCTGCGAGCTGGAGACCGCCGTCAACCAGACGCAGAGTCCGCGCCAGAAGCAGCGGCGCAGTGGTGCGGCGGTGGTTGCCGTAGGCGGCGGTGGTGCCACCACCACGACCACATCCACCCAGCTGCCGCAGATCTCGCGGCTCGAGATGAACAAGCGTCTGAAGCTGCGCTCCAAGACGGGTGGCTCCAGTGCATCCGCGGTGGCGGGCGAGGCGGACTCCATCGACATGCGGTTCGTGAAGCACCACTACTACGACTTCCTGCGCACCATGTACCAGCTGCTGCGGCGGGACGGCAAGCGGGTGAAGAGCCGGCCGCGGAAGCACCACAAGAAGCACAGGAACCACCAGAGGAGCCAGAAGAAGCAGCAGCAGCAGCAGCAGCAGCAGCTGGCGGAGCAGCTGGAGCAGCGCTGGCGGAGCTCGGCCTCGAACGGCAAGGAGTTCAACGAGGTGTCCAAGCCAGCGGCAGGTGGCTCAGCTGCAGCTGCAGTGGGTGGAAGCCCCCAGTTTCCAGCTGGCAGACGTGGAAAGCGCCAGTCGAAACGCGTGCAGCGCACGTGAAGCCACACAAATACAGCCCCCTCATCCCCCCTCTTCCTCAGGACACGCCCCTTATAACCGTCCCGCCCCCCCCTTAATTTAACCGTTTATCGATCGATCGTAGCTTAAGTAAATTATTTGATTGCCAGCACCGACTCTCTTCTCCATTTCATTGCAAGTATTACCGCATTCCGTATTTATTGAAGCAGGCGAGAGGAACATACATAGCTATAGCATAAAAACCTAAAGCCCCGATCCGCAGTTGCCGTTCTAGTCACATAAGAGCAACCGCCAGCCACCCTAGCAGTATATGATCCACTGGAAAGTATTATTCCACCCCTGCCCCCTGCCCCATATTGAATTTTATGTGACCTTTAAGTAGGCTAAGCTAACCCACCATCATATCCATACCATATCCATATCCATATCCATATCCTCTAGGCTAAGCTTCGATCTTAAGAGACTTTTTTTTTCGTAGGTTAGCTTGTGTTTGACATCTGTGATATAGTGCTTGACTAGTTCGTATTTAACCTAATTGTAAATATTGATCGCATGTGCGGCATGTATGTGCATCCATGCTTTCGTAGGCCTAAGCTCGATTTTCGTATTTATAGAACCGACCGATATTTGACTAAGCCAGCAGCGAAATAAAACGAACAATAAACTGAATTGAATCTGAAAATAAATTTCGATGGTCTTTTAATTTTTGGAAGTGCCGGAAATGTTACGGGTGTTGCAAATATCCACTTACAATCCTTGTCAGTGCGGACTAAAACCATTTGGGTGTATTTTATTAGATCATTCGACCGGAGTAATTTGAAATGGTATTTTTCGGATTCCTTATAACAGACTGATGTTTTTATAATCTTTCGAATCAAATGATAAGTAACAAAATGCCGGGAAAATGGGTTTCAAAAACCTTATCCGAAAGTGTTTTATTTTTAAAGTGAATGTCTTTATTAGTTGTTCAGGTCATTAAATGAACACCATTTTTCTCTCTAACCTATTGTATTAAATTCGCTTTATATTATGTATTTATTCTATATATTGGTGGAGTGTAACGGTAAGTATTTCTATAATGGGTAGTACATTCGAGGGATCCCACCAATCCGATTTCCTTGACCCACTTTCTGGGGACTCGGCGTCTTCCCCTTCGTGGGCCTGTCTTTATGGCTCCTCCGCGGGTCGTGGGTTTTATGATCACCAGCGGCGTCAAACTATTAGCACTCCATGCCCAGCTCCCAGCTGCCATCTCGGATCTCCACCGATCCCGATCCAGATCCCCACCTGTGTCTACCTGGCCCAGAAACCAATGAATGGACTGCGATCAATGAACCACTCAATGAAAGTTCGAGCCAAGAGCGGCAGAATAACTATAAAGCTGATCACCATCATCAGTGGTCTTAGCGGGTTCGGGATGCCAATGATGCTGGGATCAAGGAGCAGATGAGCTGCCGCTTATCCCCGGGGTTAACTAAAACACGGCTACACTTGTCTTGGTCTCCGTCGCCGTAGCCGTTTCCGTCCGAGTCGGAGTCTGCGTCTGGAATCGAGAAATCCCCGCTTTGTTTTAAGCGGCTTTAGGCAAATTTACTTTTTAATGCCTTGGCTTATTGCCAAGCTCCGTTTAGGGCGCTTAGTGGCAACTTAAGGCCACGTCCAGCCGGATTATTAGCACTCGGGGAACGGAAGCAGTCTGGAGTGTCCTCGATGAGGGAGATCAGAGGACAACTATTGACATGCAAATGGATTAGCACGAGACGCTGAGCGAAAACATTTCTGCATGCATTATAATGCCGTCTAAGCCGTTTATTGATTGCAATCGATCGAAGGAAGTCCAGACTCTAAGCCGCTCCAGGGTTCGGTTTGCTTTGGTTTGGGTTCAGTTCGGCTTGGTTAGGGTCTCCAGTGTCAAGTGTCCCCTTTTTGGCCTGGTCTCTCTCTTTCGCCCGAGAGCCTGAGCCCTTTTGGGTAAGTAGGTGTTGTTATGTTTTTAGCTGTCATAAATATTGTAAAACTCGGTAAATATTTAAACAGCGTGCACAATAAAGGCAAATGCCAAGAGGCTCGAGGGTCGTCGGGCAGGGCATTCCGGCAACCAGGCAACCAGGCAGCCGGGCATCCAGGCATTTCGACATTTCGAACTCGGCCCTGGCTTTGTTTTTCGGCCTGGTCATAACGGGGACGGCCAACTGCTACCTGCTCCCGGGTGAAATTTGAAATTTGAATATGTGCCTGGCCAGAAAAGATTAACAACATTTAATAACCCATCATTGGGCCGTCTCGCTCCCACGCATTGTGCCGACAATTTTGCAAGATAACTGCATTTGTGCAGTCCTTTGTGCCGGCCACTTTTTGCCATTGTCCTGCCATTTTGCGCTCCTCTTTTTCTTTCTTCGGCCTCACAAATTCCCAATCTCTTTTTGTGTTTTTTATTGTCCTGCGGCACCTTCCAGGAATCCCGTCCAGCAGCGGCCTTCGGGTCGCAAAACTGCGTCCTGTCTTGCCCGGACAGGATATCTGTATCTATTTGGCCACATCCCGTTTGCAACGCAACTCAACTCACCTTTCTGCCCAATCGAACGCTCGACAAGTGGCAACTCAATTAGGGCATCGGTTCAATTATACGGTCATGAGTGCCGTGATGAGTCCCACCAGCGGGATGGGAATATCAATTGATGATTGATCAGCCCTCAGATTAGGTATCGCTGGAACATAATCACTGTATTATTTTGAATGTTACTTATGTTTTTAAGGATTGGATAGGATACGGATGATCAAAGGAAATATCATTTAGTATTCAATATAATCTCTGTATTACTATAAATAGATTTCATGTTCCTTGAGGTTGGATATGGTAACGATCATCAAAGGAAATATCATTTAGTATTAATTTTAATATTGTTGGGAATATAAATTGTTGATTGATCAGCTTTTGGATTAGATATCAATGGAATATAATCATATCATCATATCATCATATCATATATACCATTTTAAAAGTATTTATGTTCTTAAAGATAGGATATGATACGGATCTAAGGAAATGACATTTACTATTCAATGTTCCTATTCATTCATCCTGATGCATGTAATACGGACATCAAAGGAAATATCATTCACAATATATTTATATATTATTGGTTTTTTTTTTATATTACATTTAAAAACCTCCTGAAATGAATGTCATTGGGCTAATCAAACGTTGAACTTATGGCCTAAAGATACCGATCATCAAACGAAATATAATTTAGTATTATTTTAAATACTGTTAGCCTATTTATTATATTTAAATCGCCCCTACAATTAACGATATTGGTCCAATCAAATGTATAAAGCCATGGAAGCCACAATAAATACTAAATAAATCTATTTATAATAGTCCAGTTAAGCTTGTTTTTGATCGTCACCAGTAACTGATATGTGTTTCTACGATTCGCCGCCGGATGACATTTGTCATCTCCCACACAACTCTTAATTAATGATTGCTTAGCGCCTCGACTTCAAGGCGATTTGTATGCCGACTGTAGATCAAATTTTAACATCGCCCCGACATTTCATTAGCTCCCCCCCCCCCCCTCCCAACTTTCAGCTCGGGTGATCCCCCACGACCCCCTGCAAATTAGCCGTCAGCCGCTCGCAATTGAAATTCGATTTGTTTACAAAGCGATTCAATTAATTTGTCAAATTGGCCGCGTGATTTGCATTTCGAAGCGTTCGCATTTCAATATTTTCTTGTTTATTATTTTTATCGGCGCTGCCGGCGCGTTGTTATTGTTATTATTATTATTATGCTTTTTTACAGCTGTTATTATTTACGTTTGCATAGCCGGCCGGCTTGAGCCCGTGCTTTTGTTGTTCCGGTGGTTGTTGTTGGACGGCTCGATGGCGCTGATGATGACAAGCGGGCAGCGAATTTTGAACAATCACTTTAGGCCTCCCAATCGACGTTGTTGTTTTTTGTTTACAAGCGCGGATCGCAAAGGGTTTCCGGGAAAAGCTGGACATGGATGCTTTTAACAGAAGCCAAACGATTTAAGTGTGAAAAGAGTATAATGCTTTGTTTATAAAAAATGAATACTTAATTTATGGGTAATTCGAAAAAAGCGTCCTTTATAGCTTAGATACTATTGTGGTTTTTATAGTATGGTTTTTTGCGTAGGTCTTATCTGTGAGTTCCGATTGAGGTTCCTAAGTATCGTGGCTTGCCCCCCTCCTATTGCCTCTCTGGGGGGTCTTAGTTATATAATAGTCCTTAATAGTTTTGAAACTGTTGGAGTTATTATAATATGTATTTTTACGTAGGTTCTATTTGTGAGTTTCGATTGAGGTTCCAAGTCCCTAATAGTTCAGATCCAATTCTGGTTCTTATATAGGATTTCTTTTACATAGGTTTTATTTGTGAGTTCCGATTGAGGTTCCTTAGTCTTTAATAGTTTTGATACTGTTGGTGTTTTTATATGTTTTTTACGTAGGTTTTATCTGTGAGTTCCGATCGAGGTTTCTGGTTTTTATAATATGATTCTTTGTACATAGACTTTATCTGTGAGTTCCGATTGAGGTTCCTAAGTATCGCGGCTTGCCCCACTCCTATTGCCTTTCTGGCGGGTCTTAATTATATAATTTGTGCGCTTGTCTGGTTGGACATATCTTGTTTTATTAGCATACATTTTAATGGCCATTTATGTAATCTCATAGAGTGCGGCCGCATAAATCTCGCCGTCGGGTTCTCAGACAGTTAAGACCCGGCCTGAAGTCTGGTCCCAGGCGGGCCTAAAATAAAAAAATCTTTTTTGCGTATGACTTAATAAACATGTCGTTGAACTGTCGCCGGCAGCGCAGCTCTTTGCCTGCGGTTTATGGGCTGCTAGGCTGTGATTTTTATTTTATTTCATTTTTGAGCCGAGTCGAGTTGAGTTAAGTTGAGCACCTCGACAAACGCTTTTTAATTGTTTTAATTTTTTCACTTTGCTGCTTACCCCGCCGAAACACCACACCGCGAACCCCCTTGCCGCTGCCCCTGTGCACATTGAACTTGAGCCGACGGCAAAGAAATAAAAGCAGCTCACAAGAGCGAACAGCGCAGCACAAAATTTTAATTACCATGAGTAATATTTTATTACACTTTGACACTGAAAGAAAACTTCACAAGAACGAGTCCACCGAAGAGGTAAGAGAACGGCAGACGGCCAACGGCAGGGATCGTAATCAAGTCGAACGGGGAATACCCTACTGTCAGGCAATGATCTCCCGTCGAAGGGGCGAACTACAAATCGATTTTGATATGGTTCCGAGTGAGGGGTCTAGAGTGGCGGGCCCCGAGATTTTCACATCCCTAGCGCTACGGGGAGCTGAGTTCCCTGGGATTGCCGAGGGGGGGCAATCATCACCCCGGCGGCTATTAGATAACGCTTCTAAAGAACGTATAGACGAAGCCGAATCAACAGGGCACAGGATCGCACACAAATCACATAATAAAATGTGCAACAAATTCGTAAATCTCCGGCAGGCAGAGGGAAAAGGGAGCAACGTTTGGCAACTAACTTAAGTAGCGGTAGCAAAAGGCTACTAACATGTTTATGCTACTTTTATGAGGCGGCAATAAAATCGAACCAAGTACGAAAATGAAAATAAAACTGAAAATGAAAAGGCAACGGCAACGGCAAGGGCTCTGAGTTCGCCCCGTACCGGTCGCACTCGCTGCAAAGGATCGCACACAATGACTTCATCGATTTATAGCGGTCACGAGTGCGGACTACGGACTACGGAGTATTGGAGTACGGACTGGCTTCTCGGTTTTGGTTTTTGGTTTTTAGGTTTTCGGTTTTTGGTTTTTGGTTTTCGGTTCGGTTTTGGTTATTGCGTTTTGCTGGGACTGGCTGGGACTGGCCCTGGCCCTCTCTAGACCTGGCCCATAGACCTGGGACATGGTCGTGGTCATGGGCGACTTGCGCCGCTGCTGTTTGCTGCTGCCTTTTATGATGATATTGTTTTGCATTTCGCACACACAGGACTCGCAGCGGTGGCAGCCACTGTGGGTTCGGTGGTTCGGCGGTGCGTGAGTGGATTAAGTCTAGGATGCAGTGTGCAGTCGAGGGACTGCGGTTCCAGGAAGCCACGGAATAACTCGCGACGCGTACGCGCACCTCGCTCATCCCGCCATGCGTTTTATGGTTTGTCGTCATAATCACCGGCACAGCATCTCGCGGTGCCGCGTCCCTTCTCCGCCCCCTCCCAGCGACGCCCTTTGCTGCGCCAGTGACACACTCACACTTACACTCACTCAGGCAGTCACAGTCGAAGTCACAGTCACCCTGCAGACCCGAAAAGCAATGCGACTGACTGTCACTTGATTTATGCAACCTGGCGAACGTGACTCGCCGGAGGAGCTGCCTTCTGCCTTCTGCCTTCTTACCAAAAATCCTCGGGCTCGTTTGTTTTTGTTAGACATAACGGGGCAGTCAATAAGCTTTTTTATTTCGCATTAATTTGGCTTCGACTGCCGGGCCAGTTGACAAATAACCCAACGAGGTGGGTTCTTATTCATAGCCCTTGAAAAATGATCAGGTGAGCACGCTGCCATAACCCCTGGCTTGAGAAATTCAAGGATGTCTTAAGCCCATATCATTTAACATCAGCAGCATATTTTAAAAACGTTGGTGTATTTCCTTTGAAAAGCTAGCTACTTGTTATGTTCTCTGAACTCATATTAAAAGAATATTAGGACTTTTGGTATCAACGTATAAGAATCAACCACTTGAGTTATGATTTAGTCTAGGTAGTATAGACTGGTTACTACATATGCCAATACATTAGCTGCTTTTCCTAACTACAAGCACTCAAAACAGCCTGTTAAGGACCTGGGAACCAAATGAAATGCGGCACTATCATGGCCATCACTCATTGTTCGATCGATTTGTTGCCACCAATTGGTTGGCCCTGTCCTCAAGTGAGGAATTTTGGTTATGAACCTTCTCCCCATGACTGATTGAACACAGAAACGGGCACACAGAACAAAGAGCCACAGAGGGAGGCATTAATCACACATCAAATGACTACAAATAGAGCAGCACAGAGTCAGAGATTGGTATTGAGATTCGGGTACAGAATGCTGATTTCCCCCGACCCAATCCAAGTCCCAGTCCCAGCCTCGGTCCAGTCGATGTGCCTGTGCCCCTCATCGTGCAACACCGTGCTGCACAAACAAGGCGCAACACTTGACAATGACACAAAGCGTCAACTTTGGCGGCAACAACACCGCTGCACTTGCTGCGCCCATGGACGGGGACTTAGGATGGGAATGGGGGCTGGGACTGGGACTGGGATTGGGATTGGGATTGGGATTGGGACTGGGATTCGGATCGGGAACTGGGCGCAACTCCAGGCCAGATCAAAGCAAGAGTGCCTCAATAATGATAATCATCGCGATCATGATGAGCGACTGTCGTCTTAACAGATCTTCTGCTGCACAAATTCTGACAAGTAAAATAATAAATTTTTCTATATCATCTCGCTCAGGGAGCCGTTGCCGTCTCCCTCTCGCTCATTTGCTCGCGATGTGGGACACATTTAATACAATTTTCTGATTTCCAGTCTTTGTTTTGTACCCTTTTTGAAGGACCCTCAATCAACCCAATCTCCATCTGCGGCTAACCAGGGAGCGGGGCTATAAAATCGGGGGGGCAGCGGGGCGGGGTGTAACTGTCGGCACTTGGTGAAAATATTTTTGTTGTACGCCTCGTTGAACTTGGTCGTTTTTTTTTATTATTACTTTTTGGTGGAGTGGGGGATGAAGCAGCTTAGAAGGGACTTGACTTTGGGGGATTAGCCGATGGACATGGAGAAGAACTGGTATGGTATTTAACTAAAAGAGCAATCCAAGAGCCCAGAACTAGTTAGTTCTAATGGTTACATTGAGCATACGCCACCATCCAAATCCTGTAGCTTTCCACTTTTGGCACTCCAACACTCTCCTAACAAGATCGTACCGCACGCGTATATTTGCTATTGTTGGCCCGAAAAATAAAGAAGACACGACGAAAACCTTTAAAACGGTGCGACAGAGAGGGCTAGAGGGAGACGGCCAGAGGTGAGGCTCGAGCGGAACTGATCAAAGTCATTCAAACATGAATGAAGTTCATTAAAAACTGATCAAATCTGTTGGGCGAGAACAATGCAAACAAGACAAGAGCGGCGGAGAAATGCTGATACAACAGGGCCGCAGGGGGTGGGGGTTGAGGAGCAGGGGTAGGGCAAGGGCAGGAGCAGGGGGGGAGGGTGTAAAGGAGTACAAAACGCTGGGAAAGAAGCCAGAAGTGAAGGCGAGAAAAGAAAGAACGACACACACACACACACACACACTCGGGAAAGAGAAGAAAGAAAGAAGCCAGGAATATGCAGCTGGCAGTGACAATTTCTCACTCTCCATCTCTCTCTCGACCCCTATGCCTGTCTCGCTCTAGCCCTGGCTTGCCATCTCGCTCACGCCATGTGTGGCAATGTCCTGGATTCGATTCAATTCAATTCAATTCCCGTGGTCCTTTCAATTTACACGGCCCTTACAAATGATGACATTTCCTGATATTTGTTTCGCTCCTCCACCAACAAAGGACATCGAACGTCCTCGAAAGGAGCAAGGACAACAAACACCTTATCGACAATGGGAGTCGAACACCGAGTTGCTGCCACAACGGAAGTGTTAACGGTGCAGGATTTGTGGATGTCCCGCTAGGGCTAAGCATAATAACTTTGAAGCGGAAATCGAGGGGTTACTTTGATATGTGTACGTACAGAAATGAGGACTATAAATATCTATGTGTTACCAAGGACCTTAAAATCTAAACAATATTTATAAATGAAATTAATTATGCAAGAAAGTAATATTAATTTAGATACATATCTCTTTGTTTATATAGATAGATAAATATCTATGTGTTATTGAAGACCTTTGATAATAAACAATTTTTATAAATGTAATTAATCAATAACAATATTGCGAAAAAATTAATAATATTTTGTTTATAAGTATATCTTTGTTTTTATATATTTATATCTATGCTTTATTGAAGACCTTAAAAACTAAGCAACAATTATAAATGGAAATAATATTGCAAAAAAGTTATATTAGTACATAAAAAGATTGGCGAAAAATAAATAGTTGTTTGTATCTATAAACATACACATCTATGTGTTACTATAACTCTTAAAAACTCAAAAAAACGATAAATAAAATTAATATTGCCAGAAATTTATATTAGTAAACAATAGCACTGCCTAAAAATAAATAATTTCTTATTCTTAGTTGAAAGTTGTAATTTAAAGAAGTCTTTGTATACATATATTTTTATACAACTTCAAGGATGACAGCTAAATTTGCAATAGCCGTGCAAAATCCGAGGGATGGGTAAACATAATCAGTGTGTTCCCAACACAGATACAGGCACAATGTGCATAATTTCCCTGACAAATGCTGTCCTCTCCCCGTTGCGTATACGCCATGTGGGGCCTGGGCTGGTTGCCAAAGGACGAACGTTTCAATTTGCGGCCCAGAAATTTGCAACGCTTGGCCAGGACTGACCACCGACGGTTGACCAAACGGCCAACAAGGGCAAATGAGCAAATGGGCAATGGGTAAATGGCCAAATGGGCAGGTGGGCAAGGTGGACAAGGCGAGCGGAGCTGGCCGTAGCTCAGTGGGAGCTAATTGATGCATTGAACAACTGACGGACGGCAACTGGTGGCTGGGTGGTCCGCCTACAACCGCCAGAAGACGGAGATGAGGATGAGGACGCAGGGAGCGGAGACACTTTGTCGTTGGGTTGCCAATTGCAGAGTCCCAAAGGCCGAGACTTAGGGGCGGTAGCAGGGGCGTGCCCGGCTCACAGCTGGCCGCCCTGCCTCAGCCTCAGCCTCAGCCTCAGTGCTTGTGTAAATATTTCCCCGACTTATTTGTGCCACACAGCACACAAAGCCGGACAACTGGACACTCGGACGGTCGGACACTGGTCCGCCTCCCTGCCGCGGACCGGCGGAGGCGGGGGGTTTGGGCCAGATATTGTTTTAACACATTAGCAGCGCAATGCAACAAATAATTTCCATAAACTGCTGCGCCGAACGGACCTCTCTGTCGCTCCTCCGGACTACGGGCCTAAATGGAGCGACGACACGGCAATAGACTCTCGGCCGAGACAAAGCAAGGCACACAAAGGTAAATTTCAATGCACGAAAGAGATATGTCACAGGAAGAAAATATTAGTCTTTGTCATTAGGCAAAACAAAAAAAAAAGAAAAAAGAGTAAGAAAAGGAAAAGGGGCGAGAGCGGGGGGAAAATCAAGAGGAAACTGGGGGGCAGGGGCACCTGAGTACATGAATGGGTTGTGGCGCGATTATGATCGTCGTCGTCGTCGTCGTCGTCGTCGTCGCCGCCGCGATGATGATGTTTGCCCACCAACAACGGCCGAGACTTGTTGTTGCCACATTCACATGACTTAAGCCCGGGCCCAACACGAAATGTTTCCCATCATAAAAGACCGCTGCGCGCAGCTTGGACTTCTTCTGGAGGTCCCCAGTCCCAGTTCCAGTCCGAAAGTCCAACAATCCAACAATCCAACAGTCCAACAGTCGAAAAGCCAAAAGCGAGCCGAGAAAAACCTAAAAGACCTCAAGACAAAAAAAAAAAAAAAACTGAAAGCCTGAAAGAGTCTTTGAGCCAAAAGCAAACGAAATTATAAACGGTTCAAATGCTTGACTTAAGCAAGCAACTCACTAGACCTCCAACCATATGGAGCCCCTTGTGCCCCCCCCCGCCCACCGGTCCAATCGGAAATGCCCGGCGCGGGAGGGGACTTTTCTTTCCCCAATCGATCACCGGAGGGAAATCGCCCAGCTTTTTGAGGCGGGGCAAAGCCCAAACACTTGGCGAACAATTGCGAATGCATCTAAAATTATCCATTAGCGGTACATGCAGTTCGGTTCTAGAGGGTCGCGGTGCACCCCACAAATAACCCACGCAAAGCCATTAGAAATGCCCTGAAAACAAAATGATTTTATCGTTATTTACGGCTGTGCAATTGTTACAACAACACCCCAAAACAGTGGTAATGACGTTAACAAATAGTAATTATTTCTAAACGTCAACTATTAACCAAAACAAATTAATATTTTAGTATGATGATGGACTAGCACTTGTTTTTACATTTATCTGTAGATTATATATAATGTGTATTGTTTCAAGGCCAAGGTAATGAAAATCAAGAATTTAATATTTTTTTTAAGTACCTTGGGAACCCCAAGTTAGGCCTAGTTATAATATTTATCAAACGTTCAGGTGGTATAAACTACAAGAGCCTAATGAATCATGGTATTTATTTTATAAAATGTTTTGCGATTTGACATACAGTGGTCGGCATATGTATTTTGACAAAATAAAAGTTAAGTATACTCATAACTTGAATTTACTTCTTGTAAACTATAGGCATCAATGGAAAGGTAATTTCAATGCCGTTTGAATGATACAATACATTTCTTTACCCATTCAGTACTTATTGAAAAGGACAAATTTGTGTAAATCAACTTTTAAATTTTTTTTAAAAACTTTTTTCTTCGTCTTGAAAACTTAAATTTTTTGATGCAAAAAGTTTCTTCAAACAAAAACAATAGTAACTGCAAAAAGAATTTTTCAAAAATCATTTTTCTTATATTTTTTATGAATTTTTGAAAATGCTTAAAAACAGGCATTTGAGCCATATTTTTCTCTTTTTCATACAAATTTTTTCCGACATTGTCACCTTCAAAAAATCATAAAAAATATAAGAAAAACTATTTTTGAAAAATTCTTTTTGCAGTTACTATTATTTTTGTTTGAAGAAACTTTTTGCATCAAAAAGTTTAAGTTTTCAAGTCGAGGAAAAAAGTTTGAAAAAAAAATTTAAAAGTTGATTTACACAAATTTGTCCTTTTCAATAAGTACTGAATGGGTAAAGAAATGTATTGTATCATTCAAACGGCATTGAAATTACCTTTCCATTGATGCCTATAGTTTACAAGAAGTAAATTCAAGTTATGAGTATACTTAACTTTTATTTTGTCAAAATACATATGCCGACCAGTGTAATATTGTATTTACCGACTTGTCGGCACAATATATCGCTTGTGCCACTATTTCTCTAGCGCTTCTAGACTACTTTCATGGGCTATCTGATTTCCGCTTAATTTTCTATTTATTTTAGATAACGGGGGGCAAAAGTTTCTCAGGCCCGGCGGGTCAGAGTTAAGGCTAAAGTTTCGGTGGAATGCTACGGTGATTCCGGGAAGTTTGGACAGCCCAAGCGTTTCCCAATAAATTTGCCTATAAATTGCTTATTTCGCCTATCGGGGTGTCTGGTAATTGCAATTGTATAACTCGCCACCAATAAACTGAGTTTATTCTGTTTTTAATTTTGCGGAAATTCCGATAGCCCGGTAGCGGGTCTTATCAGGTCTGGGCCTGGGCATTCCCTCGCCCATTAGCGCCCAAGGTCGTCAAACATTTCGTGACCAGCATTGCCCAAGTTCCGATGAGGCGCCCTCATCTCACCTCCAGACACCGCCGCCGCATCCCCAGCAAAGCGTTCCATCGACCACGTCGCAAGCTCAGGTCGCACATTTCATTTTTCGGAGAAAAACGACAGAGTTTCTCGCAATTTTATGATAAATTCATTGAATTTTTTTCGTGCGCCGAAAGAGTGAAACAACTAAAGGCCAGGAAACTCAGGTAGCGACAAGGAAAATACCCTGCTGGATTATATTGGCTTTGACTGTTAGATGCTGTGAATACTTTTGATGTGTTGACTGAAAAGAAAGTTGTGAATATAAAAACCTTTTCTTCATATGACTGATACAAATTGTGATCTGCTAAAAATTTGCTTATCGTGGATATTCCCTTTTTCTTTACCAGGGTGTCCAAATTGGGCCGCAAATAAGACCGCTTGGGGCGGTGGAGCTGAATAACTACAACAACCTGTGGATGTTGTTGACTCACTGATATGGCAACGAAACTGCGACTTCGACAATAGCAACGAAACGGTGACGACACAGGCCCCAAAGGGGGTTTGACAGACGCAGTTTCCTCCCGCTGCATATCACAAATGTTTATTGGCAATAGTGGCATTCTACATACATATACATGGCCCGACTTATCAGTGACGTCAGAGGGCGCTGAGCTGGCAAAAATCGGCACTGCGAGTCCATAAACAAGGCGAGCGGAAAACGGGCTATAAATAAACGTGAAATTGATGTTGGCGTAAGATGCTTAACATTTTCATTGACTGAAGACCCAGGGACTTCTTTCTTGGCCCGGACCCTGGCTGGCTGGGACTGGGCTGGGATGATGGAAGGCCCCGGGACTCATCCTCATCCCCAGTCCGGTGTCAGAGTCTGTCATCCCCGTTGATTTGTGTCGAGGAAGCAAGTGCTCGAGTCGCCGGCCCAAAGAGGGAGCTGCTTGGGAGCTGATCTTCACGATCATGCTCATCCCGAGGGGAGCACACTGCGGGAAAATCGGGGGACTAAGACATGGGATTGAAGAGAATTGGGGTCACCAAATCCTTATAAGCTGTCTGTCGAAAAAGTTCGATCGTTCTAACATTTTGAAATGAGACTTACATAGATAAGAAAAATACTAGTGAAAAAGTTGACTAAAAGGTAAAGATTCCAATTTCAAACACTTAAACAATAAAGAAATAAAAATAAATTAATAATGACGTAACTCTATTGGAAGAAATTATAATAAATAGTTAAGTAATATCTATAATGGTTTTTAATTTTGACCATTCTCGAAGACCATGTAGTATTATCAACTTTCAGGAGGTAATTAATTTTCTATGTTAAAATTGCAGGAACCAAAAATAGTCCTTATTTGTTTTTTTATAATTTTTTACTTATAAATGCCAAAAAATAACACTGTCTACTCTTAACCACAAGGTGTGTAGCCAAATTAAAAAGAAAACAAAATTTGTATCCGCAATTCGTCTAAAAATTAAACAAATTAAGGTTGAAGGCCTTTAAAAATAAAAGTAATAACGATAATTTGTAGTCCCTTGAGAATATATAGAACGTGAATATTTGACCCATAGTCGCCCCGCATTTCTCGCCGTGCAGCTGGACGATCATGACGAACTGCCTGGAACTGGCGCGCTTAGATGGATAGCCCCGGAGATTTATCATCAAGACAAAGTAGTCGCAAGGATCTGAAACAGTCAGCCACTCAAGGGGCACAATTAAAGCCGCTCTCTCTCGCTCTTTCTCCGGGAGTGTTGAAAAGTAAGGAAGCTTTAACAAATTACCGCCCAGTGGCCGCCGCTCTGTAAAAATTTGCCAAACCAACACCAGAGCACCAGAACCCGAACCCGGGCCCTTGACCATCTTTAGCTTCAGCTCCAGCTTCAGCTCCATCCACAGCTCCATCTTCATCTTCATCTTCAGCACCATCTCCATCTCCATCTCCATCTTCAGCAGCAACTCGATGTCCGTTCTTTGCCAGCGGCAAACTTGGGCGCACACTACGGACCGGGGGATCTGGTGGCAGTGGGGGGTTCCAGGGGATACCAGGGGATATTGGGTGTTCCAGGGGTTCCGTGGGTTGCGGAGGGGCATTAAAGGAGAGATCTGTGGCGCGGACCTTATAGAGCGAGCATCGCCTGGGCAGAGTCACTCATGTCATGACAGCAAACGAGCGAGCGGCAGACTTATGACTGAGTAATTGCTGGTGATATTTATGCGAGGAAGCGTCCGACTTTTGCGGTGCGTCTCAGTCTTCCCCCTCAGTCTTCCCCCTCCCCCTTCCCTAGCCGCTTATTATCGCTTGCCCCACAACGCGTTCGCTGCGGCATATTGATTAGCAGGAAAGCCGGCGATAAGACGCGTCCACACGCCCTGAATTATGGCGTAGACTGCCGGCGAGTGAGTAACTTTAGCCCAATAAAAAGCAGGACGTCACTGGGCCGAATGTCCCTATTTATAAGCTGCACTGATTACGAGTTCCTATTTTTATTTCATTCACGAGGCATGAGTAGTGATGCAATTGCATTTTGATTTCATTTTTCATTCATAAGAAATGTGTGATGCTATTTCCATATAAGGGTAGTATTTACAAAAGCTTATCAACTCAAAGTACCCAATGGGTTTTGATGCCCCTTGGGCGAGAGTGAAAAAATACAGCGGTTTTTCCAAGAATGGGCTCTAATTGAAATTTAAATATTGCTGTACGATGACTAAGTCACAATTGCTAATTGAATCAATCATAGCTTTTAAATTGATTTAAATACAACAATTGAAAAGGTGCATTGGCTATAAATTCTTTAGATAACAAGTCAGTCTTCACTTATGAATAAAGTGTTTAAATGGCTGTTCTAAGCAGTATTTAAACCTTTATTGAATTTGTGCTGTTACTATTCTGTATGCAATTTACTTCCTGTAGGAGATCTTGGGATTCGTTGAGCTGGTTCTTCTTTTTGGGGCTGACTTCTGATGCCGCTTGCAGCGTTGTGGGGCACATGTACACACTCTCAGTTGGATGTTGCTGCCGTGCATGTTGCTGATGTTGATGTTGCTGTTGCTTTGCTTGCTGCTCGCATAACATCACATACCGCAAAGCAGTGTGTTTGCTGTCTCTCGGAATGTAAATCATTCGCTAAGTACGCTTGATTTAGGCGACCATCGCACTACATTCTTCGACGAGGACAGAGCCGGCGGAGGAGGGGCCGAAGAGGGGCCCGAAGACTGGGGAAGAGTGGGCCTGAGACTGAGACTGAGGCTGAGACTGAACCTGGGACTAAGACCGAGGCTGCGAGCCTGGCTGACAGATGGCTGGTCGTCCGTCCGAGGTTTCGGCCGCGCGATGCAGATACACGAGCACTTTCCAGCCAGGGTCTCAAACTGACGATCTGACGACGAAAGCAATACGCCATACATAACTCATCGCACATAATGAGACTGCAATAATTCACTTGCTCTGCATGCTCTCTCCCTTTCTCCGCCTTTCTCCCCGTCTCTCTCCCTCTCTCTCTCTCTAACCCTGACCTGATCCCCATACCCCCCGGCTCCAAGATGCAGATACTGCGTCCAGACTTTGGTCCAGACGGCGGTCCACACGCAGAGAAAAATGTCGTTTATTTTCAATGATTTAAATATTTTCCACACATTTAAAGAGCTCTTAGCTCATTTCTAGTAGACGGCTCCAATTTAATTTGTGTTTTCCAACTATATATCGATGAATTTTCTTTAAACCAAAATTATGGCATAAACAATACATTATAGAATAGTAAGTCCACTTAAGATACACTCTTTATCAGCATAAAATCTGAGATTTCAGCTTTTACGTCATATTCGAATGGTTTGAGTCGGGAAGTATTTTTTCTATGTCCAAGAATTAAAGTAACGCCAATAACATCGGATTTTCGTATTCTTTGCTATCTGGCGGAGCCACTTGTTATTGGAAAGAAGATCGTATGGAACTTTTATTCAGGAGCTCCCAAATATTATGGAAAAGTGCAATACTAAATTATGATTGTGTAATTTTGAGATACATACATAAAGTGCTTAAATCATTGTTTATGTGTCACTTTTGGAGTTCAGTACAAATCCTTAGAGTTTGAAATTCAAACTTTAAGTACATACATTTTGACATGTAGGATACTTAAGTACCAATCTATATAAACATAAAATACTTTAAGACATTTGAAAGTACAGACTTATGGTTTGTGTATGGTCAGTGGTCACCTTTAAGTCACAACAATCCTTAAATATTTTTAGTATTTCTCCCAGTGCTTCGGTCACTCCCCCTCCAGCCCCGTTTATCTTTCCGATTCAGCTGCAGGTTCACGATCAGGTTGGCGATCGCATTCGCATTCGCATTTCGCATTCGGAGTCGTCCGTCCGCAAGTGGAAATCTTCATGCACTCCTAGTTTTCTGTAATTAAGTGTAATGAGCGTAATTGCTAATGTGTAGCACGGATCTCGATCTCCGAAGATCTCTCTCTCTCTGTCTACCTCTATCTCTGTCTCCCTCTCTTTCTCCATCTCTCTGCAGATTTAGTTATAGCTCAGGGGCAGCCCCATTCCGGGGCAAGCCAAACCGAAGCATAGCGAACCAAACCCGCTGCGAGGATCGTGATCTCGGCAAAGTGAAATTAAAATGTATGACAAAGTGCGTGCAATAATTCGTGCAAGTTTAATGAGCGGAGCCGCAATGCGATGGACATCGTCTAATTGCACTAGATATGGATATTTTAATTGAATGAGAACGCTGTCATATTAGTGGCCAGCAATTAGTCCGATTTGTCGATCGCCGGACGGGCCACACTTGGTCAGTTCCCGGTCCCGATCCCGATCCTTTGCCATTTCTGCAGCCGTTCGTTGTCGACGTCTCCTCCCTGGATTTGTTAATCAAATATTGTCTCGATCCGATGCACAGTGGGAAATATTTATAACTAAATCTGAATGGGGATTGTGGAGGCTCAGGACCTTTTACTATCTATTGCTGTAGGCTTCGATCCTTTCGTATTTGCGTACTTTAAGTCATTTAGGCTAGGTGTTTAACGACAAGGATCTTAATACCATAAAGCTTACCTAGAATTTGCCCTGGGTCTTTATTATAAACACACAAGAAATATTATGGGCGAAATTGACCAATACGTCTAGGTACGTAACTGTAAAACTGTATTTTATTGTTGGTTTGGATAGTAAAACTACCACAAAATGGTAAGTGATGTGTGTTTTGTTGTTCGGAGAGTAACTACATCGTTGGTAAAATTGACAATTTGATGGGTTGGGTCCATTTTACTACCATATTGGTCAATGTGACTTAATAACTTTGTAGTGCTAATAAATTGAAGCCATATTTCAAAAGCTATGCTGAACCATGACGAACCAAACGGCACAAACTTAGATACGTATTAAAGGGATAATAAGGATATTGTAATTTGCATCACATCTTTATTTTTTGGCCTCCATGTCTTGATTCAGAGCCCATTTTTCTGACTGCACACAGCTGCCGTTCGCCTCGAATCGGCTGGGATCGGATCGGGCCCAGACTAGCTCCATAATGGGCAACCAATTAACTGCAGTCCAGTCGCGTTCGGTTTAATGAACTGTCCAGGATTACATGAGCAGTCGAGCACTCGGGCACCTGAGGACGGACTGCGAATGCAACTGCAGCGGACGATATCAGTTAACAAGATCGACACCGCATTCCACATCCACGTCCACGTCCACATCCCTTAAAGGGAGGCGGGGGAGGGAGCTACATGCCGGGATTCCATATTCAAATATTTGACCATCGCATTCGCCTGTGAAGTTTTGTCCTGGCCCTTTTGTCCGAAAGAAGGGGTTCCGTCAATATTTGACGGGCCACTTGTGAATTGTGACCTCACCCTTCGCCCTTTTTCCCTCGATTCCCCGAGTGCGTGTGTGTGTTCCCATTGAGTGATTGCCTTCGTGTTTGACTGATTGACTTGGGCCTCCCCCCCCGCTCTCTATCGGCGTATCAGTTATGTTTGCGCCCCGATCCTGTCCAGCGATAAGCTGGCACCACCCCTCCCCTCTGCCAGGACATCGCAGGCACACGCTCATCAATTTCTCCCCCTTCCCTGAGTTAACTTCAGATGCAAAGTATGTGCACACGGAAAAAATCCAATCCTTACCGAACTGAAACATTAAATATGTAGAGAAAATATTATTTGACTTGAAGTGGTTACTTTAGTATCACTCCAAATGGGTTTTCTTTATTTTTGACATACAGTAGTTTTCTGGCTTAATTGTTTGATAATCCTTAGAAACGTGATAAACAGGACTGGAAAACCACATTGAAATTTTACAAATACTACACACATATTCCCTGAGTGTACATTGTTTCTCTCGGTCTTCGAGTCTCTCTGCCCTTCTGGTGTCCCGAAAGTCTGGCGCCAAACTGGCCATTAATTATATCAATTCCATTGTCGCAATGGCCATCAAAATCGGCATCTGAGCTGCGATGGCATTCTTTGGGACCTCTCACCTGGGTGGTGGTGGCCACCTTTTTCGCACGGCGTGGAGCGGGGAGGGTTCGATCTCGATCGAACTGTTTCCCAAATAGCCGCAAAAGGTCAAGAGGTGATGTGGCATTCATTGACAATTAAAAACGGTTGCCCATTGTCCGGCACTGATCACTTCATTGTGCGACTGTCCAGCTGCCTGGACACCTCACCCTTTGTGTTGTCCTTGTACCGCTTCGGCATTCCCGTTCCCGTTCCCATTCCCATTCCCCCCGCTCCGCCGCCACCACCGCCGCAGCCGTACCGCTTTTGTCCCGCTGGCAGGCGATTCAATTGTCATTTGTTGGCCGTTGCAGAGTGGGCGCGTCACCTTTGATCTCCCTCGATCGATCCCTCGATGGTTCTTTCATAATTTGTGTCACTTTATGTGTTGCGGCCCTCTCGAGTGCTGTTTTTCCGCCAGACAATTGAATCCCATTTCGCAATTGAAAACACCTTTCGACCTTATTAAGCGGAAAACGGGGAGGTCGCATGAAAACGCCAAAAAAGTCATGAAAAGGCCGCCTCATTGTTAAGTGATCGTAATTTATTTGGGCCAAGGCGCCGCCCAGACGGCTTCAGACTGGTCCATGTCCTGGTCAGATGGTTCTGTTCTTGAATGGCCCTGTTTTGGGCCCAACAAATGGAGAAAGTTAAAGGGTCTACAGCTGGCCCCGAGCCCACTCAAATAAATGGATTTTTTTTTTGACACCTATGGAAAATTTAGTCAAATGTTCTAGAAAGAAAAGATTTTTTGAAAAAATTAATTTGCGATTGTATTTACTTTAAATGAAGGTTTAAAATTCTAGGATTTGCTGAAAATCTTGTTGGTTATTTCAAAAATATTCGGCATCAAAAACGATTTCTTAAGAACCACCGAGGAGAAGATATATAAAATATATATTTTTAAGTTGTGAAACCATTGGTTTAAAATATACAAAATCGGAATTCATACATCATTCTGAGGCAGTTTTTTTAAGCATAATTTGCAGTGCCCTATGGATTTTAATTTGTAATAGGTTCAAATATATATTATTGATTAATAGGTGTAAGTTGGTTGAAATAAAAATTTGAATGGTACCATCTTTATTTTTTTAACATTTTGTAGATAACTAAAAATAGTTTCATACCTGCAGATTTATAAAACATCTTATGAAACACTTTGAAAAGTGAAATGGTTCTTAAACTCACCTTGTGTTGGAGAAAACCCTCCTTGGACTTATTATACTTCTTGGAAATATCACACTTTTCCTCCACCAGCAGTTTTGCGTTGGCTTCCTCTGTCAATTTGGGTTTTTCAGTGCCGTCAGCAAGTCGAGCTCAACCTCCGATTTTGCAGCTCGACAATTATGTTTACAATAAGATCTCTTCTCGAGGAAATTTCGGGGATCGGGGAAGCGGCTGCTGATTGCCCAAGAGCAGCTGGCCAGCGCACAGAGAAGGGCTTTCGATTCCGTGAACGCAGAAACTGCTGAGCCGCGACTTGGGCAATAGATGTGGCCGGGGATTTCAACACCTCAGTCTCAGTGAGGGGCCCAATAGCCCCAGACTCCCCCCCCTCCTCTCCGGAGAATCTTCCGTACTGCGAGGAGATTCCCACAGGCGGACGGATTCGCTGAGCCAGCGATCTTGGTTCGTGGGAGAGTCGCGAATCTAAAGCTCCACGCGAATCGTTTTACAATCGGAACTATTGGAGATACTGGACTCTGGACACACGCCCTGGTGGGCGGGCTGTCTGCCCCGCCCGCCCCGCTCCAACCTCTTGCGGCTTGGAAACACTTAGGGAACATAAATGTAACGCCATTATCTGAGGAAATCTGCAGCGGAAAACATAACTCAAAAATACACACGGCAAATACAAGTTAAATATAAAATAAGAGGGAAAAAAAGAAAAACACAAATGAAATAAGATATTTTAAATTAATTGCCGCCGCGTTGATGCCCAAGACCAGAAAAAAAAAACAAAACAAAACAGAAAACAGTTCCCTGCACGTGACTTGTGACGGGAAGAGTCGGACACAAAATATCCAGATTCAAAACTGAACAGAAAACAGAAACAAAACAAAACGAACATTTAGATTAGATCAGTTGCAGGCGCAAAAGTTCATTCAGCAGGAGCCAGGAGAGGAGAGGTACCCAAAAAGAGGGTCCGAGGGGTCTCGACTCGAGGAGTACCCATTGAAAAATTGGTTGTCAAGGGGATTTTGGGGTACTATTTAAGTTTTTAATAAATATAATATAATATCAAATATTTTAAAATATAATATCAGATTATCTTAATTTGTTGTAAAGAATTATTAGGAATTATTTGCTATTTAATGTGATTTCGTAACGCCGTGAGACATTTTTGAGGCTAACAGAAAAGGCATTAAAATTATAAGACAAACGCTAATGGCTAATAGTACTTAGCCCTCAGATCCCTTACCATCCTACCGATAATGCATATGCCCGCTCAAACAAAGGGGTTCCGGACTGAGAGAGAGCTAAAGGAATTTCAACATTTCTCATAGAAAGACATAATTTTCAATTTAATAAAGGTCAGGTCAATAAAAACCTATCAAAACTCAAGATAGATGCGCGCTACGTGCACCTGAAAGGGACAAAAGGGTTGACGCAGGCTGCATGCAAAGCAGCGAAAGAGAGAGGGGTAGCGATGGCGATCCAGAATCTAGAGGCCATGAATGGGATCGCATAGCTGCATGTGCGCCTCATTCGGATGGATCTCGGACCTGGCCAAGATCACTGGCCGGAGATCCCAGATCGCACGGAGAGGCTGTCGCAGGGAGAGGACACAATAAAATCAGCCCGATAACCATCTCCACTGGGGATGGAGATGGAGATGGAGATGGAGAATGGGAGCGGTGGAATGGGAATGCATCCCTCTCTGTCGCTCTATCTTTGGCATATTAAATTGTTGAATCAGTCACCGAGAAGGAGTCCAAGGAGGAGGAGCACTGCTGGGCAGACAAATCGGAGCACGTACACCGAGTCCGAAATTAATGACAATTGCTGATTGTGTGCGATAAACCCGATTCGGGTACTCCGGCAAACCGCAGAGGAGAACATCAAAAATACAGGGCCCAGTGAAGGTGCGCGCGTAGATTCCGGCCCTGCGATAAGGCCGGGAGAATTGGAGATCTGGAGAAGGGAGAACGGAGAATCAAGAGCGGCGACAAACATTTCTTGTCGTTAAATCGCTGGTGTTTGTGTGCAGCTGACAAAGGGACAAAGGTGACCCACAGCCAGACCCAGAGGAGAGAATTATTATATGGCTCATAAAATATTTGAACAAGTCTATAAATGCCGCGTAATTCTGCTGCAATTAAAGCCTCGGCGACGATCGTAAAAGGAAATTGTTTGGACACTTTTATGTCTCTCTTACATTTCGGTCTCTCACCCAAAACGGGGCGTATGCGCAATTTCGGTGGGAATATATTTTCTGGGTGTAATTGATATGGCGCCAGCAGGAATCGGAGTCCCCCATCCCCCATCCGAATCGACCACCCAATAAGCAGGTAAACTCTCTATGCGTTTGTACTTTCAATTGTTTGTATTTGATTTCTAAAAAGTTAATACCTAATCAAAGCTAAGTTACATAGAGGTGTATAATCGTACATATATCCGTGTATATAATCGGGGGAGATATATAGCTTGTGGCCATCGTGGAGCGTTGTGTTTACTTTAATCATCTACTATCACAGCATCGTAATACAAGGCGAAGTATATATTAGTATACTTAGTATCTAGCGGAATGTGCGGCAGATTGTTGGCGAGTGGTTATAATAAATAATATAATGGGACTTAGAGTTACGGAAAAAAAAATTACATTCGTCATGAGATATCGAGAAAACTGGGTATCTTCATTCGGTTTTGTGGTTGATTGTTCTCATTACTTATTCGGTTGTTCATAGCCTTGGGATTTTCTGGGATTCCTCGTGATTCGTGACAGGTGTGGTGTCGTGAGTAATAAATATAGGATGTTTAATAAATTAAGGATGTCTTCATGGAATGAGCCTCGTGTTTCGGAATGGAGGTTTCGCCGGTTGTGAGCTTCCAGCCGTGGCCGTAGCTCCCTCTCTCTCTCTCCTTTAGCTTTGGATCTGGTTCTGGATCTGGCTCGGAGCCTTTGTGGTCGTCGTAGTACTCCGCACCTTGCACAGATCACGCCGCTGGTGGCTGAGGATCACGCGGATGCTCTTCAGATACTGCACGAACTCGTATTTGGTGAATAACGCGTCCAACTTCAGATACGGTGAGTCGGGGGGCGGCGGAACGTCTTCGCCGCGGGCGGCCAAGGTCGCCTGCTGGTGCAGCTCCACCGGGTTTGACCTGAACTGCTGCAGCCACTTCTCCATCACGGGGCGGGTCTGGATCCTAAAGGTCACCGCCGGCTGGGCCTGCCGCCGCTTCTTTTGGCTGCTGCCCTGGGGACGCACCTTCTTGCGCGTGGGGGTGTACAGCAGGTTGGTCAGGTTGATGACGTCCTCCACGGTGCAGAGCATGTCCCTCGCGGACTTGCGCATGCGCCACAGATCGTCGGACAGCACGCTCCTCGCCTGCAAATTGACCAGGTCCCAGTGCATCTGGGCGTTGCGCAGGTAGGTAAAGGCGCCCACAAAATGCTGCAGGTCGCGGTGCACATGGCGTAGATTCAGCTGGAATGGATGAAAAAAAAGATCGGAACTTTGTTAGTTGGTTTTTCAGGACATGAATTCTACATTATTAGGAATACAATGATCATGAGTGATTGACCTCGGTCTTGAGCGAAGATTTCTATGTTGGTTAGCCCAAGAACTCGAAGATAAGACACATTAAATAGAAATGATTATAAACATGTTATGTTATAACTGTCCATGGTCTTGTCTATTCTTGTATCATAAAATTTCAACTATACACTATTGTAAAACGTATTATGTCAATGATAGCTACTTTTCGAAGTGAAATATAACTATTTGTTATTCAAAATCTTAGACTTAGGCGAAGGTTTCTGTGTTGATTAGCCCAAGAACTCGAAGATAAGACACATTAAATGGAAATGATTATAAACATGTTATGTTATAGCCAATTGTCCATGGTCTTGTCTATTTTTGTATCATACAATTTCAACTATACACTATAGCTACTTTTCGAAGTGAAATATAACTATTTGATATTCAAAATCCTATATCTGTTGCTTGATTTGAACGAAGGCCATGGGTATATTACTGAAAAGCCTTTTATGATATAATGGTCGCTGCCATTGCAATAAAATTCCCATTATGGATTTTTTAAAGTAAAGTACTAGAGGGCACTGAGCACTGGATATGCGAACGTGCTGTTCACTATCTATATGGCAGATATAGTGGGAATATCTTATAAAGACCGTCCTGTAGTTCGATTGTTTTGGGTTGAGTGAACCCGCGCTGGCTGCGCTGCCCGCTGCCCGCTGCCCTCTGCCCGCTTCGCTCCGCCCGCTCCCCCTACCACTCTCTGCAAACCTTTATCTGCCCGGCGGCTGAAAGTGAAAATCGAGCCGAACGATCGGCGCTCTCTCGTAACTGTTTTTTGAGTTCTCGGCTGCGCTTCGGCTGCCCGCTCGTGACGTATTCGTCGGGTCTTCGTTTCATTCATGCCGCTCGCGGTACGCCCTCTCTCGCTCGCGCTCGCATCAGTTTCGGGGGAATCCACGGTTCTGCTCGCATGAATCACATATCACGTATACGTCTCGCGTCCCCAAATCCCCACATTTCCAGGTCCCCATACCCATATCGCAGAGTAAACGCGAGTGTGTCATTAACAATAAATGAGCGTTGAAAACTGCTCAAACATATTATCGTTAAACTCCTTCATATTTCCGATCCGATCCTATGCTATCGGAGGTTTCTCAATTATGTGCGAAAATTTATGCGAGTATGTGGCCGTGACGTCAAAAGGCCGTCGCTTCTCGGTATCGATACGATCCACCTAAAAATAGACCCCTTCTATCAGTCCGTCTTGGCACCTCGTCATCGGATCGGGTTCCGTTCTGGGGTCCGTTCCGCTCGGGGATGTCAACAATTAGTTGGCACAATTGGCATTGACGTAGCCGATATTGGCCAAATATTGACACACATCCCGAGTGGCAAGTTCCCAGCTTGGTACAGAGCGAGAAAAGATCCGTCATTGGGGACTAATAATTGATTTTAAAGCTTTAAGATCTGATTGTAATGAAAAAATTCTTGACATTGGCAGAATATAATATCTATGCTTAGATATATCTTCTTCATTTAAGTACCCATAGTTTTCTCGCAGTGTGGTCCCTGGCTCAGGTACTTTTCCCCAACTATGACGACAATTGAGAAATTTCAGCGAAAGCCAAACCTTGCTCATCGCCCTGAATAGGTGGTTGAATGAATTGGCAAATGAATGAATGAATTTAGCAATGGCGATGACTATGATGGCGTTGGCTAACTTGGGAAAACTAGTAATACATGAAACGACTAGGGACCTTTGAGATACACCTGTACACTGATCGTGACTTTTGGCTGACTTGAGGTGACTCGGCAGATTCCGTGGTCAAGATGGTGGCTTTTTCCCTCCGCCCACGCTCTCGTTTTTAGTATAGGGGCCCATAAAAAAGCTTTTATGGCCATGCCAAGTGAACTACCCTCATCTGGTTATCTGCAGATAATTCTGTCTTACACGAAACTTTCCCGGGCACATCCGAATTAGCACGTTGAAGCAACCAAACCGATCTCGATCAATCCACCCCCTCGATCGACCCTCGCCTAGATCTCGGTTAGACCCTTTTGGGGCATGGGCTTGTCATGTGGTCACGTATTGACTCGCACCCGCGGCTCCGATAAGCCGGCTACCCGATTAGCCAATTAGTCAATTCCACGAATACCGGCTCCTACATTCCTGACTCCACGTTCTGCACCGTAGTACAATCTACCCTACACACTCCCCACTCCCCACGCCCCACCTAAGCTACATTATTCACATTATTCACAGGCTGGCTTATCGGTCACCTCGGGTTTTTCCTCAGCTGGGTTTGCTCATTGCCCATGCCAGGGCGAAACTATTTCCGAGTTCCCAGCCCCCGAAAAGGCGTCATTTGCCGGGTCGCCAATTTGCCATCCCCAAATGGTTCCATGCCAGTAAAATCAAATTGCCCACAGTTCGGAGTGAAAAGCTTCATAATTTTCCTCTATCCATCTACAAAGCCATAATTCAGATATTGATGCCGAATCCAATTCAATTTTTGATTAGCTTCTGTTTGTTGTTGTTTACTTGTCAATAGTGTAAATAAAATGTGCCGCTTGATTTTATTTTGTTTGTGAAACGAATTATCCACTTCGAAATGAGGGGCTTCATATTCAGACTCAGACTCAGACTCCGATTCAGATTCAGATTCAGACTCAACTTCGTTTTCAGCTTTGATTCGGCTTCTATTCGGATCGATCCAATATACGGGGCGGTCATAAAACGTGATCTTTGAACAAGGCCGGTTTGGAGGGGATCGCGATGGATCTATATAAACAATACTCGGAAAAAAGCGCGCGCGCCGTCAATTTGCTCTTAATCTTAATGTGGTTATGGCATCGATTGCTAATGTTTTCCCTCGTGCCATTGTTGTTTGTTGCCAATGCAAATCGACGGTTAATGGGGCGTCCCGAAATGCCGGCTAATGCTGACGAATCGAACGAGGTGCGGTCGTGAATTTGACGCCCGGAACGGCCTAACGGGAAATGTGCCTAGAGCTCTTGCTGGCTAGCAGCCCTTAACTCTCAGTTTGTCGAACTATAGTAACCACTCTCGCTACCCCCGGCACGATTCCTCGGACCCGGACTCGGATTCGGACTCATATGACCGCTCCACTCGCCATTAACTTGTGACGGTCTGTTTGCACCTACGCAGGTGAACGGAGCGAACGCCTCACGTGATCCTCTTTTTTATCACCTCCGGCTCCCTGGCAACAGAAGAGCCCACCGCGAGTGTTTAATGTTTGTAAAACATCATCTTAGAGCGCTTCACACCCCGTCTGGTTTGATGGATCGCGGATTCTAGACTACGGTGATCTCTATCTACTATCTCAAGGGACTCACCTGATTACTGCTGTTTTTCAGACGGGGCAGAAACTCGTAGTGCACTCTGTGGAACTTGTACTTCCGAATTTTCCTGATGTCGAGGGCCTTGATGGTCTTGTTGGCCAGTCCGTTCATATTGTCCACAGTGTTCCTCTCCTTGTCGTCGTCCTGTACGCCTCGCAACTCGCGGGCGGTTTGCTTCTGCAGCCTTTGAAGGATCTGTAAGATACATTTGGCATGGATTAGCTGGGCGAGTCCTGGAAGCAGGCAGCGACCTCGAACTTACCATCAGTCGCTTCCGGCAACGTCTTGTCTTGTTCCGCTTCTCAGACAAGCCCGTGGGCCTGTGGTTGCAGGTGTTCTCCCAATCGAGATGCGTGCTGCTGGCGTTCAGCAAATGCTGGAAGGTGGCCCGGAAGTTGACCCCCGACCGCTTTTGCAGGTGCTTCAGCGTGGTGTTGGTGGATAGGGATCCTGGAGTTGGGGCGGCCGAGACGCCGCCGCCACCGCCGCCGCAGTGGGCTAACTGCTGGAGCTGGCACATGACCAAGGCGAGCGTCACCAGCGACAAGATCCTGTTCGGAAGACGACGTCGATCCACGGACGGCGGTGGCTTCCTGGTGCTGGCCGTTGTGCTGCCGCTACCGCTGCCAATACCGCTTCCGCTGCTCCTGATCCTGCTCCTGCTGACGTCGAGCGGGCGGGCAGCTGCCGTCTGCGGGGTAAAACAAAATAAGAAATTAGAAAATACACCAAAAACCCATTGATGGCAACCCTTTCCCACAGTAGCCGTCATAGGTTTCAGCTACGATCTACCACGGCCTTGACGTCAAACTTTGGCATACTTAGCATGAGAAAAGTCCAACAGGTTATATATTAGCCAAAATCAAATACGTCTGGCCGATTTTGAACTGCTTATACACACGAACGACAGCTAAATGAGGGCCAAATATCTTCCCCGCCGAGGGAGCAATTACCATAAGTCAAGACTAACGGACGCCGCGCGGACAACTGAACCTGGCTGACTGGTTATATATTATCTCCCCCTTCTGAGCTTGGCCAACTTTGGCCGAATATAAACCAAAGCCCAATGCCCAACATCCAACATCCAGCACCCAAAATGCGAAACGCAAAGACCCCAGACCCAGAGACCCGGGCACGTGAGTGTGTGAGTGGGCGGCTGATGATTGTTGGCTGCTCGGGGATTCCCGTATAATCGCAATTGTTTGGGGGTCCGAAGCGTGCGTGATTTGTTATTGTTATCGTCTGCGCTTTAGCTATTGCTGTCTTTATCTGGCTGACATAATTATTTAAAATTAAAAATAAATTTCTTTATTTGGCCGCATTTTCTGGCTGAATCATCGTGTGTCGGGTGGAGGTCGTCCGGCGGTGGAGGTTGCCAGTGGCAGGTGGTGGTGGTGCTAGTGGTGGGGTAGGCCCTGCTGGCTCCACGCGTGTCTACACTGGCCAACGTGGTCAACGAACCTGGCTTCTTGTCTTGCAAACTTTTGTGAAATTCGCCCGCTCTTGCCGTTCGCTTCTCTCTTACGTTCGGCTTTATCGCCGACCCTTTTCTGTCCCTGTCCCCCTTCAGTTCGCCCGGTCCGCTCTTGGCCCGGACCTTGTCCATGGCGAATCTCCGCCGCTGACGCATCCAGTGCGCGGCCAACCCCCAACCCCCACCACCCCCCGCCGCACGGAACGTGTAAATTAATTTCACATGTTTCGCTCTTTGGCTTTTTTTTAATTTTCGACGACAGACGATTAAAAGTGCTCTTGGGCCGGCCAGAAAAGCTAAAACGCCGCGAAGCCTCATAACAACCCTCCCTACTCCAATGGAATCTAAAGATCCTGATTAAGGGATTTTCACATTTGTAATAGCTACAACATTTTGTGAATCATTTACGAAAAAAAAAAATTACTGGAAATGCGGTTAGCTGGATTTTCAGAAAGCTATACATGAATTACTAGTTATTTTTGTGACTACCATGAGCAATGATTCATGAGAGAGTTTGTTCATGGGAGGCTGAGGATGCCTCTTCTTGATCATGCATAACTAATCCCGTCCAGTCTCCTCCCGAACTACCTAATTTCATCATATAGGGGCCAGCTCAGTCACCTCCTGGCCATTACAGCGTTTCGAGAGCGAGAACTTTTGGCCACAGGTGTCGAGCGCCATCACTCAAACACCTGTACTTATCAGGAAACCAAGCACGCACAGGTGAGTTCCGCTCCCCCCCCCCACTCTCCAGCAAAATGAAAAGGTAAGGCAAAACAAAGCAAAGCGAAAAAAAAAACAAACAAAAATCCCCGTGCAACGTATAGTGGCTAGTAGTCAGTTGTACTTACCATTTACATAAAAATAGTTGGCTGGGAATTCCGCACAAATTTCGTACAAGCACTTTGGTCTTATCTTCCTGGGGTTTTCAGTAGATCTTGGCGGAAGGAATCTTCCAGAATGTAACCAAAAAAAAAATCAGGAGGGGCAAAAAAAAATAAAAAATAATAACTCAAGCGAACGCGGACTCGCAATTTGGCGAATCGGTTGTATCTTCGCAACTCGGGTGGAGGAACTATCGCGCTAAGTGTCGACGCGCTGCCTTCGACTGACTGCTATGATTTGATTCCGATCCGATCGAACGGCCCGCCGTCGAAGTCGAAGTCGCGGTCGAAGTCGCTGTCGATTTCTCGCCGCCGGAGAGCGACGTGGCTGATGAGAGTGGAGTGGATTGGAGTCGATTGGAGTGGCTTTCTCGACGCCTTCTTCGCTTTTTTCGCCTTTTCCCCAGCCTTTTTCAACTTTTTTCGCAACTTTTTCGCCTTTCGCCTGCTCGCATGCAGCTATGTGGTTGGGTTTCGGCGGAGACGGACTGAACTCCTCAGTTACTATGAGCATACTAATGAGGAGGCGGACGCCCAACCGCCGGTCCGCTCGACTCGCTCCAGAAGCCGTGCGAGCGGAAGAGAGACGGCTGGAGCGGCGGCGGGACGGAGACAGGGAGAGCCGCTCTCGGCGGAAGTGAGTGTGTCGCTTCGGCTGGGGCTGTCATGAGTGTGCAATCGCAAGAAAAGCGCTCAAAACATTCGCCGAGTGCCAAAAACAAGGCGAGAAAGCCATAAAAGAACCCAGCTGAGCGAGCGAAAAAGGGAAAAACGGCTCTGAGTGGTGGGGTACGGACTTGGGGATACCCTGTAGTCAGGGGTTACCCTGTAGTCAGAGGTTACCCTGTAGTCAGGGGCTAACCTGTAGTCAGGCGTTAACCTGTAGTCAGGGGTTACCCTGTAGTCGGAGGTTACCCTGTAGTCAGGGGCTACCCTGTGGTCAAAATACCAAAAGGATACCACATATTTTACTAAGGTTATCTCAGGCGAGTTTTTGGAAGTTTTAAAATAGTAATGGTAGCTAATCAAGATATTAATAAACAACGATGTCAATCAGGATGTTTATTTTAATTCAGATCAGAGTGCTTGGGTATTGTCCAGAGTGTACCCTGTAGTCAGTGGTCACCCTGTAGCTAAAATACCGAAAAAATACCATAGATTTTATCAAGGTTACTACAGGCGTGTTTGGAGAGTTTTTAAATAGTAATGGTAGTTAATCTATAAATTACAGAATACAGAATACAGAACTTTTTCCACGAGCATATTTATTTTAAATGGAGCTTAAGAAGTCTTGCAATATACAAAGACCATAACAAATATCTTTGATTTTATTTCATTACAAATAAATCATAAAAATTTCTGGGAAAACAAATATCTAAAAATCCCATTCGTAAGTAAAAATATTTTTTTTTTTTGGAAATGATGAATGGATAATTAGCTTTTTTATAATTAAAAATGAAATTACGTTGGAAATGATATATATAATATATAAATAACATATTTCTTTGACGCAACACAAATAGTTTTGTGATGAAGTGGCATTCTTAAAACAAATATTCTATATAAATGTATTATGACATTTATTTTAGCAGGAATTCTTTTGAATGGCGTATTTTTGATAAAAGCATGATAAGTTATATTCGTCAAGCCGACCAGTTTACTTTTATTGTTGCTGCTCAGCGCGAACATAATAGATTTATAGCCCGTATTACCCAGTCGTAATGGGCGTGAAAAAAACTGTTTAGTTATTGATTAGGCCAGCCAGATTTCAGCGCGCCGAAAAATACTCAAAGCCCATGGCAAATTAGCGCTGCCAGCGTTCTCCAGCGCTCCCCTTCGGATGACACATAATCGGGCCGAGTGG
This sequence comes from Drosophila subpulchrella, assembly GCF_014743375.2. Lineage (NCBI taxonomy): Eukaryota > Metazoa > Arthropoda > Insecta > Diptera > Drosophilidae > Drosophila > Drosophila subpulchrella. Next base: position 5,155,707 of record NC_050613.1, read on the forward strand.
AGTGATTGATCGATCGTTAGGTGGGCCGATCTCGGCCAGATAGGGCCAGCTGAGCGCCATATGTGCTAGTACACGAACTGTATGGCCGAGTGGCTTTCTAGGCGGCCGACTCTCCCGCTCGCAGATAAACAAAACACATGTTTTTTGCCGGTCTCTGGATGGCCGAGAGAGCGGCCACTTGGCTCTTATCGACTGACTTTCACTCTCCTCACTTCCGATTCCGATGCCAATTCCGATTCCGTTTCGGTTGTAACCCCCGCAAATACTCGGCACTGTGGGGTGGGCATGAATTTCAGTTATTTCCGTTCAATTTCGCAAGAATATTACTCATACGCTCCGTCTGCCACCGACGGCCGCCAATGACGACACGGTTTTTCAGCCGCGAGCCGAGCTCTCACGCTGGCAAACACAGCGATTCATTCATGGTTGCCGCCGCCGCTTGTCCGCTTCTCTGCCTCTCTGCTCGCAGAATGCGGATGCCCGACTGGAGGAGGGGCGCAGCGGACGAGGACGGGGGCGTGGCAGGCTGAAAAGCGGTCTAAATTTCACCGCGCGCCAAAAACATGATCAATCGCAAAGTAATTGAGCACTCATCGTTACTCATGGACGGTGGCGGCGACGTCGCCGTTTACCGCTTACCGCTTGCCGCTCAACGCCACTCCCACTCCGCCGCCCACCGCCGGCGGTCGGTCAATCAGACGTATTGTAGCCATTGTCATGATTGGGCCGAGCTATTTTTAAACTATTGTGTCGAACACTGGTGCGAATCGGGTATCTTTGGTTTTGGCTGTGACTTTGGCTTATCGTGTTGATCTGTCCAATTGGCGGATACCGAATTTGATTTTGATTTCGGTTCGAAAATTGACCAAAATTGGCTGTCTGCGTTGTCTGTACTATCGCAACCGTTCGGCGGCGTTAGTGTAAAACCCTAATGGCTAATGCATGACAGCCGATGACTGGGGTGGCGGTGGCGTATGAGTAATCTTTGACGTCTTCGCCGCGATCATGTGGGGGCACGGGACACGCGTCCAGCACATGGGAAAACTCTCGGCGAGATTAAATGAATGGAATTGGATATGGAAATGGAATTGCATGCCTTGTGGCTGTGGGGGAAACGATTTGCGGTTGTGGTGGAGATTCGGCATGGGTGGAAAACTAGAATGAACCTTAGCTTGAATGGCATAGTAAATGACACGTAATTGGACCCACTACTTTCGAGGGTCCAGTGGAAACGTTGCACGGGGAAGAACTTTCTCGGGGCTCATCTGTAGCTAACTACTTAATTACAAATGTAACGTTTTAAGTGGCTTATTAGGGGCATTTCAAGATCGATTGCAATGTATGCTTATATGCTTCGAGAAGGATTTAAATTGGCTGACAAATAATGTCAATTTTATAAGATATAAGGTACTTTCTGGGGCCACAGACTACCATTACATACTACATTTTAAGCTACTGTTCTGAGCAAACTGCATTTGTAAATATTCCTACAGTTAACTTGCATTTTAGTTGAGCATGCATCTTAAGACATTATTTAGCTTGGAGATTATCTTAAAACAATAAGTACACTGCACTGAGGCAGAACTTGTATACGGTTCTAAAAGTGATAATGCAAATGCCCCTAAATTATCTCTAAGTTATCTAAATTATAATCAAACAAATGATCTATAAGAGAGCAGTCAAAAGCTAGTGACGATCGCACCTTCAACATACACAAGTTCTGATATCAACTTATGTGACAAAAACGTATTGTAATACAATAAGCCTCAACAGGAAGCTGAAAGATTTTGATGATTAATGTGGTGTCATTTTCAGTAGGAATACAACTTGGCTAATAATCTGGGGCATATATCCCCACCCCAACGGCTCACATTTTATTAGTAAAGCGCTACCACTTCCGGAGAGTTCCGAATTTGGGTTTTCAAACAAGCCCCGCGTCAAGTGATCGCAATTTTATCAAATCGAACGTGAAATGAGTGGGCATAAAAAAGACTTCAGTCAGCCCCGAAATTCCCAAAAAATGATATAATGTCTTGCGATTGCAATCTTTGGAAATTACTGGCCTAGGCGCTGATAAGGCGACGTGCGTCGCCCCCGCAGAGAACTTTGAACCCGCCGCAGTCGACGAGATGCTGCCAGCTCATCGCGAGGAATTTGACTGGCTGTAACCGCATAATGCTAATTTATTGTCCAATCGATTTGAAACAGCAACTAAAAGCTGCAGAGCCAGCAGGAGAATGAAGCAGCGGTGAAAGTGAGTCATAAAAGCAGCGAAATCGCGGGGCGAGAAAACAATGCCAAATATTTTACGGCTAATGAAATTGGCCGTGCAGTGTCAGTGGCGTTTTTATTTTTTTCGTTTTACTCATCGTTCTACACCCATTTACTCACTAGTTCATTCATAGACGCCCGCACCACGTGGCGTATGAGCAATTTGCAATTGCAGATTAATAGCTAGCCATGTTGATACTTCCTGCGGAGCAGATCGTCGCAGAGCCGGGGGCCGCGGGGCCTTTAATGCCCGCCAATTTGGGGGGATGCCACGGCGGTTTTCATCTTTGCCGACCGAACGAAATTTAAAAGTTTCACACATAACAAAGTGCGAAGGATGCAGTCAAAAGAGCCCAAAAAGAGCCAAACTTAATTAGCGCCCATTGCAGAAATATTTACGGCAAAACAAAATAACACCCATTAAGGCAGCCCCGGCGGGGGCAGCGGCTGCGAGGGGGGCGCAGGGGTGCCGCGGGGCAGGGGGGTTGGCGCAAATGCGTGATGATCACCGGGTAACGCCCCTCGACAAAGCCCCGAAAACGGAGCCACAGCAGCAGATCCAGGAGCGGCGACGGAGGGGGTAGGAAGATGGATGCATATGGAGCGACCATCAAAGGCACAGCGCACTGCGAGAATTGGCCCCGAAGTTATGACCAAATCTTACAACGTCTTTCAAAATGCTTATATTTTTGAGAATTTTTTGATTATTTTCCAAAATTGGCATAAGCCTTATAAAGAACCTAATACGTTAGGTATTGATTGAGTCATGCCGCTAACCTGAATCGCTAATATAATTAGATTTAGAAATGTATTTAACAAGATCAAGCATGGCTTTTAAGTTTCTAGAAAATATAAACTAGTGAGTATAAATAGCTAGAACACTAATTACAAATCGGGTAGATGGCATGGTAGTTACAAAAATGTGAACTTATAAAGAAAATAATACGATAAGTAATGATGACTAACCCATTTCGCTAACTTTTAGCTCTAAAACAATTTAATTTTGGAAATGTAATTAATGTGATCTGTAAAACTAACATTGCTTAAAAGTTTCTATAAGTATAGTTGAACTGGTATTTAAGTTTTTGGAACCTTGACCTTATTTGCAATTTTTTATAAAGAAGACACCATACCATATTTTAGTTTTTCCTTAATTAATATTGTGGGATTGCATATACTTATAAGAATAGAATTGGTGGTATGGTAGTTTTTTGGAACCGTGGTCTTATTTGCAATTTCCTGTAAGGGAATCCCATACATTTTATAACATTTTTCATTTACTTGTCTTGCGGATGCGTTTGTAAGACTATTTGATTATCTTAGCCACCTTTTCTCGCCGTGCTGCGGCCAAGGGAGCGGGACCCGGCGACTCATCCATGGGAGGTGCAAACGCCTCAACGCAGCGCGATTTGATCCCAGCCGATCCATGGCAGCCCGGCCCATCCGTGCTCACGTTCTTGGCCATGGCCCGTCATTATGAGCCGTCACCTTGTTGTGTAGACATTGGCCATGGCCACCGCACAGACGCAGACAAAGATGGAGCCGGTCGGCGGTTGGGGGATGGGGCATGGGGGATGTGGATGGTGGATACTGGATACTGGATGGTAGATGGTGGTCGATGATCGGCGCTCGGTGGTCAGAGGGGATGCAACTGCTAATCCGGTTCGACTGCGGCGGCGGCAATCGCTGGAGTGAAATCAACTCGTTAACTCGTTACCAAAACTGATCCCATTTAGCGGCGGCGCATCGCGAACCGGCGCCAGTCGCACAGCCCCTCGGAATGCCCTACACCGACGGGCATTGGAATCGGGATCTGTGGCGAATGGAGCTCACCTAAGCGGGGATTAGGTGGCTAAGCGGATGACCCACATGGGTGTTCACTTCGAGTTGCCAGCTCTAGTTTTAGAAATTCCAAAGTACGTTTAAGAAGGGCGATTAAAAAAATGTAGGACCATACAACATCCTAAAAACTACTTAATATATTAAATTAAGTTATATATTTTACCACAACAAAATGGTATCATGTAATATTTATTCCAGATTTTTAAATAAAGCATAACTCTATAAAACTCATAGAAAAGAAAATAAATAAAATTCACTCAATGGTTTGATTCTCCCCCACAGATTGAGGCAATAAGCCGAAAAGAAGTGATATTAGATAGATACTGATATTTCTGTTATCTAAAAATTAATTCAAGAATGTACTTTATGTCAAAAGAAAGATTGTAAATAAATTAAATATTGATGTTTCCCAAATATAAATCCTTGAATGCTTGATGCCAATAAGTGCCGAAAGTAGTGTATTCGCTGGACGCTTTGGCCGGGCCAAAAGTAGAGAACAAAGCGGTTCAAGGGGCGTGGTGAGCGAGGGGGGCTCGGTGGCCCGGGGGCTCGGGGTGGAGCCTTAACTTTGACTTTGGCTGTGGCGCATTCGCGTCATCAGCATCATCATCGCCAACACCTTCATCATTATCGGCGGTGTCGGCGTCTAACCCATATGCCCATGCTTAACCCATGCTTAACCCATGCCCATCGCCCAAGGCGGTGGCTGCTGCGGTGGCGGCGTTGCTCTCAAAGCCCCTTTGTGCCAGAAGGATCCCAGTCGCAGTCGCAGTTCCAGTCCCTCCAGATCCCATCCGTAGGTGGCTGTGATGATATACTTTGGCTCTTTGGCCTGGCTGTTGAAAAGGGGCTAAAGGAATAGCAGAGCAGAGCAGGAGCTGCTCCTCCAGCAGCTTCCGCTGCAAACTGGCAAGCTGGCAAACTGGCAATATTGTTGCATTGTTATTCTTATTGTTATTCCTTGGCCAGAAGAGAGGGGCTGAAAGGATATTGGAGCCTCTTCGGCGGCGGCGGCGGCGGCGTCGGCATCCATGTTATTAACTTATTTTCAACCAATAAAACGGCAATGAAGCGAGGGGGATGGGGGTATGCGGGGCTAAGGGATAGCGGGGCAGCGACACCGGCACCGCAAATCAGTTCCCACAGTTATTACTTTTCATAGGCTCTGGGGCAGCTAGCTGGCGTGGAAGTAATGCGATGTCGGAGTCGGTTTCGCAGAGGCAGAGGCAAAGGGCAAGGGGCAGAGGGATCTGTTCGATGGCGCCTCCGTTTGGGATTGCTCGTTGATTGGGCTTGACCGCAGAAAGTGTCAAATGACAGCGGAGGAGCAGTGCAACTGGGACAGGATGAGGTCCGAGTTCGAGTCAAGTCCGAGGAAGCACTGCAAGTGTTGATGGCGCCCGCTCGCCGACGGCTGATTAATGCGCAGCCATTAATCTCGGCCAGCAATGGAGTTGCAGCCGGCGAGTGGACCACACAATGTGAGAGCTGGCTGTAATTGCAGCAACAACAGCAACAGATCACAAATCAGATCACGGCAGATCCGATCTGAGTATCTGAGTATCTGAGGATCGGGGATGGAACACACGAAAAACAAAACCCCGCACACCAGATGATAATTATGTAGAATGATAGTTCCTTTCTTTACCGATCTGAAACGATCCGATCCGTTTCGATCCACTGCCCCTGCCCGCCCCCTTGTTTTCGTTTTGAAGTGTACAATTTCACAACATTTAATTCAGGATTTGACGGGTGGCCAAGGGGCAGTGGATTGGAGTGGAGTGGAGTGGCGGTGTCGGGTCGAGCGAACAGGTTCCAAGGCTCCGGGGATTGAGCGACAGGTACGCACACCGGCGAACGCGGAGGCATTGTGTCCGTGTGTGTCTTACAAGACCTCCCGCACATGTAAAACATGCCGATTCATAATTCCGCATTTTGCTGCTTAAAAGAGGAGCGAACTGAGTGGACAGCCCAGGAGCAGGGGATCGGGAATCGGGACTCGGGATGGGAGATGGGGAGATGGGGAGATGCCTCACAAGCGTTGACTGACAGGCCGCACGGAGGCGGCGGGACAGGAGGACCCGGTCCGGGGACAAAAAGTGCTCGGCTCTGCTCTGAGTGGGGAGCCTCGAGTCTCGATAAACGGGGACCACCCGAAAGCTTCTGGCTGGTGACCCTGTTTTTTGTTTTCTCTGATCCTGTCTGCCATTCAATGGAAAACTTCCAGATGTCCTTTCCTTTTGCCTGACTAACCCTGCCTGATTCACCCCTAATTCAAGCGAAATCAACCTTGAAGGATATTCTAACTTTAGATACTTGGGTAACCATTCCTAGTCCTGGCCAAACACACAGATACTCCCACACACACACACACACACCCCGTCCACAAGAAATCACACACGCACACAGATACTCCGATGCGAAGACAAATGAAGCAGCGGCCAAAGCAGAAATACGATAATTGAGTGCTCATTTGTCTTACACGCAGCCAACAGACAACTCGAGCAGGGGTTTCGGGGGGCTTAGAGGGCTTAGGGTATTGTATCTGAAGCTCCCTATCTGTATCTCGGCTGCTGCACGCGTTTTAATGCCCACATTGAAGTCTTTATGACAGCGCCGCATTGGGAATGGCAATGGGATAGGGATAGGGATTGGTATAGGGTCGAACTGCAATCCTGCATCAGTGTATCGAATGTCCTGGCACTTGATTCCGTTAGTGGGATGACAGATCTCGCTGATGCTCTGCTGTCCCATTTCCTTGGTCTGCCTGATTTCGCATAATTACACACATGTCAGCTGTTTGGGCCACATGTACAGAGTATCGGCTCGATTTGATTTTCCTCAGTCGCAATTGTTTTGTAATGGCCATGCCATGTCGATGGCCAGATAGTGAGATAGTCAGATGGTGAGATGGTCGGATAGCCAGCTAGATGGACAAAGTGGGAAATTGATAACCAAGACTGGTACTGGTGGAGTGCAACTGAAACTGCCACTGCAAGTGCAGCCGTATCGGGTATCACTGGCGGCTCATTCGATGGCAAATTAATATAATTATCGTTGCACGAACCGGAATTACACGGCCGGCAGCGCAATTGTCAGAGCCAGGTCCTCTCCGTTCCACTCCACTCCCAGTTCGATCCAAGTCCGAGCCAAGAGCCAAGCAAATAAACAATCAGAGAAACGACTCGGCTCTGTTCGGCCCGGGCTATAATTAACGCCACAAACGCAAATATTAAGCCAACATCGATAGCAGCAATCTGCCAGTCACTCAGATTTGTATCTGCTCCCCTTGCATCGTGATCTGCATCTGCATTTGTATCTTATTGCATAAATAGACGCATTGCCATCGCATGGGAAATGGGGAGTGCAGGGGGCGTGGCAGGGAACAGATTCGGATTCGGATTCAGATTCGGGTTCGGGTTCGGCATCGGGATCCGTTGAATTTCATATCTGAAGGTTAGCCCCCGGCGGCCAGTGCCATGTCACTCTCAATTTCAATTTCGATTTCAATTTCATTTCAAATCTTAGTTCCAGTTGCATTTTCAGCTGCCATCTGCATCTCAGCCGCTTTTTGATGTCTTGATTGAGTTGCCAAATTAAATGCCAAGCCAATTAAATGTAATTAGCCGGCGCAAGAACAGTTCAATTAGAGTCCAAAGTCGGCCATAGACCAGGACAGCGAACACCTGATACCCTCACCGGGAAAACTAACCAACGGAATCCGGAATACACGGTGGAAAACTAAGTGGATCATCTAGATTACTTAACTTACAAATATCTTTTAATTTTCTATTAGAAGCTATATTAATATTAATTAAATTTCTTCTTTAAGTACATTTAATTCAGTTTGATTGAGTGGTTTAATTGAAACTTTATCTTTATTGTTATTTCAAATTATCAAAAACCTTTTACATCGGCTTGGGATACTTGGGGTTAAATCAGTTCGTAGAATAAACTAACACTTAAGTAAAAATATGTGTTAAGAACTTGAATGCCAAAGCTGTACTATTTTGGGATCTACATTCATTCTTCAAATTGAAGCATGAGTTATATATATATTGATAATATTTTTAGAAACTATAAATTCGTAGGGCCAAGTATACATTTAATTTTAAAATTGTTGAAGTCAATGGCCGTAGGTGCAGAGTTCAAAGACGAATTTAGTTAAGTTGATTTATATACTTTCCTTACTAGCCGTAATAAAGAGTATTAAGTGGCATCGAATCCAATGGATGTCGAGAGGTTAAGACCACTAGGTGTTGGAACCACTTTGTCCACGGCTCTTAATGATAATAAAATTACAGCCACTTGCAGGAGCCAGAGACAGGAACTGTTGAAAGTGGCAACAGCAAATAATAATTCGGTTGACATATAAGACCAGGCAACACCCAATCTACCACTTCTTTCGGTGTAGATGATCCCGAACTCTTGCGGCAGGCGGGGCGGGGGTGAGATGAGCTCGCAGGAGGTTCGCGTATGTGGGTACAAATGCCAAATTGCAACTGCAACTGTCGAGCGGATGGGGAGTGGGTGATGGTGATGGCGATGGCCAGTGGGTCTGCCGATTGCGAACTGCGAACTTGGGACTGCGAGGCTGCGATGCTGCGAGTGCAACTTCTTGGCGGCAAAGTCGTGACTTACCCTCGCCGCGATCCGATAACCGCAGCTGGGAAAAGGAGAAGAGAAAAATTTACCCACCAGCAGGATATATTTAAGACCACAAAAGACCACAAATGTGTTGGCCAGCAGCAGACGAGGGCAGCGATGATGATGAGGCACAAAAACCGAACCTCTGGGCCACGCGGAATCTGAATCTGAGCGCTGGAGCTGAAGCTGAAACAGAGTTTCTGAGTTTCTGAGGCCTTGCAGTTGATTAAGCGGCGGCAACAAATTTGCATATTTCATTGAGCAGTTCAATCAAATGGAGGACAGCCTGAAACAAAACGTGGCCGGGTATCTGAGTTGGGGACACTGGCAGTGTATCTTTTTGTCTTATTTTTTTTTTATTTTTTATTTTGGAAGGCGAAGATGTAGCTGGACTTGGAGCCGTAGGTTGGTTGGGAAGTTGGCTGGTTGCTTGGGGAGTCACAGTCACAGTCGGCGGCGACAGATTCAGATTCGCAGACGAGGCGAAGGCATTTTTGTCGTTGGTCGAGATGCAAACGGAGCGATTAGGTCCGAAATAACTCATTCATACGCAGCGACAGAAACAGAAACAGAAACAGACACAGAAACGGGGACTAGGGCCCAGGATGTGGCATGTGGCATGTGGCTCTGGTCTCCGGTCTCCGGTCGCTGGTCTCTCTCTTTTCGCTCTCGCTCCCTCTAATCTGCGGAATGCCATCGCAGGAGCCACAGAACAATGGCTCAGTGGATCAGGATCGGGATCGGGAGCTGGAGGTGGTGCAGTGGTGCAGCCAAGATGGCGAGAGATCAGCCATCGGCCTGCCAAGATGGCGATGTCTCCGTCTCCGTCTCCATCTCCTGCCGGCGGGCACATTTGCATAACAGCCCGCCGCACTATCTGCATCTCCTTCCCACCGCACTTGGCCCTGCCTATCCCCGTCTCGCTCTCCCCCAGGCCAGCCCTCTCGCTCGCTCCTCGCTCCAGCCGTCTCTTTCCCGCTCTGTCTGCGGCTCGTCGAAGCGTGCTTAATGCGGGCGGACACTAAGCCACGTGTGAAATTCAATCACCAGCTCTCGGGCAGGATCAGCTTGTCTCACTCTCACTCGCCACCACCGAGCCATTGAACCACCGAGCCAAGGCACCACCGAACCACCGCACCACCACCGCAGCCCTGAGGAGGAGTGGCGGAGTGGAGGCGCAGGGCCGAGCCAGTGGCTCGAATATCGCCATCGTCATCGTCATTGTCGTCGTCATCGCCTGGACACCTCGTTAGGGGCTCAGCAGAAGGAGCAAGGGGTGGAGGAGCAGGCGGAGGTGGAGAGGTCCGCACAGCGGCGTGGGGTCCACGATTCCAGAGCCCATAGCCCATAGCCCAGAGTCCAGAACCTGAACCTGAACCCAGAGCCCAGAACCCAAGACGGGGCTCGCTTCAGTGCGGTTTCGGTTTCGGCAGCGGTGTCGGTTTCGGTTTTCATATTTTGAGGTTCACCGATGTGTTAACAGGCGGCGGCTGTCGCATATTAGGCAGCCTGGCCCCCGATCTTGCTCTTCCCACTGACCACTTACTGGCCAGTACCACCACCACTAACCATTACCAATACCACAACCAATCCCTATTCCAGTCCCAATGCCAATGCCAGAGGCCCCTGGCAAGTGTCACGTCAAGCACATAAATTAAACACACAGCAAGTAGGAGCGCTTTTTCGACTAGGAGATACCTTGATGCCGGGTAGAACTTTTATTAAACTGTTGGCAAATGATATTTGACGGTTAGCGATTCGCATATCTGGGCCTATGCCACAAGGAAACTCTCTAAGATTTCGATTTAGGAATCTATTGGAAACAAGTGACTTGCTGTCTAAAGTGAGTGAATTTTGTAATATCATAAATTCAATAAAGAAGAAATTAAAAATGATATATTTTAATTATACTTTTTGGTATGGTAACTACATGAATACCAAAGAAGAAACAACTAAGGATCGTTTACTCACATGCATGTTAAATTCAAAAATACTGCAAAATGATATATATTGGTAAGGTACCTACTTTAATGCGAAATAAAAGAAAACGAAGGTCGTTTTCTCATCTAGAAGTAAAACTAAAAGTATCTGAAACGGATCGGAGTGTCATGAAGATCACAAATTAACGAAAATGCAATCACACCTCTATCAAAACACTTAAGATGTATTCAGTACAGAGAGTTTCGAAATTAAAGAACATTTTGTTTAATTATTTTCCAGCTGAGATATGAAGACCGGCACTTGACAGACATATCCCTTTGCCTCTCCCCGACCTACAACCTGATCCTGCCCCACCAAGCCTACCCAAGACATGCCCCATGCCCCGCCAGATATGCCCCACGGTTGGGAAAGGGTACGGACACCAGGTCCGGACACGAGAACATGAATAAGCAGCCGATCGAAACGAGCACAAGACAAGATAAGCAGATAATTTTCTAGCTCCAGCTACGGACTGCGACTCTTGGCCGCCGGCAGAGCCAACAACAATGGGAGCGAAGACGAGCGGCAGCGGCGACTCCAAATTGGACCACAGAGGCGGCTCTGCCCCCCGACTCCTTGTCCTTGTCCTTGCCTCCCCTGCCGCACCACCCCGCTCCTCCTTTTCTGACCCAGTGCCTGGTACCCTTAACAGCGACATGATGTTTTACTAACCAGCGAACGGCAACCGGCAACCGGCAACTGGCGACCGGCGACTGGCAAAAGACGGGCTGCTAATAATTTGTGTACGCGACGCCGGCGAACAGGAAAGCCGGGTCCCCGGGTCCCCGTTCTCGAGGACCGCTCACAATGGATCCGAAACCGAAGCCAAAACCAAAACCAAAACCCAACCAAAACCAAAACCAAAGCCGTGATCGGGGGGCTGCGGCTCCCCTGCATTGCTTTTGGGCCATTGTCGTCCTTCGTTTCGTGCTAAACGTGTTGTTGCCAAATTGTGAACAAGATTCATTCATGTTTCAACACATTGAGCAACACGGAGTCTGGGTCTCTCGGTCTGAGTCTGGGTTGCCAGCTCAGATCGGCCCGACTTCGGATGGGAATGGGAATGGAAATGCGAATGGGAATGGGATGAGCTCCGTTGCCAGGGCCATCAACCGTCGTCAGCCAGCTCGTGTGAACAGACGCCGCCTCATCTCGAGGCACCCCTGCTGCCCAATAGCCCCCCCCCCCCATTCAAATCTGCACGGGTTCGGGGGAAATATTTAGACAAGTTCGATCTATGGGGACCGCGATGAATGAAATGAATCTGGGGTAGACAGTAATTAGGAAGGGCTTCGGCTTCGGCAAAAGCGAAGCCCCAGACACCACTGACTCATCCATAGAACTTTGACCCTCCTGCCTAACCCTAACCCTAACCCTAGCCCATACCCTTACCCACACTCTAACCCCAAGCCCTGTGCGTTCTGTGTTCTGGGCCAACCGGAAACGTCCGACATTCCAGCGGCATTCCACCGCCGCAGTTGGCCATAAAAATAAATAAAAAAGAAATACACACGAAGTGCGCGCTCGTTTATTGTGTGCCTGAAGATGTTTCTTATTATGAAATTAGACTGAACCGTCGGCGACACTTGGCCAGCGCTCAATGAATGAAACCGAAATGAGAAATGAATGATATCATGCGCATTGTTAGCTGAGTCGCTGCCGCTGTCGCTGTCTTTGCCCCTGCCACTACCCCCCATCCAATCCCGATCCCTATCCCTATCCCTATCTTTGTCCCTAACCCAAAACCAGAGCCTGCGGGTCGCTGTCGATCCCAGGGACCGGCAAACGAGAGATCAAATGCGATAGCGCCACGAAAACGAGCCACCAGCAGCAGCGGCAGCAGCAACGGCAGCAACGTGTTGCTCATTTAGCTGGCAGCCCAAACGCGGCCATAATTCAACGCTTTTGATAACTGCGTTAGGTTTAGGCACCATCCCATCGGCTGGCCGAGCTCCTTTCGACCGGAGCGGCCCAGGATCGGCGCGCGTCGGCACTTGGAGGGACCTGAGACCCAAAACAGGGACCGGGACAAAGACTCGGCACAGTGGTTGGAAAGAAGTTGCCTTGGTCTCATTGGTACGGAACCTTCATTTAAGTAAATGCAGCCTAAATAGCTAGACTTTTACTAGAACAACAGGAAACGTTTGTCGTTCCTTTGCTGATTAATAGCTGTCAAAAATTAGTATTTGCATATACACACAAGCGAATTGGTAAGATATGATGATCTTTTTTATGTAATTCAGTATCAATTCTATCGATATACGGGTGTACCACTTTCACATGTTCGCCATCTTGCTTTTTGCTTACCCAGAACAATTTTAGGCGCACTCTGGCTAATGAAAGAAATACTATACCTTATATTTTTAGCATGCAAATATTAAGTTGGCTTTACCAGCCGATTTGCTGCTTTTATATCTCCATCTCTGCCTTGGCTGAGTACCTGGTATCTGATTGTAAGGGGTACCATTTTTCGACCTGACCAAAGTACGCATGGAATCGGCTATAAGGTTTAAAAAATTTTATAATTCGAAAAAAATTGTAATGTATCTACGCTTGAAATAATCCATTGTCTACTAATATAAGCCCGTATTGTTTATATTTCCCTTTCTTAAAATGTACCTGTTTTATAAGTACATAATTAATCCATAGCTTTGTATACTTACCAAAGCAAAATAGCTTGCATCAGTATCATATCTTAAATGGGTTACCACCAGTGCTATATTCAGTATTTGGTTGGTTAAAAAAAAAATGAGTATAAATCAAAAATTTGCAATAAAATACATATTACGAATACATTTTAACGCGAGTGGAAGGGATCTATCTCCATATCCCCCCGTGGATCCTCACATGGTTACCACCTAAAATATATATATTAGAAAAATGAAATTCAAATGCTATATGATACTTACACACTTTAATTTCTGGTCCCTACTAATTTCTATAAATTGAAAGTTAATCGTAGAAGTGCTTGGGATATATGACACAAGTCAATACCTAAAGATGGGACATTTACCCTCTGGTTATTTCCGTACCTTGCACCACTGTGCTTTGGAACTTGGCCTGCCTGGCTGTACAATTTGATTTCGGTGTTTGCCTGGCGATTTGTTGTGTTTGATTTGCTGCCTCGCCGTCTTGCTCCATCCTGGTTAGTCCCGCCACTCCACCCTCGCACCACTGAACCACTGGGCCATCGCACCACTGAGCCAGCACCGCCGAACCACCGCCGCACCGCTCTCAGTCGCATTCCAGCGGTGCCGCAGCGCTTACATTGTTCGCTTTTTCGGTTCATTCAAATCCTTTCGGTAAAATTCTTTTGTTTGGTGTCAAGTTTAACAAATATTTGCGGCCTCTTGTCTTGTTTGTCCCATGTTCCTCGCGTGTTGCTGCCGCCCGTCATTGTTCCGTCGCGCTCCATCCAAGTGGCTGCGGTACATGTTGTATGCGGCACACGGCATGGCGGCATGGGGGCGTATGAGTAATCAGTGCCGCCCGCAATTAGTTGGCCTTAGACAAGGAGCTCTGCGGAGCTGCAGAGCTGCGGATCCCGATGAGTGAGAGTGAGTTGGAGTCGGAGTCAGAATCCTGGCCAAGGCAAGACCGATTTGCTTCCCATGATTGGGCAAAGTTATTGCCGTGGCAGTTGTTGTTGCTGTTGCAGTTGCAGTCGCCGTCCATTGTTGCAACTCTCTTATCAGTGGCTTTTTCGAGCCTTTGTGCGAAATGCCTGACTCCCCGCTGCGTGAGTCGCACAAAATGCCACAAGAATTGCTGCTGCTGCAACAATCTGCGGAGCAGTGCCCCCCGGTGGGCGGGGCAGGGGGCTGGGGCAAGGAACTGGCACTGCCAGCCAAGATGGAGACTTGCGACCGGCAACCAGCGACAAAAGTGCCACTGCAGCAACACCAACAGCAACAACAGCAGCAACACCCTGGCCAAGCTGCAACTGCAACAAAATGAAACCGTAATTGTTTGTTTATTATGGCTCTGAGCAGTTGTTGTTGTTATCGCATGTTATTGTTGCTGCTGCCGTTGTATTGTTAAATGTTAAAGTGCTACACAATATTTATATTGGCATTGTCTGCAAGAGCTGGTCAGCAACGATCGAACAGCCAAGATCGAACAGCGAATGCCCTGAGTCTTAAACTTTTACCCAAGTACTGGCTTGGCATCAAGATAAGATAGAGATCTGGGCCATCAATCCCCATCTTTAGCTCAACGTAACTTGAGTTCAGATAGTCAACTCATGAAATGCTATCCTATATATGTTATAAGTATACATATGTTTTAACTCAATCAGAAATTTGTTTAAAATATCATTATCAAGCCGGCTATTTTAGCCAATTTAAGAGCAACCTTCGAAAATTGAAGGGCATTCCATATTGCAAGCATTTTTTATTATAGCTATTGACCAACTGCTTCGAATAAAAGACAACCTAAGATGCGACATTTACCGGCTGATGTGTTGACCAACTATTTTTAGATTTTAATGCAAATTTAATTGGAAGTATTTGGTTTGGGGGGGGTCTACTAAACTAAAATGGACAAAAAAATGGAAAACAAACTAAAAGCGTGATCATGCCTGACTATATACTTACCCGACATCGCCGGATTGTCCGATGGCCAGGTGTCCAGGTGGTCTGGTGGACCCGGCCGAGCTGCAGAGTAGCGTGGAGTAGAGCAGGCCGAGATTAGCATCGGAGACACCCTCGCCGACGCACAGAGGGGGACCCAGCAATGTGTGGCACTGCTGACACTTCAATGGAGCTGGCCTGGAGCTGGAGCTGGAGCCACAGCCAGCCAGAGGGGCCGCCGAGGGGCACTCGGAGGTTGCCTCATGCTGTGGCGCTATGCTGCGATTATGGCCACGGATTAACTTCCTCTTTTGGCCATCATCATTGTGGTTATTGTAGCGTGGCTGCTGATTTCCGATTGCCGCGACTGCCTGCACTCGCTCTTAATTATATCTAATTCGAGCGGACCCAAGCCCAAACCCGCACCCGAACCCGAACCCAAACCCGAACCCTTGCCGCCTCTTAGGCGCTGATTGCGCTTATCATCCGATTACGGCGACGTGACTTGGCGGCGATAAGAAAGCCCGTGGCTGGGATTCGCTCCCCTTGAAAATTAGCCCCGGCAAGCCTAGAACTATGCAATGCCGGGGGATCCGCTGGGGCACTCATTTCATACCGAAACCCCCGCCAAGAGCAGTGGTCAGCAAAATGTGAGAGTTCAGAGAACTTTGGCTGCTCACTCGATCTGGCTTTGGTTTATGTACAGATTCTGCTACAGTTTCTGAATCTAGAAAAAAAGAAAAGCAGATTAATATTACTCATTAGTAAGGCAGCCCGATGAGCTGAAGGTCTACAGCTGCTATAGCTCATGCCCACAGTTAACTACTTTGTAATTAGTGGTTGGCATTAAACACAAATTTAGGAATCACTTGGTTTATTTTAACGTATTTTCCATATCTAATATACTGAACATACTCCAAAGTACCCAAACATGATATCCCTTTGAATAGCACATCTTTCAGATTTTTAGTATTATCCTTATGCTCTGCCTTGTGCTAACATTCATGCCATTCCGGCGGTCTTTTTAACGCCCTGTGCCTGGCATTTGATGGGGCAGCAGCCGTCTCTTTCGTACCTGGGCAGGTCTAACACCTTATAACACCCCATAAATCAAGTGCTTAACCGTTTTTTACGATCCCCGTGTTTCGCAAGGCCCCGAAACCTTTTGGCTCTTTGGCTAAGCTCCCCTTTGGCGGCTGCTGAGCCGGCGGCAAGGTCAGCTCAGCTCTGCGCTTGTGCAACCCCTGACATTGAGCAATGTGGGGGAAACGTGGGACTGAGGAGGAGGAGGTCGACTGGTGACTGGTGACTGGACAGGAAATGCTGGCCAATATGACGTCTCACTCTCTTTCACCCACCGAAGCGGTGGACATTTTTTCACTTGGCGTCGGCGTTGACAGTTTCAGTTTCAATTTCAGTCCCAGTCCCAGCCTCGGCCGAGAGATGCGAGACGAGTTTTCCCAGCGGCGGCAAAGTAGAAACGGATCCCGAAAGCCGTCCAACAAACCAACAATGCCCCGGGGCCGTGTTAATAGAAACGTTTCGAGATTCGACAGAACGGAGCGACGAGGAGTCCAAGACGGAGACGGAGACGGAGCCAGCGACAATTCCAGTGAACTCCATAAAAATAGCTAAACGTGCAGGGGCCGCCCAGAACTCTTCTCCCCCCTACTCTTCTATATACTACTCGGCACCGCTCATTTCATTTCACTTCATTTCATTTCACTGCATTTCAATTGACCGACTGCTGGCATTCTTTGCTGCCCGAGGGAAATTCACTTTCATCTTTTCAATAGGCAGCCGAACGGGCGGAGGAACAAGGACGATCAGCTGTGTGGGTCCTTTAATGTCTAAATTCCTGAGGCTGATTCCTGATGTGTCATACCGCCCAAGACTTGACCTGCTGCTGAGTTGCGAGTCCTGCGTCCTGCGTCCTGAGTTCTGAGCTCCGAACACCGATCTCCGATCTGTGATCCCTTTGGGCCCTTTGTTCCCTGCTAACTGTTTCGGGCCAGTCCCTTCCACCTTCCACCTTTCACCTTCAACCTTTCCACTTCCCTCTCTCTCGCCCGCTCTTTGTGTGCCGTGTAAATGTTTTCCCAGCATCCTGCAAACGTTTTGACAGTTTTTATTAGATCAAAAACCGGCTACAAGTGGCGTGTGATAAATTGCGGCCAAAACGCAGCTAAGCAGAGATGGGCCAGCCCAGATATATATCTGTGCACTGCGAGGTACCTAGATAGGGAACTGGAAATTCGAATAGTAATAGGTATAGGTATAGGGGCAGGGGCCTAGGGATAGAGGAAAGATCAAGTGTCGCTCGCTTGGCTTCCCTTTTATTGTCTGATAAGTCGTGACTTTAACGCACACACACGGGGTCTCTGGAGTGCCGGCAATTAGGCCACGCCATCCAGAGTCCTGTTCTCCCGAGCGTCTCGAATCCGTTTACCGGTATTGTTCGGGATTTAAGCACTTCAATTATTAAGACAATGCGATTTTATTATACTTGCCAATCACTCTGATTCCCTACTAATCCCCCGTTGAACCCTTTTCCAACAGAGCAATCCTTGGGGCGCTCTTTCTGCCAGCACCATAACTCATCATCGACAGTCGCTGCCTGTGCGACGAGTGATTGATGAACTGCCCGAGTGCCCGGCACACTCACAGCCCAAATATGCAGGATCCCCATTCCTTCCCCATCGATCCCCCATTGATCCCCCGTCAGGGAGGCCGTGCTGCGAACATCCGAGTCCGAATGATCTTAGTAGCCCCAGAACTATACAACTGGAAATTTCAAGTCAACATATTCCCCAGGTCGTTGCGAAGGACACACGAGACAGGATTAGGATGCAAAATTCGACAGTGATCGGTAGGGTGAACGCGGGGCTGAGTCGCTGTTTGAGCCACCACCGGAGGCTGTGTCGCGGCATTGCCGAGCTGGACCGCCTCATTTACAACGACGAGTTCCTCAAGGATCCGCGGACCCAGTGGCTGCTCCACCAGAGGCGCCAGAAGGAGGAGGAGACGCAGCAGCAGCAGGAGGCCAAGGGGGGCTCCTTGGGGAGGATGCGGAGTGAGATGGGTCGTCTGCTGGGCCAGTCAAGGACAACACTTTCTCCGTCCTCCGGAAAGGTGAGTTCCGTTGTCCTCTAACCCCTGACCTAATACCTCATACCATCCTCAATCTCCATTTTCGCAGAGTAATCTCAACGTGACCCAGGCCATTTGCCAATTGCTTCAGCCCGAGACGCCGAAGCCCAGAAGCCACTCAGGACCTCTTCCCGCTCCCACTCCACTGCCCTCGCCGGAAAGACGCCCCAGATTCAGGTTCAGTGTCAGTCTCTCTCGTCCCGAGAGGAAGGCATCCTGCAAGAGCTGCCGAAGCAACTAGAAAGGATATTGGCCAATCCCACTCCCAAGTCTGACAGAGATCTATGATTTGGATAGATCTGTGGCAGATTTGCGAGCGTTCTTTGTGGAATGTCTGTGGAAGTCTGGTAGCTGCGATCGCCCTGGAACCACTGTATTCGTATCCCACACATCGTGGGATCAGGCCAGCGGAGGAGCAGGAACACGGGGTGGATGTGGAGCACAAGGAGGAGCACAAGGAGGAGGAGGAGCTGCGTTCAGTATCCGTGCTGCTCTCGTTATTGTTATGAATAAGTTAATAACATGGCGGAAGGCTTCTTTTGTCGTGGCCCAAACAAGCAACAACCTGGCAGGCAGCGCTTATTAAATGATTGAAGCCTTTGGTGGGGCGAGGTGGTGGTACCCGGGGGCCTGCGACTCGGAGATGCTGGACTCAAGCTGGGGGCCCCCATAAAAAAGGTGGAGACCTGGTTCTCGTTTTTGTTGCCTGCTCTTTTGTGGTTTTTTCCCTTTGCGGCCAGCGTCCAGCGACCAGCGACCAGCGACCACCATCAATAACAGAGCCCGGCGACGGGCCCGGGCCATATTTATGATTTGTTAAGCAACGCCGAACGTGCGAAAGGATAATCACAAGCGCCTGCTGGCACGCCCCCCCCCGGCCTCCTGCCCCTTTTCTGGTGTTTTGGCTTTAAAGGGGTCTTCGTTTTCGTTTGCGTCGTGTGTGAGGCATTTCCAAAATTGAGTCAATGACTTTTATTTTTACGACTCGCCCTGCGCAGAGAAGTGTCCAAGATGGATGGACCTGGGGATCTACATCCAAAGCTGCCCCGGCTTTTATGGCACTGCGAATTGAGCTATTAGACGGGGCCGATTGGGAGATCGCAGATCGCAGATCGCAGCCCTAGCCACGGCACCTGTTCGAGAGATCCACTCGAACTTTGACCACCGGCGTTGGTAGTTGGTAACCGCCCTCGGTCCCAAGTTCATTCCAATCTCGTCCACTCACCGACATCAATTATGTACTACAAAATTGTACAAATCATTTTCGATCGACCTCCGAAGTGTTTCAGCTGCCAGGGGATGGGGTTGGCATTGGTGATGGGTAGGGAAAGGTAAAAAGGACAGCTGTAAGGAGGGCTCCTTGACACGCTCGCAGGATTACCTCGGGGTGGGGAGGATGTTGTGTTGGCTGCTGCCACAGAGCTGTGAAAATTCTTTGCATCTTTAATGAGCGCCGGCTTATCAATGGCCTCCGCCGTCATCCGCTCCACAACCCCAAGCCCCTTCCCATAGCCATACCCATTCCCGTACCCAATCCCGAACCCATTCCCATTCCCATTCCCAGTCTGATTGTTAACCTTTGAATCGAGGCATTAAAAAACGTTAACAAGCTGCGTAGCGCCGTCGGCGGCGTTAATGTCGAAATTGGCGCTGGCCCAGGAATGGCCAAGATCGGCAAAGGATGCGGTGATTGCGGGCGGGGGGCAGCAGATCGGGGGAACTGCGAACTGCCAACTGCGAACTGGGAACTGGGAACTGAGAACTGGGGCCTGCGTTTGCGACTGCGACTGGGACGGGGACGAACGTGTTTCTTAATGAAACAAAGCTTGAATTTTAAATGAGCATCATAAAGAACAATGAAAATGCAAGGAACAGCAACAACAAAGCGAGACCGGCGATCCGTTGGATGGACAAATGGAGCGGGGACACAGGGGCTATGGGGGGGTGGTAGCGCGGACAGCGCGAAATAAAAGCGCAGAAATGTTAAATAAACAATAAAAAACAATCCGCAGCCACTCTGCCCCGTCGCGGAGTCTGTCAAACTCGGCCAGCGGATTAAGCGCGGCCTGCGCCAAGACGCACCAGAGATGGATATGGCAGCGATCCCAGGCGATCCCCGAATCCCCGATCCCCGATCCCTGAATCCCCGTTCCAACCCACAACAATGCCGAAATCGCAGAGGGATGGGGAGAAGTCAGGAGGAAGTGCGGCGCAATTGACGCGCCGACTGGTGAATGCCCTGTCACAAGGTATCCAAATTGTACTCAAATTATCAATATGTTTCGCACTAGAAACTCCATAAAACTCAGAAATATAATATATTATAATAAATCTTAAAACTCTGTTTTTTTTAAGATACTAATTATCAATAAAACACTTTAAACCAATAGACTCATTTTATATTCAACCGAATAGTTTAATATTATCACAATGTTCGCTTAATATTTTCAAATCCAATTGAAATTTGCAGTTATTTCAGAAAGAGCACCTTAAATGCTCGGCTACTCGGTTGTCAATAAGATAATCACCACTAAAAATACTAATATTAAATTATTTTATAATTTTATAAATATATTGCAAAATCTATAACAGTAATCTCTTCCAACCCGATTCGGTTGGAATTAAACACTAGAATAAAAGACAGGTTGGAAGGGATTTTTGTGACACAACGGGATCTAATTTTATAAGTATTTCACATTCAGTTGAATACAGTTTTAAGAAACCTTTCATAACCTTTTAAAATATGTAAATCAGATTATTTAGTTAGTATATTAATCAAGTTTCCTTAATTCTTTTTTTTTTAATTTTTTAAATCTTGTAAATGTGATTATAAAGTTGAATATGGGTATACATATATTTACCAAGTACTAGTTATAATGAACGAGAAAGGAAGCTAACTTCGGCAAACCAAAGATTATTTCCAATTTTAGGAAAAATTAAAGAAATATTAAATTAAGAATTCATTTTTCAAATTTTAGTCGAAAGTTTAATATATATTCAAAGAATTATAATCCCAAAAGAAGAAAATATAATTTTTGTACATTTAAAAAAATTTTTTTTTGTTTGTTTCTATGGGAGCTAAAGGATATAGTTGTCCGATCCGGCTCGTTCCAACTTATATATTACCTGCAATAGAAATACGACTTTTGGTAAGGTTTCATCCCGATAGCTTTACAACTGAGAGTACTTGTTTGCTTATAAACGGACAGACGGACATGGCTAGATCGACTCGTCTAGTGATGCTGATCAAGAATGTATATGCCTTATGGGGTCGGAAACGTCTCCTTCACTGCGTTGCCAACTTCTGACTGAAATCATTATACCTTCTGCAAGGATATATAAAATGTTAGTTAAGCTAACATACAAATTTAACTGAAATATTATACCTATTAAAAACATTTGGAGCAGCTACTAGACTCCCTATACGACATTCATTTTTAAGACTCACAGAAGTGTGAGACGATTGTCACTAAGTTCACACACATTAAGGTTCATAATCGAAGTACAACACTTTCGTTTGCCAAATGGGTCTCTCAAGGGTCTTGACCCATCCAGATGAGAGGGTATCGCCCGATAATCATGTGGGTTGGGATGTAAAACTTTTGCCGTCGCTGCTTAAAGGATTCGCAAATGATTCTGCGGTCAAAGATGAAATGAAACGAGCCCACAGGATCGCGGGTGGTAAGGAAGGTGCGGGGGGCTGGCCATAGTTGATTCTCTGGTGCTGGCCATAATTGGTGCTCATCTTAATGGCATTAAAATTGCATTATCGCTGTATTTATTGAAACGGTTTGTTTTAACAAGATTAACTCGACGATACCGCCAGCAACAACGGACACAACAACAATAACGACGGAGACCACAAAATGATTAACAGCAAAAGCCGCCAAAAACGGAATACCAAAATAATAAAAAAGAATCAAAAGAATGAGAAAACGACGATTCGGTGTCGATCCGAAAACAGCGTTAAAATACGTGATATTTATGTGGTTGCTGCTGTTGTTGTCGCTTGATTGGCCCCATCCATTTCACTGTTGTTGTTATTGTGGTTGTTGTTGCCAGTTGCTGCTGCGGGGGCCATAAAATATTTATAACATAATTTCATATCATTTTTAGATGATTAGATTCAATAAGGCGGCTTCCAGTTCGGCAGCTGGATTTCATTTGCGATACATTTGTATCTTTTCGAAGGGGGGTCGTTCGGATCTGTGAAGTCGTTTTCCGGGGCTTACTCCTGGCCAGGAGCAGAAGAACCCAGCTGAGTCAGCGCGATGACGCCCACATGCATTCCCAGAACGCTAGAGAAGCCAATGGATCGATCGATCGATCCATGATGATGATCCAATACTGCAACCCTTCCAAAGGTTTCCGAGAAACTCTCATAATTATTATTTATGCATACAAATTAAAAGCAGAGCGCAGTATTGCCAAAATCCGATCAAAGCGTTTATTTATGGCCGATTTGGCTTTTTTTTATTCTGCTTCCATCGCGCTTATTTCATCAGGCCCCGAAATGCCAAAGAGTTTGGAATGTGTTGCCCGCGGGCGAACTAATGCCCTAGTCGAGATACAGATACGCCGATTGCTGTCCATTTCGAAATTACCGTTAGGTTCCGCGCGCAAGGCCAGTTTTTAGAGGTACAAAGCATTGATAGCAGGCTAATCTATCAGATCCCCAAATACTTGCTGTAGACCCTAAGGATCGCGTTGCCAAGGGCTGGGTTGGATTGGACGGGATGGCTGTCCCCCATCCGCTCCAGATTCCTTTGACGCATCCACTTATCATCAACTAACCTGCGATCGTGCGTCAGCGGCGACCATTAAATAGATTGAATGCGGATTGCGACGATTTATGACCTGGCAGCGGCACTTGGCACTTGGCACTTGGCATTTGCAATTGATTGTCGTGTTGCCCAATTAAACTTATTGCGGGGCGAGTAAATGAAATGTCAAATAAGTTAATTAAGCAACACGGCCGGTCAGTGGATGGAAATGGAAATTGGGAATGGGAACGGGACTGGGACGAGCCTCCGTTACGGGGGCGTGTTTCCCCGATAAGGAAGGCGATGATAGCACCCGACGACCTTGTTGCATCAGCAACTATCTCTGCCGGTGGCGCATTTGCTGCACAGCGAGAAAAGTCCTGATAAGATAATACTCAGCCGTGGGCCTGCAGTCCCCAAAGGTGCAAGCCTCAGGGTCAGAATATTACATACGATAAGAATACAAATTCCATTGATCAGCCTTTGGGTACTTCTCATACGTGACTTTAAGTTATCAATGATATGATGTGATGACAATAAGTAGGAACTAAACGGTTAATAAATTAAGCCTTAATTGCCCCTTATAAAAATTCCGCCGACTGTTAAACGATTATTTCTTGTCAGGTATGTAAGGAATTATATGATAAGACTGCAGTGCTTTTTGCTGCATTTTTTGTAAGTCAGAACATAAAAGGTATTTGTTTTTTAATTCAAAGGTTTAATAATTATTATTGGGAATTGAACAAAGAAATGTAGCCAGGGCTTTGGATTCACGAGGATGAAATAATAGATCAGATAAGCCCTTAAAAACTTAGGAGTAACATAAATTTATCTTAAATACTTATAATAAAGTATATTAATGTGTGATAATTCTAAACCATTTTAAAACGGAGAAAAATTAAAAAAAAAGAAGAACCTAATAAAAAGATTCAATCAAGTGACTAATGCCGTACGACATTGTATTTTAATATTAATTTTAATAATTTCTTTAAGATGCGTAACGTTTCGTAGAGTTATGGTGAATTGATCCATTGAAGCTATAACGTTGAGACCCACAGAAACCTAAATAAGTTCTAATGTAATGTAATGTAAGTCTTTAACGCAAAAAATCGAAAATCAACAAGAGTTTATTGAAATCATTGAATTAAATATTTTAAGCCTTACGATATCGCAATTTAATTGTATTTTAAAGTGTTAACAATATCATCAAGATAAGTTGTATAGAGTTGCGTTCCAATGAGCCATCTAAAAACCATTGCAGATTACCTTCCTTTGACTTATGATCATTCGTGCTTTCACATTTCAAGTGTTTGCGATTAGTCTGCGATTATAGCACTTGCCTGGCCCCTTTTCTCGCCGTGTAGCCCTATGTCTCCGGCTGCAATATTCCGAGTAACCACCGAGGTGGTGTTGCTGACTCATCGGGTGGTTGCCCCGCATAGCGACACACTCTGATTTGCAGGCCGATTCCGTTTGGCTTTTGCGGGGGCTTGGATTCGCTCCGAGCTGTGTTGGCTTCTCACCTGGCGGCGGGTTTCCAATCAACAAATGCGAGTCGCGTGCCTTGACGTCATTGGGGCTCCCACCGGTGCCCCGCCCTGCGACGCCCCCCCCCCCTCCTCCCACCGCAAAGGCCGCGATATAGATATACAAAGGTCGCCGATCGATGTTTACCCCACAATTCCGCGAGACACTTGGGACAGCTCATATTTTCAGCCGGCTACGTCAGCGCAGCTCGATTTCAAGAAACATACAAATGTGTATGGGGGATCTTGGGGGTTTTCAAAGATAATGATAGCATGTTGTGAAATTCAGTTGCGGCGGAGCGATCGGAAGTGGGAAAAGTGGGTTGGTTACGAGCTAAATTAAATTGCCGGCGGTTTTTGTCAAGTGGCTTGGTACTTTTTTCTAACTTGACTTAGGTTAGGATTTTCCAGTAACTCCGACAGGTGAGATTGTGAAATAATGGCCCCATCGATCAGACGGTTGAGGTTGCCCGCTAAAAATAGTCGCTCAATGGAAGGGATTAACCAGCACGTTCCGGTGATCTTTTTGCGATCTTTGGTTTTCCATTTCAATTAGAGGTTAGCCTAAGCGCTCGCCTGATTACCTGATTACTTTTCCAGCAGAGACAGGTTTGGTATTTTTAGTACGCAAACCTTCGCCGCTCTTTTCGCACTTTGTGGGTCAAGACGGTCCGCTTGTGACGTCATGGAAGAAGCGGCGCGTGTTTGAAAGCCCAGCTCTTTGCCATGGCTGCCAAATTCTCCACCTATGTATGCGTATCCAAGAGTTTGTGTCGTCATCTACGTCATCTACACATGACGCATGTCTCACCTGGTGGGGCCCAAGTTCATTGCGTAGGTCGTTCGCACAGTCTTTAATTGGGTTATTAGGAAACGATGAGTGCGCCGAGTTTATTTTTGGCACCTCGTCCGCTTTGCCATGGTTATAATTGCCAATAGTCTGCTACCCCAGTCCCGCTTGGTCCGGAAGCAGCTCCAGATACAGCTCCCCCATCTCCGTCTGGCTGCAGTTTGCCGGACGGACTCGGATTCGTTTTAATTAGCCGTTTATTGATTGACGCCAATGGAAAAATCTGAGTCTGCTCCGGGGCTGAATCATCCTCATCGCACAGAGATAAGGTGGCCGGGCAGCCGGTTGACTAATTGATTGATTGCTAAATGACCAGGTCTAGGGCAGGTGACCCTTTTCTCCAGCCCCTTCTGCCTCCCACAAACCCATTCTTGGCCCACAAGCAAACAAACAAAAATAAAGGTGGAAACGCCTGGACAATTATGCGCGGACACTCGACTCGTTTTCAGCTTTGCAACATCGGCGGCAGCAGTTCAAAAACCTCGAAATAAAACGCAACTAATACCCCGAACCGAACTTCTGGAAGCCCCGGAGCCCTGAAACGCTAAGAGACCTCCTGCCTTCCCCGCATTGGCTGTATCAAATTTTGTTTAATTGTCGGCTGGGCTCAGTGTTCGGTGTTCGGTGTTCGGTACTCAGTATGCAGTCGTCTTCCCAGACATGGATTCTTCAACATTGTAAGCGCTTTTGCTGCATTGGCATCTTGTCAACCGCCTGGCCCCCGTCCTCGAGATACTTTTGTGCCAGCGGCAGATGCCTCTCCATTCCATCCACTGGGATGGATGTCTGGCTGTTCCCGTTCCCGTTTCTGATACTCACTCTGATTCCGATTCGGATTCTGACTCTGATTCTGATTCTGACTCTTCAGCCGCTGCTCCATTTGCTGGGCGAGTTGTTTGCGCTGTAAATCGATACATTTGCACTTGGCTACTTACAAATGTCCGTCCTGTCCGCGGACAACAACACAGGCAACAGGCAACGGGCAACATGGACAACAAAACACAGCGACGACGTGATCTCAGTGCGGCTTTGATGGTGGTCATTGCATGCCACCAAAGCCACAACAAGTTGATCAGGCTGCCCCGGGAGTGGGGCACAGTGGAGAGGCTGGGGATGGGGATGGGGATGGGGATTGCGGATTGGGGACTGCAGGATGGGGCATCCTCCATCTAGGGCTGGGTCGAAGACGAAGCTCTGCACTCGCAGCCCTGATCGAGTTGCAGTGCCCCACCTCATTAGCCTTATTACATGTGCCACATCAAATTAACAACAAGAATCTGCTGCGATGTTGCTGCTGTGCCAGTGGCAATGTTGTGGTTGCAATTGCAGTTGCAGTTGTTGCGGCCGAGAAAAAAGGAAAAACCAGTAGATACGACGTGCTAGACGCTCAGATACTTTCCGACTTGCAGATACTTGTTACTCGGCTCAAAGGTTTGGTTAAAGTCAAATAAGCAATTCCCAAAATAGGTATATTTATCTACATTTTGATAATTGGTATCACTAGTAGTAAGATCATATTAATTCACTAGCTATTTAGTTAACAGGTATTATTAAATTATAAAGATTAAAAATGCTAGTGTTCTATGCCTATATTACAGCAATTGTGCCATTGATAAGACTTATTTAGCCATGTCATTTTATGTCATTTTAATCATCTGGCTTACTATTACATTTGATAAGCTTTTACTGCCAGGCAAAGATTTTCGGCAAGTGGAAAAACCTGACTCATCTGCAAATTTTGTTTACGGAAACCATGTCCAAAGACTCAAATGATTAATGGGCCTGAATCAAAGATATAATTTGTGTGTTTATGGGTGGTAATTATGCGACCCGATAGTATTTATGGGCCCCGCCATATACCCTTGATTCAAGGCCGATACAGGGTAGATCGAAGAAATCGGTCGAGAACAACAACAGCATCGGTGGGAGCCTGGAAAGCCAGCGATGCGAAAGGGGAAAATGCGAGTTTTCCCCGGGGAAAAGCCTCTTCCCGCGCCGCCCAGCTGTCTCAGCACGACGACCCTGCCCCCGGTGGTCCCGCTCCGATTTCTGGGTCATATTTTGCCCAACTTCCAGTGACATTTGAAGCTGCCGCCGACGCCGTGCAAAAAATACAAATAATAATAAAAACAAATGAATAAGAAACAGCAACAGAAACAGAAAAAACAGCCAAACAAAAGCGGGCAAAAGGCAAAAAATCAAAAAAGCAACCAAAAATAAATAAATAAGAAATGCAGGCAAGGCACGACATGGTCAGGTTGTTTTAAGACCCGACTCCGCCGCGCTTTTTATGAGCCAAAGTTGCTGTTTCTGTTGCCGTTCGTATGTAAATCAAGTGGATGCGTTTGGAGCGGCTACGTGTACGTGTGGAATCTTGAATTGCAATTTCAATAACGAGACACGGAACACTTTCAAGAAGAGGCCGCAAGTCGAGGCAGCCGTCGAGGCAACACCCGAAAACCTCAGTGGAACTTGGGACTGCGGCGAAGACTAGATACACTAGCTGTGGGATACAGCTATCTTTGTGGGAACAAACGAAAGTGCAGCCCGATCGGGGAAAATAGGGTATACAGATGGGGGGAAACCCTTTCATTTTCGATGCAAGAAGATTCAGGTATCTCACCATCACTGCTATTTTGGCTAATGGGTAGCTGTGGCAGTGTTAGACAATCTTAGGGTATCCCCTGTCGTGGCAGTAGAATGTCCAACCTTGGTACACCCGAAATTAGCCATCGAAACTGAGCTAAAGAATTCAAAAAAGGAAATCGCACTGGATATGGTGGCCGGGACAGAAGCTGAGACAGATCTTCGGGCACAGCGCAGGCGATCGGAATGCCGTTCCGGTTGGCCCTCCATCCGAGGAAAAGCAAAAAGACCAAAAAACACAAAAAAAGCGAGCCCAAAAACCAGGCGAAAACAAAAACATTAATTGCTCATCAATTGCTGGGAAAGGCAATCCAAACGAGTCCAAACTGACCCACACAAACACTTGTTGTTTGCTCTGCTCCCCGGCTATTCTGATGCCCAGTTTCTCGGATCTTTGGCACTTCGGTGGAA
This sequence comes from Drosophila subpulchrella, assembly GCF_014743375.2. NCBI lineage: Eukaryota > Metazoa > Arthropoda > Insecta > Diptera > Drosophilidae > Drosophila > Drosophila subpulchrella. The sequence goes on from NC_050613.1 coordinate 5,184,364, forward strand.
ATTGGCAGGGGATTCCATGGGCAAAGGGGGCTGCGGCAAGGCCGTTGCGCCTATGCAAATCGCGAATTTATTTTTGGCAGCCGCATCATCACAGACAGTTTTTTTGTTTGGCGACCCAAAGCCGAAACGGAAGTGTTTTCGCGATGTGTAAGAGCGCCAAACTTGGAGCTCGGAGCTCGGAGATCGAAGATCGCGGCTCGAGTGAAGTTTGCCGGCTGCCAGGCCACTCATAAAGTGAGTGGAGTGGTTGAATTCACACGCGATGAGTTGGCCCCAGTCGAGGACGGAAGGTATCTGAATCTCTGGGAGAAAAGCTTGGGTTACCAAGAGGATCGACAGCTACACATAGTTTCTCTAAAATGTTTATTAAAAAAATCAATAAAAGACCTATTCAAAGACGTTTTTAATAAAAATTAAACTTAAATAAATTAAACATTTAGCTAAAATCGTAGCTCAAAATCCGTCACTTAATCAAGATACAATTAATCTGCACTCCGTCAAATCTAGCAATGAAAATGACACCAACAATTACTAACATACACGAAGCCTACTTAAACGTTGTATTAATTCATTGTTCTTCAGTGCTTTGCACAGGCTTGAGTAAAATATGTAGGTATTAGGAATGATGGATGACCCTTTGGGTATCTTAATATGGCAATAAATAGTTAGCTTGCGGCATTTAACACTTGACATTTAACTCTATAAGCGCTCCATTTGTTATAAGCTGACTTCTGATAACTAATTTGTACTCCCCGCTGGGTTTCTTGCTAGTTGTCATCTGGGGTGGGGGCCTGTTATAGTTGAGAAATATATATATTTATTATTATGACAATGCCTTCTGTCAGATTTGAAGCGTTGGGATATAAAGAAAAGAAACATAAAATAATTAAGCGAAAGGCATCCTATCACACCAAGCTAGCTCTCCACCCAAATAATTAGACAGTTCAACAATAGTTGTTGTTGATATAATTTAACTCTGAGCCAGTCAACATGATGTGTGGACAGACTATTGTTGCTATACACTTATTGTAAGGCTCCCTGAGAAAAAGATCCGATAGAAAGCACACACTGATAAAAAAAAGTGGTAAGTCCAAAGATCTTATATTCCATTTTAATGATTTGTGCTATTTTGTTTGGTCCATTGCAATGGTATAAGAATAATACCCTTGCAGAGGGTAAAATGATTTCAGTAAGAAGTTTGCCACGCAGTCAAGGAGACGTTTCCGACCCCATAAAGTATATATATTCCTGATCCGAACCACTAGACGAGTCGATCTAGACACACTTATTCTATATCTATTTCTATAGCAGGTAAAATATATATAATTAAGAACGGGCCGGTGTTTGGTGTTTTTTGACATCTAAACTTCATATCTTAGGAATATCATACTTAAAATATTTCAGAATTTCGAATAAAATTTCAAAAGTATTAAATATTATGTTTATTTATTTAATTTAAATATTTTATATGGAATGTAACATTACATATTTACTTTTACTATTTAAATTATTTATTTGTAAACGTATTAGAGGGAAAAATCAAATTAAGCCCTGCCATCTGACCAGGCGAACTCCATCATGGGTTAGGGCTAGTAATTCCAATTCTAGTTCGGTTTATGGAACCCCGTTGAATCATCGTGTCTTCGATCTGAGATTAATGGCTGGCTGCCCCAAGCACCAGTGACTAACCATATAGCCTCCCTGCCACCCACCCCAGTCGTCCCAATCGGACGCTCAATCACCCAATCCCAATCCCTATCCCAATCCCATCCCCCTGCCCATGGGGCCGTTGTCAATTTGCCAAGCGCGGGGGCAGCGTGTGTCAACAGCCCGCTCAGCACTGGAATCCGAACGGAACGGAGCGCTCCACCGGAGCAGCGCTGGAAGCAGCGTTCCCAGCGCCGCACGCGACACTTGTTGACACATTGAGACCGCTGCCGCGTTGGCGTCGTTGGCACGCGATAAAGTTCGCGGCTCGCGCTCCATCAATTAGTCATAGAACGGGTCTACGGGTCTGGGAATGGGTCACATGGATGGGGACTGCGATTCGCGGCGGAAGGGGGTGCTAAATGCTAATTACAGATCGGCCGGTGACGAGCGATAAGCGGGGGGGATTTTAATTATATAGCCACCACGCATTAATATTAATAATGTCGATAATAATCCGGCGAAGGCGTAGCATTAGCCGTGCGATTTGTAGGCATCAAGGTATCAGAGTATCAGAGTATCATGGTATCAGGGTATTAGGGTATCAGAGAGTCGTTTGTGAATTATCGATTGTCTGCCATGGTACCGAAACTGATAGCGAATGGCAATTACAGCGAATTTCGCAATTGGCCGAGGGTCTTGTAGGGGGCTCGCCAACGTCACAGAATATGTCACCTACGTCAGCGGGGTGCCAAATGCCAAGGGCTAAATTTAGCGCCAGGTGCTAAGCTGGACTGAGCCGATTGGGTTAATTGGATAGGGATACATGGCGAAAATAATATGGGCATTAGTTGGGATGAGCCATGGTAATTACGGGTAGCCTTAAGACTATCCAATGGATCAGGAAAATGCAATAGATGTCATATCTTAGATATTATTATTATTATTAAGTATGCTTTATATTTTTCAATGTTGTGTTAATTGCTATTATTAGCCATTCTTTATATCACCGATATGAAAACCAAATAAGGATCCAAGTAACTGATATATATGTCGCTTGACTGATTAAATTCTTGGCCTCACACCATCACTATCTATGTTCACACAAGTTCGAGATACAACTTCCGAGAGGGGCTAGATCCATCAATTGTTCCCTGTGCAGCGACCTCCGGCTGAAGAACTGCCAGTGAGTCAGCCCATTCATGTGTCCGGCGAATGCCAAGTGCCCCAGTATGAAGTATGTGAGCGACGACCCACTGAATGGAGTGGTATGGTATATGATATATGGTATTTGCTATATGGTTTTTGGGAGGTGGTATGTGTATCACAGTATCACAATATCTGGGTATCTGGGTTGGCGGGGGCGTCGCGCGACAGTCTTGATTATTCATTCATGGAACGGCATTAGTCAACACCCACCGAAGACAATTGGCTGCGAGGTAAATTCCCTGGCAGACGACGCCTCAAAGTTCAGCCTGTGACGACGCGTTGTGATAAGAGTTCAGTGGAAAAGTTGGCTCAATTAGTGTTAACCGGCGTTGAATCAAAACCCTTGCTGCCTCCCGCCCAATGTATAGTAATTAGGCCCAGTCCATTAAAACTAGACCACAGTGGGCCGAAAACGGCTCGAAATGGCCCAGCCCATCGATTTAGCCAGTGGTCCGACGATAGTCCAATGCCACCCCACTGTGGCTGTAAACCTTTTCACGGGACCATATCGCTATCGGGCCCTACAAAAACGCGTCATTGACGCACTCAAGACCCCAGTAATTTGGCACAATTTCGAGAAAGTGAGCATGTCATGCTCTGATTTCCAGGCGTGCAAACGATTTCGACACGAGGGATGATGTTTCGATTGGCTCGCCGATGAGTTTGGGGGCAAAGATCACCCGTTTGGGGACCGCGATGTCACGTATAACTGCAAGTAATCTGGCAGTTGTTCAGTGGGCCAGGTTGGGAGATACCGTCCGTTGGAGGCTCGCAGACCGTAAATCATAGCGGCGATCTCGTCAAGATACTGGAGCGGGCCAAGAAACTGGACTACCAAATGCTATTGCCGAGCCATGGGAGAGTCCATTCCCAGTTCGATGGCCAGCTAACAGCCAGCCAATGTGCGTCAGTTGCTTTTGCTTTGGGCAGATGATCTAATTACCGATCAGATTTGCTCGTACTCTTCGCGGCCAGCGGAAAGTTCCGTAGTGAAGTACGTGCCAGAAAATGGGAACATGATGGCCTTGTGAGTGCGAATGGGTTGCAATCCAAGTCTGAACTTAAGAAGTTCGGGCACTAGTTCTAATGTCAACAGTTTTCTTCTAATAAGTTTGGTTCTTTTGTAGTTTTACAGGTGGGCAAGTGGTCGAAAAAAGTTCTTAGCTCTTGAGACTAATATAAGAAATTGCACTGAACCCCACATTATAATATGGTTAAGAGTAAGAAAATATATGGTAACTGGAATATAATAAAGTACTTTCTGTAAAAAAAAAACTTTACTTGGCTTTGTTTGTACAACTCCTTAGGATTTGCCAACTTGTATGCTCCCCTGTATACTCCATTGGGGGTAAGTCGACCTGTTTGGGCCACATAGACCGTTGTCATCGTTTCCATCTCAAGAGTCTGTGAAAGGGGGCTTCAAACGGGGCCCGACGAGGGGCCAGATGTGGCACACGTGGACGGACGATCGACCCAGAGATCTCTCCATTGTCGAGTCCCAAGATTTCCCATGACCTCTTGGCCACAGCCGAAAAAATCCCCCGTATTTGAAAAACATGATTTTTGAACCCGATCCGCAATCAATGCAATTAATTTCGCATTGAGGGCCCCCCGAAAAAACTAGCCCTGCCACGCCCACTCCGCCAGAGACGGGGGGCTTGTGACGCAAACAAAAACCTCAATGGCAGACAAACAAAGTGAAGGTGTACATAATGAGACACATGGACGCGGCACACGTACGCACACTGCCCGGGCCGAAAGAAAAATCCCCCTGGCAAAGAGTTGAGTGGGAGCCACTGGCGGGGGGTGGTGGCGGTTCGGGGAGGGCTCAGCGAGGGTTCAGTTCAGGTGGGGTGGCTCAGAGCCCAGCGGAGCCCAACTACATACGTAATTGATGAAAAGTAAATATAAATACAAATATAAGTGTGAATGGGGGAGCTCGGCCGCTGCCGCTGCCGCCGCCGCCGCCGCCGCCTCTGCCGCCGTCGCTGCTTCGGCAATCATCGAATCAAATCCAATAACAATTATAAGCGTGGCGCGCACTTCTGACTCCGATTTCGATTCCGATTCCGATTCTTTCGCACGACGGCACTTCGTCGACTCCATTGACGTCCGCGCACCGCGACTTTGGCGCTAGCGCCGACTGCTCTGCCGCCGCTCTGCCGTGGAGATAGCACTAGCAGGAGCACCAGCGGTAGCGTCGACTGCGGCTGCGGCAGCGACTGGGACTGCCCCACAGGCGGCCGGCGATTTTCGTATAAATATAAAATTATGCGACGACCCGAGACCATGAATCAGTTTCGCTTAGACACACGCCAATGCCAATTGTCCCGGTTTGTGTTTGTGAACCACCCATCAATCCGCGTTAGACAATCACTACAAACATTCCGAGCATAACCCGGCGGATCCGAGACAGTCCTGACCACTGATCTCCCCAACCATCACCACGCACATCAGTATTATTTACACACACAGCATTCCATTGCCATGGATGGTGCCAAAATAGAACGTGATCCAGCCCCGAAAATGCGACATCACAGTAAGTAGGGGGGTCCAAGGTCCGGGGCTTTCTAGTTCGGCAATTAGATCACCGCTTTCCCACAAGATAACTTTCCCCGTCTTTCGCAATTGTTTATAAAAAGATGATAGGCTGGCTATGACTACGACACGGCTACGGCTACCCCATTACGATATACCCTCGATCGGTTCCCATGATTAATGCTGTGTGTTTGCGCCACTACGCTAGTGTGCTAGTATCTTCTGTCTTATAGGGTGAATCCCCTTCCCGGACGGCGAGTGATCGAGCTGTTAATAATCAGCTTCGACGCTTATGCCAATGCTAGTAAATGGCAAGGTGGAATGAGGATGGTGGAAGGTGCGTTGAGGCCACCTACTTACCTCCAAGCTCCATTAAAATCTTGCCACACATAGTCTTTATAGAAAACACTACAACCCAACTTTTGTATTCAAAGAGGATCTATCAAGTTGACTAGTATCCACGTCTTGCAATCAAATACGTTCCATTGGTATCCCATCACACTTTGTTAACATAGAGTTTTACAGGGCAGTACCTAATATTTACCATTGGTATCATCATAGAGTTCAAAAGGCAGTACATCGTATGTTACTCAAATCAAATATATTCCAATGGTATCCCATTTAAATAAGTTAACATAGAGTTTTACAAGGTAGTATCTAACATTTTCCCTAAACCAAATATTGGTATCCCATCAAAGTTGGTCAACATAGAGTTTTACAAGGTAGTGCTTAACAATCCTCAGATATATAGAACTAGTTTAATCAGTCAACCCGTTCGGATTGTTCCTCCAGAACACGCCTTCTCAACCCTGATAGCTCCCGACCGCTCTTGATTTACTCCGGTCCGGCTATCTCGCCAGATCCCTCACATGACCACGCCAATCGCTCGCGTGCAATCCCCTCCAGCTGCGATCTAATCGTCGATCGGCTCACATGAGTTCCTCTTGGACTGCGGGATCGAATCCAGCTATATGCAGCTATGAGATAAGGACACCATCCACTTTCGCTGGCCGAGATCATAAAGCGGTCTTGGGGCATTAATCATCGGAATCAGAATCGAAATCGGGCCAACAACCAGAACTTTCCAATATCTCGATTACCGGCCAATTAGCGATTATGGCCTTGGCCAGCTGATCGACCGGGCCAGCAGCAGCAGCAACAACAACTGCTGTGCAGCACGTGCCTTATCGCAGTCGTCGTTGCCGTTGCCGTTGCAGTCGCAGTCGCACTCGCAGTCGCAGTCGCCACTCGGCAGCGCAGTCGACGTCGATTGGGCAGCGTTATCAAGTCGCTGACCTACGGCAACATCGCCGTCGACTCGAGCGGAGCAGAGCTGGGCAGAGCGGCCGGCGACTGTTGGTCGAGAGCGGCCCGAGCGGAATCTGAATTATTCAAAAGTCGAGCGGTCCGACTGGATGGTGGGCGGCCAGGTGCTAGCGGCCTGCTGCCGGCCGTCGATGGCTACGTCACCGTTGGCCGCGGACTCCGCCGACGACGTCTGGGAAGCGTCTGGTGGCGAAAAACCCAAATACCTATGAGTAATCTTTCTGGTGAAATTCAGCCAAAAGCGGAGAGGCGGCCGGCGAGAGCGAGAGCCAAAGAGCCACAGAGCCACGAAGCCACGGAGCGTGACAAATGCTCAAAACAATTTCAAAAAATTGCTCAAGGCCCGATCGGCAGGCAGGCTGCTGTAATTGCACTCACTCGCTCTCTCGCCGCCGATCGATTGGGCCTGGGATTGGGCTGGGAGGTTGAGATACTGAGATACTGAGATACTGTGGCATTGAGTGCGTGAGCGGCTGGCTGCTGGCAGCTGGCGGCGGCTGGCGGCTTACAAATCTTCCAGCGCCGCTGCAGCGGCAGTCACTTAGCCAGCAGCCGTCGAGCAGGAGAGACCGTGGAGTGAGCAGCTCGCAGTCAGCCAGCCAGCTAGCCAGTTAGCCAGTTAGCCAAGTTAGTCAGTGTTAGTGATAGTGATAGGCGCGAGAGTGCGTGCCACCGGACCACCAATGCCAGCCTTTACCTTAAACGGTACGCCCGGGATTTCCCCCAGCTGCATCGTGGCCAACCCCCCCACTAACGCACACCCCTCTCCCCTTTCTTCTCTTCCCCACAGTCAGCCAGCCAAGCCAAAGCAGCAGCAGCAGCAGCAGCAGGAGGAGCAGCACACACAGCAGCGGCCAGTGGAGCTGGCACAGCCGCCAGGCGCTGCTGGTCATCACAATCCTGGCCGCCGTGATGGCGCCGAACACACAGGCCCGCCATCTGCGGGACAGGGTGGCGTTGGACTACGCCTACGGGGAGGACAACTCCGGACGTTCCTCATCCTCGTCGGCGGGCGACATCCTGCCCGCCTTCGACGTGAACCCGTACCGCGGCCTGGCCGAGAGCTTCGGCGAGGGCAGCTACGACAGCGACCTCAGCATGAGCGAGAGCAGCTACGAGGAGATCGCCCAGGCGGCGATCAGGGCCGCCAGGCGGGAGATGCGCCGCCAGAGGACGCGGCACGCCCGCAGCCACAACCTGCGGCTCTTCGCCAGCAAGTCGGATGTGCCGGAGTGGGAGAATCCCTGCGGCGGCACCTACACGCCGGACGAGAGCCTGGGCGACAGCAGTGCCAGCCAAGGACGGGTGATCAAGCGCAAGGTGAGCAGGGGAGCTGGCTTTAGGGGGGGGGTTACACTTAGAGGGATACCCTCAGATTGATTGTCCTCTTTTGGGGGATGCAATCAGACATTAAGGGGCGGGCTTAGCTACTTAACCAGAGCAGCCTGCGTATTTTGTCACTCCGAAAAGAAGCATTACTCATCGCTGCCCCCTTTCCTTCCCCTTGCAGCACCTCGAAAACCTGCGGAACATCACGATGAGCGAGTACCAAGACATTACCCACCGCGCCACGCTGGAGTACGGCAACCACCAGCACTGGCAGCGCGAGTACAAGTTCCTGCCGAACATGACGAAGCCCACGAGCGCGGTAAGTTGAGTGATGAGGCCGAAAGACCAAAACTGAGACTGCCACTGAGATGGAGGCTGAGACAGAGCGAAGCGGACCTGCTCCGCCCTGGGCGGCGCAGACCAGTTTCCCCTGTCGGCCCGCCTCATTTGCATGCCCTTCCCAGTTCCCACTTCCCAGTTCTCACTTCCCAGTTGCCAGTTGCCAACTTCTTGGCTAACCAACTAAAAAGCCAAAGAACTAAAGAACCATTTCCTTTGCAGGTTAAGCTCAAGACCTGGTACCGCCACATGCAGACCTTCGTGGGCAGCTTCTCGTATTTGGGACGGGCGCAGTACAAGTTCCGCAAGGACCAGCAGAAGAGCATCAACGAGGCGGTCACCAAGGAGCTGCACGACCTCCTGGTCAGCGCCCGCTACATGCTCTGCGAGATCGAGTCGACCATCAACTCCTCCTACCCAAACAGCAATGGGGCCAAGCTGAGCCGGGTGAGTCGCCAGGCGATGGAGGACCGCCTCAATTTCCATACGCCCGCCAATGGGTCCGCGGAGGCGGACCAGCGGGACCTTAAGGTCAGCAAGGAGCTGTACTTCCAGTACCTGGACAACGTGTGGAAGACGCTGCACCGGGTGCTGCGGCGCCCGAGACGCAACAGCGCCGAGCGGCGCCACCTGGCAGCGGCGGCGGCCGGCCATGGAGCGGAAGCGGGAGCGAGCGGCCTGCGGGCGGGCAGCTCGGAACTGCTCGACCTGGGCTCCTCGAGCGGATCCGGAGGGAGTTCCGGCTCGGACGGCGCCTCGTCCGAGTCCTGAGCTGCGGCTGAGCCTGAGCCTGAGCCAGTCAACCGCGTCAACATCACGCCCTTCCAGTATTACAGCGATTGCTGCATAGTTGCAACATTCCCAGCTTAGCAGCCTTTCCGCTCAGCAGCTTTCCAGCTTCCAAGCCAAATAGAGGACCACCCGACCACCTGACCGGGAGAGAACGAAGAATTTTTGTCGAATGCCATTTAGACACGTACTTTAGTATTTATTTATTTATTTATTGAGAGCATCGAGTATTAGAGCGCCTTCCATTCCAGTTGCCAAACGGATCGGATGGGGACCAACCCACTCCAATCCACTCCATTATCCCACTCCACCTCCATCTGGCCCAGTGGCCACCTCGACTATTTATTTCCCATTTAGAATATGGCTATTTTTTTCTTTATGTGTAGTAATTTATTTATTTATTTGTATATCAATATTGTATTTATATCAATTTATTTGTGAATGGCAAGCTTGTCTTGCCAAGAAAAACCAACAAAAAACCAGCCACAAACAAAAAAATGCTTAAATCTACTGTGATTTATTTTAAGTACTTTTTTTGAATAGTTCTTAGTGAATGTGAAAAACGATTGTGAATGATAACGAAGCAAAGTATTGTACAGATATTCTTGTGCTTAGTTTTAAGTTTGTGCAAAATAAACTTAGAAAAGACAAACAGGACTTGTAATTCATTTGCACCGTTTCAGAGGGCTTGCTTTCACATATGTATATCCTCAGCTAAATAGATGTTTCTAATATAAGCTGAGTAAAAGGAACAGGTGACTGCTTTATCGATATACTGAGGTCTTCTGCTACTTCCGAGCAAGAGCTTATCGAGCTATTTTTATCAATATCAACTCACGTATGACTAACTAAGCCCACCACTAAATGTGGATGCCAATAAAAAAGCTTCGGCATGATTGATTATGATGTTATTATAAAAAAAGTGTTAGACATACACCTACTCAAAAAGTTTCGATTATTTATATGACCTATACTTATCATGCGATATCTTATGGATCATCTTTGTCAGTAAATGTATCTAATAGATTAATGTTCTTATCTTCTCGTTTGTAAGTCTTTGCCTCTCCCATCCGAAATGAGTCGGAGCACATGGTTAAAACGTTTTCTTACGTACGGGGAAAGATGATTAACAATATCATAGAAGTAATGTTGACAGAATATATTTGTTGTTCACGAAATGAATAAATTAAATACTCCCTCGCGATTTAAAACAATACAATTAGTTACACCATTGGCGAATCAAGAATTTGGTTGTGAGGCGGATATACAAAATTTATTGAGTTGAAATTAATGTGAACCAATTTTAGATTATTTAAAAGAAACTTGAGTTTATTGAAAAATCGCTGAGTTTGGGGAAATGTTGTTACTGTGTTTATGCTATGGATTTTTCGAATTCTGGATGACTCTTAATTTAAAATTCCCCCAGTTAATGCAACTTAGCCAAGTCCATGCATTTATTTATTATTTATTTATTTATTTATATAATGCTAACAAGTAATTATAAACTAAATGCTAACAATGGGCATGAGCTATAGCAGCTAAAGGCCTTCAGCTCTTCTGGTTTAGTATCATTTCATTTTGTTTTCTTTGGTCTGTTTGAATCTAGCTTATTTTCTACATGGTTAGATATTTACAATGTTTTATTTTTATGCTTATTTCTAATATACATTTATTATTATTTTATTTTGTTCTTGCAATACATTTTTGATTTTATTTTTATTCTATTTAAATTATATTTTATTAATTATTTTTGATTTGATCAGGAAGTTTGAGATGATGTTGAAGTTATCCATTGTGGGTTAGCTATAGATAGGATGGGATCCAGGTTGTGGAAGGATTGAGAACGCTGTGAGCAGAGGGTGGGGCAAGAACATATTAAATGTTGGATATTTATGCGTGCGTTGTTACACAATGGGCACAAATTGTTTTTAGCCGTGTCCAGGTAGTGGGCATTGGTTAAGTTTGTGTGTCCTAGTCTGATTCTGTTTATTATTATTTGTTGCCTCCTGCTCAAGGGAGAGTTTTTATGGGGCGAGTATGACGTGGATAATTTAGCAATTTGTTGATACCAGTTAGATGGTGAACTAAGAATGTTAGTCTGCTTATCTTGTGGTTCTTTTTTTAAGAAGTGGGTAATGTCGTTGGAGTTGTTGTTAGCAGTAAGGGTTAATGGAAATTTAGAGGCCAGTTTGGCTACCTCGTCTGCGTTTTCATTACCTACGATTCCTATGGGGCTAGGTCATGTATTTATTAAATAATTCTCTCTCTTAACCGAGATCAAAGAAAAACACCTTCTAACTAGCTGAAATGTCCTAACAAACGCGAAAAATGGTAATATGCTACACCAAAATAGTCCGACAATCTGAGGACGCGTACATTCAGAAAGAATAGCTCCAATTTCCTAAATTTCCACAATTACTACTACTCGTCTCAAAACAACTGAATTTTTTTTTAATTTTAAAGGGGTGCTGCACAAATTAATAGGGTTTCACTTTTAAATGTATTTTTAGGTGTTTAACAGTATGCAACAATATGCTTTTTACTCAGATGTACAATAAATACATTCACTATACACGAGCTGGGCAACAAGTTGAAAACGAGTTGGACAACGTACTATTTTACTTTTACTATTTCAGTAACGATTAAACAAATATCTTCTATTGTCGCAAATTGTATATCCCTTGCTTAATTGTTCTCTCACAGAGTTGCCAAAATTGCGAATCACTATTTCACCCACTAAATCTGAAAAAATATTAATCTTCCTCGTGTAAGCGAATACATAAAATGGTTTTGATGCACATACGTCTTACCTTATTTCTTAAAATGATTTGCGTTACTAACTTGCGATTGAAATTCAAATACCCTCCGCAAGGATATGCAAAGAGTGAAATTACCAACAATAAAGGTAATGTAAAAGGGAGAGAAAATCTATTGCTGCCCATTGGCGTACTCTTGTCACTTTTCGATTAGTATCCGTTAATACTTAGTGTTCTTTGTTATAGCCAGGAATATTTTATGTCATCAGCGATATCAAATTGATAGCCAATCGATCGGTTCCCATTGCGTTTTATGAGGGCTTTCGACACTTCCGATCGGAAGCTGACTATCGGGCACTTATTGACTGTATCTCCTTTATGGCCCAATAAGTTGGGCACTTGACAGTCGGCCGCTTGCCCGATAGAGCCCCCTTAACCCAAATACTCCACAAATGCTTTTGGAGTGGCGCCCCTCAAGCCGCCAAGAGGCACAGAGGATCGTTCGGTTTCCGTTTGCACTCCACGGAGGAATCAGCACGTCCGCTGCCCGCATTCCTTATCGAGGGCGGTCATCTAATCGCGTTATTCATGCCCGCGGCATTCGATGAATGCAGTCCGCGGCCGTTTAATTAACTCATTGAACATATTGGTTTTGGCCAATCAGCCAGTGGTCATAGTCATAGTCACACTGTCTAGGCGGCCAACCGCCGTTGCCTTAGGTGCATGCCAGTGGGTTTTCCGCCCCCGCTCGCAAAATAGGCGCATTACTCATACGACGCGTGGCCGCTGCCTCGCACGATGGCGCGCCCCCTGGCGGCCACTTTGGAGAAGCTGCCTTCAAGCGTTTAGAATTTGTCGGCTGTTGTCAGCGGCGAGCTCCTGCCAGCCCACACTGGGTGCCCAAAGGTAGGCAACATTCTTTTGGCCTCCAGTAAAAGTGTGCTACAATAAGTTAACTCTAATTAAAACAGAAAATAATGGAAAACTGAAAGTAAATACGTACATACATTGAATTCAAAGTTTTGTGTTACAAGTGAATACGTACATTGAATTCAAAGTTTTGTGTAAAATGTTTAATTAAATATAAAACAAGGGAAAACTCTGATAGTTGATGCCATCGACTATCAGATACCCGCTACTCAGCTAAGCGCAGTTCGAGGGAGACAGAGTTATTACAAGTAGTATTTTCTTATAACTTTTTAATAAATGGTCCGAATTGAAAATTTTTTGGCATGTAGGTGGGACTATATATACTCAAAACAAGATCTCATTTAAATTTTTCAAAAGTATTAAAAGACATGGGTGTTAGTCTTAGCGTTAGAGTGGGTGAAACAAACATGAGCTGCGCAAGAAGCTCAAAAAACTACTTGCTAGGCCTTATAGTTTCCGAGAGTTCAACGTTCACACGAACGGACATGGCTAGATCGACTCGGCTACTGATGTTGATCAAAAATATATATAGTTTCTAGGGTCGGAAACGCTTCCTTGTACCTGTTACATGCTTTCCGACGATTCTAGTATACCCTTTTACTGTACTACTAACGGGTACAAATATTTCATGCAAGCCCAAACATTTCAAATTAATTATAAATCAAGTTAGACAACAGAATATTTGATATTGGTCGTATTTGCTGAAAATATTGTGCGTCATTAAATACAAGTATCAATTAATTTGGCAACAATTATTGTTGAATAATTTTAAAATTACACTTTTCCTCGAATCCCCCAGTGGATCCACGCATGGTTCAACCTATTTCGCCCAAAAAATGTATCAATGTCTTTTAATTAATACCATGCCAGCTTTTTGATATATTCACAAGATTTTGTGCGCATTTTCGATTGTATAACATAATTGTATGATTTTTATAAAATTTGAAGCCAAAATGTATGTGTCTTTTTTAGCTATCCAACTGTTCCAATGGTCATGACATACATACGCAAATAAACACAAAATTTCCCATTGCAAGGGAAAGGAAAATAACGCAGAAAAAAGCTCTCCAAAAACCCTATATGTAAAATGTATATTTCGTGCACGTAGACAATTTCACTAGTAATTTCTACATTTTCACTGATAGCGCCACCTGGATTAATTTCCCTCTATTACTGCGAGCACAAGCTCTTTATAGCAGGGGCCTTTCAACCAGCGTTCAATCAGCTTGAACTGGTTGAACGGTTTTGTTAACGCCTTCTCGGGGAGTTCTGCTTTTTGGTCGTCATGAAAGGGAGTGCCTGTGGGCGGGGTGCGTGATGTTTTGGCGCCACAGGAGTTACGGTTCCGCCTGTAAGACAGGCTTAGAACGCTCCTGAAGCGGGCGGTGTATAGAGGGGTAGGGAGAAGGGGGTGTGGTACCAAATCAACCGCGTGATGCGATGACAACCAAATTTCAATGCTGGCATTTAGGCACACAGGGTCCACAAATCGTCCATTAATAATTTGAATTAGCTTTTATGCCTGGCCAAACACACGGCGGATCGAGTGAGACGGAGATAGCACACCCATACTGGGATGCGTTGGATCCGTGGGATACGCGGACCCACACACACACATTCACGGAGGACGCATTAAATTCAATTAACAAGACATTGTAAATATTGTCACACCTTTCACAAAAGTCAACACGAGGCCAACACTCGAAACTTGTCGTTGTGTTGTTGCCACTTTATTCTTTTGCATGCTGTGTTGCCGTTGTTGTTGCTTTCGCTGGTGTTTGCATATGGATAAAGCGGCCAAAAGGGGCGGGGCTGTGGGCGGCCTACACAACAGAAAAACATGGGCTCCAAATAAACAACAGCCAGCCGTAGATAATTGAAATAGGAGCAGTGTGCATTTCCCAAAAAATAAACTCAGAGATTTCGACATTGCCTGTTTTGGCAGTCTAATGAGAGCAAAAAGTACCCATAAATAATTGATACGGGGGACCACAATAAAACGGTGTACAATTGTTTAAAATCAAATGGAAATGTGCGAAAAAATGGTTTAAAATATGAAATAATGCTGAAATAATTGGAAAACCAATGTTTGGTAAAAGCATTCGGAATGCAATAACATTGGTATTATGATTTTTCAAAGATTGTTTGCCTTATCGAAAACCGAAATATATTTTTTAAGGAAACTATTGTTATTTTTTCACTGCACTTTGGGGCACAGGACCTGGTAAGCAGTCAGGTAATGGATCAATTCACGACTTTTCAAAGATATTTTGTATATAAAAAAAATTAAAAGTATTTACAAAGGAAATAACTTCTATCTATATGTGTTATTTAGCAACGTTGAGCAAAAAGCACTCGGAATTCAATAACATTGTTATCATGATTTTTCAAAGACACTTTGTTTGTAATGCATATATGTAAGTGCTATTTATTCACTAAAATAACCCATTTCAAAGGAACTTTGGGAACACTTTCGCTCACTGCACAGGGCCTGGTAAGCAGCCAGGTAATGGATCAATTCCCGCCTTGACAACTTGCCAGTTTTGTGATTCCAGTCCCTCTGCCAGGTGCTAAGGTTAGAGGTCACACGGCTATGGGGTATTACGTAGACGTACGTGAGCTGAGCCCAGACTTTCCCCACTTTCCCATGTGTGCGTAATTGTGTCTATTTGATATGTTTGGCCTGTCTGCCACCCAATTCGATGATTGTCGCGACCAGGAGACGCATCCTGCGCGGGGAGTGGGGGGGTAATATGCTTGCCAGCGGATTAGCGGGTCTAGAGGAGATGCATTTCGAACCCGAGTCCTCTGCCACGGAGATGGGACTCCGGGATGCTTGACCTACATAGCAGGAGGGGTAAAAGGGGCACCCAACGCCCAACCCCGAACCCCAACCCGAACTAAACCCAAGCCCACCCCCACAAACTCCGCCCATGTAATTACGGAGCGCTCGGCGACCGACTGGGGGCCACTGGCGCCATTAACCCTAACGAGGCGGCGTCATTTTAATGAATATCGGGTTAATGAATATTTTATAGAAAAATGTGCAATGCTCGCAAGGCCGCAGATACTCGGGTACCTGGTTACTCTGGACTGGTCAATCCGGAGCAGCGAAAGGGCTCTTTTCTGTTTTTTAGCGAGCTCTACTTTGTGGCCCCGCCGCTGCCGCTGTCGCCGTCACCATGGCATCCCTTTTATCCCACTCAATAAAAATTGCAGCGCACAGCAAAAGGGTCACGTACTTTAATTTTGCTTACTCCGTGAATGAGTGCAATTGAAATGAATAGAAATGTGCAGCCGCTCTTGTCGTCGAAATGGCAAAGCCGTCGCCTGGACACCCAGAGACCCCCGTGTTGCCTGTGTGTCCCCTGAATCCATTGAAAGCCCGGAATCCCCGCTGAATCCCCCCCCTGAATCCCCACCCCTGACCCCGCTACGTGTGAGCTTTGGACAAATTGAGCGTGGGCGACCAACTGACGATGGCTAAAATATTTGCAGAGTGCCAGAGTGAAAGGGTTTCCTGCGCATTTGCATGGCCAGGATGGACAGGATGGACAGGATGGACAGGATGGCCAGCCCAATATTAGATCCCCATCCACTCCATTTGAAGGTGCCATCAGCCAGCTCATAAGACTGGCGAAATCCCCTGGAGGGGGCATTTAAATTAGATGGGGCAATTAAGCTGCAAGGCTGCTGCTGCTGCTGGGGCGGATATTTTTACTTTACCTTAATGGAACCGTGACACACTTCTGTTGCACTTTTAATGCCCTACTACGATGCCCTGACAGCCGTACTTTCGCTTTTTATTTCATTTTTTGTTTATTTCATTCGCACTGGCTTGGCAGCCTGGTGAATTATTAAAATGGAATGGAATAATCGGAGCCTGCAGCGTTTTTTACTTATTTTTTCGCGTCTCTCACTAATGATGTGCCGCTCTTAGCTCCGATTTCCGTCCAGCGCTAGCCATAAATATTCATAATTGATATCGTGTGTTTTAATATTAATTAATATTCCCTGGCCCAAAACCCCAGCCCCTCCCCTTTCTCCAGCCTTTTCCCCTTGAAATAGGAATTAATTTCTGGCCATTTTTCGCAGAAGCCCTTTGTGCGGCCCCATTTTCCGACTACATTTGATGGCTCGATGGATATAAAGGGGACTTAAGCGGTTTATTAACGGGGATCGAAGAGCAACCCCTTTGTCTACGAACGCACTGCGGCTTAGGGCAATTAGGCATACGTTTTCATTGCCGTTATGGCCATTTTGGAGCCACAGTGTTTTGGGCAATTAGACGAGTGCACACCGAAGTCAATAATAACTGACCATTGCGGATTGAGTATTCAGTATTGAGTATTGAGTATTAAGCCCCTGGCCAGGGGCCAGCAATGGCCAGGGGGTTTAAAGTTGGGCCATTGATTTGCTGCCAGGGATTTGGCCAGCGGGGAATTCAAGTTTAGGCCTCTCGGCCGGAGTGTGTTTATGCGGGCCTTGTTCGGGCCAGGACTCAAGAAGAGCAACATTGCGAAAAGTCGCAGCTAGGAACTGACGAACATTTCCCTAAGCGGGCAAAAGTCAGAGTGGCAGCAACCAGGAACATAAATAAATTATTCAACTCTGCAAGTCCCGGCCAGGAATGGCTTCAAGATGTGGCAGGCACAAGGCAAAGCCATTATGCCCCCGCCCGCTCAAAAGGGGGCAAAAACAGGACTCAAGGGCAGCTGCTGCCGGGATAAGGGGGGCTTGCGTTCGGTTTGGGGTTGGTCTGGGGTCAATCGTTCACGTGAATGCGTTTGAGCAAACTGCGACTCTGCGACTACGACGCACATAAAGCCGAAAAAGAGAACGAAATTGGGTCAACTTGGATTGGCGTTTGATGAATACGTTACGAGCCGAGGAAGAGCCAAGGAAAACCCAAGGAAAACCCAAGGAAAAGCCGAGGAAAGGGGAAGTTGGCGGGGAGTTGCCCGCTCTTCTTGTCTGTCGACCGAGGCGACAGGAAGTTTTACTATTTTCGGACCCCGCCGCCATTGCGTGGCCTCAATAGCCGGCGGGAAAACCGGAACGAAGCCCGAAGCACCCTATCAATCTCTCCGATATCAATACATTTTGCAAATTAAATTGTATTCGCAACCCTTGGAAGGCAAGAAGTGCCACAAACTAGTTGGTTAAAATGGCCAAACACTTCCTGCTACTTACAATAGGCATTATAATTGAAAATTTGTATCTTTCGTCTGCAAGGCAACTCGAAGACAACCAACTTGCTGAACTCCAATTAGGTGGCGTATAAACATTATGTAAGCTAACGATGCATTTGCGCCCGTGAAGAGATTACTGAAGGAGCTTACTAAGTAGAGATTAATTTTCGGGTGGTATTTCTGTTGTTCTGCCCTAATTTTATTGTGCTTATTGTTCCACTGCAATTGCTTTGTTTTGGCCTGCAAATTGGACCTAATCGGTTTATTAACAGAACTGCCGGTGCAGTGCCTGATATATTAGGCAATAATCTAATTGCCTTGGCAACGAGTGCACGCCATTAAATTAATATTTTGCCAATTATTTGGGCAATTTAAGTTGGCTCTTACCTCACTGCAAAATAAGAATACCCCAAGTCGGGGCACAAAAGTAAGGGGAAAAAAAGAGAGTGAAGTCTGGAAGTTAGTCAACTCGGCTGAAGTCCTGTCACGCACGTGAGCCTTGAAAGCCATGATGGGGAGCAGGGGACAAGGGAGACCTAAGGAGTCCCATGGAGACCCAAGAAAGAGGACGCGGGAGGACCAGACATGGCTGCTGACCGCCAACCGACGGGCTCCACCTGGCAAGGACTCAATATCGCCTTCCGTCTCCCTGCTGCGAATCTGATTTATCAGGCAGGACGAGTTTCAGCCACGCGCCAGCTGCATTCTGATTAGGCCAGCAAGGTTAATTGGGTGCGGTGGGAGTTCGATTGAAGGCCGGACTAAGCCAGCCACCCCCTAAACCCTCTGTAACACCCCCTCCAGTATCGTAGCTGTAGTGCCCCATTACCGAATTTCCCCTTCGGACTAAACAAATTGCTGTCAACGACAAAAGAAGCCCATGAAAGTAACGCAAATAAACAATTTCACTTAAATATAAAACACGGAAGAAACCACAGGGGGCGCCGGGAAAACAGGAAAAACGGAGGCTGCCAGAAGTCGATTTCACTGTCGGTTCGCTTAGGCGCTTGATCGATTTGGATTCGGAAACCACCATGTATTTCCATTGCTATTTATATTAGGAAGCCGACGCCGAGACGTGGACAATTAGCTCGCAAGCAAATTGCCCGCAACGCCGAAAGTGCCGCAATGTGGTCCTCGTGGGGCGGGAAACCCCACTCAAATTAAGTGACAATGGCCAGCAAATACATAATGAATTATTCCATAAGCTGCTAAACTGGGTCAACTGCTCCTTGGTCACCGTTCTGGGTTCTCCGTTCCCAGTTCCTCGGAATCGGGAATCTCCCTGGAGTTGGGGGAACGGGAATGGGAACGGGAATGGGTCTGCGGCCTGCCGACGGGCAATTGTATTTGATATTTATCGCCCTGCAGTTACGGCGGCGGGTGCCCAGCGAAATAAAGCAGAACAGCCAGCGGCCGACGGGAATGTCAAAGATTTGTGGCGGATATAAAAATATGAACCGGCAGGACAAAATGTGACAGCAGAAGGGCAAGGGGGCTCTTTGGCTCTCAAGATAAGATACATATCCATTAGACTGCCTCAAGGCAGCAATGCATCAGTGATTTTATGGCATGTAAAAGTGTTTTTAGAACCCCACGGACATTCCGTGCCGTTTTTGTAATTATTAATCATTGGATTTAAAATTGAAAGACCAGAAACGCCATGAAGTTTAGTGACATTTTTTAAGCCCGACTTTGACTTTATTTTAAGGTATGTGGTGAAGCTTATGAGGCATAACAAAAATAATTTGAAAACAAATGCAAGAAATGTAGGTTTTGCTACCAAAAAAGTTTCATTACCTTCGTTCATATTTTGACTGTCATTGAACAGGATCAAAAAGTGGAAAATCGTTTGGAAAGCTATACTTTCCTAAGAAATTCCAACTGACACATATGTCGTATGAGTATTTTTGGATAACTTTCAGACCGCAAAGCCCTAGCCCAAAAAAGGTTAGTTTTTGAATAAGTTATTTGCACAAATAAATGTTCCATGTATATAAATTAGATTTCATATTCTGGATCTATTTCTCCTCACTTTAATCCTGGGATGAGCATTTACTCTAGCAGACCAGACAACTTGAAGTCATTCGAAATAGGTTTCCTACCATACAGACCTCTACGCTTCAGTTCTTAAATTTTATAATTCACACTCAGATACCTTAAGTCGAGACATAAAATCTTCAACTACAATAATACATTCCGCCTCTGCTCTTAGAAATCGCATACACCAAAAATCGTCTGATTAATAGCCCGGGCCCCGCTCATCGATGGCTCCCCCAAACAGAATTAAAACCTCAAGTGCCGCTATTAGATGGCTCCACTCCGATCTCCGGTTTCGTCCCGTCCCCATGGCACCCGGAACTCGGGGTGTCATAATTAGCCATTGTTCAGCTCGACTTCTGTGCGAAAGCGCGCTGGCAGTGCTCTGCTCAGGACCCGGTTACACTTTCTGCTCTGGTTTCGGTTTCGCTATCGGTATCGGTTTCATTCGACTCGCTATCCCGTCCCACCCTATACCATCCCATCGTATCCCAGCCCATCCTATCAGATCCCATCCCATCCCTTTCCCTTTATTTCCAGCTGGGGGCTGTCACGGGCTCGACAACAGCTGTTCCCGGCACCCGGGGCGTATGAGTGATAGGCGAGCAGGCGATAGGACGGGCGTCTGAATAAATCATCGCCATTATGACCCGCGGCTGCTGTACCGCTCCGTGCTCCGTGCTCCGTGCTCCGTTCGGCGTGCTCCGCTCAACTCCGTCCCGCTCTGAGGCCGAGCATATGCACTTCTGGTGTATCTTCCCAGGACCTTAGGCCAATCCCGGCTAATGGGTTCTATCATAGCAGTGCATTAGCTAATGCCAGGCACTGGTTAAATCGCATAATTGATGGTGCTTGAGTGACAGGCGGTGCGAATTACGCAAATGGAACTGGACATGGGGCAAATTTACAGCTACTCGAAGCTCTGATTAATGAGATATTGAGGCAGACTCTATTGTAAGTCAAAAAACAGTGCGGCCCAGCATTGAAATGCAATTGGAAAATCAGGAGAGGTACACACAGAGGAAAAATCAAGTATTTCGTTCTTGAATCAAGTATTTTCAGTGTCAAAACTTCGCCAAGCAGGGAAATTCTAGTCTCGCAAGCAAAGTACAGCTTTCAAGTACGAATTTTTAAGACAGAAAATAATCCATTTCAGTAAGTTTTTAGAATCTGTAGGTCCACAATCAAATATGAACAATTCAAAAATCGATTCATATTCGCACTAAAAACAAGTTCGATTTTCTAATAAAGTAAGACAGTTGCAATCATGACTTCAGGACGAATAACACTTAACTCAATATACATATATTGTAAATTTAAATTGTGTTTTAATTATATGCTAGTAAGAGAAATCAGTATTGGAAAAATAAAGTGAAATAAATGAGATATATCTAAATGGCATTAATATAATAGGTTTACTTACGACATTCCGCTCACGGGCATTAACACCTTGTGTTTTATGCGCCTCATATACCATTTTCAAAACAAACATTTGGGAATTTTTAGAGTTGACAAATTATTAAATCCAAAATGTGCTTAATGTAAGACCTTTCCCAGAACGAACGGTATTAAAATGGTAAGCATGAAACCGTTCTTAGTGTAATTACTGCTTTTATTAAGGTGTTCATTTTTGAGAGTGGATTTCCGGAAGTGAAATAATTAAAGAGCATTATAAAAACATGATTTAGTCTAATTACATCTTTTATTAAGGTCCTTTGAGCCAAGTTGCTCTTTGCGAAGCCGCCACCCCTTTTGTCGGCCCATTGCTAGGCAGGCCTTCCCTTCCGGTTCCCAGTTTGCAGTTCCGAGTTCCGCTGAATGGCTTCCATCAGTCCTCGTCCGCCGCCTCCGCCTCCGCTGGATGTCAATGAACTTGGTAAACAATTTTTAATCACATGCCTCGACACCAGCGCCCGACTTGACGCCGATGCCAAATTAAATTGAATAAATCTCAGCACGCCCACGCGCCCACAAAGGCAGCTCAACAGTAATGAAGTTGTGCCCGCTGTTCCCAGTCAGCTGCTCCCGAATTAGAGGGCCAGGCACTCGACTCTGCCAGGACCCCGTCCCCCATGGTTCTCCATGGTTCTGCACGGTCCTCTCTGCTCGGGCTTTGGGCTTTCCCGCCATTTTCCTCCTTTTGTTGTTATTGTTTTTGTTTTGGCACCGAGGCAAACAAAGGGCCGCGTGAAATATGCCAAGGAGAGCAAAAGGACCAAAAAGGGCACAAGGGGCCGAGTTCAAAGGGCGACTTGCGTCAACACGCAATTGTTGACGAGTTGCCAAAAGATTTGCCTCGGATTTGGACGGGACGCGAGTGCGGCAGGGTAACGAGGAACGAGAAGCCAAGCCAAGGACCAGGACTCCACCTGCGTGCCTGACCAGCGTTCATCTTGTCCCTGGGTCAGCGGGTGACCAATGCGAGCGGGGTCAATGGTCGAGCGATTGGCCTCCGCCACGTTGCGTTACGTGTTACGTGTTGTTTTTAATTGGCAAAACAAACGTAATTAAAGCATTTAGCAGCCAGATTGAATAATGAGTAATCGCCGCGAAGCCCCGGCAGCAGCGGGAACAACAGTCAAAGCCAGCGAACCAGCAATTAGTGGCCAGTGCGAGTCCAACGAGGAGCGATAACCAGCAGCACCCACCACCCACTTTGCTAGCCAACTGGATAAACTGGCTAACTGGGTGACTGACTGACTGGCAGAGCAAGGACGTCCACGGCGTATGAGTGATATAATTGGAATGGGGAGAAGCCATGGTGGCCAAGAAAATCAACTTCACTAGATTAGCTGGTGAAAATACTTCATATCGACTTGAAAATATGATCATATGATCATATCATATAATCGTGATCATTCAACGTAATATTGTTTATAGCTAATGGCTCATCTAGTATAATCCAATCTTATTTAAAATCCAAATCAAATGGACCAAAGGGAGATAGATATATGAAAGCAGCTATTTTATGTTAGCACATAGTTTTGCGCTGCGTACAAACTACGGAGTCTATAAAATCAAAACCCAATTCACTATTTCGATAGTTTCCGCGATATCCGCGTTCATACTTACGATTTTTCAAAGTGTGTGGGCGTTAATGTGGGCGTGGCAAGCTTTTTTTGGGTCATTCGATAGGTATTGATGATAACAATACATTTCAGTTAAAATGTTGTTTTTTACTGAAAATAAATCAAAGAAAACATTAAGGATTACAATTTATAAGAAATTGGCCAAATATAATTTATTTTAAAGCCATCATTAGTATTGATAGTCCTATCGATTGTTTCATTAAACCTTCGCTTTGAAATCTGCATTTTTTTAAATGACTGTATAAGCATAAGTGCTTGAATTATTCTTTGCCTAAAAACTAAAAGTGTTGCTACTAATTACCGTTAATAAAGCTAACTGCAAATCCAGCTTAAAATATAATCCTTATTAAAATATGAGCCTTTCCATTACCAGCTTATTGGCTGCCGAAAATTAAAGCAAGGGAGTTGCTGGTGCCCCATCGAATGCATTAAAAGAGGCTTCCGTCGGGGAAGGGCTGAGATGCAGATGCAGATGGAGGTGAAGACGGATATGGAGTGGGCCCAATTTATTATTTTATAGTATTCAAGATCACAGTGTTTATACGGCTTGTGATCCTAATCATGAATATGTATAATTTTTGAAGTAGGAAAAACTTCCTTCTACCTGTTACATACTTTCCCACGAGTCTAGTAGACCCTTTTACTCTACGAGTAACGGGTATAATTTAATGGCATTGTATTATTCGCCGACCGCTGATCTAGATAGTAGGCCATCTTTTCTCTCTCTGCACTTCGCCCCGAACTACGATTATTATGGCTGCCATGCAGCAGATGCCGTATTTTTCGCCCAGTACAAAGCAAAAGTTTCAGGCACTTGCGCTTTGGGCAGCTTAGTGGGATAAGGAGGAACCCATACCATAATTAGTTGGCAATTGTTTTGGCCTTGAAGGCGGCCCCACCGAATTGCCGAAACCCAGCACTTTGTCAGTCATTGGGATAAATTTAAACGACCCAAATGTCGCCTTGATTCGCTTTGGGAACGGGAAATGGCTGGGAAATCCATTTACATTTCGGCTGCTTGACACGCTCGATTAACAATTCCAACAAAGCACAAATCCTGATCAGGAATGCACTGCCAAGGCTGCTCCTTTCGGGGCATTTGGAAAACTTTTGAATGCATTTCAATTATTTTGCATGTTCATCAGATATGCAAACGGGGATTTCAGCCCGGAACGGGCCAAGGCGGTGGCGGTGGCGGGGAGCTGGTGGGGAGCATCTCAAAAATGCCAGTCACCAGGCAAAAGTGCATTAAACAACTCAAGTTACGAAACATGACTATGGGGATGGGGATGGGGATGGGAATGGGGATGACGTCGACGATGACTACGCCGAGGACGTTGACAATGCCAGCCCCGAACTCAGCTGAACCAAAGTGAACTGGCAGAGGATATGCACTGGGTGACGGATGGATGGGTCGGATGAGGAGTGGCTGTGGGGGATTGGCTCGGCATGAATGCCACCTCACCGCATCGCACACTATTGATTTAATCATTCAAACCAGAAGAAAAAGCCTCACTGACCTGGAATCGAGTACCGTGCAATTGCAAGTTATGACTAGGCGAAGCCCATTAAGATCGAACATGAGCTAATGAGGTTTAACCAGAATCTGTAGGAAATTGTAAGAAATTTTCTTACAATATTCACACTACGTAACTCCAGAAAATTATCTCGATGAATGCTTATGAATCCCGTTGGCTTTGATGCTCCATTTTTAAATGTGTTCGCGCAGAAGTTGCCCTAAACAAGGATTACGAGAAAAAGGACAAAGTTGGAAAATGTCTGTTTTTAGCCATATCTGAGCGGCAATTACAGGCGAACTCAAAAACCTTTGAAACTGCAACTATTTACCTTTCAATCCCTTCGTACCAAATAATTTAGGAATTCTTTTTACGATGTTATCAACATCAGTGCTACCATTTTGTCATTTTTCCGGACAGATCTGTCCCTTTTTTTCAAACTTAATATCTTATAATTTTTTTAATATATTTTTTGCTTGTAGGACGAGTATGGTCACTATTTCTGTCCGTGCCTAAAAAATTATAAACATAAGTTCAGGCAACCGTGGTTAAATCTAAACTGGATGTGTCGCGATACAAAAGATTCAAGTAAAGCTTACTGCAAGTATGCAAATGTAGCCTAAATTCACAAACTGATCTAGTCCGTGTGCAAATGATCCTGTTGCAGTCCGTCCTGTTATTTTAAGCAAAAATATTTTTAAATTGTATAGAAAGACGATTTAAATTTTACTGAAAATATATAAAATAAAATAAAGCCTTATTGATTAAAGTTCATGGGAAATATGTCAAGAAATACTTAATTTTAAAGCCATCAATAGTATCGATAGTCCGTCCTATCGATTGTCTTAATTACCCTACCCTTTACGGAAACCTCCTTTTTTTAAATTGCTGTACAAGCTTAAGAGCTTGAACTATTATTTTCTTAAAAACTAAAAGCGCTGCTACTAATTACCGTTAATAAAGCTTACTGCATATCCAGCTTAAAATATAAACTTCTGTTATCTGCACCTTTATTTAAATCTGAGCCTCTCCATTATAAGCGTAATGGCTGCCAAAGTAAAATTAGAGCAGGGGAGTTGCTGGTGCCCCATCGAGGGTATCAAAGGAGGCGTCCGTCGGGGAAGGGCTGAGGTGCAGATGCAGATGGAGCTGGAGGGGGGCTAATCTACGGCCCAATTTACCAGAGCCCGGTACCCAGAAGACAGAACCCAGAGCCAGTACCAGTAGCAGTACAAAGAGAGCAATGCCGAATGTGGAACATGCTGCGTCAAGGCATTTTTGTGGCCAAAGCCAAAGTCAGAAAGTCTGAGCCGAGCAGTGAACGGAGCAAAAACGGGTGACTGAGCGTAACTGATGCGGCAAGGGGATCGGTTGGTGGGGAGGGGGAGTGGCAGGACCTCCAGGACCACCAGCGCCACTGGCACCACCAGCACCACCAGGACTGCCAGGCGGTGGAGCGGCAACAATAAGCATCAAAGGACAGGCAACAACAATAACTAACAAGAGCAATAACAACAGCCATCGGAAAAATTGGTATGTGGGGCGAATGCGACAGGGGGTGTTGGTTGCTATGGCGGGGCGGGCGCACAGAAATTCTTTTCAAAACTCTTTCACGGCAATTTCGCCAATCCTTTCTCTCCTCTTGTCTGTTTCGGTGCCTTCTTTGCCGCCCCTTATTACATGTCTCGTGCTCCATGGCAGGAGCATCCAATTAAGGGGCGTCCTAAGGATTCGGCAACTAGTTTCAAATGGGAGCTAACATGGACTGCGAAAACTTTAAATGCTGAAATGTTGTACGATAAAACTTTAATCAGATTTAAATTGTGCATAAGCCAAGGAAGCCTGATAACTATTTTGTGCTAATGAACAAACTGCATATGGGGAAAATTGAATTTTGATTCGTCTTGATTTCTCCGTCTATATTTCACTTATGATTGGTTGGGAATGTAATGCATCTTCTTCTTGTTATGAGTCCTAATTGGATAAACGATATTTAGTGCATGCCTTGTTCGAAAACAAGGCAATAATGAGAGAGTGTCAAGATAAGTTGTAGAATTAATGTATAATTAACGTATTTGCATTTACCCACTTACTAATTAACCAATAGAAGTTAAATGGATTTTCCCTTTGAGCGTAATTATATTTTAAGCATCTTGCAAGAACAGGTAATCTTATTTCTAATGTAATATATCCCCAGTAATAGGTGGCTGTGAAAGGACTTAAAGGCGTACGAGGGCCATTAAAAAACGACGAGTTACAAAAACCGAAGAAAACCAAATGGAAAATTAATGACTAATTGATTCCATAAGACTTATGTTTATCGAAAAGTAATCTATCTAAATTGTAACGCAATTAAAATAAAAAGCAACCTAATGTTGTACATTTACATTGACAACACCGCCGTCTTGTAAAAAATTGACCTTTTTTATTTCACAAAATTCAAAAAAATTGCGAAACCATCGATGGAACTATGGATCGTTTTACAAATCCTACCTACAATAGGCACATTTAGAAGTCATCGAAAAAATAATATTGATTTTAAAACAAACTTTTAGCGGACTTTGGATGTTAGCTATGGCATCAGTCGCTGGGGAAATATGAACACGCACGAAAAATGAAAGATAATTTCCTCATAGCCATTGTCAGGCCATCGACAACTCGTGTGGCCACCCTCGTTTTGCCAGCTTTGCCACTGACCTACTTACCGAAAAATGGCTGACTCGGCGCGGGGTGGAAAGCGGAAGGCAGGGGAAAGGCAAGGAAAGGAAGGCAGAGGAGGGAAGGAAGGCGAGGGCAGGGCGGCGGGAAAGCGGAAAAGCGGAAAAGCGGAAAAGCGGGTCTGTCTGCTGAGCCCGAGGAGCGGAGCACTCTGCGCTTGTTTGAACTGCCTGGACGCGAACGTGGACCTGGACCCGTCGGGGGCATTTCTTGGGCTGGCGGTGCCGGTGGCACAGCCCACCGTGCCTCAGCCAAAAGCTGGAAAGTCGCGTCGCAAGGCGACAATAATTGGCGCAAGGTGGCCCAGTCAAGGAAAAACACGCAGCCACACAGACAGGCAAACACTTAAGGCGGCTCACGAGGATGGGGCACGGGGGCGGGGCACGGTGGCGGAGGATGGGGGGAGGGGGAGGGGCGGTTCGTCCTGAGTGACAGAGATGACAATCAACAAAGGAACCACCACACACACACGACAAAAATGACAGGAAGCAGCGACGCCAGCGCCGACTGCAACCGAAATCAAAATCAAAATGAGAATCGCAAAATGCAAAATGTAAAACGCCGCAAATTGCTTGTAGGCAACGCAGACAACAACAACGATATCGCTGGAGACGGATGGCAAAATGGAAATAGAAGATGAGCGGAAAAGTTGGGCGGTGCGACGATGAAAAGCGGTTACCCTAGGCCAAAAGGAAATATAAGTCAGTGAACCAAGCCCTATGAAGAATGATTGATTTTCAGCTTAACCTTTAGTAATACATATAAGTAATTGAAATATATAGAATAAAATTCATAAATATTTTTTAAATGATTTTTGAAACTCAAAAATTGTACTTCAATTTTTTCAACGTGCAATATTACAGGCAAAATTAAGTGCATCCTGAATATTACAATATACACACTCAGACAAAAACGTTTCCTTAATTTAAGCTCGATTTGTTCTTGATATCAGATAGTATTTTTTGAGCTTGTTTTAAGAACGAGCGTGCTGCGCGTTCTTGAAGCAAGAATGAATCATTCTCAAAATCCAAATTATCCAAAAATGTGCTTGATTCAAGAACTTTATTCAATAAACCGGACAAAACTAGTACGATTTCACCTGAGCCTAAGTATAATATGTTCAGAAAAAAGATTTTCTTGCTAGGCACAAACAAGTGCTAAAAGTTTTCAAAAAATCATACTATCCCGACCAGATCTAAAATCTCTTCCAACCAAGTGAGCTCTATCTCTGACTGGAATTTTGCTCTTCTTTTGTTGGCCAAAAGGATAGGGAAGTGGCGGGGGGTGGGGTGGGGGTGAAAAGGGAAAACGAGAAGAAAACTGCAGCGAGGTGGCGAACACACACTCACACACACACCACACACACACACAGTGACAGTGGGGAAAACAGGGTGAAGGACAATGCGTGCATAACGCTTATTGAAATAGTTCTCAAGTGAGTTCGACGCTGGCGTCGACGTCGTCCTCATCGTCAACGTGGGCTTGCCAAATGGGCCGGAAAGGGCTGCCCAAAGGGGCGGGGGCAGAGGCGGCCACGGGGGCTGCGTGCCCCAAAAGGGGGGCTGTGTGCTAACTAGGAGGCTGCCATTTAATGCCCAACCAGAACCGGTTGAGACAGCTGATATTTGCAGGCTGTGCCTGCCTGCAACTGTCTGGGTATTACACGACTGTCTCCCGCACATTCAACCCACTACTTTCTGCCATCCACCTTCCACTTTCTCCTGCACTGTAACTGGTATTGGGTACAGGGTATCTGGTATCTGGTATCTGGTGCCATTGCCGTGATTGTCAATACGCAATCCGTAATCCGGCGAAGGCTTAGGAAACCGAAAGAAGATAAGCAGCAGCTTACCAGCAGGGCGGCTGCTGCCTTCAGCTGCCAACTTTTCTGGGTGGCGGTGGGTGGTTCTGGCACTAGGTCTTGTTATGGTTCTGCAGCTGTGGCCAACGCCACCTCGGTGTGGTATTTATATTTGTTTTGATTTCTTGCGCTGCTGGCTGGGCCCCAACCTGGGCCAGCTTGTTTGCCCCAACCCCCGGGGTTACATCACAAAAAAGAAAAGGAAAGCCAAGGGAAACACAGCAGCTGCTGCTGCTGCAGCGGCCATCCTGTTGATCAACCAGCTCCCTGCACTCAAGCACTCAAGCAGGGAAATTGCACTGCCCGAATTTCCCGCCTTTTCGTTGAAAGCGGGGAATTTCCCCGCTTTCAACCGCCCCGTTCAACCAGCGTTCAATGTCTATAAAAGGAGGCGCGCAGCCAGTTGCCACTCAGTTGCTCGTGGGCAGTCGAACGGCACGGACGTGTCGCAGCAGCAACACCAGCTGGAGCAGCAGCATCGGGGAGCAGCAGCATTAGTTCCTGAACTGGCCAACGGCCCAACAACCAGCAGCAACAGATCATACTGCCAATTCTACAGATTATTTTTTTTTGTATTTTTTTTGCATTTTTTTTTCATATTTTTTTTGTTGGTTTGCTGGAGGGCCTGCGAAGTAACCAAAGTCAACCAAAGTGCGCATACAATTTGAGTGTAGCTGCCATAAGTGCAGAGTACCGAACTTGTTAGTGGTTAAAAAAAAAAAGAAACTAAAAAAGATACAGAGTGTCGAACAGTGAGTGAGTTCAAATTCAGTTTCAGTTTCAGTCCGAGGGGAACGGGAACGGGGATTAAAAGGCGCAAAAAACTTTTTGGCGCACTAAAGTAGGCAACAGCAGCGCCAACTTTCTGGGTGAGTGTGTGCGTGCCTGTGTGCCTGTGTGCGGGGCCTTAAGCCCTTTGCCAAACTGCAACCGCCGAACGCTCTTAAGTGCAGATTTATGTTTCGCCTCTTCCTCACAGATCCCCCTCGTCCAGCACCATCCATCTCAGCGCCCACCGAGACACTGCCAATTAAAGCTGCCACAGCTGCAACGCACAGTCACTGCCAAGAAACTAAGACTCCAGCCAGCAGCGAACAAGTTGCCCAAGAACGACTGCCACTGCCACTGCCATCAGAAGCAACAACAATAGACCACCACCAACAACGAGGGCAATAACAGCTGCAACAACAACGTGTTGCTGCCGCAGAACGCAGCAGCCGCAACGAGAGCGTCATCTCTGCCCTTCGCACGCCTCTGCGGGTAAGTTGACATTTCATTTTCATTTTGAGTGCATTTTCCCGCCAACGACAATCCACCGACCACGCCCCCTTGCATCGCGTTCATGTGTGCGTGCTAGTGCTAGTGCTTGTGTTGGTATTAGTGCTCTTGTGTGTGTTCGTGTCGGGGTCAGCGCGTTATTACAAGTTATGTCCTGTGCCAGCAGCTCGTAGTTCGCAGTTCGCAGTTCGCAGTTCGCAGTTCGTAGCTCGCAGATTCAGATTCAGATTCAACAACAATGGCCCTGGGACAGGGACACCCCTCTTCAGTTTCAGTTTCAGTTTCATTTGAGTTCCAGTTCCAGTCCAGAAACGAAAGTGAACTCAATCCAAACTGGCAGCAAAAGTCACGTTTGTCGAGTGGCAGCACAACATTATTTAGAGCCAAGTCCCGCCAGTTGAAACTGACAAACTCCGGTTGCCAGAACGAGCTTAAAATGTGTGGGTCAAATGTTAAACGGCCATCAACGGCATCAGCTGGCAGCAGTTAACGGCGGCCCCCCAGGGGACACTAATCGAAATATGGACTGAGAATGGCCCAGGGACACGGCGAAAAAGGATCAGAGATTTCTCAAATTTCTGGAAAAACTTTTGAAAAGCTTATGGTTAATAAACATTTGTAAACTTGGTTTTCTTGTCAAGGGTGCCACCGAAATCACTCAAGTTTTCAAGCCACTTATAAAAGTGTCTAAAAGTATTCAACAATATATTTTCCACCCAAAAGAGAAAGGAAAAAATCCTTAACTGAGTTTTTCGTTTACTGCCTACTTTTAGACACCCTAATAAGTTATTTCCAAGGGGTGCCACCGAAATTACTCAAGTTTTGAAAACATTTATAAAAGTGTCAAAAGTATGCCACAATGTATTTTCGATCCAAAAAAGAATGAAAGAATCCTGAACGAAGTTTTTCGTTTTTTGCCTACTTTTAGACACCCTAATAAGTTATTTCGAAAGGGTGCAACCGAAATTACTAAAGTTTTCAAACCACTAATAAAAGTATCTTAAAGTATGCAACTATATACTTTCGATCCACAAAAGAATTGAAAAATTTTCTTACGAAGTTTTTCGTTTACAGCCTAATTTTAGACACCCTAATAAGTTATTTCGAAAGGGTACCACCGAAATTACTAAAGTTTTCAAACCACTAACAAAAGTGTCCAAAAGTATGAAAAAATATATTCTCGATCCAAAAAAGAATGGAAAAAATTTTTAACGAAGTTTTTCGTTACTGCCTACTTTTAGACACCCTAATAAGTTATTTCGATAGAGTGACACCGAAATCACTCAGGCTTTAAAAACATTTTTAAAAGTGCCTAAGAGTATGCAACAATATATTTGCGTCCACAATATATTTTCGATCCAAAAAAGAGTCAAAAAAATTCTGATCGACGTTTTTCGTTTTCTGCATACTTTTAGACACCCTATTAAGTTTCAGGCTTTCAAGCCACCTATAAAAGTGTCTAAAAGTATGCCACAATATATTTTGATCCAGTGCGCAAGACGACTTCTTTCACTGCCTACTTTTAGACACCCTAGTAAGTGAGTTTGAAACCTTAGGGTGACCCATAATTTTGAATTAAGATATTAATTGTATTTAAGATAAATAAATATTTAAATAAAATCATTAAAATATGTACCTTTAGACAAAATGAAGTTTAAGAAAGTTGTCGAAAAAAATTGAGATCAGCTTATATTTACTACTGCTTCAAAAAATTTGCACTCCAAGCCCACTTCATTAACGAATAACAAAGTGAAAACAACTCATATGTGAAGCTGATTTCAAAAATGTGCACTCCAAGCTCACTTCGCTAAGGCACTCTAGATTTTCCGCACGGCAGGCGTTCACATTAATATAGACATGCCCCTAAGATCTTAATAGAGCGTAAGCCCACTTGTTTCTCCCCGTGGATACGCACGCTGGTGACCTGCCAGGACTCTAAGGACACCCACTTTGCATGTTTATCTCGCTGTGGGTGGCAATCCCGGCGGAACGACCATTGCCGTTAAGCAATTTCGATAACTGCCGAGCGACAACGTCAACTGGTCATGCCAATTTATGGCCAAAGTTGCTAGTATGCCGTGCTGTGCTGTGCATACAAATGTAAATTTAAATTGAAAATTAATCGGGCAGCGCAGGCGCCACTCTTTGCCGCTTCTTGCGATAAGTTTTCGATTAAAAACTCGTTTAGCGAGCCATCGGAAAATAGGGTAACCAGGGCACATAAGTCCGAGACGTTTCTGTTTCTATTTCGGTTGCCTTGGGGCTTTAATTAAAAGCTTAATTGGAGGGCGGAAAAAATTAAATAAAATGATGGCGTAATTAAAAGCAAACAAAGCCGAAAAAATGCCAGTCGCCAAAAGGTGGTCAGCAAACAGAAGCAGCAATGGCAGCAGCAGGAGCGGCCATGTCCTGCCAGGGAAATTAAAAACTTAATGGTCAGGAAGGACACACATGGGAGGCTGTCAACGCTCAGCGCTCAGCGCTCAACGACTTTGGCCAACAGATGGAACAAGTTTATCGCGTGTGTGTGTGTGCATTTTATGGGGCAGGGAAGGTGATTAGGCAGCACCACCGCCAGATTGGACAACTTTTCCGGCGGGAGACGCACAATGGTGCCGAAAGAAACCAACGCAGTCCAAGTCGGCTGGGGTCTGATTTACATTTGGTATAGAAATCAAAATTGATTTTATAATATTATAAATCTTGTGTCACAAAAGGACAAAAAACATAGCTTTTGAAGTAACTAAAAATTATAATTTCCATTTTTCGAAATACATTTAGTATTTTCCTCCCATTCAACCGAGAGAATTACCTAATGTAATTTTTATACCCGTTACTTGTAGACTAAAAGGGTATATTAGATTCTTCGGAATGTATTTAACAGATAGAAGCAAGCGATTCTCTGTAAAGTATAAGTATTCTTAATCAGGATCACTAGCCGAGTCGATTTAGTCGTGTCTGTCTGTCTGTTCGTATGAACGCTGAGATCTCGAAAATTATTAGAGCTAGAATGTTGGGACTTGGCATGCCATTAATCTGTCTGTCTGGAGCCAACATTTTTTTATATTTTTTAAAAGTGTAAATGGGAATTTGTTCTTAATATCAATACCCACGTACATGCCAAAAATGCTCCAAATCGGACCATTCATTAAAAAGTTAAAAGCAAATGAAGAAATAGACGCTAGGTTTGCTGCATGCATATCTCCATCTCACTCGCACTCGCATACCTGAGTAATGGGTATCTGATAGTCGAGGACATCGACATTATCGTTTTTTCTTGTTAAATTTACTTTTTTAGGGGTTGTTCCCCCATTCAAACCCACTGTCCTTGGCTTTCCCCCCTTCCAGTATTCTGGGAATCTACTTAAACTTCGTCTTGAGTTGATTTCCTTTTACAGTTTGCTCGTTCTTGTTGCTGGAAAAACTTAATTTGCCGTCTGTCCGGGTGTGGGTGTCCACACGATTGTGTGTTCGTCTGTGTATCCTGGCAGCCAGGGCTTGTCCTGCTGTCTTGTCACCAGGGCCCCATCATTTGGTGTGTAAATTAAAGAGCCAGTAGCCCAGAATCGTCCAGAAAGTGGAAAAACTGTCCACTCGCACAGGCATATGGCGGGGCACACATGCAGGGATATTCATCTATGTCGCACATCGTTAAGCGCTGCCAGTTTGACTTAATTTGCGTTAAACTTTTTTGTTAAACATATCATTCGCTCGCCAGGCCCGGCCGCAAATATACAAATGGGGGAAACGGGGGGCGGAAATTGGGGAAATGGGGGCTGTCCGCCCCAAACACGAAGGAAAATAACCAAAACGTGAAGCGGGAAATGTAAACAAAGGCATTAATCATGCCAGCACACATGCGGCAGCAGACAGGGATAGAGATAGATGGATCGCTGTGGAAAAAAGAGGGAAAACGGGGAAAATCGAGGAAAAACCCTAGCAGGTCCATTAAGCTACGCTTCGGTTTTGGCTTTGCTTTTTTATTCTTGTTGCCATTTTTATCTTTTTTTTTGGTTGTCCTGCGTTTTGGTGGGAAGATAAACAGGCCAAGTCACTCTCGCATGGCGTTTGTCCTCGCTTCCCCTGCGCCAGGGCCCCCATGTTTGTTTAAATGACAAACTACTGTTTGTTAACCGAATAAAATGAAAAAGCCAAGCAAAAACTATACACAGCGAGCAAGAAGGGGAAACGTAAAATGTAAAACAAATCCCTGGCAGGGGGTTCCAGGACCCGCCCACCGAACCGAACCCAAACGAACCGAACAGAACCGAACCGAACCGATCCGATCCGATCCGGGCTTCTATTTATTCGCCAGGCAACTAAACCGCAATAACTGTAAGTGCTCGGCAAACAGCAGCGGCGAAGAGCTCGAAAACCAAAAGCTAACAAGCGACAGTTGACAGTCGACGCCCCAGCACCACCCTAAACCACCGAGAACCACCTTGAACCACCCTGCACCACCACCCTGACAGCCAGCAACCAGCAAACGGCGAGGCAGTCGTGTGTGTCGGACTGGTCTGGCGAATTATTATGATAATCGCAGGCATAAATTATGCCAGGATCCAGGACTCGGACCGAGGTGGGGACAAACAGACGCCCACGGAATCCGGATGCCGGATCCCGGATCCCGGGACTCAATGCAGGTGTCGTACAGTGAGCACTCTCGCCAGCAACCGCAATCCCCAGTTGCTGTTGCTTTCGATGGCTTTTATGTGGTGCCTTGGGGAAATTAAGTTTGTGTCATGTCTGTGTCACCGCACAAAGCTCTAAGCAAGGTGTTCCGAGTGTTATGCCATGCCATGCTATGCCATGCTTTTCCCAGCGCGCCCACAGTGCGTATGCGTGATATGCAAATGTCGTCCGCCGCAAAGAGTGCTGCATACTTGCGGCCAGCTGCAGCCCGAGGCGTCGAGTCAAGGCACGCTTTTTGCCATTTCACCATTTCACCATTTTGACACACGGATACACAGACACACAGCCACACAAAGCCATTAGCCCTTAAAGCTCGGCACACTCAGCTCCGCCATTCTTTTTTTATAATTCCTACCCCCGACATTTCCGCTCGTTGGCCACGCTCGGGGGCAATTTATCAAATATCTTATACGAATTTCTGCTGCCTGTCAACGTTGATTTTAGCGCTTAGCCCGCCACCGCCCCCACCCCTTGCCCGCGTGGGAGTGGCAACAAATAAAGCACACCTGTTGCCGCAGCCCACACGTCAATAATAATGTGAGCCACCGCTCCCGAGTGTCCTGTCGCATAATAAAACACCCACGTGACGGGGGTAGAAAAGTTCGACCGACAGCCAAGTAACAGCGTTTCTCTTCCCAGGTGCCCCAACTGAAGATGCAGCTAGCCAGGACTGCCAAGATCGCAACCAATTCTGCCCGGGCATGTCACCGGCAACGTTTCTATGAGCCCAATGCCGAAGTACGCTGGCAGCACTCCGAGCACTAACCCGGCTGAGTGTAGCCACTAGCACCGCGCGTCCGAACAGGTAAGGCCTCCAAATGCGATGCTACATAGGTCTATAAATACCATTCCCCGCGAGGTCCCCCCCCCCCCAGGGTCCTCTGTTCGGTCCCATTCATTGCCAACTTATTTACGGGCCGCAATTATTTCCAGCATTTTATTTTTACGTCTCTCTGGCAGTTGCTTTTCAATTTTTCGTTGATTTGTTTGTGCTGCGCGTCGGCAATCAGAGTCGCAATTGTTCCGCCAACTGGCAGCCCGCCCCTTATCGCTTGTGTTTGTTAGTGTGAGTGCTTTGTTTTTATCGCGCTGTGTACAAGTGAACGCTTCCGTTTCCGCTGGTCGCGTCACAGTCGGCTCGGTTCGGTTCGGTTTGGCTTGGCAGCCCCTATTTAAATTACATGGCAATCGGAGCGGAGGGAGGCATTCCAAAGCCATTCATTCATGAGCCCAGACTATTTTTACACGCAATTTCTCGGGGATTCGGGTGCTCTGCGCCCGGGCCCGCTTTACTTACACAAATTAAACTCGGTTCGCAGCAGAGGCTTCATCGGAGGAACTATGATAACGAGACTCTATAACACCGAAGAGGATCCCGCCTACTGCTCGTTCATCTGGGGGTCCAATCTGACCAGCAGCGCCGAGGTCCTGGCGGCCAATGCCACGTCCGTCTTTGGCAGCGACCTGCGGGACGACTTCTATCGGGTAAGTGTGAGTGCGTCCTGGCCATTGAGCAGTGGCGTTTCTATTTCGTTGATTTCTGGTCTTTCCGGTCCTCCTGGCACCTTGGGCCAGTTAGTTGGCCCAGGTCCTGCGTGGCCTTCGGGGGATGCCTGCTGCGCAGAAAAACTGTTGCCTACTTTCGGGCGCCGCGGGAAATGTTTTTCACAAATGTTTTCATCCAAGCAGCAGGGCCATCGAAAGGGGCAAAATCTGGGAATTGCTCATTTCAGGGCACAGCAGGCTCAGTTGCATGGCCTCCGTATCCAAGACACCCAGTTGCCAGGTTCCCTTAACTCTTTAAAGTCTTGCTAGCCCTTGGTAAACAAGACCAAGATTGGAACGAGATGTTCCTTCATTTTGACTTGGCTTTTAAAACTTTGTAAACAAAATGTTACGAAAATCAAAAACCTTTATCCTTGATTGTTGACTTTGGGGCCAAGAAAAAGTTTCTTAAGGTGCATTTAAGTAGAACAAATTGTTAAGCCGTAATAAAATGATATTTTTTTATTAATGGGAGGAGTTGTTGTTGTTTGTTTATAGCTATTTTGCACAGATATTCCCATTTAGTTTTCATAAATTGGAACAAAAGAAAGAGCATTTTCATATCGGCTTCTGAGGGCCATGAGCCTTGTATCCTGCTAAAAAAAAAGCCCCAGCTTTCTGACTGACAACCAAAAGCTGCTTTGTTTGCAACTCTGGCTCAAGGCGATGCAAACATGAAAAACAAAAGACGGTAAAGGGTGGCAAAGGGGGTACATGTGGCAGCAAAGGAGCAAAAAAGCAAGGGGCTTAGGAATGGGGCATGTGAGGCATGTGGGGAATGCGTGTGTGCATAAAAAGTCAGAAAATAAAAGTGTCAAGTTGACTATTGAATTTTTATCTGCGGCAGCCCATCCGAGAGCCAACAAAGCAGGCGAAGCCACAAAGAGATGATTTACGAGCTGCCGTCCTGTTTCCCCACATTGACTTACACCCACATGTTTACTATCCTTGCAGGATGTGGAGGATCCGCGGACCGAATCGCTGAGGGAGTACTGCTACGGGCTGGTGCTGCCCATCATCTGCGCCATGGGCATCATAGGCAACGTGCTCAACCTGATTGTGCTCACCAGGCGCAACATGCGTGGCACCGCCTACATCTACATGAGGGGTAAGCATATATGTGCCACACGCACCTCTCTCGAGGAGTCCTCGACCACGCACACCCACACATTTGGAGGCCCAGACCAACAGGCAAGTTCCCTTGGCTAAAAGACCAACCACACTGCGGTATCCATTTCGGCCGGCGGAATTCCAATTAACAGGCAGCCAGTACTCATGGATTTAACCACTAATGTGAATTCCCAGGCCCAATGGTTCGCTAATATGACGGTTATCGAAAACCGAGGCATGCCCAATTACCTGAAACTCACATACAGACTGGGCAGCCTCTGGCTCTGGTTGCCACCAGGCCCGTTGATTAGGAACGTTGCATCTTTCCATCACAATCAGTATTGTGATTTTCCTGCACATTTACCCAGTACAATGAGGTTAAAAGGTGAACTCCTTTGACAACAATTTCAGAATTTTTGTTTGGTAATTTCATTTGAATTCAAAAATGTCACAGATTATCTTGCATAAAGCTAATGACTTTTTGCCTCTACAAACATATTTTGAATATTAACTTACAGCAGCTCATTATTTTATAGAGCAGTGATGGCCAGAAATGATTGCGTCAATGTGCAACCGACAGGGAATTTCAATTTTCATCAACAATATCGTTTTCAAATTTTCCCAATTAACAATTCATTTTGTGCAAATGGAAGAGTCCCTTGAACACAGGTGGCTGCAACCTGTTTGTTTCGTTCTCATTCAATTAGGCAACATATTTGTTTTGCCCACGGGGTGAGCCATTGTCCAATGTGAGCAGTATCCCTTTCAAATAATTGTTTGCCCAAAAGAAATGTCCATTGACAAGGCAGATGTGCATTGACGTGCGACGCAGTGATTAGTGAATTTACGGCATTTTCATCAAATACTAACAGTATCCATTTGCAATTTGTGTGT
The DNA here is from genome assembly GCF_014743375.2 of Drosophila subpulchrella. NCBI lineage: Eukaryota > Metazoa > Arthropoda > Insecta > Diptera > Drosophilidae > Drosophila > Drosophila subpulchrella. The sequence goes on from NC_050613.1 coordinate 5,223,163, forward strand.
TGGCATTGACTAAAATGCAGCATAATTGTTCACCAGAGTTCCAGCACAGTAGCACATTCGACTATGAGGTCCTCTCCTCTGCCAGAAATATTTTTTGACTTTGCAGCACAGCAAGCCTAAATACCATGCTCATTTCCCATTTCGAGTATGATTTGCGGTAGCCCATATTGGATTTCTGGCCCAGGGACACACTCGTACGTCTTCGCCCACACAAACATTGAATTTCCTCAGCCTTATTGGCATTCCGGGTGGGGTGGAGCTGGATCTGGTTGTGGATGGCTGGGATTTGGACTCGGCTCTTGACTGATTGCCAAATTGAGTTTCGCTTTAGAACATATGTATTCCTTACTCCGTACTCGCCAATCCCATTCCCCATTGCCGCATTTGGCCATTGTGCCCCAGAATTTATTCATTAACCTCGACGATTTCTGCCGAAATTGAAGCTGCCACAATGCGGCTAATGTATGCGCACCGTCGTGTGCAGCTTCATTGAAAGTTATTTCATTAGATGAGACCGGTTAGCCCGTGGAAATTTATGCAGAGCCCCCAAGCATGCCCCGGGCCACGCCCACCCAGCTAAGCCCAGCCTCCCACTTTCTGCTGTATTAGACAGCATGTCAACTCTATTAGACACTCGTTTGCTTTATGGCGCTTTAATTGATTAATGAGCTCCACTTCCAGTACACTTTTCGGGCGGGGAAAAAGGCAACTTTGTCAACGCCGCCACTTGCTGGTACTTTTTTTGCCTCGACTATCAGTCATGGTGAGCCCAACCCCTCCGAAAAAAGGCAGCAAGGACAACAGAAGCAAGCGGCTCACTTTACTTGTCAAGGAAAATTCTCGCAAGACTAGTCGTTGGATACCCTACGAAAAGTTTATTGTAAGGATCAGTTAGATATCCGCATGGCAAATTTATTAAGCATCATTTCGGGCATTGACATTAAGAAATTCTATTTCTTGGATTTCATCTCTTTGAAAGCTTTTTAAAATCGAGTTAGAGAAGTCAACAATATTCAAAACACATAGAAAAAGAGAGCAGCAAGCAAGATGGCGTGTCTCGAAAGAAGTAAAACTGAACTTCATAAAACCACCATATAACTTTTATCTCTAAGTGTGTTGGATTGGTTGTTTTACCTGGCTGAGCATGGAGATTGCTGAGCCCGTTGGATTCAAATTCCTCGATCCAACTGTATGCAGACCTGAGGACCTGAAACCATTGTTTTTATAGATTTCCGCTTTGAACTTTGCTATCACTTTTGTATTAGGATAAGAACTACCTCAAGGCTCGTGCCCAATTACCGCCCTGATAAACCCCAGACTTTATGACCTGCCATGGGCCAAAAGTGTGTGGCCGATCTGACTGGAGTTTTAGTACCCCATAAAAGGGTATAGGGCAAGGCAGGATTCGGGGAAAGGCCTCGCAAAATGCGAAAATAAAATGTAAAATGCTTCAAATGTAATACGCATGCTATGGCAGCATAATTGATTGCCCTTCCGACTGCCTTCAGTCGGGTGAAGTGGAGAAGTAGGGTCCTTCAAAAAGGACTGGGGTCCTTAAGAGCAGTGGGAGTACTAGAAGGATAACCAGGAGGAGAAATGCAAAGCGAGACCCTTTCGCTGGTGACTCTGGCTGAAATATCACCAGCCTCCTCAGCTTTCCTCAAGTGGCAGTAAATAAAAGTTGTGAAGAGCCTCGCCGGCATGGGTAATAATGACCGAAATCAGAGCGCCACCCAACACGCTGCTCATTTTATTAAAATAACAAAAATATTTTGCTGCTCGCAGCCTTTTTACGATGCCAACCGACTGGCGGCCCATTTGTTATTTGGCGGTCATTGCCACCAAATGGTGTCCTGCCGTTGCTCCTCTTCCTTTCCTCTGGGGCTCCTCGTGTGTGTTTTGACCAAAGTTATGCAGCTAGGGATGGGCAAAAATGTTTTATTGCCTACCGGGGAATGCCAAAGTGGCAAGAAGCCCCGGGGACACACCGGGGAGATCCCCGATCTCAGCTGTTTAAACTAGGATCTCGGCCAAGAACCACTCCATCACCGGTCCGGCAATCCGAAAAGTCAGTCCTCAAAAAGAAATTCCAGTGCCGACAAGGCAAGCACAAGAGATTTTCGCATGGAACGGGCTGCTCGAGTGGAGGTGAAGGGCTGTTGGGCAGGACACTTGTCAGGCTTGGCGCAAACAAAACTGACATTTATATTGATGTGTCCCTGTACCCAATTAGATGCCCATCATTATGGGGGCCAGCCGGTGGCCTCCCCCTTTTTTCGGTAAAGTCATACATCGAACATTAGGTCCTGTGTGCACAGCAATTTGGCGGGAAGCAGCAGGGCAGCAGGCTCACATCATATTAGTAATAATGTAATTATATGGTCATAAACAAAATAATAAATCAATAAACAACACATTCGGACACGCACACGCACACGCACATGGGAAAAAGTTATCAACAAAAAAAGGGAGAAACAGGAGGCAGCCCCAAGGAAGTTAAGAAAAGGGAACCGGAAAGAAAAGCCATTCATTTGGCCCGCGTCTCAAGTGTGCGGGAGTGTGTGTGCGAGTGCCAGGACTTCCTGTTGCCGCATGGACGGCGGAAGCGGCGCCATAATTATGCCATAAACCCAACCATAAAGGACATTTTTATAGATATGCCCGAGTTAATCCCTTTGTTGTTCTACTCCCCCTCCGCCAGCCTACTCCACCGCCGCCCTGTTGGCCATCGTGTTCGCCATCCCCTTCGGCATCCGCATGCTGGTGCACAAGGATCGGGGCCAGTGGGAGGAGTTTGGGCCCGCCTTCTACACCGCCCACTTGGAGCTTTATTTGGGCAACGGCTGTTTGGGTGAGTCTCGTCTCGGATGTTGGATTTGCCACAGGGAGAGCTTTCACGGGGCAAAGCTTCGGCTCTCCCAGTAAGCTTTAAGGTTGGACCCAGCTTTAAGTTCAACGAGTTCTAAGATGATGTACTTTTAAAGTGGTTCCAAAATGACTACACATTTTATAAGTATCTCTGTTATCTAATGTTTTAAATTAATTGATTGATATACTTAGATCTAATTACTTAAGTAACATGTTTAGACTTGCCCTGATTTAATATTGACCCATGTTTTCCACCCTAACCCCACCTTTACTGGGGCCGACCAGGCGTCGGCGTAATGATGTTACTAGTGCTGACCATCGAGCGTTACGTGTCCGTGTGCCACCCCGGATTCGCTAGACCGGTGATGGGACCACCAGGGTAAGCATGCCTTCAGTCCCGAATCCCCCCACTCAACTCCACTTCCCCCCTCCCGATAGCGTTGTGGTCTTCCTCACCTGCTTGGCCACGGTGATCGTCTACCTACCGAGCATTTTCCGCGGCGAGCTGATCAAGTGCATCTTCGGCTCGAGCGACGTCTATGTGTACTTGCGGCGCGACAATACGATCTACCAGCAGACCATCTTCTACCGCGTCTACAAGATCATGCTGGAGGTGATCTTCAAGCTGGTGCCCACTCTAGTGATCGGGGGCCTCAACATGCGCATCATGATGGTCTATCGGCGCACCTGCGAGCGCCGCAGGCAGATGGTCCTGAGCCGCCCCCACGCCCACGGATATTTAAAGGACGACGATCCCCGCAAGTTCGCCGAGGAGCGGCGATTGTTCCTGCTGCTCGGCAGCACCTCGATCTTGTTCCTCGTCTGCGTCTCGCCCATGGCCATTCTCCACATGACGATCGCCTCGGAGGTCTACCCGAGCTTCCCCTTCCAGGTGTTCCGGGCCAGCGCCAATCTGCTGGAGCTGATCAACTACTCGCTGACCTTCTACATCTACTGCTTGTTCAGCGAGGACTTCCGCAACACCCTGGTGCGGACCATCAAGTGGCCCTGGCTCAAGGGCAAGTTCTGCCACCAGGCCGAGCACGAGGTGAGTGGCAGTCCACCGGCAACCGCCGGGACTGTAGCCGTAGCCGGAATCGGAATCGGAGCAGGAACCGGAACCGGAAACGGACCGGGAACCTCATCCCGATCTAAATGTAATTTTCATCCGGCAATACCGGCGCTGACTCTCACCCCCGCAGAACCCGAGGACCACCCCCGGCTTGCCAATGGCGTGCTTCACTAAGGTGGACAAGGGCCATCAGAAGCACCACATTACCACCACCTCGGGCCTGGGACGATCGAGTAGCATTTAGCCAACGCCCAACACCCGACAACACTACCACCACCACTACTACCCATCCGCTACTCGAGACCCTACTTCCGAACTCCGAGAACCCTTCCAGTCCAGAGTAACCCCACCACCATCCACTAACATCACTCCCCCCAGGTCGCCGAGGTGTGAGTCCCATTTTTCTGCTCTTGCTTGAGATCCTGCGACACTCGATGTGTTTAGATTGCGATAAGCGATAAACGATAAACGATTAGCGAAAAACGAAAACAAAAAAATCCATAAAAGATATTCAGCGCCACGCATTGCGTATATAAGTGTCTGTGTATGTGTGTGTTCCTTAAACATATTAATAACTATACAAGAATACATTTTTTTTGGTAGCACTAGGATTAGGGATAAACAAAACTTAATCGAAAAATCATCAATAATCGGAAGAAAACGTAAGCGATAGCAGGAGTTCAGCCAACGATAGGTAAAATCAGTTCGATTACTGGAACGCTGGCCAATTGAGCCGAGGAGAACCAAGATATAGCTTGAAGGAATTGTATGTCGCAGGATCAGGATCCTTAAATAGACTTAGAGATGCAGATATGAAGTTATCGTAAATGGAAAGCTTGCCATCTGAAGATGAAGGAGCTCGTATACTTTAGTCTTAGAAAAATTTCACAGACATAACAGAACAGCTACAGAACATCAACAGACAAACATATAGACAGACAAGACGAAAACACAAAGAGAGAAAGCGAGACGTCGATGATATACTGACATACAATACTTATATATACACTTGCATATATCTATATGTGAATGATATTTATGTAAACGACGTATTTATGTATACACGCGTAACTTTAAGCGAATATATTTATATATGCATATATGTATCTATTGATTATAGCATTTAAGTGTGCGCAAGAGGAACCCTGATTCCAACCCGGCCCCAGATTCAGATCCAGATCGAGATTCTGATCGAGATCTAGATCCATCTGGCATCCTGATGAGCCCTTTCGTCTGACGAAACTGTATTGAGTTATTGCGTGATTGAGATTGAATTGTTAAGTTAATTAGTTGTAGTCGCACTACTTATAGTTCTACTTTTAATTCTAGTTATAATTCGAGGACTAAGTTATCTAGTTGTTTAGAGCAATCGACGCGATCTGAGATTCCCCCGACCTTGGTTGTCAGTCTGAAAGGGAAGTCCTGACCTCTGACCCCTTGCAGCACGCGAAGCTATCTTAACTAAATGTGTGTACCTAGTATTAAAACAAAGCAAAGCAACCGAAACAGATCAGTGATGTCTATTTACCCGCGCAACGAGAAGAGTCAGTAGTGCTTCGCAACCCAACGGCCAAGCTATGGATTGCATTGCATTAAACCTTTAAATATCTAAATGTATATCTTACTAAAGATGAATTAGGAGAAGCGATATTCCCGGCAGTATGGTTATAACGAGTAGCGGTGTAGGTGGACTTTTCAAAATTCGAGAGGAGTTTCAAGAGAGCAAGTAGCTTATATTGGCAGCGACTTTAGTGAATATTAAGCAGGACAAATTCTAAAAGCATATCGGAGCGATATATATTGGATAATGTTACGTGTTGAGATCCTCCTCGAAAAATTCAACGCAATTTTAAGAAATTCCTTATGATATAGATTACGGTTTCATGATTTATAAAAAATGTTAAGATCTTTTGCTGTTTTCAAGTATTTTGGTCACTTCTTCGGGAAATGTTATACAAAATTTTAAAGTTGTTTTGAAATAGATATGTTAAAGAAAACAAGAAAGGAAGTTAATTTCGGCAAGCCGAAGTTTGTATACCCTTGCAGTTATAAAAAATAATCAATGTTAGTAACACCATGTTAAATTTTAAAGGATTGTTGCTAGCTTCACTGATATTTGTGTAAAACTAAATTCGTAATGCTGAAAAGTTAAAATATTCTATATCCCAGAGTAAAAGAAAATACGACCGAAATCAACAAATCAAAATTTTTTTTGTAATAATTATTTCATTATTTCTCTGACCGTTTCTAAGACAGCTATATGGTAGAGTCGTCCGATTTTTATTAAATTTAATTCGAAATATTCTTAAAAATATAAAAAATGATATTCTCAATGGTATAAGATATTATGTCAAAAAGCACCGAAGCTATAATTTGTTTCATATTATTTTCCCACCAATTTTCCGATCGTTCCTATAGCAGCTATATGATATAGTCGTCCGATTTTTATAAAATTAAATTGAAAATTCAAAACTAATATAAAAATGTTATTTTCAAGCGTAGGAAGTTATATGTTAAAAAACACCAGAGATATAGTTGTCCGATCCTGCTGGTTCCGACTTATATACGTCCTGCAAAGAAAAAAGACTTTTGGGAAAGTTTCCGCTCGATAGCCTTAAAACTGAGAGACTAGTTTGCGGGCGGACAGTCGGACATGGCTAGATATACTCGTCTAGTGATGCTGATCAAGAATATATATACTTTATGGGGTCGGAAACGACTCCTTCGCTGCGTTGCAAACCTCTGACTGAATTCATAATACCCTCTGCAAGGGTATAACTAGATAAAGCTTACCAAAGATGAGGGTATCCGAATATTTACCTTATTTTCCAATATGTTAAATTGCTTTAAATTATATTGCATTGCAATCTGAAAAAAAATCCTAAAATGCTATATTTGGTATGTTTAAAAAAATATTGCACTGCTAAAAATATATTGCATTGCAATCTCAAAAAATATCCTAAAAAGATATATTTGGTATGTTTTAAACAAATGGTAAATTATGAATTTACAAAATTTGAATTTAAAATAATAATGATTTTTCCAAGGACCTACATAAGACGTTACAAAAAAAAAGTTACATGCTCGTCGGGAGGCAAAGAATATCCCTGCATTTGGAAGCTACACAAAGGTGAATAATCACATTGAATGAAATTAGATCTTTTTGTTTTCGTTTTCCAGAGCTCAGCTCAAAGCCAAGAGAGAAATTAATATTTAGGAAAGTAGTTGAGCGAATTGAAAAAAGTGAAAGGTCAGGCAACTTAAGGCATTTAGGACACCAGAAACCCGGAAATTAGAACAGGCAGCACGAAGGCAAATTAAGAATATCCAAAAATAGAGTCAGAGCAGCGTGAACGAAAGCAGATGGAGTTTAATCGAATAAGCCATTCAATACATTGCATAACTTACCATTAACAGCATTCAAATATTCCATACGAAAAAGAATTTTAATTGATGTCAAAGTTAAATCAATAAAAAAAAAAAAATAGGCATGCCAACGGAGACTTTCATTTTAGATGGCACGGGTAAATGGATTAAAGAAAAGTATTATGTCCAAAAAAATCTTTATTAGTAAACTATAGTTAACAGCAAAAAAAAAGTTGGTTTGCAGAGGCGTGGGAAAATGGAAGAGCAGCGCGATCATCACACAGCAGCAGGAATAATACCGAATGCATCCTTACAGCTAACCCTTAGACTAGTCTCAGTTCCCGGATCTCTCTCCGTCCTTTGGGAGGTCCCCTACCACGGTCGCCACACCACCAGTCGCTGCTGGACCAGTTCCGCCAACTGGCGCTGCCTCTGCCGCTTTCTCTCGAAGATCTGGTGGCGAATCTTCTGCAGGATGCTATCACGTGGTGCCGGCCCAGCTGAACTCGTGTTTGTGGCAGACGAGGATTGGTGCAGCTGCTCGATGAACTCCAGGTCCATCTCGTGGGGCGGCGGTGGAAAGTGCTCCTTCTCCGGCTCCTGATCCTGGTCGTGATCCCGATCTGCGGCCAGATCGCACTGGTATTGCAGCTTGAAACGTTGGCGCTGGGGGTAAAACAAAAACATAATCCATATTAGCAAATTGTATTATTTTCTTCCATGCGCAACATGTTTTTTATATCATCTCATAAGAGTCTTGATGTGAACCATTATTATTTTGTGGTTAAAAAGGTTTTGAAAATGCAAATGCAATACGCACTTAATCTCAAAGTTAAAAGTTCTCAAAGTTCTTATTGAGCTATTTTCTTGAAAGATCAAATTGATCTATTAGTCTCTTTTAAAAACCGATTCCTGGTCAATTCCATACGGAATTTTGGTGCTCACCTTCTTTCGTGCCGCATTTTCAGCTAGAAACCGGCACAGCTGCTGCAGTTGCTGCTCGGCCACCTCCTCCTTGTCCTTCTCGATGTGATCCGGATCTTGGTCCTGGTCCTGCTCCTGCTCCCGCACCAGATGATCCTCCAGGCGGCGCTGCTGCTGGCGCTGCTTGATGGCCGCCTGCACCTTGCACCTGGTGGCCGAGCTCAGGCTGAGATCCATGCTGCGTTGCTGCTTCAGTATCTTGTAGATGACGCCCATCGAGGTTGGTGGCTCTGTTGTGGGTCCTGCTGTATCACCGACGTATATGTATCTCCGATATTCGAGCGCGTCGAGCGGCGGCCAAAGACTGTCCCGAACCGCTTGCCTATCACGTCTTTATATGTGCCCTCTCCGGTTTGTTTGGAGACCGACTCTCCGAAAGATTAAAAATAAAACATAACTCGTGGGCCCATGTGTTACTGGTTGCCGTTTTCTTTTTTCCGCCTTCAGATCGCTGGTGCCGCACATTGCGCGCCACACTCGAAACTCCGATTTTGACTCCAACTGCAGCCCGCTTTATGGGACATTGCTCAAGTGGAGTCGGTTCTATTTTCTGCTCTCATTACAATGCCTTTTAGCAGCGCAGCACACAACACATGTGGCAGCACCAGCGCCGCACAATCGCCCCAAAAATAGACTCTCTACCACAGCTGCAACACTTTCGCTGCACCGACCGCTGCAACATCCAGCGGCGGCATCAGCGCATGTGGCCGTCGCACAGTCAAAGTCCCAGCCTCAGTCCCATTTCCATCTCCTTCTCCAAACTCAAAATCCGGGTCCTGCTCCTTCTCCTCCAACATATCCATTCCCAAATCTCGAACCGAATTTTTCCGTAGCAATCCGCTGCGAGAAACCGCATGTTTTGGCGCCTGTTTTCGATTTGACAGGGTAGCTGGGGTATGCTTTTTATACGTTTTCGTTAGTGGTATTATAGTTATATTGGTATCATGCCAGTATTTTATAAATATTATACCTTTTCGGCTTTTACTCTGCTTAACTGTAAGAATAATAACTATTATTTGATCACCGATTGTGTCTTAAATCCAAGATGGTACCTGTCAATATTGGAATCTTAAAAATCGCTCAGGCATTAATCAAGATTACCTAGTAATTGATAACATTTCTTAGATGACAGTGAACTATGCACACTTCAATTTATTATTATTATTGTACCAAGAAAGTAATTAGTAATATTAAATTCATAAAGGGTTACATCAGTTCTGAGTTCCAAAATGTAGTAGTTCCCAAAGACAATTTTTTAACATTAGATCTTTAGAATATTTTTTAGATCTAAAAATAATCCTTCAACATTTTTAAATTTCTTGAAATGGGATATAATAAGTGTATCTCAAAATCAATAAAATTAATATCACTGTGGGCGGCAGTCCAAATAGTGACGAAGCGCACCAGGATTCCTCCAGAAGCAGCAGGGTACTCCAATTTCGGGAGTCTCCTTAAATGCATCATCGGCGAAGGCAGCATCGTGTAGAGCGTCATAATCGTAGTGCCGCAAGATGGGATCGGATCGGATCGGCAACGGAATACATATTATAAATAGCGCCTGGGAAAAAACACTTTGCAGCGGCCACTCATCTGTGCGTGTGCGTGTGTGTGTGTGTCTGTGTCACGGCATGCACTTGAACTCTGCATTCACATGTTGTGTGTGCAATGCAACCCACTCTCCATCTCCCTCTGGCACCGCAGCCCTCTCACTCGCACCCTGGTACTCGTACTATCGCATGCCTGACGTGCCTACGCCTGGCCCTATATATATTATTGTTCGTCTTTCTGCTGTTTTATTTCGACTTCAAGATGTTTCAGAGTGCACTTCAAGTGCGATACAATTTGTGTCTATTTTTGGCCGCTTGGGAATATCTCGGGGAATACACAGCGATAGCGGGGATTTGACGAGGGGCGGAGGGAGTGCAGGGCACAAAATACCCAGATAACGGGGATTTTTATAATGCAAATCATTGCCCCGACAACCCCATCCCTATCGGTACAAGATGGGGCATAATTGAAACATTTTTAATGAGCAACTTTATAGGCGTTTCGGCCCATTGTCCATGCTATTAGATCCGCCGCTAGGGAAACAAAATGTTTGATTGTCGCAGTGATAAGAGCACAGTGGGCCTAGTTCCGTAGGAAAGGACAGCCTAGATTTTAAGAATGCTTAAAATGTTTATATTTGGTTTTATAAAGTGATGGATATGGCCCTTGACAATTTAAATGCCATACAATAAACACAACTTACAATGAATTCTGGGCTAAGAAAATTAATAGTTCCGGCGGTATGCGGGTTATGTTTAATGTATTGTGGAATGTTAGGATAATTTTCTTTGTCCTTGATTGAGTCCATCCCAATGTGCTTCTAAAGATCCCTTCCCGAACGCCTGATTTGCGCGTGTGCGACTTCCCCTGCTTCTTAAAGACTCTCCTTAAGTGTGTCTGTTCTTGGGTTTCATACAGATATATGTGCATGCTTGTAAGCACCATTAGCCCAGGATTGTGGACCAAAACGTCTGTTACAAATGTAATTTCGATACTCCACTCGGGGAAGAAATTGAAGCCCTTCACTTGACTCAGATCGGTTGGCTTCACTTGCCTCCTTATCTGTCGTCTGGGCTCAGGGGACAACCCTTGGAGTGACAATTAGCTGTTGGCCTGGGAAAACATTTCCCACAATATCGGTCGATTGGGGGAATAAATGCCTATGGATGCACGGCAGAGGGATCTTCTGGGGACCCTGTTCGTAGAAGCGAAACCGAAAAGCAGAGCGAACCGAAACGAAGCGAACCCAACAAGTGCAGGTCCCTGAGAGGGTAATAAAAATATGTCTCCCTAACCCACCGTTTGTCCCGGGCTAATCGATACTCGATACGATCCATAATTTATGTGATACGCGTCTATTCCTGGACTTCCGCTACTCTCGAATCGAAGTCAGTGGGGCTCTACGAAAGCTACAGGCCTGATTTGGAAATCAGGAATCTGATATGTGATCCGTGTGACCCACTGATGCCCTGTTGAACGCCCAACGCGTCGTTGAGCGCGAAAAGCTGAAAAGTTGTCAATGTCACGCGGTGGGGCCCCCCGAAGAGCGCGCCAATTTCCACCGCCCTACGTCCCACTACCACGCATAATTTCCCACGCTCTCAGTGAAAAGTTCGGGGGGTGGAGGGTTACGGAGAAGGGAGTCCCACAAGGGGGAAGCCCTGACAAGTTGTCAGCGCGGCTGTTAATGAGCTGCGTGTGTTGAGTGAAGACGTGATGAATCTACACTGCCTAGGCCCACTTGTGGGGCTGGAAACTCGTAAGTAATCCCCAGGTTCTTGAAGATCAGGCGAGATCAAAACAAAGACTTTGATGTCTATAATAGCCGAGAACAAAACAAGACCTTAGCTTAATAACTATTACACAAAGCTAATATCTTGTTTTTATCTCGCCTTGCGAAACCTTTTTCCGTCAAACAAAATTTATAAATATTGGATTGGGTGTCTTTTTTAAAAAAAATCTTTGTTGACCAACGTATCCCCAGACATAACATGATATAGGTTTGGATAGTGATGCTTTTAAACGGTATTGCTTGTAAGTCTACAAATAGTAAATAGTAACTATAAATGAACACATTTGTATCATGTAAGTAACATTTTCCTAGCTTAAGGCCCAGTAGCTATGGTTAGAAAAAAGTGGTTGGAGGAATTTGTTAATGTCTCAAAGCCAGAGTGTGAATAAATAAATAAATTATTTGCATGTAAGTCAATTCTTTTAATAGGACTTGAAGCCCAAGCTTTTATACCTTCTGGGCAGGGTATAGAAGCATACAAATTTGCGCACGAGCAGAGCAGGCGGAAGGGGGCAGCGACAACTATGAGATGATCTGGGGATCAGACCAAAGTTCTCTGGCACTCAACATGTGTCGATCCCCTCCCACGCCCCGCCCCTGGGACCGCGCCCTGGTCCCCACTGTCATGTGTGGCGTTTAATAGCTTGCCTCAGCAGCTTGCCGCACTCGCGTGCACCATGGTAAGTGAGATTCGAGCGTGGGAAACCCGCGCTCGCCGCAATCTCAAAAAGCCATTTGAAAAGCCCAGGCCTCTGCAAAAGATCAACATAAACAAGGCGATCGGCAATCGGCAGCAACCGGAATACTTCAGCTGGCGCGGAAGCAACCGCAGAAAGGCCAAATAAACAAAAGCCCCCAGAACCCCAGATTCTACTGATCTTCGTCCCCAGTTGAAGTTGTATAAAGCCAATTGCAAGGGAAACGAAATATTTTAAAAGCTTAACAAAAGTTTAAATTTGTTTACCAACCAACCAATAAGTTTAATAAAATCGATCGAAATGCATATTCGAGAAGCACCTAGTATGATATCCAGGTCTTCGGAAGCAACCTTAGTTATTTAACTCAGCGTGCTTTAAACTGGAATCCTTTTTAAAAATCATATATTATAATGCATTTTATTTTCACAAAACTGAAAGCTGAGACTCATTAAACATTAAACATTGTCAAATGAGAATTATGTTTTGCGATATTGGTGACTGACAAAAATGAAACAGTCTTTCCACTAAAACGGGTGTGGACCTCTTCTTTTCCCCTGCCGCTTAAGTATTCAAAAGCCGGCGACGAATTCAGCTATCGACACATTTTCCTCAATGAAGCACGCATCTGCAGACATTGGATCAGTCGGCTCGTCGCTGCTTTGGTTGCAGAAGATGTCTGAAATCGGAGACGGGTAGTGCAAAAACAAGAAATAAATGCATGACGGACGACTAATTAATACCTCGCAGCGTTCATTACACGCTTAACTAAACTCTGGAGACAAACAAATTGGTAATCAAGTTAACCAAATTGTACAGACATTCTCATACTTTAAAGTATAGAAATGCACTCTACGGTGCTATAAAACTCTCAAAAAATATCTATGTACATACTCTTAAAGCTGAGTTTCTAGGCGAATATATCAGAAATAGCATGAGCTAAGCATATTGAAAATTTTCAACATGTGTTATATATAGGATGATAAAATTATATATTAATAACCAAAGAACATTTCTGCATTAATATATAAAAAATCGTATTCCTCGACTTCAGCTTATGATTTGGTAAAAACCATATACCCAGAACTCTGCTTCTGAAGGGTATATCCAAGCTGGCGCTGCTACTGCACTTCGCTGTGCCATTCAGTCGCTCAAGACCCGGTGGAGTAGCTGGGCCAGGCTTACGATGTCGAGTATCAAGGAGCAGGAGTCCACTGGACCGAGGACGGGGGCCATGTCCAGGACTCAGCAGTATCGCAAGGTGCTGAAGCCACTGCTGGAGAGGAAGAGAAGGGCTCGCATCAACCGCTGCGTGGAGGATCTGAAGAACCTGCTCAAGGACCTGATCCATATGGTGAGTGGTGTTAGCAAACCTTGTTATCGAATCGATCCTTACTCATATTAGAAACCCAAAACGGCTACAGATTCTTGTGATATTTTGGAAGTATTATTTTCGGTGACCAGATAATGAACTCTATAACTCATAGGAGTTGAAGCATGTCAAGTGGTATTGTATTCCGATTTAAAGTTTTATCTTCTTATGCTCTACCTTTAGGATGCTGAAGCTATGGCCAAAATGGAGAAGGCTGACATTCTGGAGCTGACCGTTTATCACCTGCACAGGCAGCACCGCCCTGCAGCCACGCCCACTACGCCCTCTGTCTGCGAACCGCTGACCGAGCAAATAGCCACGGAGCGGTACTGGAGCGGTTTTCGACATTGCGCCCTGGAAGTATCCCGCTTTTTGCAACGCAACAACTGTCAGCTCAACTCCAAGTTCGTTGAGGAAATGGAGAAGCTTGTGCCCTTCGAACAACTTTTCTGGCGGCCATGGTAGCCATCGCGGGTAATTTCCGCAAAAGTTCCTTACCTCACCATTTTACAATGGATCTACCCGCCTTTTTGCTCTGGGCTAGTTAAGGTTATATGTTTAGTCTAGCAAGTATCTCTGTAACCCTCAAGTTGTACTTTAGTCAGGTTCTTTGAATAGAACAATCAATAAAAATTCAAAATCGATTTCTTCTGCTTTTAGTTGTTCTTTTTCTTTTCGCAATAATTCCAAAAACTTGTTAGTTATGTGTGTGTGTGTGTGTGTAGAATGTAGAATGTAGAATGTAGAATGTAGAATGTAGAATGCGTAGTGAGAATGTGTAGTGAGAATGTGTTGCCGCTTGGGATTTAATTTATTTGTTAAGAATCGATTAAAGTGTTAATAAACATCGCTTAATGCATTCGAATGCTAAATTAAGTATTGCTTATGTTGAATATAATGCACACAAAGTAAGTTTTTCGTCTGTAATCAGTATCGTTAACGTTAACAATGTAGTAGCTTACTAGATACCAAAAAAAATACATATCAATAGAGTAGTCGACAAAAGGTGTTTTTGAGATTATCTTTAAGCTTCCTATTAGCTTTTATAGCAATACGTGTGAGTGTCTGGCCGTGAGAATGGCATTTTCTTAGAGCCTAAGTTGGATTTATGTCAGGGCTCTCAAACTTTCCGCCGCTGTATGTACAAAATATGTAGCTCACAATAATTTAGAGTTTGAGTGTAAGAAGCGCGAAAATTGATTGTTGCTGCAGTTTGTTTAGTTTGGTTTTCCATCGACCTGTTGATTTGTATCTGTTGCATATATGTATAGGTATATTCATAGTTTCGTATATATAGATATCGGTATCTTTTCAGCTTCGCTTGCTTTATTTTTGTATTTTTTTCGAGGACAGAAAGGCATGCAAACTTGTGCAGTGTATGTGTGAGTGTCTTCTTAAATTGAAATCGTTACCAACAATAAATCTATGCAAAAACAATTTGCAAATTGCACAAGTAAAATACAAACGGGGATTTCTATTTAATAATATATGTATATATAATTATCAATATCTGTGTGTGTATATATATATTTATATATATATTTCTCTCCCTATATATATAAGTGTGTATATCAATTTATTTGGCCATTATCTAGGTATATTTAAATACGAGTGTACAACTATAAATATGTATCGGGTGCTGGGCAATCAAAAAAATATGTTGGAAACCTCGGAATCGGATTTGGAATCGGAATATCGGTGTCAGAGAGGATGAGACAAGCATTATCTAGGGTCAATCCAATCTGAAACCTCAGCGACAAAACAAAAATCTTTAGTTCGCATATCAAATTTGGTAAAATTTTGGGAATTTTAAGCGGGGAGCAGAATTTATAGCTAACCCAAGGAGTTTTCTACAGGGCAACAATAATTAGGGAGTTATGCTTATGAAAGGTAGGGATAGACAGGGATAGTTTTGTATGGATTCTTATAATCGTGTTCAACTAACTGGCTACAGAGAAAGTATCTTTACAATCAATTTTCTTTTAAGATCTAAAGCTGAACCACATATAAAATATAGAAATTATTTTAGCATGGTGATTAGATGGCTCTTTTTTCGAAATAGAAGAAGAAACAGCTCATCAAACGAAAGAGTACCAAAAGGAAAATCATGTGTGTGTATCAGAGAGAGATGGAGCGATAGAGAGAGATAGAGAGTGAGTCGATGGTGGGGCGATAGTTGTAGTTTGTTTGTTTATAAGGCATTAGAGGGGTTTTCCCTCATACGATATACTTTCAAGCTCTGGTGAGGTGTAAAAACAAGTACAAATACAAGTAGAAATACACAATTTGATATTATCGTTGCTCTGATAGGGCATGCACAATAAACATATAGAAAAGGGTTCAAGTTCTATCAAAGATTCTTCTAAGAGTGGACTCCTCTGGTCCTTTATATGATTAAATCCTTAGGTGACACGGTGAGGTGGGCCATTACATGGTCCCCAGCAAAATCAAGTTGATTGTCAAGCTCAATGAGGGAAGAGTGAGGGATGTAGACTGAAGACTGAAGAATGAAGAATCGACGGAGCCAAGAGGAGCACTTAAGCCGCATGCTGATTATCGCTAGGTTATCCACATGCAAGTGTGTCCACAACTTTTCGGCCCCCTCTGGGGAGGACTTCTAGTTAATAGAGCTATCTGGGTTATGTGATAAGCTAGGGGGTAAATAGGTCCGTGTGTCGGTGTGTGGAGTCTTTAGCGTAGTTTAAGCTTTTTTTCGATTATCAACACGTTCGATTATCAACAGTTTGAACAGCTGGCCCGGCAAAATGTAACAATCGACGGGGCGTCTAAGCCAATAGCGAATTGGTATCGGTATAAGTATCCGTATATATGCATGTTTAAGTATAAGTACCAGTTTAGTCGGCGCTGCATTATGTGTTATCCATATTTAGGTAGATTTGCTGTAGCCTCACATGACTCTGATTTTTGGTGTTTGCAAAAAATTCCAACTATTCGCTGGCCTAATTAATCGGCTATCGCTAACGCTGGGCTGGTGGTACTTATCAAAAGTTGTCAATTCGAATTTATCGTTTGCTTGGCAAGCATTTCAATAAAAATGCCTAAGATCATTATGGAGCAAGTGCCTAATCGTTAATTTAAGTTGGCTTTTTGTTATTTTTTAATCCCTATATTTATCCATACTTGCTGCACACATAAATATATATTCAATATGTGTTTAAAAAAGCGTTTCTTTGACTTAAATTGGTGTTCTTTTGTTTTCATTTAGCTTGCGAATTTGTTGAACCTCTTTTGTTTTTAGCTTTTTGCGGCTTGGCTGTTGTTAATTGAAAATTTATGTATATGTATATGCGTAAATAATTTGCTATTATTTGGAATTTCACTTAAGAAGAGTTTTCAAGGGGCTAACTTTTTTTTTTGTGAGTATGTGTGTGTGTGTGGGGGGGGGGGAGGGGGGAGCGGGAGGATGGGGGCTAACGAAGTGCCTCCCAAAAGGTCAAATGGCATGTGGGACACGGGTGTGTGGACGTGCTTGTGGGGGCGACCTTTGACCCTTCGGATCGTTGATTCGCTGTCTCCTATCACCGTCACTATCGCTCCCTCCCCGCCCCTCCTCCGCGCGACTACAGGTCCCGCGGTTAATCACCACCTAAACTTAACGCCTGCACTATACGTGGATCAGCTTTACTGCCCTCGCGGAACTCCTCGAGCGTCAGGCGATCATCGTGGTTCTTGTCCATCTGATCGAAGATCTTGTCCACCCGCTTCTGCGGCGTATTCTCGTCCTCCGTCTGCTGCTGCTGGCCCTGCAAGCGAGTGTTTACTGTAGTTACAAAGACAGATGATATAGTGCAGCGATACTTACTACCATCTGGTAGATGGCGTCCACTATGTTGTACATCTCCTCGCGGGTTATGTAGCCATCGTTGTCCACATCGTACAATCGGAAGGCCCCTGTTGAATTGTTGAATAAATGATATTAGTGATGGCATACTTCAGGATCAGGCGGATTATAGCCCATCAAATTAAACAAAAGTATTGAAAACCGGCAATAAAATGTTATCATTCCCCCACATAAGCTGGAACAACAATACAATGGACCTTTTCAATGTATTACGCATTCATGCGGCAAGTAAACATCAAAGAAGAAAGATGCCAGGACCTTAGCTGATCAAGCTTAAAGATGCAACACCATAAGTCTATACTTTAAAGGCTGGTAATCATCAACTTACAGTGCAACTTCTCATCATACACTATAAAGGCTAGTAATCATCAACTTACAGTGCAACGTCTCATCCATCCACATGCACTGTAATGGCTAATAATCATCTACTTACAGTGCAGCTTCTCATCCAGATTGCCGCGTGATGTTATGGACAAGGCCCGAATAAACTCCTCGAACTCAATGGCGCCATCCTGCAGATTCGCAGAGATACAGATAAGATATATAGTCTAACGTCACCATGTCACCATACTCACATTATTCTCATCGAAGACACGGAAGACCAGGGAGGCAAATTTGCTGGGGTCTCCGTCGGGGAAGAATTGCTTATAGATTTTGATGAAGCCCTGCGGGGAGAGAGCGAGAGGGCACGAGAAACAGACAGAGAGGGGAGATGATAGAGGAGAGAGCGGTTAGACAAGTAAATGTTTGCTATTGCCGGCGAGTTTGCTATTGGGGTTCGGTGGAGTTGAGTAAGCAAGTCAGAACTAGACACATAAAATAGCATTAGAGTGAAATTTCGAAATTCTCCAGTTAAGTGAAATAAACGACTCGCACGGATGGGTGGGTGGTTCTTGTTCGGTTTGGTTTGGTTATGGGTGGTGCTCCGGTATGCCTTCGCATATATGTGATATGTAAGTGTAAGCTTGGCAAACGGAAATTTATGTTGCAACTCCTTCTCCGTACGAGAATGCAGTTTATTTGCTGGCGTTGCAGCTGTGAATCGAAATACTTGAAAATGTCAAATCGATGAATGGATTACCCCGCTCCGTGGTCCCAAGTCCGAGGTCCGAATTCCGGACACATGTATAGTATCTATGGCGCAACTTGTATTTATTTTATTCATTCCGCAAAAGTCAGCCACAAAAAAGCACCGAACGATGAAAATAAGGACAAACCGCATTTCAGGATTTCGGGGCGGTGTGTGGCTTAAATATAAATGTGTGTAAAATGTGTATATGTATACATATATGCCGTTTGCCGGGGATGACCCGCAATAAGAGGATTCCGTTTGTGGTCGGTTATGATGAAAGCCGGGGAAATGATGCTGATGATGATGTTTCGGGGATGAAACGGGTGGTACTCACTTGTTCGGTCAGCAAGCCATTCGGACAGTCTTTGAGAAAGCCCTTGTGCCTTCGGTGTGTCAGAGGTCAGAGATCGGGATAGCGGATAGCATAGCGCACAGAGTTCACAGGAAGAGACAGCGGGTGTATAGAGAGACGGGGCGAGATAAATAGATTAGCATAGGAGAGAGAGGGGGACAGGAAGGCAACCAGAAATAAAATAGATCAAAAATTAAATTAAAAACCAATAATTGGGGCTGCACACAACAAATGAAAGATAAATATTGGTCCCGGAAAATGTTTACCTCCGGGAAAACTCGCACACGCGAACGCACGCTTTTGCATTTTAAATGCTATTTACATTTTATTTCGTGCCGCCATTAATTTCAACTTTTCCCATTTTGCCAGTGCAACCGCAGACAGCAAGATCAAATTTGCTGAAATTCCACCATTAATTATGGCCGATGCACAAACGCATCGGTAAGCGAAGCATTTAAGTCCTGGACGCGTAATCGAATCGAAAGCGAAATTGAAATTGAAAAGACCCGTACACAAAGGGAAAAAACCGGCCAACAGAAAAAAATCAGGGAACAGAGAAACGAGAGGGGGTTTTCTGGTGTGGAAAATCCAGGAAAATGCTTACCATTGACGAATTTCCTTTTCAGTGACTGAAACGAGAGGGAAAGGGAGAATTTCCAGATTAGTCGAGCAATTGCAGAGCGAACAATAAAGCAGCGGGCTAAGCGGCCGCACTTAGTTGCGCCTCGAGGGTCCCGAGGCTATCCTTCTTAATATCAACATCAACCCGACACCCCGGTATCAATACCCCCATCGCCATCCCCAACCAGCCCAACCCATCCCCCTTATCCAGCACTCAAGTGCCTTTGCTGAGCCGCTGAGTTATGGCGGCTTAAGTTGCTCTAAGGCTAGACTGCCCTCGGAGATTGATGGCGTTCACTTGACAGGCTTAGCGGACACGTCCTTCGCCCTCCACATCCGCATCCACACCCGTATCTGTGTATCTGTATCCATTGCTGATGCTGCTGATACCCGCGCCACTCTGCGTATGAGTAATATGCAGGCACAATTTACGAGCAGCGATAGCGAAGTGCATCCATGCCTTTGTGAGTGCACAACTCATTTAATAAATCATTTAATTAATTACAGCCTTTCAGGGTTACCTTTACACGGCGGAAAACGAATGGAGCCAAGTCACACGAAACTATTTCGTAATCTAGTGTGCTGTGCTGAAATTTCGAGGTCTTTGGCCTTAATGTGCGCTATAAATTTAGTGGATCAATCAAAATTATGATAAGTTAATTTCACTATAGTGCATATTTCATATATTAATTAATCGAATTTTAGGTAAGTCTGCTTGCATTCGCCGTGCACCCCATCATTATAGTAGGCTTTCAGGCACGTGTTTAGCCAATAGGCGGAGATGGGGGCCTAAAGCACTTTCAAAATGAAAAACAAAACGGCACAGAGCTGCTGATGATGACGGATGGGCTGGGCTGGGCAACGCCCTCCGACCCTCCAAGGGGGCAGACCTATTTTCCGGCCGGATATGGGCACGCGTCGGGCTCCAAATTCAACTTCAGCTGCTGCACGCAATTGAAAATGGCCGCAGCCCAGGCCCATCACATTTGCAATACACAGTATACGTACATCTAGATACGTGTGTATCTGAACAGCCCAAAGATTGCCCCGCTGGCTGGTTAAAAGTCTGCGCACGCCAACGCGTCGGCTAAGTAAGCTCCAAGGAGCGTTATCCTTGTCGCTGTCGATGTCGGCCGACGACTTTTACTGCGGCTACATGAATAATACATATCGCCGACTGATGGGGCTGGTGTTTGTGTTGCGCCGCCAGCTGTAAAGCAAATTAGTACATAGTCCTCCTTGCCAGGACTGCCAGGACGACCAGGAATGCCGGGGTGGTCGGGCTTGCCGGGACTGGCAAAAATATTTCGATTTAAATGTTTATTTGCACAGGGCGGCGCTTTTTCCAGCAAGCTGTTTGTGGCCCGCAGCGTTTATTCAATCTTTCTCTGCTTTTTTTCAGCCGCACAAAAAGAGCCGAAAATGCCGCCAGTTTGGCCCTTTTGTATTTACTTAATTTAATTTTTAAACTGATTTAATTTCAGCTTTTCATACACACACACACACTCGTGCTGAGGGGTGGTGACACAGCAAGGACCTCCTGCTGGGTGTGGCCACATGCTAATTAATGAATGGCTGGCAAAGCCCTGTACCCCCTTCTACGCCTTTCATTCCGCCGCCCTCGGAAAAGAAAAGTGGGAAAACGAGAAGTGAACTTTAAATGAGCAGCGAGCTGCATGCGGGCCATACACACACTCGCACTCGCACTCACACTCACACACGGGAAGGCACAAGGACTGTGGGAGTGTTTTTTGGCCACCAACTCGACAACCTTGCAGCCAGCTCCGCAGGCTGTGCGTCGTCCCCAGTTCGGCTCAAATATTTACCAAACTTGATTAGATCCCAGCTATTGCGAGGCGGGGCAACAAGTGACCTCGCCAAACTCGACCCGCCACACTCGGCTTAACCCTGAGCCCAGCCACATCGCATGTCTGCGGTTAACCCCTTGGTGGCCTTGCACGCAACTGAAACGCAACCGCTCACCTGGGGCGGGGTTACGGCCCCATTCCCATTCCCATTCCCCAGCCCCATTGCCCCAGGCTCATACTCATAGTGATAGTCATAGTCATAGTCATAGTCATAGTCGTACACACCCAGCGCATGGACAAATTGCCTGGCAACTGGTGAGCAGCCAGCCACAAGACTAGACACAGATCCCATCTGAAATTGGTTCTCGGAATACGGCCCAGATGCCGGTGCAGTCACCCACTAATTAATCATGATCATATCTCAAATTAATTGTATGAATTCCACACATGCATACAAATGCATATGCGCTACACAGGGCAAAGCTGCCTACGAACTACCTATCCTCAATTATGTACCTATTCCTTAAGGTCTGTATTCTGTATTTAAAGTGATAGGGATAGTGATAGTTTGGGTCTATCAGAGTTGTTCAGATAATAGGGCATGGCGCAGAAATCACGGGGGATTTATAAAGGTGTCTTAAAGTATGCTGTTAACTAAATCCGTCCACATATTGTTGCTCACTTTTAGATGCCTTTATAAGTGAATTCAGAACCAAGGGGACTTCTAGCTAATCGTCTGGGCCTTCAAGCATCGTTAACATATTTCAGCAACCCCTTCCCCTTCCTAACGGATTGCTCTTTTGTTTTAATTGCCTGCTGCAATCGTATCGTATGACATATTACCAGTTCAATTTCAATCACCCACTAATTAATCATATATCTAAAATTAATTCTATGAATTATGTATATACATATGCAGATGCATTTGAATATACGCTACACACCGCGATTCTGTCTACGAATTGCCTATTCCAATTCTTTACTTATTCTTTAAAGTCTGTAATCTGTATTCTTTAAAGTGGTAGGTGTTCTTAAAAATTCGCTTGGGACTATCAGGTTCATTGAAATAATAGGGAATGGCGCAGAAGTCACTGGGGATTTTTTAAGGTGTCTTTAAGTATGCTGTGAACTAAATCCGTCCATATATTGTTACATACTTTTGGATGCCTTTATAAGTGAATTCAAAACCAAGGGGACTTATCGTTTCAGCAATCCAAGAGAAGGGGGTGCTCTTTTGTTTTAATTGCCTGCTGCAATCGTATCGTATGACATTTAACCAGTTCAATTTCATTCACCCACTAATTAATCATTTATCTGAAATTAATTCCATGAATTATGCATACATGCATATGCATTTCAATATACGCTACTCACCGCAATGCTGTCTACCTATCCCCAATTCTAAACCTATTCTTTAAAGTCTGTAATCTGTATTCTTTAAAGTGGTAGGGGTTCTTAAAGATTCGTTTGGGACTATCAGATTCATTCAGATAAAAATGGATGGCGCAAAAGTCACTGGGGTGTTATTAAGGTGTCTTAAAGTGTGCAGTGAACCGTGCTCAACATATATTGTTGCATAGTTTTAGTTGAATTCTAGTCAATCGTCTAGTCCTTAAAGCATCGTTAACTAGTTTTAGCAACCCCCTCTCGTTCCTAACTGATTGAGTTTCCTCGTTTGTTCTAATTGCCTGCTGCAATGAAACCCGATCGTATGGCATATTAGCAGTTCAGTTTTCATTGATTCGATTCATTGCCGAGATTGAGTTTGCCTGCGATTCCGCACTCATTGTTCTTGCCATGCTGAAACTGCCAGTTGAAGTTGACTCAAAGCACATCATAATTTCCCATCGATTGGCAATTTTCTAATGTCGTTATATTGCCATGCGCCCAGTTTCAGTTTCAGTTCCGGGTCCCCTACCCCATACCCCCGCTGTTTCCCTGGCGAATCGCTTTCTGTTTGTTGCTTTATCAATTTGCGTCTATGAACGAGCAGCAGCCAGGGAATGGCAGCAACAGAATGGAACAGAACAGGGCTGAAACGACTAACTGAGTCAATGAATGGACGACTGATGCGAAAGGGCGGGGGTCCCGATGCAAAAGGGGTGCGGAAAGGGTGCAGGAGTTTGGGTGGGGGGTGGTTGGGCGAGGGGGTGCCCACTGCCGGCGCCATTAGCAAATTATACATAACATGTGTGCACAGTGGGGCAGGACTGCGAGGACCAACTTAACAGGAAATGGAGTCTCCTCGGCCTCAGCTCACTTGCACAACCCTCCGATCGACTTTTGATTTCTTTTCTTACACTCAAAGAACCTACGAAAACTTGAAATATACTGGCAAAAGGGAAATCAATGAGCCAATGAGAATACCTTAATTCATTACAGCTTCTACAAAGCTCCATTTACTTATAGCATTTTTAAACCTTTTGTTTTTAGTTTACTTGGGTTTTAATCAAATGACTATTTAGATTTGAAGCTTTGACGATCGCACCTTTAACTTACAAAAGATCTGATATCAAATTTTGTGACGAAAAATGCTTGTAAATTCGACTATATAAATACACTTCCAACAATTTTCTCATTCGGCACTCTGCAATAGAATAGCAAGGAGCTTAAATATTGTGCTGAGGTGGGGAGAATGGGAACATTTTCAAAGTATATTTGCTTAGTAGATCTTATAACCATTTTTCAGCACAAAATTTGATGTCAGACATTTTTGTAAGTTGATGGTGCGATCGTCACGACCCCTTACCTCGTTAAGAGGTGTTTTTATTTGATAAAAAAGTATGTAAGTTCGTCAGACACATAAAGAAACTACCTATATGTTTGTATTTCTTTATATATTAAATATTTTGAATATTTTCAGATAATAGATCATAGTTTTAAAAGCACAAAGGAATACGTTTAGAACTCATATAAGCTAACAGCATAAATGCTCTTCCTTTCGCCTGTTAGGTCATTAAGTTCATTTAGCATCAGAAACGAGTTGCAATATTTTTCAAAATTTTTTGGAAAGTGCTTAGGACATTACCTTTTTGCAAAAACGAGAATCTAAAATGTAAAACAAGAAATGTAATGAGCTTAAAATATCTTTATGAGATTTACCCCTTGTATGTATGCGCGAAATCGAACTAATAACTCAGAGTCACCAACAACTGTATAAAGTGTATTATGATGCAGGACCTAAAGCAGGACTTTTTCTCCCAGTGCAGAGTCCGCTTGGCTCCGGCTGTTCGGCTGTGTTCTGTTCTGCTTTGCTTGTTGCTACACATTTGATTTCAACTGCTAAATGCCCGACAAAATGTCAGGACGAGCTGAGTGCTCCCTTAACCAGCCGCCCACTCAGTCGAACCCCATCCAGAGGGGCGAAAAGGGTGGAAGGCACAGGGAACACAACAAGTGCAATAATAATTTCAACATTGAAGTGAATTTTGAGTGCCAGCCAATGCGTGCGAAATCAGCTGGGAGGAGCCATCAGGGCAGATGAAAATGCGGAAAGGGGGTGGCTAGTGGGCGTTGCAGGACATGGCATCTTTTCACAATCCCCGACAGCAACTGCGATGTCTGTTTGCATAGCGAAATGCATGTGCCAAAGCCAAATGAATGCGGTTCCGAATGCTATTGCAATATGACATTGCTGCAGCGTGTCGTAAGCCAGGGGTGAGGTTCGAAGGGGTTCTGGGGTTTCTTGTCCCCTGTCCCTTGGCAAGGGTCGTGCATTTTAGTTTTATAAGCGATTTGGCCCCGAGCCCCGGCATACCGAAATCCCCCATTCTGCGACTGTTTGTCGAAGCGTAAAACAAACAGAAATTGACATGAAAGCAATGCATGCTGGGTGAAGGGGTAGGGAAGGGGTAGGGAAGGGGTAGGGAAGGGGTACAGAAGGGATAGGGAAGGGCTTGGGAAGGGGTAAGGAAGGGTTAAAGAATGGGTCCCGAAGGGGTGAAAAAAAGGGTGCAGGCATGTAGTGAGCTAAGGGGCGGCGAAAAGTAATCAAATGTTGCACACATTTCAACTGGTTATTCTTTCGCCCGCCATCCACTCGGCTATTGCACCCTAATGCGTCCTTATTGTGTTGCCAGACCCAGTCCCCCTAAGCTCCTCTTTGTTTTCTATCTCTGTCAGACCTTTCAATTAAGATTTTGATGGCAGAACAATAAAAGTTGAGTTCAAAGTATAATTACATTTCGCAAATCCAAAACTAAGTAAATGGCTGCGCGTTAAAACAATCCATAGATGGTAAATGTAGCCAGTTTGCTATTTGACAGAGCTAAGAGTTGTTGAACTAATAAATTCGACTAATAAGCTCATTAGTCTGCCAATTCAATGCTAATGAATTAGGTGTATAATTGTTTGACCAATGCGTACATTTTGTACACTTAAGCCAGATTAATGAACTGCCGAATAGGCAAACGACTCAATGCCCCTCAATTTATGACCATAAAATAGAGCCTTATCTAACCGCTAATCGGAAAGTAAGCCGTTCAATAAAGTTTTGAACAGTATCAAGACCCCATAGAGATGGCTTTAAGCCAGCTACTTTAAAATTACATGTGCCAGTGCAATTGAAGGAACGCACAAAAGAAGGGCGGCAAAAGTATTGCCTACTTATGGGGGCACTCGAGGCAATAAACAATAAAAGAAAACTCTTAAAGCCCATATAGCCGGGCGCTTAAACTGCAATCGAAGCGCAATGGGCCAATGGAGAAGCCTTCGCTGGAGGACCCTCCGATGCAGGACTCACTCCAGGACTCACACAGCACATACACAGTGGTTGTCCCCCCAGGGCGTTCTGGCATGTGCAACTATTAGAAAATATAAAACTGTGCGCTCCGTCGTTCGGTGGTGCTCCGCATACACACGCATGCCGATGTCCAAGAGAAATTACATAAAAAATTAAATGGAACACAAGCCTTAGGGGCCATGCCCCGCAAAAGGCAACGGAATCGAAGAGTGTTCGACGACCAACGTCCATACGGCCTGGAACCAACCAATTTTGCAGCATTTTGTGGCAACTAAACAAATTAGAAAGTTCACAGGGCTGTGTTCGTGTTTACCCCCAAAATTGGTGGTATTTTAATGACAGCTGAATTGCACTGGCTCAATTGAACCACATTAAGTGCTTTTTTGACATGGACACTCCGTTGCTTGTCAGCTTCGATTTGGATATTAAATTGTTTCTTTATTAATCCTTCATAAAATCATATCAAAGTTAACCAATATTATGATTATTGATTGATATATGATTATTGATTGATATATGATAATTGATTGATATGATTAATCAACAAAAAGGGATTTAAATTATAATGCGTTGATTTTAAAACGTGATCATAGGCTTTTCGAAAATTCCCTGCCCATATAGGTTCATATTTAACCACCGTTGAGGATTTGCTGGCCATCCACAGCTAAGTGAAATGAAATTTGCTGACCAAATCCCAGTAATAATGAATGGCAAGTGGCGGGGAAAATAAGGCACTCAAAAGGACAGCGCTGTTCCCGAGAACTGCAGTAACTTTCCACTGATATATGATGGCCGTGGCTCTGTGGGCATGGGGACATTACCGGAGCTGCCAAAAAGGCTTTCAGGCAACGCCACCGGACAACTCGTAACTCATTCCGGGGAGTTCAAGGCTGCCAACGCATCTGCACCCGGGGTTCGAGGTTCGTGATTTGTCGCCGGAATACGCAGCCAGAGATATATGGCAGATGGAGATGTACGGATGTGATACTCACAGTATGTGTCTGTTGTCAGCCGATCGATGGTGTCCTGCTTCAATTTCGAGTTCTTCTTGCCCATGGTGAAGGTTCCTCCTGTTTGCTATGACGATACTGCCGAAGCTCCTCTTCTTCTTTGGGCCTCTCCGGTTTCGCTGGCTGACTGGCTGACTGGCTGACTGGCCAAGTGGGTCAGTGGCAGGTAATTGGGGGAGCGTGTCTTATCCCGAATCGACCTCAATTCGATCTGCAAGTACAAGTGGCAGCAGATTAAAGATAGTCATCCCTAGGCAGAGTGCCCGAAAACTGCACACTGTCAAGGCGAAAGCGTCGCTCATCGCCTGCACAAAAAAATCCATGATGAATTTATTAAGTATCAATTTTACCATTGAAAGGAATGTTATACCCTGTATTATCGAAAAAGAGAGAAAAGAGCAACAGAAATTAAAAGGCCAAAAGCCAGATGGCGAACATACCAGAGTGATACGCTCCTTATGAACATAGAATTGAATTTGAATATCATCAAAGTGATCGCTAGAGCTTAAAAATGTTTTTCTCTGTGTGGGCCTGGGCCAGCACCTGCCATCCTGATGAGCCGTTGCCCCCCGGGCGAAGGGTACTTTGATATTTAAGCACGTCAACGCTGGCTTTTTGTGTGGGCCAGCAGGACTAGCGCAGGACCACCCACCACCCACCACCCACAACCCACCTCGAACATCACCGAAAACAAGGCAAAGAACAACCGCAACGACAACAGCAGCCGCAGCACAATGAGGGGGTGGCAAGCTGTCCTTCAGGTCCTCCAGGTCCTCCAAGTCCTCCACTGCCCCAATCCCAGTCCCCCAGTCCCCCGATCCACCCATCCGTCAGTGCGTCATTCAACTCAACTAAACTCAGTTGAGCCGAAACTTACGGCCGGGCAAAGGCTGCCCTTATCGGACGGTTCGCCTACAATTTCGGCCAATTTCAACCAAATTCCTCATTTCCATAGACCGAAATAGCACTTCTTTTTGGCATTATTGTTTCCTACTCTAAATGCAATGTCCGCAATTTGTGTAAAATGGTATTCATTCGGGGATATGTTTAAGTTCCTCTTTTCTTTCTTTAAGTTGACATCTTGTTACCATGAACATTTTTTCAATTTTTATGTATGTATTTAAAATTTCCGAAATGTTTTTGCATCACCTTTTTAGAATTTATCCCTTATTTTTTCCCATTTTTAAAACTATTTAGACTTTTCCGTTTATTCAAAAAATAAACATTATTCTATTTATTTTTTTTTCTCAATTTGTTAAAATATACATAATCGCCATTAATTTTTTTTGGAGTGTTGATACTTAAAATAAAACAACCACGAAAAATAATCATTATTCAAAGCCCCCAACACCGAAAAAATTGTCATAGAAAATCAACTATTTTCACATTAGTTCTACACTATTAAGTATCGATTTGGCGTTAATAAGATGAGTATTAAATTAACTCTAATCTACTAATAATCCAAAGTACTTAACTAGAATTTTGTACGGTTAAAAATAATAGCACAAATCCCAATTTCAGACTCTTTTATTTAGAAATAAAACTATAAGACTTTATATAATTTAGTCTTTAATCTGTTCCTTAATTTCAACACTGCCTCTGGTATACTTTAAATACAACCTTCATTAAGTCTTAACTTCCCGTTTTATATGTGTATTAAAATGCAGGGTAATTCGACGGTCGTCCTTAAAATCACGGAAAACATCCTGTTTGCTTTACCTTTTGCAGTTTTGTGTAACGTCAACCATGACGACAATGGCTGCGACGACACAGCGATGTCTACAAGTTTCCCCCGTAGAGTTGCGTAATTAAAATTTTAATAATTTCGCAGGCATGCTTTCCCACTTCCTTTTGAAGCCCCAGCGAAAACTTTTTTAATTCTTTGTTGCCACTTGACAAGCAAATTGCGTGAGACTTTAATTGACTTTGAATTGGCAATGGAAGCGACCGGTAACGCCCGGCAAAACCGGAAGCCCCTCACGTGTGAGCCATAATAATAATTTATGGGCCCCAATAACAGAGGCCCTAATTAGAGGCGCAGAATCCTCGAAGAAATCATGACAAATTAGACCGAAACTTGCATAACGCAATCGTAAAAGATCTGTCTGCCTGCCCGACCATTTTCATATTTCATTTTACGAGTTGGGGACAAATTTTGATGGCCCGGCGGAAGTTGGCGAAGAAAATGGCAACGACGGCGGAGGCAACTTTTGATGGAACTCCCAGCTCTAGCTGGAGTCCACAGCCAAGTCAACGTGTGGACAGGCCACAACGACGCCGACGACAACAATTCTCGACGGATGTGGCCAAAGTTAACTGCTGACAGTGGGAGAAATGGGAGGGGATCAGGACGCAGGACGCCCTGGACTGACGGCTCGGGGCAGAGAGGAAAATTAAACAGAGCCCGGAGCGGAACCCATATAAATTATTGAACAGATCCAACTTGGAAATGCAGTTACCACTGAAACGGAATAAATGGATAACTGCGGCAAAAGGAACTGGATATTATCCAGGGAAAGTAGTTCAAAAGTGAAGAGCTACTATTAAATAAATAGTTAACCAAAATGCGAAAATACATAAAGTACAAGAAAGAAAGCTTACTTCAAGCAGGCCTTTATAAGCCCTTCCAGCTAAAATCATTTCATGGAATTAAAGTCAACATATACCGTAGATATGCGGCTGATTTGTATATAAATATATTGATTTTCCCATGACAGCTATAAGATATAGTCTTATTCTGAACCCCTAAAAAAGCTTTTCTGCATGAAAAACAATATGTCCAAGGACAAGGTAGGTAGAATTTTCCTTTTAGTATTTTTAATCATTGCTTTGGGAACTATGGCAATTATATTCCACCTGCAATAGAAAGAAGACTTTTGAAAAAATTATATCTCGATAGCTTTAAGACTGCTAGAGCAGTTTGCATAGAAAGTAAGGCTACACAAAGTACCACCTTTGTTGGCAATGAAAGCTAATATTTATCATTTAACACATAAATATTTTGTACATTTTATTGCTCCAAAGGAGAATGCCTCAAACGAGGGAAATGAATTAGATAATAATAAAATGAAAGGCCAGGGCATGAATAATCCACAGCACAATGAGGAGCTGTGAAAATTGATTCCTCCCCGACGTCGCCCCGTTGAAGATCACTGGGGGAGACATTTTAGGCAGTCCCCCGGAGCCATGGCGCAAAAAGTAGAAGGCAATTCCAAATGAAAAGGGCAAAAGTTGCCAAGGAGATGGCCGGGGTGCCGGGTGCAGGGTGCAGGGGTCACACTGACGGTGATGCAACTGCTAACGAACAGAGACCCACCGACGTGTCCAGTGCCACGTCCACATTCGAGTCCCCAGCCGTGTCCCTTTGAGTGTCCTGGCTGGCTGTCTTTTTCACCCATTCCGGGCTGCCCTGTTCCTGCCATTTTCCGATGTCTATCTCCCCGAAACCCCAACCCTTATCCCCGTCCCAATGCCTCATATTTCCCCCGCCCTCGGAAGTTGTTTGTGCCAACTGCCTGGGGCGTCTGTCTCGTCCTCGTCCACATCCTGGCCCTCGTCCTCCGGCTCAGTTCCAGTTCCAGTGTCCATGTCTCTGTCTGTCAGAGTCGGAAATTGAAAGGAAAGAAAATTGAGCATACTTTAAGGCGCCTCCGCCCTGGCCCTCTGCTTTCTGCCCTGTCTCAGTGTCAGTCATGGTGCTCAGGCTCTCTGATTCTGATTCTGATTCTGAGCTCCATTCCCAGTCCCACTCCAACTCCACCTGGCTGTCCGGGGGTATTACGCGATTTCCTGCCAGCTCTAAATGCATTTCCGCAACTTTCAGTCGGGCCCAACTCATCGCAGAAAATTATATAAAATGGCCATCGGCGTTGCCATTGAATTGAATAATTGCCAAACGACTTGTAAACAAGTTGGCCAAGACAGCAACGGTGTCCTCGGCTAACGACATCTAATGCTAATTTGTTTGGTATTTTCGCCAACTTCAGGGCCGTGAAACGTGAAACGGAGACAAAGGCGTTGCTCTGCCCTGGTCCCAACTTTCCAGCTTTAATTGCCTGGGCAGGGCCAAACTCAAACTCGATCAAACTTAAGCTAAGTAAATTAGTCAATGGCTTGAATAGCCGGCCAGTAACTCGTCGAACTCCTGAATAAATCGAGGATGTGGAGTGAGCACGAGCCGAATTTCGGATACCATAAATTAGGAATACCCCAGTGAATACTCATATTTCGTGAGTCCTGCGAAACTTTTCCCTCGAATCGGGCAAAATCATAATTTTCATCCCGCCCAGGCGTACCTCATACACGACGATAAGTTGGCCCTTGGCCCAATAAATTGGGACATAAACAGGGCCTCCAATCGCTTCGCATTAAAGCGTGTTGACCACATTTTGGAATGCCTTAATGCGAGCATGCCTTCCTTGGAGCAGCAGACACGTCTTGGTTTATTTCGGCTTTTAATGGAATTTTTAAGCAAACAATTATTCACGCCAGCTGGAGAGTGTAACCCCCTTCGAAGCGGCGAACTGCAATTTCTGGGCAGCCAGCCAAAGTCTCGGGCGGAAAGTTTCCCGGCAGCCTTGCTGTACCAATTCTTAACCAGTTTTTCGGTGCGTTTGAAATTGCAAATTGTGAGAACCACACAAACAGTGTCCACTGATTGCGGTTCTTTGTGCTTGATTGAAGATTGATTCGTCAGCTGGTTTTCCAATAAGCAAATGGCATTATTATTGCCGATGTCCCTGGGACTACCCTAAGTTACCTGAGTACTAGCCCCTCCTCGCTCCCCCATCACTGTAATTCTTGCCCAAACTTTCTTTATTTACAGCAGATAAGCCAAGTAAGTAGGCAACCCTACTTTCACCACCACCCTTGCAGCTCAAAGTTGCCGGGATCTCATGTGTCTGGCTATTAACTTGCCCTGCAAATTATGCAAATGCCAGCGGAGAAAGCAGGGCTAGAAATTAGTAATAAAAGTTACTTTCGGCCAAAAGGAGCGTAACGGGATAGGATATAAACAGCAACACACACACACGCGCGAGAACAACCAAACAGCATACACACACACGTGAAGGAAATTTACATAACCTCTTTCATTTTGATTTGATTATTTTCATTCAATTTCGTAAGCCACGCGAACTGGCGAAGACTGGAGAGGTGAGAGGGGGGGTGGCAGGATGTCAGGGGCGTGGGTGCTGGGGGGGGCTAGAAACGCTGACGTCGTCTGGCGCCTTAAAGAGCAACAGCGGGATAAGGAAGAAGCATCTATTGGACAGCAAAGAGCAAAGAAGAATTAGCAAAAATATATTAGATGGTAAAAAAAATGGCATGGTGAAAAGTTTTGGGTGATATAACGGAGTTCTGAATACCCTCGCAGAGAAAAAACCTCTGGAGAAAATAAATATCTAAAATTTCAATATATTAAATATATCTTGTCTTATATATATGGTATATTGTTTAAGTTGGATTCTTACAATTATAAAACGTATTACGTTGGAAGTACTTAGTTAAGAAAAGTGTAAGCTTCGACTATCATATACCCTTCAAATAAAGTCACTAATAATATTAAGATTAGACATGTTAGCCCATAAATATTCAAGTTTCTATCATAAGTTCTCTTCAGGACAAACACATATTATGTGCACTTATCCAATGGTAAGCCTATGTCAAAGTGTCCGGCTGACAGAAAGTTGATATAGGGTATACGTATATCGGGGAAACAAACAGTGGGAACAAAAATTGAATATTTTATCACCGGAGAGGTGGGCGACGAACAGAGGGAGAGTGCCAGTTACAATGTGTTACAACGTGTGTGCCACTCAGTTACCCTTTTATGGGTTGCCTGGGCAGTCTATTAGGCTGCGTCTAACCTGGGGCCCCGAAAAGCCCCGAAACCCCCTCTTTCAACACTTTTTCAAGGGTCATGTTATTCTAGGTCCTCTTTCCTTTTCAGCATTTTTCTTTCGCTTCTTGGTCCCCCGCTTTTTATTTGGTTCTTTGGCTAAGTAAGTCGTTAAGTTGTCAGACTTGACTCTTCTAGTGTGTGTGTGTGGCTATGTGTGTGCTGGCTCATTGTGTTTGTGTTCGTGTGGCTTTATCAATAAAGGAGCTCTTTGACAGGACATCAACTGGCAAAAGCCTCACACTTGGCTGGGCAATAGTTGCCTGGCTTAAGCCCTTTACACCCGACCGAAGCCAAATAAACAAACATCGGAATCGCTGAAAATATTTTCCAAAACTTGTCTTACATTCCAAACAGATTTTCTCCTCTCCTCTGCGGTTATGATTTTTCGGCATCGGCTTTTGTTTTTTGTTTGTTTTGTTTTTACATTTGTTAGCGCTCCACCAACAGTAAACAACAACAGAAAAAAAAGGATGCAAAAGAGGCGGTTGCGGCGACTCCGGCTTTTGGATGGGCGGAACTCTCGGACTCGGATACGGATGCGGATTCGGATGCGGATGCGGACTAGGACTCGGATGGCTCCGGACTCGGGTGTTCGTTCCGTTCGTGGCACGGTCTGAAAATCAACTGAAAAGCTTCGGTTCGGAGCGGAGCGCAATCAACAGTAGGTCGAATGTCCTTACTGATACGAGCCGCCGACGAAGTTTAACGAGGCGCGTCCTCGTGGTGCCACGCCAGGCCAGGCCAGGCCATGCCACGCCGCGCCACGCCACTCCCTCGCAACTCCCCCGCAATCCCGTAGAGCTTTCTGCAGAACGCAATCATCGTGGCAGCAGCAGCAGCAGCCTCCGCCGGAAGCCGTGAGGCTGCGAAGGACTCGGGCACCAGGATGGACAGGGGCAGGGGCCATCAGGATGGCGATGGCGCTGGCGATGGCGAAGGCGAAGGCAGCTAAGCCAACACAGATAGCGCTCGAGTAGTTTTAATAAATAAATAAATTCGTGGCTTATTTTAATGGCATCAAGTGCCGCGCACAGCCTCTCTATTTCTTTGCGTGCTGCCCCGGGCGCTCTGGTCACACTGCTGGAAATCCCCTTGGAGGAGCTGGAGCAACCACAATGCCCGGGGGCCCTGAGATCCAGCCGACGAGATTGCCGTCAAATTGGTAAAGGTCCTCGGGCAGCTGACAGCCCAAAATCTGATCATGAAATCGGATAATATTTAAGTTCCTCTTTGGGGAAATGCCTTCGCGTTAAGTGTCCCTGACAGTTTTGCAGTCAATGCATTTAATTGCGACCATTTCTGCACCAGCTCCGATTCAATTACGCTACGCTTTCGGCCTTTCACTGTCTCCTTTTTGCTTTGTTTTTAATTACGTAATGCAATTTATTAATTTCCATTTGCATTTGTATTCATCTGCGCGCACCTGTGCAGGAAGCCCCACAGCCAGCGAGCTCATGCAGTCAAAATGGGGGCAACGTGCCGTATGCGTAATATTAGCGCATTAATATGTGCCACAGAGCCATGTGTGTGCGTGTGGGTGAGCGTGTGCGTGTGCGTGATTGTGGACCGGTGTGCGTGAGGCTGACAAGAAAAGGCAGCGGCTTAAAAAAATATCCATCGCTCGGTTGTATAAATACAGGAGGATAAACGCGAAACGGGGAACGCCAGTAATTCGACATTACGAGCATTAACTCCCACGCCAGAGTGCCTCTCGCTCCCTCTCGCTCCCACCCTGTTGCCCTCTCACTCCCTCAATTCACCACTGGAGCTTT
Organism: Drosophila subpulchrella; assembly: GCF_014743375.2. NCBI lineage: Eukaryota > Metazoa > Arthropoda > Insecta > Diptera > Drosophilidae > Drosophila > Drosophila subpulchrella. The sequence goes on from NC_050613.1 coordinate 5,258,000, forward strand.
CCTTCTGCGACACAAAAAGCTCGTGCTGCGGCGGAGCTTTTCGTTGTGGTTTAACGGTCCAATGGCCAACCGATTTTTTGGCGCCAGGAAAAATCGTATCGCAAACGGAAAAATCTCATCTAATCTAATGGCATTAAATCAGCGATGTTCACGCCAACGCCACGCCCCCCCCGCCGGGAGTACCTGACCGCCCACCGCGCTTATCAGCTCGCATAAACAACGAAAATTGTTTATCATAAGCAGCGTGGGAATTTTTTTGGTGGAAAGGGGTCGAGGATGTTCAACGCAGGAGCATGGATCCCAAAAAAACACCCCAAAACAAGATTATGGAAAAGAAAAAGTTATGCAAATTTCGTTTTCCTATTCTTTTCAGTTGTTGATACTAAACTGTTGGATGGACTGGCTTAACATAATTCTTACCCCACTTAAGATTATTATTAACCTGTTTAAATTGCTAAAATCTTTCTTTTCTTATCTACATACATTGAAGTTTTCTTAGTCAAGACAAACAGTTCACACAGTTTTGTAACTATAAATAATAGTAATTTTCTTTTTAAATGTATTGGTTTATGCCATGATTACTATCTAATAGTTTAACTACTATTAAAATTGATACGTTTGTCGTTGCTATAATTTAGACTTCACTAACTATCAAAAATAGTTACCCTAGCGTTAGAGTTTAAATGTAAGAGATGTGTTGTTTATAATTCCCAAGTGGTTCTAGCTCTCCGTGAACCAAGACTATATTTTATCAGTTAACTACAATCGATCGGTAGGGTGCATTCTTTTTTATAGTTACTTTTTTTATTATTAACCTAAGAGTAACTATTTCATAGATCAAATCACCAACTCAATTGGTTTTTACCAATTGACCTAATATATATTTGTTAGTTCTACCAAAGAGTATTTTGTGTGTATAGTTTAAGTTCTGATTTGATTGTTCGATAATTTTGTGCAGAGCCAGACTAGAATTACCCAATTCGAATGGCGTCACAACTCCGGCTGTAACCACTATCAGGGGGAAATCACCGCGATAATGTATCATACGCCGAGTGGTCAGGTGGCAATCCATCCCTATGTCCTACATTTCGCTTATCGCTGCGAATGCGAAACAAAAACATTTATCATACGCAGCGTGGGCCGAGGAGTTTGGCCCACTGACGTTGTTGATGCAAAGTTGATTTTCACGGGTCTCTCGGGCGTTTTCCGCCCTCGCTCGAGCGCCATATCGTTCAGCTGCCTCAAAGCCATTGTTAATTAGTGCACCGACCTTGTCGTAATTAGTGCGCACACTACACATGGTGGTGGTTTTTTTAGGGGATGGGGGGATGGGTTGGCTTAGGGGCTGGTGAAGGGTTAAGGAGCACTAGGCGAAGCAAACCTCAAGCCGACAACATTTTATGTTCAGTTTTTGGCGAGTGCCGTCGGCGTTGCAAGAGGATGGAAAAGGGGTTGCGATGGGGTTGGGCGGAACGAAAAGGAGCGAATAGTTCCAAGGGGCTTAGGGCACGTAAGCCGGCGCAAGCGGATAATAAGTTTTGCATTAGTCGGGAGCCAGGCAAATGCAATTTTCGGTTGGCGAATGGCCCCCGCGGCGAATGGCTGCATTGCTGGGCAGTTTTGTTAAATAAGCTAATGAGCCGAGAACAAGAAGGAGCCAAATCCAAGAACCCATTAAAGTTTCCAGCTGTAAAATAGAGCAGAAGCGGAATTAAAGGGGTAGAGACTCCGCAAATCCAAGACACTTGCATTCGAATGCGTGCAACAAACACTATGCTAATCAACGGCTATAAAAACTGGCTACGAGGTAAACACAAGCAGAGGCAAAAACAATGAAGAGGCAACCAAATGCAGAGCGAAGTGCATAAATCTCGAATGGAAATTATGCACACACACGCAGCCAAGTGGCCGCCAAGGGGGGGGGGGCGGTTGGGAAAACTAGAAAAACTAGAGGAAAAACTAGAGGAAAACCAGAGACAGAGTCGGAGACAGAGGGAGAAATGCCAGCTGACGCCTGGTGCTGGGGAATCAATCTGTTCAGGGAGCTTAGAGTGGCTTAATAGCCGCCATTCCTCACCACCACCCACTTTTAGCGCCCCCAAAATACTTTCCAGACGCGCCGCAGATGTCTATTAGCTGGCTCAGTGCCTGCCGCATTTAAATACAAATTAAAAAACAATTAAACATTTTCCCCAGCATCTTGGGCGTTTCTACGCCCAAAAATAATTAAGCGCATAATTATTTAATTTGACGAGTGTGCGTGTATGTGTGTGTGTGGCAGCCGGGGGAATTTACGAGGAAGTGCCTCATAAGCCAAAATGAGCGAGGAACGACAGACACGGGCGTATTGAGAAATGCTGGCGATATGAAAATTAATAGACGCACTTCCAAAGTGGCAAGAACAGGAACAAACAAGAGCCCAAGGAGGTGGTTGGGTAGCTGGGTGGCTGGGTGGCCGGGAACACTTGAAGTGTCGTGTGAACGGGTGCTCGACAACAGGCCACCCGATACCCATTCCCACACCCGATCCCAGCCAGAGGCGACAGCTTCCAGACACTTCACCAAATGCCGGCGCCAGCATCAGACTAAACAGGGCTGGGGGATGAGGGGGAGGAGGAGGACCAGGACGAGATACATCGAGGGGCACTGACTGTGTGCCCTGCCGGGGCAGGAAAACGTGGCGTATGCTTGATATTTGAGTAGGGACTCGAGAGCAAGTTGCAACTGATTTGGCAGACTGTCAAAATATTAAAAACCCAGCTCTAATTGATGATTAGGGTGGATGTACATAGATCCACAGCCTCCTCTCGCCACCGAAACTATTTCCCTTTAAGCCTTGATAGATAGAGAGAAAGATCTTTAAGCTCCCCCTCTACAACCCCCATTGCCAACCCGCCCATCTGCACCATTTGTTGTTATTATTAATTTTATGCGCCATATAAACGGTGGAAGGACCCTAAAAAGTCAGCAGCGTCAAGTAAACAAAAGCCTCCATCGTCGCTCCATTGACTACAACAAAAAGAGGCAACAAAAACAGGTCGCAATATAAAAGAAACGGCCACTGTGTGGCAAATACATATTAAGAAAAGGTCAGGCGACAAAGTAACGTAGGGAAAGTGGGTAAAAGATAAAAAAGAACCATAATATAAAGCATAAAATGTGGCAGGCGTGGCAAACATAAAATTTTGAAATTAATTATAATTTTTAAGTCGTTGAAAACAATTGGCAAATTTGGCAGGCACTCAGCTAAAAATGAGGAGAAATCTCTGATTAAGGTTAAGCAAAGGCTGGGGGGAAAATTGTAAGTGAATGGCTGAAAAAACAGTGTTAAGTATATTAAAAAATATATTTCCTTTATTTGTTTGGAGTTAAAGTTGTTTACAAAATAAAATGTAAATGCCTACCGAAACAAAAAAACCAATTTAAATTTGGTGTTATATGCAATCATTTAAAATGCGTTTTATAAATTACAAACATACTAGTATGAAATCCACTGAAGCAGAATTATGAAAGGTATGTTTCAAAGGAAATGTCAAATTAAGTAATATTCATGAATTTCAACTTGTATTATCAAATTTACTTGTAAGTGAATAACATCAAATTGATATACATACATTAATAGTTCAAATCTGGAATATGATGTTGAACTTTTAGAAGACAACGAAGAACCCCATCCGTCAAGAAAAGGGCTAAGGCCCCCGACATTTTAGTCGCCTGCCAACTATCGCACATGTGCTTTAATGTGTGTGGGTTCTGTGGTCCATGCCATTGTCATTGCCATTGACTTGGTCCTATTCTTGGTCGTGGTCTTGGTCGTGGTCGTGGTCGTGGTCTTCGCTCTTCGTTCTTGGGTCCTGGTCGACGTCATATTGTGTTTGGCAAATCGTTTGCGATAAAGCCAACTACATAATGTCTCTGTAGGCCAGGGAAAGGAGGACGAGGAGGGGAAGTGGAGTGGGATCCGGGTCGGGACACATAAAAATGCTAAACCAGCGCTATGCTGGCGTCGCAGCGACGCACACCCAAATACCAAATACCAATTTCCAACCCCGTGACCCCATCGTTACCCTCCATATGTGGGCCTCGGGATAATGCGCGTTATCCTTGATTGCCTGCCTCGATGTTGGGCCACGGGCTAAGGCTAAGGCCCAGGCTCAGGATCGGGCCAAGGGATATGGAATATGGGCTGGCTGCAAACAAGCCGCTTAAACTCGCCCCTCGCTTCACCATCCCCGGGCAACGATTGATGCTCTATGAAGAAAAGGGGTAGTACTGCTGTGAGATAAGGCCAGAATCTTAATGTTATGTGATTTCTTTCACATTGTAAGTAAAAGAAATTTGAAGGTCAAAAAGAACGCAGTCATTCTGTAGAACAAAAATTAACTACATTTTAACTACAAAGTATGTTTCAATCACCCTAATTGGTTTAAAAAGTAAAGGAAATAAAATAAATATATATAAACATTTTTTGTTTGGGTAATCATAATGGGTTCTTAGCAATACAAGTTCTTTGTGTTTTATTTTAAGGGCTCCCAATATAACTTTAAAATAAAAATCGCAAAGAACTTGCATTGCTAAGAACCCATTATGACTACCCATACAAACTATTTTTGCTTAGTTTTAAGTTAAAGCACTTGCGAATCGGTTTCTTAATTACCAAAATGGGAATCTTCGGGGCTGCATTATGTAAATCATTTTAACTCAAAACTCTTTGTCGAAAGTTCACTTAGAAATCCTCTTGCCAGAGTGGATTACAGCTCGCGAAACTTTAGTAGTTCATAGTGGCAAGTATATTGGCCATTAAAGAAAATTCCCCATTAAAGCGTATGCCCCAGTTCGGCTTTTGGGGTAACCCGGACCCCGATTGTTTCACTTCTCTGTGTTTTTGCCGTTGAGCCTATCGTGATTTGGCTCTTTTCGGCTTCGAGCTCCCTTCAGTTCCTGATGCCTTATGGCTTCTTGCCTTTGTGCTTTATGCTCATCATCATTTGCCGGGGCTGAGAAATCGCAATAGAATCAGATTCTTGCCTTTTTCTCGGCGGCTAATTGGTGCCCAAATGCCAACTGCCGAATGGTTCTCCTTCCACGAAATGCGAAATCTGGAGGATGGCAATGTGTAGGAGGTGGGGATGGGATGGGGCAGCCAGGGAGCACCGTCGTCCAGGGGCAACTAGCTAAACAACAATTTTAATTGCGACCAGGCAGAGTCAACGTCTGGGACTCGGGCCAAAGGCAAATGAGCGAACGCTCCAAGAAATATGAACGAGGTCAATGATTGTTTACACTACCCTCGAATGCTGTTTACTTCGAGCCGTCGACGAGGAGGGGGCTGCGGGGAGGGGCAGCAGGTGGGGTGGCGGCACGGTGGGGTTAGTTGTAGCAACCAGACACCTTGGAGGCAACGCCTTCAGCGAAAACCAGATAGTGAGAGAACAGGAAAATGCAGTAATTAGAAAAACGCCAAGATGTAATTATTTATCTTATCTTTTTTTGCCCGCAAGATAATCCAGCGAAACCTTGAAATGCGATCTCCTCTTCACCATTTATAAAATAAAATTTGTTTTTACAAAGATGGGAGCAACTAACTAGCATTTAAGACATTTTATTATTTTTTTATTTTCACTTGCAATACCTACTAGATTCTAGATTATGCTAATGTTACTACAAATGGTATATAGTAAATAGTATTTATTCGAAAACGGCTGGAATAAACTGGTCTAAAATAGTATTTTCGCTGGCAATGCCTACTGAATTTAAACTTTTTTTAATGGAAATCTATCCAAATGCAAATAACAGACTAGCATATAAAACATTTTTTAACTTTAAACCAATTTTTTTAATGGAAATATATGGTACTTACTACAAACGGTATGCATGGTATTTTCTACAAATTTGATATAATTTATTCCAAAAATGAGTACAATAAGGTAGCATATTAAACATGTTATTCTTCTTGTCGATTTCACTTGCAAAACCTTCTAGATTTTTTAATTATTTTTAGTGGTAATATGTGGTGTTATTCCACTGTGGCAGCCATTAGGCCTCGGGGCTTCAATGGGCACGTGTGTGTGAGTGTGTCTGCGGCACACATAGAGTGCTAGAGAGGGAGGCAGATAGGAGGAACAAAAAGAGAGGGATGCATAAACACTTGCCTGTGCTACTAAAGATTCTTCAGTTGTTGGCTCATTTACGAGAACTCCCTTATGCGAGAATATAAGCTAATCAATATCATGAAACCAGAAGGAAGTCATCCAAACCGCTTATAAATAACACTAAATGCCAATCAAAGGAGTTCAGTTGCTGGCTCATTTACGAGAACTCTCTTATGGGAGAATATAAGCTAATCAATGTCATGAAACCAAAAGGAAGTCATTCAAAGCCCTTATAAATAACACTAAAATGAATACCCAACAACAAATTTTAAAAAAAACCAATCAAAGGAGTCGTCACACAGAACCTCAAAGACAAACCCCTCTGAATATCAGAGTCTACATTAGTCCCCTATCGTACGGTCAACATACAACATCCTCTGATCAACTATTTAGTACTATATCGAATAAACCTCACTTTCCGATCGAAGATGATGCACCGCTATCGAAACCGCAAAGTAACTGCGGAGATTCTGCGCGATCTTTACGAGTCCTGGCTGATCGTGGCCATCGGGATGTTCGTCCACTGGAACCATTTGCGTCTGTTGGCCTACGATCCCATATCGCCGCTGGATCCCTTGAGCCAGTTACCCATGGGCGAGAATCAGCGCTGGGCGGGCCTCTTCTTCGGCTGCGGCATTATCCTGGCCATTCTGCAGTACCGGCCGCGCTGGGTCCGGCGGTGTCGTCATCGCGTCTGCCTGCTGATGCTGCTGGCCGAGCTGGTGCTGGTGCTCCAGCTGACCGAGTGGATGGACCGCCAGCTGTGGCAGCCCTTCCTGGGCATCACTCGCGAACTGTTCCTCGCCCTGGGCGGGGCCCAATGGGGCTCCTGGATCGTCGACTACTGGCCCGGAGTGCGATCCCTGCTCCTGACTGGCGTCGCCTTCGATTACTTTCGCCTGGTCACCTCGTTCGCCATCTTCATCGCCGCCTTCGACTCGACTGCCGGCAGCTGGCGGGTGTCGGTGGAGTTCTTGCTGATCGGCTACTTGCCGGAAACTTCGGCCAGAAGCCAACTCATCCAAGAGAAGCACCGGAAGAGAAGTCTCGAGCGGACCAGGAAGGGCCTCCTGCCGACTCTATCGCCCGAGTTCCTCATTTACAAGCGTTTGTGCTACATCTGTATGCAGAAAATGAATTCGGAGCCCCTTGACTTGGAAGCCACGGGGCTCTAAAAACCCCAGACCCGAGAGCAAAGGCCAATTAGCCCAAAAAAAATTTAAGTCCCAAAAAAATGTTTTAAAGACACATACACCTGTTCAAAGACACTGCGGTTCCTTAAATTTTTTACTTGTGATACAGTTCATATTAATCAAAATAAATTTTGTTGAGTTCGGAACCTTCTAGGAATGAATCGGTAACTATTGGTTAGTAAAAGCAGGATAAGGCTAGACGAATGTTTTGATTTGACCCATAAAATAGTTACTGTAACGGGTAGAATGGGTAGAATGTTACTAACCCATCGATTGTAGTTAAATAACTTGTTGTAGTCGTACAACATATAAAATATAGCTAGCAAACTTTTGTTTGTAGTAAATGTATATAAATGTATAAAATTATAAAACAACCATTTATAGACACGCCACTGTAGCATAGTCATATATAAGTAAAATAAATAAAAAGTAATTTTGAAATTACCTTTTTTAAAAGTGAGTTCAGAAGTGTGGCTTGCACCTGACTTCCAGCTAGTGTGGAAGTATGTTGAGGGTTTAACAAACAATTATTTAAGTAAAGTTTGACTTGATAATCCAAAGGGCTAGACCGAATTGGTAATTACAAGCAGGACCGTCAAGAAAATTTGTATCGTTGCATACGTTAGAGCTAATTCCGACAGGGACTCCGACTGCCAGCTTAGTATTTTCCAGCTCGATAAAATGACAGCTCAGCCTGCTAAGATGAAGTTTTCCTATCTCAAACACAAAATAACCTATGCAGCTAAGGCAATAATCCAATCGTTTTACTGTTGAAATAACAACTGTGCAACTATTTGTAATAGTCATGTAATATTCCATATAGTTCTATTTGCATTGGTCAATTTACCAAAAAAAAAATCTCTTTGTGTGTTTGACCTTTTATTAGTCTTGCAAGTCGAGTCTGATTAAATAGCATGTGTTCACCTGGCTAGCCTGAAACTAAGACAGACACGCTTTCAGGAACCTCTGATCTTATTAATTAAACCATTCTAGCATTTACTGTGAATTTTCGATAATTGTTGGTTGGTAACAGTAGGTTGAGACAAAGCTAATATGAAAATTACACTCTTAAATGGTATTTGTCTCACTTCGTGTGGGACCAGCCTGAGTTTTTGCTTGTCAAATACGGTTACCGAGTTAAAGTGGTTTGTATAACCACAGGTTAACCAGCTTTTGTTTTCTTTGTCAGTCAGAAATCAAGACTGACATCGATTTCGGTAACCTCTGTTTATAAACAATGAAAGAATACTCGAGTACTGGGCAGAGTCATTGGGTTGAGGCCCTCAAACTGCCGAAATAACCGCAGAGTTTGCGCCCAAAGATAACACCAACCAAACGTGGACCGCAAATCGAATAGAACTACAAGCCAATTGCAGTGGCCCTCATTAGAACCCCCCTTTGCCACGGGCTATCTGCCTAATTATCGGGCTTGTGCTGGATATGGGGTAATATTGTTTATCCGGGGAATGCAATAACGACATACCTGGCACTCATTTGTGTGGTCATCGAACGCTACGGTGAGTCTTTGGCTTTCCCGTGTTTGCGATGACAGTAATCGACTGATTAAGCGCAATTATAAATGTAATTCCCACTCAAACAGAAACAGAAACAGTAACAGATACAGATACAGATACAGGGGACGGTTACAAAGGCTTTTCGTCTTTGGCTTAAAAACAAATTGCAAAACCGTTTAACGCATTAGCGCGCACACTTAATTAGAATTCACTGGTTGTTTTCTGGGGGGAGAAAGTGGGTGGTAAAAGGCGTTGGCAGAGGAAGTGATTTAAAATATGCACAGGGCACGCGAGCAGCCCAAAAAATATATAAAAAAAATCGGGGAAAAAGGGAAAACACACAGAGAAAACAGAAAAGCAGAACAACAATGAGGAAACCGAACCGAAAACCGAGTTGCGAACATGCAACTTGTGCGAATGGCAATCGAATGCCAGCAGCCGCACAAATGGCCTGGGCCTCGGTCGCAGTCGCTGCCGCAGTCGCAGTCGCAGTCGACGTCGACGCAAGCAGCGCAGCCGGCGAGGGCAGAGCAATTGAGCAATTGAAGAATTTACTTTGCATTTCTTGCAGGTACCGCCTGTCGTGGTTCGGCGGTGACTAATTATTGCTCAGGTTCAGCCCGGCCCTCTTCCTCTTGGCCTCTGCCTAAATATAGTAAATAATAAAAATTCTGGCGAATAACAAAAGGCAAATAAACAATAAAACGGCAGCCGCACATAGAGATACAGATACATCTGCAGATAAAGATACGGACACGGGCAGCAGGCAAATCAAACGAACCGTTTATTGGGCTGCTGCTCCTATTTGTAGATCGGTTGGGCTATCAACAGCGATACGAACTTTGCAGACACTTCTGCTTAACTTTAATGTGTTGTATCTTTAGGTACCTCACAATCTAATGGGTTTTTTAAAAGATAAGCTAGTTCCTGAAAAATATTTATACTCTCCGAAAGAATTAAATAATAAAAAAAGCGAAGATCCCCAATAGCGGAAAATAAAACAAGACAGATATTATCATTTAGAGCCTTTGGAAATAAAGCACATGCCCCACTTCCCTCCGTTTACAAAAACACTATCAATTTGTTAAGCTTTTTATTGCTTCTCAGACACTAGAAAATACTTTAAGATATTTTTGGAACAGTCTTATCGTTTGTATATTCGCTGCTAGGCATTGCGATAGCCAACATAAAATAAACAGAAATATTCCAAATATCATACTTAAACGTTTTAAATTCAACCCAAAAGCCATATATCTTTATATTTGTAGTGTATGTTATATGCCTACAAAGTATTTGAGTTCAAATTCTTGCCAGTATTAAATACTCTCGAAAATAATCTATAATTAAATGCATTGTTCTTCGACAGCCTTATTGCTCTCATGAATCACAAGTTTATAAGCATACCTATACATTGATTGGTTTCTGAATCGAGCTGCAATTGTTGCCCTTTCGCTTCAATTAAACGCTCTTCCAGATCGTTTAAGAGCCCATTAGTTGAAGTACTTCCCGTGGGCCTCTCATCTGCGGATCGTTGACGATGATCAAGTGGCGATCACTTGACGGACAGCCAGCGATTCCATTTCCCGTTTCAATTTGCAGCTCAGTCCAGCGAACGCGCGAAGAATAAATTCGCAATTGCGTTCAAAAGAGGGGTTTTTAATGGGCGCACCTGCGAGGGGGGTTTCGGAAGGGGGCGGTGCGATACCGCGTCACTGACGTCGACGCCCGGCGGCCTACTCACCCACTCTCCGCGATGCCGATGCCGAAAAGAATCGAATTCGAATCCGAAACGGGCCAATTATAATTATTGTATATTTGTACTAGTTCGGGCAGGTCAGGGGCGTGCGGAGGGGGGGCCAATGTAAAAATTGTTAATTTTCTCAGTTGCGCGCCATTGTTTTCCCATTTGTTTCATACACTTTTGCTCCTTTCTTTTTTTGCCGACCCAGCAATGAAGCGGATTGTATAGATACATTCGGATTCAGATTCAGCTACGGATACAGATGATGCAGCTGCAGATACAGAATCTATTTTGGTTTTTAATCTGGCAGCCTTTTATTATAAATAGTTGGGCTGCCTAGATAAACAAGCTGCCGCCGCCACTGCCTCTGCCGCTGCCTCTGCCGTCGCCTCTGCCGACGCCTCTGTCGGCGCATCTACGGGCAAAATTCATTACTAATTCATGTCCAATTTCCAACGCCCGGGGCACGCACAAAAACCGCAAAAGGTAATCAAAAATGCGCACCCCGCCCAAAAATGAATGAAAAAACAGCTAAATGGAAATTATCAAATGTCAGCACTTGCCAGGAGAATTATGAAAAGCTAGGTGGTTGGCTGGGAAATATGTAAAGTTTATTTAGCGAATTAAGTCGTATGGATTTCCCAGTGCTACATGCTGTTTTTGGGCATCATAAATCATACTATTAATGTGTATCCCTTAATTGGAAAATTTTGTGAGCACTTTTAATTGCAATTTTAAGTAGTAGGTATAATTATCATTGGTCAACCATCAGTTTTTCTGTATTAAACTAGTTATTGGGCTTTTTTGAAGATTTTTTGGTTAGTTCTTTAGAATGCAATTTTAGAATTGCCTGTTGAACAATTTAGTACGAATAGTCCTTGAAATTTTTCCCTACATAATATTTTTGCCCATTGTAATAGCAACTCAGTAGATTGCTTCATCATCAATTTGCACATAAATGGAAATTATCAAATGTCAGCACTTGCCAGGAGAATTATGAAAAGCTAGGTGGTTTGCTGGGAAATATGTAAAGTTCATTTAGCGAATTAAGTCGTATGGATTTCCCAGTGTTATACGTGCTGTTTTCGGGCATCATAAATCATACAATTAATGTGTATCCCTTAATTGGAAATTTTGTGAGCACTTTTAGTTGCAATTTTAAGTAGTAGGTATAATTATCAGTGGGTAACCATTAGTTTTTCTGTATTAAAAATAGGTTTTTAGCATTATCTAGAATTTCCCGTTGAACCATTTAGTACGAATAGTAAGCCCTTAGAAGCCCTTACCTAATATTTTTGCCTGTTTTAATAGCATCTCAGTAGATTGTTTCATCATCAATTTGCCGGGCGCACTCAACGCAAGCCACACAGCACTGACATGTAAGTACATCAATTAGTACTAAGTACGACATCAATCCGGCAAATAAAGTTGACCCAACTTGCTACACACTGTTAACATGTCAGCCTGACCGTCTGACCATCTGACCATCTGACCATCTAGACACTTGAAGTTTGCTTTGTGCAAACATTATACATTTATGTGCTTACGCTGCGTATACGTTACGTTTGGGGCAAATCCGTGTAATCGCCATGTAGCTGTCTCCGTTGATTGCGCATACGCCACGTGTGACTGGCCATAGCCGTTAATGGCCATTAAGCAGAACGCTCTCTAGCCAAAGCCAAAGCGAAAGCCGTAGTAAACTTGCCCATTAAGAGCCCGACAATTAAGTTGAAACTTTCATGTTCTTGGCGGGTCCCCGAACAGCTGGTGAAGACTCCCAGGAGTTGGGGGATACTTACCTCAATCAAAGTGACTATTTAAATGGTCCCCGCCACCTTTGGCTGTCCCACCTTTAACTTTGAATTGAACAATAAGGACGATCTGTGATGCTCGCTTTAAAATTTTTATTTGAAGTAAGTAATATTTTCTGACAGTAACAAGATAAATTTTCCATTCCCCCTTAGGCGATTACTTAAAAAAAATAATTACGTTTTTTCCTTGGTAAAAGAATTTGATTTTCGTTTTTACGTTCTATAAAGTTTTTAGTTTTTCTTATAAGTTTTGCTGCATGTGTTTACACAATAATCGTAATATTCGACGTTGCCATATAATCATAATAATAACAATCGGAATCGGAATAATAATTATGATAAATAACGGTAAATAGAGTAGTACAAACGAACTGAAAGTCGAGTCAAGGTAAATGGGAGAAAAAAATTAGTTTGTTTATTTTTTAGCATTTGTTTCTCTTCGTTTTTTTGTAAAATATACGACCTTTGCCTTAATAGCTGTTTTCGTTATATTTTCGGTTTTTCGGTTTATCGGTTGTTCGGCCTTTGAATTCATCTTGACTTTATACATTTCGTTTTGTTCCTAGCAAGGAAATCAGATTCAAGTTCGCTAAAGAATATCACTAAAAATGTTATTAATTTCCTGCTGCTATCATCTGGTTTTAAGTTTATTCCGCATTATCAGACATATCGCTTGGATATCTGTGTATCTGCCATGCAATAGTTTATTATTATTTCTATTTTGCCGGTCGACTCGTTACTCGTTATTGCACAGTGTGTATATAAGTTATGTATATATTTATTATCGTATATTTAATCATATATATAATTACCCATATATATATATATGTATATAATGCATGTATAAGTATGTAAAATATTGCTTGTGAAACGTTTAACTTGACATTCGTGTGGTTTGTCAACGGCGGTGGAAAGAAACTCATCTTCGACTTCCATCGGTCGTGTGCTGCTTTTTCTCCGGAAAAACCTGTTCTCACCGGCCCATTGTAAATTAATATAAATATTTTATAATTTTCGTATTCGTTTTGTCGGCTATTACAATTGACTTGATTCGTTTCAAACCCATCCAATTCGATCCACAAAAAAAATTCCTTGCTCTAACTTACTGTTTTTCTTTTTTTTCGTTTTTTAGCATTTTTCTTATTGTTGTTTTTTGTTTTTGTTTTTTGTTACTTAAGACCCGTTATGTTTTGGTGTTAACAAACTTATTCGGTACTCCTCGTTTTGTCAGTGTGTGAGTGGGTATGCGCGTGTGTGTGTGGGTGTGTGGGTGTGTCTTGTGGAGTGGTGTGCGTGATTCACTTAGTGTTATTTACAGTTTGATTTCCTTATTTCCGCCTCAGCTGTTACGCATCTCCTTACAAAAAAAAACCAAGTCAACGGGAAAATTGCGTTGAGTTTTCCTCGTCACCTCCAATTTATCTGTCACACAATTGTTTAGTTAATATTATTTATAAGTGTTTTTGTTTTTCGATTCGTTTCGTTTTTTCTCAATTTCTTTTAACTACTAGACTACAGACACATTTGTTTTGTCAGCTATATCACTTTCGAATTATTTAATTATTGATTAAGTTTTCGCATTACGTTTATTGTTAATATACTCGTACAAGTGTGTGTGTGTTTATGTGTGTAAGGGTGTGTGGGCGTGTCAGTTTGCATATGTGTGTGTATCATATCTTTCAGTTTTTTCTTCGAAGAATTTCAGTGAGGTTTATAGAAGCGTTTTGTATTCGTTTTTGGTTTTGGTTTCGTTATAGTTCCTTAACTTGCTTTCGATTGCTGTGCTTACTATATAGAGTATATATAAGTTTAGGCATATATGTGTATATACACATACATATGGCTATGTGTGTGCGTGTGGGTGTGTGTGTGTTTGTGTCGATGTTTGGGTTGCATGGCATTATTCTTAAATTTTTATCGTGTTTATTCTTTTAGTTCGGTGCTTAAATACATGGAAAGCATAGGAAAAGATAAACGTAAATCGGTCAATTGGGAATGTTCTCAAAGAAGGCAAAGCAGGCGAAATTATAAGAAGAATTACCACTACATACATAGGCACTATATAGACATAGATATACAGTTGTGTGTTTTCGGGTGAGTGTTTATGTCTTCGGGGAGGCCAAGATCTCCCCTATCTAGATTACACAAAGTCTACTGAAGGGGGCGTGAGAAAGCGGGGGATTCGTATTTATAGATAGTCATCGGAATAGTAAAACGGTTGACTGGTTTATTGTAAAATCAATGCAATAATAAAGCTGAACCGCATATAGAATAGAAATTAAATCGTATGATGGATTTGTTTCATTGTTATATATATATATATATCCTAACTGCTCCAACTTCCTTGTTCAGCTGCTTCTCGAGGACCTGGATATACATCTGTGTGTATAAATATATATGTTCATGTTCTGGCTGTTGATGTGGCTCTGGTTGTAGCTGTGCGTTCTTTGATTAGTTTATCATTTATTAATGGCTCGATTTCGCAGCTATTTCTGGATTTCTGGGTTTCTGGGCACTGTTTCAAGACCTTCGGATCGCCTCCTGCTCATCCTGCTCCGCCTATTGTCAATATGTTCGTGTTGTTCTTGTTGTTTTTGTAAATATGGTTTGGTTATTGTTGTTGGGAACGTATAACGCTTAACGGAAAACAAGGCAAAGCAGGAAATACAGATACAGAGAAAGGGAAAGAGATAGTGATAGTGAGGTAGAAAGAGAGATAGAGAGAGAGCAAACGAAAGCAAACACTTTTTCTGCGCCTGTTGGCTATGCAATACTTTTTGCCATCGCTGCTGTTTGGATTCTATCAAACACCCATCTGCAGATTCAATCTCTTTTCGAAGGGAACCGCTAAAGCAGTCATCAGTGTGCGTTTCATGACTGTAAGGCAGCTTGTTGGTACAAAAGATGGACTACAAAATCAAGGTTTGCTGGGCTGCTGTACTGAGACTGACTTAGAAATCTTCTGTCCTCCTCAAATGAAGGCCCTACACACTTGTGATGGAAGCCACAATCTCAAGAAGAATCGAATGTTAAGATATCGAAATATCACTAATAATAATATAGAGCAAATTATATTATTGAAATTAAATGTAATTAACCGGTTTTCTAAGAAACCTAAAATAAAAGTTCCAAATTAACTTTTTTTAGGTAAGCTTCTGGTTTATACTTACGAGAACTTAAGTCAGCGGTACTGCCGAAATTGGAAACATGAAATCAACAAAGGCACTAATATAAAGAGGCGTATCATGTGATATATCAAAGTCAATATTGATAGCTAAATCTATCGTCGAAGGTCTTATCGAATGTCGCTTACAATGCCATTTATTTTCGATATTTGAATATTGCCATTTCTACATAGAAGAGAGAAAAAATGAAAGTACAGGGGAGAAGGTTATCCAAGTTTTCATAAGTTTACCATAATCAAGGGGTTTAAGCCTGCTAGTGGTTACTTTAGCGACCCCCCCCCCCTTTTGGCCAGCTGACCCCTGCTGTTTGACCCCCTCTAAACTCTGAACTGTAGACTCTGTTTGTCCTGTCTGCGGCCACTTCTCGGATTCATACATGTATCTATATGTATTTATATATTTAGTGTGGGTAAAGTGGCTGCTGTTGGCTGTCGTGAGTGGAATTAGCTGACTTGGATCGAGTTTAGATAACTCGCCTTATCATTAGCTTTTGCTTCGAAGGCTGCGCAATTGATTCGTAGGCTTAGTTCGGCTCTAAATATATCGTTTAATTGTACAGTATAATTATGCTGATTTATTCGTAGGTTTAATTAGTTTACTCGTAATTGGTGTATGCTTCAAAAATTGATTTGCGCCTTCCCGCCTTCCGATTTAATTTAAAATTAGTATAAGTTTATTCATTTTTCGCCTTTTTTGGTTTTTCCATTACTCCTATGAACTGCGCTCTGACTACGCCATGATTTCCTATATATTTATATTTTGGTGTATATTTAAAAATTAATTTCATTTTCGATTCGTGTTCGTTATCGGTTCGTTTATTTGGTTTTCCATCTCGTTTAGTTATACTTTATGCATATATTAAAAAATTATTATCATCTTCAGTGTCGCAAGCGACGCGCGGAGAATCGAGAATCGGGAATTGAGAATTGAGAAAAGCGTAGAGAGAAGAGAACGTGAAGAGTGAAGAAGCGAATGCAAACGATGGGGAGGGGCGTGGCACCGTGGCCGCCTCCCCCTTCCCACTAACTTTCTTTTACTTTTACTTTTCGGATTATTTTTTAGCGGGTTTTGATCAAATTTCAGTATCAGTATCGGATTTCATTTTTATTGCGCGCTTGGTTTCTGTGGAATTGGATTTGGGTCTGTTATTGGTAAACGGCCATTGTTTATCGGTTTAACCACCACCTAAACTTAACGCCTGAACTATACGTGGATCAGCTTTACTACCCTCACGAAATTCTTCTAATGTTAATTTGCCATCGTGGTTTTTATCCATTTGGTCGAAGATCTTGTCCACTCGTTTCTGCGGCGTGTTCTCGTCCTCCGACTGCGGCTGCTGTCCCTGTTTTTTAGAGGGGTTAAAAATAATTCAGATTAGAGTATACATTTTGTAATATAAGGTAAGGAATAAAGGTCTTTTCTCCAGCTCACTTACCACCATCTGATAGATCGCGTCAACTATGTTGTACATCTCCTCCCGCGTTATGTAGCCATCGTTGTCCACATCGTACAGACGGAAGGCCCCTGTGGTCGAGGCATAAATAAAAGTGGCAAAGAACAGTAAAATTACTTATCGATTGTTGGGCTTTGCTAGAGATGTTTTAAGGTCTTTTCGGAAAACATTCCACCACTTACACTGCAGTTTTTCGTCCAGGTTGCCCTTCGATGTGACGGATAAGGCGCGTATGAACTCCTCAAACTCGATGGAGCCATCCTGGGGACCCATTAAACGGAAACGGAAACGGCGGTAGGGCGAGAGAGAGAAGAAAGGGGGGGGGGGGGGGGGAGAAAGCACGCACACACAGAGGGAGACACACACGCGCGGCGAGACAAAGAAAGCAAATCAGTGCAGACCTCAGACAGTTGACATTTTGTGGTGGTCGGGTGGCAGAAGGGGGCGGGCCACGCCCATGGGCCATAAATAATAAAAACGAAAAACAACAAAAGCACCCAAAATTTATGATCTCCCATCCCATAAACTGGACGGCGGCGGTGAGAGCAGGACATTAACCTGCTGAAATCAGTTTATTTGTGGCCGTCTCAAATTGTCTGCCAACGTCAGCACAACCACATGAAGTTTAACCCAACTCTTTTCTTGGAAAAAACTAAAAACAAAACAAAATTAACATAAACAAACTATGAATACTTAAGTAAATATCCATTTTATTGTATTTCGTCTTTCAAAAATGTTTTCTAGCTAAACAGAACATTTTCGGCCGTATTGTTGAGATAAACCAACTATTAAACAAATATTTTCTTGCTTTTTAGAAACGATGTTTTAGTTTACACAACAAATTGTATACAAATTTACGGAGGCAAGCTTTTAAAAGTTTAGTTGCAGCTCACACAAAATATCCATTTCTAGCGCCCAGTGGCTAATAAAATAAAATATATTTCATTATTGAAGACTATATATTTTCAAAGGTGGGTAATCTTAACATTGTAAATTGTTTGAACTGGCTGTTTTATATGGCAGAATGGAAACTATCCATTTTCATTCGAAGGTGGCTAATCATTGTAAATTGTTTGAACTGGCTGTTTTATATGGCAGAATGGAAATTAGCCATTTTCATTTTGGAAAAAACCATTTCCCACTGGCCTTTGGCGGATCCAGAAATTTGTTGTAGGGGGATATTAAAAATATTTGTTGAGTAGATATCAAAATTTTTAAAATAAAACTCGTATAACATATATTTTCTTAACCCGAGAGGGGGGATCTATCCTTCATGTGCCCCGTGGATCCGAACATGCCATTGGCCAATAAAATGAAATACATTTAGTTATTGAAGACTATATATTTCTATTGGTTGGTAATCTTAACAATGTAATTTGTTTAATCTGACTATTTTATGGATTGGGGAATGGAAATCAATGTGTAGGGGCGTGGCCAGCCCCTTTCTTTGGCAGAGGGCGGTTCAAATACTGGGCATACTCACATTGTTCTCATCGAAGACACGAAAGACGAGCGATGCGAATTTACTGGGATCGCCTTGTGGAAAGAATTGTTTGTAGATTTTGATGAAGCCCTGGAGAAAGCAGGAAAGGGAGAAAGCGGGAGAGAGGGGGGGGGGGGCGGTACAGAAGACAAATGCAGATGAATCAATTAGGGGCGTGGCACATATGTCGGCGGAGCTGGGTTCGTGTTTGAATAATGCGCGCATTAATAAACTTCATTATCAACAAACAGCCGACGACGACAGCAGCAACATCAACATCTACAAAGGCAATGTCATTAGCAGTCGGGGTCGTCAACACATTTGGTCACCCCCCCCCCCCCCCTTTGTGTCTTCCGGAAGGGGGGGGGGTTGTGTAGGAGCCCAGGAGGACTCCAAGTCTGATGTGGCTGCTGTCGTGGAATTAGCAAACATAAATCGCGAGGGGAGTTGGGTGACAGCGGAAAATTAACTTAATTAACCGTTTGACTTAAATGAATTGGCCACGCTCAGGTGGAGCGCACACACACATAGCAGGCACTTAAGGACTTAAAGTCCATATATCCATATATCCATATACATCCTCGTGTATCCTCATATATCCTCATCCACACTCGATACTTACTTGCTCTGTGAGCAGGCCGTTGGGACAGTCTTTCAGGAATCCTTTGTGCCTGTCGAAATGCCGAAAATATGGTTGGCCAAAAAAGAATTGATACATATTCGGTTAATTCGCAGACACTTTTGCCAGCCCACGCCCACTCACCATTGACGTATTTCTTTCTCTGTGACTGCAAATGGAAATAAACAGAAAATCGAAGTGGATTAAATTTTTATGCGGTATTTGAAATATTTACAAGGTGCGAGTGAGTTATTTTGAGGTGGTATGGGGGCGGGAATTATGGTAAAATGTTCAGTTGAGCACTAGCTCATGTGGGCTGTGTTGCCATTTAAATGGTACAGTGCGTTTCAAAGTTGCCAACCGGCTGACAATAACAATGGCTTATTTTGAGGATTGTTTATTTACACAAGAGCTGACATTAAGTCCATGGAATAGCAAAGGCCTACTGACGATGGATGGGTCTTTGTAAATGGCAAATTCTGTCCCAATCTGTCCCTGGTATAAACTAAATTATGTCTTTTAACGGCTAGAATCAATATTGTTCATTTTCTATGAATGAACTTATATAGATCTAATTTGAATATACTTTAGTAAATAACGCTTGAACAAGTTATCTAGCATTAGTGCCCATAAATCATGGCAACCTATGGGATGTCTGTCTATAATTTCATCAAATGTTTAGTTGGTCGAATTTCAAGCATGAGTCACTTAGTCATTAGAATGAAAATGTAGCTAATTGGAAATGTTAGTAATCAATTTAAATTCTGTAGAATTCGGGTTTTGTTAAGTTATACATTTAATCCCGACAATTATCCATTGTTAACAGCTTGATACATTATTAAAGACCAGCCCCTAAAAGGGTTTTTGGAAAATAATTGTAGCTCGAGGGTTTACACTCAACATAGTTGGCACTGTTGGCTTCTAAATCAATTTGGCCTCTGCTGCACAACTAATGAAATCACCGATGATAAATTATTCATATATTATTGATTGGCGTTCGGCAAGGGGAGGTTGGGTTGGGGAAACCCCTTTCCATGGGGCAGGGGGCAGGAATATTCCCGAAATGACCTCTTCATTATCCATTTCTATCTACTCCCGCTCCACTCGCATATGCAAATGTTGAACTCATTCGGTTCCAGTCCTGAATTATCTTTCATTGTCTTTCGACCACGCCCTGGGCTTCAT
Organism: Drosophila subpulchrella; assembly: GCF_014743375.2. Classification (NCBI taxonomy): domain Eukaryota; kingdom Metazoa; phylum Arthropoda; class Insecta; order Diptera; family Drosophilidae; genus Drosophila; species Drosophila subpulchrella. The sequence continues at coordinate 5,278,336 of NC_050613.1, forward strand.
CTGGACCTCCTCCGCCGCCGCTTTCTCCGCCTACCCCCCGTCACTTTCTCCACGCCATTCATGCATATAGAAATTTTCTTTGTTTTGCTGGCATAAAATGTTCTGTTTTCTTTTTTCATTTTGTTTGGCCATTGCCGTTGGCCTAATGGCCGTTTACCAAACGTTTAAACGCTGCTCCCCCTTGGGAGGGCCACGACCCCCGCCCGCGCCCCTGCTCCTGCTCCGGCGACTGCCCATGTCCAACCTGGCCATATCCTGATCCCAGGTCCTGGACTGACTCCTCGGCGTGTGAATGGCGCACATGTTCCCTGGCCAGGAGCAGCCGGAGCAGCAGGCAATGGGAAAAAATGAAAATGAAAACATAAATTCACGCAAAATTACACACATTGGAATTGCTTTTGAGGGGGTGCTGCGTGGTCAATGGCCGGCAATTTGGGTGTCGGAAAAAGGGAGAAGGGGGTGGCATGACCAAGGGGCCAGTAACACCCCCAAGGGAACTGAAGAATTGGAACCGGAGCTGGAGACCGGCTATTGACTCGATGGCTGCCAGTTATCTGCAGCGGCCACTCGCATTATTCATGGCGCTGTGGTTCATATATCATCTAGCGTCCCATCCACATACACTGGGGAAAATGCACTGAAAGATGGTTACACCTATTTATGAGCTTTCTACCCTGCGGTACAATCATCCGTAATTCATCACAAGCTCACCAAAAAAACTTCGCTGTTATTGATAAGTCATGCATTAATTTGCATACAAATGACTGATGACATTATCATGGCTGTCATGCATGACAAATCCATCAACTTTTAATCGACATGTCATCGACAAAAACAGCGTTTTGTCATCAACATTTTATCGAATTGTTATCGAAATTAAGTCACCATTTCTTTGAAGATATACAATTAGAGAGAGGAAGAGTAGGTTAACCGAAATATGCTTTGATTTCGTGCCAAGCCCTTTGAAAGATGAAATGTATGGCATACTTTTAGCCAGAAGAATAATTTGCAAAAGTCCCAATAGTTTTTAAATGTGGTTCACAATTACTTTAAGATTCTGCCAGGTAGAATTTTTGTTTTAAAATATTAATAATCCAGTTTTCTGTTTAATTCTTAAGGTAATGCGTAGTTATAATTGTTTTCCCAAGCGAAGTGAATTTCTTATTTTCTTAAAGTGCAAGCTCCAACGCATATTTTTCCCCCGTTCGGATATCATTTTTCATTTTGATTAGTCGACTGGCAAAGGAATCGCTGCCTCATTTGCTTTTTAATTAGCCGCAAAAGAAGGAGCGCTGCGTGGGCTCATACCCCGATCCATCCCCCATTCCGAGATCCATAGATCCATTATTTGCAGTCCTTATCCCGCGGGGGATGTCAATCGAATGGAGTCAACAATTGGCACAGCCAGCGCCAGGAGCAGAATTGATTGGTAATCGATAGCCTGGCTAAGGGACAGACAGACAGACAGGCAGACAGACCCTTCCTTTTTCGTATTATTGACGTGTGGCATGTAAAAATATAACAGCATTTACGGACAGCATTGTGTGTGCTTTTCAACCCCCCACTCCTGTTTTTTGTGTGTGTGCCTCTTGTTCGCCTGTATTGATTGTAAATAAAGCGCATATTGCTCATACGACTTGTTGCCATCAGTTCCACTTGCCTCGCCAGCAGCCCGAATTGCATTGTCATGCGAATGGCAAGAGTCACTCTGGCAGCTCAAGTTGAGATGGAAAAGATTGCGGATCAGCATCGAAGGATGTCACGATGGGGACAGGCCCACCTTTGGAAAGGACATGGGGGAGTATCCCCAATCGATTGATGACCGTGTATAACATATTCATTCCGCTGTGCGCAATTGTCGGTGGCATTTTGAGGAATCCATGGTACCGGCGGCTTTCCTGTTTCCCCCCGTTTTTCACCGTACATTGTCAACTGTCACCGTACAAATATTTTAAATACCAATTTCATGATGGCTGAACTGATAGTGTTTTATAAATTCCATTTATCATATTTTCTGCCTTTCAATTGCACTGTCTTTTCATATTTATTTCATTGGGCAGGGCTAAATAAAATATGCATCCAATTGCCATCCAATTGTATATGCAATGAAACAAAAAATAATTATAATTATTTAATGCTGGTGGTATCGCTGTCTTTTCAAATCTCTTTGATTGTGTTTTCCGCTAATCATGGTTTATTCTATTGTCTGATTCAATTAATTGTTCAACATTTGACAATTCAATAGACTTGCAGTCATAATGCGTACACAAAGCAGCCAAAAATCAACAGAATTATAATTAAAATGTTAGTTCTTTATAAAAATGAAAATAGGATGCATTGAACAAACTCACTTGAATTAGGTTTATGAAGCCTCATTAAGTAAAATTCAGAGTAGTATTTTAAAGTCAATAAACATAGCACAACTTCGGAGTATTTTTTTTATCAATAAATAACTGGAAAAGAGACAAATGACTTGATTTCATGAAGATATCAAAAATTTGACTGCTTTTCTAAGCCAAATTGTAGGCTCTATTTAATTTTTCAGTAGCCGAGCCTTAAGTATTCCCAACATTCGAAGATTAAAACCAAGAAACAAACAATCATTTTACACAGAAAAAAGCCACTTTGCCTAAAATAATACAAAAAATAAATTCAAAATACCTTATATTCCTTGATATAGCAAAACTCGTAAAAAGATCAAAAACAAATCTTTTTCGTTAAGATCAGGAAATTTGTTTATTCCGACAGTTTTACAAAAGGAGTTGGTACACAGAGAAAACTATCTAAGAACATTGTTCTTAAATTGAGAACATTCGTTCTTGAATTGAGAACATTGTTCTTAAAAACCGTGTAAGTACATTTAGGTATCAATATAAGAACCAAATGGTGAGAAGAGAAAAGTTAAATTGAGTTTATTTAACAACTTTTTGATAAGAATACACTAAGAACTGAACTAATAATTTATTTGTACATACTATGTACTTAAATACCGCCAATTCAACTTAATTCGAGCAAATTAAAAACATTTTCAACTTAAAAATGTCGTTCTATTTTTAAGAACATTTTCAACTCAGATGAGAACGTGAGAATTTTCTCTGTGTATGTAAGACCATATTATCGGTATGAAAATTGAAAAACATTTTAATGTGGTGGATTCATCCAGAAAGTGATATGAATGGTTAGCTTAAGTTAGTCTCGTTATGAAATTTCCAATCAATCTACATATTTCTTTTTTTGTCAATCCTTAAAATTTATTAATTAAATATTTCGATTAGGTGATATTGTTTTCTTGTCACATTTGAAAAGAAAAGAAAAGAAGGTTATAGGCTAAATTTCGTATTATCGTCCTTAAATGAACCTGTTTTTGAGAACTAAAAGTGGCCTGTTTAGATAAAAGGTTTAATTTCACAGTTGGCAGCTTGATAAATTTTTATTTGAATATTGAATATATTGAAAAGCAGACTATGCGAATGGTATAGTTATTTCACTTCAGTTTCGTGGTTGGCATGTTAACTTTCATCAATAACCATGTTAGAATTTTAATTTCGTTTAAAAAATCATAGAATTTTTGGAAAAACAGAAGAAGTAATGGTCAAAATATTAAAGTTCGTATCGCCTGGATCTCGTTAAATATTCGCAATTTGCATTTAAATTAATGAAAAAACTAAATAAAAACAATCATCAAAATGTGTCCTGCTTTTTAACTTGGCTAAGGCATCGCTGGTCTGGGCCCTGAAACAAGCCTCCATGAGTGAGTGTGTGGCCTAAACGCACTGGGGAATTTGCATTTTCCATCCCTTGCCTAAACTAATCAAGTTTCTGGCTGTTTATTTATTTATTCCATTGTGGGCTAGTTTACTGCTGGAGAGGGTTTACACGACGGGGGGTGGGGTTAGTTTAATGTCCAATTGATTGGCATGTCAATGGACAGAACAAATATTGACCCATGCCGGCAGAAATTGTTCATACGACCCGTTGGCAATAAATTGAGTCCTCAGTTGATTCTTTCGTTTTGCTTGTACAAGCAAATCCCGGCCAAGCAGCAGCTGTTGCACACATACAATGGGCCTAAGGGGTGAAAACTGGGGGGGTAAAAATTGGGGAGTTTTGGAGGGTATTGCAGCTTTTGAGGGAAGGAGATTACAATTATTGAGTTGCATATTTAAGCAGCGCCCAATGAATTCCATTTCTAGCAGAGCCACCACCACCCGGCCAAGACAAACAACTCCAAGGAAAAGCCATTAAAAAACGGTGAAAACTTTGGCAGCAATCTGTCAACACTTTTCTTCGGCCCTCTCCTTTTTGGCCAGGTGCCCGCAAATGCCCAACGGTAATTATTTATACGCCCTGGCCTGCTGCGATATCCCCAACTCCCCCCTCGACCTCGGTGCGGACCACAGAATAAGAAAATACTGGGAGGAAAAAACGAAAGCAATTAGTCACAAAGTTTTGGGTTCGAAAAGTTCTGACTTGCATTTTTAAGGAGCATTTGGGCTCCAAAACAAAAAGAGGCAAGACCAGATTCAGCTAAGTAAATGTAATGTCCGGCTTGGCAGTAAAAGGAGCAGATGGAAAAGAATTTCCTGCAACAGATACAAAACAGAAAGGGGAAAAACGGGAGAGGGGGTCGTAAAATAAGGTTGTAACTAATAGTAACGGTTAACGCAACACATTGTATGCGCCACAACAACAGGTAACCACAAACGGTTGAGGTGAATGTAAAGGTAAAGGTAACTACCAACGGTAAAGGTAAAACGGAGCAACAAAGCATACAATTAGTGTTAGAATTGGTAGAGGGTAGAGGGAAGGCGTCGTTGAACCCAGGTCAATATAGCTCTATTAACATGAACTGAAAAGGCAGCTATAAAAGCACTACAGCTTGAGGGATGATATCGGAAATAACTAAAAAGGGTGGCTTTAAAAATCCAGATGCCGTTTGTCCCACACAAATATTAATAAATTAATAAAACCTTTTCACTGTTAAATATTAATTATTAACGACATCTACACTTTATACGTAAAATAAGTGAAAATAACACCCTCCTAACTTAAGGCCCAGGAGCTATAGCTACGCAGAGAAAATTATGACGTTCTCAAATCAAGTATTTGTATACTCAATTTGAGGATGTACTGAATTTAAGTAGAAAATTTGGAAAAAACTCCATATTGAGAAAAATTTAACTCATTTTGAGAAAAAAAAATTTTAATTGAGCGCGATGACTGCAGAGCTAAAAGACTATTTAAGTGAATTGGACATTCTTTCGGCCGTTCCGTACCTCGAAGGTAAGTTTTTTAATTTATATTGTATTTATAAAGTGCTAAGTATTGAGAAATAATAAACAAGCACTTCGAAAATGTTGCCAAGCATGTTCATCAATATATGTATATGTGTGATTGTAAGTGGCGTATAGCACGCGTCTAGTTTTTTTAGTTTATATGTACATACATATATGATTTTCAAATTGCTGTCAAATGTACATTTAATAACATTTTAACTTAATTGATACATGCTATCGTTTATGTGTATGCATGTTTTTGCTTTTATTAAGCGCATTTAAATATACATAACCACACATGCATGCACATATATTTTTAATATGCTAACAATAATGGTTTTTTCAGCCTCTTTGCTTTTCGCTAGACCAGACAGCTAAGGGAAAAAATATCATAACGTACTACGGGGAACACAAACTTAATTAAAAAATAATATGTATTAATATATATCTCTATTACAAAATAAAATGAAAAATTGAATATTTTACCCTTTTATCTCCCTTCTCAATTTGAGCGCTTGGCATTTCAAATAGTTCTTATGTGTAGGAAAATAAAATCAAGTTGTCTCGAAACCACACTATAAATAAATAAATAACATAAAAAAATAATAGCTCAAGTAGCAGGGGCTTATTTAACTACAAAAGTATACCAGAGGCAGTATTTAAATAAAAATATTGATTCAAAACTCAATAATTTAAAGTCTGTACTTTGCCATATCATTTCAATATTAAAGAGTCTTGAATTAAGATTTGTGGTATTATTTTTTTAACCAATTATTTCCAATACAACACTTTCGAAATTATTAATTTAATCGACGCCAAATCGATACTCTAAATTGTAGAGTTAATGTAAAAATTTTGCTTTCTTGACATGCATTATTTACTATAAATATATGCACATTGATCTTTGTTTATGACCAACAGCTTTGTGTTGAGGAAATACAAAAATATCACTGTTCAATTATACACTTGAGGAACCGGTCTAGCACTTTCATTATGGTGGGTGGTTGGGCAACAAAAAATGCACAAGCCCCACTGATTTTAGCCAAACTCAGTTCAAAAGAAGCAATAACTGCAGCTGTCAGTTTCAGCAACAATAACATGTCAATTTATAACAAAGTAGCAGCAAAAGTGGCTACAGGGAAAAGCAATAAAATTAAACCATAAATGTCAAGTGCCTCGCCAGATTTGAGACGCAGTCGGGATGGGGAACTGAATGAACCCAATGGCCGAAGGACTGGATCCTTCGCACTCCATTTATGCAGCGAACCTGAGCTGGCTAATCCCAAGTTCTCAATCGAATCGGGCTCAGATGTTCGCCGTCGGTCGGGCGACTTTATTGCCATTTGCCCTTGACGGATGAGTCAGTTGGCCTGATGAACAAGTTCGCTGGGAAAACACTTTTGAATTATGCATCTCTCTGGGTGGCAGATATGTACCACATACATATGGACGATGGGAGCGTTGGTGCCGCGGAAAATGTCTGCACCTTTCCGTTCTTTGATTGATGCTCGGCAAGCGAAAACAAAAACAAATCAAAATGGGAAAATTCCAATCGGGCAAAATGGGAAATGAGCTGGGGCAAAGGCGAAAGGCAATGGGAGCTGCCTCGCATAAATGCCCGGGCAAAACAAACAAATAAATAAGAAAATGGAATTATTACAGGGTAAATTGTGGATGGAAAAATAATAAAACAAGGTGGATGTGGAATTGATATAGTGTTTATTAAGGGAGCTCGAGTCGGGTCATAAGGGGATACGTGAGTGTAGGGAAGTTTAATGACCAAATGATCAATTTAAAATCTTGTGTTGCAAAATCAGGTGAATATATGATATATGTGATTTATATGATTGCAATGCGTAAACTCAAAAATGTCTAAGTGTGATAAAAATAACAAAAACTCAAGTTATTAAGGGCCTTAAATTTAAAAAATAAAATTTCAAGTGCTGTGGGGTGTTTCCGACTTCTTAAGAACGGTTTATGCGAAATAAAAATGTAAAAGAGTTAGTTACTTTGTTCAATTATCTTGTCTCTGAACGAAGGAATTTAGACATTTTTATAACAGTGCAGAAATACTAGTGTAAACAAATTTAGAAATCCTTCGTTTAGCGACCAAATATTTAGTTTTTTGTCACTAGAAATAAAAAGAGATCGAAACTTTCGATCCGAAATGGTTTCCACCGCAAAACCTTTTTCGGGAGTATCCCGAGATAATCGCTTATGAAGTTACAAGTTTGCTGCTTAGGTAACCAGAGGTATAAAGGTTGTATCGGCATGATTTTGTTGTCAGAGCATATAATCTCTTAGCAACATCTTATTATTTTCAATTCTAGACTTGTTTATAACCGAACTGATACCTATCAAGAAAAAATATCTGACATCTACTGAAACGCACTGAACCATTTGATTGGGAATGTTATAGTATCTTCGATTTACTTACAGTATGTGTCCGTTGTTAAGCGATCAATGGTATCCTGTTTCAACTTGGAGCTCTTTTTTCCCATGTTGTTGTTGTTGCGGCTCCCCTAGTTGCTGTTCTGTTTCTTGTTGTTGTTGCTGTTGTTGTTGTTGTTGTTGCACTTGACTGCTATTGCTTTTTAGTGGCAAACTTTTTCGTTGCGCAAGTTCGTTTTACTTTGCAATTTTTTGTTGTTGCTTTGGTTTTGGGTATTCAAAACTTTGCCATAAGTATTTTAATATGCTTTATAATTTCGCTATAAAAAAAATTAAATGCGAAGAAAGGAGAAAGTATGGAAGCATAGTTTACAAAATATTTCCTTATATTTAATCTATATATATAAACATGTATATCTATATTTATAGATTCCTTTTTTAATGTCTCAATATCTGAAGCAGACAGTTTATGAAAAGTTTGCCGCAGCTTTTCTCGACTGGAAAGTTTGCGAGCAGAGCTTAAAAGGAGTGTGAAGTGATCTTATCCGAAGGATGCTTCTAGCCGAGTTGAATTTTGTTTTGCCACTCGAAACTCATCCATCAAACTTATCGATAATACCCCATGTCCTGTTTTTTGATTAAAAACTATTTTCAGTTTTTTGGCGATGTTCAATTAGTGATTTTCCAGACAACCCAGTCGAACTATGGCCACCACGTCGATGATAATAACGAGGCCAGAGGCGTGGCGAACGGGGGGCGTGGCAGGGAAAGCACACAGCACCGATGGGGGGAGGGGGGAGGGGGTGGAAAGGCACAAGAATACACAGAGCGACACTTTTCAGGTCAACTCTCGACTCGAACTTTTCATGACAGTTGGCAACAAAAACCCGTGTAGCGGGGGCGGGCGAGGGGGCGTGGTCCGCTGCAGAGGAGGCAAACAAAAGCGCATAAAAAACTTAACCCTGTGTGTGCCAAAGGGGTGGATGTGGACTGTGGGCTGCGGGGGCGTTTCTCTGTGTTGCCTTCTGCGGTTGACGCGAATGGCATAAAAATAAGTTGCCATTGTTTTTTTTATTTTTTCCTCCCCCAGAGAAAACGGGGTGGGGAAAGGGGGAGGGGGGGGGGGGGGGTTGGGGCAGTATGCAATGAAATAAATTCTGTTAATTCCAGAAGCAGTCCCACCGAGATGTCGCATGCAAAACGCTCGCATCAAGTGCAGGAACAGAATCAAAAACATTCAATCCCCGAGGGCAAGTCAGGAGCTGCAGAACGCGACGGAACTGCACTTCATCGGCAGCAATCCGAGCTCATCCCTCCCCGGGAACTCGAAACTCAATTTGTGGTTCGAACAAGTGGGGAATCCGGGCGAACCAAAAGTAACTTGCAGAAACGGAGTTTGATCGTGAAATCTTATACCATCTCACTCTCAGCTCGAGTGCTTTAACTTGCTATTAAACTCTACTTTTGCAGTTTCTCTTCAACAGTTGGGAAAGTGACAAAAAAAATGTTATTCAATTAAAGCATTTCAATTACGGAGCTTAACGATTATAACTTTTATGGATATCAGTTATTTTAAGCCCTTATTTTTTATTTTTGTTATAAAAGTTTCAAGCAATTTTTTTTTTTAATTTGTATAGAAAATGTCTTTACTAACAATAATTTTTATTTTCATTTTAAAAGTCTCTCACAACAGTTATCAAGAACTCTTCAAAATAAAAATCTTTCAAGGACTTTTATTTATTCAAACTAGAAGTGAAAATCACTCAACGACTTTTATAGATTAAATACAAAATAAGATACTTTCCAAAACCAAAAAAATTTCTTTAGAAAACATGTCGAAAGCCGCATATATTTCTAACCGAAGAAATACTGTTGCTCTGAGAAACAGAAAGTCTTTTATTTACTGCTGCAAAGACATTTATTTGTCAGGCTATAAGTTAAGACTTAAAGAAAATGTCCTGGATTTTGATCCGTTCACCTTTATTTAAGGAATAATGGTCTAAAGACGGCAATACATGGCCACATATGTATACTTAAGTAAGTGACTAAAATAACAGTCGATATGGACTTAACCCCATTTGGCTGATGAGAGCAAAGAAAAAGCGGGTAATTCAGAACAAACAAATCCAAATGATCCCTATATTTACATAATTTTATTTTATCTGGTTTTTCTTTCTGTTTTATTAAAATGTTTATTTTACCTTAAGTATCAATCAAATAAATGGTAATTGTTTAGAAAGTTACCGAAATTAATAGTACCATTTCCTGGTACCACAAAATATTTGCACGTTCTTTCGGGGGAACTCATTGCCTACTTTCCTTTACATTAGCTATTTTATTTTAATTCTGTTAGCTCTATCAAGCTTTTCTGATGTGAACCCCTTTTGAACAAGGAATTTTGCATAGTATTCTACTACAATAAATATAATTCCTGAAGATCTAAGGTATTTTGCTTTTAATAAGCCCGTTTATTATATGACATTATGCACATGATTCTTTTATAATAAATGGAATTCTGAATATTTATAAGGTCCCCTAACGTTTGAAAAGCCCGTTTATTATATGACATTATGCACATAATTCTTTTATAATAAATGGAATTCTGAATACTTTATAAGCTTCCCTAATGTTTGGAAAGTTGGCGATATCACTAATGGGTACAATTTCTTGACGCAAGATGTTTTTTAAATACCCTCTCTTAACAGCATTCTCTAGGCTCCTCTTATGCCTTCCTGCTAATCACCGATTTTAACCAACCCTGTTATTACGGGAAAATACAATAGATAGAGTTCTTTTAAATCTTAGGTATTTTTGCCCTTGAACAACCGTTATAAACAGTTCTTTAGGATCCGACAAGGTCCCCCAATGTCTTCGTATTAAGAACTGCAAGTGTCTCCAATACCATTCAGGGATCAGCAAGTCACCTGCTTTCGCTTTTAATGAACTCTTTATTATATGACCAATTTGCACATAATTCATTATTAATAAATGAAGTTCTGAATACTTTATAAGCTCCCCTAATGTTTGGAAAATTGGCGATATCAAAAATAGGTACCATTTCTTGGTAACGCAAGATGTTTTTAAAAAAACATAGTTCCCTAAAATCTTAGGTATCTGGCCCTTGAACAACCGTTATAAACAGTTCTTTAGGATCCAACAAGGTCCCCCAATGTCTTCGTAGGTCCCCCAGTGTCTCCAATACCATTCAGGGATCAGCAAGTATGTGGAATGACTTGGGTAATGGGGTCACCTGCTTTCGCTTTTAATGAACTCTTTTGCCGTAAGGGTGGGCGCAATTATGTAAGGCCCAGCTGCCTGCAGAGAGGCCCTCCAATATCTTCGCTCAAGTCGGGTGGAACTCTTGTTGCTTTTGACTTTGTTTGTTTACAAAACTGTCGCACTCACACACCGAACACGAAAACACACCGAGGCAGACACCCACACCCACACACGCCCTCTCTTTCTAATTCACTATCTCCACACTGCTCGCTCCACGAGCCATTGGCATTTACTAACTAAACACGGCTCTTCGTGTCCGTGTGTGTGTGTGTGTGAGTGTGTGTGTGTTATCATGTCAGGTGTGCTGCTGCGTGTGTGTGCGTTTGTCGCAGTGTTTCAGTTTCATTCTGTGTTGCCTTTTGCAACGAGCGACGAGCTGAAATTTGTTCACACTAAAAATATTTTTACGTTTATTTCGTTCACAGCTGGCTGCTAATGCAGTGCCAACGAGCGAGACGGCACTAGGCAGACAGGGATGCAGATAGAGGCCCTTGCTATCTCTGCCCCCCCCCCCCCCCTTAATTTTGCTCTCCCTCTCTCTCTCTGGCCCAAAAAAGTCCTGGCTTGTAACTCGACTCGTTTTTCGTCTGAGTGTGTCTTCCCCTCTCTCTCTCCTTGTTTGTGTGTGTGTGTGGGTGTGCTTATTTTTTATGCTGCCTGCTGCAGTTGTTGTTTTTGCCGTTGTTGTCTCTCAGCCTCTCTCTTCGGCCCCACCCCCTCCAGCCACCCACCGCCTTTATCCTTCAGTTGCGTGTTCATCTCGCGTTTAGCCCGCGAGCATGCAACACTTTTCTCGCACTCATCTACACTCGCCAGCAAGAGTGCGGGCGGAAAGGGGGTTCGGAACGCGGTGAACGGAACGGAGCTACGCGCAAAGTTATTCAAATGAAATGGATTGTAAACGATACCCGAAAGCTGGCTTACACCGAAAAAAAATCATTTCGATTTCGATATGAGCATGGAAACCGATTTATTTAATCGTTTTTAACACTTGGCAGCAAGAAATCCTTAGTTTTTTCTTTGAATTACGCTTCAGTTTGCTAACAACTATTTTCTTAAGTCTTAAAGCCCCGATAAACAGTATATCTATGTAAATAGTTTACACTTTCCTCTGAATTTTAAGAATCAATGCTGAGCCCAAGTCCAGGTATCTAGGTATCTGATTCCAGTCAGCTCCAAATAAGTATTTCTTCAAGACTTACAACTGGTTATGACTATAGTCATAGCTATACACAGAGAAAACTATATAAGAACATTGTTCTTGAATTGAGAACATTGTTCTTGAATTGAGAACATTGTTCTTGAATTGAGAACATTCGTTCTTAAAAACCGTGTAAGTACATTTTGCTATCAATATAAGAACGAAATGGTGAGAAGAGAAAAGTTAAGTTGAGTTTATTTAACAACTTTTTGATAAGTATACACTAAGGACTGAACTAATAGTTTACTTGTGCATACAATGTACTTAAATACCGCCAATTCAACTTGATTCGATCAAAATAAAAACATTTTCAACTTAAAAATGTCGTTCTGTTTTTAAGAACATTTTTAACTCAGTTGAGAACGTCAGAATTTTCTCTGTGTAGTTATAAATTATTTCGATTACAGGCAAAGAATTTACTTATTCAATATTTTTCCTACATTTTTAAGAATTGATCGAGGGCTAGATTAGTTCCAGAAATGAATTTGTCGGCTTTTAAATTTTGTGGATTTGAAAGAATATTTCTTGTTGCTGCTTTTGAAATCTGAACAAAGGCCTCAAATACTTGGATACTGAATGGCTGACATCCCAGCAAACTGAAGATACATTTTCGCCGTGTAAAAATGTAAATGCAGACCGAGTTGGCCAGAAGAAAGAGGGGTCGTTCCGAAGACGCGGAGCCCGCAGAGGCGGCGCCGTCACCCCGCATCACCAGCGGAGGTGGTAAATTAATTTTTACATCCACTGCCAACCGAACGGATGAAGGACAAAACCGCCCCGGCGAATATGAAGCCGAAGACTCGATGCAAACAATGCACAACTAGAGGATTCGAGGACTTCGAGGAGCCGCGAAGGACGAGGAGGATGGCTGGTGGATTGCAATCAACTTGGCGGGGGATTGCCTAAATGTCAGTGCCTACCTTAAGGCGATTGGATTAGGCCAGCTCAGAGCGGGGCGGAGCGGCCGGGGGCAAAACTCATCTCGGCAATGGAAATTCCTCAGAGCATTTAATGTGGAATTCCTCGGAGGAAACTGTGATTGGCATAGTAGGTCCTGGCGAACAAGTGCTGCTATCAAAATTGAAATATTCATGGCACGATCTGATTGAAATTAAAATGAAAAATAGCCCAGGCAACAAATAAATTAACCAACTGGAAATATACAAAATATAAAACTGTTGTACCTTGGTAATTTCAAGTTAGTAAAATCATTTTTGTATGTATGTATGTACTGCAAACCTATCTATCTTTAAGCACCTCAATATCTGCATATTACACTTTGAATTTCGTATTAAAGATTTGATCTGAATACAAAAACATAATTTTCTATACAAAAAATAATAAATGGAGTGCTTAATTGGAAAATATTGAAATCAAGGTGCATAGACTATATTAGTTTGATGTTAAAAGCAATAGATTCGTATTAAATTCAAATTTGAAATTCTTTAAATTAACTATAAGTTTTAAATTAATTATTTTCATGGAAAAACCGCAATAAATGGAAAACATAGATAAAAATATTTAAATTTTATTTAAAGCCCTATGATTTTTATCAGTTCCTAAAAAAATGTAATTTTTCAAGGTAAGCACTTTGTGAATTTCAACATAAATTTAATTAGAAGAAACTCATTATAACAGATACATTAAATCTTTCTTAAGTGAATTCAACCTCTTGAAACAAATAAGTAAAGTAATGTATAAAATAATAAAAACAGAACTGAATTTAACGAGTGGACAATAAATTTAGTTTGGAGATTAACACCTTAACAATTAATTTAACAATTTAATTTAATTGGTTGAAGATACACCAAGAGGACATTACATTTTTGGCCGAAATCTAGAAACATGGAATGAAAGGGCCCACCCCCAGGAATCGTATACCCCACTTTGCAGATCGTCAAGTGGCAGCAGATGCAAATTGCATCAATTTGGCCACGACAGATTGCCCAATTTGGTTGCAAACGCGGGTGGCGGAGATCTTATCCAGCTATTTTCGTGTCGATTCCGGGATTTTGCGACCGATTTGGCCGTGGCCAATTATCAAATAATTGAAGCAAATTAAAATGCATTTTGTAGCCGTGTTTTGGTCGCTCCACTCCGTTTTGTCAATCCGAAAAAGTCGGGTGAAAGTGCTGGCTGTCCGTCAATGGGCGAAACGAGGTGGTGACACGCAAGGTGAGAGCTGCATTTGTGACTACGGATTACGGACGGATTGTGTGCGGATGATTGCGGCCATTGATGGATGGCTGCGGGGCAGGAGATGGGGAGGGGATACTCAGATGAAAATACAGATAAGGACGGGCGGATGTTCAGATTGTGCCACCCCCGAAACCGAGTCCTTGGAGGTTAAGTCGGAGCGTCGCGACACGAGCTCAAAGGCAGGGGAAACCTATTTTTGTTTACATAATCCTTCCACGTTGTCTCGCTGTCGGTGCCGCCCCCGTCAACTTTCTCCGCTTTCTCCCCCCGTTTTTTATGCACGTATATATGTGTTTTTTAGCGGCAGCTGCTGGACCGCAAAACGTAAATTCGGGTCAAGTCTTGTAAGCATAACCAAAACCGAAACCAAAACTAAAAACCCCAACCGAAACCGAAAGACATCGCATATGCATAAATGCGAAAGTAACCTTCGTCGCCCCGTCTCTTTCCGCCCCCCTCCTGCTGTCTCTTTCGCCGCTTGTTTGTGTGTGTGCGGATCCCTTTTGTGTAAATTAATCTTTGGCTGCCGCACAAAAGTATGCTACACAAATATAAATAAACACTTGATCCCTTTGTGGATTTCATTAGCACAACTATTATTGCTGCTTTGTCCGTAATGTTTTCATTTAATTTACGCACTCTTGCTTACTTTTTGCTTGTTGTTTTTGTTTTTTTTTATTTATATATGATTTTAATTTTTTTTTTTTTTTTACTATTTAACCGAAAAAAAAATGTCAACTATTTGCTTTGGAACTGGCAAAAAAAAGTGGCAATCAAACCAACTACATGTAATTGCTTTATTTTGTTATTGTTGGTTGTTGTTTGTGGTTCTTGCTGTTATTGTTGTTGCTGCTGTTGATTTCTGTGGACCGGAGAGCGCGATTTGGCCTTTTTGTTGGTGTAAGGCGTTATTTGGAAAACCAGCCGAGCTGCGTTGCGTTTGTTTGGCGGTCAAATCAGCGACTGAAAGCGCTCTGCACGCTCCACGGCCAACGGACTACGGAATACGGAATACGGACTGCGGACTACGGGCCACGGACTACGGAATGCGGCTATATGTGTGCGCTATCAACAACTGAGAACTTTTTTGGTAACATTCTCAATGGGCCGTGGTGGGTTTCCGGCTCGGCTCCGTGGCCGCCCAGCGGGGGCGAGGGGGGGCGGCCATTCGACTCGCGACTCATAACCGACTTATATAACGCACACCAGTGCAGGCAGGCAGCCGAACTCACCACACGAAACGATAACGAAGGCGCAGGCAGCCAAGCTTTTCACCACGCACACACACAGGCGCGCGCTCTCGCCCGCTTCGTTGGTGTGCGTGTTGAGGCGCCTCTGTGTGCGTGTTAAAAGCTACAAGAACTTACAACAAAAACGAACGAAGAGTTAAGCAGCAGCGGAGGACCAAAACCCAAAAAAAAAAAAAAAAAACAAGATATGTAAACGGAAAAATGGGGCCGAAGAATTGAACTCCATGGAAAACCCGTGGACACAATCCTGCAGAAGCAGCAGCAGCAGCAGAAGGAGCCGTCGACAATTACCAAAAGCTGGCAATGGTCTTAGATAAGAGGCCGCATCCAAATCGCCGGGCAGCGGGGAAAAGTCGAACAAGAACTGGGACAATCAGCCAAGCAGTTAGCGATAAATTTTCCCCCACTTTTCAGCACACAGCGAAAATAGAAGCGCCCCCTAAAAGAACCCCACTCGAAAACATTTCCACCAACATTTAACTTTAGTTATCAGCTTTATATATTTTACAAATTTATTTTTACCTTCTAGAACGATGTTCCCAAATACAAAATCAAGTGAAATGGGTTTTACCTTTGGCAGTAGTCTCTCCAAATCTAAAAAAACTAATTTTTTCTAACCCTGCCATTATGAACGAAATGAGGTAATCAATTAATATGCGTGTTCTTTAAAATTAGCACCTAAACAACAATGTTTTCTCGTCTTTATGGCAAATTTGAGTTATACATATGTAGTCTTCAATTCGACTTTCAGTCTGAATGCGAGAAGAAGGCCTTACATATCACTTCTCAATTTAAATGGTGTGTTTACTCATTCAGATGGAAATGGCCAATTTATCACAATCCACATTTACTGCTACAATTAGACAAACAAAGTTCAATGTTTGTTTGCTGTGAACTCTTATATTAAAACAAAATGTGTAAGTACAGAGCAAAAGACCAGCATTTTTTAATCTGCTTAAGGGCGTTTTCTCGTCCGCATGTTAAACTAAAAGTAGGTGTTAAGCCTACACACAAATAACTGTTTGCTCATATTGACCAATATAATATCCAAATGGTATAACGAAATAGTTACTCTTACGTTATACGTCAACGTTACTATAAAAAATAGTTAAGCAACCACAGAAGAGGATAGCATGGCCACAACCCATTGATTGTAGTTGAATAATAACTTTTTATAATTATCTGACCCTTAAAATAAATTAAAATATAATATTTTATCATAGTAATTTATAATTTAAATAAAGAGTAAAAGGCTATACAAGATTTGGTGGAAAGTATATAACAGGAAGAAAGCGTTTCCGACCCCATAAAGTATATATATTCTTGATCAGGATCACTAGCCGAGTCGATATAGCCATGTCCGTGTGTCCGTATGAAGGCTGAGATCTCGGAAACTATTACTATGCTACGAATTTCATGTATTCTCCAATACATGAAATTATAATAGCCCCTGTTTACAACACAGACAAATTCATGAAATGATATTAGTAAAGCTGTCAAATTTTTCGAATTTGATATAGAGCTCTATAGAGTAGTAGGCTGTGCCTCAGCATTCCGTAAATTGGGACTGAATTTATAGTCAACTTTCGTGTGTTATCGAAATCATGAAACGGTGTTTATGCACACACGAATTTGCTCATTTCATGAATTAATTTCATGAAATAGGCATGGCATAAACACAGTATATAAGAGCTAGAATATTGGGACTTCGCATGTAGATTCTTGGGCTTCCTGCGCAGCTCAAATTTTTTCAGCAGAGTGCCACGCCCGCGCCACGCCCACGCCCATATTTTTTTATTTCTTATAAAAATTTAAATGAGATCTTGTTATTATTATCAATACCCATCTACATGCCAAAAGTTATTGAAATCGGACCATTTATTAAATAGTTATGCCCAAGAACATTAAATAATTAGCAAACTCAATAGAATATGTTCAATGAACATTGTTCATACAGAAAATCGGCTGCTTACGAAATTTCACTAACACGCCACGTAACGTGAAACCTAGGTGGCGCTAAGAATGATATCTGATAGTCGAGGACGTCGACTATAGCGTTCTTTTTTTTTAATTACCTTTTCCAAAATTGAGTTTATCTAACGCAACACGTAATCGTAACTATGTTAATAGTAGTTGAAGTGGTAAATAGTAAATTAGGCACATTCAAATACTGATTTACAATTTTAAGCTTAAACTAAACATGCGGACCACTGACTTAGAGTTTAAATAACATCCATAAATGGCAACTAGTTCGCATATTTTCGCTCTGTGTACGAGCAGCAGTTGGTGGGGAAAAAACTTTATGACCAGAGCGGCAGATACGCGAATTCGCAGAGCCGGGGGAAGTGCGTACGAGCGTTTTCCCTGCCAGCGGCAGGCGCACCTCAAGAGCGAGTCCTGCTCCTACAAAAGACCCCCCCCCCCCCCACTACCGTTCTTTGGTATCCCTCCTCTATGACGCGGCTGGGTAACAATCCAGCAATCCAACAAACGAACAAACAAACAAATACATGGCATAACACGATAATAATAAAAATACAAACATTTGCCATTGCGTGTCCCCCAATGACGTAACCCCCCTGAAAACACACAGAAAGACAAAGACAAGCAGAGAGTTGGGTGGTGGGTGATGGGAGGCGGTGGCTAAAGGGGGCGGGGCAGGGAGGGGCACTGAAACCACGTCGAAGTGGGTGGGCATCGGCGGTACTGAATGAGCAAGTTCAGTTCGAGTTGCGTTGCCGGCTGGAAATTTACATTTTTTCTTTGTGCATATAGTGCGGTGCGGTTGTGTAGCACAGGCATCAAGTAAGGCAAAACCACAGCGAAGAAACCTCACAGCTACTTATAAGTAAGCAATCCCTCAAAAGAACATCAAGTTGAGTTTGATTACAGCACTGCTTATGCTCAATTTATTTATTTATTTACTTAAACAGGAAGAAGGTGAGTAGTCCTTTCACACTTGAAAGCTAATGTAAAAAACCCGACTTGTACTAGCCCAGAAAGCCTTGAAAGCGATGAGATTTCAACCAACTGGTTCTTCGTATACACTCTAGATATAAAGATACACATTTAAACATTGATTACACACTATTAGGAGTCCTTTGGGAATCAAATTCTAACTCGTCCACCTCCATATCCACACAAATTGAAAAACACGGATGGTTACGTATTTTATGGTTTCTTTGGTTACTATTCAAAAGTAAAGCTACCTTAAAATGTATTGGTGAATTTATTTCAAAATATATTTCAAAAAATATTGTTAAGATTTTAGAAAAGCTTTGTTTTTCATTTCTTATTGAATTTGAAATCCTCATAATACATGTATTTATTGATAATCATCGTTATAAATTCGAGATAAGAACACAGACCAGCAACTGTAGCGATCTCCCTTGTTTATTATGTAATGTAAGATTCACGGATGATACCTCGTGGAAATGTTTTGTTCTTACAGTTTTATTCTTAGCAAAATGTTTATAACATTTTTATAGTGTTGATTAAAATACTACTTTTCAATACAAGTTTTAGTTTTGGGTATTTAAATTAAGATTCTATAATATTGGTGATAACATAGATAGTACCTAGACTTAAATTATTTTTTCCTATACCTTGATAATTCATAGCAAAATAAAGGTTTCCCGATACATAAACAGCTGTGACACTTGGCTTCTGGCAAAATGAAGTCCCTTGCCCTTGCCGTCTTACACTAACGAAACGCACTGTTCCACACACACAAATCTCGTTGGCAGCGTTGTGGTTCCAGTTGTTGCCATGCCCGATAATTGCCCAGCCAGTGGCCGCGTCGGTTTTTATGGCCCTCCAGAGGACCGATAGGTGTTAATTTCGGGAGCGAGACATCTGCGGATTTTCGACGATCCTGGGGCCAGTTCATTAAAGACAACTCTTCGGATCGCGTTTGGATACACCTTGTGTGTTTATCCATTCAGATGGAAATGGCTAATTTATCAAAATCCAAAGCAAATCCAAATAATTTCCCGCTGCAATTAGACGAACTGAACTTTTATGAGTCAGACGGTTCAATGTTTGTTTTTACTTCTGTTTGTTTGTTATGAAATCTCCCAACCCCACCCAAACGAATCCACCGCTCCCCACCGACAAGTGGAAATGAAAATTGAAATGGAAATGGGAATATTTCTGCTCAGTTTATATGTCCGAGTTGAGTGCAGTGAAAGAAAACAAGCGGCAAACAAAACTCTTTGCCATCAATCAAATTTAGCTTCCATTTCGTGTTTTTTGTTGAGCACAGTTTTCCATTTTCATTTCCGTTTTTCCAGTCGACTCGATTGCGTCAGAGACAGTCGAGGGAACTTAATTTTAAAGTTCCTAGAAGTTGCTAATCCTCTAACTCACCGCCTTTCTGCCCCAAGATTCGGCTATATAAAAGAGAACAGAACCGAAAAAAAGAAAGTTGAAGGACGAGAAGAGGAGGACATTGCCGAGTTGTCGTAAGCGCTGACTAATCAGCGTCATTATCAAAAAAGCCACAAAAGCAACACAAAATACGAGATTAGGGGACTGCGGGGAATGCGGCGAGCAACATTTTGTGATTATCATTGCGAGGCAAAAGTGCTTTTTAATGTCGCCGAGCATTTTAAATAATTAGCTGATGCCGTGGCGGTGCTCCTTGCCCCGCCCATCCCCTTAAGAACTCCATTTGTAATTAGCTCCTCTGTCTTGGCTCTCTCCTCCGGCAAACAAAAAAAAAGGAGTAATCCTCCAGCAACAGCCCATCAAGGAGCACGAGGTGACATCCCCAAATGGGCAGGCATCCAGCAGATACAGATGCAGATACAGATAGCCCTGACTCGCGATAGCCCACATGGCGTATGCGGAATGTGGCTCCGTTACGACGTTATTCCCTTGTTTTCCACATCCTGCGGTGGCCAAATTAATTTACGGGGTCTCTGGATCGGGGCCTACCGGAAGAGGGCAAAGCTAAGCATGAAATAAAAAAGAGAGGTGCCCCCAAAAAGCAAAAAAACATGAAATAATAATAAATAAATTCATTAACATAAAACACGAAAAACCACTGGAGGGCAGGGGCCTGGAGCAGGGGTGGAGCCTGCTAAAAGTCGAGGAGGGGTGTCGAGCAGGAATGCGTGACGGCAGACGGAAGCCAGGACTGGCTCGTTACCTGCCTGGAGATAATCATCAGCGGATTGTTATTGTTCCTGGGACTTCCATTGTGCTTCCTTTTCGGTTCTTTTTTCCCTGGCTAGCATCGTTAGCGGCTACCACCCCCCACCCCATTGGAGCCCATTAATTTGCATAATTTTTTATGCCACGAGGGGTGTCGAGTGACGGTTTTCCCCACTCGAGGGTCTCATCGATGGCGGCAATGTTATCAAATATTTTTTGTATTCGGACCTCAAGCCTAACTAGCGGGTCTCTGGGGTCCCCTCATGTGCAAAGGGTTAAAACACTTTAATGCCTCATCAACGCAGTTATACGCTCAATGCGCGCCGTCAACTTTTATTAATTGAGTTTTGTATGAAGTGACAAGGGGAAAAGTGCTTGAATGGGGTAAAAAACTAGGGTGGACACGGGGGAAACGGTGGCCCCCCAAAATGATAAGGCAGAAATGGGGACACCAGAGAAAAGTCAGTGAAATACAGACAAGCTTCTGTAAGACCAACCAATGCAAAAAGACAATGAGTAGCCTTATAAATAACAATATATATATTATAGATGCATTATTTTGGGTACAGAGGTATTGGCATTCCCACTTAACAATGCTTGACTGTGGCCAAACTTTGAGGAGCATGGAAACCCGTTTGGGGAAGCCAAGTCATTCCCCTTTTGATTGAGTTGAGTGGGCTGCGGTGACTATAAATCAATCGCAGCCACTAAATCATTAGCCATAAATGGCCGCAGCCCCACATCATCGAGAAGTTTCAATAGGGCGAGAATTTTGGAATATTTCTAAGAGTGATTTCATGTGAGTAGAGCATAAACCCTAACACTTTCGTTGATTGGACCAGGCAATATACCAGTCCAGCCGCAAGGGCATTTCTCATACATACAGTCAGAAAAAGAATTTTGTGGTTGAAGCAAACATTTTGAGTGTCGAGAATTCCGATTTCGAGAACAAAATACAGCTTTCAAATGCGAATTTTCAAGTCAGAAAATACTCCATTTAAAACTTTCTGTTTTTAATCAAGAATAAATTACTCTTAAATGTAGTTATCTTGTACCTCAAACATGTGTGATTTATTATTTAAATAAAAATGATCGTTAGTTAAATCCAATTTTTGCTCGATATAATACCTTTCCACTATGAACGTTCTCAAAATATCAAGCATGAAATCGTTCTTAAATCCAGACTGCTTGTACTTGATTTTAGCACGGTGTTTTTTCTGAGTGTATACATATGTATAAGGTCCACTTCCTCACACTCCTTGGGCGGAAGTGGACAGCCGTAAAATATGTGGCAGGAGCAGCCGCTGCTGCTGCAACAACAGCCGCAGAAACTTTATCCGTAACAAACTCCCCGGCAAGGACGACGACTGCTTATCAATTGCCCATGAAAGTATGCTACGAAATACCAGAGTGTGCGTTTGGGCTTGCATGTGTGTGTGTGTGCGGAGATTCGCGATAGCGAGCTGAATGTATATACAATATCAACATGAATTGTTGCGCCCTTCGGCCCGCCCCCACCACATTTCCTTCTGCCTGCCCGAATGGCCTTTGCCTTTGTTTTGGATTTCACAACCCGAGTTCGGGTAGCTTCTATAGCATGATTAACTTGAAAGCGAAACGAATCCCGGGGAACCACCAGTGAAGGTCATTGAAATCGAACTGGCTTCCGTTTCTCCTGATATTCATATCTAGGAAACATTTATTGGAGTGCAAAGCTAGCTGTTTTTTATCATTCCCCAAAATGACCATGAATCTTACGCATTGAGTTATTAGCGGAAGCTTAATATGTTTTTTAGGTCTAATGCGGTGCTATAAAAATCATAGATAGTTAAATACCTTTTTTTAGTTGCTTATATATTTTAATTTTTTAACATAAATTACGTTTGATATTTATATAAAAATCAACTGGAAACATTTTTTGTTTTTAAAACATAAATGAATCGATACTAAATCGATATATTACATTTTTCCAATGATTTTTTTACAGGTAAAAAATAAAAAACTTACACCAATCGACATTAAATCGATATATTTACATTTTTTAAATACTTTTGATCCATGTGAAATCTAAATGTGTTAAAAATCCATGGAAATCACTTATATTTCTTTTAAGGGCTTATGTAAAAATACCATCTTCGAAATGAGTGCTTTTGACTTGAAGATCGTAAGTAATTGATCGTTTTATTCCTTGGTAATATGATACTAAACCTGAAGAGCTGAAGGCCTATAGCTGCTATAGCTCATGCCCATTGTTGGCATTTAGTTTATAATTACTTGTTAGCATTATATAAATAAATAAATAAATTCCTTGGTAATAATACCTAGAGGGCATGGAATCTGTTACCTAAGAGGACATATCTATGCACTCACTAATATTCTTAACATATTAATTCCCTTTGAGGCACTCCTAGTAGGAATTTCAAATCAGCTGACATTTTTGTGGCACCCCTACATGTTTCAGTTTTCTCTTAACAGAGATTTACTTTTTTGATCTAGGCAGCACCATGGCGACTTTCACAGACCGCAGCTTTTTTGGTCCTGCATTTTTTTAGAGTCTCCCATGCTGGGGGCAACCTGCTCGGGGGCAACTTCCGCACAGACACCTCTCTGGTCCCCGGCTTCTCGGTTTCAGTTTCTCGGCGAGCAGGTCCTGCTTTCCATTTCCCAGCCCCATCCCACTTTATGTAGCAGCACTAATGGCGCTTTATTATTGGCAAAGTTGCCTGGCCCCGGTTCCCAGGATGTGGATTCGGATGGGCAGGGGGTCTACAGAGGGATATAGGGGAATTCCGGGGGATTCCGGAAGATAGAGAGGGAAGGTGGTGCCGAGCAATGGATGCTTTTGGTTGAGCGGCAGCCAATTTATATGGAAATAGATGCGCGGCACATTTTCAATGCGGATTTTCCTATCCCTCGTTCCCTATTTTTCCCCCTTTCTCCCCGGCCGAGCCTCAAAAACTCTCTAGGGAATGTGCGGGGTAAGGGAGGTGGAGACAAAAATCGATGCCCCTGGGAATGAGTATAAAAATGAGAATCTCAATCGTTGCGCCCGACACTGAGACTAAAGATTACTTTTGTCCCCCCCTCCCTTACATCGCAAATTTTACGGGGGTTCCTTTCTTTTCAATAGCGCCTATGACCCGCCCACATCTATTGTTTGGACCGCATCATATTCGAGCAAATTACGTGGCAAAAGGTCGCACTGCCACGGGTCAAGCTCTTAAGCGATGAAACGGTCAAATGTTCCAAGCCTATTCAATGGCGCAAATTTCTAAAAATAGAAATAGAAAAGCGTCGGAAGTGGCCAAAAACAAATGAAGTCTTTGGGAATAAGGAGAAACGTTGTGAGCTCAAATCGAAGAAACAAATGCTCTTTCTGGTCTAACAACTAATCAGAATTCACAAATTCCAGAAAATTATTATTACTTCACATAATTGAAGAAGGAAAATGTTTTAATTTTGTTAATATTTTTAAAGTTTCAATACATTTATGTTAGAATTATAAGTAAAGTTGACACGTTATAGTCGGTATATTTTTAGGTTACCTGTTTATATGGTGGGATTTTCTGATATCTTCAAGATGCGACCCCGAAAGCAAGTAAAACCAAATTACAGAGCGTACGTGCGTAGGTTCGCTGCACCTAGTTGCCATCGGTAAACCCACCAAATTGGTTTTCGTTCGACCAGCAAATCGCTGGGGCAGCAAATTCTCCACTTTCACTCACCTACTCCCATGGCCCGTCCTTCGCGCCCTTGGCTTTCTATTGATCAAATCAATTACACAATCATATGCCAAGCCAGCGGCACGCCTTGCCAACCGATATCGTATCCCCTCGTCAACCCATCGGGGTACTTCCATTCGCCATTCCCCCCGTCGAGCGGCACTTGCCTCCTTTCCATTCTGACACTTGCCACACGACTTTCAATCAAATCAACCGCGCCAACAATTACCCACACACGGGCCACGCCCACACCTATCGCTGGCGAAAATTCCGCCCCCAATGAACGCATTTAGCCAAAGCAAATGAAGGTTAAACCGGAAGAACCAGGGCTGAAGGATATGGAAACCTATTGAAGCTTAGATCGGGTTCCAAAGAAAAGTTTAATAGCGAAATTGGAGTAAACATATAACTCATATAGGTTAACAGTATAGTTTAAAATACACAAATTATTAAAACAAAAAGTTTTGAATTGCAAAATTTGAACATAGGTTTATAAAAATACGTATGTTGGTACTGAAACAAGACGTACAACTTCAATATTTAAAAACATTTAAACATCTACTTATATCTCATGTTCCACATACGCAGATGTTATAGAACATGTTACTTTTTTCGACTTCAGGGTAATTTCCAACATCTATTTTACATTATTCGATGGTAAATATTTCCTTATTGAGCTGGTTGTTGGATCCTGAGACTTATTTTCATTTGAAAAACAATACTTTTCCAAAAATTATAATTAATCATTGCATATTTTGTAATATCTCCTATTTTTCCTCAAGAACTGATAAGAATTGAAATATTATACTTACTGATACAAAAATAAAATTTAAGCAAGCCACGGACTATTCCATCCCTGGACTCAACCCACAGCGAAGAATTTCGTTCACTCAATTTTTGTCAAATTTTGGCGTTGTTTTTGTGTTTTTAGTGGGGATGGAGATAAAAGTTTGGGTGGGTTGGGGGTTGTCATTGAGTACCGGGGGTACAGGGAATACTGGCGTGGGTGCGAACATTTTAAATGAATTTTACGCTTGATTTTGGTTTCAATTTCGATTCCGTGAGCTGTCGCCGCTCGACTCAGGTGCATTTTCATTTTCATTTTCATTTTGGGGGGATGGTTTGGGGTGTATGGAGGAATGAAAAGCGGTGGACGGATTCAATGGGGCAACGAAAAGTTGCAGCAAATAAAAGTTGCAAGTGTTTGCCAGCAGGAACAGGAAGGAACGGAAAGTGTCCATGGAAGCTGGATGGCAAAGTCAGGTAGTCCGGAAGTAAATCTGTGACAGGCGCTGGGGGGAGGGGGTGGGGCGGGTTGGAGAGTCGAAGGAACTCGCTCGGTTGGAGGCAAGTTTAAATTGAGTGACATTTTGCCGCAATTGACTGTACCGAAAGTTTTGTGACTCCCCCGCGCTTTCCCATTTCGGCTCGATTGTTGGCCAAACCGGACTGGGACCATCCATCATGGCCGCAATTTGTAAGGAGGATAGGATGGCGCAGATAAGGTCGGTGGAGCTGGAAGATGGAGGGCCCTGTTGCACGCCGAGGCTGCCACACGAGCGAATGTTGCACATTATGTCGGATGGGAGAGCGATGTTTTGGCGGAGTGGGGGTGGTGCCCTGAAACCAGATGTCAACTACAAGATCTCCTGCGCAAATTCAGCGCATTACCGAAGTTATATTGAAACAAGTAGAAAACTCCCGTTTGGATTCAGAAGTTAGTCATGTAACTTTGGGCATCGCGATTAAAGTAAAATAATACAAAATATATTGCAGAATATTCCACTTTTTGATAAACTTCTTAGGGAATTGAAGGTGTTCTTTTGAAGTAATACCAATCCAAAAGTGTCCTGGTAGCCACTTCGGTATTGCACTGATGCCACGTAATGATGTTTGATATACTTATTTTAATACTTTGTACTGCAGTTCGGTATTACTCCCTACTTTTTTTAATCATACCCTTTTTAAGTGTAAGGGTACTTGTAAAACTTAATACGCTTGAATTGGGTAAGAAGAGAACCCTGAATCGGAAATTTAATCAATGATTGCTAGTGTTCTTTTGAAGTAATACCAGTTCAAAAGTGTCCTGGTAGCCACTTCGATATTGCAGTGATGCCAGATTATGATGTTTGATATACTTATTTTAATACTTT
Source organism: Drosophila subpulchrella (assembly GCF_014743375.2). Classification (NCBI taxonomy): domain Eukaryota; kingdom Metazoa; phylum Arthropoda; class Insecta; order Diptera; family Drosophilidae; genus Drosophila; species Drosophila subpulchrella. The sequence goes on from NC_050613.1 coordinate 5,304,964, forward strand.
GTACTGCAGTTCGATATTACTCCCTACATTTTTTGAGTCATTCCCTTTTTAAGTGTAAGGGTTCTTGTAAAACTTAATCTGCTTGAATTGGGTTAGAAGAAAACCCTGAATCGGAAATTTAATCAATGATTGCTAGGACTCCAAAAGGTCTCAAAACCGAAAGACCTAGAATGTCCGTCTGTTCATGTAAACCCTGTGATGTATGAAACTATAAAAGCTAGGGGGTTGAGATTTTATATTTAGATTCCTTAGCTTTCGATTGAGACCACTGAGATTAGCTGAGAATGCCCACTCTAACGCCCACGAACCGCCCAAACTTTGGCGTCCAAAATTAGTTGAGTAACGGGTATATGATAGTCGAGGTACACGACTTTAGCATTCTCTTTTGTTTTAATCTATGGTTAGGAAAGTCACTGTATTTTAAAAATAGTCTTATTGCTTGCGGAAAGATTAAACATCCCTTGCTTACAACCTACTGCTGTAAATATTTTGCTTAAGCTAGCTGTCTAGTCTTTTGGTCAGGTCCTACGAGAGTATGAGTTTGAAGGTCCTGTAGATATTATTTTGAACTTACGATGGGCTACGGCGTGTTCTTGGGGGACTTTCAAATTTTCCGGCCGTACCATACGCTTTTGGGCTGCTCCACCGTCCCCCATCCGGATGCGTGTTTCTCACTCAGTTTGCGTCCATACATATGTCCGTATTTTGGTGTCCGTACTCGCGTTTTTGTCCGTAGCCCGGCTTGCACTTTTGCTGCTCCATTTCCTATGGTTTTTGGGTTTTTTCTCCCAGTCACCAGCAATTATTGATTGCTTTTTGTGGGGTTTTCTTGGGTCCAGTTCGGTTCGGTTCGGTTCGGTTCAGTACTGTTTGGTTTGGTTTAGTTGGGTTCGCATTGGTTTCGATTCGGTTTCCTTGGCTGTCCTTGACTTTTGCCTGGCTCGCACTTTGCGAACACTTTTTGGCAGCCTCATTGCCATCGACCCCCCCCCCCCCCCCTTTTTTTTTCGCCTTCCCTGCCTTGTTATTGTTGGCTGACCAAGTTGTGTGAGAATTTGGAAATAGTTTGCTTTCTTTAGCTTTCTTTTTCATTATTTCTTTTTTTGCACGTTCTGACCGAGTGACTTCTCTTTGTGTATTTGTCCTGGGGACAAGTTGGAAGGTGGGGAATAGTCAGCTTTAAGGCAATTTTTCGGCTTTGTTTCGCCTGCAGTAAACATTTCATGTTGTTGTTGATTGTTTGAGGGCCGAATCCGCCTTTAAACGGTGGGCGGGGTCGTTGCGGCGGCGGGGGCGTGTGCCTTTGTCTATTTTGGAAACTCTTGCTGAACTGTAAAAGAAATTCTCAGCCGAGTTCAACCGAACTAAAACGCCAATTGCACAGTCTGTTGCCAAAGTCAGTGCTCCATGGGAGGCAAAACCGAGCATAAACAAGTACATCTTCTTGCTATAATTGCTCATACAATAAACACTAGTTCTCAGCTCTTCCCCTTTTATGGCGAGACAAAGTACTTTGATCATTTTCTTTATTACCCATAGGGCCATTTTTATTATGTTTTTTTTACGTTTCGCAAAATATAAATAGGCCATATAAGGAAAATACGCAGCGTGTCAAGGTCAAATAAAGGGGCCTATACAGTTTTTTATACAAGTGAAAAACAAAAAAATACATTGACATTTGATACAATTAGGTATCCAAAAAAACAAATTGTATTATTGTTTAATTTGTACTTTAAGAAATTGCACTAAGATTGATTTATGAAGTTTGTATAGGAGTAAGTAATAAGGAGGAGCTCTGTAGTCGAATGCATCGACTAGCATATACCCGTTGCTCAGCTAATCAACTTCGAATATACCTTCGATTGGAACATCGATGTTTACATTTTTAACTACTTTATATTCTTAAATTTTACATTTTACACTTTTATCAACTGGACGTTACGGGACCATGATTTTGCTAGATACGGGCATAAGGTCATAACTTCTCAACTAATGGTCCAACTTGAACAAAGCCAAGTCGGTAGGTATTGACAATAAAATAGCACATATTTTAAAGCAAAAGCTTCTACAAACTTGAGCAATTTGTGGACGTTAGAGTGGGCATGGCACCCTACTGAAATAAGCTTGCGCTTCGCAAGAATCTCTAGAATCAGCATGGTTAAAACAATTTTTAAATATTTTTTTATTTCGTGTTTTAAAAAAGAAAAAAATTGTAATAAAGCTTAAAAGTTTATAAAGTCAAGACAAATCTCTAGGATCAGCATGGGTAACTTTCCCAACTTTCAAGCTTTTTTTAGTTTCCGAGATCTCTCTCTCATTGACACTGAGAAAACAAAATTTATAAGCTAATGTCTTTTAGTGTTTGAAAATAGAAAAAATAAATTGTACTAAAGTTAAATTTGTACTTTAAGACAAATGTCAATTTGATTCAACAACAAGTTCAAGGTGAATATGATTAGTTTTTGAGAAAATTAAGTTCAAGTCATTTAAAACAAATATTACAAGCTTAATCTTGAATTTAGAGGACAATATGGTGGCTCAAAATCCTGCTGCGACTTTTCTCCAGCACTGTACATTTCACACTATGTGCCCTCTGACGTGCAACTTTTTCGCTACTTTGTGGCTCTTCTTTTTGGGTGTTTTGGTGTTTTTTATTCTCAAAGACATATGCCGCTGCTACAGGACCCATAGATAAATTTTTTCTTTGGTCTTGGTTTGCGCTCTTTTAGTTTCTTTTATTTTTGCTGCGCAAAGAAAAAGTTTGGCTGTGTATGAGTGAGGCAACTTTATGAATACATATGTGAATATATATAGCGACGTTCATTTATGCACGGTCCTGCCCTTTCGCATTTGGTATTAAAAATTTAGAAATAAAAGGAACTAGAAACGAAAAGATTTTGCCAAAGTTGCCCCGGGTCACACGTGTGCTGTCGCTATTGCCCCACAACCCCCCGCCCTGCTGCTGCTCTTATTATTATTTATTTCATTATATATTTGGCCATTTCGTGTGCGAGTTTTAGCCTTCTCTTTTTTCCTTTGCTAATTATTAGGCTCATTCTGCAGGCTCCCTATATGCGGGTGTGGGCCCCTAAAAGTATGCAGTGTAACCGGGAGAAGGCTGTCCCATAAATCTGCCTGCGCATGTGTACAAATGTCCAAACAATTCGCACAAAACAAATTCATTTGGCGCCCAAATGGGCGGTGAGGCGATGGCGGGGGCGTCGCCATCCCACTGGCATCATTTGTATTGCATAATTACCTATTTGCACACACAGAGATGGAATAATTAACGCAATCGAGGGGCGCTCCACAAATCTCTTTCAACCTAAAAAAACTCGAACTTCGAGTAAAAGATTTAAACGAAAAATCTGAATTTGTGAAAAACCGTCAGAAATTTTTATTGCAGCCCTGATTACAAACCAGATGTTCTACACAGAAAAAAATTCTAATTGACTGGGACTGATCAATATGAACTTCCTTAGTGGTAAAGATTTGTCACATAATTTTGACATGAATAGGATAGATCATATTTTATATTATTTTTTCCAAAATAAATACAACTTTTGATATTTAACAAAAAAGAAAACTAACTTCGTCAAGCCGAAGTTTATATAACCCTGCAGGTCGTTTCTATGGAAGCAATGTACATTCAAAGTTTTCCGGTCGTCAGAAACCTAAAAAACATTACCAAATAAATTAAAATATTGTTCCATTTCAATTATATCGAAATATAACGATTTTAGTATTATTTTGACATTCATTTTGCGATTCTTCCTATGGTTTCTAGGAGTCTACCAAATCAGTTCGTATCTGGCCGATATTTTGTCTTATCAATTTTCAAAGAACGAAGAAGGGTAACTCTCGTGCTTAACTCTTTTCCTTTTGCTCAAGGTGTTTTTCCACAGCATTTTAGCCATGAGCTAAAAGGACCAAAAGAAGATGGACATATAAAAGCAGCAAAGAGATTGCAATGCGCTACATACCCTCGATCTCAATATACGGCGGAAGACAGATTTAAGCGTTATAGGCGATTGTGGGCAATAGAGTGGGCGTGGCAAACTTTTTTTGGGTCTATCGATAGGCTTTGACTAGACTAATACATTTCAGTTAAAATTTTTTTTCTTGCCTGAAAATTGTGGGCGCCACAGTTTTGAGCGGATTGTGCGCGTCAGAGTGGGCGTGGCATATTCGCGTATCAAACTTGCGCTGTGTTCAAAGCAGCGAAATCTAAATCTGAAATCCCAATTATCTATCTTTGGTAGTTTTCGAGATATCCACGTTAACATTTACGATTTTGTTGAATTTTGTAGTGCAAACATTTTTTGAATCAATCGATAGGTATTGATGAGACCAATGCATTTAAAATTTATATTCTAGCTTTCAAACTGTGGGAGCCAGTTGTGGGCGGCTTGTGGGCGTTAGAGTGGGCGTGGCACACTGACCAAACAAACTTGCGCTGCGCAGGAATCTCTAGAATCTGCTTGCCCAATCCCAGTATTGCATCCTTTATAGTTTCCGAGATCTCAGCGTTCATACGGACAATACAAAGACCGTTATATTTCGTTTTCGGTAAACATATACTGTAGTCAATTGAAATGGAACATTATCTTAATATTTCTGTAAAAAATCGAAAAGCTCTGACATTCAATGCTCCCACGGAACAACCTGCAAGGATATAGAAACTTCGTCTTGCCGAAGTTTGCTTCTTTTCGTGTTTTACATTTTTTTTTAATATTTCCTTGATCTATAGGGAGCTATAGGATACAGTTGTCCGACTAAAAATAAGACTTTTGGGACGGTTTCGATAGCTTTAAAACTGAGAGACTAGTTCGCTTAGAAAAGGACAAACGGACGGACAGAAGGACGGACAGACGGCCATGGCTAGATCGACTCGACTAGTGATGCTAATTAAGAATATAATATATACTTTATGCGGTCGGAAAGGGTATACAAAAATCACATCGATATTCTCAAAAAAATTATAAAAGGGAAATGTCTGAACTATCAATAAGACAATAATCATATCGGCTTTTTATTGACATAAAATAAGGATGAACTGACCCCCATTATTGTGTGTGTATGATTTTTCTATAACAAACGAAAATCTAAATAATTAAAATCTTTTCGAAATGCCCCTAAAAGTGTGCTGAATATATCGTATCATACTTTTAAGCACCATCATAAAGGATTTCAAAATTATGGGGAAGCTGCTTCCCGAAGTAGAACTGTATTATGCCTGCTGGGCAACAGTTACTCGAGAAGAGCGAAGAGGATGGCTGGAGAGAGTGGGTGGTTACAGGACTAGGGGTTGGTGGTTGGGGCTTGGGACTAGGGGTTAGAGCAAGACGACAGCCTCAAGTTAATTGCTTAATAGTCGAGACATCAATAAATCAAAGAAAAATGCGCGTAAGCATAAAGCAAAAAGCGGCGACGACAACAAAGAGAAATGGCTGTTGTGGGCGGTTGGGGCGAGGTGTTGCGGCTGCCTGCGCAAATGTAAACAGACTGATTGATGGCGGCAAGTGATTTATTTATGTTAATGCGAAGGATTCGAAGGGAGAGCCCCAGCGACAGCGCATCAAGGCAAACGAGTGCTGACAGGACTCCCACAGGAGCATAAAAAGCCATCTAAATTTTACAGCACTGTTTGTTACATTAAAAAGATTAAGAAAATATATTAGAAATTAGTCAATACATTTACTTTAAGTTGTCTATACACGCAGAAAAAATAATTCTTAGATTTAAGGAAACATGGAAACATTTACGCAATTGTGGACTTAAAAATAATAAAAATTGACCTAAATGTGCAATTTAAGGGCAATAAATTTAAGGAATCAATAGCGGAAAAAAATCCATTACCTTTAAAATAGCACACACCCATAAAAACATTTTCTTAAAATAAAATTTTAAAACAACCATTTGTTATTCAACAAACCATTTATAATAAGTTTCTCTTTATGTCAAGGGCCATATCACTGTGGACGGCTGTCCACGTAGTGACGAAGGCAACTTCTATGTATATATAGCCGCAAAATTAAAAATCTGCTGTGATGATCTGATCGTAACGAATGATTCTCCAATCGATAGTTATTGCAAAATCCTTTTGACCCGGGCTCGAATCCTGCTCAAGACATGTTTTCTTTTTTTTTTGTTATCTGCAAATCTTAATTTTATTAGTAAATGTATTTAACAACTAAAAAAAACTTACGACTCATTTACACCAGTTGGTGCCTACCCTTCAAGTTAGAGGAGTAAGTGCGTCGAAAGTCTTTTTTAGTTGCAAGATTCATACATACATATTCATATGCGCGGGCTGCAGGATTCGAACCCGGATCGAAAAAACCAGGAGCTGACACAGTTTCGCTGGGCCACTCCCTTGTTATATTTTCTAGTGGCCAAGTGCCTTTGTAAATTTTTGATGAAAATCTGAATGTTAAGAATGTTTTATAATATGGACTATATTTTAGACTATCAATGGCCTATAATCATGATGGACTTAAAATAAGCCTATGATTCCTTAGGTCTAAATTAAGTCCAAATTACCTTCATTTAAATACATTTTTTTGGATTTAAATCAGCGGTCGGCAGCGGCCAATCTAGTGAGCATAGGGAAGTGTTCTGCCCATCCTCTGCTCGCTCACGTATAACGTAGATGTTCGTATGACTTCGGCATGAGTCTTCGGGTCTTTTTTTTCTCAGCTTCGGCGTGTTTTTTTGCTGCTGCGGCAGAGAATTTCAGTGCAAAACTGAGAAACGTCAGGCGACAGAGCGCTGCGCGCCAACTTCGTGTTTTTTACACTTACACTAATGCAAGGCAAACTGTGATGGTATGTGTGTGCCGACCACTGATTTAAATCCATGTATAGTTCTGGGTGCTATGAGTTTCGTAGAGAAGTCGAAAGTGCTATGTATTTGCGCATCCGTGACTTTAGATTTTATGTATTTCAGCGTAATGTAATGTATAAAAGCAACACAGTTGGGATTAAGCATGTAGATTCTACAGATTCCTGCGCAGCGCAAGCTTATTTCAGCAAAGTGCCTCGATTACTCTAACGCTAAGGTCTGTCTGGCGCCCACATTTTTGAAGATTTTCTTTTAGTTTAAATTTATCTTTATTTTATTGATAAATGACTATCTAAATGCTGAGGATCGTCTCAATTGCATTGTTATTTTATAAGTTATGACACATTAAGCTAAACTGGCTTGGAAAGGTCACTAGTACCGCTACCGAGGGCTAGGTGCGCTAGGTGGTGTGAGCTCATCGAAATGCCCTGAAATTTTATTTTATTTATTTGAAACAGAGTAATGGGTATCTGCTAGTAGAGCACTCTATTATAGCGCTCTGTCTTGTTTTATTATTGTATTGCTAGGAGTTACGCTAGTCACGCGTGATCTATTTATATAATGAGTTAAAAAGACATGGATTCGGTGGTACAGAATTATTACTCAAAGGCTTAACATGATTTGTTCTTTAGCAGAATTTTGATAGAATATTGTTAAGGTTTTGGCGGGAAAAAGGACAAGCTGGTAGCTCAGAGATGGGAGTGGGACGAGAGGGAAGCTTATCGTTGCGTAGGGCTCCACCCCAAATCCACAATCTAAGCCCATTCCGTTCCCATTTCGCGGGCACTTTGGTATTTTCACCTGCGACATTTGTCGCTGTACGTGATTTCGAGCGACGATTAATCAACTGCGTGGGCGCCGGCGAGAAAAAGAGATGAACTCTGCCACTCCGGCGATTACAAAGGCACACGCACGATTACGATGACGATGTTTCGCTTACTCAAAAAAAGTGGAGACGCTATAGTTGAGTGCCTCGACTATGAGATACCCGTTGCAATTAATTTCAATTTACCTATGCCACCAAAAGTACTATATTTGACTATGTGGCGCCAGGAGCAATCCTACTGGGGCGGGAAGTCATATACTGACAATGACGTCGCTGACCATGTAAGACAAACCCAAATTTATTAAGAACTTCTTAAAAAATGGTCTACTTTAAAAATCCTTCGGAATTACTAACAAAAAATTGATTTTAAATAACGATTACAATATGCAGTAAAACAAGAGAGAACTTGTAGTCAAGTGCCTCGACTATCATATACCTGTTACTCAACTAACATATTTATACAATATACGCCTTTGCACGAATTACGGGTATAAAAAATCCAAATTCTGCAATGTTCAAGTAATACTCTACCCTAGAAGAGTGGAAAATATGTTCAAAGACAACAAACTTATAATTTTATTAAAATTATTTTTATATTCATTTTTCGATTGTTCCTATGGCGATTTTTAAAATCGGGTCATTCCACAGAAAACCTCTTTCGGACGGCTTGCATATATAGGCAAACCATTAATGCAAATGAATACTTGAAATCCCTAATTTGGGAAGCTTGATCGAATGCCTAAGACATACGATGCCAACATTCTGATGGACAGCCAGGCGACAAGAAAGACATCAAATGAATTTTAACACGCGCCAGGGGAGCCGTCAATAATTAATCGGGCAAATGGCCAGAGGCGAGGCCGAAGTTTTCGGGTCTCTCGTCTTGGTATTTTATTGTCGGAGCTTCAATAATTGATTATTGCGAAATGGACTGCGGAAATGGGACAAGTTCATTCAATAATAATCCCGATTCGCCAGCGACAACTTTGTCGTGTTGGTGGCGCCTCTACGACTGCCCGAAAATCGCTGCAAAAAAAATTAGGAAGAGGTCCCATGGAATGGGCATAAATAAACATCAATAGGAATTTTATTGTGAAAATATTTGTCTCTCCCGGTGTGGTAGGTCAGCAACAACAAAAACGGGTAAACAAAATTGTATACAGCAAAAAAGAAAGTGCTCAGGATAAATATAAGGGTATTTACATGTTTTTTATATAGTTTCTCTATGGGAAAAACATTTTTGCTCAATGCACCAAAATAATTTATTCAGGAATTTCGGTTCTTGATTGATATATCAAAGAATATTTCCTATAAAAGACAAATTTTATTTGTTTATACCTATATGTGTATATATACTTGTATAATGTTAAAGCCAGCTGAGTTTTTAGAACATCTATGTATGTTTATTTTCCCCCTGCTGCCAAAGAGTAAGATGTTATTTTGTCACAAAATAGATGTTAAAAGCTGTTTTATGATTCAAAGCATTAAGTAATCTCATCTGATTAATAATTATATTGCTAGGGTCGTTTTTTTCTGTGTACGAATTCAAGCCTGGCAATGACCACAAACATACAGAAAAAGAGCGAAAAGGAAAAGAAATTATTTAGTAAACGAAAGTCATGGGAATTTATTGCTGTGCTGTGTGCAAACAAACGAAGAGAAATATCGTTCAAACGGTTCCCTTTAATAGCTTACACAAGTAAATTATTCCCAAGGCATACATAGTTCAGCCTATGTACATTGTACATATATGTGAATATTTACATAGATACATTGTGCCAAGAATTTCCTCCCAAAAGTGTAACTGTCATAGAAGTTTAAGATTAAGATGAAAACTTAAGTTTAATAAATATATATATCTTAAGCTTGATATTTTTTAATATTGCTTATCTAAGTATTAGCATTCCGTAAGAATTAAAAGAACGAAACTGAGAGGGAACCTAACTTGCCTTTGCCTTTTATACCCTTTTAGAGGGTATTATGATTTCAGTCAGAAGTTTGCAACGCAGTGAAGGAGAAGTTTCCGACCCCATAAAGTATATATGTATGTTCTTGGTCAGCATCGCTAGACGAGTCCATCTAGCCGAGACTATCTAGCAATCTTCGGCTTTCCGAAGGTAACTACCTTTCTTGTTTAAATTAAGTTCGATATTCTGATATCTAAAAATAAGTAAAAAAGAGTATGATCAATAATTTTTTTGTTATTTTCTCATTAAAGCTATATGTATGATAAGGCACCTTAATTCAAAATTTAAACAATTGCTACACCACAGATTTGAACGAACCTACAATGTTCTTTTCCATTATTTTTTCGGGATATAGTTTTACGATCCAGTCCGTTCCGACTTATCTACTACCTCCAATAGAAAAAAGTGAAGTTTTTGGTAATGTTGGTGAAGTTTTATCACAAAAGCTGTACAACTGAAAGTTTGCGGAGTGACAGACAGACAGACAAGAATATATGTACAACTTGGTCGGATCGTAAATTTATCTTTCACTGCATTGCAAACTTCTGATAAAAATTATAATACTTTCTGCAAGGGTATAATGTATCTACGATTTGTATGCCTATAAAAGTGAATTGAAGTTTCTTAAATATAATAAATGCTATCGATTTGTTTAGCGATCCCTATCGACAGTATCTCTATCTCTTTGAATGAAATTCGGGTGGCATTCGTACGTACATATAAAAATACTTATGTTACAGGCGAAGAGATTTATTTATTTATTTATTTATTTAAGATGATAGTAAAGTTTAGAAAACTAATACGAACATAGGGGTTGTAGTGCTAGCTACGGTGCCGAAGAGATTTCTATGTCACCCCGTAAATAGAAATCTAATTTTTTCAATCCCATTTTTTTTGGATTTGCCTTTTGCTTGACCTTTTTGTGGCGAAGCGTGAACGATGACGTCGACGTTCCACCGGCGGCAATAAAATTGATGTCACGTTTTTATGACGCCGTTGATGAGTCGTTATCTTTGATTTCAGCTCGCAGGCTCGGTCGCCATTTCCGTTTCCTTTCCACACTCCGCCGTTATCCTTCGCCACTTGCTTTGCGTCCGAGACACAAGATTACAAGGCCGCATCCCTCACACCCACACCCACACCCACGCACACACTCAAACTCGAACAACAGGACACGCAGGACCCATCGACAATTGCGTCAGGTGGTCGCGGTCTAGAGGTCATTACTCTTCTGTTTCTCAGCTTTGTTTTCGTTTTTTATGCTTTTAATTTACGCTCAGTTCAATTTGGGCTTTTTGTTTTATCTCCCGCTCATAATTTATTGGTTTTGTCCTTTGTCTCCGTTTCGTTTCGATTCGCTGGCATTTGCAAATTGTCGACAAGAAGTAGCACTCTTGTCGATTGCTCGGACCAAGCGAAATACCCTTTATCCCCGGAAATGTCTCGTTTTATCTGTGTTTGAAATCCAGTTGAAATTTTCAGTCAGACAGCCAAGTCTCTCAAAGAAAACTATAAAGGAAAATTCCTTCGGCAAGCCGCGACCTAATATGTTAGCAAAATCTCACGTTTTTTTTATAATTTTTGCTAGCTTCAGTGGTGAATTCTAAAATCAAGAAAAGAAGCCTTTTCGACAAGCTGATGTTGATATACCTTGTAACTCAGCTAATATCATGTAAACAAAAGAATACGTACAATGTACGGTTTTTTTCAAAAATAAATATAATTATTTGCGAAATGTTTTTAATGACTTATTATGCAACTCGAGGATTTTAATACCTTATTGTCATTAATTTCAAAAACTAAATCCAATTCGATCTAGTACGACCATGTAAATTCTGGTCTTAGCAACTAGAAAACTTTTTCAATTTTTAAAGCTTTCAAAGTAGTTCGGAAAGGTGACAAACGAATTTGAGAAATAAAACCAAGTCAAGGCCACCCATATGAAAATAATATATTTGATCAAGGGCAACAGTGCGTATGAGTTATAAACTTTGAAACCAATTCGCAGACCCTAAAGCGCTTTTTTTTCAAAAAATTTCTTTTGGTTTACATAAAATACCTCAAAGCGCACCGTATAGGCGGGTGAGAGTAGGGCCTTAAAATATCCATACAAATGTGGAACGTACATATATTACTGAAGGCGTATATTCGGATTTGTTGTGTATAAATAAGGAAGAACGCTATAGTCGAGTACCTCGACTATCAGATACCCGTTACTCAGCCAAAGGGACCAAATGGAGGTGAAGACATACAAGCAGCAAGCGAGATTGTAATGCAACACCTACCCGCGATCTCAAAATACTTGTATGTTTATGTGGGCGGGAGACAGACTTAAGACTTATGGGCCACCCCCACTATAACGCCCACAAACTCAAAAAAATCGTAAATATGAACGCGGATATCTCGGAAACTATGTATCAAAGATAGAGAATTGGGATTTCAGATTTATTTTCCGTAGCCTTGTACGCAGCGCAAGTTTGCGACGCAAACATGCGTAATGTGCCCACAAGCCGCATTATTTTGACATTATTAACCCTATCGCTTACAGCCAGATTTTTATACCCGTTACTCTTAGAGTAAAAGGGTAAACTTGAATCGACGGAACGTATGTAACAGGTAGAAAGAAGCGTTTCCGACCCCATAAAGTATATATATTCTTGATTAGAATCACTAGCCGAGTCGATCTAGCCATGTCCGTCTGTTCGTATAAACGCTGTGATCTCGGAAACTATAAAAGCGGCAGTACTAGGGTTAGGCATGCAGATTCAAGAGATTCCTGAGCAGCACATGTTTGTTTCGGCAGTTCAGACCATAACCATTCCAGCGCCCACAATTAATAATTTGTAAAAATGAGTATTCTTATTATCAATACCCATTTACATGCCGAAATGATTACAATCGGACCATTCATAATAAAGGTAAAACCAAATAAAAATCATTTTGCATATTCAATCGAGATTGCACACCACATGCAGCAAAACAGCTCCCTTAAGCTGAGTGACGGGTATCTAACAGTCGAGGTCATCGACTACATCGTTCTCGTGTTTTTCATTAGCTTTACTTTGTCAAAAGTAATTAATTATTAAGCAGTAAGTAATGACAATGCTTAAGGACACAAGACTTATTAAATACACCTTCTAAAATTTATTTATTTGTCTGACTACAATAGAAATTGACAAAACCCGCTAGTCTAGCGGGTTTCGCCATTCTGTTGTTCTGTTCTGTCCGAACCTCTTGATCGTGTGTGGATGATGAAACCGCCAATTGGGTGATTAACGCGGTGGACATATTGTGCCCACCACACTCCTGCTTGCCCTTCATGAAATTCTTCGATCTTCTTCGGTGTTCCTTTGTTCTGCCCCTGGTGCGACCCGGCGAGGCCTTGATGGAGAAGCAGAACCCGGGTCTGGTAACTGACAAGTGGAGTGTCGTTAATCGCACCCCTGTGGATCCCTGCGATGCCGATCTCGTGACAGACCTCTGTCCAAACGAGATAATCGAACTGTATATCGACGGGGAAAGCAGGGATCTTATATCCCAACAGTGTGCCAAGATATTGGAACACTGTTCTACTATCTTGGAACACTGTTGAGATATAAGATCCCCACTTCTGCTGGCACCTGAAGGTCAACTTTGAATGCTAGATCTTTCCCAAAATCGGATACAAAAGAGAATCTCGTAAGGCCGTGCGGAGGCCAGTCCACAGGCCTGGCAGTTTTCCTGGCAGGACCTGCGCATCAATGCATCGATAGTCCCGCAGAGGATCCTGAAGGATACGGAAAATGTTATTTTATTTATTTATTTAATATAAATATTTGTAAAGTAAGGGGCGCTGGTCACTTAAGTCCTTCGGCTGTTTAAGCTAGATTAGGACATCTAAATTCGAAGATGAGCTTTATTTATAAATTCCCTCAATGTTTTAATATTTGCTGTGGGGGAGGATGTGAAAAGGGGAGGATGGTAGGGTGACGGATCCAAAAATGGAAAATCGTGTTTTTAAAGCTTGGCAGGTATCAAGAAAATGTATGATCGAAGATATAATGCCTACGCAGAAGCGGTAGAAAGGAAGATGACTTCAAGCCAAAGTTTCTATACCCATAAGGTCGTTCCCGTGGGAGCATGGAATGTACAGAGCTTTCCGATTTTTAGAAAACTAAACACTAATTGCAGAAGTTTTACGATAATGTTTAATTTCAATTTGCTACCGTATATGAAAACACAGAAGAGCTTAAGGATATAGTATTCCGATCCGGCTCGTTCCGACTTATATACTACCTGCAATAAAAATAAGACTTTTGGGAAGGTTTCATGCCGACATCTTTGAAACTTAGGGACTAGTTTGCGTAGAAACGGACAGACGAACATGGCTAGATCGACTCGTATTTATATATGTTATGGGGTCGGAAACGTATATATTATATACCCTCTGCAAAGGAATAAAAATTGGAGAAACGGACAAACGGCCAGACAGACGGACATGGGTAGTTCGCTTCGTCTAGTGATGCTGATCAAGAATATATATACTTTATGGGGTCGGAAACGTTTCCCTCACTGCGTTGCAAACTTCTAACTGAAATCATCAAACGCACTGCAAGGGTATAAAAAAACAAGGGAGAACGCTATAGTCGAGTACCTCGACTATCAGATACCCGTTACTCAGCTTAAGGGACCAAAGGGAAATGGAGATATGCAAGCAGCAAAGCGTTATGGGCGTTAGAGTGGGCGTGTTTTTTGGATCAATCGATAGGTATTGACGAGACCAATACATTTCAGTTAAAATTTTGTATCTAGCATAAAAATTGTGGGCGCCACAGATTTGGGCGGTTTGTGTGCTTTATAGTGGGCGTGGCATATTCGCGTAACAAACTTGCGCTGCGCTCAAGCCTACGGAATCTAAATCTGAAATCCCATTTCTCTATCCTTGATATTTTCCGAGATATCCGCGTTCATATTTACGATTTTTTGAAGTTTGTGGGCAGTTTGTGAGCGTTAGAGTAGGCGTGGCAAACTTTTCGGTCAATCGATAGGTATTGATGAGAACAAAACATTTCAGTTAAAATTTTCATTCTAGCATCAAAACTGTAGGAGCCACAGTTTTGGGCGGTTTGTGGGCGTTAGAGTGGGCGTGGCACTCTGCTGAAACAAACTTGCGCTGCGCAGGAGTCTCAGAAATCTGCATGCCTAGTCCCAGTACTGTAGATCTTATAGTTTCCGAGATCTCAGCGTTCATACGGACAGACGGACAGACGGACATGGCCAAATCGACTCGGCTGGTGATCCTGATCAAGAATATATATACCTTATGGAGTCGGAAACGCTTCCTTCTGCCTGTTACATACTTTCCGACGAATCTAGTATACCCTTTTACTCTACGAGTAACGGGTATAAATATTAGACTCACCATGGCTTGCTTGTTTTCCGAGGTTGGAAAAACTTTCACTAAAATATTTCGAATTTTGTAAAAATTATCACTGCGTAAAATTTTGGTTTTTATGTTAGTGAAAAACGGGAAAGGAAAAATTGATATGAACTAATGGAAAACCAGTATAAAAATGAAACCTTCTAGACATGGCACCCCCAAGTTCAAGTGAATGGAAAGTCAAGGCACCCTACATGGATATAGAGCTTCGGAACAGTAAAAGGAAAGGCCCATTACAAAATGGAAAATCCTTTTTCTTTCAATTTTTTTCAATTTTAAAAGAGTACGAACGTCCCGAGTGACTCCCTGGAAATGCCCATATTCACCTAATAAGGACAAACAAAAACACCTCTTAACGAGGTAAAAAGTAGTGGCGAACGCGCCTTAACAAAAATTTCTGATATCAACAATTGGGACGAAAAATTATATTACTTTCGATAAAATAAATAAACTATATTAAATTTATGATTTCGGCCCGAAACAGTAAATATTTATTTACCTACACGTGAATTTTCCGTTGTAGCGTGCCGAATACATAAATTTAATATAGCTTATTTATTTTAGCGAAAGTAATATCATTTTTCGTCCCAATTGTTGATATCAGAAATTTTTGTCAAGGCGCGTTCGCCACTACTTTTTACCTCGTTAAGAGGTGTTTTTGTTTGATATCAGAAGTTTTCTTTGCTCAAGAGTTTAAGTACCCAATACCATGACTAGGAATCGTCCCCATATGGTGGATGGGCTTGGCTATTGAAAAACCAAACACACAGATTCGACCCCTAACCTTAGCTGAACGCCACCTTAAATTAGGCACAACAAGTTTTATCGCTTCAATTACCTATTTTAATAAAACAAGTGTGGAATCTCAAGGGCTGTATAGTTTCAGATTCCAAGAGAAATCTGTCGTTTCTTACATTTTCCGCCGAACTAGCGGGTTTTTTCCAAAGTGGTAGAACAAATAGATCAAGTTTCCAATTTCGATTAGCTCCATGAAGTAAAGGACCCTAAAACCATAACAGATTTTCAGTTTGAAAAAATCCAATAGGAATATTTTTCATCAAATTGGTTTTTTTCTTGTTTACTCCAATAAGTATGAAGTATTTCGTATACGGAGCTGAAACGAGATGCACTCCTTATCGCTTAATATCTTCCAAACGGTAATTTTTAGGGCAAAAAATGTTATAGATCAAAAGTTGAGGAATCTCAAGGGCTATATAATTTGAAATTTTAAAAGAAATCGTTCGACTCAATTTTGAGAAAATAGTCAAAAAGTGGTTGTAAGAAATAACTTTTTATCATAACTCTAAATCTATTATATTCAGACAATTTTACTAAATGAAGAGTATTTAGCAAATTAAATTATCTTTTCAGAGATATATAACACGTTTCTGTAGCTTTAGTTGTTTAGATACTGTAAGCATTATAAATCTGGCTTTTTTTTATTTTCCGCTAAACTAGCGGGTTTTTCCAAAAGTCGTAGAACAAACGTTTTCTTTTTCAAGCTACTTTATACACCTATAGGGTTTCCAAAACCCTAAAACTAAGATGGGTTGCATACAAACCCACAAACAAAGGGACAAACATTTTCATTTTGGGAAGATGAAGAAAATCTTGTTTTTTGAATTACTTTTGAACGGGACATCGGATTTTAACAAGTGAGGTGTCATTCGACGCGTATTCTCAGTAAGAATGAAACTAGCTAAACAGCCGGGGGCTTTTATCCCCACCGTATCCAGCAGCTCCAATTTTCTAAATTCTTACTTTTACACTTTCACCGCCTTTTCTCCCAAACAAATCTATATTTCGAAAGTCTTGGTATGCAATCTTCTTAGTTTTTGCAATACCTTTCGATTGGTGTATCACTCGTTGCGATCGGACCATAATGGCAGATTTTCAATTCTGCGGCTATATATAGTAGTTGTCTTCGCACGTTCTCTTTCGCGCTTCGCCACTACGTGTACTGCCGTCCACAGTGATATTTTTTTTAATCTTAAAAAAGGCTACTGTGAAATTGTTTACTATTCAATTGTCCGCCCTTAAAACTCCATGTTTTGGCTGGCATAGGAGTTCGTAGTTTAATTTCCAATCCATTCACCTTCAAACCAGGACAGGAAAAAAAGGTGACGGTAACCCCTTACAAGAAATGCGAAAATTGGTCAAAAAATACATTTTTCTTAAAGTGATGCGGATCGTTAGCATATCTAACAAGCTGTACAAAACAGTCGTCCTTTTTACTGTGCGCCTTGATTTGGCCAAACTACGATTAAAAAACCGTAAGGAAAAAGAGTATTTTTGACCAAAATCTGAATCCCATTTTTACGCCTTAAAAAATTATTTTTTTGGGTGCTATATTAGAAAAAAAGGTTCAAATGAGGAATTCCATACCTCGTTGGAATCGTAGTTTAATTTCCAATCCATTGGCATTCAAGCTTAGAAATTTTTAATTTTTGCAATTTTTTGATGTAACCGCTTACAAAAAATGCGAAATTTGGCCAAACTGTGCGCCTTGATTTGACTAAACCTCGATCGAAAAGCCGCAAAAAATAAGTGTATTCTTGACCAAAAGCAAAAATCCATTTTTAGGACCTAAAAATGCACTACGAAATAATATTTTTGAACAAAACTTAACTTCGGGTTTGCGAAGAAAATTTTTTTATTTGTTTTATAGATTTATACGCTAATCCGTTTATGTTGCCGTTTTATCTTCGTGTTTTGTAAATATCTTGTATGTAATTGAATAGTGAAGTGTAAGATTTACAAGACATTGTTCGCTTCAAATTTACATATATTAATACGGCTAAAATTGAATAGTGTTCCTATCCAGTCCTCACAACCCTGAAAAAATGGTAGATATTATTGTTTGAGTAAAGCTTTACATTTAGACAACTTTACCAAAGCGGCCTCTCAAGTTGTTGGCGCTGGTTTCCATGCAGACGGCACCAAAGACGAGTTGCCTTGTTTAGTAGATCATTCGCCTTCAAATTGTTGTTCTTCCTCTGAAACTTGCGCATGAAATGAATATAGGCTACGGTGGAGCCCAGACGACTTGGGCCGAGGGTCTTCAGCACAGGGCTGGGTCTCTTCTTGATGGACTTGGATGGCTTCCTTTTCTTTTTGATCCTGGACTCCCTTTCACGGGCACTGGGAGAGCGAACCGGACTGCATTTCCCCCGCTCAGATTTACCGGGGTTTTCCCCAAGGGACTGACTCTCAAGCTCCTGAGGTGCACTCTTTATAACGGTCACAGGTTCTTTCTAACGTATATATTTTTAAAAATTAAGATATTTCCTTCTTACCGTGTTTTTAAAGAGGGTCATATAGTTCCATTCTCTTGCTCCGAAACGTATCCCGGTCTGTGGGGAAATCCCGTAGAATCGCTTTTTTTCTTGGCTCGATAAGTTCAGGGAGCCAGTTGTTTTACGAAGTGACTTTCCACCCATTTTTCCGTCCATAGTTTTAATGTGTGTAAAACTACAATTTTGTTTCCCGTAGACGACACTGTCTACGCTTGAATACTTATGAGAATACTGGTTCTGATTGAGAAGCTGTTCTCCCAGCTATCTAGGATTTGTATTATTTTGTGATTTATTAAAAATTTTTAAAATAAATTTAAATCTTAAAGATCCTTGTACCAATTTAATATCAAGGAGAGTACAATTAAGTGCTTATTATTTATTTTTCGCCCTTAAAAATCAGTGTTTTGGCTGGCATAGTAGTTCGTAGTTAAAATGGCATAGGTAACAAGCTATTCAAAACAGCTGTTTAGCTGTACGCCTTGATTTGGCTAAACTATGATTGAAAAACTGAATAGAAAAATCGTGTTTTTGACTTAAATGTGAATCTCGTATTTTTGAACAAAATCTGAATCGCATTTTGTCGCCCTAAAAATTTACTTTTTTGGCTGCTATAACAAAAATATTCGTCAGATCGAAGAATAATAATTCTCCCAGAATCTCGAATCGTAGAAGCCCAAAAAATCCAACCAAATCAAGCATTCCTTGCCTTTTCTTGTCACTAATTCGAAAAAGCCATTTATAAAATTTTCTAGGTTGACAGAGCAAGTCTATTGCTAGCAGCAAGACTTTTATTAAATTTTTAGATTTTATCCAAGTTTTGCACATCACGTTGTAGACGTTGCGTGATAATATTTGGGTATTCGGTAAGTGAAATCTCGCGCGTAATTAAATTGACAAGCCAATTCCGCAAGTCCCCGAGGCGTGTGTTTTTAAATTCCGTATATAAAGTGTCGTAATCTTGAAAATATTTTAATTTATTTCCAAAATGATTTTATACGTATTCGATTTCTTTCTACGTTGATTTTTATATAGTTTCGAATTGAAGGATGGGGGACCACGCGAACCAGAACCACGATGAAGTACCCACTCTGGAAGGTGTCATATGGCACGATGTGGTGGACAGAATCGAATTTGAATGCCGGGCATTCAGCACTGGTAATATGGATGCACTGGAACGTCGACGTCAGTGGAGTGTGCCCTTAATCGTGTGATGCCCTGGAATGATGTACACTTTTCCCGAATCAATCTACCCCATTCGCATTCCTTTGAGTGCAACAATCCCGCATGATGACCGAAAATATGGGTGCCACAACGCGAGTTTGCATCGGAACAGCCACTTTCTGGTGTATTCCTTCACTTCTGCAATTCCATTGCAATTATTTCGAACGTCATATTCGCCGGGTAATTCTAGTTATGTTTATTGAAATGGAATCCAATCGCGTTCTATACTATATCAAAAATATCCAATCCAATATACCAACAACTATCTTTATGGTACAAATATATCCCTGACCAGAAAAGTGGATTAAAGTATCAAAGTGAATTATTTTGTATAAATATTTGTGTATGTACTTAATACTACCATTCTTGATATTATAAATCGATACAAATGGCTTATTTTGTAATTTTCGATCGACTTATCGAACCCTTTTTGCCATCCCTAGGGCCATCGCTTTCGCCTTCGAGGTTTACTTAAAGGCCCTGAAGTATCCCGAACTCGAAGCGCTCCGCAAGGTGATGCTTCAGAGGATCGGGGTTCATTTTCTGGCCGTGGTTGGGGGAATCCATTTTCGGCAGATGCCCTTAGAGGATGTGATGACAATGACGCACCAGGATTCTTTCGGTGTCAATTCCGAGGTGGAGGTCTTTTCGGCCCTTACCTGTTGGCTAGCCCATCGTCCGCAGGAAATACCAAAGCTGATGCCACAACTGACTGGGTGCGTTAGATTCACCTTAATGCCACTACCCGTTCTACGAAAACTGTGGGACACGTCTTCGGTGTCCAGCAGTCCCTCGGATCCCGACGGTACTCTTTTGGGCGCTTTTCATTATGATCTCGATATGCGGTATAGGATCAGCATTTCGATCACTGTAGCGTCGCTGCGACTTCTGCATCCCAATCGTAGCGAATTTTTCAAATCCTTGAGGGATGTTGGAAAGGAGGCTCCAAGGGAGTGGATGTACGACGAAACGTGTTCCTATCACTTGCCATACCCCAAGGGTCCCCACAGTCATGTTATGAATGGTCAACCATTTTTTTCGTATGTCTCGCAGAGAGCGAACGAGTTTCAGCCATGGCCAAGGCGTTCAAGGTCCCCCCTGCCAGCTACCATTGATCTACAGACCATCGAGGAGGTACCAGCTGAATTCAGGGAGTCGAAGGAAGAGGAGGACCAGAACGAAAATTTCTTGATCGAGTTGCAAGCTCAGTTCCTTAAATTGGATCTATTTCTGCCCACGAAGGGGATCCTCAGCCTTTCGAACTGGAAGCTATAACATCCGAGGACGAAGATTATCCCTGTGAGACCTATGTGCAGGAAACGGATCGCCAGATCAGAGGGATATTAAAGGAACTTGACCAGAATGTAATGCCCCAGCTCAGTTTATAAATGTATAACCCCTCTAAATTGCTGTTCACCAAGACAGCTAGTGGATGTAATTTTTATTTCGAGTAACAAAGATAACATTAAAATTGTCAAAATGTGTGATTATAGTACCTAACCAAGAATATTGATCTACCTGGAGCTTGAAACTTGGAAAATTGCTTACTATAAAACGGGCTTAAAAATGGATTTAAAAAGATCAAGTGTTTTGTTTTCCTAACTTTGAAATACTTTTATAATCAAAATAAAACGAATTTATTTATTTCTTAAGATTTCGAAATTATAAATTCAATTGAAAACAATTATTACGACTGTCATAAGCTGTCATAGAAACGATTAGAATATTTAAAGAATTCTTGAATTTATTAGATTTCAAAGTCGAACTGTTTTTGCTGCCGGTTGATCCACCCGTTTTTTAAGGATCCTCTTTTATTTGGTGGTAACACATTACATGATTAAAAAACAGTTTTCAAAACCCAATTCCTTTTATTTACAAAGTGTTTTCGGTCCAGTTTACACAATCTTTAGAAAATTGTAGCCATTACTTCTCTTATAAACCTTTAAATTTAGATCAAATTGCTTGCGCTGACTTTCAGTCAGAATGCACCAAACACGAGCTGCCTTGTTCAATAGATCAGGGCCCGACAAATGAGAATTTAGTGATTGAAACTTGCGCATAAAATGAATATAGGCCACCGCTGAGCCCAAAGGACTTTTGTCGCGAATCTTTAGCACAGGACTCGCTTTCTTCTTTACAATGCGCTTAATGGAGTTAGATTTCTTCCTTTCCTTCTGGTTCCTGGACTCCCTTTCACGGGCATACGGAGAGCGAACTAGACTGCTTTTCTCCAGCTCAGATTTACCGGGGCTTTCCCCATGGGACTGACTCTCAAACTCCTGAGGTGCACTCTTTATAACGGTCATAGTTTCTTTCTAACATACGTTTGTTAGTAATTGGTATATATTATTAAAAATTAAGATATTTCCTACTTACTGAATTTTTAAAGAGGGTCATATAGTTCCATTCTCTTGCTCCGAAACGTATCCCGTTCTGTGGGGAAATCCCGTAGAATCGCTTTTTGTCTTGGCTCGATAAGTTCAGGGAGCCAGTTGTTTTACAAAGTGTCTTACCACCTCTTTTTCCGTCCATAGTTTTAATGTGTGTAAAAATAAAATTTGGTTTCCCGTACACGACAATGTCTACACTTGAATAGTAATGAGAATACTGATTCTGATTGAGAAGCTGTTCTCCCAGCTATCTAGGGTCAAACAAAAACACCTCTTAACAAGGTAAAAAGTAGTGGCGAACGCGCCTTAACAAAAATTTCTGATATCAACAATTGGGACGAAAAATTATATTACTTTCGATAAAATAAATAAACTATATTAAATTTATGATTTCGGCCCGCAACAGTAAATATTTATTTACCTACACGTACATTTTCCGTTGTAGCGTGCCGAATACATAAATTTAATATAGTTTATTTATTTTATCGAATGTCCACAGTGATATTTGGGCATATCCATGAAAATACCATGAATCCAGAGTTGCCGTAAGCCAATCTGCAACCCTGAAATGATTTCAGCTAATCAAGTTGGCCTTGGCAAACTGTCATGACATTCGAAGGCATTCGAATAGTTCCATTAACGACAGACGAGCAAACGATTTACAAGCTGAACGAAAGCGACTTCGATATCTGTTCTGATCTGGAGTTCGTGGACAGTCCGCTTAAGGACCTTCGATTGGAGGCGGAACCGCAGGCACGTGGCGTTATCCTAGACCTGGTTTACAGTGAGTTGAAAACCGAAAGTAAAGGCAAGGATTTTGTCAGTGATTTGATTCAGATTTAACGAGGGGCAAGCTGGTGGAGAACCGTCCCAGCGTGAGTGTCGAGGATCTGGAGATGGCGCAGCTGGAGCGGACCGACGGGATGAGGGGGGCCCGCCAGTAGGCGCTGAAGCTCCTGGCTCCCAGCCAGGAGTCCGAGCGGGGAATTAATGCTCCTTACCTGGTACCACTATCAGGTGGGCATGATAGCCGGCTCAACCAATTCCGAGGACCGGAGTGCCTACCGATCCGACGGCACCTGCTGCTGCCGTTCCGGATCTTCACAAGTCCAGCTTCAGATCGATGTCAACTATGGCATCTTCGCCTCATAGCTCTAACGCTCTTCGTTTCGTAGCTCGTCCAGAGACCCTACCATCCGAGCGGTGAGGGCCTCAATCCCTCGACCCATCCTTAAGCCTCACGGTTAAATTCTTCAACTCGTGGGACTGCCGAAGGAAGACCTTTGATTAGATGTTATAGGTTATACCCTCTTATCAAAGATCTTCCCGTGGCAGTTTAAGGAGTCGTTGAATTAAGTCCTAAGTGTTTAACGGTGGGTCGAGCGATTGATTCCCTCAGCGCTCGGATGGTCTGTGGTCTCTGGATGAGCAACGAAACGCAGAGCGTTAGAGCCCGGAGGCGAAGATCCCATGGGTGACATCGAACTGGAGCTGGAGTTGTTAGGACCCGGAACGGCGGCGAATTTGTCAATTTGCTAAAGAGCGCCGTAATGTTGGACACGATGCGAGATGTGACTGCGCAGGCGGAGCGGCAGCTCGTCAAACGGGGATTCCCCACCGACGCCCTCGAGCGAATGCGCACCACTTTCAACCTGGAAATGGAACAGTGATATCTATACATCGTATCACATATCGGTTATACATACACCGGAACACCGGAGAACACATTTTTAAATAAAGTTAAGGAATATTACGAAATTCACGGAGTTTTCATTTACTTGCACCTTTTTAGAAAAGAGCTAGGCCATTATTACCACAAAATAACATTTAGAGAGATGAGATCTCTAAGAACTTTTTGGGGGGTATGCTGAAAAATCGGAGTGTGTCACAAAATCTGTAGAGCTTTTTAAGGCTAAAGGGTGAGTAATAAGTTGTTGGTGAGTTGATTAATTTCCAATCCACTATCATTCAAACGTGGAAATTTTTGCCATTTTTTCAAATAAAACATGATGTATCCCAATGATGTAAAATGAATTGGTTTCAAATCAAGTATTTCGTGCTTGAATCAAGTATTTTCGGCGTCAAAACTTCGCCAAGCATGGAAAATACTGAACCTGAGAACAAAATGCATGATGTTTTAACACGGAAAATACTAGGTTTCAGAACCTTTCGGTCTACAATCAAGTATGAATACTTCTTAGATCTACTCAAGTTTTCCGAAAAACAAGAACGATTTAATAATAAAGTAATAAAGTTGCTGGCATGATATAAGGACGAATAATTCTCAAATCAATGTGAGAACCTTTTCAGCACGAACGTTCTTCCCTGACTGCAGTTTCACCGAAAATACGCGTCGAATGACACCTTATTTGTTAAAATTCTCCGTTCAAAAGGTTTTACGAAAACAAGATATTCATTTTATAAAATGAATATTTTATTATACCCGTTACGCGTAGAGTAAAAGGGTATACTAGATTCGTCGGAAAGTATGTAACAGGTAGAAGGAAGCGTTTCCGATCCTAAAAAGTATGTATATTTTGATCAGGATTACTATCTATCGATAGGATCTCGGAAACTGTAAAAGCTAGAATGATGGGACTTGGCTTAAGGATGCTTGGGCCTCCTGCGCAGCTCAAGTTTTGTTCAGAGGGGTGCCACGCCCACTCTAACCCATAACCGCCAATAACGCTTAAACCCGACTAGCGCCCGCATTTTTTAATATTTTGTAAAAATTTAAATGAGATTTTAGTCTTATTATCAATACCAAACTACACTGGTCGGCATAAGTATTTTGACAAAACAAAAGTTAAATATACTCATAATTTGAACTTACTTCTTGTAAACTGTGGCATTAATGGAAAGGTAATTTAAATGCCGTTTAAATGATACAATACTTTTCTTAACTCATTCAGTACTTATTGAAAAGGACGAATTTGTGTGAAAAACTACTTTAGACTTTTTTCCTCGTCTTGAAAACTTAAATTTTTTGATGCGAAAAGTTTCTTCAAACAAAACAGTAACAGTAACAGTAACTGCAACAAGAATTTTTAAAAAATCATTTTGCTTATATTTTTTATGCCTAAAATTTATTTATTTGTCTGACTACAATAGAAATTGACAAAACCCGCTAGTCTAGCAGGTTTCGCCATTCTGTTGTTCTGTTCTGTCCGTGTGATCGTGTGTGGATGATGAAACCGCCAATTGGGTGATTAACGCGGTGGACATATTGTGCCCACCACACTCCTGCTTGCCTTTCATGAAATTCTTCGATCTTCTTCGATGTTCCTTCGTTCTGCCCCTGGTGCGACCCGGCGAGGCCTTGTGCAGCATCTTTGCACTGATGGAGAAGCAGAACCCGGATCTGGTAACTGACAAGTGGAGTGTCGTTCATCGCACCCCTGTGGATCCCTGCGATGCCGATCTCGTGACAGACCTCTGTCCAAACGAGATAATCGAACTGTATATCGACGGGGAAGCAGGGATTCAAAGTTGACCTTCATGTGCCAGCAGAAGTAGGGTTCTAATATCCCAACAGTGTGC
The DNA here is from genome assembly GCF_014743375.2 of Drosophila subpulchrella. NCBI lineage: Eukaryota > Metazoa > Arthropoda > Insecta > Diptera > Drosophilidae > Drosophila > Drosophila subpulchrella. Next base: position 5,330,466 of record NC_050613.1, read on the forward strand.
CAAGATATTGGAACACTGTTCTACTATCTTGGAACACTGTTGGGATATTAGATCCCTACTTTTGCTGGCACCTGAAGGTAAACTTTGAATGCTAGATCTTTCCCAAAATCGGATACAAAAGAGAATCTCGTAAGGCCGTGCGGAGGCCAGTACGCAGGCCTGGCAGTTTTCCTGGCAGGACCTACGCATCAATGCATCGATAGTCCCGCAGAGGATCCTGAAGGATACGGAAAATGTTATTTTATTTATTTATTTAATACAAATATTTGTAAAGTAAGGGGCGCTGGAAGCTAGTGTAAATTCTGCGATCGAGCTTGTTAAAGTCGGTGGGTTATGTATGTTGGTTTTTCGTATCTCTGGATGGTACCTTCCCAATCAGATTTTAGCTTTTGTTTGTTGGTAGTTTTAATTAGTCTAAAAATGTCTTTGGGTGGTGCGGTCAGCATGAATTCCAAGAATTCCCTGATGGCTGAAGACCTGGCGCGATGATGTTATCCCCGTTGACGACTGCGAAAGTAGAAGATGAACCAGACTTAGACCCATCGAGCTGCCTCGATTTCGTGCAATCTAAAGGGAGGTATTGGGGTTGGATTGTATGATATATGACAGGTAAGATTCGTTAAGACCTAACTAAGTGTTGCTGAAATTTTTATCCGCTCCGTATTTGTTCAGAATTCCTTAAATTGCTCCGATATGCAACTGGACTCTGATATAACGGCGTTTGCTGTTTTGATGCATTTTTTTGGTATTTTAGCAGAGCCTGACAGAAGATTAATGTCTGACCATATTGTCTTAATGGTTAAAAGGGGAGATATACGTGACGAATTTTATTTTATTTGGGTGTAAAAGCACTAGAACATTTTATGTTTTTACAAAACTATTATATGAGAATGATATGAACTATTAGACAATCTCGAATGGTCAGTGAGTCATGGCACTCTACTAATTAGATTTCTCAGATTTGTTTCCAGTGAGTTCGAAAAATTCAACCGCAGTGGACAAAGTGGCAACTTTCTATTTCACAAAAGCGACTGATAACCAGAAAGGAAGATGACTTCAAGCCGAAGTTTCTATACCCATAAGGTCGTTCCCTTGGGAGCATGGTATGTACAGAGCTTTCCGATTTTTAGAAAACTAAACACTAATTGCAGAAGTTTTACGATAATGTTTAATTTCGATTTACTACCGTATATGAAAACACAGAAGTTATATTTTCACATTTAAAACAATTTTTTTCCCTTCCCATAGGAGCTTTAGGATATAGTATTCCGATCCGGCTCGATCCGACTTATATATTACCTGCAATAAAAGGTCTTTGAAACTGAGGGACTAGCTTGCGTATAAATGGACAGACAGACATGGCTAGATCGACTCGTATTTATATATGTTATGGGGTCGGAAACGTGTCCTTCACTGCGTTGCAAACAAATATTAGACTCACCATGGCTTGCTTGTTTTCCGAGGTTGGAAAAACTTTCACTAAAATATTTCAGATTTTGTACAAATTTTCACTGCGTAAAATTTCGGTTTTTATGTTACTGTAAAACGGGAAAGGAAAAATTGATATGAACTAATGGGAAACCAGTAGAAAAATGAAGCCTTCTAGACATGGCACCCCCAAGTTCAAATGAATGGGAAGTCAAGGCACCCTACATGGATATAGAGCTTCGGAACAGTAAAAGGAAAGGCCCATTAAAAAATGGAAAATCCTTTTTCTTTCAATTTTTTTCCATTTTAAAAGAGTGCGAACGTCCCGAGTGACTCCCTGGAAATGCCCAATTCACCTAATAAAGATTTTTAATGTCCATAAGATATAATCGACTTAAGATATGATGAAACCTTAAATGCAAATCTGTAGAAGGGCATCTAAGTAATTTATTGGCATGCTTATAAATAAAATGGAGTACAAACTCAAGATATCTTTAATGATCCAACACGTCGCGAACCCGGTCAAAATGAGAATCATAAATTTCTTTAATATCATCCTAAAGTCACACATTCCTCAGACCTACAAAACTAGCATAATTATCCCCATACACAAATCAGGAACTGACAAAACTTTAATAGAATCCTACAGACCTATTTCCCTCAATCCATGCTTATCAAAAACATTAGATAAAATAATCTCTAAACGGCTATGGTGGTTTGCAACATCCAACAAACTACTAAGTAGCCGACAACTCGGATTTAAAAAAGGGAAATCCGTTATGGACTGTCTGCTTTACGCAGACGCTCTTATCAACAGAGCCCTCAACGAAAAGAGACACCTCTCAATCATATCCCTAGACTTTGCCAAAGCCTTTGAAAAAATAGGACTACACACAATCATTAACCAACTCTCGGCATGGGGCTGTGGTCCAATAATAACCAACTACGTGTCACACTTTATGTCAAAAAGGAAAATCAGAGTTAGAGCCAATCATAGCACGTCGACGATACAACCATTACACAACGGTATACCGCAAGGATCCCCACTTTCGGTTATACTTTTCCTTATCGCGTTCAACAGCCTCTCCGATATCTTAGACAAATACAAAAACCTTACCCACACAGCATACGCCGATGACTTTAATATATTTATCAATTTAAAACGAAAAAAAAATGTCTTGATAAACCTGAATAACCTATTTAACGAAATCAACGCTTGGTGCCAAAAATCAGGAGCAATGCTCTCTGTTTCAAAATGCAAGCACATCCACATTTGCAGGAAGAGAGCCTGCTCATGCCAGGTATCAACACAAGATACGACCATCAAAACGGTTACGGAACTGTCATTATTAGGACTACATTTTGACCACAAATATAAATTTAAGCCCCACATTAAGAAACTACAAAAATCAATAGACAAATCCCTAAACATAATAAAATGCTTATCCAGCGGAAAATACAATAGCCACCCACATACCTTAATCGAAATCGTTAAAAGCCTATGCATCTCTAAGATAGATTACGCCCTTCCTATATACGGCACATCAAAGAAATCTATGCTAAAACCAATCAAAACCCTACTAAATTCCGCACTACGAACATCATTAGGAGCCTTTTGCTCTACGCCAACAAATAACCTCTACCTTGAAGCAAACATCCAATCAATAGAAAATAGAACCGAATACCTAAAAGCAAAATCAATCCACACTATTCTTCAGGCCAAAGATACCCCGCTCAACCAAATCATACAGCGGATCTCCAAAAACAAAAATAAAAAATACAGAAACTCTACCATCAACCAATGCATTAATAGCTGCCAACACCTCGATATCCCAACCCAAGCTCCTTACAAGCCCAAATCAATAAAACCACCCTGGCTTATGGACACAAGCTTAATAGATATCCAATTAAGCAGTGCCAAAAAATCGACTACCAACAAAGACATTTACCTGAAAAAGTTCCTGGACATCAAACACAACCTTATAAAGAAGAAATTTTCCATCTTATATACCGATGGGTCCAAAAACAAAGAAATAATAGGGCTAGCAGTTACCACAGAAGAGGAAATTATCAAGCAAGCTGTCCTACCAACTTACTCCTCAGTATACACAGCAGAGGCAATCGCGATTCTGGAAGCTATTAAAATAGCCGAGAAGAAAAGAGGTAAAACCTGCATTTGTTCCGATTCACTGTCAACCTTGGAAGCTGTCCTTAATTGTAACAACGTGTCATTTTACACTACATCGATCCGGGACTTAATCATAAAACTCGCCCCAAAAATCATGTTACTCTGGGTCCCTAGTCACATTGGGATCAAAGGTAACGAATGCGCCGACACAGCAGCGAAAGATGCAACAAGATCACCCCTAATTTCCATCCCAAATCTTAACCGCACGGACATTAACAAACTTTTAAAAACGAATATACTTCAAAACAACACAAACCTACAACAGAAAGCATCCCCTTGGTACCAAGCCATTAACCCAGAGATGATAAGCATCAGCAAATACGCCAAAAACGCACAACTTTGCAGCTTGCCAAGGAAAGAAATTACCAAGATCATCAGGCTTCGACTAGGACACACAAAACTCACACACGAATACCGATTCTCCCAGCCAATAAACAGCCAATGCCGATTCTGCACCACAGACGCCATATCGATCCCACATATCCTCAACGACTGCACCGCATTTCAAACACATAGACCTAGTAACTCAAATATAAAACTATCTGATCTCTTAATTAACCCTTCATATGAAAACTTCCAGCAAATCCTTAACTTTCTCAAATCAGCTAACCTACTTCAACTCATTTAAATTGTTAATCTCCTTCTCTTCCCACTCAAATGTAAAATTCTAGTTATTAAGTAAACCTGTAATATCAATTTAGTCCGGCCGAAAGTCTTAGCAACTATGGCCGATTCCTCCCTGTACCTTAAGTTTTAAACTTTTGGCAACAGAGTACAATAAATAAATAAATCTTTAATGAAAACATTTAATGTTCTTATTTTTTTCAAGCCGCCATTTCACAAGTACCACACGTTAGGATCAAAAACTAACTATGCAGATATGCTTATGTACGTCTATATTAACATAATTTAATGTCCACACCTTTTAAAAAAGGATATTTTGTTTTCCAGTGGTATCGATGCATATAGTTATACTGAATTATATATACAGTATACAAATACTTTTTTTTAGTACACCATAACAAATTTATTTAAACGCCGATCAACCAACTTAATGGCAATAAAACGTTGGGTACAGTAAGAGACAGATAACATGAATAGATATTAGGGATGATTAACTATTTGTTATAACAAGTGGACAAAAAGCATTTACTGCTTTAGGACTCGAGAAACATGACGTCTTCTTCTAATTGTTGGTTGGCCAAGGAAGCTGGTTGGTGTGAGCTTTGAGGCGTTCATTGTACCGACTCGAGTGCAGTTTAATCTGTTCCCTGACTGAGGGAATGTGGAGGTCAGCAGCCAGTTGAGCTTCCTAAGCCTAGCAAGACATGCAGCTGCTATTTTGATTGTATGCTGCTCCCAGGTGAGCTGCTTGTCCAGAATCAAACGCAAGTTCTGCGCCTGGGGTGATTGCGGAATGGTGGTGTCCTGAAGCTCAACTGCAGAAGGGATCTGTCCTCTTAAAGTAGAACCATCACTGCAGATTTTCAATTCTGCGGCTTTATATAGTAGTCGCCTTCGCACTCTCTCCTGTTCACTATGTGTAATGCCGTCCACAGTGATAGATACGAAACAGTCATTCGTTTTCTAATTATCCGGTATTAGAACAATACAACAGCGCCATCTTCATTTACAAATAATAATTTTAGTAATATATACTAGCTTTAATTTGTTAGAAACAAAAATATAAAACGAACAAAATATATATTATTTTGAAAAATGGGCCAAATGGCATATGAATAAGCCCGATTTATGCTCAAATCTGCGTGTCTCGGCTATGTCCGTCAAATTAGCATCGGCCAGTTGGCAATGAAAGTGGAATGATGGAATTTAGAACATGGGGCTCTTTTTATTTTTAAATTTTCTCGCTCTTTCTCGCAAAATCGAAAAATATAAAGTGCAATATTGTTATAATCTTCCGTTTAGCTCCAACGCCCGATTTTGTTCAATCTTTTCGACGTATTTTTGAGTCATGATTACGGGAAAAGTAGTTAAGGTTGGCGCAAATAACGGGATCTTGGAAAGCAACGGCAAAAATCGTAAAATTTTTTAGTTTTTTGCTGTTTTTTCCGAAAATATATGAAAAATCAAAAATTTTTCAGACAAAACCTGAAGATACATATCTATAAAACGAATCTTTTTTGTTATAATCATTTTTTCCGAAAACTTAATGGTTTTCGAAAAAAAACCTAAAATAAATATTTTAAATAGGATGGAATAAATGTTCACCATTTAAAAATATTGCAATATCCCGCCATTAAAATAGCGTCGTATAGTTTCGATTAATCGATAACAGTATTTTAGGTGAAGGACCTTTTTCGACTTTTTTACGATATATCGTGCTTATGTTCCTTTTTACCCATATAGCGAAATATACAAGTAAAAAAAAAAACGTATCGATTTTTGTTAAAAATAAGTTTGTCTTGCGACATTAGAAATGCTTTTTATGTAAGTTTTGTTAATACATTTTATTTCCGTTTTTTAATTTGAATTTTATTTTGATTTCCTACCATTATTGACCTACGACAACTGAAATGCTCTATCCAACATTTATATTTTGCTTATACCTTACCTTTGACTTCGTGTTCTTAAAAATTGTAGTGCCGTTCTCGTGCCTAAGTCGTACCATCACTAAGACATCGAGTGACATCGATATCAACATCGCACGCCGATATAACAACAAGCTTTCGTGCGATATATCGGGCATAATGACGCAAGTGTGCTCCAACGGTTTTTTATTTTCAAACCTTAATAAAATGTAATCTTATTTTGCGTTTTTAACGAAAACTATTAGTTTTACAGATAAATATGTATAAAACATAAATTACTTTCATTTCTCCCTGGCAAACTTTTTGATTAAGTTAATATATTAGAAGATGTTTACGAAAAACAGTTTTTACCGTTATTTTCCATGATCCCGTTATTTGCGGCAACTTTGACTATTTTTCCCGAATTCAGGACCCCAAATAACGTGGCTATTGAAAGTTTGGACGAAATGGGGCGTTGGAGGTAAACGGAAGTTTACCCCAAAGTTCTTAAGAAAAAAAGATTTGACGGTCATCCGGTACTGAAATATATAGTTTACATTAATTAACTATACATAAAAGCACCAAAATTCGTTTTGAAGGGATTTTAAGAAGACCCAAAATATCACATTGTAAATATTTAATTTTAGATATATTTTCACATCCCTAGTGCAGGTCCATTACCATAAATGTTAGATACAACGTTAGAAAACGTTGCATCCTAACATTGCTGTTAGAAAACCGCCTGGAATCTAACATTTGATCGCGCCAATGTGATGGAAAGGGGAAACTGGACTTGGGAGAGAGGAGCGCCCTCTAGCGATAGTCGATAGATCAGGTAAAAATATATCGATATAAGTATTTATTTGTATTCAAAAAGTATAGATAGATCGATGTCTTGATATATTTTTCACATCCCTAGTTTCAAAACAACAGCGGCACAACAAGCCACAGGCCAAGCCAAGCAATATAATTGATTTTGGAAAATAAAATAAAAGATCTTATGGACAAACTGAGCGCAGTACGCATTGCGGTCCGCGAGGCGCCGTACCGCCAGTTTTTGGGGCGTCGGGAGCCGAGCGTCGTCGAATTCCCGCCATGGGGCGATGGAAAGGTACCGTTACCAGGCCTGTGGGCCAAGCCACTAACTGTAACTGACAGCCCTGTACCTCAATTTTCCAGTCGCTAGTGGTGGAGCAGAACGAGTTCCACTTCGACCACGCCTTCCCGTCGACCGTCGCCCAGGATGAGATGTACATGGCTCTGATCCTGCCGCTGGTGGAGAAGACTTTCCAGGGATTCCAGTGCACGGCACTAGCCTATGGACAGACGGGAACCGGGAAGAGCTACTCCATGGGCATGGCGCCCCCCGACAAGGTGGGTTCCAGTTCCTCGCTCACAGCAGCCCTTGACTTGCCCAAGATCAAATCTTTCGTGGCGAATATTATACCCTTTATATCCCAATCGCCATCCATCATTGGTTAAATGATCACTTTATACTTTGTATTTTAGTCTCAAAACGATTCTAAAGCTAGAATATTCCGTGTCTAAGTAGTATAACTCAACTACTCTCAAACCATAGAACTATTTTTCTAAAGATCAAATATTATTTACATATGTACATTACAACACAGTTCTTTTGAATAGGGAATTCCAAGAAGTAGGTTGAAAATATGTCTATTTTAAAATGGCATATATTATGATCTAATAATCATAATGCAATCCAACTTTCCTCCAATCCTCTGCAGGTCCTAAAGCCAGAGCACTTTGGTGTTCTCCCACGCTGCCTGGCCGACATCCTAGAACGTGTGACTGCCAAGCAGGAGAACGAAAGGGAGCCCATCCAGGTGTTCGCCTCCTTTATCGAGATCTACAACGAAAAAGCCTACGATCTCTTGGGCTCCTCACCACACACGCCCATGGTGACTGCGCGTTGCCAAAGATGCACCTGCCTTCCCTTGAGCAGCCAGGAGGATCTGCAGGACCTATTGCAACAGGGCACTGTGAATCGTCGCGTGCGCTCTACCAATATGAACTCCAGCAGTTCCAGATCACACGCTATAGTAACCATACATGTGAAAAGTAAAAGTCTTCATTCGAGACTAAATATAGTAGATCTGGCGGGATCGGAAGGAGTAGGGCGAACGGGGCACAAGGGCGTGGCCAAGCGGGAGGGAGTCAACATCAACCTGGGCCTGCTCAGCATCAACAAGGTGGTGATGTCCATGGCGGCGGGCCGCTCGGTGATTCCCTATCGCGACAGCGTCCTCACCACTGTTCTACAAGGTGAGTGGATTTGTACATGCTATGCCAAAGATTATACTTCTATTATTTATTGTTTTTCCAAAAAAAAAATTTCATTTAATGCATCTGTCATTTAATAAAAGTATAACTATCCTTATTAAATTTTCAATATTAGAATTATGTACTAAATCTCCTTATCCTTTCTAGAATCGCTTACCGCGCAGTCATATCTTACCTTCCTCGCCTGCATCAGTCCTCATCGATGCGATCTTAGCGAGACTTTGGCCACTTTGCGCTTTGGCACCAGCGCCAAAAAGCTCCGCCTGAATCCGATGCAAGTGACTCTCCAAAAGGTGAGCTACCTTAGCTATTGCTCTCTAGGATATAGATAAAATCCACGCAGTAGAGGATCACCTCTCGCATACGCTACGCTGTTTGACAGTTTGAAATTCCTTCGCTAATCGCTTGGAGGTCGGACAGATCCTTGCCTGCATTGTCACGATAGGCTGGTTCTGCCTATCGTGACAATGCAGGCAAGGACAGCGAGAAGCAGGCCCACAGGAGCTTTGGTGGCCACCTGGTCATCGAATGCAGGACGGTGAACAAGTTGCCCCAACTGCTCGCCTAATCAGTAGCAAAAATGGCTCGTAACACTGCGGCCAAATATCTCAGATGTTGTATCTCTTACCTGTTTAGCTGTAGCCTCAACTTCTTGTAGTTATCCTCCTGCATGTTTATATTCGTTACTCGTAGTGTAAAAGAGAATACTAGAGTCGTCGAAAAGAATGGAAGCGTTACCGACCCCTTAAAGTATATATACTCTTGATAAGGATCACTAGCCATGTCCAACATTTTAGAAAGTGTATTTATTTAGTCGGATGTACAATCAAAATTGTATATCAGAACTTTTGTATGTTGAAGGTGCGATCGTCACGACCCCTTACCTTGTTAAGAGGTGTTTTTGTTTGAGTTGAGGCAAAAGCTTTGCAGCGCTGTAAATCCTTCTGTTTTCCCATTGGTCTACGACGAATTCTGTAGCGAAACCCGTGTGCCTAATGCGATTTCTTGCAAATTAACATTTAAACTTAACTTATATACATTTTCAAATTAAAAACTGAGTAACGGGTATCTGATAGTCGAGACACTCGATTACAGCGTTCTCTCTTGTTTTGATGTACCTTTGCTTGAAATGTCTCAAAGTGCATGAAAAAAGAAAATAGGCTAAATCGGTAACTGGGGAGGCATATCGCATCAGTTGCCAATCGATCAGACGAACATCCTCTACATCTCCCCCGTCTGCTGTTTTGTAAAGGATGTTATTCTTCTTCGAGCTTTTCAATTTCTTTAAGTTCCTCTTTTAATAAAACTTATTCGTCCACAGTGTCCTCGTTCAGATTTTTCCTGTTTACCCAAATCTTTTACTCACTTACTCAAGATTCATTCTTCTATCTTACTCGGATTGCAGCAATCGCTGGCCACACGGACGCCTCAAGCCTTTCGCAAAGTGCTGAGCAGCTCGACAGCCATCAAACGCCAAGCAGCCGGACAGAACAGCCTTTCAGTTCTCAATCCAAATTCCGCAATAGCCAAACCGCTGACCAACGTTCTCCAGCGAACTCGTTCTGAATTGGGCCTGACCCCCAAAGCCAAGAAAAGGTGAGTGACAGAAAAAACACCCTTAAAATTCCCGACAAATGTAAATGATGCTACTCCTCATAGGGCTCGCGAGCTATTGCAGCTGGAGGATACAACGCTGGAACCCTCATCTATTGATATCTCGGACAGCAGTCTCAGTTTGGTAGGCTTCCAAGCTAAAATCGAAATGGACAGGCAACTGATGCCTCCGCCTGGAGTGGCTTCTGGACAACCCAGCAGCCTGCACTCCACCGTAAGGAGCATTGTAGAGGTGGATGAGCATGAGGAGCCAGCTGAGATGCATCAAACGTTGATGTCGGCCACAGTTCGGAGCCAGCTCTTCAGGACAAATATCAGTCCCATAAGTCTGCGTTCATCCAGCATAGTGAAGGAACTCAGCGGGATCCAGCCAATGGAGGAGACTTTACAACCTCTTCAGAAGCTCCGACGCTCCATGCGTATAGCAAACCAAAGATCGCAGAGCTACGCGGTCATTCCCAAAGTTTTTAATTTGCGCAACACGCAACAGTCAGACAGCCAGAAACATTCTGCTTCCGTCTCAGTTAAAAAAGATAAAGTTACTCAGCTCAAGGATCTGATAACAAGAGTTGAAGCTCCCGCGAGAAGTCATTCGAGAAACATATCTTCTCCAGCCGAGGAATGGATGGCCCATAATAAAAGCATGTTCCTTGACCTACTCAACGGTGGCAGCGTAAAGGAACTGCAGAAAATTCCCGGGATCGGTCCAAAAACAGCCTTCACTTTGGTTATGCATAGGTGAGTATCGAAGTTGATATTGATTCGAATTGAGTTTAGTCTTATCCGACTGTTTTATTTAGATCTCGCCTGGGATGCTTTCTGAACCTAGGTCAAGTAAAAGACCTGCCTATTTGGCCCGGCAAGAACTGGGATAGGTTCTGCCAAGCCAACTGCCTGGAGATTTGATTATAATTGTTATATAAGATCAGTTTTATGTTTAATTAATCACTGGGTTTTTCCAATGATTTTCAAAATCCTTGATTAGACGTAGATTACATAAAGGAGCAGGATATCCGTACTTTAAGACTTACAATAAGGTTTCTGTGTAATATTTCTTTTTTTTTTGTTTTTTGTTTGTGTTTTTAATTTTGTATGTAATGATGTAAGCTAGATAACTTCTGATTTAAGATCTATGTAAACCAATCTCTTAAAATACATTATGTTAAAGATTCAGTACTCTAACAGTTTTATATAGATCACACTAAAACTATTTTTGTACTCTTAACACTACGAATCGTTTGTGTATTTTTGCGGCTATTTTTAAGAAAACTCCTAAAGGTACCTAATCCTCGATAGTATAGTGGTTAGTATCCCCGCCTGTCACGCGGGAGACCGGGGTTCAATTCCCCGTCGGGGAGAATGCTAAATTTTTATTTTAAATTTTCCTGATTATAGTTTTGTTCAGACTTCGTTTTAATTTTATTGGAGGCCGTACTTAACTTAAGCGTTGTTTTTGTGAGGGGTGAGGTATTAAAACAAGCATGCGCGTCAAAAAATCAAAATTAAAAAGTGTTCACTTATCGAACAATAGTATTTTTCGGTATTTTTAAGCAAACTTTTAGATGTTTCCAATCCTCGATAGTATAGTGGTTAGTATCCCCGCCTGTCACGCGGGAGACCGGGGTTCAATTCCCCGTCGGGGAGAAAGCGGAAACTTTTTTGTATTCCAACGGCGATTCTAATAATAGCCGTTACTTTTAGAGTAAAGGGGTCGTAACATAAGGTATGTAGATATGTATTTATTGTCCGTATGAACGATGGAATCTCGGAAACTATAAAATCTAAAAAGCTAAGCATACAGCTTATACTATTTTTATGGCGCTTACATTGTTGAAGATTTTAATTCACTGTCAATTGAAAATGATTTTATTTGATAGAACCCATCTTCTTGTCGGGAATCTTTCCAATCAAACTATTATTTTAATAGTTATGAGTAAGTTAGTTTAAAAGGCGTTGCACATTGCGCTCGCGTCGTAAATTTGGTTTTGCAATTGGTCAAAGGAGTAAAGGTAACTGATACCTGAGCCACACGACTATAGAGCTTCCCGAGAATTAAAAAAAAAAACCTATTTTTATCCCCCAGTTGACCCAGTTTCGGGTTATCTTTATTGAAGAAGACGATGAACTTTGGCATACTTTTGGGGGCGGGGTCTGAAAATAATTTAGATCTAATAACAAGGATGCGGTCAAAAATTTAAGAAATTAAGATGTTGCCATTTACCTCATAATGGTAATCTTGCATGAAATGTTATAGGCTAAAATAACTTAAAATTAAATCTATTACTTTTGATCTTTTAACAAGGAATATACCCATTTCAAAATATAGATCTATACATTTCGGATATAGGTTTCAATGGGGTTCACCATTATAGACCAAGTTTCCTGGCCCTTTACGAAGCGAGTAGGTGACCATTACTGCGTGTCTTTTTGAGTTATCTGTAAAGTAAAGTGCACTCGAGAGCCCCTCTTTGTGCCTTTGCGCGAAGCTGTTGTGCCACCTTGTACGGACACTTGTGACAGCAAATGCATCTTAGAGATACAGATACATCCAAAGACAAGGCACTTTTGCTGGCACTTCGGCCAGTTTTATCAGCTCTGCAGTCGAACAAAAACAATTCGCTGACCGACATACAAACGTACATAGGAGGGTCTGGTTCTGGCTCTTGTTGGTATATCTGTTATTGGCTTCGTTTCGGTAAACAAGATAACATAACACATCGGAGATACGGCGAGTGGGGAGGCGGTAGGTGGGAGGAGCCGCTCGCAGGAATCTTCTAAATACTTATAAATACTAAGCATTTTCTGATTGAAAAACGCTCCCAGATAACGCCCGAATATATCAGAGCTAGTCCAGTACAAAGGCAAAAGGCAAAGCCGAAGACCCAGGCAAAAGAAACCAGCAAAACAAAAGCAAGAAAAGACGCAGCAGCAACAAAACACTGAAAGCAAAACAAACAGCGATAAATTCGAGACATGAGCCACACTTAAAATGCCCTACCCAAATCTGCGGATTGATATTTTAAAAGAATCCTTATGTTCTAAGATCTTCCGAAGTTTATACATACGTATAATAAATTGAGCTGAGGTTAAAGTTTATAACAGGTATTAGTAACTTCTTTGCTTGGATAAACTATCTATATTTTATTTTTCAATACATTTGGTTTTTCGTCTTGGAAAGAGCTTAAGATTAACACGCTAAACCTTAAACTAATGAAAGCGAATTATCTAGTTTTAATGGGGTTTTAAAATGATCTTTGGGACAATTCAAACTGCTTGCAACCATTGTATTTATGTGATTTTCGGTATCATTTTAGGTATACAATCTGAAAAATCTGCACTGAGAGCTGCTAGTGATTTTCACCACGATCCGAAACCTAACACCCGAGTTACCATAGGTCGTTTCAGATATTCAGCGATCTTTCGCGGGGGGCCACACCCTCTTTTGAGGTGCGAATGCAGTCGCAGTGTGCCGATCTCAACAGAAGAGTAGCAGCAGCGCCAGCAGAGGCGGAGCAGGGCAGCGGCAATGGGGGCCATATGCAATGTATGAACAAGAAGCCGGTCTTTTTTGTCTCTGTTTTTGTTTTTGTGTTCGCTTTTTTTCGTTAGCATCTTGTTGTGATCGCTCTGCCGCCCCGCTGCTGGCTTGTTTTTGCGGCGCATTTAATGAATGCGCCCCAAAACCCCCCCACCCCAGCCACCAAACCACCGCGCAGTCGACGTCGACGCCGGCCACTGCGTTTAAAATGTCGCGGCGACGGCGCTGCGAGCTCAGTCTAGCAGCAAAAGTCCAGCAGTCCGGTTCCCAGCGATCACGACCACAGTTTCGAATCTGGAATTTCGAATTTGGATTGAGTTGGGTTTTGAAGTGCTTTCTTAATCGGTCCCCAGGTCCACAGAGCAACTGAGACTAGTCACTCGCACACAGCACAGCCTTCGAGATGTCGCAGCCACTCAAGTTCTACTTCGACTTCCTGAACCAATCGAGCCGGGCGCTCTACATCCTTTTGGAGGCTTCCAAAATCCCCTTCGAGGCCATTCCCATTTCGATGCTCAAAGGTGAGTAGTAATTAGTGAGTAGTGAGTAGTGAGTGGTTAGTAATGAGTAGTGAGTAGTAAGTAGTGAGTAGTGAGTATTGAGTAGTGAGTACGTGCCCGGTGGCACACACATCTATAGAGTCTATAGGGCGACCCGACCCGCGGAGTGTCGTCACACATTCCTATGCATCTATGCTGCCCTTTGTTCGCTCTTCGTTTTCAATATTTTCGACTCGACTGGAAATTTCCAAATAAATTTTCCGCTCGTTAAAAATTCCACAATTTAACCGAAAAGTTTCCAAGGCGAAAGTGGGCTATCATCGCACTTGGGACAATCATTAATGGAAAAATGTCACCTAATCTTAAAACGTATTTATAAATGTAGAACATAGATCATAATAATTATTTGATTTAGCAGTATAACGCAAACATGATGGTTTTAAAAGTAATAGATTAAGGAATTTGTTAACATTGCTCAAACGTGAGGTTTCCTTAAATGCGAGTAAGAAACACACATATAAACCTATATTTGAGAAATGGGCATATTTTAGCGTTGCACTTTGAACGTGTTTATTGTTAATCCTAACCCACTGGGGCAGCCCGAAGAACCCCTTAATCGCTTTTTATTTACGCTCTATCGCCTGCTAGTGAACCAAAGCCACTGTGAAAACAAGCAGTCGAACATAATATCAAGTCAAATGGCTTTGAATTTAATGCATAAATTCAAAACATCGAAATATTTAAACATATCTTTAGAATATAAGAACATACTAGTCCCAAAGTATTGATTAACTAAAATCGTATAAGAAGTTCGCTAAGTTTCGATTGAGTTCCTGTTATCTGAGCTCGACTGTACCCAAAAACCAGAGTGCACTTTGATCGTGTTTACTCTTCGGGAGTCTATAACCGATCTTTGCGCTGGATTTATCACCTGCTTGCCAAACTGGGACACTTATCAATTTTTCGTACAGATTTACTGATTTCTTCGCTAGTTTGTTTTTCTTTACTTAGCCTTTGTGCTTTGTTGTCCCCTATCTTCTGATGTTTTTTATGGGCTCTTTGCTGAGCTGCGCGTGCGCTTAGCACTTTTTGAAGACCGCGTAGGCCCCATGAAGAGGAGCGCGGGGTCTCACACTTCTGCGACTTGTTCGTTTTCCACTTGGTCAAGGTTGCAGAAACGTCATAAAGTGCAGAATTGATGCGGGGATGCAATCTCCAGCCATCAGAGACAGGGGCCCATTAACGGCTGCATATATGATCACGATATATGGATGATATCTGGTCGGGCTTGCATTTCTCGGTTGACGTCAGTCAACCGCAGTATCTGATTAATTAATATCCGCATTGGATACCGGGGGATACGAACTCTGTTTTGTATGCTAATCCCAAGGAGAGCTTTCCACTCCTCTATGCGTCGGATTCCCAGACAGGCCCGCTTTTTTTTTTTCTGCCACTTGGACTTCGCACTCCGGAGAGACGCCGAGAGCGCTGCGAGCAGTTAGTTAGCTTAGAAATCAGAGTCGTCGCTGCTGCATCGTGGGGAGACAAGACAACAAGACAACCTTGTGGAGGTTAAAGACTCCGATGCGGGGGCAAGCACTTTCAGTAGTTGTAGATATGCGCTAGTGTTTCTGCGCCGCTCACCCGGTTTTCATGCCGCCCGAGCATGACGCAAGGAATCTAATCTGGTCGAGAGTTTACGAGCCCGAACTGCAATTCGGATCAAGTGGGAATCGAATAAAGCTTTTGATTGGGCTATTGACACCATAAAAATTGATATTTTCTAACCCAATTTAGTATGGCCACCTGATATTTATCTACGAGTGGCCCTAGCGATTTGCAAAGCAGTCTGTGGCCTGTAAGCTGAGTTACTAGAGGTCATATGAGGTTACTTTAGTGGCCATCAGTTGGTATTTTTAACCCTGGATTGGTATGCACTTTTTATTCCTTTCTAAAAGTGTTTGTACCGATTGCTAATGCAATCTATGGCTTAGATACTGAGTTCTTGGAGATCAGAGCAGGTTGTACGGGCTTGGTTGATCAGGCCAACAGTGTTACTTGAGAGAAATTATCGGCGAGGATAAACTGTTTTCGAAACTCACAAATATTAGTGCTTAATAACCCGTTTGCATAGGCAACCCTATAAGATGTTTGTGGAAGATTAGGAATAATAAGCTACAAGGGATAACAAACATTGTTTAATTGGCTTACGCCATCTAGATTGATGTGCTCCCATGTTTCCCGGTTGCTTTTTATTGCGATCAGTGGGCCAGCCACTTCACATCTTGATAAGTCAGTCAATCACGAATCTCTCACGAATCGCCCTTTGGATCGGATAGGGCCATCATGTTCCGCTTTAATTTTCCAAATGACGGCAATTATAAAATTGAAAAATTGCCGCTGCCATTTCGAATTTAATCAGCTGATGTCGGGAATCACAGTCTGCCACTGCTGCTGACTAATCAATTAGGTTTCCATGAAATGCTCAGTTAATTTCTTTGTTTATTCGCACCACCCAAATCATGATGGGATGGCGTGGAGTGGGTGGAGGCACTTAATTTGTTTGTGCGCCCATCAGATTCCGACTCACAGCGGGTATTTTTAGAGCCGGAGGCCCCGCAAGTGCCGCACTATTTCCCAGCCAAACCCTTTTTATCGAAACTTCCATTCCACTCCCCCGATGACCTTGGTGGGCAAACTGGTGACATTGGTAATGACTTTGCCTTTCGTTAGCCAGACACGCCCCCTTTTGAGGGCAATATTTCTTCCAATCCCCTTATCGTTATCGGTTCTAAAATTCGGCCCGTGATTCGGCACCTGTTGCCGAGTAGCAATATCACGTTAGGATCAGGCGATCTACCGATCGGAACACGTGAATACGAAACATACTCGTAAGTTTGTCATGACCCTGTTTTTAGACAGAACAAATTGGGGAAATATTTAATTTAAAGTCTAGACATCGTATCATAACTTTGGAAAAGCGTAATATACATATCCCTATTAAATACATTTTAACCCATTCGAGATGTAGATGCAAAATACCTGTTGTGATGTTATAAGATATAAGTATGGATTATTTTTTTGCGGCCATATCATTATCTCACCGGTTCGCCCCTTTCCCTTTCCAGGCGAGCACTTGACTGGCGAGTTCCGGGACAACGTGAACCGGTTCCGCAAGCTGCCTGCGATCACAGATCACGGCTATCAGCTGTCCGAGAACGTGGCCATCTTCCGGCACCTGGCCCGCGAGAAGCTAGTGCCGGAGCACTGGTATCCACGTCGCCATCTCGGTCGCAGCCGGATCGATGAGTACCTGGCCTGGCAGCAGACCAACATGGGCGTGGCCACCACGGAGTATTTCCAGCAGAAATGGCTGGTGCCCTATCTGCAGAAGACCCGGCCCGCCGATAATGCGGTAGGTGATCCCGATCCCTTTCTGTACGCTCCATCTAAACCCTGTGTCTGGGAATTCCAGGTGAATCTCGCCGGCAAGCAGCTGGAGCACACGCTCAACGAGTTCGAGCAGCTGTTCCTCAACTCCCGCAAATTCATGCTTGGCGACAACATCTCCTTTGCGGACCTCAGCGCCATCTGCGAGATCGACCAGCCAAGTGAGTGCCCAAGGCCATCCGAAGAGATCCTAAAATATACAATAAGATGGTGTTTTACAACTGAGAACTCCATCCATTATCGCCTGGTATTAACGCATTCTCCCTCCACATTGCAGAGTCCATTGGCTACAATACCTTCCAGAACCGCAACAAGTTGGCCCGCTGGTACGAGACGGTGCGCGAGGAGCTGGGCCCCCACTACAAGGAGGTGCTCGGGGAGTTCGAGACCAAGCTGAAGGGCAGTGGCAGTGGGCAGCAGCAGGGCGTGGCCCAGGCGGTGAAGCAATAGCCGAGGGACCCGTCCAGCCTGGGACCGTCCACAAATCTTGTTTAGTTGCCTAAGACAATCGACTATTTAACCCCTTTTTTTTGCCCGTGACGTATTTAATATTTGTGATTATATTTGCTCTTCCTAGCCGATAAGTTTTAACACTCTTTCCTTTTTTTTTTTCAAAATTTGTCCCTACTATTGCTCATTTGTTTCCCCGTTGTCCTATCATAGCTACAAGTAAACCTTACATATATTATTAGAACCTAGTTGTTAAATATGTATCTTAATTATACGTATTAAAGTACGCTTATGATTGTTAGACCAGCGCCTTTCCTTCGCATATAGAACACCCAACATCGTCACTTTTGGCTACACATGTACATTTACGCTTTATTCGGCTCGATTAACATTTTTGTGGGGTATTCGCTCTGGGAGCGGTGCTCGCGTGTGCGGGATTCTAGGGGTCTGCACAACGTCTACATTTGAGGTGTACAAAATAGGATCTGCCTTGCCATATCACAATTAAAATTTGTATACACAGATAGAGAAATGCCTGCTGCCGTGCACAAGAGAACTTTTCCGGCTCACTTCATCGTCGGATCTGGGAAGGCGTCGCGAGGCGGCTTAAAGCTCAGCATCATAATGTGCCGCGCATACGACTTGGTGGCACGGAAAAGGGAATCGGTGCCATGGAGGCGGTCCAGAACGCCCAGCACACCGAAGCAGTTGTTGAATCTGTCGGGCGGGAAGTAGAAGTAAAATAGTTTTAAATCAGTATGAGGACTATCAACCCTTTCAAGGGTAATTTTCACTATCAGAAATAGATATTTGTTACTTACTTCAGATGGTGAAAGTCGTGTGCCTCGGGACTGGGAAAGAACGGCAGGTGGTAGCCGGAGTGGGCGTTCAGCGTGGACAGGATGGCCAGGGCGAACCACAGCCACGCGGTGGCCACATGGCTGCCCATCAGAAAGACGCCGAGGAAGGGCGGCAGAAGGTTGCTGAAGATGTGCTCAATGGGATGGCAATAGATGGCCGTCACCGAGATGGGGGCCGTCCACTCGTGGTGCTGCTTGTGTATGTACTTGTAGATGTGCTTGTGGTGCAGCAGGCGGTGCGAGTAGTAGAATCCCAGCTCCTCCATCAGGATGCACACCGTCAGCTCGAAGCAGACCCAGTGAAAAGTGGGCAGGTCGCGAATGTCGCTCAGACCGCGGATCTCCATTAGCCTGTAGCTGGCGTAGGCCAGGGGTATGCCCACGAATATTTGGTTGCAGACCACGCACCAGATCACCTAAAATGGGGGTCAGCCGTGAGGTCAATTATATATCGATTTCTTGAGCGATCGATTCCAAACCTTTAGCAGCCGACGCACTTCCACGGGCTCGTTGGTTCCCGGCTGGATCTTGTATTTGCGCAGACAGGCGGGCCGGTTGGTCAGGTCCATGAATGTGTACAGTGTGCCCACGGTCCAGTAAACGATCATCGTGAAAATAGTAGTGCCAAAGACCCACAAAACCATGGGCTCGTCGCCTGGAAAATACAATTGTGTTGTAATATCCATTGGTAAACGTCAAGAGTATCAAAAATATAGTTATACCCGTTACTCTAGATTAAAAGGGTATTTTGTATTCGTCGGAAAGTATATGACAGTTAGGACGAAGAGTTTCCGGACCCTATAGAGAATATTCTTGCCGCGGGCCGCGCCAATAGAGGTAAAATTCCACAGTTTTATTTTACTTGAAATTAGAATTTGAGTACCTGGTACCTGGTAGTCCAGTTATTAGTCCTAAATCTACAATCTTTCTAGGAGAAATGAAGTCAATACCCCCGCGCAAAATGAAGAAGACAGAAAATGTACAAAACCAAACTGAAGTTACCTGCAATTTTTGGAGCTACGTTTAATTAAATTAAAATTAAAAATTAGTTTATAATTAATTATTAAATTAAATTAATTAAATTAATTCAAAGGTGTGCTATTTATGGGCACAAGTCATTTCGCGATTTTGAGAAAATTTTGTTTCTTCAGAACTATGGAACCGAATGCTATAATAATATATATGTATTTATTAAAAACAAATTTTAATCGAAATAGACAATTTTTTATAAATGCGATTAGAACGTGGAACGAGCTTCCCAACTACATAAAAGAAACTAGGAGCGCAACACAATTTAAGACAAAACTTCTCTCACACCTAAAAAATAGCAGTTCCAGTCTACTATAAGGTATATTATCCTATTTTAACATTGCGACTTATCCCCAAAACCTTTTCCTTAGTTTTTTTTTAATTTCGATTTAACTTCATTTCTATTTATCTAAATGTTCAACAATAAATGTAACAATGTATGTCATTAGATTTAAGAACCAATTTTGTCCAAATTTAAATATGTTTACCAGTTGTGACTAGCGCTGTAATTTATAAGTTTTAGAACTTGTAGCGTTAGGAAGCCTAAAACAATAAATAATAATAATAATACGGAACCGAATGCTATAATAATATATATGTATTTATTAAAAATATATGTATATGTATTAGAACACAAATTCCAACATAAAATAAGATGTGGAATGTTTGGAAAAAAATCGTCTATATGTATATACCTACATATATTAACACTGAAATTTTAACCGACATTACAAATCATCAGCTTAAGATAAGTCTTAACTGCTATAAAAATAAGCTGGTAAACAAACCCATAAAGATAAATGGCTTTAAGAATAATTTAAACGCAATAAGGGGGTGCGAATTGTAAATTGTAAATTATATAAGGAAAATGCAATATAATGAGCCTATGAACCCTGCATTCAGCATCCGACTTTGAGCTCGATCAATATTAGTTAACCGAAGTTCATCGCAAAGAGCCCAGAACATTGAGCCCATTGTGCAATGCATAAATATTTGTTCTGGCTAAATAAAATGAAGGTGGTATTTTACAGAAATCTATCCCAGATTGGGGGCTATGTATTCTACACATTTGTTTGACGAAGAATTCAAATTCGAATGAGTAACGCGGCGATTCATTTTGCCTAATTGGCAGCACTTTTCCCTGCGTTTGTATCTGTATATTTTGCAAGTGTCTCTTTGTATCTGCATCTGTGTGTCTGTGCGTTGAAATTAGTAAACAAAACAGTTGATGTTGACATTTTGTTGCTGCCAGTGGTCAGGAATTGCAATTTGCACAATATCACACAGGCACAAAGAGAGGAGCAAAGTTTAGTTTTGTATGGCCCCCGTCCCCTCAGCATTTACCTGTTAATTTCTCCATTCTTTTCCTCCTGTTTTTGGATTTACTTACCGAACGAGTCGATGAATTTGTCCCACTGCGACTGCCAGAAGTCCCCGGAGGCGCCCCAAAAGCTCTGCAGATGCCTGGCGTAGATATAAGAAACCTCGATGAATTTATCCTCCATGGCTTGCACCCCCTGTGTGTTCTGATTCTACTACAATTGGCTTTCTCCCGATTCTTCGCTCTCTTCCCTCGCTTTCTCTGCGCACTTAGTCTTCGCTGCTGTGCGTCGCAAAGTCAACTGGCCATTGCGATCTCTGGATCGTGTGGAAAAGCGCAGCTCGCAGAATCAAGCTAAGCTCAATTCCAGGTTCTCTCCAAAAACGAGAGACAGCGAGAGAGAGAGTAGAAAGAAAGTCTTCCCACGTGCACCAAAGCTTGGAATACCCTTTCTAGGTTATCTGTCCCCCAGAAATCTATTCTGCATCTATTAAATATTGATCAAATTTGTTATGATAGATTTAAAACTTATACAGGGGGTAAACTTATATTGATGTTTACGTACATTTTCCCTAAATATTTGGGATCTTTTAATTTTAAAACAGCTCGGGCTAAACGAACCTTTAAGTAAAACTGACTAGTTATCATAAATGCAACTTTTATACAATCTATGTACGTTTTCCACGGCGCGTCGATTTGTATGGGGCCGAAAAAAGTAACAAATCTATGCATAATGGCCTCCTCGGTGAGGGACAAGGTATTTGCGAAAGTAAATACCTAGGTAAGGTAAACATTTTATAAATTACCTAGTTAAAGGTACACTGATAAAAACGGAGTAGTAAAAATAAATATCTGCATATTGAATAAAAAAATGTCATACTAAATATTTGGACTAAATTGCGTTATTTAATTCGAGAATATTAAAATCTAGGTAGAAAATATTTGTTATAATGGTAACCATATTTACTTTACATATTTAATTCATATTTTAAAATCTTAAATCAACTATTATTTTTTAAATAATTCATAAACTGCCCTAAAACATACGGTAATGAAAATCAATACCTAGGAATGGAAAGCTCTGAATAGCATTGCTAAACAATAGTACCTGGGTATGCATCAAGGTACTTCCCAACACTAAATGTATCCCATATATGTAAGTTGCATTTAAAAAGTTAATCTATCTTGATAATATCGTAAACTCTTGGAATAAATTAAAAATGTATTAGCTTATTCTCTTTATAATATACCTAAAAAGTAGCATTAAGACAAAACCTACAATGAGTTGGCCGCTATCTCTATACCATGTAAGCTAACAATCTGGGTGATAAGTTGAATGCCCCCGAAATCAGAGCCCCACGGAACCCGGATATTTACCAGGTGAGCACGTTGCGGAACAGAATGAATGCGGCCAGGGCGCAGGTGATGATGAAGATGACGCTGTGCAGCGAGGACAGCCAGACGTCGGCGGTGCGGGTGTCGTCCCAGTGCTGCAGCGGGGAGCAGGAGGACGAGGACTGATCCTTGGCCTGCTGCAGAGGAGGACATGGCGGGGATTAGTCAGCGGGGGCGAGGAGACAGCAGGCTTACATCATTGAGATTGAGGTAGACCGGCGGCAGTCCCACCTTGTCCTTGAGGATGCCACCGCCCGATGTGGAGGATGAGGAGTTGTGGCCACCATTTCCGGGCTGCACGGTCACCGAAATCGGAGAGGAGGCGGACAGGGAGGAGGAGGAGGAAGCGGAAGCGGACGAGGAGCCCGAACTATTTGGCGGCCTTCCGTGCAAGGGATTCGACATGTTTTCGGCTGTTCCTCACTTGCTTCGCAGCAATTTTCCTACTTTCCTTCAAAACTTTCCCAGTTGTTGCTCGCTCGCTCTCTCTCTCGCTCGCGTTACTGTTTTTCCTTTTGTTGTGGCTTTTCCGTTGTCCTTGACATTTAACGCATTTCGATTTTTCTATTTGCCAGCTCTGGCGGCAAAAATACTTCGGATTTAAATCAACCGCTTGAGACGTCTATAATACCACACATAAATTGCATAAATTATTATCGTTTTTTGTTAACTCTGCGACTCGAACTTAGGACGAACGTTTATTTTTTAATCTCACTCTGTTACAAAAATATTTGTGTTTGTATGTACGGTCATACTATGCTGGACAATTGGACCAATTGATATCGATTTATTTCAAAGTTTACCTATAGACTTGTTAACCCCTCACGAGTCACGACAATCTATCGAACATGTGCGTTCGAGAACGCCATCGATAGCACTTACACAATAGCATGATTCCACCATCATTATGAATGTCAAGTCACAGGGCCTAATAGGTCGTCTCCAGGCCCCAAGATACAAGGATCCTGAAATTAGGCTGGGAAAGAAAAAATCTCCGCAAATTAAATAGCAAAGTGTCCACAGGAAAAGCTGCGGTTGAACAATTACCCAATTATTTATTGACTTTTGTAGTAAAAGTGTTCGAATAATAGTTTTTTTAAATTTTTACTTTTTCGATCCGAAAGTCTTGGAACTATATTTAGATTTTCCGTACTATACTATACTATATAATAGTTATTTTCTGATTTTATTTAAGATCCTCTTGTATACAAGCCAAAAGATATTTGTGAATTTACAACTTTCAATCTAATATAATAAAAGCTGAAATGAAGTTAAGTTCTCCTAGCTTAATATATTATTGTCAACGAAAAATGCAGCATTTTTGCCAATATAGACATATAGTGTGGTCATGTTATTTTGTAATCGCATGAATGCCCTCAACAATTTAATGTTGTATCCTCTAATGAATACCCTCAACTACATGTAGTGTCACAAGCACATAAACAATACGATAAGAATAGAGAAGACGGGCAGCAAAAATATCGAAGGATGTGTCTGTGTTTACCAGTGCGTTCGTGTCGGTGTGCCAAGATGCTTGTGAGTGTGCAGCAAGTGCAGTTAGAAAGTTAGAGAGCTAACTGTAATTTTCCCCCACCTTTTTGAGATGGCCCAGAAAAAACCTATTGCGCAAACCTAAAACACATCGCAACACGCTGCCCCCCAAAAGAAACTTGTTTGTTCGTACTCGCTCTGAGCTGCTCCCCTGGCCCTCCCTTACGCACGTAATTCATCCGAAATGGAGGAGTCTACTCCCAGCAATCCGGCTGCAGTTGCGTCACGTGGCCGCGGACGGGGTCGGCCGCCGAAAATAGCTACGTCCACACCCACCCCGCCCCCTAATCAGCCGCCCATGGAGGCAGATGCGTCTCCAACTCCGCCAGAGGATCCAGATGGCGGCCAGAACGAGTGTCGTCGCAGTTCGCGCAAGAAGATCATCAAGTTCGACGTACGCGATTTGCTCAACAAGAACCGCAAGGCGCACAAGATCCAGATCGAGGCACGCATCGACTCTAATCCCAGCCTCGGCTCATCGGGGCCGACTGGAGCATCCACATCCGCATCCACGTCCGCCGCAGCCGCAGCCGCCGCCTCATCCTCATCCGCCCCTGTGTCCGTGAGCCGTTTGTTCTCCATGTTCGAGAGCAGTCAGCAATCGCTGCCGCCACCTCCGGCACCGCCCGCCCTGGAGATCTTCGCCAAGCCCAGGCCCACCCAGAGCTTGATTGTGGCCCAAGTGACCAGCGAACCGGCGTCTGGCAATCCCGTCCAGACGCTGGCCAGCCTGCCAGTGGTGGCCGCCCGCAAGCGTGGACGTCCCCGAAAGAGCCAGCCTGCGGTGGCGGCCACTCCATCCGCCATCGGTCCCAGCTGCTCCGACTCGGACACCAATTCCACCACCAGCACGATCAATTCCACCACGAGCAGCAGTGGCGACAGCGGCGAGGCAGCTGGCTTTGCCAAACGGAAGCCCAAGTCCAAGCTGCGGGTGTCTCTCAAGCGCTTGAATCTGTCCCGCAGGCAAGAGTCCTCTGACTCCGGCAACTCGCCATCGTCTTCGTCGCCGGAAGTCGAGCCGCCAGCACTGCAGGACGAGAATGCATTGGACGAGCAGCCGGAGCAGGAGGAGAAGTTGTCCCGTATGGTCATTGCGCAGGAAAACTCCGACTCCGATTCGCAAATCATATTCATCGAGATCGAAACCGAAAGTCCCAAGCCGCAGGAGAAGCAGGAAGAGGAATCTCCGGAGCCACGGGCTCTGGTCGACATAGACATCGAGGTGGCCAAGGAGGGTCAAACTCCCGATCCGGAACAAGATCTTGACGAGATTATGGTAGAGGTGATCAGTGGTCCGCCCAGCCTTTGGTCGGCGGACGACGAAGCCGAGGAGGAGGAGGATCCGGCAGCAGAGAGAACCACTCCACCGCAAGGAGAACCGGAAGCAGAGTCAACCTCTCCAGCTCCTCGGCGCAGCAGGCGATCCGCGCAGGCTCGGGGCAGCAGCCGGCAAGGAAAAACTCTCGAGGAGACATTCGCCGAGATAGCCGCCGAGAGCAGCAAGCAGATCCTGGAAGCGGAGGAGTCGCAGGACCAAGAGGAACAGCATGTGCTGATACATCTAATTGAGGACAGTCTTAGTCAGCCGGAGCCTTTGCCTTCCCAGTCCCCCAACATTGAGCACATGGAGGTGGCGGATGTGGTAGCCGCGACCGAATCTCTACAGGAGCAGGATGTAATGCCTAAAAAACAGGAATTTGTCATTGAAGTTGTTTTAGAGACACCAGAGGCCAAGACAGTCACACCAGAGCCAGAGAAGGAAATCTCAGAGTCTGCTAAGATCGCTCCAAACTTGATAGAAGCCGTCCCAGAACCTAAAAAAGAAACTGAAGTTGTACCAAAGGTAGTATTGGTTACCAAAACTGCTTCGACGTCGAAATTGGTCACCAAAGGTGCACCAAAATCAGATTTGGTAACAAAAGCTGTTCCCAAGGCAGAAGGGATTACTGAAACACAGGCAGCGAGCGCCGTAGATGTACAGCCCGTAGAGAAACTGGTTAAAAAATCAATTGCAGAAACGAAACCACCTGCAGTACTTGTCTTAGCGGAAAATAAACCGACTACAAAAGTGGAGAAAGAGCCGGAGCCGAAAGAGGAAGCTCATCGAAAGCAGGCGGGGGAAGATATACCCGACCCCGAAAGCTCAGAGCATTCGAAATCAACGGAAGCTATTCCAGAGTCTATACGTATTCCGCAAACAGAAGTCGACACCGAGGTGTCTCAGAAGGTAATCCCGGACCGTAACACTGAAAACGAAGAAATTCGAGGAGTACCAGGCGTTCAGTCGTCACTGCCAACTATAAAAAAGTCGAAAGATGATATGGAGGAAACTGAGTCCCCTGCTGAAATTTCTGCATTGAAGACTGAGTCAGCTAAGGAAGATAAGATAGATGCGGTTCCAGCAGAAGCGAAAACCACTAGTGGTGCGGGAGGGCCAAAATCCCCGTCAGAAATTAGAGGAAGTAAACAGGAGCAGGAGCAGAAAAAATCCGCTGTGACAGGAAAGAAGCAAGCCAAAATCGAACTGGAGCAAAAGAAAACTGCTTTGGAAGAGAAGAAGGTGCGCAAGAAATCGCTCACAGACTCTACTGCCAAAAAGGATAAAGAAGCTGAGAAGTCGTTATCGGTACCATTAGAAGTCCCAGCTAAATCCTCACTAGCAGCTGTAGCTAAAAGAGAGACCGAAGCTAGGAATTCTTCACCCATTGAGCTGGAAAAAACCTCCTCAGAAGTTTTGCTTAAAAATGATAAGGATTCTGAGAAATCCCCCTCAGAAATTACTCTTAAAAAGCAAAAAGACGCAGTAAAATCCTTAACATTAGATGCATTCGAGAAGGAAACGAATATAAAAAAATCTTTACCAGAAATGAATCCTGGAAAACAAAAAGAGGCTGCCAAATGCCAAAAAGAAGCCGCTACAAAGAAGGAAATTGAAAAGGAGAAATCAGCATTAAATGTTAGTTCATCAGCGATGGAGGAACTGGATAATTCCACAACCGATTTAACTCCTAAGAAAGAAAGCATTAAAATCCCACCAGAAGTTGTTCCCTTGGAGAAGGAGACAACTAAGCCAATACCAGAATCTCAACCGCCAGAGATCTCGAAATCCACACCAGACCATGCAACAACCACCGAATCATCAGTTTCAGCTGCAGAGGCGCCCAAAGAGGAACAGGCAGCAAAGAAGTTGCTCACCGAGTACTTTACTCCATCTTCCAGCAAATCTAAGGAGAAATTCTCTCCAGGCTTCGTTGAATGTGATGCCATGTTCAAGGCAATGGACAAGGCCAATGCCCAGATGCGTCTTGAGGAGAAGAGCAAGAAAAAGCAGAAGAAAGTACCAGCCAAGGTGCACTCACCCATTCCCAATGCCTCCACGCCGGCCCCTGGCCAAAAGAAGCCGCTGGGAGGCAAGGCCAGTTTACGCCGGAACACCATTTACGAAGTTTCACCCAAGCAGGACAGGAATAGCTCTCCGAGCTCTGACTCAACCCAAGTGATCACCCCGGTTGGCAAGATGAAGCGATCGAAGGCCAAAAAGAAGCTGAGTGCGAGGCGCAGCACGATCTGTGAGGAAGCTAAAGATCTCAGAGGCAGCAGCCCACCAATGGAAGAATTGGCCGCCAGTTCGCCTGTTTCCACCTCATCGGATTCCTCTTCGAAACGAAATCGACCCAAGACAGCCTCCCCTGAGCTGGCCAGTGGCGCTAAGTTGGATCTGCGCCGAAACACAATCTGCGAGGATCGTCAAGCTGAGACCGCCACTCCTGTTCCGCTGACCAAGCGTCGCTTTTCGATGCATCCCAAGGCTTCCGCGAATCCTCTGCATGACACCCTTCTGCGATTATCTGGCAAAAAGAGGGGCAGAAAGGCTGGCAAGGAATCGATGAGTCGCCATAATTCCTTGGACTCCAGTTCCAGTGCTTCTCAGGGAGCCCCAAAAAAGAAAGCCCAAAAAACCGCAGAGTCCCTACATGCCGCTCTTATGGAGACTGAGTCGTCCGAGTCCACATCTTCGGGTAGCAAGATGCGACGCTGGGATGTGCAAGCTTCACCGGAACTGGAGGCACCCAATCCCCTCAGAGATATTGCCAAATTTATCGAAGACGGAGTAAATCTTCTCAAGCGCGATTACAAAGTTGAGGAAGATCAACGGGAGGAGGGACAGGAAGACGTCAAACGAGACCAGGATGCCGAGGAAGATGAGTTTGCGCAACGAGTGGCTAATATAGAGACCCCGGCCACAACACCTTCTCCTTCACCGACGCAGTCCAACCCAGAGGATCCCGCCTCCAACACCAATCTTCCTCAGGAAAGTAGCAGTGGAGGTGTGCGACGCTCCCACCGTATAAAGCAGAAGCCGCAGGGACCGCGGGCCAGCCAGGGAAGAGGCGTGGCCAGCATGGCATTGGCACCGATCAGCATGGACGAGCAGCTGGCTGAGCTAGCAAATATCGAGGCCATAAACGAGCAGTTTCTGCGCAGCGAGGGGCTCAACACCTTCCAGGCGTTGAGGGAGAACTACTACCGGTGCGCCAGGCAGGTGAGTCCACCTTAGGGTCCACAATCCAAACCAATAGTAGCAATTCATTCAATCCACTATTCTTGTCCCCAGGTAAGTCAGGAAAATGCGGAAATGCAATGCGACTGTTTTCTTACTGGCGACGAGGAGGCTCAGGGTCATCTGAGCTGCGGTGCCGGCTGCATCAACCGGATGCTGATGATCGAGTGCGGGCCACTGTGCACCAATGGCCAGCGGTGCACGAACAAGCGCTTCCAGCAGCACCAGTGCTGGCCATGTCGCGTATTCCGCACGGAGAAGAAGGGATGCGGCATTACGGCGGAACTGCAAATCCCGCCGGGCGAATTCATCATGGAGTATGTGGGAGAGGTAATCGATAGTGAGGAGTTTGAGCGACGACAGCATCTGTATTCGAAGGATCGCAAGCGTCACTACTATTTCATGGCCTTGCGAGGAGAGGCCATAATTGATGCCACCTCAAAGGGAAACATTTCAAGGTACATTAACCACAGCTGTGACCCGAATGCAGAGACCCAAAAGTGGACGGTAAACGGAGAGCTGCGAATTGGCTTCTTCAGCGTAAAGCCGATTCAAGCTGGTGAGGAGATCACATTCGATTACCAGTATCAGAGATACGGCAGAGATGCACAGCGTTGCTACTGCGAGGCAGTCAACTGTAGAGGCTGGATAGGAGGCGAGCCAGATTCCGATGAGGGGGAGCAACTGGATGTGAGCAGCGACAGTGAGGTCGACATGGAGGATGAGGAATTGGAGCCCGAGCCAGGGGCGGAGGAGGAGCAGGGCCAGCCACGGAAGACTCCCAAGGCAAAGACCAAGTCCAAGGTCAAGGTGAAGTTACCTTTGGCCACCAATCGCAAGCGGAAGGAACAGCAGCCCAAGCCCAAAGATCGGGAATACAAAGCCGGCCGCTGGCTAAAACCCACTGCTTGCGGTTCTTCAGGGTCGGGAGAGAAGGCGTCAAGGAAGCCAAAGGTCAGCAAATTCCATGCAATGCTCGAGGATCCCGATGTCCTGGAGGAACTCTCACTGCTCAGTCGCAGCGGGCTGAAGAACCAGCTCGATACGCTCCGCTTTTCGCGCTGCATGGTTCGCGCCAAGTTGCTCCAGACCCGTCTTCAACTCCTCGGTGTGCTCACCCGTGGGGAATTACCCTGCCGCCGGCTCTTTTTGGACTATCACGGCTTGAGATTGCTACATGCCTGGATAAGCGAGAACGGCAACGATAACCAGTTGCGAATGGCTTTGCTGGACACCCTTGAATCGCTACCCATTCCAAATCGCACCATGCTGAAGGACAGTCGTGTATACCAGAGTGTCGAACTGTGGAGCAGCAATCTGGAGCAGCGGCAGCCTTCGGTGGAAGATGGAGACCAAGCCCAGACGCAAGCGGCTCTACACAAACGTATGGTGGTCCTGCTCGAAAAATGGCAGGCTCTGCCTGAGATCTTCCGCATCCCCAAGCGCGAGCGAATCGAGCAGATGAAGGAGCATGAACGGGAGGCGGATCGCCAGCAAAAGCACGTTCATGCGAGCACCGCCCTGGAGGATCAACGGGAGCGGGAGAGCAGCAACGATCGCTTCCGTCAGGATCGATTTCGCCGGGACACAACCAGCAGTCGAGTTGGCAAACCCATACGCATGAGCGGGAACAATACGATTTGTACGATCACCACTCAACCGAAGGGCAGTAATGGATCCTCGGACGGTATGGCCAGGAACGACAGTCGCCGAAGGTCTGACACTGGGTTCTCAACTGAGCCAAGACGTACGCTGTCCAAGGAGCAGAGGCGTAGTCTGTTCGAGAGGAAGGTGAGTACAGAAAACCGGGCATGATATGATCCATAATTTACTTTGATTTCTAGGTGGCCCTCGATGAGGCTGAGAAGCGTGTTTGCAGCGAGGATTGGCGGGAGCATGAGCTGCGCTGCGAGTTCTTTGGTGCGGATCTGAACACAGATCCCAAGCAGCTTCCCTACTATCAGAACGCTGACACTGGTGAGTGGTTCAACAACGAGGATATGCCTGTGCCAACACCGCAGCGCACAGAGCTCCTGTCGCAGGCGCTGCTCTCCCCCGAAATGGACAGTGGACAGTCGGCTCCTCCTGCCGTGGAGTACAAGCTGCCAGCTGGAGTGGACCCCCTGCCGCCCGCCTGGCACTGGCGGATGACAAGCGACGGCGACATCTACTACTACAATCTCCGCGAACGAATATCGCAATGGGAGCCACCCAGTCCGGAACAACGCCTCCAGACCCTGGTGGAGGAGGATTCCACGCAGCAACCACTTCATGAGCTTCAGATCGATCCCGCGCTCCTGGCCACCGAGATGATCCAGGTCGATATGGATTACGTGGGCTCGCTCAGTTCCAAATCCCTGGCGCAATACGTCGAGGCCAAGGTACGGGAGCGCCGCGAGCTGCGTCGCAGTCGCCTGGTCTCCATTCGTGTGATCAGTCCAAGAAGGGATGAGGATCGCCTGTACAACCAGCTAGAATCTCGAAAGTACAAAGAAAATAAGGAAAAGATCCGCCGACGCAAGGAGTTCTACCGCCGACGCAAGATCGACGTCCCTACCACTGCCACAGCTTCCCTTCCGACTTCTTCGGCCAATTCAGAAGATGCTTCCGCCAGCAGCTCGCTGCCCATCCAGGCCTATTTGTACTCTTCCGACGAGGACGCGTTCGATGCTCTAGCTGCGGAGCAGCCCGTCGCAGATGGGCCTGTGGCGCAGGTGGAGGAGCTGGATTCACTTAATTTGGCGCCAAGCACCAGTCATGCCGCCCTGGCGGCCCTCGGCAAGTCAGCCGGTCAGGCGGTACAGGCGAGCGGATCAGGCAGCAAGCGCAAGTTACCAATGCCACCAAACGTCAAAAAACATCGTCAGGAGCACCGGAGCAAGAAGAGCAAAAGGTGGGTCTGCTTTTGGTCTACGCCACTTGAGCATATTCTAATGTTTGTTGTGTTAGCTCTCACAGTCTTTTGACCACCATAAGCGGACGCGAGGCCCATGAGAAATTTCGTTTCGAAATTAGCGGGCACGTGGCCGACTTTCTACGTCCCTATCGCAAGGAGAGCTGCCAACTGGGCAGGATCACTAGCGACGAGGATTACAAGTTCTTGATTAAGAGGGTGAGTCATAAAATTCCGTGTCCTGCTTTGTTTGGCTATACCTAACGATTTCCCTTCTGCAGCTAAGCCACCATATTACCACCAAGGAATTGAAGTATTGCGACGTGACCGGCCACCCCTTATCCTGTACGGAATCCGTCAAGCACAAATCCTACGACTTTATTAACCAGTACATGCGAAAAAAGGGCCGAGTGTACCGAAAACCTGCAGAAAGCACTATATATTAGCGCACCAACTCCAATAACCACGGGCAATAGAAATTCCCTTTTTCTGCACCAGAACCCGAACCAAATCCCACATGGAACTTAAACTACAATTTTACATTAAGTGTACACATTAGTTAAGAATTTACACCCTTAGTAGGTGATCTACCCCTCAAAGTGGGTAGCGCCTGAATTGAGTTTAACTAGAACGTCTTAGAAAGAGATAGAACATTATTACATACACGGAAAGTGAATGGAAGCTACAAAATATTATAACAGCTGGGGCTTATAAGTAAATGCGAATAAATGGTAAAATATCATAATTGTAAATCATTTTTAGGTAAGTTTCTTTGCTATTTTCAAGCTAACGGAAAATAAAGTAAAATATGACAGTAAATAAAATTGAAGTTTCGATTAATTTGCAATAAAGATCCATATATCAGCTAAATGAGTTCTGTGAACAATTTTTTTTGTTGAATAAAATGTTAACTTGATGGTTTAAGAATCAGCAAAACTGTGACCTAGTAATAAATGGACAGCCTATTCCTTACTACTAGCGTGCTGAAAACATTCCCACATGGAAAGAAAAGCGATGGCAAGTATATTCGCTCTAGATGGAAGCGTATAAGGGTATATATTAAAAATAATCAAAATTTGTATATCATTGGCAAAAATGGAACACACTAATAATATTACGTAATCATTATAGATTTTGGCCCCCCTCACCCACGTAATAAATTTACTGAATTTCAATCTTTTTTTATAATATTTCTTTTTATCTATCCTATGGCAGCTTATGATATAGTCTGTCAAAATTTTATAAAACTAAATTCATAATTTGGCAATACTAAGAAAGACCTTAATCCCATATTAGATGAGAATATGAGCACCATTGGGAGCTATAGGATATATGTATGTAGTTGTACGATCTGGCCCGTTTCGAATTATATAGTACCTGCAATAGAAAGAAGACTTTTGGGAAGGATTCTCTGCAGATATGTAGCTTTTAAACTGAAAGTCTAGATTTCCTATAAGCGAACAGACGGACATGGCTAAAGTTATTCGTCTCGTGATGACTACTGTCTAAAATTATAATACCCTCTGCCAGGGTGTAAAATGTAATCTAATTATTGAATATTTATTGATCCGGTTTTAGGGACACATTATAAGGGGCACACAGTTTCCACGTTCGTCACGGGCGTAACCCCTTGCACAATGGCAGCCCGTTGGGGATTTCCAGCACCGCTGACTGAACTCCTGGCAGAAGGACTCACATCGACAGATTGGGTTGCTGAGACGGCACTCGTAGGATCCACATCTTCCGGATCCGTCCAGGGCTCCCCGAATAACTACAACCATAATAAGGAGTAGAATCAGAAGTCCCGGCCACCGGATTTGTTCCGGCATTGTGACTGTATTCTGCTTAAAGCGTCCAGCTATTTATAGCCACAAAACAACAGGTGACAGGTGTTGTATTAAAACGCATTCTAAAGTATAGCAAAGAAGATGGTATGTGGAAATAGCCTATTAAATAGCCTATACGTTAAGTATATTGAAAAAATAAAAACGACATTAATGGTTTGGGTGTTTTATTTCAAAATTATGATAATATTTTTTGTTGTGTTATGATTATTATTGAAAAATATTAAATTATCACGCAAGAATTTACAGAATACCTAGAATTTCAAAATTTGCAATCGGTTTCCCAGCATTAAGCAAATATGCACTCGAATAACGAAATCTTCCAAAATAGACCTATAACTTTGAATATTTTTAAAAGAGTACATGTTTTTAATGTTGTGCTGCCACTTCCGAACCACTCGATGTATTTACGCGCAACTTTTTCATGATATCGTATTTTATTCGATTCTGATAATATCGATAGTAGTTACTACCGATAGCAAAGACTATTGGTGGTGCCCACTGTCTATGATTTTCCAACCAACCATCTCTATCTATTTAAACAATAAAATGAGATCCGCGGGCTTTGATTGCAATTTGAAATACAAGCTGCTTCGCCGTAGAGAAGACAAGCCATATATGATTAATTTTGGATAATAACATAGTAAGATCTCAAGGTGTAAGAGAACGCATTGAGGCCCGCGAGGAGCAGTACCGCCATATTTTTGGGTCTTTGGGAGCCGAACGTCGTCGAATTTGCGTTATGGAGCGATGGAGAGGTACTTTGTCTGTGAGCTAAGCAACTGACTGTAACTGAAAACCCTATACTTGAATTTTCCAGTCGCTTGTGGTGGAGCATCCGTCAGCAAGGATTAGATGTACCTGGCTCTGATCCCGCCGCTGGTAGGGAAGACCCTCCAGGGATTTCAGTGCCCCCCGACAAGGTGGGTCCCAGTCTCTCGCCTCTCATTTGACTTGCCTAAGACATCCAATCATTCGGGGAAAATAGTATAGTTATTCTATTCCAATACCCATCCACCACTATTTAGTTTTAGATTCAAACCGATTTTAAAGCTGGGATTTTCCATGTGTAATACTGTGTTTATGCAAATGCCAATTTCATGAAATAATTTCATGAAGTGAAATTCGATAGCACACGAAAATTGACTATGAATTCAGTCTCAATGCATGAAATGCTAAGGCAGAGCTTATTCTATTCCTTAGAGCTCTATACACATATCAAATAATCTGACATTTCAGCTGATATCATTTCATGAATTTGTGTGTGTTGCATAAACAATTTTTTTTTATTTAATTAATTATTTGTATATGTGTTGGAAACTGCATGAAATTCATAGCATAAACATATTAGCATAGCATAGACATAAACATACAAGGGTGGTCAAAAGTATTTTCACAAAAAAAAAGTTAAATATATTCATAATTTGAACTTACATCTTGTTAACTTTGGCATCAATGGAAAGATAATTTAAATGCCGTTTGAATGATACAATACATTTCTTAACACATTCAGTACTTATTGAAAAGGACGAATTTGTGTGAAAATGTCCTTTTTGAACTTTTTTCCTCGACTTGAAAACTTAAATTTTTTGATGCAAAAAGTTTCTTCAAACAAAAATAATAGTAACTGCAAAAAGAATTTTTCAAAAATCATTTTGCTTATATTTTTTATGATTTTTTGAAAATGCTTAGAAACATGCATTTTAGCCATATTTTTCTATTTTTCATACAAATTTTTTTCGACAGTGTCACCTTTAAAAAATACAGACGCAGGCAGAGCCGGCTGCCTCAAAAGAAGAGCTAATGTCGGAAATGGAGACGGGCAAACCCTGTAGGGTCGGACTCTGATTACGATAATCAATGGCATGATGTCCAATATTATCTTTCCATCAAAGCCATAATATTTTAAGGCAGCCTCGGCTGCTCTTGCACTTCACCTGGCCAAAGGTGGGGCAGATTTCGTCCTGAAGCAAGAGCCCTGAGTCTCAGGAATGAGGGTATCCGGCCGGGACTACAAAATTTTTCATGTGCGTAGCTGGCAATGCAGGTTAAGTACGAGCTTGCCTCCTCGCCAGGAAAGAAATCAAAATGTTTCTGATTTCAAATTACAGTTATTAAGAAAACCTGGAGGCAAGGTGAAATGATCTGCTTGGCCTACGTGGGACACCACCAGGTGGTTTTTCCAGCCCACAGGCTGATGAAAGAGCATGGTCGGACCAGCGAACGCTTCAATACCGGCATCATACTGGATTTTGATACAAATGAAAAGGGTGATTTAATTTATGATGGTGGTGGGCATAACGAACTCTTTAATATACAAGTAATTATTAATTTTGGTGGACCCGATTTAAAACCTTTGTTGGCACTGGAGTGCGTTTTCTCATTCAGCTCATTCATAAAAGATACTCCTTTAACATTTCAGTTCGGTCATGAAGTCGACCATCTTCTCGGGCTTCTCGTCGAAAATGACGTCGTCCTCCTGCCGCTGGATACGCTGCTCCTCCAGAAGCCCCTGATGCTTTTAGAATCTTTACCCCTGCTCCTGAATGCGGTGCACAAAAAGATTTTGCAGTTGTAGGATTCTTTGGCAACCGAGGGGCTCAATAGCCTGGAAGCCACCTAGATGTTGGCCACAAATTTAAATATATTAGCAGACATAATTTGTCTTGTAAATTTAGTATATTTTATCAATCATATTAACAAACGAAAACCATTTCTAAATTTAAAATGTGTCAAAAAGTATTGTAAATATAACGGTACCGCCGCATAATGTATGTATGTAAACTGTAACACGTATAAAAAATACCATACCAAATAACATAATTTCAGTCATAAAGTTTTTAACGCAGTAAAGGAGACGTTGCTGTCTGACCCTATAATCAGATCAGTTCACTTAGTTGACTGGCCAATATAGCCATAAAATTATATATACGTTGTTATACTTCTTTATCGTAGCAAATATATACTATAATCGTACAAGCAGCAAAGCGAGATTGAGATGCGCCACCTACCGGCGGTAGACAGATTTAAGCGTTAGAGTGGGCGTGGAAAATTTTTTTGGGTCAATCGATAGGTGTTGATGAGAACAATACATTTCAGTTTAAATTTTTATTCTAGCATCAGAACTGTATGAGCCACAGTTTTGGGCGGTTTGTGGGCGTTAGAGTGGGCATGGCACTCTGCTGAAACAAACTTGCGCTGCACAGAAATCTCAGGAATCTGCATGCCTAGTCCCAGTATTGTAGCTTTTATAGTTTCCGAGATCTCAGCGTTCATACGGACAGACGGACAGACGGACATGGCTAGATCGACTCGGCTAGTGATCCTGATCAAGAACATATATACTTTATGGGGTCAGGAACGCTTCCTTCTACCTGTTACATACTTTCCGAAGAATCTTGTATACCGTTTTACTCTACGAGTAACGAGTATAATAACATATTCATTTTAAAAAATGAATATCTTGTTTTTCAAATAACTTTTGAACGGAGCATTTTAACAAATAAGGTGTCATTCGACGCGTATTTTCGGTGAAACTGCAGTCAGGGAAGAACGTTCGTGCTGAAAAAGTTCTCACATTGATTTAAGAATTATTCGTCCTTATATCATGCCAGCAACTTTATTACTTTATTATTGTAACAGTCTTGAAAATTCATGCATTTTGTTCTTAGGTTCAGTATTTTCCATGCTTGGCGAAGTTTAGACACCGAAAATACTTGATTCAGGCACGAAATACTTGATTTGAAACCAATTCGTTTTACATCATTGGGATACATCATGTTTTATTTGCAAAAAATAGCAAAAATTAAAAATTTCCACGTTCAACTTATTACTCACCTTTCGGAATCGCGCATTCCTTACCTCAGAACACTTTAAAAAGCTCTACAGATTTTATGACACATTCCGATTTTTCAGCATACCCCCCAAAAAGTTCTTAGAGATCTCATCTCTCTGAATGTTATTTAGTGGTAATAATGGCCTAGCTCTTTTCTAAAAAGGTGCAAATAAATGAAAACTCCGTGATTTTCGTAATATTCCTTAACTTTATTTAAAAATGTGTTCTCCGTGTTCCGGTGTATGTATAACCGATATGTGATACGATGTATAGATATCACTGTTCCATTTCCAGGTTGAAAGTGGTGCGCATTCGCTCGAGGGCGTCGGTGGGGAATCCCCGTTTGACGAGCTGCCGCTCCGCCGGCGCAGTCACATCTCGCATCGTGTCCAACATCGCCGCCGTTCCGGGTCCTAACAACTCCAGCTCCAGTTCGATGTCACCCATGGGATATTCGCCTCCGGGCTCTAACGCTCTGCGTTTCGTTGCTCATCCAGAGACGACAGACCATCCGAGCGCTGAGGGAATCAATCCCTCGACCCACCGTTAAACACTTAGGACTTAATTCAACGACTCCTTAAACTGCCAGGGGAAGATCTTTGATAAGAGGGTATAACCTATAACATCTAATCAAAGGTCTTCCTTCGGCAGTCCCACGAGTTGAAGAATTTAACCGTGAGGCTTAAGGATGGGTCGAGGGATTGAGGCCCTCACCGCTCGGGTGGTAGGGTCTCTGGACGAGCTACGAATCGAAGAGCGTTAGAGCTATGAGGCGAAGATGCCAAAGTTGACATCGATCTGAAGCTGGACTTGTGAGGATCAGGAACGGCAACAGCAGGTGCCGTCGGATCGGAAGGCACTCCGGTCCTCGGAATTGGTTGAGCCGGCCATCATGCCCACCTGATAGTGGTACCAGGTAAGGAGCATTAATCCCCTGCTCGGACTCCTGGCTGGGAGCCATGGAGCCAGAAGCTTCAGCGCCTACTGGCGGGCCCCCCTCATCCCGTCGGTCCGCTCCAGCTGCGCCATCTCCAGATCTTCGACACTCACGCTGGGACGGTTCTCCACCAGCATGCCCCTCGTTAAATCTGAATCAAATCACTGACAAAATCCTTGCCTTTACTTTCGGTTTTCAACTCACTGTAAACCAGGTCTAGGATAACGCCACGTGCCTGCGGTTCCGCCTCCAATCAAAGGTCCTTAAGCGGACTGTCCACGAACTCCAGATCAGAACAGATATCGAAGTCGCTTTCGCTCAGCTTGTAAATCGCTTGCTCGTCTGTCGTTAATGGAACTATTCGAATGCCTTCGAATGTCATGACAGTTTGCCAAGGCCAACTTGATTAGCTGAAATCATTTCAGGGTTGCAGATTGGTTTACGGCAACTCTGGATTCATGGTATTTTCATGGATATGCCCAAAAATCTTTATTAGGTGAATATGGGCATTTCCAGGGAGTCACTCGGGACGTTCGTACACTTTTAAATTTGAAAAAAAATTGAAAGAAAAAGGATTTTCCATTTTGTAATGGGCCTTTCCTTTTACTGTTCCGAAGCTCTATATTTATGTAGGGTGCCTTGACTTTCCATTCACTTGAACTTGGGGGTGCCATGTCTAGAAGGTTTCATTTTTCTACTGGTTTCCCATTAGTTCATATCAATTTTTCCTTTCCCGTTTTTCACTAACATAATAACCGAAATTTTTCGCAGTGAAAATTTTTACAAAATCCGAAATATTTTAGTGAATGTTTTTCCAACCTCGGAAAACAAGCAAGCCATGGTGAGTCTAATATTTTTTTTATACCCTTGCAGTGCGTTTGATGATATATTCTTGATCAGCATCACTAGACGAATCCAACTACCCATGTCCTTCTGTCTGTCCGTTTGTCCGTTTCTCCAGTTTGTATTCCCTTGCAGAGGGTATATAATATCAGTTTGCAACGCAGTGAAGGAGACGTTTCCGACCCCATAACATATATAAATACGAGATCTAGCCATGTCCGTCTGTCCGTTTCTACGCAAGCTAGTCCCTCAGTTTCAAAGATGTCGGCATGAAACCTTCCCAAAGGTCTCATTATTATTGCAGGTAGTATATAAGTCGGAACGAGCCGGATCGAAATAATATATCCTAAAGCTCTCATGGGAAGGAAAAAAAAATTGTTTTAAATGTGAAAACATAACTTCAGTGTTTTACGGTAGTAAATTGAAATTAAACATTATCGTAAAACTTCTGCAATTAGTGTTTAGTTTTCTAAAAATCGGAAAGCTCTGTACATACCATGCTCCCAAGGGAACGACCTTATGGGTATAGAAACTTCGGCTTGAAGTCATCTTCCTTTCTGGTTATCAGTCGCTTTTGTGAAATAGAAAGTTGCCACTTTGTCCACTGCGGTTGAATTTTTCGAACTCACTGGAAACAAATCTGAGAAATCTAATCAGTAGAGTGCAATGACCTACTGACTATTCGACATTGTCTATAATATAGTTTTTCTCATATAATAGTTTTTTAAAAACATAAAATGTTCTAGTGCTTTTACACCCAAATAAAATTAAATTCGACACGTATATCTCCCCTTTTAACCACCAAGACAATATGGTCAGACATTAATCTTCTGTCAGTCTTTCTTAAAATTCCAATAAAATTCATCAAAACAGCAAACGCCGTTATATCAGAGTCCAGTAGCTTATCGGAGCAATTTAAGGAATTCTGGGCCAAATACGGAGCGGATAAAAATGTCAGCAAAACTTAGTTAGGTCTTAACGAATCTTACCTGTCATACATCTTACAATCCTACCCCAATGCCTCCAACAGCTCCCTTTAGATTGCACGAAATCGAGGCAGCTCGATGGGTCTAAGTCTGGTTCATCTTATACTTTCGCAGTCGTCAACGGGGATAACATCATCGCGCCAGAAACCCTTTACCATCAAAGCTCTTGCAGTCCTTCAGGCCTGCCTATACGCTAAGGCAAATTCGCCACCTGCACCGACAGCCTTTCCACCATTTTTGCTCTAGAAAACCCTGGACAATCAGATCCCACAATTTGCCAGATAAGGAACATTGTGTCCTTAAAGGCATCAAAAATAATCGTCGTTTGGGTCTTCAGCCATCAGGGAATTCTTGGAATTCATGCTGACCGCACCACCCAAAGACATTTTTAGACTAATTAAAACTACCAACAAACAAAAGCTAAAATCTGATTGGGAAGGTACCATCCTGAGATACGAAAAACCAACATAACCCACCGACTTCAACAAGATCGATCGCAGAATTTACACTAGCTTCCAGCGCCCCTTACTTTACAAATATTTATATTGAATAAATAAATAAAATAACATTTTCCGTATCCTTCAGGATCCTCTGCGGGACTATCGATGCATTGATGCGCAGGTCCTGCCAGGAAAACTGCCAGGCCTGTGGACTGGCCTCCGCACGGCCTTACGAGATTCTCTTTTGTATCCGATTTTGGGAAAGCTCTAGCATTCAAAGTTGACCTTCAGGTGCCAGCAGAAGTAGGGATCTTATATCTCAACAGTGTTCCAAGATAGTAGAACAGTGTTCCAATATCTTGGCACACTGTTGGGATATAAGATCCCTGCTTTCCCCGTCGATATACAGTGCGATTATCTCGTTTGGACAGAGGTCTGTCACGAGATCGGCATCGCAGGGATCCACAGGGGTGCGATTAACGACACTCCACTTGTCAGTTACCAGATCCGGGTTCTGCTTCTCCATCAGTGCAAAGATGCTGCACAAGGCCTCGCCGGGTCGCACCAGGGGCAGAACGAAGGAACACCGAAGAAGATCGAAGAATTTCATGAAGGGCAAGCAGGAAAGTGGTGGGCACAATATATCCACCCAATTGGCGGTTTCATCATCCACACACGATCAAGAG
This sequence comes from Drosophila subpulchrella, assembly GCF_014743375.2. Classification (NCBI taxonomy): domain Eukaryota; kingdom Metazoa; phylum Arthropoda; class Insecta; order Diptera; family Drosophilidae; genus Drosophila; species Drosophila subpulchrella. Next base: position 5,371,647 of record NC_050613.1, read on the forward strand.
GTTCGGACAGAACAGAACAACAGAATGGCGAAACCCGCTAGACTAGCGGGTTTTGTCAATTTCTATTGTAGTCAGACAAATAAATAAATTTTAGAAGGTGTATTTAATAAGTCTTGTGTCCTTAAGCAATGTCATTACTTTTTCAAGAATTTTGGAAATGTACTGCTTAATAATTAGTTACTTTTGACAAAGTAAAGCTAATGAAAAACACGAGAACGCTGTAGTCGATGCCATCGACTATTAGATACCCGTCACTCAGCTTAAGGGAGCTGTTTTGCTGCATGTGGTGTGCAATCTCGATTGAATATGCTAAATGTTGATTTTTATTTGGTTTTACCTTTATTATGATTTGTCCGATATTAATCAATTTTGGCATGTAGATGGGTATTGATAACACCAGTTTACAAAAAACAAGGAAGAACGCTATAGTCGAGTATCTCGACTTTCAGATACCCGTTACTCAGCTAGAGGGATCAAAGGGAAATTGAGATATGCAAGCAGCAAAGCGAGATTGAAATGCGCCACCTACCGGCGGTAGATAGACTTAAGCGTTATGGGCGTGGCAACATTTTTTTTGTATCAATCAATAGGTATTGACGAGACCAATACATTTCAGTTAAAATTTTGTATATATCATAAAAACTTTGGGCGCCACAGGTTTGGGCGGTTTGTGGGCGTAAGAGTGGGCGTGGCATATTTGCGTAACAAACTTGCGCTGCGTACAAGGCTACGGAATCTAAATCTGAAATCCGAATTCTCTATATTTGATAGTTTCCGAGATATCCGCGTTCATACTTACGATTTTTTGAAGTTTGTGGGCGGTTTGTGGGCGTTAAAGTGGGCGTTGCAAACTTTTTTTTAAGTCAATCGATAGGTATTGATGAGAACAATTGATTTCAGTTTAAATTTTTACTCTAGCATGAAAACTGTTGGAGCCACAGTTTTGTGGCGGTTTGTGGGCGTTAGAATGGGCGTGGCACTCTACTGAAACAAACTTGCGCTGCGTAAGAAGCTCAGGAATCTGCACGACAAATCTCAATAGCTTAGCTTTCATAGTTTCCGAGATCTCACCGTTCATCCGGACAGACGGACATGGCTAGATCGACTCGGCTAGTGATCCTGATCAAGAATATGTACACTTAATGGGGTCGGAAACGCTTCCTTCTGCCTGTTACATACTTTCCGACGAATCTAGTATACCCTTTTACTCTACGAGTAACGGGTATAAAAATTGATGAAATACGCCTTCAAGGAAACCTTTGTTTTCCGGTAAGGTATATCTCCCTGATTAAGAAAAGGGCACTTAAAATTGTTTCTATGGTACCAATTTTTTTTAAAGTGTAAAAAACGTTTTTCGCACTTTTTTTATTTTCTAACTCGAGTTCTGTTAAACCGAATTCAGTCTTCAACGACTCATTTTATAGGTAATAGAATGCCCTTTAACGCTGAACGGGTTATGGTCTGAACTGCCGAAACAAACTTTCGAGTGCCACGACTATCGCGTTCTTCCTTTTTATACCCTTGCAGAGGGTGTTATGATTTCAGTCAGAAGTTTGCAACGCAGTGAAGGAGACGTTCTTGATCCCATAAAGTATATGTATTCTTGATCAGCATCACTAGACGAGTCGATCTAGCCATGTCCGTCTGTCCGTCAGTTTCTACGCAAACTACTCTCTCAGTTTTAAAGCTATCAGGCTGAAACTTTCCCAAAAGTCTTTTTTGTTAAGCCGGAATAATAGGAATAATCGGAAAAAAAATTTAAAAAAATATATTTTTCGTGTTTTTTAACATAAATGATATCTTTGGTGTTTTTTAACATATTACCTCCATCGCTTGGAAATAACATTTTTTAATTAGTTCTGAATTTCGAATTTAATTTTATCAAAATCGGACAACTATATCATATAGATGCCATAGGAACGATCGGAAAATTGGTGGGAAAATAATATGAAACAAATTATAGCTTCTGTGTTTTTTGACATATTATCTTATACTATTGGGAATAAAATGATATTCCCAATATTATGAGATAATATGTCAAAAATTTTAAAATTTAATAATTATAGCTGCAAGGGTATACAAACTTCGGCATGCCGAAGTTAACTTCCTTTCTTGTTTTATTTGCACTAAGTGCGTACGAACGTACGTTCGCGACCCGTGGAAATGCCCATATACGTTGTCATACTCCTTAATCGTAGAGAAAAAGAGTATATTGTATTCGTCGGAAGGTATGTAACAGGTTTAATGATGCGTTTCCGACCCTATGAAGTATATATATACTTGATCAGGGTCACTAAGCCGAGTCGATCAGGCCATGTCCGTCTGTCTGCCCGTATGAACGCATTGATCTCGGAAGACTTAAGAGTTAGAATGTTTGTGTTGAGCATGCAGATTCTAGGGCTTCCTGCGCAATATCTGCCATAGGAACGGTCGGGAAACTTAAAGGGAAATTAATAGGAACAACATTTTTGATTTTCAGTTGTCCTCTGGGATATAGCATTTTTTTAATATTTCAAAAGTAAGAATATAATTTTTAAAAATATGACAACATTATATAGCTAACATAGAAAGGATCGGAAAACAAATGCCAAAAAATTGAGAAAGCCTTTATATTTTTGTTTCGGTTAAACTTATACGCAAGCGAATTGAAATATAACAATATTTGAACATTTTTGTAATTTTCTTTTTATTATAATAAATTTACTGAGTTTATAAATAAGTACCATGGAATACTCTTTCATTTAGTTTAAATACTATTTTGTTTGAATGCTTCTATAATCGTCATGTAAAGTTAGAGCTCGAGGCTTCCAGAACTCCTGGCCTCCTGGAGGTAAACTATGTTGACCATGGACTCGAGGGGGTAATCTGGGTAACAGCTACGCGAATCGAGGGACGTGGGTGCGGGGCATGCAAATCACAGGGTTTTGTGGGCGGACGTCGATGTGGCAAATTAACCGCAGAGAGCGGTGGCAATATGGTGAGGGGCGAACACGTGACTTGAAGCATTAAGCAATATGCCAAGTTGATTGTTGGTTCTGTTCATTGAGCGCCTAAGCAATTGAATTAGCTGGCAAGCCGCACCGTTCCCTTCTGGACCACGGGGATCCCGATCTTTGGCGCTTCACAGCAGGGATTGCAGCAAGTACACTTGAATAAATTCCCACTACAACATAATGAATGTTCCTAAATTCCTGGGATACAAGAGTGTAAATTAATAGTGTAGAAAAAAATAAAATATTTTGTTGCAAATTAAATTTTTTTATTGGAATTGGATGCATTTCTTACGTTATTTTTATAAATAAATCTTTAAGTATTTTTAAAATTAGGTGTTATTAATAAATTATTGTCATTTCTAAAGTGTCTTAAAAATACGGCAAACATTTTTAATATATAAGTAGATTTGAAAGATATTTCTTTTAAATGTTTAAGGTTTACTTTTCACGTAATCGAATGTAGTATTTTTGGGCAATGGCCTAAAAGAAAGTTCCCAGTTCTGTTAAAGTGTAATGGACGAGAGGAACACGAAGTCAAATGTAATTGCTGGTCGCCTGACCCCTTGACCCGTCAACCCCCCAAATTCCCCCTTGACTCCTTTCCCCCTTCGCCACCCTGGACATCCAATAAACACATGCGAGTGCCAACCAGTTTACAGTTTCGATTACAGCCCAGCCGACTTTGGGCCAACAGCTTCAGGGATACTTCACCGCCTCTTAAGCCAACTTGAGTGGCCATCGTTGAGTGAGGATGAATGGAAACCCCTTTTTAAGGTGGTATCATTATGATACCGAATACCAATATAATTAAATATTTTAGATTTGTAGAAAAACTAGCTTTAAATTATATCCATATTAATTGTTCAGACAGAGTTATATTTACCAGCTTTAATAATACGGTCTATATTAAAAGCTTCAATCAAACTAACTGACTTGGCCGAGTGTCAAATCCAAAATGCTTTTATTTCCCCCCATATAAATCATAAATGTGTTAATAATAATAAATAAATTTCTTCCTCGCAGCGACACTGATTACACCAGAATGGCTGCCTGATTGAAATTCGCATTAATTAAATTACCTTACAGGCAATTGCCTCTGAAGCTCTGAATGTTAACTATTTGAAAATTAATGCGGAACAGTTGGGGGAGCAAAGTTGAGTTAAGGGGGAGTTAATGGCGTGGGTGCGATGCAACGTGACCTGTCAGTCGTTGACATATTGACTCATCAATTGCAGGCTAACAGCTTTGACAATAGACGAAACGGTAACGACAATTGCCAGCCCAAGACGAACCCGCAAACCCACCAACTGTCAGCAAAGGGACTAAAAGCTGGGCTCCTAGGACACTGCGAAAAATTAGGTATTTATTACTTAAATTCAATTCGCGAATTAATAGATTAATATTTTTGACATACAACAAAGTTATTTTTGGCCATTGATCCATTTACTTCCCGATACCATTTTTAATATGTCTTCTATACGTAACTCACCAACTCTTCTTAACTCTCCCATCATTGTATATACATTTATATTTTGTATATCTTATAAATATTTTATAAAGATAGCATCTCTTCATAAATAATAATAAAAACCTTTAAACCGCAATCGAATTGCAATCGAAAGCTTTAATTTATCTTGTTACTTAAAACCGATTTTCTCTAGTGTTTCGGAATGAGTGGCGGAGCATCTGCAGATGGGGCGACCATAACAATGGCTACTGTAGTGGAAGAAGCGAAATTTTTATGTTAATGAACATCATTTTTCTCTGTTTACTTGCGCTTGTGCTAAGTGTCGCAAATAAATTCATTAAAGTGGCATTTTTCAATTTTAATGAACCTCCCGGAACCCGAGACCCTTATCTCCCGGACCCGCAAAATGGACTTCGAAGGAATGAATACAAATAACGCAGGGCATTATGTTGTTAAATTAAGAAATGAATTACGGCTTATTTATGAAAATCATCAGCGTGCGATTATCGTTATCTTCTGGTCATATCGGTGTAAAAAGTTGTACACTCGTTTATGGTTATTTTACCTTATCGGCCAATAAATAGCTGAGTGTCTGACACTTTCAGTTGAGATGTTATCGATGCTTTTGTCATTACAAAGCGAATTTATCCGCTCTGCATGTTTGAGCGATTGTAATTATAAAACGAATCATTGTTCCGTCGATGAAGTTTTAATTGCTCGCCACTGTGCGCACAATTAATTTTTGTTCGCTTGACGTCATTATTACTCCAATCAATTGTTTGCGGACATAAGCCAAGTGAATTGAAACGTACTCTCTGCGGAGTTAGTTGGGTAAAGAGTCGAACAATGTACGATTTGTAATATATTTTAGTCTACGATTATCATTCAGCGCACAAGACAAAGAATGGTAAATCGGTTTTGATGTTATGATAGTTTAATGAAAATCATATACTCGCCGAGCCTTCGAACATGTCTGATTCTTAATTTTTGGACTCAGAATTCCTCAGAAAATATAGGTTACTTGAAAAGAATAAAATATTGATATTACATAAACTTTATTTTCAATAAAATACTTGTGACTAATAACTTAAGTTACTGTTATTTTAAGTAAAATAAAGTCTGTCACGCCCAGCTATTCCCTTACCTGAGTGAGGGGTATCTGATAGTCGAGGCCCTCGACTTGCCTTGTTTTTATTCTAGAAATATTCTTTCTACACGAGAAATCCTTACCGTTTCCATATATAAATCTTTTTTCAGTTTTTTGTCGTTTTTCAGAAATGAGTGCAGCTGAAGGAAGCGCCAACATTTAATACGGCACCCGTGTGTGCGTATGACAAACATTAACATATCACTTTACAGGGGAGATAAGGTAACACGCATCCACCAAAAGGCGCATCTTCGCCGGATCCTGAACCTTCGGCTCCGTCGGCTTCTTGGGCTTACCCAATTATGAAACATTAAAAATACGCGCATATAAATCGCTTCATTTTTATGCGCAATTACGCGGGGGAGGCAGTAACCTTGGCTGCCTTCCATTGCCATTCCCATTCCCATTCCCATCCGCCATTCGTACCCTTCCTTTTCCATCCCCATATTACCCGATAGTTCCTCGCCATCTCCACTGTCATATCCCTTGCTTCGAGGCTGCTCCTGCTTCTGAATCTCATTCTGCTCCTGTCAGTTGCTTCAGCCACTGATTATGCCTGGATGACACTGTTGAAAAGTCAAAAATGTGTGATACTGACTTTTTTTCGCCTTATTTGGATAGATTTAAGCTTTAAATGGCAACAAATTGGTTAACATTTAGTTTAAACGTCCTTCTTCCTTCCTTGAAATCAAAAATTTTTTAATTCTTATTCAAAACCCAGGACCTAACTACATAAAAAAAATTATATATAATATATAAAATAAAAAAAATATATATTATTCAATGATATGGTTCAATGATTCAATGGTTTTTCATAGCCAGTTATAAAAGCCATTAAAAGTGTTTTCAATTATTTAAAATTAATTTTAATTAGTTATAAATAGTTAATATAAAATTCTTTATATCGTTGTGTGCGACTTAAAGCATTTAAAAATCAACCAAATATATCTCTCTGATGCCAGTGTCTTATAGCCATAGAACCAAGTTTGGAGCTTTCCACTTTCTTCTTACTCGCGCTTTGTGCTGTTCGCGCTACTCAATTAAGTTAATTCCCGTTTGCATAAACGGGGGAGGCATTTTCCATCGCCCAGCCACCCCTCGCCCTCCGCGGATGCGCATTTTCCGGGCACCCGTCATGTATTTTTTATTTATTTTGATTTAAAGCGATTTTCGGCACGTTTGCAGCCCCAACCACTCAGCCGTGTGCACTTCTGGCTCGGCCCAAAAAGTGTCTTGCCTAGACCCAACACCACGAGCAAAAAGAACTTAAACACGAAAGCCTTAAAAATTCAGTTGAGAAAAAAAACAAAAAATGTGAAGGACTCAAGTTGAGTACGGTCGTGGTTGCGGTAACTAAACTTTCACCGGAAGTGGGCCAATAAAAAAGTATATACAGATACATAGATCTACCGAATGCCTCTGGTCGCCAGTTCACTTTGCCTAATGCGTTTATGTGGGGCTGGAATGTAGGCCCTTTGTCCTTGCTTAGAGAGGAGAGCTGGACATGGTGGTCAAGCGATGGAAAAAAGCGGATAGCTGATCTCTAGGATCCGGCATATTTTGTATTCCTCTCAACGAGCGTAAAGAAATTTTAAGGCAATGAAATTGAGCAGTTATAGGTTATTTTGAAGGTTTTCTGCTGGCACATTAATCGTAAGATCTAAAAAGGGTTGTTATTAAATATTTTTAGGCAACAACCAAAAATAGCATTGAAGTGAGGGCTTAAGCTGTTTTTATGGACGATATTATAGAGAGATGAAAATAGAAAATATTTTTAAAAGTCGAGATTTATAAACCCCATTAAATTCCCCATAAAATATTACTTTTTTGTTGCCTTACAGATTAAAATCAGAAACATTAAGAAAAAATCGATAAGTAATGTGTAGAATAAACAATCCAATGAAATAAAAATTTAAAAAAGTAAATAATACAAATATGCCTTTCAAGTTCCGAAAACGATAAATGAAATCGTTATAATACTCTTAATTATTCCTCATTTAAAACAACCATCTCTAGCCGCTTTAAAGTAACTTTCCGTAAAAGCTCACCCTTCCAGCCTCATATTTTCCCTAATGCGATTTGCACGCTGGCAGACCAAAAAAAAGGAAGTACTTTATACTAAAATGAAAAGAAGTCACCGACCAGCCGGAGATAAAATGAGGGAAGTCCACGTCGAGTTCGGAGCTGATTATCTTGCAGCGCTGACAGCCGACTTAGTGGCGGTGGTCAGTGGCAAGTGGCAAGTGGAAGCTCGGACTTCTCCGACCGGAGAAGGCGCGAAAGCCAGGACAAGACGTTAATATTATTACACGCTTTGTAAACAAATTATGAATTATGTTGGATAAATAGAAAAACTTAATAATAACTTGATTGCGGCATTTGGTCGGCTGTCTACGTCTCCGAGGCCCCGTCTTCCATTCTCCACGCCAACTTATCGTTAGGTTCGCTTTCTTTGCATCTTGGGGCAATGGAGTGATGGGCGGTATTAAATACACGGAAAGATCTTTATTAATTTTATTAAGTTTCAGTTAAAGTAATAAATCCAAAATGATCTGATATTTTTATGTCAACAAATAAATGCTTTACACAGAAAAAATGTTGTTTAAATGCATTCCAGAAATGTATTTTGATAAAGAAAATAATATTCAGATATCTAAACACATATCAAATACTTACAGTCGCTTTTGTGAAGAAAACGTTATAGAAGTACAGGTATCATTTAATTTTATATATTTTATAAAGCAATATTAGTATTAAAACAAATATTACTTAATATGGTGCCGAAAGGTATTTTCCCCTACATAATATTTTAACTTTAATCCATTTCTTTCAGTGCCCAACACGGCCGCTAATAGTCCAAGCATCCGATGAAAACCCCAGACCCCTCCGGACTAATTCAAGGTGGCCGTAATGGTTGAATGCCCAACTTGCTAGACACCTTTGCCTCGTCCCTCCAAGCTGCTTATCCTCCCCTCCGGACTCCCCCCAGTGACCTCGTCCTTGGACTCCGGTCTATATGCATTGGCGGCACGTTAATTATGGCTCGAAAATGGCCAAATTGTGCATGTTAAATACAAAATACTTACCAGACTGATATAAAACGTTGGGGGGCGGTAGATTCTGGTGATTCTGCAACAAATGACAAGGACGGAATGAGAGATGGTGAGGGAGAGAAAAGTAGAAACAAATTGAAAAGTTTTCCACGATGTAAATTTGCATTAATTTTCGGACGCTCTTTGGCCGCCTTAGCCTAGCCCTCTACTCCAGAAAAAGGCCATTCTATATGCACATAGCACATATATATGTACAAGGACATACAGACTCATATAGACGAAAGAGCACGAAAGTTGATACAAGGAGTCGAATAGTTTCATATCCCGCTACGCAAATTGGAAATGCACTCTAAGAATGTGATTAATTAAATTTACAGTTTAAAATAGGACTCTATTTTTTATTAGAAGAAATTATAACCTTTAAAATGAGTTTGGTGGAAGAAGTACTTGGTTATCGAGTATATTTAATGTTTGGGATATTTTTATCAATGGTATAATACAACTTGTATTGTCGAATGTATCCCTAATACTAGTGCTACCCAGTGAACACAGCAAGCATAAAAATTGCTTAAATCGAAAAAGTTTTCCTTCTTTTTTCGCGTACTTGGGCTGCTGTTGCTGCTGCTGTTGTCGGTTGTTTATTCATATACCCTTCTTTAAGGTTCCTTGTTGACATGTCCCATTTAAATTTAATTTGTGCGGTACTGCAAGTCGGTGTTCGTCCGGGTTTAAGCAACAAAAAATGTATAAGACATTTATACAAATATTTGTAATATTATCTTAGCACATTACGTTTGATCAACTTACATTTTCTTATAGTATTTTAAATCTGTGTGGTGTTGGTCCTGAAACGTTATATATTTTCTTAAAAAAAATTAATTTATAATTTAATAATTAATTAATAATTAATTTATAATTTTTACTAAAACTATCATTCCGACTATCCTTACGAAACAAATATTGCAATTTTTAAAATTGAAGGTTTTGACATAAATACTATGTTACTTATTTTAAAAGGCATATTAAACCGTTTCTCACTAAAACGTGTATTCCAGGTGTTTTTAGTTGAATACTCATTAAATTATAGTTTTCTGAGTCAAGTTTCTGGTAAGAAACACCAGTAAGAGTATGGAAAGTTCCTCATAAATCAGCCAGATCTTATATCTTATTTGTTGTCCACTCTGACCGGGCGATGAGGGTTCTGTGGGGGGTGAGGGGTCAGGGTTCTGGGCGGGCGTGAGGTTACTCGTGGGGGCGACAACAACACCTACAAAAATACAAAGGCGATAACGAAGCCGAAACTCCGAGCTGACCGTTGAATGGGGGATCCGGCTCCTTGTGAGCCTCCAGGAAAAAAGGCACAAAATTAACAAAAAAAAAGATACACAGAAATGCGCAAAAACAGGGGCAGCTGTTGTTATCCACCACCGGCCGGTCCAAACATCCCGGTTTTGGTTACCTTTTTGAATATTTATGAAAAATTGAAACGTTTTAGCGCGCCCGGATTTTTGGGCATTCCTCGGCTCTCGTTTGCTCGCTTGTAAACTAATTGTATTTTTTGTTGCGCTGAAGGGGATTTCGTATCCCACGCACAAAAATGATTTAAGTGCGCTTCCATTAATTACGTTTGAGGTGGGTGGAAAGTACGCACTCGTATCTCTGCGGCTGCTGAAACTTTAATAGACCGAATTTCTGTATAATTAACACGCTGAGCGTATGAAAGATGCATGAAAAGGGCCGCCTGCTCCGCTTGACAGCGCTAATAATTGCTGGCGCTTAAATTTAAACCGAGATTGAGTTAGTCCAACCCTCATCAGCATCATCAACAGACCCAATTCTTATTGCCTACTCCCATAAAATATCCTTACAGGTGAACCAAAGGAGCAAAAAGGATTGAATGCGAGAAAGGAAGGCTGCCCGCGGTTATTAAGCTGGTTTATGAATTCAGCTGCATGAATTCGTGGTTGCAGTGCAGTCAAAGATAATGAAAGATGCGTAACGCGCATACAACTGAATGGGTGGGTAACCGTGCACACAATGCTATAATCGGTTTAGAATATTAGGGCCGCGAGCACGGTGAGCTTCGCCGCCCTTCCAATGATCCGGGGGAATCCCCGTCGAGCAGTCCGCAACCGTCTGTCCGCCACGACCACGTCCAACTGGCATTACGTTGGTCCCGCTCTCCAGTTCCACAGTAATGTTGTGTGTTATTTTGTGTATGGTGTTGCATCGACATTCTGACGATCCGATTGACCAACAAAAAGATAATTGAATACATGTAAATGGGAATGGCATATTGGATCAAAGTGTCGCTGGTGGTCTTCTTCAGGCTCCTTTGCCTCAACAGAACGCAAATCAGAAAGGTGTGATCCATGTCCTTGGGCATAATGGTTACGCGCATGCCGAGGAGGGCGCATAAGTTAGTGTTTTCGAAAAGAGCCACTTAGTAGGTCTCAGGAGCTTCTTGCAGGGCTCCAAGGGCCGCCGTTTGGAAACGCAAATCGTTCGCAAACAATATGTTCTGGACGATTTCACGAGCCAGTCGCTGGAAGGAATCTTGCGGATAAACAACTCGGTCCACTTTTGGTAACGACGGATCTCACTATGGGCCACGATTCCCGGAAGTAACATAGTATTTATGTCGAATTGCGGGAAGCCTTGGGATATGGGATATAAATAAAATAAAATAAATAAATAATTTTTGTATTATTTCATGTTAGAATGTTATTTCATAACGAAATTACACCTATATGGCCTTAAAAGCGAAAATCAAAAACCATTGCCTACTTATAAGAGCAAATAATAACCACATAAGTGACATTTGATGGATAAGATAAACTTTTGGCCAACTTATTTCGGTAAACGCTCTACCTTATAAATCTAAAGTCGAATAACGAAAATCACGTATGTGAATAAGAGGGCTGAACACTTAAACTATTACAAACTCAGGCATACTTCCTGAGGCAAAAGTTAATCATGGCAAGCGAAGTCATTTAATAGACGAACCCAGCAAAGTTCTGGTCCACTTATTCAGGTAAATGCTTAGCCTATTTAGCCCCAACAAAAGGGCGTTGAAAATTCCCTAGCGCAGCCTCACTTTTCCTAAGGCAGACACAAGAATGAAGTCGGCAATTTTCCACACCCAAAACTCTCAGCCAAATTTGGGCTTGCGTGTTTGTTTTTGCATTTCGGTATACACATGCATCAAAGTTTCAGTTTTAAACCTATCAATTTAGTTTGCTCTCCTAATCCGCCCGTTGAGATCAATTAGTGTGCCAAAAGGAAAAGCGCACGAACTTAACACTTTTACTTCCACACTTTCCCCAACTCACGGCGGTTCCGAAAAGTTCCCTCCTTCAGTTTTAACTTTGTCCAACTGGAAATTTTAGTATACTTCTTTGTTGTTGACGAAAAGTCCGTGCCAAACGTGACGAAACAACAACAAGAAGGCGGTGACATTGATACGGGCCGTATAAATTTCTAGTGAGAATGTCGTACCGAGGCGGATTAGTTTGATCCCAAGTCAATTGCAATTTAATTAATGAGGTCGCGGCTTGAGAACTTGGCTTGTTGTGAAATGTTAACAATTACCGAATCAATGAAAAATTATGAATCACGTTAGATATATTAATAATATTTATACTCAATCTAGGTGAACATTCATTTTTATAGCTGATTGCTTTTATATTATTTCTTATTTTGGTTAAAAGACATTAATTAGCTTCAATGTTTTATAAATTAGTGTGTGTTATTTGACTGGCAACAACCATTTTTAATTATTATACCAACCAGCAAGTATACTTTTGTTTTTCGTGCTATCGATGGTTTGATTGACTAAGCTTTTCAGGTTGTGCTTGCGTGTACCTCTGGTAATTTTCCTATTTTAGGACCACAATAAGCTCGAGCAAAAAGCGGGGAAAATGGTGGTGGATGGGAAATCGTCTGGGGCTTGCAGACAAATGACTTAATTACTTTTTCAAGTCGGTTAATTAGTTTCGGCCAAGAGCGGCAACCAAATGGAACTGGTCAACGAACGATGACAGATATAGCAACTGGAAATGGAGAGGGATGGAGGATGGTGGAAAACGAGTCAGAAAGTTAAACATAAATTACAAGAAATTGAAATGGCCTGCATTGACTCGCGTTCACAGAAGGAAAAACGAGGGTGAAACATTTATTGATGCTGTTAACACTATTAGGTCCCCGTTCTCGAACCATTTTCCCCCTCAAACCAATTTATTTGGTGTCGTTTGTCCGAAGACAATCCATAAAACTTAGCCCACTCAGACAGTGGGCTAAAGCTCATTACGTTCTAATCCAATATTCAAATAGGGAAGCATTGTAAAATCCATATTCTATTTGCTGCGGCTTTAATTCATAACAACATTAATTTATTTCAATTCAATTTGTATAATTTATTTTGTACTTAGTCCTTTCTTTTGCTCATACATCAATTATAAAGCTTTTTTCGCTGACTGTTCGGTTTAATGTTCGAACATGTGAACAAATTTCAATGACCAAATGCCTGTAATTTTCCCAATTGAATTTATTTGCTGCAAATAAATTTCCATTGTTGACCATTGTGCGGGCAATCAAACAAAAAACTGGAATACAATTTATACATAAATTAATGGACTATCGATGGGCGTGTCCGAGCCGGGAATTTAATGCCGGCTGTGGGAGTAGTTGTTTGCATTTCCCCTGCTTACTTTTTGTTTCTGATTTTCCCATATTTTCCTTCGATTGTTTTTCCGCATTAACGCGCTCCTCTGCAGCTTTTGAGTGGTCTGAAGTGATGATAATATCCTGTAGTGTTATTAAAATAATAATATAAGCTGTAAAAAGAAAAGGGAAATCGTTGGAATTGTACGCGCTTATTTATTCATTTGATCTATTTTGTACAATGGAATTTTAAGAGCAAAATAATTTATCGTCCTCAATTTATTTCTGTTATGATTCTGGTAGCTCTGGTACTTTCCGACTTAAGAAAAAAGAAATAACTGACTATTTGACACAAAACAAAATAGATTTTTGAAGTTATGTTGTAATTTAAGTGTGGCTTTTTTTTAAATCGGTATTATCAACAATGTAAGATAAATTAAAGATATTTTAAAATAAATGCTTTTGCTAAACTTATTTCATACTTTTTAAAGATGAATATGTTATGAATTTTAAAAGTTTTTCAAAAGTGTAAATTAGATTTAGATTTTTATTCTGTTGTGTTTGTCATTATTATTATTTTATGTGTTGAACCTTAGATAATATGTTAAATTGGTAAGCTAATTAACGGGTATATGTTAGTCGAGTCACTTGTTATATTTCGAATCATCTCGAATATTGCTTACTCGCTAGTAATTTTAGGCGTTATCTCGCTCTTTTTCATTTTTTTTATCTGAGCTAGTTTGTAAACAAAGCAAAAGGACACTTAATAAATTTACCATGCGAATATCTAATTGATCCATAAGTGCTTTTTACTGGCTTGGGTTTTTTTTCAAGAAACTGTTGAATAAAACGTAGTTAAAGGTATGTCATGGTCGACTATGCAATCGCCAGTTCTTTATGCAGGCATTTGGTGTTTTATGGGACTATTAAATGGCCAGGAGCGAGGCTCAGATCACTTCGGCTCAGTTCAGTTCAGCTCGGGCTGAAATTAATTGCTTGCTATCTTCAAATTACTCATACGACCCGTCGACCCGCTCGCTTTTGTTCATCTGCTTACAGCGGGCAACTCCTGCTGGCCTGTGTCATTTACATTAACCGTTTCAGTTACGGCCAGGGTCCTTTCTGCAAGTCCTTTTCGAGATCCTGCCGGAAGCGAGCGCTCGTAAATTACCTGAATAATGCAAAATAACAATATTTACCCCATTGTTCTCGGCCGCTCCGCTCCCTTTCGTTAGCGTTCCTTTTTTGAAGGAGATAATCTGCTCAGGTTTAAATGGAATTTTAATTATTTCAAGCGACCGAAGAGCTTTGAGTTCCTTTTGCCAGTGGCGAATAGTTGCTCTCCAGAGTTATAGCGGGTATAATTAAATGTGAAAACTATGAGGAGTATGTGGATATTAAGTCAGCTCTTCCATTGGACATTAAATGTGATCGAAATGGTAGTTAAAATATTGAACCTGGTAAAATTAGTCTTATCATAATGAATAAAAAGCATTTCCGGGGTTATCTCTCTAGTGCACATCCCAAGAAGCACTCGAATTTATTTAACTATGAAAAAATAATAACAAAAATAATCTCCCGCTACTAATAATATTCTTTATATTAACATCAAAGACCTCCATAGTGGACAACGTTCCATAACTGAACATCAAGAGAAATATGTTGACCACATCTACATATATATATATCTACATCTACATATATAGAAAGCTGGGCACAGCGATAAATGATGATGTTCGTTATGTGCGGCGCGTCTTTTGCGATTTAATTAAGGTCGGACGGTGAAAGGTGTGAGGGCATTGGAGGGGCATTGCCTCGCATGCTGGCCACCGATTTTTCAGCAGACACAGAAGGCATCAGCGACATCACCGATGAATTGCCGTTGCCATTCAATGGCCGATGATGCCGACCGATTGCAATTCCTCTGTCCCTGTCTGCCCCCATTCCCCCTCTCATTCACTGTTTTATGGCCCTGTCTCTTTCGTCTGTGGCGCTGCACACGTTCCAGTTTGTTGCTGCCATCGTGCACGTAATTTCCGTTTCCGTTTCAGCGAACGGCAGCCGGTGACACGCGACAGCTGTTTGCACATACTTAACGCACACACACGCACGCACTGAAAGGCGCATCCTTACACACGCACACTGGGCGAGGTGCACTGGGGGAAAATAAGTTGTTATTCATTTATGTTTGTCTGTACTTTAAAATTACACTGAAACAATAAAGAAAGCAAACTTCGAAGCCGATGTTTATATACCGTTCCTGTGGGAGCTATGTCAAGGCTCTGTTTCCGACTTTTCGAAAATTAACAAGAAATTAAATTATTTATCCTTTCGTTCCTATGGCAGCTATATGACATAGTCGTTCGAAATTCTGAAATATTTAAAAAAAAGTATGTTTCTGACAGTAGAAGGTAATATGTCAAAAATCAACGATGCTTTAATTAAAAAAAAATAATAATATATTAGATACTTTTTATTATCAAAACATTTTGTTTAATTTAAATGTTTTTACGGTTTTTCTAAGAAAAGCCCAAGTGTACTCAATATAAAAACGTTTTATGTGTTGATAACAGATGGTAAATAGAGTTTAAAAATATTATAAGTGCAATATGAGGGTTATGTCAATTTAAGTTTAAAATAAAATATATATAACTTGTCTTATGGCTTGAATGTATAAATGTTTTTACTAATATCAATAAAATATAAATGTAATATAAGAATATATTTCATATTATTTTATTTCAACATCAAAAAACACGATTTCTCTCTGTGCACACGCTCACAGTCGCGCATAGGTAGACTCACATGTCCTTGGTTTGTTTGTATTTGTGTTACTATGCCATTGACTGCGAATCGGAGCGTGAAGGCCATTACAAGTCTGATTATATTGAATCAAAGATTCAATATTTAAAATTGCACGCACACAACTCACACACACCCGCACATCAGTTCCGCTCGATGCTGGCAGTTTTTGCGGCACCGACCGGGGATATACAAATATTGTAAATGTTTGTCTCAGTGGCGGATCCAGAATTTTGTTGTGGGGGATATACAAAAATTTGTTGAGTAAAAATCAAAAAATTTTAAATAAAATACATATTACATATACTTTTTAAACCGAAAGCGGGGGATCTATGCCCTATATAAGCCCCCCCCCCCCAAGGCTACGCGCATGGTTTGTCTGTGCGTGTCGCTTTATGAGGAACCGAGGTGGAAATGAGTCACTGAATTGGGGGAACGGAAGTGGAAAAGCGGCGGGCAATGGGGAGGGCGAGTTTTCCTGACTTGCTGCCGGAGTCAAGCGGAAAGAGCAAACAATTTTAAATTATTGTTCAAGCACAACGAAGTCAATATTAATAAGTGAACAATTTGCCAACTTTATTTCAGCATTTTATATTCACCAAGCTATCATCAGCGAGTGGGGGCAAAACTGATATAAATGCGAGTTCCGCGATCTAAGTTATAACTAAATTAAAGAGCAGGATACAAAAGCCAAGCAAAAAAACCGAGGAAATTTGACACAAGCTGAAATAATACGAAAGGAAAGTATTAACAATATTTTACTAAAAAATGTATAAATATTATGAAAAGCAAAATTTTAAATAATTATAATTTATAATAACTCAATCCCCTTTTTAAATTCACAATGAAATGAAGCTACAGTATTTCTTTAAAAATGAAATAATAATTTGATAAACATTTTGGAATGTTTTCAGACCATTCCCAAAGCTAAATATTTTTCTGAAAGCAAAGTAACGATATCCTTTACCACACAAAGGGTGACAAAAAGAGTTTTCCTCTTTCGTCGGGCATTATGAAAACAACAAACGAGGATTTCCTGCACTTAATAGTTATCTTTGCATAAGCATGAACAAAACAATTGCCATTTAATCGCAATGAAAACGAACTTTTCGGGTCCTTCCAGCAAGGAAATTTAATTACACAACCACTTGCTACCGCCGCCGAGAGAAAGTGAGAGTGAAAGTGGATGTGGATGTGGTGGAGAGCGAGGGAAAGTGCTAAGCGATAGGGATAATCCGAAAGGCTTCGCAAGCAGCTCGCCAGCTTAGCACGCCAAACATTGTAAGCCAAAGGCATGACGCAGTTTTCCCGTCCCGCTTTCCCGCTTTCCCAGCGATGTAATTACACATGTGTGAGCGGGAGAGATTATTGTTATTGTGAATGTTATTTTTATTTGCACGTCAACCGCAAACTCATCCAAGTGAAATTGAAGCAAAAACAAGGCTTAACATCTTAAGGCGACGCATTGTGGGTGCCTTGCAAAATGATGACAACGCTCGAGCTTGTCCCCGCATTTTCCCAGTGCTAAATCTGCTTTTTTGTCAGCACAGAAAAAAATAGGTCCAAAATATAATTAGCATATACTTCAAAGCAGGTTAAAATTTCTGTAAAATTAGGAAAGGAATTTTCAACACAATACTCGTATTACTTTTTTTTCAGAGGTATTAGAATCTCCTAAAGTTTACCCGATAATTATTTACATTCTGCTTAGAATATCTAGTATTTTTCAGAATATTTAATATATCTAAGGACTTTAAAATTTATATTAAGCAAGTATGCCTCTCACTGTGCACCGCTTTTCCATTTTCCCTCGCTCGCACTGTTCCTTTGTTGCCGCACTTTGCATTTGGGCTATAATTGTTTGTTTGTTTATTTAGCCTGCCACCTGGCTGCCTGTAGATTAGCAGAAAGATTTGATGAGCACACGCCGGGCGGAAACAGCAGGACCCGGGGGAGACAAAGGAGGCGAGTGTCTAGAAATACTGCAAAAATAATTCACTGCAATTATATGGAAATGCTGTAAGTTCCTTTCCCTGTTCAAGAGATTGTGGTACTGTTTAACCACCCGCAGAAGCATGGAAGTGAATTCGGTGCCTTATGATCGACTTATTGAATATCTTATATGGGGATAATAAGATATTACAAATATATCATACACTTACTTTTATGATAATACGAATCCTTCAACCATACTAATGTTTTTTCAAAATATTTGATAATTGCATTTTAAATATATCATTACTTTAAACATTGTATTTTATACGCAATTATAAGGTTCAACATTGATTCAAATTCCATTTAGTAAGTTTCAAATGTAATTCTCAGCAAATACCCTGTGATAACGTCACTTAAGCTTGGCGCATTCATAAACATTTTTGCTTTTCATTTTTTCGGCAATTCCGTGTAATTGAAAAGCGGCTGGGAATTCTGCAATGCCGAAGTGGCAAATGGGGGCGGGACAAAGTGAAAGGGGCGGGGCTGCAAAAGGGGCGCTGGAGAAAGTGGCAAAGGAAAGTGAGGGAATGTAAAGCAAAGCGGAACAAAGTTTACTTATCATGGCATTGCCGCCATATCCGCCTGGTAATCGAAATTTGCAAAAAGGGATATAGGGATACGAGCTCACACAGACATGATAATATTCACTGAAAAAACTATCCAAAGATAAAATAAGACGGCTTAGAAATAATTTTTATTTAACTCAATTTTGGTAACTCCCAAAATATTACTATTGCTTATTGCCAAATATGAAATCCTTACTGATTTAACAGCCTATTTCTGAATACAATCATTTTAAAAAGACTGGCAACCTAGAGAAAAATGGTCTTTAGCTTAAAAACATTGTATGCATTTTTTACAAGACTGCCTACTACCATGAAAATGCCTTTTTGATATTTATTTATTTACTGTTGGTACTCAGGATTTTTTTTAAACACACACACTCGAATTTCTTGAAAAGGGTACCGATTATCTCTCAGTGCACGCTTAACTGCACACGTGTGCGTGCGTTTAGCAGGTGTTTTTTGGCCTGTGCTGTTGCCTTCGACTGAAATATTCATTTGCATCTAAGGAAATTGTTTTGCTTTCATTTTTCCCCCTTTTCTTCCCAGCTCATTGGGATTTTCTGGGCATTGTGCGGTGAATGATGCCATAGGTTTACCAATTTTTTTCCATTCTCACCAGAGAAATAGAATTGAAAAATTCAGCTTGAAAGTGAAAATCATTGCCAGAAGTTTACCCAATTCCAGGGGGCAGGGGGCGCAGGAAGGATCCAGAATTCCGCAAAACATTCCTCAGAGGCTCAGGCGCCGTTTCAAAGGGGGGGAGGTGGAGTTTGTGCGGTTTGAATTTCTGGTTTCGGGGCTGGCCACATTCCCATTCCGCCATAATTGGCCAATTGTCGGTGTCATTAACATGCCTGTCATTATTGGCAATGTCCCGGACTGCGTGCGGAATGGGTCCGCAATCTCCTGAATATTTCATCAACTCGCCTGACAACAGCCGACTGACGGCAACAATGACAACGTTAAACATCAAATACAACGCACAAAAGGTGTTTAAAAATTAAATTAAAGTTAAAAGCTCACAAAATAATGAAATGAGCGAAATGAGCAAAGTACTCACACAAAGTGGTTAAAACCGTGGCTGTGTCGGTGTGGCAGCAACAAATAACGTTTACAGCGGCCATTGCACGCAGCGAAAAACCTTCAAATTACAAATATTTTTAAATATTTGCCAGGTTACAAAATGTCTTCCAAATTTAAAATATGCTTTGTTGATTTGCTGTTGCATATTATATTTTATATTATATTTTCGCAAGCACTTACTAAAAGGTGCAATAAAAACTTGCTATCTTACTAAAAATAATAAAAATAAATATATCCTTCTAAAAGATACAAAAAAAAAACCTGACAAATTTAAGATTGACATACATTGATATACATACTTTCATTACTCGTTATACCCGTTACTCGCAGAGTAAAAGGGTATACTAGATATACTAGATATACGATCTCGCCATATCCGTCTGTCCGTATGAACGCTGAGATTTCAGAAACTATAAGAGCTAGGATGTTGGGACAGGGTGCCATGCCCTCAAAGACTATAGCACTAAAACCCTCAATTTTTTAAATATTTAGTAAAAATGTAAATGAGAGTTTGTTCGTATTATCAATACCTCTCTACATGCCAATAAATATTGATATTGGACCAGTCATTCAAAAGTAATAACCAAATAATAATCATAACTTTGCAATTCAATCGAGATTGCACACCAGCAGCAAATCAGCTGTTTTCACTAATACGCCACCTAGCCTATGGAAGAAGAAGATAGGTGGCGCTATAGGCCACTCCCTTAAGCTGAGTAACGGTTATCGAATAGTCGAGGTCATCGACTATAGCGTTTTCCTTTTTTTTTTTTTTTGATAAAATTGAATATTGGGCTTTATCTAAAATAAAATATAAATAATATTTAACTTTAATATTTATCTTTAAGTATAAATCTTTGAGAACACTTTTTCTGAATTCTCAAGATCACATTTTAAGGGATCCCTTTTTTTTGAGTGGGGCAGGAGGGACAACAAAAAACACAATAAATAGTAGTACGCGGCAGCAACAATAAAATCGCGGTGACAATTCAATTAAAATATTTCTGCATAAATTTTCAACGCTTGCAAAAAGCCGCTTGAGTAGCCGCAAAAGCATGAAAAGCCTGTGGGCGGAAAATGGCCGGGGGGAGGGGGTGGAAAACCCCCGCCCATTGCCAAGAAGAGAGAGTAAGTGTGAGTGTGAGCAAGAGGGAAACAAACAATCAAACCGCAACGCCTATCGGGTAGGAAGTGAATGATTGAATGACAATTGCATTTGCTGGGATGTTCGGCCAATTCATTGTTTTTTTTCGTGTCCAGTTTATGCGGTGCAAAGTTCACGCAAAATGGGAAAAGTGCGGAAGGAAAATGCTGGGAGTGGCGGAAGTGACTGGCAAGCAATTAAGGCTCAATTGGCAAACCGCACTTGCAAAGGGCCATCTTAAATTTTCGATGTCAGTCTTCTAGTTAATCGGAAGCAGCGAAGATTGGCAGAAAACAGCAAAAACTAAAAGGAAATTAACCGCATGTTTACCGTGTCAATTATTAAAGAAGGTATACTTTAAAACTTATTTATAACTTCACCTTCTCCATATATAATACTTAAATAGTTACGTTGCATTCTTTAATCTTCTTTATAGAAGATTAAATATCACTATAAAATAGTGATGTAATACGATCTAATACAAAAGTAAAGTACACAAATAATGAAGTCATCTTCATGTTGGATGCAAGATTACTGAAAAATGAAGGTGTATTTATTTAATTTAAACTAAAGTTTTATTAAGAGACATTTTATTTTATTTAAATTATTATTTACATTTATTTATGGAAATTGAGCTTTAAGCGCATGTTAATTAGGGAATAAGTTATTATTTCATCAGCTTACACTGGACAGCAGCTTTTTGGTCCAGAAGAATAGATCCCCCTAATCTATTATTATAATGTCCAACACAATGAGCCAATCACATTCGATGATATTTCATATTGAAATATATATATTCTTCTTTTTTTCAACCGCAATATCACAAATATCACGCGTTAGAAACGAAAACAATGCAGTTGAGCATAGAATAGTTTGTAAATATTAGGAGTGGGCACTTAGAGCTACTTTTTTTAGATGTTATACATCCGTAGGTGTGCACTTGAGTAAAGCTTACATACATTCTTCTTTATTTTCAAATTCTTTCCTGGCAAACAAGAACAAGGCAAATATACATTCGTTTATGCCTCTGAGAGTGTTTTTCCGTTTGTCTTAGCTCATATTGATGCGTGCCCATTAGGGTGATCCAAAAAAATGAAAACTAGTTCTCACCATTTTACATGGTAGATTAAAAGTAAAAAATTTTTTGTTGAGACTTAGACCTCTCGAATCGTCCTCAAAGTTTGCTTTAAAATTACTCATACGACATGTATTCCAGCCAGAACATTTTTCGAAAAAATCGATTTCCCACCCCCAACTTTGTCAACATTCTAAGCGGCTTCACAAAGATTATTTTAGCCTGAAAAAAAATGTTAATATAAAAGGAGAGCCTTCTTTGTCCTTCCTCATTTGGGTACACATGTAAGTGTTTACAGAAGGTCCATTTATGAAACGGTTTTTTCCAAAAATAAATAAAACTATTTGCGAAATGTTTTAAATGACTTATTATGCAACTCGGGGATTTTAATACCTTAGTGTCAATATTTTCAAAAATTAAATCCAATTCGACAACTAGAAAAGTTTTTCAATTTTTAAAGCTTTCAAAGTAGTTCGGAAAGGTGAAAAACGAATTTAAGAAATAAGACCAAGTCAAGACCACCCATATGAAAATAATATATTTGATCAAGGGCAACAGTGCGTATGAGTTAAAAAACTTTGAAACCAATTCGCAGACCCTAAAACGGGTTTGTAAAAAAAAAAATTTTTTGGTACACATTAAATACCTCAAAGCGCACCGTATAGCCGGGTGAGAGTAGGACCTTAAAAATTTCCATACAAATGTGGACCGCCCTAGTGCCCATACAGTAAGTTGTAGCACCCACACACTAAGAAAACGGGGAATTCAAAATTATTATCATGATTTTAATTTCACTTGACATGTATGTAAATCCGTTTGGAATTAATAGTACATACGATATTATATTAATTGATTTTCTTATTATACCCGTTACTCGTAGAGTAAAAGGGTATACTAGATTCGTCGACAAGTATGTAACGGGTAAAAGGAAGCGTTTCCGACCCTATAAAGTATATAAATTCTTGATCAGGATCGCTAGGCGAGTTGATCTATCTGTCCGTATGAACGCTGAGATCTCGGGAACTATAAGAGGTAAAATGTTGGGACTTGGCATGTAGATTCTTGGGCTTCCTGCTCACTTTAACGCCCACAATCGCCGATAACGCTAAAAGCCGTCTATTGCCCACATGTTTTTTATATTTTGTAAAAATGTATTTGATATTTTATTCTAATTGTAATAAATTATTCAAATCGGAGCATTCATTAAAAAGTTATAACTAATCATCAATACCTATCGGTTGACACACAAAGAAGCTTGCCACGCCCACTTTAACGCCCATAAAATTCAAAAAATCGTAAATATGTGTTCATGTGTTGGAGAATGCATTAAATTCATAGCATAAACACTGAAAATGATGCAAGCCCATTTGCTTCTAAAATGTGTACTTACACCAATTCGACAAAATTAACTCTCTTAGCCCTTTTCACTATTAAAATTTCAGTAGTAATATTTCTAATGGTAAACGAAAGGTAGTATTTAATGTCCTATTGAATTGAATTCAAAACGTGGATCAAAATTATCCTTTGCTATCTCTTACATTCAAGTTGCCCCGTTTTTAATCTTGCTAAGAGTAGATTTAATCCCGTTTTGATTAAATTATTATTTCACTGTAGATATGTTGCTTGGTATGAAATTATGAGTAAATTTTAATTTTTAAATTGTTTTTTGTATAACGCGGTAGTTTTTTTTCCACATCCCTGTTCATAAACCAGCAAGCACATAAACTTCCGGCCTGATGGGCCAAAAACATGCGTATATTGTCAAGTGGTCGGTGCTCGATGGCCTTAAGCTCGTTGACAAATTTTGTAAAACTTCAAAAAACGTATCCTCGTGAAATTCATGCTTTATTGTTGCTGGCTGGCGATGCGTACATAGAAATGATAACAATAAATATGGCCGAAAAAAGCGTACGAATTTTCGCCCGCAAATTGTCCCCACTATCCTGTCCCTAGTTCCGGTGAGTCCGTGGGTGTGTGTGCTTGTGTGTTTGCATCCTGTTCGTCCTTGCTGCTCGTTCACATTGTCACCCCGAACAACAGCCATAATAACAGGCACCGCACTCTGCGGTTTTTGACAATTCGTCAGACGTTGTTGACACAGTGTCTGAGCAGGTTAGTTGTCGCTGTCGTCCGATGCGGTTGCTTGGATTGTCCGCTACACGTTTCCTCCTCAGTTCTTCGAGATTGTTTGCTTCATACCCTGTAATCCTATCATTTTCGTGGGCATACTGAACAATCCCAGCTAGCTTAATGACTTATATTTGGGAACATCATAGCACAGTTCCTTTTGAATTTCCCACTTTTCAGATATCTTAATAATATTAACTAATACTTTAATAATAATTAAATATCAATTGATATCTTCTACTAACTTTTTCTAGTATATGAGCACGCATAATACTGATATCAAGAAGAAATTTCCCTTGATAACAGACATAGTTTCGTCTCGATAGGAGAGATATTTTATTTAAATCAAGAACGATTTACTCTTGGAAACGAGAGCGCTTTTGCATAAATTCGAGAATTTTTTTCTCGAAACCGAGAAGACTCTGCTGAAATTGAGACAACTTATTTTCAAAATGTGTTCTCAAACCAAGATCACTTTCTTTTGATTTCAGTAAAAGTGGACGGAAATAATGAAATCGAGTGTGATGAGAACAGTTTTTTCTGGGTGCACATGCATCATCCCATCATTTTAGCTCTTACATCTAGTTGTCTCGAGATCTTAGTGTCTAATCGGTCTGAGCACTCGTCAGACAGGCATGGCTTGATTTCCCACTCGCCTAGTTTTTTTGCTCTTTCTACCAATTGAAACTTTTCAAGAAATACAACATCGGATAGTTACTACGTTAACTAATGCGGAGTTTATTAACTAAAAAATGTAACTGTTGATTTGTTTTACACATTTATTTCTAAAGGTTAGTGTTTAACTACCAGGTATTTTGCATTCTAAAAACCCCAATTACGTATTAAGCGAACATTTTTGTAGCATTCTGTAACATATGCAGGAGTCGCAACAACAAGAAACCACATGTGAGATTTGCTTAGTTTATTTATTTCATTTCACTTGATATTTTCCGTTGGCTTTAGAGAAATTTGTCTGGCATTTGGCAATTAGATTTATTGCCGGTCGGAATAGTTTCGATTTCAGAGTTCAAAAAAAGTGTTGGGTTTACAGAGTTTCCGCTTTGCAAGGCATCTCAAAAATTAATTGGGAAATTGGGTTTCTCTGCATTTTGGTTATTGGTTGATCATTTTAAGTATCTTACCGCTTGTTAAATGGCATGAATGAGATAAAGTCCCTAAAATCTGGATATCTTTATAGTGTGTCACATATTCAAATTTGTGAACAGACGTCGCATTTGTTAATAAATTCAAAATGTACATAGGAATTTCAGTTTCATACTATTGCAATGCTAAGCTTGCTTTTCGTTTCGCTAAATCCCTTGTAAAACAACTTTTGTTATTCGCCACATTTTGTTGTTTACAATTTTTTGTCTTTTGCATTTTTGTTTTGGTTTGTTTCGGTTGCCTTTTTGTTTTGATTTTGGCTCACCTGCGCAAGCTGGCAGCGGTGTGTAAGCCCTTTGAAAGTCGCTTCATTTCGCTTTTGTTGCTGCTCGCTGGCCGTTTAACCCCTTGGCCCCCTTAGCTCCTGGCTTCAGGACACATGGAAGGTCCTTTCCGCCGAGCACTTTTGGCAGACATGTTTTATGCCACCTGCTGTTGCTGCTGCTGCCGCTGCGGTTCCAAACACTGTGTTGTCGAGTGTTGTCTGTTGCTCTCGGGTTCTGGTTTTGGTTTTGGTTTTGGTCTCTGGCTTAAATGGTATCGTTACGTCCTTTTTTATTCTCACAGTTTCGGTCGTTATGAATTTTTCAATTTTCTGCAATTTTTGCTAGCCAAAATGTTGCTGTTGTCGGTTGTTGCTTTTCTGATTGCTGCCATTGCTGTAGTCGAACTTGTTATTGGTGCTGCTGTTGCTTTTACTGTTGCTGCTGGTGTTGCTAGTGTTGCTGCTGTTGATGTTGCTCGTGTTGCTGTTGCAGTTGCAGCGATTGCTGCTGCACTTGATGTTACTGTCTACACTAATGTCGCCACTGTTGCTCCTTTTGTTTAGACTGAGATTGCTGGTGCTGTTGCAATTTCTGCCTGCGGAATTTTTAGTTTGTAACGTAAGCCCACCTATGTTTATACTTAATTTTGGGCTTATCATTTTCTTAACATCAGTAAATTTCTCTTAAGATCTTAAGTTACCTTTTTTAGAAGTAGGTTCTTACATGTTTATTTGTCATCCTATTATGTCCCATGATTTTTTGGGATCATTTTTGTTAAATCTGGAAACTGTTGCTACTGATTTAGTTGTTGCTGCTGCCATTATTGCAGTTGAGGTTGCTCTTGTTAATTTTGCCGCGGATGCTGCTGTTGTTTTTCTGTGCTCTGATGGCTGTGTTATCGCTGATGTTGCTGCTGCCATTGTAGCTGCAATTCGCGTTGCTGTTGGACACACTGGTTTTACAATTGCCGCCGTGTAGCGTTTTCAGGTGTTTAATAGTTGTCGAGTTCATTTGCAATATGCCAGCCAGAGGGCAGTGGAGGGGGGACATTAAGGGAAGGGCTACGGGCGGTCGACTGAAAAATGGTAAATTCTGGGCAGGAGTTGGCATTGTTTCTTAATAGGCCGTTGGGCATGTGGCTCCGTGGTTCACTGTCTCTTTACTGCATTGCAAAAACCGACGTGTAATTGTAACTTTAAGATTTAAAAAATTAAAGAAATATTTTCTTGTTTAATAAAAACCAGTAGCAGAAAATAACATTTATTTGAAAATTATATTTTTAAGGACCGACTGCTAATTTTTTCAATTTGCCTAATTAAGGACTCAAATTAGTAGTTTTTTCAACATAAAAGTCTCAAATAGGTCCAGTTACTTAGTAATGTTTTATTTAAATAAATTCCAAAAGACTAAGGTGAATGTGCTGGTGAATTTAAATAACTCGAGAACTTTGCCAATTTAACAGATATTACAGATGGGGTAGGTTTAATTAGACGAAATTTATTTTTAGTCACCACACATAATTAAAAAACAACTCTAGCTTTACAATTATTTTTTCTCAGCGCACCTGTTTTGCGGATTCCTGGACTCCCTGCTCGAATTGCCATCGACAGGTGCTCATTGCATTCAGTAAAGCACTCATTGTCCTGAATGTCCTTTGTTGTGTGTGTGTGTGTGTGCAGGATTGCAGGCATAATGCGGCGGAGTGTCCTTTTCGGTTTTTGTGGTTTTCGTTTTTCATTTGGCAAAACTTTTGCATAGATAGACAGACCGAGTCGAGTTTACCAATTATCAAAAATAGAATTTTAATTATATATTGTGAATTTGTATGGCTCCATAAAATTGGAAAGTTTCTCGCTCATAGCCCCCTAGACAATTTCACTTGTAAAAAAAACTTTTCCAGACTAAATCGTTTAAAATTTTGTTTGCTTTCCGGCTTGGATGAGGCTTGTGATTCCATCGGTTTGTAGACTTTCAAGTACTTAAGTGCTTATAGAAAACTTACAGCAATTGAGATTGCGACAATCATATTACGTAGCTCAAATAAAAAAATTATGTATTTATAAAAACATATTATAAAAAACCAAATACTCGAGCAATTACTGATAGGAAATAATACATTTTATTTATTTAATTTCATTTTAATTTATTAAATACAAATCGAATTAGTATCAAAAACAAAAGTATATTCTTGTAGTTTTAAATTTAAATTTAAATTGCTTTTCTAATTTTTGAACAGAATCTAATTTACAAAAATCAAATTAAATTAAAGGTAGTGCAATTTACGTTTAAATAGCATATGCAAATAATTTAAATGAGCTACGGTTAGATTCAAAGCTGCCCCTCATTACTTTTTTCACAATATGAATATGAAGTATACACATTTTAGATTCTTATTTACATGAACAATGGACTAATTAAACCTAAGATTTGTTGGGGATATTATCTACATAATTTATTTCAATTGCCACATTGTCATAAATTGCAAACTATTTGGGATATGGACAAACACTTGCGTGCAAATATTAAAGTAAAGGACATGGATGCTGGACCCTGTAGAACCCATACATAAATACGGTCTTGAAATCAGGCAAACAGACTAGTTTATTGCCACAGATACGAACACCCACAATTACATGCTGGACAGATATACTGTGGGATATCTTGGTTATTCTTGGCTTGAGCTTGCACACCATTTGGCCAACTCGTTGATTATATAATTAAGCCTTTTGCTGCTTTGCTGGCAGTGTCCTTAAGTCCTAGATCCTTGGAGACGACTGATTAATAATTGCAGTAGTCGATTGACACTTAATGGCGTTGATTGCGAATAATTTTGTGGGCCAGGCGGGAATTTTATATTCTTTTGGCCCCGGCCTGGGTTCTTTGGGTCCTTCTCATGTCCTTGTTATTACGGTTATGACTTGAACATTGCTGCTAATCACACTCGGAGGCATAGCACACATTGGATTCAAAAGGCAAATAACGCACAGGAGATGGGTGGCACATGGGGTCTGAGGATATGTGGGATGTGGCAAATGGGAAATGGCAAATGAGTGGGAATTCTCGGCCAAATTATTCCTTATTGAGGCAACAGGCAGCAGCTGCCAGGATTTTTGTCGTTGTTGTTGTTGTTGCGTTTGTCTTGTTGTTCGGCTCCTCGCATCTTACTCATTTGGCTGTAACTCTGGCAACCTTTGACCGCCTTTCCATGTTGTTCTGGTTGTTGTTGTTGCCCTGTGGCCTGTGAAAGCGGCAAAATAGCAAAATAGAACAGCAAATTGAAGCAAAAGGAACGTCTCGACCCCGTCGTCCTCGCAGCCGGATCCTGAGGCTCCGCACAATGCAGCTTTTGGTCTCAGTTGTCCTAGGTCCTTTGATGCAAAAACGCAGCCATGGCGCTGCTTTTTGTCCCTGTGTCTCGCAGCCAGCTCTTTTTTCGCTGAAATTTCTAGCTGGTATACTCAAAGGATACTCTTTGGTTAAGGTTAATTGGGTATCAATGTGATTACATCGATTTTTTTTACAAGTTTATTGCTTGGAGTTGCATTGAGTGCACGATTTCCTAATAGCTCAATTCAGTTTGTATCCGTATTATGCAGAGTGGCAAAAATAATAATATATACACTTCAAATGATATCGCCATCTTAAAAAAATTTGCAGCCTGGAAAGTAACAATTTTTAAGACCGTCTAAAATCTTTTGTATAATACATGTAATTTATATAGTTATAACTGCTTTAAGTTAATGCAAAACAATATTAATATATTATTATAGAGTAATAAATATATAAATGGTTATGGTTTTCGATTGTAGCTTAAGAAAGCACCTCACAATAAGAAAAAAATGACTTTAAATTAATTTCATTGCCTATTTCTGTGAGCCAGAATAACACATTTTTGTACAGTGCCCAGAAGTGCACAATTACTTGGCTTAATTTTAATCTTATTAAATCATAAACCTTAAATTTGTCAGTCCTTAATCGATTTAATCGTCATGTACGTTGCTGGAAAACTTTGATTTAATCTTTAATCTTTAATCTTATTAAATCTAAATTATTTGTTTAAGGGACTACGGAAATTTGTATTGTCGCTTAAATGTAAGGGTATGCTCTGACTGACTGTCTTGAAAAACGTAGCGGTAGCTGCTGGAGTTCTAGTTATTAATATCTTAATAAAATGTAATTCTTAAGTGACCCAGAAAGTCAGTAGTTTTCAAGACCTTTTGCAGAAAGTACGCAACCATATCGCAAACGAAACATCAAATCGCTTGAGGCTTAAAGAAAACCATACAGACATTTTCAACATTTTTAAAAACAGTTTCTACATTCGGTGATCCAAGAATGTCATTTGACATTTCACCGAAAAGGAACCACAGCAAATAAAATAAAATATTATGCGAAGAAGCCGAACAAAAAATGAAGACAGACTTTGTTGTCCTTGTCAGCGTGGCTACAACTTCCTTGGCCCAGGACGATGTCGGAAGCACCAGCGGAAATGAGTAAAAAACCAACAACTCACTCAAAGTCTTTGCTCTTTTGCGTCTCTTCCACTCGAATGATGGGAAATTCCATTTCGAGTGAAAGTCAGGCCCCACACGCGTGTGAGGGCTCGCGAATCCTCCTCGGCTGCGTTCGGCATTCGTTTTGTATTTCCACTCACTCGGCATTGAGCGCTTGTGGAGCATCCCCAGAGATGCGAACTTTTGGAGGAAAAAGCTAGAGAAAAACCAGAAGGAGGGAAAACCAGACACCCATTGACCAATTTAGAAATTGAATTCCTCGACAATCACATACCCGTTACTCAACTTTTAAATTGAAAATTGATGAAAGTTAAGTTAATACGTAAAGATGACCGCTTTAAGATTGGAATACGCTTGGAAGATTCGCAAAAATCGCATAAGGCACACGGAAAAAGAAACAAAACAGAAAGATTTATAGCGCTGTTACGTGCAAAATTTGTCGGTCCTTTTACTAACTTCTAGTGCTTTTCAACACTGGCTAAACGATCTTCCGTCTCTTTCTTTGTCGCTTATGTGAATGCACTGCAGGTCAAAATGAAGACCTTTGTTTTACAGCAATTTAAAGTTTACATTAATTACATATTTGAAATTGGTTTTGAGTCTATCTTTAATAACCTTGCAATTATCGAATTTGAATGCGACTATTAAAAATTTTGAAAAAAATCAACCATTTTCTCCTTATGTGATTTAGACACTTAAAAAGAATTTTATTAATGATTCACCCTTCCTCTTAAAAGGTCCGCTTTGCTTTACCCATAAAAACGCAATAAAAACCATAGATTCTCTTAAATTTAAAAAAAGACGCGCGGATCTTTTAAGGTTGTGTACTCCTATTCTCTCGATCTCATATCGTTGATGTACTACCAAAAAATCTTTGAGTGTCAATTTAATTTTTGGGATCAATTTGATCCTAAATAAGTGTCAAAAGTGTACTACTTTATACGAAAAATCTTATTCCACCCCAAATAGTGTAATTTTGGCAACAACCGTGGTACTTCATCACCGATAAAAGCTTTTGCGATTGTTTGAGTTTCGAATTGTGGTTAAGTATAGGTTATCATGGAATTTGAACTAAACACCCGCGGGAAACGTTATGCGATGGATCAATTGGAAAGGTGTCTCTGTCCCTCATGCGAAAGATTCCCAGTTCAAGTAGGCGCCCATTTATAAGAATAATATGTAACATTTCCTTTTAAATTGTAATACCAATGCTGTATTTAAAAAGTTTTCAGATTTCAAATGAAAAAAGAAAAATAAATTTATTACGCTCATACCCGCGCATCAAAAACGATCAGCTAGCACTTTGAGCCACGCATATAATTCATGATTTTGCGGCAGAAGACTTTTTACCAGTGTCAAAGTGATGACTGAACTTGAACTTTTCGTATCAGAGATTTTTTGACACTCAATAGGGTCACATTGACACCTAAATAGGGCCATATTGATGAAGACTTTTTTTGGGTGTACATCAACGATATGGGATCAAGATAATAGGAGTACACAACTTTAAAAACTCCGCTGCGTCTTTTTTTTAATTTCAGAGAACTTATGGTTTTTATTGCGTTTTTACGGGTAACTTGGTAATAACTCTTTAAGCACAGCGGACCTTTTAAGAGGAAGGGTGAATGGTTAATAAAATTCTATTAAAGTGTCTAAATCACAAAAATGTCACTTATGAAGTAGAAAGATCTGATTAAATTAAATGCTTACGTAACAAAACTGTATTTACATTTACATATTTTTATGAGCGCCAAAAACACAGCCGGAAAAACAAGCCAGATTTGGCGGGAAACCCGGCCGAGAAGGCATCGCTGGTCGGGCGGGTGACAGCAGCAGTGGCAGCATCCGCCGTGGCAGCGGCAACAGTCGAGCGGCAGACTCGATGCAGCAGAGCCAGAAATTGCGGCACTACGTATACGCCCAGTCTACGTCGAGTTGGCCACGTGTACGGACACGCGGCGCGGTTCGCATCCTCCGGTGGCAGAATATTCGTTACCAACAGTTCACTACCAAAACTCTCGCGATTCGGTGCTAATCAAAGACAAACAGAATATATACGATCTTTAAAAGTTCAATTTATTTTTCTTAAATCTATAGAAACCTTTTTTTTGTTGATTTTTTGTGTGCCCAGTGCAAGAGTGTTAGTGTCTGTGAAAAGAGTGCCGGCTTGAAAAATGCGCGCCAAAAATTGAGAAATATTCGCAGAGCGCAGCGGCAACTAAAACTAATCAAACTACAATTTACAAACTACCCAAGGAGATAAACATAAATAGTAATATATATATATAAATTTAATATATGCACACACGTATAAGTATTTGGGCAGTCTGCAGTTTTACAATGTAAACAAATCGTTTTTTCGTGTTTTCCCTGAAATAACGAATCCATTTACCAACATTGAGCAATTAATTAGTGAGCTAGTCACAAAGCCAATTAGCAAAGGATAACAATAAAAAATAATCTGAATAGATAACAAATACGTATTTTTAGCAAAGTAGGTAATTACAATGTTTGAGAAAATATTATGATGTGATTTCGGTAGCTTGAATAAATTTTAATAAAGTAGACTTTGATGAACTAGAGGTCAGATTAAACTTTGTTTGCAACCGTTGGTGGAAACATTTTTTAACGAGAAAACGAAAAGGAGATGGCTTAAAAGGTCTATTAAATAATTGAAAAGTGATTATAATTCTCAAAATACTGTTTAAAGATAAACGATTTTTGTATGCAATTTTCAAAAAGATATTTTCAAACAGTATTTTCATATGACTATTCAAACTGATTGGACAATTACAATGTTTTATCATTGTCTGAAATATTATTATTTAAAGGTTGCATTGGTCCTAACTAGATATTTATAATTAATTTGCCTATTGAAAAATATAGGTTAAGATTAGGCAAAGTCTTGTTTTATTTGATCGTTACTTATTATTAACCCATAGCTTG
Organism: Drosophila subpulchrella; assembly: GCF_014743375.2. Classification (NCBI taxonomy): domain Eukaryota; kingdom Metazoa; phylum Arthropoda; class Insecta; order Diptera; family Drosophilidae; genus Drosophila; species Drosophila subpulchrella. Next base: position 5,404,652 of record NC_050613.1, read on the forward strand.
AGGTATATTTTAATGCATTTGTAATATAAATTTTAAAATATTTGGTGTATTCTTTCGGATATCTTAACGTATTTTCTGTATATCCCGTATAGATAAGTTTGGGGCCACTTAGCGAATTGGCAGACATATTTTTAGACATAGCCCAAATAGTAAAAAACAAGAGCACAACGAAAGAAGAGGGAAAACGAATAAAAACCGACGACAAAATGCAGAAGCTATAGAGAATTGAGGAAAAATGAGAGAAATTCATTAATAAAAGACAGCAACAAGAACAAGAGCAAAAATTAAACGGCTGCCATCAGGCTTTCCCCTTCTCTCAGCCATTTCCCTTCCGTTTTGTCCGCTTTTCCTTGTCCGGCACAGCTGTGATCACAAGAAAAGAAAAGAAAAAATTCGGAAAATGAAAATGAAAATTATTACATATGCGTAATGGGCGTTTTGTTGTTGTTGCTGCTGTTATTGAACAAGATTTCCCGAGCTACAGCTACAACAATTTGGAAAGCGGCAACTTTGACGAAGGTTTCTTTAGGCTTTTCTTTAAATACCGTGGCCACGCATAGCATGGGCCAAGGAATGATGGACTAAGGCATACAGCTTTATTGATTTAGGGTTTTTTCCCAAAATACATACATATTTTATATGGTAGTATATTGGTAGTAATACCTTAAAAAATAAAGCCTTAGTACAGTTATTGGTATGTAACAGTCTGTTGGAGTACCTATCCTATAAATATTGGACCTACGAATAGTGATAAATCGTATCAGTTCTAGCTCTTTTCATGGGTATTTCCCTAGTATTAATTGCCATTCACTTGATTTTCCTGCTTTTCTTTGCATCGTCGCGGTCTCATTGAAATCTCTAGACTTCCAATACCCCATCTCTTTCGTACACCACGCATCCGTCTCTTTCTATCGGTGGCTGGCAAAGTTTTGCATTATGTTCATCTCGTCTGGCGCTCTTCTATATCCCATTCCCCCATATGTGGCTCAAGGCTATCGCATAGACGCACTTTCAGCGCCCTCGTCGATTTCTTAGTTTTATTTCTCGTTTTCCATACATTTCTGTTGCTCTCGTTTTGGTTTTCTTAATTTTTATCAGAATGTTGCCCTCATAAATTTGGGCGAGCCAAAGTTTTTTTTGCAAGGGCTTTGCTTAGACACGATTCGAAAATTCATATGGTAACTAACGTCATGCTTACCAGTGTAGCTGATAAGATTAAGAAGATTTTACTTTAATTATATGGACTTAGATGTGAAATTTAAAGACCAATAATAATTTTAGAAAAAGGTGAAATTTCTATAATTCTCTTGTGCATTGCAATTTATATTATTTATTTAATTGCCCCAACAAAATGTTTGCAGTTTTTTAAAATAATTTTTGTAGTAAAGTTAACAATTTAATTACACGTTTTATGATATTATTTAGTTCTGGCATTTTCTTTTTGTATACAATTATATTATTTATGCTATCCCAAAAAATAATGCAGTATTTTTCCCAATATGAATTCAGGCTTATAACTTTTCAAAAGCTATATACTTTATAACCTTGATTTAATTTCCATTCCACTTTTCCCCTTTTTATTTGAGCCATTTAGTTTTATCTCCCTCCGGATTCGCTGGAAGATTAAATTTTTTTTCAATTTTTGTTCCATTTATTTCAATAAAATTAAGCCAGAAGTTTTTGTTGTTAAACCGAAACTTCCTTTTACGATTTTCCTGCTTTTGGTTAGCTTAACTGCTTTCCGCCTCCTTTGACCACCCATTTCTTTTGTGTCCGGAGCAACAGGTCCTCTCATTTCTGGGATTTCTTGTTATTTATTTGTCTTTTTCTGTATTATTTTCATTTTTACCGCATTATTTTTGGGCGAATAAAAGTGGTCCAAAGGCCTTTTTGCATTGTGCTGAATTTTCCCAGCGATTTCCCGTGGAATGTGAAACTAATTGCAGCTGGATTTGGGTGGGTGGAAAACGGAATGGCATACAACTAATCAGAACGGAAAAAGAGCAGAAAATTCTGTAAATGAGAATGGGTTTTTCTGGCGGAGAAAGAGCCAAAAGAAAAACGATTTCAATAAATGTCATAAATTTGCCCGACAACTTTACAAAGGGGCCGGGGGAAGTGGAAAGCAAAGGAAATGGCTTTTCCCCCAAACCGCCCCCCCCAGGCCCCGTTCTCCTCACTGATTATCGTCTGCTTTGCTGTCGGCTTGTAATCGCTTTCATTACAGCAGAAAAAAATAGGAAAAATGAAAAAGAAAACTGACCAAAAATAATAAAATAAAAAAAGCAAAGCGAGAAAGGAGCAAAATGCAAAATGCCATGAAAATGGAAAACCAACATGGCCATTTCCACAAAGAAAGAGGCGGCCAGATAAAGTACTGCTTTCACTTTTTGGCTTCTCCTCGTAGCCAGTAATTTATTTGATTATATTTTTATTTTTTATTTGTAATGATGAATTTAAACTGCCGTCTTGTAGAGAATATATCTTTTATAAATATCTTAACCACTTTACTGCGGTTTCTGTGGTGTTTTTCTTATCTTTTGTGTAAATTTTTTGTACGCTGCGGCCACTGCAGAAATTTGGGCCACAACAAAGCCAAAGATGTACAGTGGGAAATCTCATTTTTATATAGGTGGGTTGTGTGTATCTGCACACTGTAATAGTATCTGGCGGATAGATGACCTGGTTGTGGTCGGAGTCTTAGGTAAATGTTTCAGGAAATGCAAACTATGAAATGCAACGGAGCTGACAATTAGCAGAATAATATTCCCAATGTCGTTCTGCACCAGGAAATTAAGTTATTACTATAGCTTGCTATCATAAAAAAAATACTATTATTTGGAGCATTGAAACAACCACACAATTTTTTTAAACCTACAGCGGGAAAAATTAAATCGAACTATCGACAACTATTTCATTTATAATTACAAATATCTTCTAATATTTTGAAGATTTTAAGTTAAAAATTTTAAGCTCTTTCATTGATAATTAGTTGGTGATTGCTGAATTAAATATTCTTAAAAACTTTGGTAGCTTTATTTTTGTCCCAGCTATGCAAGAAAAGCCCCTAAAGAATATAACATTAAACATATCTGTACCTTTTATTTGTAGGTCGATATTATTTGTACTTTCAATGGTTTTTACGCAATGGTAATTCCATTAAATAATATATTCAAGTTCACACAAATTTATTTTGTTTAATTCTTAAAAACCGTATGTTTATACTTAATTTGTAGCCAGGAAGAATTTATGAGTAATGTAATCTATAATAAAAATGGTTCCTAAATTTATTATTCTACTTCCTTAAATATAAATATAAAACAGTAATGCGAATACAAATTACTAAATAAATGCCTAAAGCATACAAATAATACATAAGGCTTACATTTTTGTAATCGCCGGTTCGACCAAAGAGTTATGATCAATAAAATATTTTTTTTTGTCAGCGAGTTCCCCAAGGTAAATCACTCGCCAAAAAATATTACATTTGCCCCACTGGGCATCCATTTAGTCTTAGCAATTTGCTAAATACTTTCGCTCCATAGTTTCATATCATGTTTGGCATTAAAATGCACTTGCTTTTCAGCATGCAAAATATCCATTATTTGCCTACTTTGTGTGCGGAAAATTCGGATATTAAATTGGCAGACTGCATTGTAAACGGAATATTGTTAAAATTGTGTCTAATCTTTTGTGTATTATGCGAAGTATTCTTTTTTTGTTGTTATCAGGTATACGTGGGTACATATGTACATATAGTGCCTGTGGGTTAAATTAGCGAAATTACAAAACAGACAGCCATCGATGTTACACAAAAATCCATTACTAAAGGTGGACTGCGCTGTCGCAGCGACGCTGAGATGACGGCGACGGCGACGTTGACGTCAACCTTCGCAGCAAACTAAAAGAATTTGGTTCAAGTGCCAAATGAAATATTGACTAGGCAACGAGGACCGCGAAGATGAGACTCTGAGACTGTAAGACTCGGAGACTGTGAGCTTCTGAGACTGTGGGACTGGGAGTCTCTAAGAATCTGGGCATATGGCGGCGCGCGTGTGACCAGCTCCTCCCGTTCCACCAGTCAACCCAATCGCCAACGCACATCGCGTTGTTGCTCTAAAATAATAATAAACATGGCAAATATTTATTCCTTATAGACTACGCGGTAGCAGGCGGTGCGCAGTGGTTTCCGAAATGGGCTCTATGTTCTTGTCTCGCATTTAATTAAAACATAAAGAGAATTAAGGTGTCTGGCGAGCAGATGGTGCCATATCGCTGATATTCTTTATGATTTTTCTTAATTTGAAGTTAATGAATGACGACAGTTTATGGGCATTACGTGTACTACTAGTTTTTTTATTTAACTTAAATTATTTTAAAGAAAATAATTAGTTTGTAAGATAGATCTGTACTAACAACCAAATACTTTTAGTAGAAACATGGGTATAGTTTATATTATCAAGTGGATAGGCTTGATTTCTGTAACTAAACATTATCAAACGTGATTTTTTTAACCGTTATAAGAGCACTGTTTTAAAACGAAGGATACAACAATGTTTTTTTTAATGCAAATAAGGTTATTAAGGTATATTAAAAGTTTTATAAGGACTTCATTTTTTTGCGCAAATGTACTAGTCAGCTATAACCATACCTATTCAAAACAAACATTTCTTGTAGACCCATCTAAAGATATATTTCAAATATGTATTTTGGCATGTAGATGGGTATTGATAGTCAAAACGAAATCCCATTTACAAATTTAAAAATATTAAAAAATGTGGGCGCTAGACGGGCTTTAAAGTTATTGGCGTTTGTGGGCATGAACCTCTAGAATCTGCATGCCAAATCCCAACTTTCTAGCTTTTGTAGTGTCCCAGATCTCATACGAGTATCGGTATAATTAAGGGCTTGCTTAGATGTTCATTGGGGTCCTCCTCAGAGGGTGTCTAGATAGTCGATTCTGCGGTTTTTCCGAGCACATCGCGTGTTGAGACTGCGAGAGCATCCGAGCAGCTCGACGCAATGCCTGGTGTTGCTGCCGTGCTGATGTTGCTGTTGGCACTGTAGTTGCGACAACTACATAAACAGCTGTCATGGCCCTGCGACCGCTGCAGTCGCCACTTCTGCCCTGCTCCTCAGCTTTTTGTGAGCGTTTCGCCCTCTCCCTCTTTCTCTGCCCCGTGGCGGTCCTCTCTTTCTATCGCTTTCTATCGGCCTCGTGGCGTCTGCTTTTTCTAATAATAAGTTGCCAAAGAATTTGTTTTTGCCTGCAGCGGCAAACATGCCTGCTTTTTATTTTATTTTGCCTGCCTGCCGAGCATCTTTAAGGTGCAATATCCAAGTCATTTTTCACTTTCACTTTTTACCCGTACGTAATTTTCCCGGCCTTTGTTTTTGTTGCCAGCGATAATCAGCTTTAACATAATGTGACTTTCCGAGCACTCGGGGAATTCTAGTTGGCTATAAACTTGTATGGCTTGTGAGGTACGTCGAGGTTGACTACATATTACAGTGTTCAAAATTCTAATATAATGTCTATATATATATTATAATTATTACCGGAAAAAACAGGGAAATGACCAAAATCTTCAGACATAATTTAGACACATTATATTGAGAAATATCTATGTATTTAGCAGTCAGTCATTTAATATTTATCGTTTTCAGTTTAACTCTAGTTATACTAGTTTTACTGACCCCATTTTTTTAGGCTTGCCCTGAATGGGATAATAATAAGGTTACATATTGTTTCTATGTATATCTGAGTATAAAATTATTTTTATTTTATATTTTAATTTGTAATATTAGCAAGGGCTTGACGACGTTACATTCTGTTACTTCAAATTTGTTAAATGTTTTTAGGACAAAAATATTTTGTTATTCAGATCTTTGTTGGCGTAGAATGTAGTTGTTGTATTTGAACAGCCAATTTAATTTCCGTTCATGTACTTTTTTGGCTGACTGTGGCAATTCTTGGAAATTTGTGTCGCCAAAAGTTTTCGTCATCCTCTTGATCGTGAATGTTTTTAATTGAATTCGTTTGCCAGCACTGAGAAATATGTGATGAAAATAAAATAAAATAATATTTGAAGTTCCCATTTTCAAAATGTGCAAGTTGTACGTGTTTGTTGCTGTTTTGGGCCAAATTGTTGCTGTTATTGCCGCAGAGGACAACAGCGGGAAAGTGGGAAAAATGAACTGAGCTGCAGAAAGTTTTTCCTTTCCGTTGGGCGTTTTTCAATTGCTCCGAAAACTATTTTACTTACGTTCAACTTTCACTTACCAGTGGTGGCAAACTTTCCACGGTAACTATATGCCAGCGAGAGAGGATCAAGGGAAGGACATAAGGCTTTGGTGTCCAAAATAATTCAACCTAGTAATAGGGTTTTTAAGAATATATGAAAATATTTTCTAATTGAAGCTTAAGATAGAGCTCTATGTATTTGGAAATGCAACCAATTTTTACATATTGCTTTCTAGAAAGCATTTAAAAAGATCTAATTTTTAAAGAAATAATCACATCAAAGTGAAATTTCATACTAAATTATACATTAAAATACAAATAATGTATAATACAAATTTGAAATCGAGTGTTATAGGCTTTGCTTTTATCAGTTTTCGTCCTATTTTTTGACCACAGCTGTCTGCACTATATGTGTCTGCCTGTCTGCATCACTTTCCACTGCGAGATATTAATTAATAATTGAAATAACTGAGCTCGTTATAAAGTGAGGCACTTTCGGGCACGAAATACCCCGGCGCAAAAACACTCCTTACCCCGTAACCATACCCCCGGGAAAACCGTGTGTGCAGTTTCAAGTTTAATTTAAAGTTTAGTTGTAATTTTGAGCATTTTTCGTTGCGAGGGCAATTAAAAATTCAACGCGCAATCTACAAAATGAACCCCCCAAACGAGCAGTGGGTAAAAAAAGGGCGGCGGAAAAAATGTGAAAACTTTTTTTCAGCCTGGAGGAGTCATTTGGCAGCTTTCCACGGCTCTCTCTATTTATTTATTTATGTGATCTGCCTTAATTCACGCCACACAAATAAATGATGAACATTTTCCGCTTAATCTTTTGCAGAATAATCTGAAGTGCATAGTGGGGATTCGGCGATGTTTATGTGGAAATCTAAGGACAGGCAAATTAAAAAATAAATGGCCCATGATTAACAAACGTTACTTTGCCCGCCGGAATTTTTTGCGGTAAGTGTTAAATATGCTTATTAATTAATGCCGCAAAAATCCAACAAAATTAAGCGTCAAAAGCCGCAAATATTTGAATCGCGGCATAGTTTGATGTTTGCTTGTAAACCATAAATTAAGCAGCCACAAACAATTGCTCTTGTTAGCTTCACAAGCGCATTTATTAATGAAATAAATGATAAAAAAAAACTAATTTGTTAATAAAAAATCGTGCAATAAACACACGTATTTGATTGGCTTAAATTTGCATTTAAGCTGCTGGAATTTAAGTAAACAAAAATATTTATATGCGTATTAAATGCATTGTGTTTATGTATACTTTCCATTTTTTTCCTGAAATGTTTTTTATTTAAATTGAAAGCTTTTTGTGATTTGTATTTGCATACATATGGAAAGGAATCAACGCTTTATGATTACTTCCTAATTAATTTGCAATGTTTTTTGACATATTATAATTACTGTATTTACATAAAATAATATGCTTACATTGTACATTTATAGCTTTTAGCTTAAACATGTATATTTATGGCAGTGTGACAAGTATAGCTTCTCGTTGCCAAAATATTTGCAAATCTATTTGTATTTACTGACAGACTTATCATATTCATGCGTCTGAATTTGACGCATTTTTATTTTATTTTTCATTCATTTAATTTTCCTATTTACTTTTCACTTCAGCCATTTATATTTTCATCAATAATTGAACATTTTCCCAGCGGAGCCTTAAGCGTTTCTATAAGTCTGCATTTGTTTAATTAATATTTAGTTTCATTTCAATTTCAGGAATTTTTGTCTATTTGCGCTGACCTTTGATTTTTGTTTCTTAACCTTTTGTATTTCTAGTCCTCATTATTATTTATTTGCTTTCGCCTTAGGCGAATATTTGTTTTTACGTGGCCCTAAATAATTGTGATCTTACAATACAACAGTATTTACTTACAATATATGTATGTTTATCTAATGTCTCCATTGATTTGATTTGATTTATTTACACCTTTCCACTTCTCTATTTTATTTCCATCAAAAGACATTTTGCTTAAAATATTTTAGTTCTTATACTCGTTACTCGTAAAGTAAAAGGGTTTGTTGTCTCGTCAATACCAATCGAGAGACCTAAATAAAGTTTGCCACAAAATTTGCTCCCTTTAGCTCCCTTTAAAGGGTATCTGATAGTCGAGACACTCGACTGTACTGTTCTTCCTTGCATTCCTGTAAAATGTATTTTTTGATTTCATAAATCGTTTGGTATTGTGTATATTTCGGTTTTGGATTGCCTTCGTTTAGTTTATTTTATTTTATTCTCTAAATTCGAACGTGGAGTTTGTAAATGCCTGGCTTACCCCAGTTTACACCTTTTGCCCGTCTACGATTTTCGAATCTGAAAGAGTGAAACAATTTTGGTGGATTTTCCATGGGATGTCGTATCTGTGTGTGGACACACGAAGTATCTATGTTTGTCCCGCCGGACGTATGGGAATTTTTTTGGTGTGTGCGTGTGCATTTGGGGCGGCGTGCGTGTGAATACGAATGCGTTATTTTCGCCCAACTGTGCAAAAACAATTCGCGCGCCACTTCGCGCCATAAAAAAAGGCCTGAGATATTTAATACATATACACACAGTGACATAGATATATGCATGTAGACGGCGAAAGCCGAGCGAAACGCAACCAAACACCCATCTTTGCATTTAAAGTTTTGGGCATTTTATTGGTCCGACCCGTTTTGCGGGTAATGGCAAAAAGTATCCTTAGCCGCGGTCCTTCCATGTTGTTTCAATTTCGCCTCCCCAATTTTTTTCTGTCGTCTATTTTTTGGGCTTTATTTTTTGGCGGTCGTCGAATGCCCCAGTGAAATATGATAAAAGTCAGACGCGACGCAACGCGGCCTCCGCTGCGGCGCTTTGCGTTTTGATTTGTGTTGGTGACCCAAAATAAAAAAAAAATAAATAAGGGGAAAAGGAAAATGTATACGAAAACATGGGGAAAATATGTGAAAAGACGAGTTCTTTAAGTACTCTGATTTTAATTCTCGAGCCTTGCACACATATTTTGAAATAATAATAATAATAATAATTGATATAAAATAAGCAATTTAGTATACAAATACTTTTGTCTAGTATTTTTGTCTTTATTAAGTAAATAAAATAAAAAAAACTACTACCTTAGAACTAATGTACACATATAAATGCTTAAATTAGAACCAAAAAGATGAAGCTTGAACCTTTTAAGAATGATAGCAAATTTTTATTTGTCTGTAAAACATGTTTCCCACGCTTTTCAACTTTCTGTGAACAAATTTTTGCTTTGGCCACACTGGCGTTACATCCATAGTAAGAATTACATGTGCAAGTGCCGCCACAACTAAGTGTTTACCCATCGACCAATTATTATATTTGGGTAAAGTTTATTATAGTATAGTTCTTTAAATGATTTTTCTTACTTTAATATTATAAATAAAAACTTACTCTTTATAGAACCCACTCCACATAGTACAACGTTTATAGAATTGCTAAACATTTTTGGAAAAAACTTACCTTTTATTAAGACATTTACGCAACTCACATTCACGAAAATGTGAAGCATACATCAGCGTATATCAATCTGCAGTGAAAGCTACAACAAGCCATGAATAACCATCAAGGACTATTTTTCCCTGGCTGATTTAGTGACTTGGGGAGATTTCCGCGAGATTTTCCGGGCCCCACTTGGGGCCACCAACGGAATATCAAGGATGCTTATCGACAAATAAATTCTTTACCCTGTCAAGTGCCCTGCACCAGCCCAAGTGGGTGGCCCAGCGGTGGTATATGGCGGGATATAATAAATAGCCTGACATAGTAATGCCACAGACACTAACTCACAACTGTCGCACTGTTGTTGGGGCCCTTCGAGTGCTCGACCGAAAAGTTGACGCCTATAAAGCGGATATGGATGTGCACCAAACTGTGGCATACTTTTCTGCCCCCGGTCGTGGGGCAACACCACACCACACCCCACCCACTGCCCACTGCCCACTCCTAGCCGCTCAAAAAGTGTTGACAAATTTATGAGCTTGTTTTGCTTTTTCGCAATTTTTGTTCGGCTGATTGAAAGTTTTCTTTATTTTGCCGCCGGGCAAATTGATGACAATTGGAGAGAGGGCCAGACAGCTTAATCGTTCGTGTTCTATATTTAGATATATTTAATAATGGCTTTGATTGATTGCAAGAGTAAACCAAATTGCAGCTCGCTAGTTTAAATGGATCAGTGCTTTAACTTTGCAATATTTTCTGTATGGCTTTTGATGAACTTCAAAATGTTGAATGATATTGAAGCACAGCCACACTGTTTTGTTGAGAAAGTGCAGCCACTCTATTTTAGGATCAAATTCAATAGGCCACCCTTTATTTCTTGTATAATCAGTGATATATTTATTTATTCCTTTGGGATAGTTAACAATTAACTCACACTTGCTCAGCTATATTCTTTGAAAAATCGGAAAAAAAAAAATTCTGTATAGCCAATTTCCTTTGCTCAAGCGACGGGCACACTGGCCAACTTAGTTGCGCCTGGCGCTACAGTTGTCGACGAGGCTGGCCAGACGGCAGGTCTTCAGCTCGCGATCGAACCAGAAGCCGCTGGGGCAAGACTGGCGCCTCGACCTCTGCCGGTTGCATATGTAGTAGCGGCGGCAGTGACGCACATCGGCCAGGTAGGTTCCGTCGTCCTGGCCGCGGCAGTCGTGGCGCGAGATCAGCACCTGGGCAATTCCACTTACAAAGGAACCATCACCAGTAATGGTTTGGTTAGCGATTCCACCGCCACCCTCAATATCGGTTCCGTTCTTAGGCGGCTCGCACGTGGTTGTGGTGCAAGGCGGGGGGGAGGGGGTGCAAGGTGGAGTCCTGGTGCACGGAGGTGGTGGTGGAGTCCTAGTGCATGGTGGCGGTGGTGGAGTCCTGGTGCACGGGCGTGGTGGTGGAGTCCTGGTGCACGGCGGTGGTGGTGGAGTCCTAGTGCACGGACGTGGTGGTGGGGTCCTGGTGCACGGAGGTGGTGGTGGAGTCCTGGTGCACGGTGGGGGAGTTGGTGTGCACGGTGGTGGTGGTGGTGGAGGAGGTGGTGGAAGTGGCTCGCAAGGTGGGGGAGGTGGTGGACGAGGAGGTGGGCACGGAGTGGTGGTGCAGGGTGGTGGTGGTGGAGGTGGGCACGGGGTGGTGGTGCAGGGTGGTGGTGGTGGAGGTGGGCACGGGGTGGTGGTGCAGGGTGGTGGTGGTGGTGGTGGACATGGTGTGGTAGTACACGGTGGCGGAGGAGGAGGGCAGGGCGTAGTGGTGCACGGTGGTGGAGGTGGGGTACAAGGCGGTGGTTCTTCCCTAGGTGGATGGGCGAGAGCCTCTCGACAGCCGGCGATCGCCGCCAAGCCGAATGTAATCAGCAGCAAGTGGTCTACAAAAAAGCACATAAAAAAAAGCACTCCTTGAAATTTCCGATAGAAGGATATGGCCCGGAGCTACCCACAAACTCTCATGTTGCTTTCGATGATGCTTTAGCTACTGCAGTTTCTACTTCTCTGCTGGAAAACGAATGTAGTTTGCTGCAACCTGGCCTCTTTTTATATCGCTCCGCCGGGGAGACTTTATCTTGGCCGGGAACAAGGAAAGCACTTGAGATCGGTTGAGTGGTACACGAGCCATGATCCCCGTCACTCTGCTAATTAACGGGAATAGGCGTTGTGCGGGCTTAGGGTTCCGGGTTTTGTTCATGTTAACAGCCTGTTTTTCACCCTCCAAGTGCAATGTTTTTGCGCAGATTGCCTCTGAGGCTCTTGAAAAATATAACTACTAGTTTAATTCATTAAATTCTTATTTCTAACCACTATAGTCGAGTGCTTTGACTATGAGATACACGTTACTCTCTTGAGAAATGTTTAAATAAATATGCCAAGAGAATTTCCCTGGCGCCACGTGAAAAATATGATACTTAGCAAAACCAAAGGTATCATGAAAAGAAAGCCGACTTAAGCATAGCGAAGTTTATAAGTTGTATAATAAGTTTTTTATATTATGAGTTTATATACCCCTTCCTACACTCAAGAAAAAATAACTTTTTTCGGAGTCAAATGAAGAACGAACGATATCTAAAGTTAGGTAAGTGCGAATTTTCTTGATCTAAGAACAAACATTTAAATCATAATACCGAAATAATGATTTCGAGAACGAACCTTTTTGATCCAAAGTCTAAAAATTAATTAAAATAAGTACGACACTAGGTTGTTTGAATATAAAAAATAATTTGTATTTAAGAACGACCTTGTACTTAACTACTTGTATTTAAATTCTTTTTGTTGACAATTATAGTTTTACTTAACTTAAAAAATTAAATTAATGCTAAAAAATGTTTAATCTTATTTGTTTTAAAAATGTTGGTAGCGCCATAAGTGATAGATGGGAAAACTCTTATCCCAACCTCGGCTTAAGCCTGCGACCGATCGCTGGACTCGAGCTCGGGACCTTTCTCAACAGCTCTAACAGCTGAAACACCCTGAAAATACGGATTTCTGATTAAATTTTTGATATATTCGATCTAAATTTTTCGAGTGTATGGCATCTATATGATAAAGTCTTTTTTTGTTCGTTTTAAATTAAATACTTGATTTTGAAATACTAAAAAAATGATTTCCCCAAGAGATGAAGATTTTGTCAATATAAAATACCCTTTGCAAGGGTATATAGTTGAAATTGCCTGATAACTGATTTCGCAGGGCCCGCCCCTTTTTGGCCATTGCGCCTTGACTCCGGGCCAGTGCAAACAAGAGATTTCGGTTTATGGCCCGGCCCGGAAGTGTTAGGCCAAGCGGCCAAGTGGACAACTGGCCGAGAGCGGACGAGTGGACAAGTGTCGGCCATTTGGCAGCCGATAAAAATGGCAAAGAGCCTAAGGGGGCGTGTGTGGGTATGCGTAATAATTTCCCCGTTTTCCCAACCTTTCCTGCAGCGCGGTTGTAAAAACAAAAAAAAAGAACGCCATGTCCCCGTGTGTCCCGCATGTCCTCGACAATTGAAGAGACGGGGGGTTAAAGCGCTGGACAGTTGGCAAAAGTTTTGTAATTAAATATGGTTGTTGCAGTTAAGATTTATGAGCGATTTTTATACCAATGAGGGGAGTTTTTTGGGCGAAATGAACAGTAGTCCAATGTTTTTCCACTTCAAAATGAAATCAGCCAATAAGCTTTTAGTATTTTGTAAGGACATACATTTTTGGATTTTCGCACAAAATAGGGTATACACATTTTCAATTAGGGGGCTGTAAAGAACAATTTCATCAGACTTATTTTTCTCCAGATATATTGAGAAACTCGTAAATATTAAAATATATGATTTTTCAATAAATGGTTATATATCTTTTGTTATGCTTAAACATTTTCGAAAATCTTAAGAAAATTCTGCCAGGGTGCTTGTATATATATTTATCTATAGGAGGAGCACCTTAGTCCTGTATGCGTTAAAGAGGATTAAAAGGTAAACACTTTATAAAGTGTAAATCAAAAAAATTTAAAATGTGTCCAGTAAATATTTTAAAAAATTAAATCATTATCATTATCATTATAATAACTTATAATATCAGCTGCATCTTTCACCAAACAGGGTACTTTTTCCGATGTCATACGCTTTCCAGCTTTTAACAATGCACAGAGGCAAACAAAGTAGCGATGACACAAATCTGGCCACCTCCACCCACTCCTGCCCTTTGAACCCTCGCACTGCGATCGTAAATAATTATTTATTTAAAGTGTAGAATATTTCCAAACGGCATAAGCAAACAGAATCAATTGTTGTCGCATTGGAATATTTATGCACGCATTTACATTCTGACATCTGTTGGGTTCTCGAGGTGCCTTTTTCTGACTTTTTTGAGTTGGGCATTGTTGGAGCTGTGAAATTATGTGAGTTTGATATTTATTTATATTCAAAGTGTGGAGTGCTTTAAAGCCCGCATAAGCCCAAAACTTTCATTCGTTATGGTTCAATTGGATTGAGTTTAATTCACTTTGTTTCATTCACTTGGCACTCGTAAAGCTACACCCTCGCCAGCAAACACGACTTGGCCATTTGCCGAGCAAAATTACTCATACGCCGCGTGTGATGTGAATATTAAAAAGCAGCAAAGTTTATGATAAATCCGCCTTTCTCCGTCTTCCGTCTGCGAGTGAGCAGAAGTGTTTATGTATATACTTATATATATGTGAATAGTTGGCGAAACAATCTCGGATTATGAATGAACTTTGGCCAGTTGGTTTAGACGGAGATATGCACAAAATAGTTGAGTTTCTCCGAGATTATGAATGAATCACTTTGCGGCTAAAAAGTTGCCTGTGATTTAAGCGATAGCCGAGAAACTTTAAAGACGAGAAAGTGGCTCAAAACTTTAAGGATTTTAATCATTACCAGAACTTGCAGCCTTTTTCAGTTGCCTTTGGTTGCCCGTAAGTTCAAATGAACTTTATCGCCTTTAAAATAAATCTATATTATTATTTTTCTACTGACAGTAGTTCTTAAATAACAAATCCCAAAGAATGTTTTTTAGCCCCAAAGTTTTCCTTAAAACGCTTTTTCTTCCTTTTTCACTTACTAGTATCTTATCGAATTATGTGGCAAATTGAATATAAAATATATTTACATACTCCGGTGCAGTTTTCTAGGAGCTCACAAGCACGCCAACCCAATTATTTACTTTGCTGCTAAAAGTGGCAGCTTCACCTCAGCCTTTTGTCAGTCAGGTTTTCGAAAGGGGCTTTTTCACTGGGGGACTTATCTCTGGCCAGCGACGACCATCTCAATGAATTAGTCGAGCAACATAAATTAAGCACTTAACTGTTGTAAAGTTTTTCCTTAAGCGGAGGCGGCTTCCTCTGTAAAAGATGACCTCGCCCAACAAAAGACAAACAGAGACACGGCTCAATGGAAATGCCCATCTTTCTTCTCACACCACACCCCCAGTCGAGATGAAGAATGGGAAATTAAATTAAGCACACACACATGCCTGTTTGTGCAGGAAAGGATTGGATTTAAGGACTGTTTGTGCAAGGACATTGTATCAACAATTTCCAGGCTTGAGTGTGTGTGCTACGAGGCATTGTAAAACTCATTAGTGAAGTGACCGGAAATCTTATGAAATCTACAAAAAAGTAAGAAACATAGTAACAACGAAACCAAAAATAAAAGACAAGCTACAGGGCTTAAGCTTGCTCTGCACTAAAAGAAAGTATAGGCAAATATATACAACGAAAAAATATTTGAATCGTTCTATGTATTTGAAGAAGTAGTTCTGATATGTAATTGCAACCATTGTGAAGGAGATATATCCAAGCCTCGAAAACATATTTGATCTTGTGTTCGTGGTTTTGAAAACTAGTCCTCAGTTTGTAAACCTTTTGCATGTTATTTTCCTAAAAGACTTATTTCTATGAGCCGAGGCCATATAGGCCAACTCTATCAGTTATGTTCCATAGGATTGCTCGGAAAATTATTGGAGAACTATATATAACTTCATTGTTTTTGATCATATCCTGTTCTGTGATTGTAATCGGAAGACTATTATTTTAAAAGCATATATCCTGCCGACAATGTATTTACAAAAACATTTTTAACAATTTGCGTAATTTGTTCGTGATGATGACTATTTTGTCTAAAGTGGTGGAGCAAAAATTTAAAAACCTATTCAATTTACAAGGGTTTCAGCAGTGCGTTTGTGAAAACCCAGGTCACACAAATATATACATGTCTACATATATACATGTATTAATAAGATCTTTAGCAAGAGTTCTTGGTACTTTGTGTTTTATTCTTAATTCTTATGAATGTGGCACAATCATATTTCCAACAGTACCTTGTAGGGTATCGGGACAAACCTTTTCTAGGATATGAAATTTTTTTTTTTATTTGAGGACATTATATAGTTTTTTGTTTCTTTTCTACAGACGATAACTAAAAAACAACTTTTTTTTTATTTTGTGAACTAGAAATTAAACAACCTTATTTGCTAAAAATGAACAACTTTATTTGTTCAATTTTAACCAAGAACTGAAGTAGAAATTTTATTTAAGTGTACTGTTAAATTTGTATTCCATTACTGTACATTTTCAACATTTCTTTAAAAAAAATAAATCGTTTTCATATCTGCATAGAGTTTTAGTGTGTATTTATCAGTTCGTCACCTTACCCTACAACATTTAAAAGTAAAATGAAATATTGGTTCACGCCAAGAGCTGTAGTACTTAACTCCGCTGGAATTTTACCATCGATCTTTACAGGAATATGCTCAATAGATGTTAGCACATTTCCGCTTTTAATCCTTTGAAAAATATCTAATTTTGAAAAAGTGACATTCAAAAAACGAATCGTTTCTGTGCCCTGCACTTCCCTAGTATTTCAAAATAAATATATTGAAATTTTAATTTTCATAAGCACGTCTTAATTTGCTGTTGATTGTTATTTAATAAGCTACGATTTCTTGAGCCAGCTAAGTTCACACTAATTTAGAAAATAAATAATCCTTGATTTGTAGCGGTTAATCCACGTTTTTCTCCCCGTGTGGCTGAGGACTCTTCGAGGTGGTCGAGTGGGTGGTGGCCTGTGACAGGTTGGAGCAGTCATGCATGTACTTCAATTTTTCAGCAGAAATGAGTGCACATTTGACAAAACACACACTTGCTCACACCTTTCGGTGAGCCCAGGAGCCAGCCGAATCCCTGCAGGACATATGTCCTGTCCCTCGGCCCGCATCCCTTTTCATCCTCCCCCCCCCACTTTACATGTTTTTTTTTTATCAGCTGCCGCTTCGAGCGGGCCAAACTCCGGGCACGAATATATATATGAAAACTTTCCACAAATATGTGTGTCCTGCCTGTCCGTGTGTGTGCGTGCCGCTGCCACTGTATGGGTGTGTCTATGGTAGCCTAATTCCAGCTCATATTTTATAACAGCAGCAGAATCACTGCATCGGACTACACGGTTTTCTGCCAAGACAGCAAAATAAGCCAACAGACAGCAAAAAAAAAAGGAAAACTGGAGAAAACCGAAAAAAATCTGTAAACAAGACAGACCTGTACAGGGAACAAACTGTGGGGAGAACTACGTAACTACATACGTGAGAACCGGGTATGGGCCAAAATCAGGGGGTGTGCGATCTACGGATTTAGTGGGCCGAACAAGCTATAGTGGGTTAAAACCATCCACAAAACGGAATAGTGAACACGGGCTTTGCGACATTTTTACTCAAGTAGAAAGCGTACATGTTCCGAGGAAAACAATGTTACCATTGCTATCAATACCCTAAGGATACAAAAAAAGTATTTTAAAAACAATATTGGAAAAAGAATCAATTTAATGTTGTACGAACAGCTTGCCTATTTAATAATCCGCTTTGGATTTACTCACACTAAAATATTAAACGCTTGCATTTTTGTTTTTATCGTATGAAAATTTAATTTAGTTTTGTTCAGCTCAACAAATTGTTTTGAATCTATTATGCAAATCAAGAATTTTAAATTAAGCCCTAACAATTAGCTAGCAATGTCCATTAAAATTCTATTTACATTTTATATTTTCATTGGATTTCAGTCCAATTTGAGGTCCTACAAGTTCCGCCAACTAATTGTACAAATGTTTTCTTTAAAAAACTTTTGAGCTACCTGTTAAATAACATTCTTTTGTTGCATTTCATCTTGCTTCCATAAGCAATTTTTCTATGCAATTATTATTCATTATTGGCAACAAAGAGTTTGACCAAAGTTTCGCTTAAAACTGCTATGAAATAACGCAATAATAACAATAATAAATATAAAGAAAATATTACTTATCCATATATACATATATTTGTATAGGTATGCTTAGTTTCTGTACATATATTTTGAGCACACTTTTGTATGGCAAAAGTTTGAAGAACTTTTCTTTCAGGACGGCCCCTCCCACTCCTAGGGCCGCCCACCTGCAACCCCTGCCCCCGCCCCTGATACGCCCCCTTTTTCCCAACAGCAAGCCTTGCAAATTGTTGAATAATTGCAGTTGTTCCTTTGCCTCAGTTGTTGTTGCTGTCGTGTGGCAGCTTTTCCATTTTTCCACGTCGCCATCGCGTTTTTGCATGCAAATTTCCCAGTGTTTTACAAGTGCTGCCAACGTGTCACGAAATGTCATTTGCTTTTCGTAGGACCAACGCAGATTTAAAGCAAATCCTTTCATTACCGAAATTAATGTGACCATTCTTCAACTAAATTGATGTAATTTATCGTTTAACAGTGACGTCAAATTCCAAATTAATACAACCTTCCTTTCCTCACATATCTGACCTTGCGAAATGCCAGCTTCGTTAATGTAATGAACACCGTGTCACGATAAATTTTTATCAAGTCTAATGTGACCATGTTTGCAAACGAAACATGCATGATAAAGATAAGATACAAGTACATGAAATAGATATTATTTCGTGAAGAGTTCGTGAGTTACTTGAGCTTTTCGCCGATCACGCGTACACCTCAACGTGGAAATTGTATTTTGCGTTTGTTTCCTTTTTTTTATTTATATACCCATTGTGTTTGTTCCCATTTTATTGTATTTCATTTTATGTTATTTGATTTTGCTGCCTTTGCCCTGCTTGGCTCAATTTTATTTATTTGTGTTTCACGTTTTGTTCGAATTTTGTTTTTAGGTTTTACTTATTTCTTGAAATGTTGCAATCGCAGCAACAAAGCTCCTGAATGAAGTGTGTAATGGGTGGATTTGGGTGGCTTGGGGTGGCTTGGGGTGGCTTCGGTTTAGGGATAGTTTAGGGACTTCGGGAGACCAAGGCGAACAATTAAACTTTTTGGGCAGCGGGCAGAATAGGGGATTAAACTTAACCGGACTGGATTGGCGGCACTTGCAACGATTTGGTGCACTTTAGCACACTCAAAAAAAACAAAACAAAAAATACACACACTCACATTGGCAAGTTTGGGAAAATCCACAACAAATTTGGACTCCATTCAGCTTTTATCTGTTGGCTTCATTGTACCAAGTTTATCTACATCTTGCCCGCCGCATTTGCCATTTTTTATGGCGCCCAAATTGAATTGTTAAGCGTGTGGGCGTGGTGCGTGGGCGTTTCGAGTATCTGTTTTTCTTAGTTTTATTTTATTTTTCCCCTCTTCAGATAATATTATTCGAAAAAAGTTTTGTGCGTGACTAAGCGCTGAAAATGTTACTCTGAGCACCTCTCGCTCTCTAAGTTTTTTTTGTTTATGTTTTTTTTTTTGACTAGTTTGAAGAGTTTGGTTTGACCGAAGTTTTCGATGCTGCTTAATTTGTTGTTGTTTTTTTTTGGATATATGTTTTCTCGGATGTGTACAAATTTATGGGTGTTGAGAAGTGTTGCGAAACTGAATAAACAACTTCTATTTGTGGTGTTTAAAGCCACAGATATGGTGTGTTTATTTGATTTTTGGTAAATATAGTTGTTCATTTTGTGTATTTCTATAATAATTATAGGCTTGCAGTTCGAGATGAAATTATGAAAAATATTTAATTATAAAGGTACTTAAAAGTACCATAAGTCCTAAACAATTTTATGTGATAATGTGATAAAAAGGCCCGTAAAAATTAATAGAGTAATATTTTATTTGTTATACATTTTTTATAAGATATATTTTTGTTAATTTTAATTTTTGGGATACTAGTAGAACAAAAACTTTGATACTTTCTTCAAAATTAAAAAAGACAAAAACTATTCGGGATTTAATAAGCTATTGTTAGTTTTCTTTACAGGTAGGTACACCCAAAAAAAAAACCAAAAGTATAGACTTAATAAGCGTTGTGTTAAAAGTATACAAAAGTTAGTATAAAAATGTAAGTATTAACTCAACACTAATTAGTTTCAACTGTATACTTTGTAGTGTAAGTGCTCTACCAAAGAGTATAAAGCGTAAACCTGTAGTGTTATTTTTAAACTAGTCATTAAATAGTTTTTAATGGTGTGAAACTAGGACAATAGCGAATATTCGAACATATATTTTGGTGTAAAACCAGGACAATAGCGAGTATACGAACACAGAAAATGCTACCGGAGTTGGCGTTGCTTGACGCGTTAATTATTATTGCCTTCCGGACGATCTCGGACGACGCAGCGCTCGTCATTGCAGGCCAAGTTCCCCTATGTGAACTGGTGCGGGAGCCACAGAACCAAGACCGAGGTGAAGAGGAGTGCCAGGATGCAGAGCGTCGATAACTGGCAGGCAGCCTGGGACAACTCCGCTTCGGGTCTGATCGCCAAATGCTGATGAAGACCACCGGGGCAAGAGTTCGGCCAGCGACGGCAGCCTTCGCAGCGAGTGTACTGCGAACGCTGCGTCGCATCGAGAAGGAGAGGAGAGAAGCTACAGCCTAGGTGGCTACCATTGCGCTAAGCAATACCTTGCGGTGATACCGCGCAATCACAGCCCCTACTCTTGTTGCTTGTACTTATTTTAGTCTGCATATACGTGTTAGGTAAAGGAATATAAAAAAAAGGAGCTAAAACATGTTATGTGTGTTGCGCAAAATATGAAAATTTATGAAATAATAACAAAATAATATGTGAAATAGAAATAAAAGAAAAACAACATACAACTTGATTTTATTGGGTTTGGGATACCACGAAAAACAAAATAGTATATATTTTATGTATACTACAGGCAACGGGGAAATCGTATAAGTTTTATACGAAATAGTATCAAATGTATACTAACGATTTCGATAAATAGCTTAAAAAGTATACTACGGCCCTCTAGATTAGTATAAAATGTATACGAAATAGTATAAAACGGAGACTACATAATATAGCTTTTATACTAAATAGTATAAAAAGTAAACTATCAGCATAAATTTCAGTACACTGAGTGAGTATAAATTGTATACTCGTTAGTTTAACTTTGATAACTTCGAAAGTTTCAGTTTAATACTTTGGGTGTCATAAGGTTAATACGCATCTTATCAAGATATTTTTGATACTCAATAGTTTAGTTTCAATGTACAAATAGTTTAGTTTCTATGATCATTTTTTTTTGGGTGTATAAATTGAGTGTAATATATCAGCGAAAAATGGGTTTAAAAGTATATATTTTGAGGTAAAAGTTGTCAAACTGATTGTTCTTTGCTTAAAAATGCAAGGCATTCAAATTAGATGTCTCAAGTGTGCGGAACTCTAGAGATGGGTGACTGAAGTCCTAGATTCGATTCGATGATGTCCCCTATTCATAGGGCTCATTCAATTAAAGTGGCTCCCTAAGGGTCTGGCCAGCTGAGAGCTAATGAAAACTACGGCTCGACCAATTTTTAGGAGGCAAAGTCGAGACAGCAACAACTTCTTGTGATAAGTGTGCAAACAAATTGAGAAATGCAACAAAAATGGCAACAATTAGAAGGACTAAGAGGCTGGCAAACAGCAACACCAACAAGGACATTAAAATGAATGGCTAGCCGAGGACCCAAGAAGAAGCTAAATACATTGTCCTGCTGTCCAGACAAGCGGACAGGTTTATAGGGGAGAGAGAATGGAATAGAACAGCGGACAATGGCCAAAAGTGCTGAATATGGCTTACAGGTCGTAAGGTGAGCTAGCCGCTTTTTTGCCTTACTCTGGAGCACTGGAAAAAAACAAAGCGAAGAACAAGCGGCCAAATTACTAATACCCATGAATGTTTTACAATCATTTGCATTTGGTTTAACACATGACCACTCTAGACTGTCTTTTTAAACTGTCCTTTCCTAGATTTTTAAAATTCTTTTGAGCAAAAGTGGTTTTTTGATGATCGAAAATTGTTTTATCTGTTAGCTCTGCCAGCTTACTGGCTCATTTCAGTTAATCAACCCACTTAAGGGGCCAGACCGAGAAGGGACCGAGTTGAAGAACAGGGCGAAAAAACTTGGCCCAGTTGAACACGTTGATCTATATGCTCACTTGGGCGAATTCTATTAATACTTTTCCGACACCGCTCGCCATCCGTCCGTCGCCCAATTCAGTTAGCACCTGGAAAATTTGATTAGCCTTTATACATATGGGGATAATAATTCGCAAATGTGGCATAAAAAATGTTTGCTTGTAACTCGCAGCGCCATATTCATTTATGCATTTATAATTGCCCAGACAAACGGTTTATCAACCACCAAATATGAATATGCACACTTCCCACCACTTCCCCATAAACTGACCACACATTTCAATATATTTGAAAATTCATTGGATTTCCAGCCACCGTTCCTGGGAATTATATTTTGTGTGTGCAGTTTTTAATTTTTAATGCCCGGCGAGCGGATGTTAAAACTGTTTCGGCCGCTGGGTAAAAACGGGGAAAAGGTGGAGATTGGTGGCAAATAGGCTACCCTCAAATCCGAACATTTGCTCGATCATAACCAGACCAAAACTGCATCAATTTTAATGGGTTTAACTTTGACGGTGTCTGTTTGATTAGCAAATTGTTTCAGAATTGAAAGATTATTACTGTTTGGCGTGAAACTAATTTAGATGATGTTTTTAACGTAGGGTGATGCTTTTAACGTAGGTAATAAAATTATTGAAATTATAATTGTAACGACAGCAAGATTCATACGAAGTATTTAAAAATTATTTTTTTTATTATATTCGTGTACTTTTTAACACATATTTTAAAGCAGGCTTAATAGAAAATAGTTTTATATTAAACGACATAGCTATTCTATGAATATCTAAACCCCATTTAACACATATTTTTGGAAGTACAGGAATTTTAAGTTCTAGACAGCTAATTTAAGCGGATTTTATTGCGTTCCATTTATCCTGAAATGAGTTTCATAAACGACCTGAAAACGTATCGGAGAGTCCCTAGTTTATACCCGTTTGCCTTAATGAAGCAATTATGCATTCCTTAGTTAACCATTTCGAGAAATGGCCCAGAACGACCGGCCAGTGTCAAAGAGAATGGAAGAAAACGCATTTAAATGTGTTTTGTCATTTGGCGGAATATGTGATTGCTAGCGCCATCCCGCTCACGCTCCTGGCCATCTCGGTCCGTTGGCCAAAACTGTGCGCGCAAATCCGATTATGCGAACAAAAACCGTTACGTCCGCGAATTACTGTCGGGAGAAATAAAATGCAACATTATTCTTGTGGCCGTTGACTTTGGTTTCGGTTTGCCGCCCATTTTGCATGCTGTCCATTGGCATTGCGTATACGCCCCGTATTACTCTTCTATGCATGTGTGTGTGTGTCCAGTGCTGGCAAATTCCATTGGACTTAGGAGGGGGCTTTTCATTTTTTTCATTTTACTCTGCAGGGGGTGGCTATAAAATACTCGGGCTTTTATTTATAACGACATCAGAAATTAATCTTGCATTATGTGCGCGCGTGTGGAGTTGTTCGCTCAGCTTATCCTTTTCATGAAGTTTGTTGTCGTCACACACAGCCATCCAGACACGTGCTAGCACTCACTAACGCACCTGTTTTGCTTACATATGTGAAAAGGAGACCAAAATGTCAGAGGTGATTTCATTTAAGGCAATACTTAAATAGTTTTTGACAGGTTTTAAGAATTGCTTTCTGAGAATATCAGTACTAATGATATATTTAACTTGTCCATTTGCGATTGCAAATTGGTGTGAATAAAAATAAATAGTACGAACTATCAAATAATTTACATTTCTTTTTAACAGGAATATTACATATCAAGTGAGTAATATTCGAGCACAGTGTTCTTAAATTGAAAACATTCATTCTTGAAAACCGTTCAGTTTAATGTTCTCAATATCAAAACATCAATGGTGAGAAGAGAAAAGTTATATATAGAGAAACTATATATATATAGTACGAATTATCAAATAATTTACATTTCATTTTAACAGGAATATTACATATCAAGTGGGTAATATTCGAGCACAGTGTTCTTGTATTGAGAACATTCATTCTTGAAAATGGTTCAGTTTAATTTTCTTAATATCAAAACAAAATGGTGAGAAAAGAAAAGTAAAATAAAGTTTATTTAACAACTTTTTGATAAATAAACACTATTGACTGGCAAAATAGATTAGATGTTGAGATAGGCTAAGTACCGCCAATTAAACTTGATTCAAGAACATTGAAAACATTTTCAACTTAAAAAACTTTGTTCTATACTTATACTATACATATACTTACTACTTCTATCTTCTGTTCTTGAATATCCATTTGTAAATATTTGTCTGGTGGCTGGCTGGCGTCACTTTGCCTTGGATCGTTTGTCAGTCATGTGAGGGACTGTCGCTCCGCCCCACCCCCAGCTCCAGGGCCCCGTCCATATCCATCTCCTAGTCCTCCTCGGCATCTCTGAGTCCTGCGCCCCTCCATCTTCATCTCGCTCAGCGTTTTCTACTTGCGTGTTCCCCGGGTTGTTCATGAAAAATTACAACTCTCAGCATCAGGCGTAACGTGCGATAAATTCCAAACGACACACATATCTACATATGTAGTAGGGATACAGGTGTATCTGTACGTTTGGGTGGGTGTAGCTCAGGTTGATTTTGAAATTCGTTGCGTGTAGGATAATTCATTGCTTATTATCTTTTTTTGAAGCTGCAATTTTTGGGGCTTACCATTCTTATTACCTTGGAATCTGCTTCCTCGGTTATTTTTTTGGGGTCGAGGACGGGACTGTGGGAGATAGCAAAATGCTTTATTAATTTAGTGTGTGCCTGGCCAGCCCGAGAAGTACAGGGAGAAAAAAAGGAAAATATATTTTAGCCTCATTAGATGAGTTGTGAAAACATTATATAGGTTTATTTGTTGATTTTATAGACATAAGCAAAAAAACTTTGGTACATTTGTTGGAAATATCTTTATCTTACAATAAATATACCGAAAAATATTATTTTACTCTTTAAATATATTAAATGAGGTATAAATATTTTATTTTGGAGAGCAAATTCAAATTTTGTATAAATCTTAAGAATTTTAAAATAAATTCATCTTTGAACCATATATTTCAGAATGAGTCAAGTATGTCATTGTTTAAGCAAGAATAGTTCAAGTCGTTTCCATTAAAAGACTTTAAATAATCTAATTGAATCTTATTCTTCCTACAATCTTTAGTCACAAGAAATGTATTCTTTTTATGTTATGTAAAGTTGACAATATAATAATCTTTTAAGATAAGTTTTCAAAATTAATTTCATCTAGTCATGGTTATGGCTGCGAGCTCGGAGTTTTCGTTAGTTTGAACGATAAATAAATTTGTACTATATCTAGCTTTGCTTTAATTGTGAACTGCAATGGTTTTTCTCTCAGTGTTGAGGGAGAGAAGTAAGACCTGAGCATGCTAGCCAGACAATCGAGCCTAATGATTTATGAACTAGGCGCGCCGAGCGTGGCCGCAAGTATATAGCCAGGACAGGACCTGCTCGTCCTACTCGGATTCTCCGGGCTCCTTGCCAGCTCCGCCATTCCTTTGCCTTGGTCTGCTTCTCGCCCTTCGTCCCCTCGTCCTGTCGTCCTTTCGCTTTGTGGTCCTGGTTTCTCCTCTGTCCAGGATGATATATGATGCCGGAGTTTAGCGACTGCTTAAATGAATTTTTCACACTGCAACCATTCCATGCTGTTGACTCGGAACAAAAGTCACCCAAAGTGGTTATGAAGATCCCAACGACATGATGAACGAACCGGCAAAAAAGGCCCCGGAAAAAAGGCTGCAAAAAGCGGTGACAATTATGGGTAATTTTACCATGTTCGAATCATTTTCGAGGGCTTCGAAGGAGCTCGAAAAAAAATGGGGAAAACCGGAAAAGTGTCAGAGGGATGGCTCAGTTAATGTAATAATTATAAGTTCCGTCTTTGACTTCCAACAGCTACTTACTAAGTAGGCAAGCTATGCATGAATACAATATATATCAGTTATATAGGATTTATTTTTTGTAACTAAATTCAATTTGGATTAATATAAAAATATAGAAAATTTAATATTAAGCTAATTTTAAAGAAAAGGTATTTACAACCAAAAGGAAATGATCTTCTCGTCTCCAAAACTTTATATTTCGCACTTCCGGCTGATGTTTAAGCCATTGTTTCTTTTATTACTGTTTCCATTATGGCCATTACTGGACAATATCCCTTGAGCTTCTGCTGTGTCACCGGGTGCATTTTTCGCTTACAGCCAAAAATTATTGGCAGAACTTCATATTTCAGTCGAGCGGAAAAAGCGAGAGGTAAAAACTTTTGCAAATGTCATGCAGGTGATTGGGGGGGTGTGTGGGCGGAATGGATAGTTGAGTGGCCAACAACTCAGCGGACTCCTGTGCTCGCAGCGAAATCATTTATTAAAAGGCAACGAATAAGAAATTGATGGTAGGTGGAGGTGTGGAAATGGGAAGACTATAGAGAGAAGGATCTAAGGGGTTTTCACCCACGACTGACATTTGCAGCGCAGCCGTTTGACAAGTTTAAACCTGCACTTAGCTGAAAACGCGTAGCGGAGACCATTTTCCGGGAAAGTGGGCTGCAAAGGGTTTTCCAAATGGGGGTGCTGGCTATTTTTGGCCAGCATTTGCGTCAAATCAAGTGGCCACTTAGTTTCGGGCGTCGTCATTAGCTTTCAACTTTTGCAAATTAAATTTTGAAACGTTCAACGTGTTCACGAGGGCCGCCTTGGAATTCTGAATTCCCAACACCATCTCCTGTGCTCCCCCTTCAATTTCGCAGTCCTTCACTGGCGAAAAAGTTGAATACCAAAATTTGTTGCGTTTTTTAACTAAAAATTGATACGGATTTCAGTCAGGTAAATATTTTTTAATATAATGGTATTATACTGGTATTTTTTATTAATAATGGTAAATATTTTTATTATATGTATAAAGATACACTGGTAAAATAAAGGAATATTACAATTAAAACATGAAAATATCATATTATATACAAAACATTATAATTTAATTAGTATACATTAATATATAAATTAAGATTTTAAGCACTTCAAATTTACGATGTTACTCATATTTAGGTACATCAGGATTTTTAACATTTATTATGCCAATAATAAAGAAATTACACATTAAAATCGAAGTAAAAAATTAAATTAACAATAATTTTAACATTTTATTTTATAAAAATTATAGCGGTAAATGTGAAATTAAGTTACCTGTTATGTGGCTTAGATTTTCAAAAATATTCACAAATCTTAAATACGTTACCTATGTATTTACATTGTAAAAGTTGTTTAAAAAAGAAGCTGTCTGTTTTAAGAAATTTGAATATATTGCGGTCATAACCTTCCTTTTTTTGGATTAGTTAATTTAATTTAGAGTAACCTTATGTTTGACTCCATGAATAATATCAATTTCCACTGTTAGATAATAATCTTGGTATCGATTTGAGTCAATCGATTGCAATGTAATTTTGCGCGGTGTACGTATCTGTCCGCTGTTAGTATTTACTCAAACAGAAACTTTTCCGCCCAAAAACAGTCCCCTATGCCACTGTTGCTTTCTCTTTCGCCGCACCATCGGCCGTCTCTTTCGCGTCCTGTCGCCTTGTCCCTGCGTTGGGGAAAGCAGCTCACTTGGGAGTTGTTTCATGTTTTTAAGTTCACTTTAAGTAGCTAAAAGTTAGTTTTTATGCTTGGCGCACGCAGAACTTGGCTATCAGTTGATAAATGGCTGGCGAGGCTTTAAAGACTCTATTCGCCAGAACCCGCTCCTTTTATCCCCCCGCTCCCCTTGCCAGCATTCTTTTGGTTTTAATGAAACATTCGTCGTGCCAAGACGCCTGAATTAGCCAAAAACTCGAACCAAGTGCTAAGCCACCAAAATGGCAATGGCATAACTATACAAAGACAGCTGTGGGCGAAAAAATAGCACACAAGAGGAATAGGTTTGGTTACATATATCAATTTCCCGTTCTTTTCAATCTCATTAAATAATCAAATATTTAAGCTCTTCTGTTAAGAAGAACACACGTTTTTGTCCTCGGGGTTCGAAGATCAAGTCCTGCCCAAAACATTTTACTTTATTTTTTTTCTAATTAGTAAATACAATATATTTTTCAATACAATATTATATGTATATCCCCCCCCCCAATAATAAAACAATCGATAGGATTATCGATACTAATGATAGCTTTAAAATAAAGTATTTTTGGCATATTTCTTATAAACTTTAATCCTTAAGGATTTTTTTTATTTTATTCTATTCAGTAAAGTAATAATTTTAACTGAAATAAATTGTTCTCATCAATACCTATCGATTGGCTTACAAAAAAGTTTGCCACGCCCACTTTAACGCCCACAAACTTCAAAAAAGTCGTAAATATGAACGCGGATAATATACTTTTAGTCCATTTTTAAATTTTTAGATCATGCATGACCTAAAATGTTGTCCATCAATTCTGGGTGCAGAATAATAAATATATAAAATACTGTCAACACTGTATCATATACATTTTTATATAACATCACCATGTATGCATGCACTCGCATCACATACATAAATATACCGACTCCTTATGCCGAGCATAGTAAGGAAAAAGTTGTAGCAATTGGTATGTATTTATGAATATATATTCAAAAACAAGGAAGAACGCTATGGTCGAGTACCTCGACTATCAGATACCCGTTACTCACCTAAAGGGACCAAAGGGAAATGGAGATATGCAAGCAGCAAAGCGAGATTTAAATGCGCCACCTACCGGCGGAAGACAGATTTAAGCATTGTGGGTGTTAGGGTAGGCGTGGCAAATTTTTTTTTGGATCAATCGATAGGCATTGACGAGACCAATACATTTCAGTTAAAATTTTTAATCTAGCATATAAATTGTGGGCGCCACAGGCTTGGGCGGTTTGTGGGCGTTAGAGTGGGCGTGGCACATTCGCATAACAAACTTGCGCTGCGTACAAGGCTACGGAATCTAAATCTGAAATCCCAATACTCTATCTTTGATAGTTTCCGAGATATCCGCGTTCATACTTACGATTTTTTGACGTTTGTGGGCGGTTTGTGGGCGTTAAAGTGGGCGTGGCAAACTTTTTTTTAAGTCAATCGATAGGTATTGATGAGAACAATTCATTTCAGTTTAAATTTTTACTCTAGCATCAAAACTGTAGGAGCCACAGTTTTGGGCGGTTTGTGGGCGTTAGAGTGGGCGTGGCACTCTACTGAAACAAACTTGCGCTGCGTAAGAAGCTCAGGAATCTGCTCGCCAAATCTCAATAGCCTAGCTCTAATAGTTTCCAAGATCTCAGCGTTCATCCGGACAGACGGACAGACGGACAGACGGACATGGCTAGATCGACTCGGCTAGTGATCCTGATCAAGAATATATATACTTTATGGGGTCGGAAACGCTTCCTTCTGCCTGTTACATACTTTCCGACGAATCTAGTATACCCTTTTACTCTACGAGTAACGGGTATAACAAGTGTGCAAAAAAGTAATTTCTTTTATGAAATGTTTTTCCTTCTGTTGAAGCTATTGCGAAAAGTTCCAGAAACATGTTTGCTTAGCAATAGAGCAAATATAATTGGTCTTGACTTAAGATCCCGCCCCGGGGACTTACTAATCAATTCATCCATTTTGTTAGTTTAGCTTTGAGAAATAAAATAAGAAAATGTAGAAAGTCAAACTTAAGTTCGCATCATGAGATTTGCTTTCTTTTAAGTACAAATTAGTTTTAAATTTGATTGGTTCACTTTTGCGTCTGGAGTTTCATTGCAGCGATTTATTAAAAATATTATCAAATCAGCGTATGATTATATAGTTGCCTATTTATATTTATTGGTACATACATAGATGATCTGATAACTTAACGCAATATTTTAAAACTATTATACTATTCTTCTATTAAGGATATTATCAAAACAACTTATGATTATATGTATAATAATATTTATATTTATTTGCATATAGATTTTCTAATATCCTAACGCAATATTTTAAAGTTATGATACTATTTAATAGTGAAAGACCCAGGATTAAAGCAACTTCCTTATACCTACTTGCTCTTCCTTCATTCCTTGAATATTCTGTTACTACTTCCTTCCGCCGATCGTGAGTGCTCATGCATATGCATTCTGAAAACTTATAATCCTGTAGGAAACGTTCTCAACATATTGAGATTATCCTTTCAAACTGTGCCAGACTTTGCCCTCCTTTTTGCACCCCACTCGTTATCCCTTTTCTTGATGTTGCCTTTTGAGCTTTGCAACTTGACTGGCTTTGGTTGTTGTTATTCAGGGCGTTTGCTGTTCCTTATAGAAAATTTAGCTTAAGTCAGTGGCAAGCCAGAAAAAGCAGAGCAGCAGCAAATCAAAGCGACGAAAGCCCTCTGCCTGGATGGGGAAAATAAAATAAAACAAAATAAGATAAAGTAAAATTCAAGTAAAATACGGCAAGACAAAGTCGAAGGAAATCTCGAATTCAGCAGGAGCCAAGGCAACAGACAGAAACAAAAATATATACCCAGAAATATGTTTGCAAGGGTGCCGCAGCGACTGACATATTTATTACACTGTCTAACAGGAGCTTGATATATGAACTGTTCCATTTAATCATATTGCATTTGTCAGTCACAAATTGATTGTCTCCAATCTCCAGATCTCCAGAAAATTTATGAACGACTCCTCGCATTTTCGGCGATGAGTGACAAACGGAATATGGAGAAAATGACACATGAAATGCCAGGAATATCTTGGCCCTAATGAAATCAAATCAATCATGATTTTGAGGTTTGGCCCTCCGAGCATTCCGTCCCTTCGTCCTTTTGCTCAGCCTGCCTGCTA
The DNA here is from genome assembly GCF_014743375.2 of Drosophila subpulchrella. NCBI lineage: Eukaryota > Metazoa > Arthropoda > Insecta > Diptera > Drosophilidae > Drosophila > Drosophila subpulchrella. The sequence goes on from NC_050613.1 coordinate 5,435,613, forward strand.
TAAATACAAATTGGATAAAACTGCAGTGCGTGCCAAAAAATAAAGGGACCCGCCCCGAAAAAAAGAAAATAAAGCGAAAAAAGAGATCAGATTAAGACACTGGAATGTGAAACGTGGCCAATATGTTGTCGTCCCTTTGGCCCATTGAGGTTGGGAATTTCTGCAAGCTGGCTAAATAACAACAACATCACTCGCTTAATCTGGACAATCCTGGCAGATGGAAGACGATGGGACGGGGACGGGGCCAGGCCACTAATTAAAGTGCCTAATGTGCCTACTGTGCCTGCAGCCCATTCTGTTTGGCAAAGAAAATTTCGAAATTTTACAAATTAATTTCGTGTTTGAAGCAAATTCGTAAACAAGTCCTAATGTGCACTAAAGCGTGTGTTCCCAAGGCCGTGGAGTGGGCGGGCATTGCCCAACCACCCATCTAATAATGTTGGGCGCCCGCCAGACATGAATTTAGCATTTATCTAGCGCCACTTGAACAGCGCCGTCGACGCAGGCCGACAATGAAGATGAAGATGGCGGCGCAGAATTTGTGGTGGGTGTTCCGGGGATGGTTTGGGGTGGTTCAGTGGTGTTCTAGGGTGGTCCCGGGTGGGTAGTGGTGGCAGGCTAATTTCAACGCCTCTTAAGCGCACAGTGGTCGCGAAGCCCGGCCCTCGAGTGCGCCCCAAAAGTCAAGGAGTGCCTAAAGAGCCACTGCAAGTAAAACTTTAACACTGCCGAAGGTGAGCATAGCTCAAGGTGAGCTTTGGTTCTAGGCGATGGGAAAGTGTCGCACATTTGTGGATGCCACTTAAGACGATTTGGCCTGGCTTAACTTACTCAGAAGTAAGCTTTAAAGTGCCCATTTTCGGCTTACTGCACACGTAAACTCATACTTGGCAGCTAATCTTAAATACATGTATTTTTTAAAAACCTTTTTTTCCATACGAACATTATTCATGATACTCCTTTTAACTTGTGATCTTAAATTGATTTATGGTTATGAATAAATTACATTTAAAAAACAAACCTAAAGTTGTTTATAACTCTTATAGTTTTTATGATACTTGGTTTTAAATATAATGTTTGTTCAAATTTTGTGGTTTTCAATTGACTTACAGCTATGTTTTTATATATTATATTTAAAAATCACACTTAAAGTTACTTATTCCTTATATATTTTGTAAATTACTTTGTTTTAAATTTATACTTTGTTCAAGTTATATGATCTTTAATTGATTAACAGCTATGCATATATTTTATTTAAAAATAACCCCAAAGGTTGTTATTACCTTTAATATTTTTTATGATAGTTAGTTTTAAAGACATTTATGTAATGCTATGCAACAAAATACATAATATACATAATACATAATAATTGTATCTTCCTCTTTACACAAAATGAACCAGAAATACTCTCCATACCGATATAATTTACAAATAAATTCTTTCTCATTAACAACTTGAGCAAATTATTTAGATCTCGCCACACGGTGCACTTAATTTCGGATCCATGGGCATGTCAACAGATTCTTCGTCTGGCTTTCATGGCCAGTAATTGTTGTTGCCGTTGTTACTTTATGTAGATGTGACGGGGCAGGTTTTGCCATTCTGCCAGGGCCATGTTCGAATTTGTTTCAATTCCGAGGACCCAGTCGTCAGCTCCTCGCAGCGACACGTACGAGGCATGAAGTCATGGCATCGGCATCCTGGCATCCCGGCATTCCGGCATCCTGGCATCATGAAGCTCGGGGAACGGCAGCCGCCTTTGGTGGCCAGTCAAGAGTGAAACAGCGCTGTTAATATAAAGTAGGTAATTGAGATGAAAAGCGGGGAAAAGCAGGTCCCCCTCGAACTTGTTCAAATTAATCAAGTACAGTGGACACGGAGCGTGTTTCTATTTTTCTTTGCCCTCACCGCTGACTCAGCAGTTTGGCTATAAAATCATGCGTGGCCCGCAGACAATGAATGCACATAAAAATAATAATTGGAATTGGAAATGAAAACAATTTTCATGGCACATGAGTTGGCGCAAAAAGTGCCCAAGAAGTTTATCCCCGGCCAACTGTTTACTGAAAAAAATCATTGGTATCCTCTAATTCCTTGTATGAAACACCCTATGTAGGCATATGTTTAGGATAATGATATAAATCATAAGTAAATAGACACCAGATTGCTCATATTTATATTCAAGATATTTTTTATCCATATCATAAACAAATAATTAATAAGATTTCGGTTATTTTCGGTTTAATACACTTACACACCAAGATAGAATACTACAATTTGAATTCAGTATTTTTTATTAAGTCCAGCTCGCTACTTGTAGAACTTTTCGCTCAGTGCCGGCTTGTTTGTCTCGGCCATAACTTCGTTTCCAATTGTGTGCAGGTGCTGGCCTCTGAACTTTGGCTCTTGCCAATTTTCCTTTGCCCGTTGTTTGGCTATTTCTTTGGATCGCCGAGCAACCTTTGACCTTATCGACTCTCGGCCGGGGCGCAATTATCACCCCAAGATGGCACACCAAATCGAGTGTGCTGCCAATATCGAATGGCCTGCGCAGAGTGGAGTCAGTGGAGTCCTTAATGCCCTTATCAGTGTCACCCACACACTCTCGCCCTCGTCCTCATCCGCATCCGCATCCGTATCCGCACCCTTTTGCATATGCATGAGGCCCCCAGGGCGGCCCACGCTGCGTATGCGTAATGTGCGTGTGCGTATGCGTAATGTGTCGCTCTGGTTTGTCGCCATTTTCGGCAAGTGGCCTGTCGCCAGCTGGCAACCTGAAGGAAACCCCGGCCGTATGCCGGAAAACGATTAGGGAACGGCTTAAATAATCGAGTTCCCCTCGATCATACCCGGCAGTTCTGGGGCAGTCGGATGGAAAAATGTAAATAGCTTGGGCCACACAACAAATACGTATCATGGCAATAATAAAAAAATTATTTTATTGGGGTGTTAAAAGAATTAACTCTTTTTGATAATTTTAATTGGCTTATGATGTTACTATAAAATTTAATTGTGTTTTTATACCCTTGCAGAGGGTAAAATGATTTCAGTCAGAAGTTTGCAACGCAGTGATGGAGACGTTTCCGACTCCATAAAGTATATATATTCTGGATCAGCATCACTTGACGAGTCGATTTAGCCATTTCCGTCCGTCCGTTTTTACGCAAGCTAATCTCTTAATTTTAAAGCTATCGGAATGAAACCTTCCCAAAAGACTTATTTCTATTGCAATGAGCCGGATCGTACAACTATATTCTATAGCCCCCATAGAAGGGATCAAAAAAAAAATAGTTTTTAAATGTAAAAAAATTATAACTTCGGTTTTTTTTTCACATATTTACTTCTGCTCTTGGGATTATCACTCTGTAAGTATTTTAGAACTAAAAAAAGAGTTCTTAAAAAATCGGTCGACTTTATTATATAGCTGCCATAGGAACGATCGGGTAATCGATGTCAAAACAATACAAGAAGCGTTATATTTCGTTTATTTACGGTAGTAAATTAAAATGGAACATTGTCTATATATTTCAGTAATAACTTTTAGTTTTCCTAAAATCGGAAAGCTCTGTACATGATGGTACGGTAACGACCTGCAAGGGTGTAGAAAGATCGGCTTGCCGAAGTTTGCATCCCATCTTGTTATTCATCTTTTTATCGTATCCTTTAGATACATTTTAATGCGGTTCTAAATCAGTATACATTTTGAAATCATTTTTTATATATTTCAAGCAACCCTGTGTTGATATTTAATATTCTTCCAGAGGGTATTCAAATGTTTTGTTATGTTGATGCACGTTTGAGTATTTTAGAGCTGTAACTGGGCTGAAAACTGTTGCTCCTACGTGCTCATATATAATTCCGAACTGCACCTAAGACAGGAGACCCCTGACCCCTTAACCCCTATCCCCCCATATCCAGATGCCCCGTTGTCCAAGGCGGGGCAGCAACACAATACAAAAACGTAAGCAATAAAATGAATTTTTATGCCGCATTTTCGCAATGCAGGATAACACACACACACACTCATACTGGGGCCGTCACCTCGGCAAAAAATATGTGTATGTTACCTTTGGTGGGTAACCCTTGGCCCAACAAAAAACCCCACACCCCAAACACCCACCCCCAGGATGCATTCCTGGAAACCAAAAGCGAAACGAACACATTTACACATGTAAGTGCATAAAAAATGTTTATGAATTTCAGTTTATGGCGCGTAAAACACGCCAATAAATGTACCAAGGCATTAAAAATGCCTTTCCCCAACGGCCACGCCCCCTTTTGGGGCCCACTCGTTGGACTTTGCCGCACTAATAAACAATCAGAAATGGGCATAAAGTATGGGGAATCGGGCAGGAATGGCAAAACGGCAAAGCGGCAAACGACAGCGGGGAGTTTCCCTCCTGTGTTTTTCCCCGCTTTTCCATACCATTTTTTCCTTCTTTTTTGCCAGAAGGTGTTAGTCGCCCCGCTGGCGCAGTTCTTGTGGCCGACCCCGACCACGCCCCCCGCCCCCGCCTCCAGGCCACCATGAATATTTATGCAAAACACACACACACATTTGGACTTCTGTTGCTCCTTGCCTGTCAGTCTGCGAGTCCTGAAGTCCTGAAGTCCTGGCTCCTTGGTGTTTCCTTATTGTTGGCTGCGTTATGCCAAGTGCGCTCTAATGCACTTTACGACACTTTATGGCAGTTTTCCGGGGGCTGAAATTATGGCAAATTGATGAGAATATACATATGTGGCTTGGCTCCGCGCTGGTGCGAAAGTTTTCGTTTGTTTGCCATTGAAAGTACCGCAGGCTGGTATTTTTATTCAACATCTGTATCTGTATCTGCTCGATCGCACATTGATTTCGATTTTGGAACATTGGAAAGTGGGCAAAAACAATTGGTATGCTGCGATTTCAATGGAACACTCTTTGTATCAAGGTACTAGAATTCCATATTTAAACTAAATAAATTTAAGCCTAAACATATGTGTATATAAATTGGGGAGGCTGAAATGTTCATTCAATATTTGTATCTGTGCCTGTATTTACTCGATCGCACTTTGATTTAGATTTTGCAACATAGGAAAGCAGGCTAAGCCAATTGGGCTGATGGGATTTCAATAAAACACCCTCAGTAACCTTTTTGTATTGTATTGGAGTTCCATATTAAAATTAACAAGAAATAAGCTAAAACGGACATACATATAAATTATTTTTAGTTCATTTTTAAATTTATTGAAAAAGGTTATTAACAATCATCTTAATTAATTTCTCCGTCATGAGTAATGGCATGGAAACGAATAAAAATCTGTCATTGTACAAACACTTAAGTCTTTGCTAATTCATGGCAAAAGGCTCCGTTTTTTATTGGAGAAATCAGAGCCTCCAGAAGACATTCCACCGATTGCCGGGCAAAATCCTTTGGAAAATTCAGTTGGAATTGAGCCCTTTTCCTGCCCACAAATGACACTAGGCATTTGCGACAATTGCACGCTTTTCCCCAGAATTTGGCCCAATGAAAGTACCGGGCAATGTCCCCCTTTTTGGCCGTGATCCCTGCTCGGGATTTTAGCGCCCTTTTGTCTCGATGCCTCCATGCAAATCGTGTGGGCGGGGCGGCAGTTTTTCCTCCATTTTGCTCCCTTTCAAGTGGCCTCAGTTTTCCCATTTTCCTTGCCCTTCCATTTGTTTGCTGGATGGCATGTTTTTTCTCCTTTTTTGAGTACTTAACGCCACGAAGAATCGCCTAAGACAACTGAAGCGCAAAAAATGCGAAAAACATGCAGAGAATAAAGTGGAAAATCGGGGCTAAAGAATGGCTAAATGGACGGTTGGGTGGCGGGGCGTGTAATCAAAGCGTTTGGATATCAAAGATTCGGAAATGGCAGAGTTATGCATAAATTTTGGACGCCGTCGCGACTGGCGATTCGAAGCAAAGTGGGACCTTTGCGGACCCGCCAAAATCAATACAGGAAACAAATTAGTTTCGCCTCAGAGGCAGCAGAGTATCAAAATAAAATTTTAACAGTCACATGAACAAAATAATACCACAAAACCAATTGAAACTACATCCTTATACCACATAGATTTCTTCACTGCGAAAAATATATCAGAAGTTACATTTTACATATAACAATTTATTTTAATCCTTGAACATCAAATTAAAACGTTATTTTTAAAATATACACAAAAGTGAAGTACTTAAAATCGCGATTTGATGGTATACATATGACGTTCATTTCAGTCACAAACTTTATTTGCGCAATCCACAATTTAAAAGCTTCCCCAAACGTGCAAAATGCAAAATTCAGCATTAGATAGTAATCCCATCCATTACGAGTAACAAAAGTAAGCAAAAAAAAAAAAAAAAGTTTTTAAGCACTAACTAATCTGGTTTCGTTAGAGATTATCCAAATTATTGTTTATTTTGGTCTCAAACTTTAGTTAAACAAACAAAATATTTGGAAGCAGACTCAAAGATTAAATACCCTTGCAGATAAAACCAAATCAGGAAAATAAAATCTTTGAAATAGGACCATTAAAAAAGTTGTATCCTAATAGCTGAAGAACTCAGGAATAGCTTGCGTAGAAACAGACAGAAGGATGGACGGGTCAGATATACAGACATACGGACAAACATACGGACAGACATACGGACAGACATACGGACAGACATACGGACAGATGGACGGACAGGCGGACATGGCTAGATCGAGTCGGCTGTAGTTGCTGATCAAGAATATATATACTTTATGAGGTCTCCTCCACTGCGTTAAAAACTCCAGAAGATTTAAAAAGCTCCTCAAGATTTAATTTCTAATAATGGGGGAAATTTTGGAATTCTTTTAAAAGAGGGAATCCTCTTAATTCAGACATTGACCATGATCATGAGCGAAAAAGATATCACTTGGATTGAGGCTCAGATGATCATGACACAATTGAGTAAGGCAATATTTAAATTAAATTGAGATTACGGACTTACGTAAGCTTTCTTTTTCCTGTTCGTTGTCCTCTCTTTTCGATTTTTCTTGGTGATCTGTCCTGTTTTTAAGCTGAACGCTGGCAGTACTGCCAAGGACCCTAAGTGACATTGTTTGTTGCCGCAGGACACGAACAGACACGAGAGCCTAATAATAGCCGCACATAAAATTTTATTAGCACGAGCGTAACAATTCAATTGGGTCATGCTTTATGGCGCCGCAGGGGCGGCGAGGGGGTGGTTCCCAGGGGTTCAGAGCCCGCAAAAAAAAGACAACACATTTGGGTCAGTCAGGTGCAGTCGGAGGCCCCAAAAAAAAGGGGAAAAAATGAGGTGAGTGTGTGCAGCATGTTCTCCTTTCATGTTTTCCAAGATTTTACTTTCATCATCACTTTAACGACAAGGAAAACCATTTCGGGCATTTTAATCTCTCCTTAATTTAAGCACTTACAATTGAAAAAATACATTATAATTTATCAATCATAATCAGGCTTAGATGGTCCATTCGTTCATGCCCGTAAAGTACTAAGCCTTAAATAATAATTTAATTGAGTTGTAAAATGTACTATGACAACAATGTTGAAATTCGTTAGGAATTAGTGCAACAAAGATTTCAAAAATAATTAAATTTTAAAATTCCATATCAACACCCCAGTTTCCTGCCGTCAGCACTCTTGATAATCCTTCACAAAATTCCAAACAAATTGCAATATATTTGTCTGCAATTTGCCAACACTTGATGGGATTATCATTTATTTTGGTGCTGACATTTCGCCAGCGGCGAAAACTCAATTTGAGGAAAAACTCATTTGTTGGCGCGACGAAAGGAGCGCAAAATTGTTTGAACAAACTCAAGCAATTGTCTTACACTCGCTCCAATTGGATTTCCGTTATGTCGCTTGTGCCATAGTCAAGGCCAAGAAAATAGCACGAGCACCCTATTTATTCTGTAAATTAATAAATAATTACTATTGTCAATTTAAATCTATAATTTCTTTAAGAAGGAAAATACAAAAACGTATTGTGACCTAAAAATAGTTTACATTGTATTAAAAACTGCAATATATATATATAAAGAGTGTGAACAAATAGATTGAAATTAAGTCAAAGTCCTTGGGAACTACCAGTTGTTCCTTGACTTGTCTTGTTTCTCTGGGTATTATTATTGTGGGCATGGCTGTGCTTATACGAGTATTGCTTCTTGTTCATGTTCTGGATCCTGGACTTATCCTTGCTCTTCTTCTTGACTATATTTTACAGTTACGTGTAAAGGACTCTTACTGCGAGCGGAGAGCGAGACGGAGAGGGAGCGAGCGGGCCAGAGGGAGACGGAGACAATAAGACTGAAGCTGGCAAACCTCACACAAAATGCGAAGAAGAAGAAGCAGTGGCGGGGCACAACAACCACAGCAGCGGCCACACGAACAGCAACAGCAACAAAATCAAAGGTTAATCCATGGCCCACGCTGTTCGCTGCTAATGTTGCTAATTGTTGGCCAAGCAGTTTACGGTAAGTGCCACAACATAGCCAAAGACACACACAAGTGCGTGACTACACTGGAAAAAAATCAAAGTTCCTTCTGTTATTAAATACATTATAATCTAGATTATTTTTACTTTTTAATAAGATCTAACCAAATTTATTGATAGGGTTCAAGAGCAAGTCCTTTAAAGCGTAGCATATGAAAATGAAAACAATATTTTAGTTGAAATTGGACTTATAAAATGTACACAGAAAAAACTATCTAAGAAAATTGTTCTTGAATTGAGAACATTGTTCTTGAATTGAGAACATTCGTTCTTAAAAACCGTGTAAGTAAATTTTGGTATCAATATAAGAACGAAATGGTGAGAAAAGAAAAGTTAAATTGGGCTTATTTAAAAACTTTTTGATAAGTATACACTCTGGACTGAACTAATAGTTTATTTAAATACCGCCAATTCAACTTGATTCGAGCAAAATAAAAATATTTTCAGCTTAAAAATGTCGTTCTATTTTTAAGAACATTTTCAACTCAGATGAGAACGTCAGAATTTTCTCTGTGTAGTAGTTCCTTTATCACTGCATTAAAATATACTAATACACGACCCAAAAAATGATCTTGAAGAAAATTAGCCAATGGCCTTATTCTTTTTCTGCCTGTGCAAGGCTGTAAGCATCTTCACACATGCGAGGAGTAACTTTTATTGGATGGGACATGGCCGTTGCCCCGTTCTCTGACCTCATTAGACGTTCATTTGTTTGCTTATTTATGCGGACACACTCACTCACACCAGGGGGCTGGGAGATATATCGGATATATGTTGGATCATCATCTATATGGCCATATGGCATTTGCGGACCTTTGTGTTACCAATTCCGCACACAAGTCGAATGCATTCATTTTCGCTTTTGGTCATAAAAATTCGAATCCTGTATGTATGTGTGTGTACATTGTACATGTGTGTGTACAGTGTACACTGTACATGTGAGTGTGCCCCAAATTGTAGGCCACACAAAGCCACGCACAAAGATGATATATGTATAGGGAAGGGGTGTTTGTGTGTTTCTGCCTTGGGTAGAGTTCTGTGTTCGGCTGCCTGTAATTAATTGACTCGAACTCACACATTTTTCGCATCGAGCGCAAAAACAAGTTGCAAACTTTTCGCCCAGACAAGGTTTTTTCCAGTTTTTGGCACAATATATTCTGCGGTGTGTGTGTGCCGTCAAGGTCGTGTGAAAGGGACGGCAGTTTCGCGGCATTTCCCTTCCACTTTTTTTGTACTATTATTATGTTTGTCGCATTTTGTGGCAGCCAGCCAAGTTGGTCAATATGGCACACAAACACAAAATACGAGAATCCCCCATAATACTATCCAATTTTTATACATAGCTGGCTTGTACCTATAGGCCTATTTATCGATATGCATAAGTATGTCCTTTTGTCGAGTTCAGTTGATGGAAATCGAAAAAGGCCTTAATGGTTCTCGATATCCATCGATTTGTCAGGGGCTTTCAGTGGTTTCATAAAATTAAAAGGTTTTCAAAGCAAATGAACATAAAAGTGGTTACTTACTTTAAAATAAAAAACACGTTAATGACATTTTTGACAAAGTTTTTAAAAATTTCTTATTGGGCTAATTAACCGAAACTCACATTTTAAGGGGTACAACAAAATTGATTTTATTTTAGGAATTTATTTAACACAAAAATAATAAAAGTTGTAAAATTGTGATTTTCATTCTAAATGGAATACTGGGAATTATATTTATTTTTTAACCTATTATATATAGTAAATATAGTATTATTTGCTTTCCCGATTTGCTGACTGCTTTATACTTTATACAAGAGTATAAATAGTGTTATTTTTTACATATAAAATTCCAAATCGCAATAGTCCTTTTAAAATAAAAATCACAAATAATTCTTATTTAAGATTCCTAGTTGTAAAGCGCACTTTCAAATAATTCTAGCAATTTTAGCTGACTCTAAAATCTTTAAATGAAATATATCACAAAGTCCATCTACACAAAAACACACTCAATTGCTATGCCATTATGGCTACGGTTTCCCCGGCTAATGGACACCAACCTCAGGACCGTGCCACGCCCCCAATCCGCCCGACATCTTGTGTGGCACCGCAGATGCGTTTTCCTAACTAGAGTAATTGATTGACGCCATTGGTCGAGCATTTACCAGCTGTCCTGTGGCTCTCGCACTAAGGAGGGGGCATCTTTTGATACGGATTCATTTAATTGCCCGAGCTGGCTGGACGTCGTTGCAGTAACTTCGAGCTGACAGCTTCGCCCACCTGCCCGGCGACAGGACATTACTCGGCTTTTAGTAACTGAAGCTGCAAAATGCCAAGGGTCGCTTTTTATAACCCGAAATCGTTTAGTAGCACAAGAATACAGGGCAAAAAGGTCACCAACAGAGCCGCAGGCACATATTATTTTGCCTAATTTATTTTTGGGATAATAATGTACGTAACCCAAGCGAGGGATACAGATTCAGATCGAAGGGGGGCTGTCGTCAGTCTATCGTAATTGTAAATTAATGCATGCAGAAAATGTGACCCGAGAAAATGGCGGCGACCGGAAGTCAACTCTCGCACACACACACACACACGATTACTAACCATGTGGTTGCCTTCACGCCGTGTGAGTCCCAGGGTAGGGTGGGGTATACATATATTAGCCGAAGGGTAACTAGGGATAACTAATAGGTGATATCCTAGATCCAGATTTGCATTGACCACTTACAGTATCGAAAACGAATTTCGGGAGCCGAATATCGACCAAAAATCTGTTACTTAAAAATAATCCTTTAATAATTGGTTCAGTTACATTTTTGGAATATGGTAAATCAACTCAGATTGTCTATATAGTCCATAGTTTCAAAGTTAATTTATAATGGACTTCTGTAATAATAATAACACCTCTTACTTTTTAAAATTTAATTTATTAACTGACTTTTTAAGTCCTTTCCCAAAAATGTCTATAAATTGATTTCTGTAAGCTTTCCTAATATGTTTTATTAGGGAAAGCTTGTTTATGAGCTTCAAGTAATAATTATAATATGAGATTCAGTAATGAGAATCGACGAGTCCATACCAATTTACAAATCTGATCAAGTTTCTTACGCAACCGCTGCCATTTCTTATATTTCGTTTATTTTATTTCGCTACGCCAATAATTGAATAATTTTGACATGAAAAATGGCCCAAAGGATGCGAGGAGGTCGGGAAAATCGGGGGATAAACCCCAAATTTATCGGGCCGAGGAATTTACCACACGTGGCAATCAAGCGGAAATATTCGGCAATGGAATGCTTGCATTCAAATGCGAAAATAAAAAATAAACAAAAGCCAGATTTAAATGTGAGGGAGCGAGAGAAATACATACATATAAATAAAATGCTCGGCGAGTGGAGAATTTTCATTTGATTTTGGTAAATCGAGTGGCAGCATTTTCTAGGTGTCCATGTGGCTGCAAAGTTTCGGTATTGGTATCTGGTATATATGGGTAGGGAAATGGGTATGGGTATATGGGTATGGCTCCTGCTGCCAGTGGGGATTGCGTTTATTTATTTGAAATTAGAAACTGCCAACTGTTCCCAAAAGTGGCCATTAATTAAGGGCCATTGGCCGCCCGCTGGGGCAGCTACTGGGGATTGCGTAATGACTGCAAAATGCTAACAAATAGCCAGTTGCCAGTTTTGAGTTACCATCTTGGAAAGGGGCGGCGGTCAGGGGGATTGAAATTGACTGAGTGGGACAAATGGTAGCTGGATTTGTAAATAATTGTCTCACCTTTTCCCCGGCACAGAAGACAATCAATTTGCGAGTTCCTATCGAATAACTGGAAGCTGGCTTATGTCATTCCCTAAATCAGCTGAAGATGTATGGCCCAGCAGATAAGAATGCTTTTCTGACAATGAGAAGAATGCTACCGCACCGTCTCGGAGTATTTCATGAGTTTTCTCAATTAATTTAAGTTAAATAAGTGTCTGAAATTCAAAACAACACTCCGAACTTGATGCTTTGAAAATGAATACGTTTATTTGCAATTTCTTTGAAATTATTGTAGTTAATTTACATTGTGCTTCTCTGGCTCTAACAGTAACTGACCTTAATACCAATACATGGCTGTGACGGCAATATGTGTAAATCCTTTGCATAGTCCTCTATTTAATATTTGGGCTTATATTTCGAAAGGAACATACATATCTGTTGCATTTCGCCAATTACATTTAAGTGCTTTAGCTAAATTTAACACTTATTTCGGTTTCCGTTTGAATGCACAATTAGCGAGTTCATAAGTGCCATTAAATGATTTATAAAATGAATATTTGAATTGCTGATTTCCTTTTACTATATTATGGTATTTCTAAATTTATGCCAAAAAACATGATTTTAAGTATTAATACCCGTTACTCGTAGAGTAAAAGGGTATACTAGACACACACTACCACAAACCGCCCATGCTAGAAAAAAAAAATTTTTTTTAACTGAAATGTATTAGTCACGGGAGTATCTATCGATTGACAAATAACGCTCAAGTCTGTCTGCCGGCCACATAACCATATATTGAGATCGCGGGTAGGTGGCGCATTACAATCTCGCTGCTTGCTGCTTGCATTTCTCCATCTCCCTTTGGTCCCTTTAGCTGAGTAACGGGTATCTGATAGTCGAGGTACTCGACTATAGCGTTCTTCCTTGTTTTTCCCGTTGTTATTCATACCGAAATATATTGTAATACTATTGCAATTAACACGCAATTCACTGATAACAATGAATAAAGTCCATAGAATCTAGATTCAAGTTAAATATTTGTAGTTCTCATTTTCATAAATTGCTGTTCTTAGACGAATTCATTTTAAATGTTATTGTAGTGTGCTTTAAGACTTCAAACTTTATTTTGAGTGTGCGCTATTTTTTGTAGTTTGGCCAAATACAGGCGTACAGCTAACATACCGACTCTTTTGACAGCCTGCTTCCCATGCTAACGATCCCTATCACTTTACATCAAAGAAAATGTAAATTCTGACCGATTTTCTAGGTTTGAATGTCAATAAATTGGAAAATAAACAACGAGCTCGACAAGGTATCACATTCCTGATTCCTACCATTTTTTGAATTTTGGCAGCCAAAGTACTGATTACATAGTGCGGAAAATGGGATTTTCTCATTAGCCAAATATATATACATATGTCAATGGATTGAAAACAAAACAAAGGGCTCAACGACGTATCACATTCCTGATTCCTACCATTTTTTGAATTATGGCAGACAAAATACTGATTACATAGTGCGGAAAATGGGATTTTCTCTTTATCCAAATATATATATATATGTCAATGGATCGAAAATTAAACAAAGAGCTCAAAGAGGTATCAAATTCCTGATTTCTACCATTTTTTGAATTATGGCAGCCAAAATACTGATTACATAGTGCGGAAAATGGGATTTTCTCATTAGCCAAATATATATACATATGTCAATGGATTGAAAACTAAACAAAGAGCTCAAAGAGGTATCAAATTCCTGATTTCTATAACTTTTTGAATTATGGCAGCCAAAATACTGATTATATTGTGCGGAAAATGGGATTTTCTCATTAGCCAAATATATATATGTATGTCAATGGATTGAAAATTAAACAAAGAGCTCAACGAGGTATCACATTCCTGATTCCCACCATTATGGCAGCCAAAAAAACTGATTTTGATCACTTAGTGCGGATAATGGGATTTTGCTTTTAGCCAAAAATTCGCCTTGATTATACTATAGTATTAATAAATCAAGCAATTTAAATGGATTTTGATTAAAAAGTACATTTTCTGAATTAAATTGAAGTTTGAAATAATAACTTTTGAAATTAATATGAATATATTCAGTTTTACCAATCCACTTTTGTATTGCTGGTTATTTTCGCAAACATTTTTCAGTCTGTGTGGATCTCGCACTTCTAAGATCCCCCCGACTCCTGCTAAAGACCCATTTTGAAGTCTTTGCACATCTAACACTCGTCCGTCCACTTTCTTGACCAAATTTAAAGAGATCTGGCCAATGTTTGTTTGAAGCACTTTTCATGCTCCTGTCACGGCCCGTCGCACTTGGCCATTTGCTCCAAATGTTAGTTGACCCAATTGTGGACGCCTGGGGATCCCGTTCCCCGGCGGAGGAAATGAGACCGGGCTAGCTGGCCATCTCCCTTGCTCTCGCCCGTTTCCCCCGGCCGCAAAACTTGGAGAAGTTGAGGGAATGCAATTGGGTTTGACTTTGGCTTTATTCAACATTAGCTAATTTGTGTGCGCTTCTTACGCAGGGATTTTTCTCCCATTGCCTTTAATTTCTGCATCTTGCACTTGGCTTTGTCGCCTTGTCCGCCGCTTTGCAGTGCCTTCTGCTTGTTTTGGCCATTCGAGCTAAGTGCCATCCTGAATTGTCCTGGCTGCTCCTGTTCCTGTTCCTGTTCCTGCTGCTCTGCTCCGGCTGTCTTGACACTGATTTCAATTATAAATTTGTTTTTGTTTTGTCTTCTGTGTACCATTTCCATTTCCCTAACATTCCCGATTCCTGTTGGGTTTTTTCTTTTCTTTTCTTTTTTTTTTTTTTTGTAGCATCAGTTTTTTTCCAAGCAGCGATTGCTTTCTCAATTGATGCCGCTGCCGGGAGCGTTTGTCTGGCTATCACTTTTAATCTAAGTTGGTAACAATGCTCGGGCCCCCTGTCCGCCAGCCACGCCCCTTTCTGTGTCCGCCGCCCACTTAACCCACGATATCCACCTGGCTGTCTTCCATTCAGCCAGGATGTGAGCTCTGCTCGGTGGCCTTCTACTTCCCTTCCAATGGGCATTAGCTTGTGTTTGCCTGGCTCTGCGGTTTGGCAAACACACTACACCAAATTATATTCAGCAAATATTTTTGCAACCGGAAGGAAAATGTTTGCTTACTTTGCAGAAAGTTTCTGCGGAAAAAACAATTTTCACAAATTTACCAAGCATTTTGGGAAACTTATAAGTTATGCGTATTTAATTAAAAAAGTACATTCAAAGAAAAATAGCTACAGCACCCTAATAATATTTATTTTACTTATCTAATGCCAACAATTAGTGTTAAACTAAGAGGTAACGATGGGACTAAGAGCCATAGCAGCTAAGGCCTTCGGCTGAACTTTAATAATATATATCTCATCCTAACGAATAATGTAAATATATTTCAAGTAATCCATCTCTTTTAAACAAGTTCTCAAGAACCGCATTCACATTCTGTTTTAGATCATTTTGATTGTCTCACCTTAATTTGTTGTGCTTTTGTCTAACTTTCTCTTCGGTGACTTTCTCTTTGCACTTACCTTTTCCAGTTTTTCCCTTTATAAAGATTTCTTTTTCTCGGTAATCCTGGCGTCTAAAGGTTTTTTAATCAGTTTAGATTAATCCTTTGGATTTTTTGAGGACAAAGGCTTGGTTTAAGTATATATATATAGAAAATGAATGGGTAAATAATTTTGAAGAAGCCATCTAAATAAATACTTTCTGATTTGGTTTTTAAATTGTATGACGCTTTAAAGACCCGTAAATATTCCCTTTTCATATTAAACACCTTTTCAGTTTCCATGGAAATATTCACCTAAGTATAACTTCATTTTATTACAGTTTTAGCATTTTCCACGAATTGTTTTGCTCCTCATTCTCCTCATTCGCATTCTCAGTTTCCCGCTGTCAGGTGCCCCCAACCACCACCTCGTTTTTTTCTAGACCAGATCTGAGTGAAAATGCAGTCAACCCTAATCAAATTTTCGCTGCAAATTGACAGTTTGCCTGCAGATTTTCATTTCGCGTTTTCATTCCACCCACTAAGCACGCACTGTAGCGGGGGGTCGAGGTCGAGGGGGTGTTGTAATGGGGGCGGTGTAATGGGGGCGGTGGGTGGTGCGGTGGTACGCCTTAAAATATCATCCCCTCTTATCATCCGACATAGCCGCACGCTGATTTAATTTTAAATCTCTGCGCCCTCACTCAGAATTAAAACGACGTCAAGGCTCGGGCTTTTACGTTGCCAAAGATCCGCCAGTTTCGGGGAAGAGTACGTACATACTATGGATCGGAGATGCCGGAAGTGGAAAGTGGAAAGTGGGGGATGAGCAGGTAGCTGGTGGCAGGGGGCAGGAGCCTTGCTCTCAATTTGCCCGTCGCAATCCAATTGTCGGGCATTTCATTTCAATTTAACCATTTCGAAATCCCTCCCTCGGCGGAAGCGAGTTGCAAGTTGCCGTGGATGTTGCAAATTAATCTGCGACATGTCGCTGCCTGAGTTAGTTGCGCCCGACATACTTATTGTCTCCGGCTTCCGGTTCCTGCCGACTCCCGCAGGATTATGCCGGCCAGCGCAGCAAATATTTTGTTTGCATTTGCCAAATTTGACGTGTCCAATTGCCGTGACAAGCGAATGCCAGGCAAGTTTCAGCGGTAATCGCCATTGCACAAAATCACGTTAAAGGCCCGCGAAAAGAATTTAATGGCAAACAGAGAAGGGCAAATATGGGTAAAAAATTGACAGAAAATTAAAATAAAATGGTCACTGAAAATATTGTAAACGAATAAATGTTTGCCAATAAAAAAAGTGATAAAAAAGTTAACGTGATTCACACTTATGTATATATTGTATATTGGGTAATGTACAACATTTGTAAAACACTTTTATACTGAACAAAATATATTTATTATGGTTTCTATCAAATTAGCGTAATCATTAAAAAACAATTACTTTAATAACATATAATACCATTGATTTAAATATGAAAACAGTTAGAGAAAAGCAGGAACCATAATGCCTTGGATGCGATCTAATAATTTGAATGCAAAACATTAGAAATGCCCGAACAAACCCAAAGACCAGAATACAATCCTTCTTTCATTTTTCCTGGCAGATTATTATCTCGGTCTTGGTTTTGGAGAATACACCATTGTCTGCCGTCAATTTATGGCTCCAGCACCCGAAAATGCATTATGAAGCCGGAATGACAGGCGTTGGTTGGGGGGGTATGTAAAGCCGGGCCTCACTTCCCCGAATAAATGCATAATTGATGATTACGGTTTCAAGCATATATTCCAGCACCCTGTGTTTTCCATCTACCAACTACCATATACCAATTAGAAATATCTGGTTTTATTAACTGAACTTCCCTGCGGGTGATTTCTGCCAATTTGGGGTTTTCAAGGGGTAATGAGCTTAGCTTACTGGGCGGGAAGGGTTGGTAGGTGGGTAGTGGCAGGGGCTTTTGGATGGGTATTACGTACCATACATTTCAAGAGCGAACACGATATGTGCATCTTTTGCTGCCGAGCTGCCATGTTTTATTGCTAATTGCAACTTCAGGTTGCATTGTGGCTTCTTCGTCAGGGGCTGTAACGCCCTCTCCAACCGATCCCCCCTCACAGAGCTTTCCAGTATATGTGTCGCCCTCTTGGCAGCTCTATCGTGCCATCTCTGCCCGATGTTTGCGCCGGGGAAAATAATAAAACTGATTTTATTTATGTGCTGCGCCAGACGAAAATTGAAATTCTGCAACACGAGCGGCAACGACGGGAATCATGCCAAAAAAAAAAAAATATACACCAACAAAAACAAATAATAAAACCCATCGCGTGTCTTAGTTATTGTTACCATATCCACTCCATCTTCATCGTCCGACGAGTGGTTTTTCCTCCAATATTGCTGTTGATGTTTTCCGCTTACGGCTGACAATTAATGGCGAACGTGCAAAAAGTTTCTATAAATAATCATCGCCGGGGATTCCGAATGGTCCATGTGGATTTGACAGCCGCACACCTTCCGAGAGATCCTTTTTGCCAGTTGCAGGCAGACAAATAGTCCATTAATCACACTTAGCATTTATTCCCTCGATTTTCATTCAACGTTTACAAATTGGAATAATCACCAAACGCTTTGTAGTTGTGCACGGTTAGAAACAAGTTATCAGCACCTACTAATCACAGAGCTATTTATTCGTATTTTTAGAAAAATGTACATATCACTTAAACTATTTTAATCAAAATAATGAAATATCATATCATATCAATATCATAATCCTAAAAATGGTTACATTTTGTAGTTTCTATTATTCTGCCTCGAATTTATTTCAATAAGTTTATTTTTAAAATAACAATTTTGTAAGAATTTTTTAATGATTACAATATTAAAATAGATTTTTAAAACTCTTTTCGTATGATTTAAGCAATTATGCTAATTCGAATAAATCATACACAAACACTAGAAATTGGTGCGTTTTTTTAAGTGCTCACTCCCTTCGTCTAGCCCCCGCTACTTAGTGCCACATTTCCCATGTTAATTGCGAATTATGACGCAAGTAGTTACATATTGCCATTTGGCCTCGCCCACTTTTCACTTAACGCCCAAGTCTTGCGGAATGCGAAATGTGGCATGCAGAATTTTGCACAGAGTCACGATACAGGCGTCTGTATCCCCTTGCCACCCAGAAAGTCGCTTGGGCGATGCTTAAACAGTCCCTCCCTTTTCGCCAGGCGTTGCCAAGGATCTGTTGTAATCCCTCCATGAAATGGAAAAATGGGGAGAAGTTGTTGAAAGAGGAGCTTTAAAATGTTTATGGCAAATACCAACTAATGTTACCTTAAATTGGACGCTTTAAATTAAGCTCACTTTGATTTATTTTCCCTTAAGCGACGAAAAGTGTATTAATTATTTTAATTTTTAATTTAATTATTGTAGTTTTAAGCTATTAAAAGTCTAAAATTCATTGCACTTTATTATACTTTAACAAATTTAAGCTATTGTATTGTAATACTATAGCTGTAATTGAGATATGAAGTATAGGTCATATTTTTGTACAAGTAAAGAAGGGTTCTAAATTGTTGTCAGCATATAAATCTTGAATAAAGTGATTGGCTTAGCAATGAATTTCTTAACAAACTGTCCACAAAAAATTTGATGAGCATTGCCTTGGGCCCCGCGATTGAATAGGAAACCAATGATTAAATGTTTGCCCACTCAATTATGGATTGGCGTTCTCGTGTTTGCCTTGACTTCAAAGCCCTTTAAATTTTCCTTTGGAATGAGGGATTAATGTGTATTTGCATTGATTTAGAAGTGCTTTTTTTGCGAGGAGCCATTTGCCTAGTTACGACTGCGTTTAATTTATTCAATAGACTAGAATTTGTAAATTGTAAAAGTCAGTTGAGCAACAAGCGGCAGCTTCCAGCAATTAGTAAACCATGAGAAAATTATGTTCTTTGTGAATGCAGCTCCCCCAAGAGGTTGCGTTCCATTCGGGGCCCATTTGGCAGACGAAAATTTTAATGCAAACTGTAAATTATTATATACTTAGTTACTCTTTGCCCGACTGCAGCTGCAGTTCCTTATGCCAGGCGAAGAAATCCCCCGCTTTTCACAGGAACCCAGGAACCCACCCACATCCCATTCAACTGGCGCTCAAAAGGCAGTTTTAGTCATTTCTGGGTTGGCTGCCAGACAATACAGAACTATAAATATGCACAGTCACAGACCGAGTCACAATCGCAGTCACAGTTGCAATTAAAGTCACAGAACAGAACAGCTGCACAGTGGCGCTGAATAATGAAGCAGCAATAAATAATTAACGAACCCGGAATTAATTACTGTGGCAATGGAATGTGAAGAGCGTTTTTTATGACAATTTAAATAAAATGTAATTTTGTTTAATTAAGACATTTAAGTGTTTTTTTCATAGTTACAATCATTTATTCTATTAAGTTATATAATTTCAAAATAAATCACCCTATGAAACAGCTGTACACCTGATTAATTGATCAAAACCAAATCAAATTTCATGATTTTTACATACAAACCATACCTTCATTGTAAGTTATGCAAACGAAATGAATTTATAGAATTAATAATTGAAAACAGACCATTCTCCAAAACAGTTGCACGGCATATTAAATCTGTGAATTTTAAACCCAAATCAAAAGTGAATGAAATCATTTTAAGACTTGATCCCTTTTATGTGTTGATTTTTAAACCCTTACTAAGTGTTTTTTTGGAAATATTCAAGACCCTGTCAGGCACTGTTTCTGCTCATTCACAAGTCGCCTTCGCAATGAAATATTATTTATTTTTTATTTTATTTTAGCTCCTCCGCTGGCTGGGTGTCTCTGGCAGAGCCAGCAAAATGCAAAATTTATTGCAGAAAACTACAAAACACACAGCGAGCGGATGGAAAGTGGGCGCGGTTGAGTGGTTGGCGGAGGGGGCGGTGGGGGCGTGGAAAATGTGTTAAGTCTATTGAGTGTATTAAAGCAAATAACTGCGTCGACGAATAAAATACATACGGGACGACGGCAGCGAGGAATCGAAGCCCAGGGCACTCGGAACGAGGGGGGTGGGGCTGGGGACTGGGGGCTGGGGGCGGAAGGCGTGGCAGAGATACTTTATACACACACACTCACAACGAGACCCACTGACAGCTGCACCGACTCAGACATATGCAAATATGAATATAAATGAACAACGCGATGAAGTCTGAGATCCATGACTTAGCTTTGGATACATGCAGACGGAGAAACAGCATGGATAGACCTTGCATTTTTATCCAGCGAATAACTGAATGAATAGAACTCATCGAATTGTATATCATATAATACATTTATACGTAATTTTTAATGCAGATTGCATTTTTCGCCAGTGAATAACTGAATGAATGGAACTCATTGAGTTTTATTTCAGATATCACACTTAAAGGTATTTTATTTATTGTTTTGTTATTTATTATTTATTATTTAATGCAGATTCCATTTTCTATAGCTCATAAAAACTCTGAAATGTTTGTATGTAACTCCATTCAGCAAAGCTTTAAGGAATTTACTATCCATTGCCTATAGCCAGACAAAATGTCAGGCTGTACCCTAAATTTTTTAGATTATGCTAAATGGGTAACACTACTTGGCCCTACTTTTCTCTCTGTGCATCCAAAGTAGATGGCAAAAAGGGGCGTGATTGGCAAGGGGCTTGGCAGAAAAGTTTATGGTTGGTAAGTTCAACTTGCGGCCAAAACTGAAATCGACACAAGGCAAGCGGAACTACGCCCATAAAACTCGATTGCACTGCAGAGCCAAAGCATTCGAAGTTTGCATTTAATCAATTATGGCAATTTAGCAAATCTCTGGAAATGGCAAAGCTTAAATTTCGAAACTAAACCATAAATTATGGCAATTTTAATTAGAGCCGGTGTAGTTTAAACGCTTCATTAGACGGCAATCCATTTAATATTCGCATTTAAATTAATTTTAATGTTCATTTCGTTTAATTGATGTGACAAATAGTTGCTCGAGTGCGGGGAAATGAAAGGAGCCCAGGAACAGGACCCACAACCCAGAACCCAGACCAAGACCGAGCAGAAACTGAAACAGAAACGGAAACAGCGCCAGAAACAGAGACAGGGACAGAACCAGAACGGAAATAAGCAGCTTTTGACTAACGGCAGAATGGAGGACATAGTAGCCTATACGTGTGCTGAACTACATTTGTGTATGCCACTGTGTGAGTGTGTGTGTGTGGTAAAAAAGCAAGGCAGAGCAAACAGAGGGGTTACGGGGGGGGGGCGGGCAGAAGTGGAGTAACATCTGGCGTTGCCCTGTGCGATTACAAAAACATCAACACTTAATATGTTTATTAAATTTGTTGCTACATCATTAGGCACTAGCAGCCATGTAATGTGAGGCAAACACTTCACATGTGCCCATGTCTCCGTGCCCCAGTGTGCGTGTGTGTGTGCAGTGTGACTGTGTGTGCCCAGGCTGTGTTTGTGTTGCTGTTACAACTGTACCAAATACCCTATGACCCATAAACTCGACTCGAATAGCTGAAGAAATATGCTAAATATGCTGCGGACTTGGGAATCCTTTCGGTTCTGAGTTTATTCAACCAACTGGCGAAGATTACCAAAACAAGTTGTGTTTCTAGACATTTAAGTAAACTATGATTGAAATATATGTATATTTTTAAACAAAACAAACAGTTACTACATACTATCAACCTATTCACTTACTCAAATAACATTTGAGCCTTCCTAAATTGGTCTTCATTAATTGAAATCAATTCCAACTAAGTGAATACGATTAATATGTACTAAACTGATTTGCCCTAATGAATTTGGTGTCTGTTTGGTATAGTTTACCCTGTAACCCAATCAGTTGTGGTTTTTGGCCCACTACTGGCTATTTGACTGGCTATTTACAGAAATCAAAGTTTAGCTAATTGTATTTAATTAGGACAGCTACGCTGGCAAGATATATGTAGTCAAGCAGGTAACATAGAACTATAGAAATCGTACTGTAGCCATATTGTCTGATATATAAATGATTTCTTTAATTACTACTATTTATAAAGTCCATAATAGGTATATTTATTTCAAAGCAATATGGTCGATTGAATAGTTTCCTATTAACAAAGTTAGAACTTCAAGGGCATCTGAGGTTCGTGGGCTACGAATGACTATGTTTTTGTTGGCTGTGCGAATGCCCTGTACACTCTCACAGATACTCACCCACACAGCGGCGCACCGCGATGTGTTGGTGCGTTGCTCTGGGCTACTTTGCATGGGCTTAACGATTGTTGTTTAGGTGCAGTTTCAGTTACTGTTGCCGTCACAGTCGCAGTTACAGTTACTGTTCCAGCTGCAGTTACAGTCACAGTCGCTGAAACAGAAAAAATAGCAAAAATGGCAGCGGGGAGCGAAAGCTGGTTAAAGCTTTGATAAAAAAATTTGCAATGCATACTTTCTGAAAGTGAGGACTTTCAGAGGTAAAAAGCGCTCGCGTTCTCAGTTTTTCTCACATTGGAGATTTTATCAAAATTTCAGAACTCTGTTTTTGAAGACCAACAAGTTAATCAAGATTATAGCCAAAGTGTTTTTCCTTTTCTGTTAATTTTAAGAAATATTTTTAAATTAATTAAAGGTTTGTGAAATTATAAATTTAAGTTTATTTATTTATTTATTTTATTTTTTATGGTCTGAAATTAGCTTTCGAGAAATTTTGTCAAATTCGGTATGCCCTTTTTTTTTATGCAGCTTGTTGTACAACACAATAAATTTGTCCAAATAAAATGTACGTAATAAAACCAAATTAAAAACGACTCACGGAAGTGAAAATGGGAAAGCGTCTACATGTCTGAATACAAGCACACATGCACGAAATTTTAAGTACAACGTGCTTCCATATATATTTACCTTTACAAATATATGCTTTACCTGTGCTCCCATGTTGGGCCTTTCCTGGCTTTTAGTTTCAGTTCCGCGAAAAGTTATGCGCATTATTAAAAAATAACAAGCCACCCGTTGCATAAATTTTAATGCTCATGATTATTATTCTCATACTAAAATGTAATGCTGCCATCCGAAAATGGATGTGCCAGCGCATAGAAATATCTGTATAGAGGGCCACTCGAACTGCACACTCAGGTGATTTCCATTTCCCTTTCATTTCCTTGCAGCTTCTTCCGCCAGTGAGCTAATCGCAAATCGCTCGACGCCATCGAATTCGACCCCTGACACGCCCCGGCCGACCCCCAAGATTTCCAGCCCCTTTCGGGAGCCGGATGTGGCCGAGGGGGAGGTCGACTGGGGGGCGGGGCAGCACCCGCTGACCATTTCCCGGCCGCCGAGAGCGGGACGCAGCGAGCGGCAGGCGGAGGAGGATCAGGTGGACCGCTGCCGGCTGTTCGTCGAGGGGGATCCCACCAAGAACGAGCTGTACAGCCCCGAGTATCCGAACCTGTATCCGAAGAACATCAACTGCACCCGGGTGATAACAGGTGAGTCCTTGGGGAGTTACTACCTTTATACATTTGGGGTAAATCAAGGAAATTCTGAATAATACATATTCATTTCAGGAAAAAATTCAGTCAATTGATTTTATTCATGCCATTCCCCTCTTTGTCTGACCTCAAAGTTCAAAGCAATTTAACTGAATAAACACTTTGATTGACCCGCAAACATATAGGGCATTTAGGTTTTCGTTTGGAGATTGTAAATCTTGAAAATTCATGGCAGTTAGGTGAAAATGTATAAATAATACACACACAAAAATAAGTAATGGCTAAAATGTACTAACACGAATAGTTACGTAACTATAAAAATGGTTACCAACTATTCAAAATAGTGATGTGTGTTGTTGTTGTGGCTTTGGTTACTATTTAATATTAGTAAGTTGAGTGTAGTTTGTTGTTGTGAGAGTAACTATTTCATTGGTCAACTTAAGTACCTATTTCTTTGGTCAATTTGACCCAACAGTTTTTTTGTGTGTATATAGAGCTTGACAAATCCATGTAATGTATTATTCAAAGGCGTCTTAAGAGAATGTGTGGCAAAATCATTAACCAGGTATCAGAAAGGAAGCCAGGCATACCTGATACCAGATTGTATTCATGGCACTCACCGAAACTCATTCCCGTGGATTATCTACGGCCGAGCAATTAACAATCAGACTGGCAGAATCCAGCAGTATCGGTGGCATTATCTGTATCTGTATCTGTGTTCCGCAGTTACGAAGACAAATACGAACTTTGATGGAAGCCAATTGGCAGCCGGCTTCCTGTTCGCGAGTGTGGGAGTTAGTATGCACCGAGAGAAACAAGAGCAGAGGTCTTTGCCTTATAAAGAAAGATTAGAGACTAATGGAAAAAAACAATTATTAAATATAGGTAGAGGCTCTATGTCTCCTTCAAAAATGTTTCGCTAAATAATGTATAACGCTGTAGGTGGTCCCAGATCAGATCGACACCTTTTTGCTCTGTCTGTAATTCGAGTGGAGTGCAGGCCTCGTAAAAGTTTATATGGCAAGCACTTGGCGACGAGCGAGCTACTGCAAATAATTGCAAAGTCTTTGGCCAAGTCTTGGCAGCCACTGCTGTTGACATTACCAGATGTCAGTCAGTAAGTCAGTCAGTCATTCGGGTGAGTGGGGTAGTGGGACAGGAGATGGGGCGGAGTGAACCAGTGAACCGGAGGCATTAGATGGCGCTGATGCGTAAGATGCTCCACACAGATTCCACATGGCAGGGCCGTTTTGTGTGGCCCATTTAAAAGCGTTAGCGCGTTGGCTCCCCGAACTCCATTGCCAGTCCTCAGTTCCCAGTTCCCAGTTCCCAGTTTCCATTTCCCCGGGCTCCATAATACGATCCCTCGATTGGGGGATTGGTTTGTGTGCGAGGGCCTGGCCGGGTTGTCATCATATTTGAGCTGCACTCGCTTCAGTGCCTCCGCCACCGCAGAAAACTGGGTAACTCGCAGTCAACTCCAATGCTTATCTGAAGTCGCTTGGAGGCCAAATCATTTGTCAGTTAAGACAAAATAATGTCACTGCAAAAGTCAAGAGCTGACAGATAAAACCTGAAAGCGAATGATTGACTTTCCATAAGCACGCATCAGCGGTCCCAGTGTATCTGTATCTGCGGATATGTCAGCATATGTAGCCCTTCTTGCCCCAGTCGATGCCATATTTGTGTGCTTAGCATTACGAGTTCGAGTGCGAGAACGAGTGCGAGTACGAGTATGAGTTTGAGTTTGAGTACTGGAGGGGGCATCGGCTTATTTGCATATCAATGTGTGTGCGACCCAGACCCCCCTCCATGTCAATGTTGGACTGAGCGGGCCAACAGAGGCAGCCAGCTGAGGTTCGCTTTATGGCCAAGATGGGCGTCCCGCAGGGCACACAAATGCCACAAGGAATTGCGGGCATAAAAGTCCTGCGGTCGGGGATTCGAAAGTTCAAAGTTATTCCGAAAACAACAAAGTCGAAGTCGGAGTTTATTTTTATATTTCTAAGAGAGCTTATATTCACATGCTCTTCGCCGTATAACTACAATAAAAGTCGTGTGCAGACCACTGTGGCGAATACGCAATGTGGGATTACAACTGAATTCATCGGAATGAAGTACGTATCATCCTTAAGTACCTCAAACAAAGGACGTTATTTTTTTGATTAGTTTGAATTTCTAGGAGATTTTCTGTTAGTAAGCTGACTTGTACCCCAACCAATTAGTCTCGTTATTCTCCACTGTTCAGTTTTGGTAACTAAATTCCGATGATTTCCAAAAGGCTGTCAGTCAATGCAGTTTTTATAAAAGAGTATACTAGATTCGTCGGAAAGTATGTGACAGGTAGAAGAAAGCGTTTCCGACCCTATAGTAGTAAGCTGGCTTATATCCCAACCAATTAGTCTCGTTATTCTCCACTGTTCAGTTTTGGTAACTAAATTCCAATGTCTTCCAAAAGGCTGTCACTCAATGCAGTTTTAATACCCGTTACTTGTAGAGTATAAGGGTATACTAGATTCGTCGGAAAGTATGTAATAGATAGAAGGAAGCGTTTCCGACCCTATAGAGTATATATATTCCTGATCAGGATCACTAGTCGAGTCGATCTAGCATGACCGTTTGACCATCTGTCCGTCCGTCCGTTTGAACGCTGAGTTATCGGAAACTATAAATGCTAAAAAGCTGCGATTTTGCGAGTAGATTCCTTAGCTTCTTGCGCAGTGCAAGTTTGTTTCAGCAGGGTGCCACGCCCAATCTAAGTCCCAAAACGCTAAAACCCTTTTGTGCTTTCTAATATTTTCAAAAATTTAAATGAGACTTATTTTTGACCATCAATGTTCAACTACATCCCAAACATTTTTTAGTTCGGGCCATTGATTGAAACGTTATAAGCAAATATAGTGTGCAATCTTGGGAACAGTCGCTTTGCTACTTGTACTCCCTCGTACTCCCTGAGTGCTCCCAGTATACTTAGATGAGTAACAGGTATGTGATGGTCGATGGCATCGACTATAGCGTTATTTCTTGTTTCCCCTATGAAAGTCATCAATTGGCCAGATTCGACAACAGGGCTCAGTAATTAGATTTTTACCATGGGGTCGTCGATTTCGGTATTGGGTATTGGGTGTTGGGAAAGGACTGGAAGTGCAGTCCGAGAACTCTCGATTGCCTGGGGACTTTGTAATTTGATAACGCCAAGAATACAGCCCCATATGCGTCCCTCCTGCCAGGACTCTGTATTTTTTCAAGGTCAATCAATGTGGAATTCTATTCCATTTGCAGACCTCTCCCGCCCTTTCTCTGCCTGTCTGTGATTCCAACTTTCATTACTTGTCCATCTCCATTATATAATGTGTGTGTGCGAGGGTTGTGTGGCTGTTAGCTCCTAGGCAATCGCTGCTGTGTGAGTGTGTGTTGTTATGCCACATTGGCCACAAAGGTTCCATTCGAGGAAAGCCGGGGGAAAATGTATTTTCAAATGCCCCAGCCAGCCCAACGCCATTGATTTATGCCAAGGATTCGCCGGTTGAATATGTATGGCCCGCAATGCGAGTGTGAATGAATGAACGAATGGATGAGTGAATGAATGAATGAGGGAATGAACGAGTGTGAGTGTATGCCCAGCATCTTGATGCCTTCTCCTTTTTATGCGGCCACTAAATGAGTCCCCAGACGCTTTCATTTTGGCCATAGATACGAGATTGGGTCCTGTCTTTTCACTTTTTCATGCCTCGGAAAGTTGGACCAACTCTGGGACAAAAAGTCCTGGTTATGGCCGGATCATTGAGATGTGAACATTTTCACAGATATTTTTATTAGCCAGCCGTATGTTTAGGTAACCTAATTATGGGCCCATTTGAGCGCCTGGAATTCAATGAAGTAATACATAAAAGGTGAGAGTAATTTAAGGGAAAAAATGTGTAAGTCTATGGACAGCCGAAGAGCCTGGGTTCAAAAACTTTTAGCAAGCTTAAAGCAATATAGCAATAAAAAGAGATTTCGCCGTGGAAGGTAGTACAGATCAGTTTTCACACTGGGTAATACAACTTATAGCAAACCAATAGATCCGCCTATTTAATGAAATACCATTCATGAAATACCATATCACTATTTCAGTTTGTAGAGGGCATCTCAGCTTCGGCATGCCGAAGTCCCACCAGCCCAACACATTATCCGCTCAAAGTCCGAGGTGCTGAGGTGAGCTGTTGTTAATCAGTTTCTCGGCTCGGGGCCATTTTACTTGGCGTAAGCCTGGGAGCTCGGAGGGATCTGGCCACCTGGAAGTCGGGTCAAGTGCCATGGCTACCATGAAATGATAAAATGTATACTTGCGGTCTAACGTGTTGCCCTTGTCCCGTTCTCCCTTTCTCTTCCCGGCGGATGCCGGCATCTAATTACAGCGCCAAAGGGACAAATCATTCGCCTGGACTTTCGCAACTCGTTTAATATCGAGGCCAAGGAGGAGTGCAAATTTGATTTTCTCGAAGTAAGTACTGGTAGCTGACAAATGCACAGAGACATAATTTGCTGGCAAATATATAATAAATGCTCATGGGTCTAATAAACTATTTTCAACTATTTGAAGTATGTACATTTGCAAAACTCACATAATTTAAATCAACTAATAATTGAAATAATAAAAATAATATTGTTTTGATAGCCATAATTTTGGTTTTTCAAACTTTAATTTGGAAATCCAAAGATCCAGTCATTTTCTCCTTGTGCAACAAAACCCGACATAACCAACTTATAAAGGGACAGGGCATAAAAAATAGCAACTTTGTTGCATGCTGAAGCCGGGCATAAAAAGGGGCGAAACAAAAACTTGCTTAGTTGCTCGGCTTTTCTCGGTCTTGGCCGGACTGGCAAAGTTTTCGATTTGTTTCCTTTACGACTTTTCCTTGTTACTTCGGCCTTTGCCGCTGCCACTTTTGCTGCCATTGCCACTGCCTTTTTTGCACCGAAAAATGGCAAGTTTTAATTGAATGTTGTCTCTGCTGCAAGTCGTAAGCCTGATTTGAATGCAGCGCCCAGCCAAAGCGGTTTAGCCATGGCAAACTGCCGGCCCGGGGACTTAGGGGCTTAGCCCAACTAACGAGCCGAATCCTTTCAGATACGGGATGGTCAGTACGGCTTCTCCACGCTGATCGGCAAGTTCTGCGGCACCGACTTCCCGCCGGAGATCACCTCCAAGGAGCGCTACCTGTGGCTGCACTTCCACTCCGACGAGACCATCGAGTACACCGGGTTCAGTGCCGTCTACGAGTACCTGGACAGGAACCGGGAGGCCCCGAGCACCGACCTCAACTGCACCATCGAGAAGGGCGGCTTCGAGGGGTTCATCAACTCCACGGACGTGCCGGCGGAGATCCGGGAGCAGGTCAACCACAACAAGATCGCCCTGGACTGCATCTGGCGCATCCAGGTCAAGGAGAACTGGAAGGTAATGGTCGGTCCGGAGGTCGGTTTAGTGGGAAAGCTGTTGAATTTCTAGTCTCTAGAATCCCTCATATTTTTGGAATTGCTTTAATAACCTCTAAAATTGAGCCGAACAGAAAGCTCTTAATTTCTAATTTTTAAAAATGTTTAATTATACCCGTTACTCGTAGAGTAAAAGGGTATACTAGATTCGTCGGAAAGTATGTAACAGGCAGAAGGAAGCGTTTCCGACCCCATAAAGTATATATATTCGTGATCAGGATCACTAGCCGAGTCGATCTAGCCATGTCCGTCTGTCCGTCTGTCCGTCTGTCCGTCTGTCCGTATGAACGCTGAGATCTTGGAAACTATAAGAGGTACAATACTGGGATTAGGCATGCAGATTCCTGAGATTCCTGCGCAGCGCAAGTTTGTTTCAAAAGAGTGCCACGCCCACAAACCGCCCAAAACTGTGGCTCCTACAGTTTTGATGCTAGAACAAAAATTTTAACTGAAATGTATTGTTCTCATCAATACCTACCGACTGACCTAAAAAAAAGTTTGCCACGCCAACTTTAACGCCCACAAACCGCCCACAAATTTCAAAAAATCGTAAATATGAACGCGGATATCTCGGAAAATATCAAAGATAGAGAAACGAAATTTCAGATTTAGATTCCGTAGGCTTGAGCGCAGCGCAAGCTTATTACGCGAATATGCCACGCCCACTCTAACGCCCACAAACCGCCCAAGCCTGTGGCGCCCACAATTTTCGTGCTAGATAAAAAATTTTAACTTAAATGTATTGGTCTCGTCAATACCTATCGATTGATTTAAAAAAAACTTTGCCACGGCCACTCTAATGCCCACAACGCTTAAATCTGTCTACCGCCGGTAGGTGGCGCATTTGCTGCTTGCATATCTCCATTTTCCTTTGGTCCCTTTAGCTGAGTAACGGGTATCTGATAGTCGAGGTACTCGACTATAGCGTTCTTCCTTGTTTTTAGTTTTAATTTAAGCTCTTTTTCTCTTTTTTAAGCAAAGTCATAAGTTCCCAATTACCTCCAGTATATTTAAGATCGTTTCGATCATAGTCCCAAAATTCTTAAGGATACACAAATCAATTAAGACAAGTTATACGAAGATTTTATCAACACAAACGCTTTTAGTTTTATTCTTAAATTGCTCTTTTGTCCTTTATATAGATATTCCTAAGTTATCTCCAGTATTTTAAAGACTGATTCGATTTTTATCTTAAGATTCTAAAAGATACACAAATTTATTGAGACTAGATAAAGTTTCTATCAACCCCATCGCTTTGAATTTCAGTCCTAAACTGCTCTTCCGTCCTTTCAACAGATATTCCTCAAGTTTCTGGACTTCAAGCTGAGCAAACCGAACGATTGCGATACCAACTTCCTGGATATATTTCCCGAGCAAACGGTGATGCCACTCAGGTGAGGTCCTTCAAAACGCGGCTTAATCACATTTCGTCGAGCTGCGGAGTGGTGATAAAATTGCCATCGCGAGGCAACAGTGTAGAATGCAGTCGCTGGCGTATGCGTAATATCGGTGCCGTATACGCAATGCCGCAAACCAATTTCCGCAGTGCCGAAAAAGCGAGATCAAAGCCAGCGTGCCGGTCCAAGGCAAATTTTCAATTTATTACCGGCCAAAAGTAAATTGTACGCGAGCGGAAGTGCTGCCGTCGCCTTTGACTCGCAACCAATCTCCTCGTCCTGCGACCTGCGACCTGCGACCTGCCACCTTTTCCCGGGAGGTAACGAGTATTTCGCCATCTCCTGGCTGACTGACTCAATGGCTGGCTGACGGATTGACGGACCGAAGGACTCGCCACGGCATCTTCGACACGCATTGACATCCGCTTTTAACGCGCCAATACATTTCCACTTGTTGCCGCTGCTCGGGACAACACTCAAATTGATTGACTGGCGTCCCCAGCCCCCTCGGAAAATGGCAAATGGAAAGCGGAAAATTCTGTCGGTGGCCCGAGGCGCTTTCCCTGTCTTTTTAGCCATTGATTTGATGCCTTTGTCGCTTTCATTTAAATTCATTTTTCGTAACAATTTATCGCACACGACGGGTGGCCATCCATACACCCAGCTGCCGCAGCCCTTCCACAATCTGATTTTACAGAAAATTCCAGCCAAGGCGTGTAAGGCGTTGAAATATCGTAAGGAAAATACCCGGAGCCACAGACAGACGAAATGAACATAAATACAATATTCAGTGAACGTCATTATTTAAGCCATATTATAAATTATTTATTTATCGATTATGTGTGTGCCATCGATGGCCAAATATTTAACGAATGGCAGATATCTTGCCCGGGAAACGGAGACGGACTCGTTGACTGCAAGTTAAGGCCTTTATTTGTGGCGAAATGTTTTGGCAAAGTAACAGAATTTGCTGCAATAAATCATCTCAATAACATGATAATTAATTATCCAGTCATCAGGCCGATACGTATATGATTTAAACAATTTATCTATCGTTGACCAATTTGCTGGTTATTTGAATTAACGAAAACGGGTTTCTATTTGCATTTTCTTGGCAATTACTTGGCTATTTAAATCGACTTTGTCCCATTAAATTTTAGTTATTTGAAGAACCAAAAGATTAAAATTAATAGTTCCTTGCTAGCATACTTCAAGAAAATTGATGAACGATTAAGATCAACAGTTTACTCCACGACACAGTATCGCCTCAAATAACAAATGATTTTGACTTCTGATAATCCAATTTTGGTCACCAAGGAATCTTTTTACCAGTAAAAAAAGCGCTTTAACATATATACACATAAAAAAGAGATGTTGTTGATATAGGTTCTAAGGCGTGACAAAATCCAAAAATGTTAAAAAAATTCAAGTCTAACTATCTACAAATCGCGTTTTTAGTAATATACGCATAAAAACCAAAATGGATATACTTAATTAATTTGATTGTGATCATACTCAAAGATGGCATTTCGACTTAGTTTTGTAAGCTGGTGTTACTTATCATTAAAACTGCCTTTTTAAATCATGTTGACCACATTATCACCGTGGTTACAACCCATTTAACCGGTTTTTCCTTCCAGGGTTAAGAACTTTTGCGGTTCGGCTGGCGAGAGTATTACGGCGGACTCGAACATCCTGCACTTGCGCTTCTACGCAGATCAAATCGCGATTAACTCGACATTCGGCATCCTATTCACGGCGTTCCGGGACCGAGGAGCTGGTAAGTCCAATTCCTGCTCATCCCTTTGATGGCGGTGGCAAATCCCTGGAATTGGCAACAAATGGCCGGGGTGCAAAGTACAAAGGCATGGCCGAAATCCTGGGGGCAATCCGGTGCTAAGCCGGGCCCCAATCCCCTTTCGGCTGCTCATTTGCCAGTTGGAGCCTGAGAAGTAGTCGCTTGTCTAACCAACTATCTCCAACGGGCCACCATATCCCATCTATCTGTCTGTCCGAATGTCGGAATGTCTGGATGTCTGAAGAAAAGGCAGGAGGCGGAGGTCCTGCGTGATTGCCGCCAGTTGCCGGAGGCAAAAGGCTAAGCACTCTTTTGTCATTCAACGATTGTCCTTTGTCCCCGGGCCAGCATTGTTTACTTTTAGGCAGCCGGGCAGCCGTTCAGCCAGGCAGCTAGGCAGCTAGAGACCTGCCCCCAAATCTCCAGGACCTTCGGCACCAGCTCCTTCTGCTCGAGAAGCTCCCATTCCCATTCCCGCTCCGATTCCAGATTTTGGGTCTGCTCCTGCTCCTACTCCTGCTCCTTGGGCTCCATCTACTTCAACTGCCAGCATCGGCAATTATTGTTGTTGGCTGAGCGATTTATGTCGGAGATTACGTGCATTTGCTTTGTGGTCTCGCCCATCGTCGCCTTTCAATGGCTGCACTGTGGAAAGTCCATCAATTTAAGGCTCACAATCGATCGGAGCTTTAAGTCAAATTGAATTGACATTCAATTTAATGTCGAATCGAATTCGGTTCTCTTCTCTATGACCGGGAAATTCAATTGCGAATAAAATAAAATTTGGTTGGTGTTCAAACCGAACTCCAAGCTAAACTTTATGTAGCCAGAGAAAAATTGAAAATTATACGGAGTGTTTCTGAAACGTACAATTATTTGAAAGAAAATGTGGCAATGTTAAATTAATTTATGGAAAGAGTATTAAAACACATAAAATTGGTAAAATATGAGAGATATTTGATCTTACAGTTCCTGTTTTAAATAAATCACAGTTGATCCTTTGCGTTTCGTTCCAAATCATCTTCAAATTAGTCAAATACAATATCAATATACTCAGAGACCATATAATTTTTGTAGAATCAAGCCGCAGGGATATTGAAAAAGAAAATATTGATCTGTGTGCAGCAATATTTTGTCAGATATTCAATCGACCTGCCACATCAATAAAATCCATATTGAATTGTCTGCTGAATGGCCTTCGAATGACAATATACATTTGGTGCAGCCGTTTTACACTCCAATCCAGTGGAGAGCACTTTCAATTGAAGCCAATTGTCCATTCCACTGTGCGATTTGTGCTTTGATTGGCGTTTTAGCCATTTTAGCCGCTGCCCTCGTCCTCTCACTTTAACTGCCATTTTGTGCCAAATTTTTTACAACTTTCTCTAACTCCCAAACTTTTGCCCCTTCCCATTTCGCAGCCTGCACCGAGGACGAGTACGATTGCGAGGACGCGACCTGCATATCAAAGGATTTGAAATGTAATAGCCAAGACAATTGTAAATTTCGATGGGACGAGGAGGGCTGTACGGTAAGTGACACGCCTATACAGAGAAACACAATTGTGTGGGCTTAAAATCTCAATAAGTTCTTACTTACTCATATTTTTATTCCTAAGCGTTTAAAAATGTCAATTAGAACAATAAATAACCTTGTCCGCATTTTAAACTAGAAAACATGGAAATTCGGTGGTTAAAAACTGCTTTTAGTTTAACATGCAGACGCGATGGCTCAAAAAGTAATATTTTTTAAAGCTGTAATATGATTTGTATCTATTGTATTACTCAGAAATACGCATATTTTAATTGATTACTAGCAAAAAATACTTTCAAAATTGAATGTATATCTGTTTCCTTTCACCTAGAAAACATAACAATTATAATTTTTCTTAGAAGAAATAAAAAAGCTTAAAGTAAAGAAGAACTATTTTCTCTCAGTGCATCGGCACACACAAAACTGGGCCATTTGTACGTGCATCTAATTATAGGCCAGCTTCAAGCCGGCATGGCTCCCCATCCGCCACCCCTGACCTCGTGACCCCTGAACCCCTGGCCCCCCGCTCATTATAAGTATGCTCGACACGCCGATGATGGCAACACCCAAAAACACTCACGTACACACGCTAACACACACTCCTGCACCGGCACAAACACAAACAAAGTTGGTCAAATAAGTTTTGTTTGGCAAAGTTTGAGGTTTGTGTTACAGGAAGGCCTTGCTGTTGTTGTGGTTGTTCTTCACGGGACTTGTTCGTTAGCCGTAAATAACAGTTATTTGCCGAGCATCCCCCAGCAACACCGAAGTTGAACATCAGCGCATTAGATCATTAGATTTGATAAAGTCAGCGAGCTCAAGTTACCCGCCCCACCGACATCTCAGGGAATGATTCACGCAGCGCCATCTAATCCACTTTCTTCTTACCACTTTCTACTTACCACTACCCAGTGCGAAAGTGAGGTTGTAACTCACGACATTCACATTACATGCACTACAATTTCTTTAGTCATAGCGACTGTGCTACCCCATCCTGCAATAGAACAAACGGAACGTTTTTAATTACAATTGAGTGATATTAAACAAATTAATACAACAAAATCTAAAGGTAGTATTATTTGGCAATGAAAATTACTTATTATTACAGCAACCATATAAACCCTATATTGTAGTCCGTAAATTGTATGTAAATAGACCCATATTTCTTGAGGCAGCTATATGATTTATTCGCCGAAATTTTTAAGGGCTGCACTTCTTTTAAGTTGTTTAAAAAAATGTATCATTTTATAATATTACAGATATTGTATATATTGTGGCAAATCTCTACCTTTACGTATAGTTCTTATGACATGCATAAAGTCGTGCACTGGAACTACTAAACGGTTAACTTGTATGGTACATCTTCTTCGCCTGGCCGAAGCTAACTTCCTTTCTGGTTTTAATCCATTTTATACTAATCATTTTTTTTAATCGCTAAAATCTAAGTTTTTTTAATATTTTAAGAAATTTGACATACAGATTTTTTATTTAAATCAAAAAGCTTAAAGGAAAAATTTCCATAAAAAAGTAAAAGTGAAGAAAACCAAAATGGCCAAAGCCGGAATGACTCAAAAATTTCTTTCAACCGAAACAGTTGAAATTTGTATTAATGTAATTCAATTTCCATCGAACTTGAAAGAGATTTCTATGTCACAGAGGTTTCCGGAAAATTCGCTGAGAAATTGATGAATAGCAAGTGTAATAGTATTAAATAAAAATAAAATCAAATAAGCCGATTACCATCACACCTTATTCGAAAGGAAACTATTCAATTTGATATTATAGATCGACCCACTACTATTCATATGCACAATTTGTAAAAGAGTATAAAGCACATAATTTTATATTCACAAAAACCGACAAAAACCGCCTTTAAACCACGGCCCTGAATCGAACGTTGCCATGAACTATTGAAAATTCCGCTGGTCAAAACAAACACATTTACAGAAATTATATTATTTAATTTTGTCAAAAATTTCGCACCGCATAAGCCGATGCAGTTTGCATTCCATTCTATATCTTGCCCAATTAAAGCGAATTGTTATTAGGCTTTGCAAAATGTGTTCATAATTATTCCTAATTTTATACGTTTTGCGTGGGGGGGCCATTTCAAATCGCATTGGAATTTTTATTTATCCGATACCCCATTTGTTGGTTTTGGTTTATGGTCACTAATTTGCTCAAACGATATCACATGAATGTGTGCGAGGACAGGCTTCAATCAAGTGCTCAATCATGCGCATGCACAAGTTATGTTTATTTAATTGGTCGACATTAAAATTGGTCCAAAATAAATGCTGTGTTTACTGGGCGCGTATAATTTATGACGACAGAATGTTGACCAAAATCGACATAAAATTCGGCACAGATATGTTAGGCCCCCGAAGTTGTGAACAGAATCAAAAGAAATGTCCTTGGTATATTTTTTTTACAGCCTAAATACAATTTTCCCTTTAAGAGCCACACTCTTCGATAATAAAATTTCTAAACTAAAACACAGTGACTAGTGCTATTAATTATAAGACCCAGCTTGTTGCACTAGGAATTCTTATAAATATATGAATAAATAAACACCCATATTTGTATAAATATTTTGAATGGAAAGCAAGAAATCCCTGCCACAGCCAATAGTCATTAGTTGGTTATTCGTAACGCACACGAACACTCAATTAAGTGGCGAATGGAACCCACACTTTGATTATTTTGATTCGAGCCTGGGCCAACGGCTTGGTAATTTGATAATGCAATTAAGATGGCAATTAAACCGGAAATCCCGTGTCTTTTGCAGGGCGAGGCGGCTGGCCAATCGGAGCATGTGGTCATCATCGTGATTGTGTTTGGCCTGATACTCGGCGGAATGGTCATTACGTTCATCGTCAATTGCATACGCAAGATAATACGTGATCAGAAGATAATACGCGTAAGTATTGCCAACTTTTACGCCCCCATTCGTCTACCCATGAAACTTTAGTCTGTGCCCGCGCGTGTCCCTCCATAAAATACCGCCACCCCCCAGAAACCACCCAAAAACCCACCCACACCCCCGCCTGCCGCTCTCTCTCTCTCTCTCTCTCTCTCTCTCTTTATATATATACATACCTGTCTCTCTGTCTCGCTAGTTGTGTGCTTGAACCACCCACCACCCGAAAACCCCCTAGAATAGTCTCCTAAATGTGGCCACCGCAGGACAGCAAGAATTTATTTCCACACATATATCCACTCTTTTTGTTTGGTTCCATTAGATATGTTGCCAAAAAATATTCGACTGCATTTCAAATGCACGCTAACCGAACTCTCACGCAGGAATTGCAACACGAATTCGAACTACAGTGTCCGAAATAATAGGCAGTAGTATGTGCATGCTTTTGGAAACGCGAACGAAAATATAATTTCTGTACGGCTTAATTGACCACGGTTTTGAAGTGCTTATGGAGGAAAATCATATTTTAAACACGGGCTAATCTATTGGATTTTGGTATTTCCAAAAACTATGTGCATTTCATTATTACGCTGTACAAGGTAGCCTTTATGTTTTGTTGATCTATAAAAATGAACCGCCGTTTGAAAATTCGATTCATAAACCCACATCAATTGGTTCAAAATTGTTGTCATTTTAAGTAATAAAACGAATTCCTTACTATTTATGCGGTCACATCTGTGATAGAATGTAAAATTTTATCTGCCTGTGAAGCTTTGACGTTGCTTTTTTTCGGGTCAGCGAAAAATATTTCAACAATCATTTGCACTCCCTTAAAGAGCCCATTCAGAGAAGTGGGCTCGATTGTTAATAATTTACCGGAACAGTGAAAATTCGAGGGGCTTACACTCGACTTAACATGCACTGACCAGGCATGTGTATAATTATATATGAAGAGTGCTCGCGTATATGACAAACTCGTTTTGCATATGTAAACATAATTTGCATTGACTGCGCTGACTGTTTGACAACCGAATCTGATTTGGCTTTGGCATGCGAGTGGAAATGCCAATGGAAATGGCAATGGCAATGGCAATGGCATCCCCGGGATCCGGGGACACAATTGGGGTCTCGAGCAGAAATCGCCCAATATAATGACACTGCACGGGGCTCTACGAATGACAATTGGCATAACCGACAATTAGGCGATGGATTAAGTTAAGCCGCGTTTGGATTGCATTTGGGCCTTAATTAAAGGTGCTATCTGAATGGGGCCGCGAATAGGACACTTGACTTCGCGGTGGTTGAACTCAAAAGGTCAAAGAGCAGGCCGCAATTTATTTATGTTGTATAATCACACAATTGGCCTTGACTCCTCCATAAATACATTTTTGCCTATTATTATGTTATTATATAAGTTAAGCAAAGTAAACTATCGAAAAACCTTATTTAAAGGAGCAAAAATTAAGACTCTTGGAAAACTTGTTTCTCCCCAAAAAGGTCAAGAAACTGCCTTAACTTTTCGTAAACGACATAAAACCAAAACGATGAAAACAGCCTTAAGTGGTTTTAACCAGGGAGTACCTAGATAAATTGTCTTAGATAATTGGTCCTAAAAAAATCTTATTGATTTTTATTAACCCTAAGAATAAGCCATCGATGTTGTAATAGTATTTAAATATTCAAGGATAAGCAACGTCCTTTAATTATAGTGATATTATGTTTTAATCTTTCATATTTTCGGTCAATATACACTTTGTTGGCCAAAAACTAGTATTTTATTGTAGCTTGGAAATAATATGTTAGTTAGTTCATTTTGTAAATTTAAAAATATGTATTACGATATTCAATTAAGCCTTTCCCTGGGTTATTAATATTTTGTTGTACTTTTTACCTTATCTAGGTCCAATAAA
Source organism: Drosophila subpulchrella (assembly GCF_014743375.2). Classification (NCBI taxonomy): domain Eukaryota; kingdom Metazoa; phylum Arthropoda; class Insecta; order Diptera; family Drosophilidae; genus Drosophila; species Drosophila subpulchrella. The sequence goes on from NC_050613.1 coordinate 5,474,934, forward strand.
ACAGTTCCTTTCCAACACTGTTTTTTAAGGCATAGAAACTGAATTGTGATCACAGTATTTTAAACTACTTTTAGGACCCTGTTAAATCATGTTCGAAAGCCTGACTTAGAGCACATAATTATTTCCCAGACACAATTCGCTACCACATTTCCGATACATTTAGCAAGCTATTCATAAATTACGGCAGAGCATCATCAAAGTGACGCATGTCACTCGGCGCCTGATTGCCATTAATTATTAATGTGAATTGTTCCCGAGCTGCAGTCCCCATCATACCATCAAATCATTTCTGGGGCACTCAGACGGTTCGATTTCGATTCTAATTGGCGAAAATCAAAATGTGGCATCTTAAATCGACGGCCATGCAAATGTGGCGAGAGCGTTAAGGCCGAAGTGACTCGGGGGTCGGGCAAAGGAGGGCCTCCATCGACATTAGTAAAACAATAATACGCAGCGTGATAGGAATCTTGTCGCCTTGTCTGATGCGGAAATGTGCTCGCGGGCGTGCGAGCACTTTTCTCACGCACTGTCTGCTGCCTGGAATTTAATAGACATGCAGCGCCCTTTTCTCCGGCGTCGAAGGGAACGGATCCTGGCAGTTCTAATGTCGTCTGACACTTTGAAATGTAAAATAGACTTTGACTCTGAGCCCGAGGCGGATGCGCTCCGTTCCCAGGCCACTCCAATCCGCTTCGATGTAACCCAAGCCCGGCATACCACACAAACCTGAGTTGACTAATCAATACAAATGAAATTTGTCACTTGAATGAGCAAAGTACGGTGTTACTGGAGCCGTTTCCTTTTCACTCAAACTTGTTTCCTTCGTCTTTCAATTTTTGGGAATTGGAAGAAAAAGCTTGGTTGGATTATCAAGCACCTTTCAAAGTCCTCAATGGCTATCTGTTCAAAAAAGTTAAAGACTATATAAACTTGTCGAAAAGGCAAGTCTGTTTATCTATCTAAACGAGATACAATGTAAAAGTGCTGTCAATCACAGAATTGAGCAGTAGAACTGGGTTGCTTTGATTATGGCATCAGCTGCTAAGGTCTTGTTTATGTTTGAGATTAGAAAATTTTATCTCCTTAGGCTGTGTGAATTAAGTGGGAGTTTTATCGAGCCGAAGAAGACTTAACAGGGAGTAAAGGCCGATATTCTAATGTGATGTTAAGGTTCTAGTTTCATATCTGTCAAAGAAGGATAACATTAAGAAACAGTTTTCGGAAGGACAAGTTCGTTCTCTCTTAATTTAATTAAATGTTGTCACACGGCTTAGTGGAAAACTCGGTTTACAAAGTCACTTAACGTTTTCGAAAAAGTAATTTAACTCAATGACAAATGTTGACATGGCATTGAGATATCGGCCCTACGAGTGAATGGTTAACTTAGTTTATACATTGGCGATCGAGAAACCCACATAATTGAAATAATATTTTTTATTTTCAGTTTTAAGTGTGATTTTAGAAAAGGTACTTATTTAAAACCAAACTTTAAGGTGGCATTTCTCAAATAATACCTACAATTATTTAATAGCGCATAACAGGTTTCTTAATAAGCCATCTAGTTTTTATAAAACAATAAATTTTGGTATCCCTAGGCAGAGTTCCTGCTATTTTCTCTGAGTGTATGAGAGCGGGAACCACCAAAATTGAATATACTCAAAACAGAGTGCGCCAGTCGAGGGTCTGATTAATCAAGCAGCAGACCGCGTCTATAAATATGTGGCCACCACACGAATATACATCGACTGACACGCAAAGACACTTAATTACCTCGCTGGCGGGGGCTTCTCGGTCACCAAAATTCTCCTTGGCCGTTCCCGATTATTCAACTCCTCGATTCCTCGATGTTATTCAATTTGGCCAGCAGACTCCCCCACGAATGCCACACGCCTCTTCTAACCGAAGCCAATGCTAAATTGAAGCTCCATTGCGGGCATGACCTTTGGGGAGATAGACGGAAAATACCGGCTGAAGTGAGGCGAACTGAAATGAAATGACTTTTGCCACGACAACCGGAGGTGGGGCGCCGCTGGACCCCTGACAACCGATGGGGACTGCTTTCCGATATTGATATCGACGGCACGGGAAACTTTATGACCCGCAGACAGACATTCGCAAACTCGGCCAGCCAATAAATAATTTAATTATCAAAAAAAACCGTATACCTTTGCTGCGATGTGGTTTTGCGTAAATTATTTAGGGGCGGGCCTGGAATTAACCTTCCACGCGGTACACTTCGGGGAGGGGGGCGTGAATGTCCTTAACAGTGTCTTCTGGAGTGAATAGTCATAATTACTAGTGCGCGCATTAAAAACAAAGTTAATTTTTACAAATTCAATTTCAATGCAGAAGGTGTGGATTGTTCAATTAATTCAATTACCGCCGGCTTTCGCCACGTTCACAACAATTAATTGGCCCTTTTTATAAACGCTTTTGTGTCATTATTGATCACAACTGCAGCACAATAGCTGCTCAGTGATTTATAAAATTTAATGTTTAATAGCATGATTTTTCTCACCAAGATACAAATTTATTGTGATCCAAAACCGAACAGATCTAGCTCTACCGTTATTAAATTTCTTTCAAGTCCTTTGGGTTTCATCAAGAAATGGAATTTTCTTGGGAATTTCCTGCATAAAGGCGTTTTATAACGTTGTTTTTTTTCGACCTATACGAAACTCATTAAGACTTCAATAGAAGAAAACCGAACATTTTTATTTATTAAGAAAATTGAATTCAATATTACATTTTTCGAGCTTGCTCTTTCTACCTGCATAATTGCTGAATTGAAAACGAGTCGTATGCGTAATATGCCCACTCCCTTTAAGGCGAAACGGGCCTTTTGAGCCTGGCTTTGATAGTTTTTGATGGAGGGGCTGGTTTTGGGTTTTAGCGGGAATGGACGCCCGTTGGTGCCAGGAAGACAAAGCAGTCATGTCCCAGCTAAATTGTAAAACAGCCTCGTACGCTGACTTTGCACAATGCCCAGGGCCCATGTTGATACCACACGACATCCCGTGCGCGAATGGAACTGCGGAACGGGGCAACAATGGGCCAGGACTCGGGATCCCCCTCATAACAGAAACCCAATTTGCAAGCCGTTCCTGCGGTTTCGATCAACAAAAAGGAACGTTAAGCGGAAATTGAGTCTACTATTTCTAGTTATTAGAGGTGGCCGGGGAAATTCGCAATACTAGTGGGTTCCTTGACGATTTTCGGCAGCTACAAATCACCCAGTAATTAAACCCAATTTCTCGAGTCCCTCAACAAAGATAATTACCATATGAACTTGTTAACAAGTTATAAGCAAATTGGTATTCCCGACTTATTTAATTTAACTTTAATCACTGAGTTATTGGTTTGATAATTTATTTCATAAGTTTGGGCTTTAGATATATTCGAGATCAAAAAATTGCTACTCATTGGGCCTTCTGAAATCAGCTATACTTTTAACTAAACGAAAGAGAGCTGACACGCTGTTAAAATAATATTTCCCATGACGCTCGAGAAAGCATAATATTCTAAAAATATCTGCCCGACAAACGTTAACCGCCACTGGAGAAACGGCCACTAAGTGTCCTTTTATAAAGTGAAATATATGAATATAAATGCGCCAATGCGGTAGAGTTTCTATGGAGACCCCTTCACTGATTGTAATCTATACGTTTAATATAAACCGAAACTAAATATTGTTCAGTTTTAAGCAACGTTTTCGTATGCATTTTTTTTTCTTTCGTCCGGGACTACTAAATATATTTTGTGTAATTTTCTATTATGTGCAGCTCACACCAAACGCGGGAGGATGTAGGGGATAGATCCCCCCCAGTCGTGCTAAAATGTATATGTAATATGTATTATATTCCAAATTTTTTATTTCTACTCAACACATTTTTTTATATCCCCCACAACCAAATTCTGGATCCGCCAATGACTCACACTCTTATTTTCTTAAGTAAAAACGTTCCCGTATATATTTAAATACACAGTACACGGCTTCTACTCGATATTCCGAGTAATCATCCCACTGTGGGCGACACCCGAGCCTCGGAGGATGCAAGAGGACCTCAATCTGATTATCGCCTGGAGTGCTAGATGACGCTTGATGGCGGGCGGCAGAAGTGGGGGGACCTCACCTGCCGGAGCTTTGAACCCACCCTTACATATCAGCCCCCACTTCAAAGGATTTTCGGGGCGTTAGAAATTATGCCATCAATAACTGGCAAAGGCGAACGAGCGGCTGAATGAATGGCAAATAGGTTGGGCTCTTTTTGCTTTATTTTTTTTTTTTGCTTCCATTTATGAAACTGCAGCGCATCACATAAATTTACACAAAGCGCACATCAAATCAAATCGAATCGACCCGAATCAATTCAGCGTCAGCAGATTTGATAAAATCATTCGGAGCGTAGATGGCGATGGCCAGCACTTTAATATCCCATTCTGGCCACCAAATGGCGTCCGTATAGCGGGTATCCGCAAGGAAAACGATGGCAGCATTCGCACATATAATAAAACTTATTTCCATATTCCAGCCGAATCCTTTCCCCGTTCCACTTGGCCCGGCTCCCTGGCTTTTGGCCATGGCCTCCTGCCCCAACTTTCTATTCTCTTCTTTCTTGCTCGCAGAATTTTCTGTTGCCACTTAGATTTTAGCATGTAGATAAGCAGAAAAAGTATTTCCGCTCACTCGCGCACACTCGAAATCAGCGAAGAGGATGCAATTTCTTTTGCCCGGTCTCAACTCCTTTGGCCTTTATTTTTATCCTTTTTCGGGGCTCCCATCAGACGAGGGTCGCTCCTGCGGTAGAACCGGGGCGATGACGCCCTGATGAGGCCCATAATTCATCATAATAGATGTCTCACTACGAGCTGATAAAGGTGCTCAGATTTGTGCTGGAAATCCCCCTAAGATGGGAAATGAGGAGGCTAATTTAAATGATTTAAGCCCAGCGTTTGAGCAGGGAAATTAGGCCATTTTACATATTTCTTCATTTCCGTTTAACAGATTAGTAAGTTAAGTCTGAGGTAATTTTTAATAATTATGTATAATGGGACACTTCAAACAGTCGCCAATAATGGCAAAAGAAAATTGTGTTGCTTAATTGAATGTTGATATTATGTTGATACTATTTATATATTATACATTTATTAATTTGTATCCTACCTATTTTCTTATAATATCTTTTTAAGAGCTTTTAATTGTTGCTTAATTGAATGTTGATATTATGTTGATACTATTTATATATTATACCTACCTATTTTCTTTTAATACGTTTTTAAGACCTTTTCATTGTATGTGATGCTCATAACTTTTTTTATTTTAGAGCGCAATACTTGTTTTCAGTGGAAATTATTTCCATAATTTTTTAAAGTGCCTAAGTGGTTGACCTGATGAGCTGGCAATCTGATGAAATTGCCACTTGGACCTTTTGATGTATTTTTATAACGACTCCGCGCTTTTTTCCAATCCGTATTTGTTCTTGATAAATGTGAAAAGCTGCAATTTGCCAGAGATTCCCCGATGGGACTTAAGCGAAAACTCGGTAAAGATCTCATCACTGCAATTCATCCTCAAGCGCACCTCGCACCGCAGAGGTTCTTCACTGGCCCCCTTCCGTCGCACCCATGGCAGGCGAAGCCTGCTGGGGAGATGCATTTGTATCCTGCACCACACCACCCCCCCCTCGCCTGCTTCCTTGCCCCCTGCCCTTCCCAGGGCTAAGTCTGCGATTTCGCCGCATCCTTCGCAAGGCGCTTGCCATAACTGCATGCAATTTGGTAACAACCGCAATGCATATTTGCCCTGCCACCACACACACACTGGCGTACTCGTCCTGCACCCATACACACACAGCCGAGTGCCTTGAGTGGCATTTTAGTGTTGCCATTTAAGCAATGGCAATGACTTGGGTGCCCCCACACTGTGGGAAATCATTTTTCACATTTTTTAAGTGTTCCTATTGATAAAAAAAGGCAATTTTGATTTAAATAAATATTTTACTTCCATTACTTGAACAAAGCCAGAGCCATTTAAATTAGGTTAAAGGAAAGCAATAATCTAACCAACCTTATTTCTTGTATTAGAACATTTAAGTTATAAATAACACTGTGCAACGCCAAAAAAAGAACTGGATGAATCTTTGAATCTCTGGCTTTGATGTGCCATTTGCAAATGGGTTCACGGAAATATTCCCCCACCCAAGGATTTTGAGGAAATGAACCGCAAAGTTTGTTCAATGCGGTTTTAAGCTATTTTTGAACCTCTATTGCAAGTGAAGGCATACAGCTGCGGTCAAATAATAGAGGAATCACAGCCCGTTAAAATGCTTGGGTTGGGGCATTTTTTTAATGGACACATATGAAAATGGCGCACTAAAGCCAACAGGACTCTTAGGTATTTCTCAGGGTAATTGAATAAGGGTCTCATTTTGTAACACAGTGTGCACACTAAATAGTTTTTCATTAGGTATAAAATATGCAAATTTTTCTTCATTTATACATAGCTAAAAATGTATGTCCATTTATTTCTATAACGGGAAAGAGAATATAGTCAAAATAAAGGGATAGTTTTCTCAGAGGCTGAAATTTTCAAGCTCGGCATAATGTATTACACTATTTGGGTGGCTTTTTTCCCAGTGCACGCCCGCTTGCTCCCGTGCAAGTTTGCCACTGTGCCAAAGTGCAAGTGTGCTGCCTTGGAGCTCTCAGGATCTGCAGTTCCCCGCTTTTCGCTTTTCGCTGATGCTGATGCTGGGCCAGCGATAGCATGGCGAAAGGCAAACGAAGCGAATCATTGTTGTGATATCCTGATATCCTTCCACTCGCGCTCCCACCTCAAGATAAACTGCATTGCAATGACAGCCAGCACATGCATATCCATAGTTTATACGGCAATTGCGGCTGGATCCGAGCACACAGCACCCACGAAACGGTGGATCCGCATCACTCAAAAGCCCTTTATTGTAAAAAAGATAGTAGTGCTCAAATAGAAGAAACTCACAGTTCAAGATGATATGAACTTTAAAGGTTACAAAACAAAGGAATTTTTGAACTACTCTACAACTTAATGTGATTTAAAATGTTTTTCATCTTAAGGATTCCTTAAATGTTGGTATGGGAAATTTAGTAATCAATAAAAAGCCGTATGTTCATATTCATTTTGCCATGCCTTTTTAGTTCGTAGGAATTCCATCGATATCTTACGATTTATAAGTTAATTTAGAAATATTTTAAAAGTCTTATAACATATCTGCCATTGAAACCACCTACCAGATCACTTTTACAGGGCAGCAAGTAGTCGCCGCATCAAACCCGATCCCCCAGTGCCCCGTTTTATTATTTTAAGCTCGGTTGAGAATGCATTTTAGCTAAATTTGATGGCACTTCTCATTGTTTCCAAGTGCAACTGTCGCTGCCCGAAATGAGATTGTTGCTGCCGTCGTGCAGTTGTGTGTTTCCTATTTCATATTTCATAAAAATTAAGTAATACGCGAGCGAGACGGGACAATCGAGCGGCGGGGCTGGCGAAAGAGACGGATGCTGGGGCAGGGAAAGAGATGGGAGATGGGAAGCCGAGCCCGGAGGAGGCCGCCAAGTGTCGGCCAGTTGAAGAGGCCCCCAAGAGCGTGGCCTGGCAGTCGTAATGGAAAAACTGCCATTTCCGCCAGTCGCAGCTCATGCGTGATGCCAGGAGATCGGGGGCAGACCCTGGATGGTCGGAAACTGAGGGGACTTGGCCTGGCTTATCGGCCCTCAGCTGGGGGCTAAAGTCTAAGCAGGGCCTGCCAGGATCCGACGGCTCCGAGGCAGGAGTAGGAATAGGACCTGGACCAGAAACAGAATCAGAAACAGAACCAGAACCAGTAGCTGGAGCTGATGCTGAAGCTGAAGCCGTGTCATGCATTGGGGAAATGCAATATTTTATTCGAAACTGAAGCGAATTCGCACCAGTCCGCACACACTGGCGCACAGATAGATTCCCGGACGGAGTGACGAGTGGAGTACACTTGAAGAATAAATCGAAGTCCGGAAGGAGTGCCACGGGAGAAGGGTGATAAATCCGTTTTTCAAGTGGAGCCTATACTCACAGCATGTCTTCTGAAGGGCCATTCATAGCCCCCGCCGCTTTCAAAGGTTACCATTCACCATTCACCAATCGCAACTGTTAATTACAGAAGTTTGCATTATAAGTTTTGAAATTTTTCATAAGTTAAATTTATATGTATCCATTATAACCTCAGGAATTAAGTGACTTATCATTTTATTAAGACATTGTAATAAACTTGTTTCTTGAAAGGGGTAGTTCTCGTTTTTTGACTGCATTATATTCTTTGACCAACTTCAAAATATAGTCTGCGCAATCTTAAAATAATAAAATATTTTCAAAATAATTCAAAAATTACTCCGTTAAAATGTTAAGAAATAGTAGATCTTGCAACCATGTTTTCTCAATGGGAGTTAGGACTATAACTCTGAACCCGAAACTTTTAAAACTTTAACTACAAGATTACAGATCCTATGTTATACTTTCTTTCGATGAGTTATCTCGCTGCAGCTACTTACTTGATCAAATGCTTACCACATGTTCCGCTGATGCAGAGGTCCTTTGCAGAAGTCCTTGCCCCCTCGACATCCGGCTGCTAATTGAGTCCTCGGGCTCGAGAGCCTGTTTCTTCGAGTGCATCAGTGGGCTGCTTTTGGGGTCGTGGCCATTGGCTTTAAGCAGCAAGTAATAACCAACTTATGTTGCTAACCGTATTTCTTTCGCTGCCATCAATTTTCCTTAGCCTCCTTCGCTGCCGCTGGACACTGGCTGCATTGGCGAAATGAAATGAAATGAAATAAATCAAGCTGAAATGCAATTCGCAGAAGAAACACTCAGACCAGAGCCATAAAATAATGCCAAGGAGTTCGGGCTGCAGTTGCAGTTGCGACGGGGGATTCCCCATCCCAATCGCATTCCGGGCCAGACAAGATGGGGCTAAGTGAAAAGCGACGGGCTTAATGCGAAACGAAACGCCTTCGGCGGGGCTTAACACGTGGGCGTGGCACTTAATGATGCACGTCTCGGTGGCTGCAGCCAGTCAATCAATCGATCGATCGATCTGCGAGTCAATCAGGCGTTCAATCAGCCACTCACTCGGCCGGCAAACCGCAAAAATTTTTGGAAGGGACATATCCGCTCAATATCCCCATGCACGCCTTCCACTCCGATTGATTTTTACCCCCATTACGTTTTGCGGTTTGGGCAGACTCCAATTAAGCTGCAAAATCATAATTAAACAGCAGATGGAAAACTCGAAGACACCGAATGCACACGCAGGACATACAAATGGGAATGGCAGCTTTGAATTTTCAATTGAAGATGCTCATCACGCTTTATGGGTCGGCAATCAAATTTCGGGGAAATTTATTTCCGTTTCCTCGCCGCGCATTTGCATACTGGCAACGATTGTCAATAATCATAAAATATGATTTGGCCATTAAAAGCAATCGAACGGAGGAGCAGAGTATTTTACAAATGGTTGCCAATCAAACAATGGATGCTGGCAGTGGTGGCGGCAGTAGGTGGCGTCAAATGCAGATTCGCCGGCGGTTTGAGATGCCGACACAGGATGTGGCCAGGATGCTCGCAGGAAGTCAATAGACCCCACATATCTATATCCACATCTATATCCATATCTGTATATAGATCTGTGTGGCTGGCTCCTGATTAGAGGCAACTTGTTCGAAGTTAATTTTCGAAATTGCCCTCGAGCACCCTGCGCAAAAGGTGAACACTCCTCGCAACCCCGAAAATTCCAATTAAACAAATGCCAAACTTTGCGCCCACTCCATTCCGTGTGTCTCTCGTCAGATTTTTGGGGCTTGCCAAAAAGGCAGAAGTCAGCGGAGCGCAAAGCCAAAAACTTTCCCACACACACATCCATCGCTTTGTGTGCGTACAATATATGTGTGCCATGGCAAACAGAGTTTGGCAAAAATATTCCACAAAAATTTTATTAAATAACCGGGCCACATTTGGGCAATGCCATTACAGCCAAATCGATTCAACTGGAAACTCGTAGTTGCGCAATTGTGTTTGCCAATTAAAGTGTGTCCAAGACAAACGAATGTGAACTCGATTAATTTAGCCCCTAATTGGCACAAAGCGTTGGGCATTAAGCCCAAATCAGCAAACAAACAGAACGGAACTTTATCGCAAAGAAAGTAACTAAACTAAACTAAACCAAACCAAACCCAAGACCCCATGACCGCAGAATCGAACGGAATTGATATCTACCCTGCGGTTTGATTATGTATTTTATAAGCCCAGCCCCCTCGCAGAAATCACTTCTGGCACAGTTTCGTGTGAAGCGAACCACTAATCAAATACTGTTCCTATGGAGCTTGGGGGATGTCGAGGGGGCAGGGGACTCTTGAATTTATGGGTCAGAGTCATAGGGCAAGCCCCTGAGCTCTATGCAAATACCCTTTCATACTTTCACTTTAACAGCTAATAAATCCGTTGTACTGAGTCTCAAATAGTCCGAAACATAATTTTTGAAAAGATTACTTTCATAATATTAAAGTCCTTCTTTGACAGCAGGTGTGCTTGTATATGTAATTTATAGAAATGATGAACTCAAATTTTTGAAATGATTATAAATTAATGATTATAATTTGCCTTCATTTTCGTTCTTTGTACTGACTATTCCATTTCTTAATATCACTGACTATCAGCTACTATTTTGAAGTAGGTCTAAATGTTACATTTCCAATGTGTCCAATCCGACGATCAAGTTTTGAAAGAACTAGTTGATTTGCCAAATCGCAGGATGATTAAATGCGTCTTAAATGCTTTTCTCCTTACTTTGAGATTGGCCGAGGAATGTATAAAACTCAACCGCAAAGGGCTGGGAAGAACTGACCAAAGTAATTTAGCTGTAGGCCGCAAACGGAAGGCCGGAAGCAGGGGACTTGGCAGGGGAAAAGGAAGATGGAAGAAGGGAAAAGAACAAGGCCAAAAGCAGACAGAATCAGAGCCAGACAAACTCACTTGATGGCCGTCATCAGCAGGCCCAAAAGGCCCGACTTGTCACGTCTTTGTGGCCCCATCTCTTTCTCCGGCCATACAAACATACGTATATACCCCTCTCTTTCGCCACCCCTGTCTGCCGTCTCTCTCTCGCCCCCACGGTGTGTGTTTAATGACAGGACAGCTGCAATCTGCTGCAATGATATCTATTAATTATGGCACAAACTCTCGCAAATTGAGTTTTATTTCCACTGAAGTGGATATTCATTTGCATATCACTCATACGCCAAGTGTGCAGTGCCAGGCCACAAATTGGCCGAGCTGCAAGTGGCAAATCGTCGACGATACAATCCAAACGGAATAAACTATTCTGTCCTCGCACCGGCTTAGCCCGCAGGCTTTGTGTCCACTCGGTCTTGGTTACCAGGAGATCCAGTGAGGGGCATGATTAAATTATCGTTGACTTTTGTTGCACCAGGCCCAGCTGCCGGCAATCGAATCGAGGACAAACGGGGACTCGGAATCGGAATCGGTGGAGGAATTCTTGACAAGGAGTCGCTCCCCTCGGCCAAATCAGATTAGTTGCTTGGATTCGGATTCGGATTCGTTGGGGACTTATTGTGTGCATATTGCAAATATACTTTTGTGCTGCACCGATTGCCTTGGCTACCATTTGCACAGAGCCGTATTGCAATTTGTGTATTAGAAAAATGAACAGAATTGCACATATTTTTATATTTTCCAATCGGATTTATTGATGGGATTATTCAAAGGATAACTGGGCTCTCAGCACTGCTGCATATGTCGTAATCTCTACTGATTTGTATTATCAAAGCCAAATGTTAAACACATGTTTATAGATGAAGTTGTAAGCATTTTAGCTTTGCCTAGGCTTTTTGAAAATGCAATGACTAGCCTGACTTACTGAGAGTTCCGGCTGTTTTCTGTTTACTACCAAAAATTTAAAAAGGCCAGCAGCATTTCTACATTTATTGAAACATATTTCACAGTCTCAGTACCCCTTCATCAGCATATATTTAAGAATCGCTTTTGGGATTGTTTAAAATGTAGACCTTAAGCCAAAAACTAAATTATACAACTTATGGTGATGCTGCTCAAAGCCTTACATAAATTTCACTGAATTTGTATATTTTAAATTGGAAATGGAATTGAGGAATTGTGTCTTTTCATTTGATTGTCGTGAGTATGCTTTTTAATTAGCCAGAGTTGCCATCATCATGCATGTAGCAAACGACGCACACCCTCCTCTATCTATCTGTATCGCTCTCGCTCGCTCACACACCCACAGCCACATGCATCAGTAGTCTTGTCTCGCTCTAGAGTCGTCTCCCTCACTCTTCTCTTGGTTAAATAGGTGATGTGAAAAGCTCACAATCTTTCTCTGTCTTTAAATCAACATCTTTCTCTCTCTCTATCTATATTTCTCCCTCTCTCTCTCTCTATCTATATCTCTCCCTTTCTCTCTCTCTCTCTTCTGCCTGTCTTCTCTTTCTGTTTGTGCTTCATCCACAGGAGGTGCCCGCGTTGAGCGACGGAATCTATCACATTGATTCCTTTATACTGGAGGCACCCAAGAGCGCGATTTTCGTGGGATTACAAAATGATTTCATGTGCGATTTCTCCTACTCATCGGACGGGCAATTGGCGCCCAACGTGGGGCATGAGGCCCGAGATGAGCAGGCAGTTGGTGGCGACTCTGACTTTGATTCGCAGATGGACTCGCCCAAGCCGACGTGTGACTGTGATTTCGATTTGGATATGGATATGCATGTGGATGCGGATGTGGACGGTGGCGAGCAGATGGAGATGGAAGGAGAGGAGGAGCAGGAGGCGGAGGATGAAGAGGAGGAGGAGCAAGAGCATGAGCAGCAGTTGGAGGATCAGGAGTACGACGATGGCATCGGTTTCAGTTGTGACAGCGACAGCGGTCTCACCCTGCCCGAGGACGACGACGAGTTCGTCCTGGTCGCCGGCCAGTGCCTGCCCAGCAACTCCAGCCACTCGTGCAGCAGCTCGATGCAGTGCAGCAGCGGACCGAGTGGCGGCACGGTGGCCACCAGCTCGTCCACCTCCATGGAGCTGGACATGGTCCTAACACCGCCCCCACCGCCAGCACTGGCCAAGCCCAAGGCCGGCGGCCATCATCCCCTCAAGTTCCTGCACAAAATCATTTAGAAAAGAGTGTCACTCGAAATATTTTCGCTCACGTCCTGCGGTGCAGGTGGTAAAACTGGTGGTGGCCCCTGGGTCCTGGCCTTTGCCCACCTGCTGCTGCAGGCGCATCTGCATAGACGTCATTAAAACCAGGCTGGCAAAATTCGCAAAAAGAAACCTGATATCGAACCCATTCCCCCTGCGGCCCGACCTTCGTTTGGCCCCGTCGTTCGTGCTGAGTTCACCGCAAACCCAAAATCAGAACAAACTCAAATCCTGGTCCTTGGGGGGATGTGCAGTCAGGCGACCTTTTCCCCTCATTAAGTTAAGCTGCTAATTGTATGGCGGGCGATTTCCCAGATTTTCCCCCTTAGGTAGGAATACTCAATGCGACATTGGGCGAACATAGTTAACAGTATTGTGGATATAACCCCATTAAAAGGCTTACAGTTTATAGAAATATTATGCGAAAATAGAGGTGGTTCCAGTAGAAATGAAATACCAAGAGCATTGCATCTTGGCGAAACTGGAGGGGAGACCCAGTAAAGTTTGAATAATTTTACAGAGACCCTTAGCGTTTGGGTTCCCATTTCTAAGCCCCAAGTAGCTATTGAAATTGTAAAAGTTTAAAGTTCCCATTGGACAATCGAGCAATCCAAAGCCAAGTACATAGTTAACTGTTGGCTAAACGAATGGCTGCCAAAACTAATACCGCACAAAGGCTATATAAATATAAATACATCTATATATAAAATAGAAGATGAAAAATAAATATATAACAAAATTAAATGTGTACCGTCGATCATTTGACTGTTAACTTTTCAAACCAATTACTTTTTGGCTTTGGCCAGAAGAAAGAAAGGAAACCAAAAGCGAGCGAAGGATACTCGCATTTCCCAGCGATTTGCATTGAATTTTCCTCATTTTTCCATTATATTCCATTCGAACGAGGGAGATGTTCTACATTAAGGAAAGTAATTGGCAAGGGAGACTGCAAGGTGCACGCAATGTTTGCCTTGTATTCCATTATGAATGCGATTCGAGGTGGTTTCGGCTGGGTGGCTTGAGATGAGGTGGCCATCCAGATTTGCAGTGTCTGTTGGCTGGTGGATGCAGTTCGTCCTTCGTCCTGCGTCCTTCATTATTATGTATTTACGTATTAACGCTTCCTTTTATGCAGGCCATCAAGTGCTTCGCCCGGCAGGATTTATCCACCCCTGGTACCCCCTTTCTCCTTTTCCCCTGCCCTCGCACACACACAATCGAAGTATTAATGACTGTAAAAGAGAGAGAGAGAGAGAGAGAGAGAAAGGGAGATGGCATCAGGTGGCTGCTGGCTTAATTGCTCAGGCACGCCCCCTTTTCAGGCCATCCTCATAATCCACAGTGCAGTGGGCTTTAAGGATATCATATTACGGAGCTCTGCAGACACTCTCGCTGCGAGAATCGGGCTTAAACCGGCCCCCGCCCCTCTTCCTTACCAAATTAATTGAAAATATTTATTGTTATGCTTATTACATTGGTCTTACCCCTCTCTCTCTCCGTATATATATCCTTCAATGGGTTCTGCATGGAATCCCTGCAGGAGCACATCCGGGAGTCGAAGGAGAGCAAGCTGGACGAGATGGGCAGCCACTCCAAGGGTCGTTCTCGGGAGAACATATCCAGGTGAGTTTCCATCTGGGTCTAAAATTTTGAACAGCTTGGAGTTCAAGAAGGCCTTGCACTACGTATACGCAGTGTGCGCTCTAATGAGGAACTCAACATGATGACTGATTGCCGGACACCTATTGTTGTCGGCTTAGCTTAAAATAAATATTATATAAATCTTAATTCCGATTAACTCATCTTACAATTAAGACGTTAGTATGGACCCCATTGGAGTTTAGAAATCTTTACCAAGTCGCTTGCTATTTATACCCGTTACTTGTAGGAAAAAAGGGTAGATTCGTCGGAAAGCATGTAACAGGCAGAAGAAAGCGAGTCCAGCCCCATAAGGTATATTAAACAAAAACACCTTTTAGCAAGGTACAAATCTAGAAACGATCGCACCTTCAACGAACAAAAGTTCTGATATCAACTTTTGTGACGAAAATGTATTATACGATCTACTAAATAAATACACTTTCTAAAGTTTTCTCATTCGACACGCTTTTTGTCAAAATCGCACAGCTTTTTCGTGTATATATTGTAGTCGCCATCGCACACTCTCCTGGTGCTCTTCGTCATATGTATTCTTGATCAGGATCACTAGCCGAGTCGATCTAGCCATCTCCGTCTGTCCGTAGAGATCTCAGAAACTATAAAAGCTAGAGTGTTGGGACTTGGCATGCAGATTCTTGGGCTTCCTGCGCAGCGCAAGGCTAGGTGTGTTAGTAAAAAAAAGCATAGTTGCTTTAAGCATATCTCATTCTCTATTGCACTATCTTAAGCTGAGTAACGGGTATCTAATAGTCGAGGCCATCGACTATAGCGTTTTCTCTTGTTAATAATAATAGTTAATAAACAATAATAAAATAAGTTCTAATAAGCTCTGTTCCTCTACAAAATATAAGTAACTTAATATGATTCAACTTAGACTTCCCTATGAGAATCAGCTTAACACAAATGTTATATAGATCTAAATTCTGATTTACTCTGTACACCCTACAAACTTTACTTAAATTTGATTATATTTGGACCCCATAAGAGTTTTTAAATCCATTCGATTCGATTGATTCGTATTAGCATGATATAGTGTACAAGAACTTAAGCTTAAAGCATTTTAGTATAAAGTTAAGTGATATTCTTTCGGCTTGGGCCAAAGTCGTCTTTAAATTGTAGTTCAATTTCGATGGAATTTCTGAAATTCCCAGAGCTACTTCCTAGAGATTCGTGATAGACCGCTGAAAATGGCCCTATTTAATCCTCGTTTTTCCGCCCCGCAGGCAAAAGCACTCGCAGACCTCGCTGCAGATCCTGGACGACGTGTCGAACCGATATTACCGCGAGGCCGTGCCCCTGTCGACGCAGTCGAGCAAGGCGGACTTCAAGGAGAAGGAGCACAGCATCCTGCGCCGGCACGCGGACATGACCCAAACGAGTCTCTGCGGCATCACCGTCGAGGATGACGACGAGTCCAGCTCGACGACAACCGCCACCCACGAGCTGAGGACAAAGGCGTCCATGTCGGCGGTGCCCTCCAATGCCTGCGATATGGGCTGCCAGACGAGGTGAGTCCCACACCCACTCCCACTCCCACTCCCAGTTACCCACTTACCATCCCGATCGAGTGTGTGCAGTCAAATAGATGCCAGAAAATTGCAAAGTCAACGGCGGGCAAACACTAAAAACAATGGCATTGTGGAGCCCGGTCTAAGTTCCGGAATCCAGAAAGTTACACTGTGGGGCTGGGGTTTTGGATAGTGGGGTATACGTATGTACTATATGTGTCGTTGCTCGAACAACAGGAATCGATGCAAATATTTGTATTTGCATGCGTCTTTATTGGATATAGCGACAGGTCGTGCACAGTCGGAGTCGCTGGATTCGGGAATGTAGGTTAGCAGGATGGCATAGTGGCGGAGTGGCAGGATGCCGGGATAGTAGGATGCCAGGATAGTAGGATGGCAGGATGGGCTGACAGCCAGACAGAGGGGCTGACAGGCGGAATGCAGTGACACAATGCCGACGTGCGCAGATGGAGATGATTCATGCCGCCGAATAGTGATGGGAACGAGTCACTGTCACAGCCAAACTGCTACAGGTTGTTCGGGGTGATTTATTAGAGGGCTGGCATTTGTCATTGGGCGCCACTGTGCATATGTGCGATCAACGATTTAAATGCCTAAAATTAAAGGGACTTAGATTTATATTAAGACACAAGTGCTCTGATTGTTAAGACCAATAGTTTCAATTAAATGTTTGCTCGATGTCCCAAAATTAACATCAATTCGATTCTGATTACTATGATTTGTGTTTAATAGTTATAGATTAATACATAAGTGTTGTAAGTTTAAACAAAACCCAAACTGTTTCAAGTTATATGATTTTATGCTGATTGGACTAATAAAAATACAGATTGCATTTTCTACCCAACTTCATCGTGTTGTTTTTTTTTATTCTGTCTGATATCCCCATACTAACGCTTATGATTTTATTTGGTTTGGATCAATAACAAAGCTCACCTCATTTCGCAACCTATTTTTCATAACTAATCTGTACATAAGTGAAAATTAATTTTATTAACTATAGGATCGAATTTTCATTTATTAAGCTATTTATGTACATATACAAACTGAGGTAATGTGGAAGGTCACTGGTCAGCACTGCCGTAGTGTTAGATAGTTATCTGTCAACGGGATCCTGGTTTTGGGCCATATGCTCCCGCAGCAAACTAACGGATTCGATTCAGCTGATTGGCGCATACCATTGCGCCACAATCCCTGTCCCGCGGCTACACAATCACCTTTGTGCTTTCCAAAGCTCCGTCCTCCACATCACTTGTCTAAAACACACTTCAAGAAAAAACACAATATACTTACTGGGAGAAAAGGAAGCATTTTATAATGAATCAAGAAAGGAAGTTAACTTCGGCAAGCCGATGTTTGTATACCCTTGCAGTTATAAGATATAATCAATGTTAGTAACACCATGTTAAATTTTTAAGGATTGTGGCTAGCTTCAGTGATATTTATGTAAAATTAAATTCGTAATGCGGAAAAGTTAAAATATTCTATATCCCAGAGTAAAAGATATTACAATCCAAATCAACAAAGCAAAAATTTTTTTTAAAATAATTATTTCATTATTTGTCTGACCGCTTCTTTGACAGCTATATTTTAGAGTCGTCTGATTTCTAATAAATTTAATTCGAAAACTATATATATAATATGCTATATATACTTTATGGGGTCGGAAACGTCTCCATCACTGCGTTGCAAACTTCTGACTGAAATCATAATACCCTCTGCAAGGGTATAAAAATTACTGTAGGGATTTCAATATTTCAGCTTATTAAGTAACTAAAATCTGGAGTATATATGTTCTATTTTTTTTTTGTTGTTTTTAAAGCTTACAAACATAAAACAACAGGTGTGGTTGTCGTTAGGCTTAGCTCATAAGTAGGCTTTAATTTTTAGCGTTTAGCAGTTACTGTTGCGATTGCATATTTTTTACAAATTCTGCAAGGTGTTGCATACTTTTAGAGGTATAATAAGCGGGATTTTGGGTAATATCCAAGCATTAGTAGCACCTGAATTTTCACAGTGTCCTTGCAGCCGAGTGCCTTCGCGTGTGACTGACAAATATTAAAACCTTTCACTTTGCTCTCTCCCAACTCTCTTTTCTTCATTTCTCCATTTCTCCTCGCCGCCCACCACAGGGAATCGCTGTTTGTCAACAGTCCCGGAATTGGACCGTCGGCTGGTGCGGCCGTTGGTGTTCCTGTTGGCATTGGTATTGCCGTTGCTCCCGGCGGCGGTGTTGGCACGCTAATGAGACAAAAGTCCAGCTCCTCATCGCTGGGCGGCAACAGCGGCTCTGGGGTCGGGATCGGTGCCATGATGATGCCGCCCCCGCCGCCGCGCTTCTTCTCCACCTTCGGCTATGAGCCGTCGGGATCGCCGGCGGTGGCAACGCTGACACGGCGCAGCATGCACCAGCAGCAACATCAGCAGCAACACCACCAGCTGCCGCGCCAGGAGTCCATCGAGATGGAGGAGCGACACAGCGGCCGCTCGCACTACGGCGGACTGCTGGTGGCCTCGACGGTCAAACAGCCGCAGGAGATCTGTCACCATCACCACCAGCATCAGCAGCAGCAGCAGCAGCATGCCCAGCAGCAGCATGCACAGCAGCAACATGCACAGCAGCAGCATCTTGCACAGCAGCAACAGCAACCGCAGCGACTGCACCATGCACATCCACACCCACATCCGCCGAGCATTGCTGCCCGTCTGCCCACGATGAAAGGACACGGTGCCATGGGACAGACAACGATCCTTCCCGGCAGCAACAAGCAGCAGCAGCAGCAACATCAGCAGCATCAGCAGCAGCAGCAGAAGAACGAGGAGTCCAAAGTGTTTATCGACATACGGAATTCAGCACCAGACGTGATTATCATGACGTCCCATTGACATTTAAGGATGGCCCGCCAATCAGCAACAACAACGGTAGAGAGCAGGAGCAACAGCAGCAGCAGCAGCAACAGCAACAGCAGCAACATCGGCGGAAAGAGGATGCGTTGCAGCAACTGGACATCGGCCAACATATTAACCGCAGCCGCAGCGTCGCTGATGACACAACAAGGACACGAAGGAGGCGCGTTGCAATCAGCCAAGGGGCCAGGGGGTGGTGCTGGTGCTTTCTTTCACCCACCCATTTCGCCACTCGCAACATGCCACCCCACCCACCGCCGCCCACATCCGGTTTGCATTCCGTTGCACTCGTTTCGCGCTTTCCATCCCCGCTTTTAAAGTGAGGTGAACGCGGTCTTTTAAATTGCTGCAGTCAAAAGTTTTCGTAATGAAGACACCAAACTTGTTCTGTAACCATTGTGTTTAAAAAGTTCTTTAACTGACTCTAGGTATTTTATTTCTTGCCATTTGGTAAAGCCAATTAAGCAGCTTGCTTTTGAGCAAAGGATAAGGCACTGTCAGCATATATATACATAAAACTGCGTTTAACTTAATAATATTATTTCAACACAAATTTCCTTTTCAGTAATCTTTCGTGATATTTGAAGGAATTTTTAAAGTACACATATTATTTCCGTATTCTTTCAATCAACCAATTTGATGAGAACTCACTTGAATGAAGAATTTAATTAGCTTAAAATATACAAAACAAAATAATATTATATAGAGTGATTGGCCAATTTTAAAGTCCACATTTTTAAGAGCTTAGTGATGGGTTCGTAATACGTGTTAAATTCAAATTGAAAATAACATTTTTCGTTAAATAAAAAATATATCATTATATTAAACGCAGCTGTATATATACATATGTATATAAACGTGTAAAATCCTTTAAAAAATTACTTTTCTGAAAGTTTTTCCAAAAATCTTGTTCAACTAACCAAAGTCACAATAACGTGTTTAGACATAAGATTAACTATAATTTTTACCAAACTCTCACACTAAGTATGGGACTTAAAGCGGTCTTAAAAACTGTGTAAAAGCCAATCGGAGCGCCTTTAAGACGAGATAAATCCACTAATAGCTCGGCAGCGACTGGAGCTGACTGGGCGAGACAAATGGAAGATGTGTTGGTCCGTTGTCCTCGGCCAGCCCCTTTGCAATAGCCAGTCGGAGAATCTGTGGACCGGAGGGTCCTGGGGAAGGGAGCGGGATCGGGGGAAGCCCGGAGAGCTGTTCCAGTTGTTGTCGCCGACGGACCGCAATTGCTGGCGACATTTGCCGGACATCCTACGGCTGCGACAGCGGCATTTTCTGCTCGAAAACAATGCGAACGCAGGACACAGATACGGATGTGGATGCGGATGCGGATTCCAATGCGGATCCCTATGAGGATGCGGATACAAATACGGGGGAGTGTGCCGGCAGACACTAAGCAGACCGCTGACAACGTGGCGTATGAGCAACATGTCCCAGAACATTGTTATCGGACTCCACTCCACTCCATCCCCACACACCACTCGCCCACCTTTCGAGTTCCACTTTTCCCTAACATGTTTGCCGCTCGGAAAAATGCTCGACAGGAACTTCTTCATTTACATGCATTGCGGACGTGGTCCATTTCACGACGATGTCGCGACCAGAGTCCATCCATCACGGGCACGTGCTCGGAGCTCCATTTCGGTCTTGGTTTCGGGTTATGGGTTTCGGATGGGCTTGGGTTTGGGTTTGGGCTTGGAGCTCTGGTTCTGGTTCTGGTTCTATTTCTGCGAGACAAGCAATTTGCGGAAAATAGTTTTTTAAGTGATTTCGGAGTGGTCCACTTCGCTAGTTTTATGAAATTAATTTCGCGCCAAGACCAGTCCTCCCCTTTTAACCCATTAATTAACAGCGGGCGAAAGTTTACACAAGGACTGTTTGGACTTTAAGATCTTTATAGCTGCTGTTCTGAAATCATATAATTTTTCTAAGCTTGCAAATACTTATTGCAAATTCAGTTTCTGAAATGTACCCACAACCGTTAAAAGGAAAATCATCCTTAAAAATCTGTGCCATAATACTCGTAAGAAGAGCGCCCTCCAATCCATTGCTGATTCTCGAACAACTTGTAATGGGTTAACGAGGGACCTGGGCAATCTTTTTAGTTTATCTGCCATCTAAATCCCTTTCAATTAGATAAATTAGCTGGCCACAGATTTCACCGCACCTGCGAAAAGTTTTCGCACTCAACGACTGATGGATCCGGGCTCTGGAGTCCGTTGGTCCGCAATTACCGTGGTCACCGTAATGCGGTTGGTTTTGGGTTTTCAGCTTTCGGTTTTCGGTTGGCCGGGATCATCCCGGCGGTTTGAGTGGTCTGAGTGGTTCCGATGGTGTAAATATTGTCGCAGCTGGCCAAAAAACGGGGGGATGGCTTCTGGAAAAATAAAGATGACAATGACAATGAGGGAGCGAGGGTGTGGGAAATCCATTTGATTGATTGAATTTAAAGAGCAGCGACAGCCACGCGGGAAAACGGGGAAAATTACAAGACCAATGTTCGATAATGATAATGGTGATGGCGATGATGATGATGGTGCAGTGCTGCACCTTTTTTCCGCTCTGTGGAAAGCTCAAATCATTAGAGTGATTAAAGGTCGAGCTGACATGACAAGAGTCCCTCTGACTTGACTCGGACCCTCATCATCTTGAGCTCCGGAATCAGTCATGGAAAATTCTTGAGCTCTAAAATCTGTCAAAATGAATTTAGCCAATTGTGAGTACATTTTTTGGTGAGGAAATTCACACTTCTATTTCTTTATAACCTTCCTGCAAAAATCAGTTTACATTTCTATTATGAATATAATATGTTTAAGACCCTTGACCTGACTAGGATGTAACCCTTATCATCTTGAACTCTAAAATCTGTCAAGGATACTACTTTCCGCTCCAAAAAATGTATGAGGAGTTTAAACAAAGATAAAGCTTATAAACTGAATTTAATCGATTGTAAATGTTTAGTAAGATAAGATATTTTGTATCTTTCCTAAAAGCTCAGATTTTTTCTAATTATGTAATTTTATTCTTATTTTTAACATGGGTATGGGTTTCACATAAGATTTATTTTTAAAATACTATACTTTACTTGGACACAAACCTCCATCATCTTGAGCTCTAAAATCTGTTCAAAATTCATAAGCTCATAAATCCTGAAAAAAACAACACAAAAGCAAATGAATTTAGCAAATTGTACATTTTTTTCACTAACCATAATTTGTTAATCTTTAAAAAAATGTGTTATGGAACAGGTAATACACTGTTCTAATTATAGGCAAATCAAATCTTCCTTTAACCACATAATTTCTAAAATACTCATTGAAAGCAAAGAAAATATCTTGCCGTTCCGTTTGTAAATAAATCTAAGCAAATGTAAGCTTTTTTAGGCTTAGACATGAACTACGTATAATTGTTAAAAGAATTTTGTATTTGTTTATGTTTTAACCCTGAGAACCATAGGACACTTTTTTCTAGCTAAATTTAAGATGAAATTTAGCGATTTTACTAAAAAAAGCATCTAGAAACTATACTAAAGTATGAAAAACTAAAGAAAAAAAAGTAAATTGAAAACAATGTGTACTATAAGTCAGCTATACCTAGGATTATGTTAAATGTATGATAATTTTTTTTTATAAAAACATATACAAACATACTTAAAGTATCAAAATTAACTACAGAAAAACCCAGCAAAAAATATTTAAAACCCTGTCTTTTTTGCAAAATGACTGCAAGCATTGTAATTGTAAATTGTCGAGCGACAAAAAAATTGTGTACACATACGAGCATTAAATAAATACTTGAAAAAATGCTTCAAAATGTATGGATTTAAATGGATATGGCGAAAGAGATAAAAGAGTAGTATTGTGTGTAAGGATTTGTGAGTATCTAAATGTGTATAAAATAAGCCCAAAAGCGATTGAATAAAAATTCATTTTGTGGAAATGTGAACAGCCGCGTTGTCTTAATTCCTGGGTGGCACTCCAATCGCTCCAATCTCCGCCCGAAAATATGCCATTAGCCGGTGAGATCGGCCCAAAAGTAGACGGCACTCAAATGTGGCTAAACACGGAAGCTCACGGCGTCGAAGGCAATCGGATGACCCAATTAGTGGGGGCACACAATCCCATTCACGTTCGCATTCGCATTCAGATGGACCGGACCGGACCGCCCGGAGGCATCACAATCAAGGCAAAAACAAATCGCATAATTATGCGGAGTATCATGGAAGAGCACGGTTGGGATGGGCTCTTTGAAAGGTAGGTAACATGCCAATAAAGGTCATCGACATGGGTCAGAAGACTTAAAATTGCACTCTTAGGACTGTCTTTAGAAGTACGTCCTCTTTTAAGACTGGTGTTTATTAACAAAAAAGCAAAAATGAGAATGTTATATTTTTAATATTTTTTATTTGGAAAAAAATAATTTAATATTTTCTCCTAATCAATTTATAAGTATGTGTAATTTGTTAATGAAGTGCTTTAAATATTTCAAATTATGAGCTAGCAATATTGCGGAACCATGGCGGCTAGGGCATCAGCTAAAGAATACTTAAGTTTTAATTTTTAAAGTTTCCAACAAATAAAAGAAACGGTACGTATGTTATTCATTTCTATAATAACGTAGGACTCTGAAAAAATTATATGTATACATTATTATATTGTTACAATTTGTTTATTTTTACCAAGAGATGACATCAATATAAAATTGCTTATTTGTATTACATACATATTATGCTTCCAACTAACTAATAATAAATAATATTTCCAATTATGGGCAAATTCACACTTCCATTTAGCACAAATATACTTATTTTGTACTTCTATTGTAATTAATTAAACGAAATTTGAGGCACATTTCACAATTGGATGGAAATTAGTTGATTCCCAGCAGATATAGCACTCTAATATTACCATTATCGAGTATGATAATGATAATGTATGATGGCCATTAATTTGGGAAGACTCCAGCAATTACCTCTGGTATCGACGAGTCCATAGCGTTCTTAGTCACCCGTATCTGCCGATTGGCCGGCCGTGTATCTGAAGCTCGCAGTGCGAAATGCAAATTGTCGCGCAAAATCGCATCGCTATTGTTTTCCATAGATTTATGCACTCGGCCGATGCTGCGGCTGATTTGTGGTCGGCCGTGTGAATGGCCAGCTCGTCGGATCGAAGTCCCAGCCATATAAAAGTGAACCCCGCCGGAGGGGACAGTAGTCGGCCCCCAAAATGCCATCAAGTCGGTACCACCTGCTGCAGCTGCAGCTGCTGCTCATCTCCCTGCTCCTTGCCGCTGGTCAGAGGAGCCCGGTGCGGGTTCCGCCCCAGGATCTGCAGCTGCCCAACTTCGGGGGCGAGAGCTTCGAGAGATTCGGCGGAGGATCGGGATCGGGATCGGGATCGGTATCGAGTAGTGGGAGCAGCGAGAGCCAGGAAACCAGTGACGAGATGCGGGAGCAGCTGAAGCAGCTCCTGGGCGACCAGCTCTCCAACGCCTTCGCCCCCTTGGCCACCACGCCCTTCACCAACCGACATCCGGCCATTACGTCACCCACCTCGGGCACAGCAGCTCGCTCCCAGTTCGCCTCCGATGCGGATCCGGACCAGGAACAGGATCAGGATCAGGACGCCAATGAAGAGGAGTCCCCGGAGGAGGAGGGCAACGAGGAGCCGGAGGAGGGGGAGGCCACTCCCCAGCCCCAGCCCCTGCCACCCCCCCTTCCGCAGCCTGCAGGCGGCGAGGAGGAGCCAACTGGTGGTCAGGTGGAGCAGGTCGAGGACTATAACGCCTGGCGCGATAATTTCTATGACATCAACGAAGACGGCAGCTACGTCTTTGGGTGAGTTTGCAGGGCAAATGCCGTAATGATGACTTTCAAAGACTTGAGATAAGATTGGAAGCCGAAGCCTTCTCAGCTTCAATTTGTCAAAATTGAATTCGATAACTATAATCATAATTTTATATAATTTTATAACAAGAGATACCGTATTTGCCATAAACATTTTCTAAAAAGTAGTTCATTATTGCCAAATCTATCTATGAAGGTATTCGCAAATATAAATATACATTTTTTTAGAGCTAGCCATAACAAAAGTGTACAATTCTCTTCTCAAATTTTAAACCACACAAATCTTATGATACCTCCTCTGAAGTATAGCTTATTTTGCAAGTCCACTAGATACTATTTACTAATTGCATTTATATACCCAGCTACTCTATTCCTCATGGCGTTCGTCGCTGGGAGAAGGGTTTCTATTCAAAGGAGCAGCATGGTCAGGTGGTCCAGGGCTTCTACGTCCAGCCTCGCCACGATTTCCAGGGACTGAGATACGAACTGCGATGCTACAGAGCCGATTCCAATGGCTATCAGCCACTCCCAGGTAAGGGGTTCTAGATACGAATTCAATATAAACAGATACAAATATAACGGAATGACTTGCAGTGGAGTTCCTGAGGACGCCACCAATTGTGAGGCGCGATGAGGTACCCCAGGTTAACTGCTTCCGAAATGGCGATAATAGACAGCTGAGTCAGGAATAACTGAAAATCACACTCTGTGTGGTAGGTAACACCCATAAAAATGTAGCCTTAGAAGGGGTTTTTGAAATACATTTGATAAGCTAACATGATTGTGTTATAATTTTTACTGACATTCTTTTTTTTGGCACGTATGTAAATATATTTAACTCAAAAAGCTTTGAAATGCCTTCATATTTCATTTTATTACATTTTTATTCCACAGACCAACCAATAAAAATAGAGAAGTTACGAGGAATATAAAGATATAAACATTTTTATTAACGAAACTAAAACAGTACAAGTATTTAAGCGACAATTTTCCGACATTAAGTTTTCTGAAATGGAAAATAATTCAAGGCATAAACAAGAAAATATTAAGCTATATGCTTTACTAAGTGGCATAACATTTTTTTGTTTGAAATTAGGACCGTCTGACAGAATTTCGCCGCACTTTACGGCCGAATCCCTTTCAGCACATCCTGGGAGTAAAAACAGGAAACCGTGGTCCATAAAGAACTTGAGCGCATAAGAAGCATAACAATCGCTTATCCGAATTCTTGGGGCTTACCCGTACAGTCATCACTTCCTTGTTTGCTTTGGCGCTACTTTTTGTTTTATTCCTTATATTCGCTTTATTTTTGCCACTGTTTCAGCTTCCTTCGTTTCGCGGTTTCAAGTTTAATTCAAATGGCATTTCAAAATACTTTTTATTTGTTTTTATTGTCTTTTATTTTCGCCCGGATCCCCCGAACTCTTTTACTCTGTCGCACACTTGGGGAAAATTTTTAAGTGGACAAATTTATTTTTCTTTTCCGACAAAGAAATTTGTGTAAGTATTTCTGAAAGTTCTGGCAATATTTTTCGTCTCTCTCTTTATCTTCAAAAAGTTTATATTTTTGCATGCAACCTCATCAATGATTCTGAATTTCTCTCTGTGCATACGTCCCACCATGGGCCAAACGAGATTTGTAGCTATGTGTGAGCTTGGCGTGGCTTTTGCGGCGTCCCTGACGTGGAGCGGTATTCCCACAGTTTTCAATTTTTGGCGATTTGTTGCGGCACTTAACGGTTGTTTGTTAGCTGTCATTGTTGTTGCTGATGAAGCGCCTTTTGTCTCAACCTTCCGCCATATCTCTGGTTCTTTCCCCAGCGTTCCGCACTTCGGTACAGACCAGCTTCCCCGGGTGAACGCTCATAATAATAATCGTAAATATTCTAACTCACTGAATATATTGGTTATTCGACCATTTTTTACATCAAAACCGCGATGCGTTTTCTAAAATGAATTCCCAAAATTCTATGAATAATAAATAAAATCGATTAAAAATTCCAATCGGTATAAATAAATAATGAACTAAATATGTGAAAGTCTTAGGTCTAGCCCTTAAAATTTCTTAGCGCTAAACAAATTGTTTATATTTGTAAAAATCTTCCTGCATGTACCAATCGCTATAACACATTACAAGTTATGAATAACTAAGTTGAAGGGCCTAACATAGTCAGCGGTGTCAATAGCCGCCGCTAGGGGCGCTCGCGTGGTAACGGGTATATGATAGTCGAGACACTCGCTGCAATGTTCCTTCTTGTAATACCTGTTACTCTTAGAGTAATGGTGTATACTAGATTCGTCGGAAAGTATGTAACAGGTAGAAGGAAGAGTCCCCATAAGTTATAAATTCTTGATCAGGATCACTAGCCGTCTCCGTCAGTCCGTATAAACGCTAAGATCACGGACACTATAAGAGCTAGAATGTTTTGGCATGCAGGTTCATGGGTTTCCTGCGCAGCGCAAGTTTTTTGCCCAATCAAACGCCCACAATCGAGTGTAAACCCATTCAGCACCCACATTTAATATTAACAATTTGTAAAAATTTATATGATAGTTGGTTTTTATTATCAATACCCATCTATGTACATGCCTAATTATTGAAATCGGACCATTTATTATCACGTTATATCCAAATTAAAATAAATATTTTGGAAACCGTGATTGCACACCACATGCAGTAAATCACTTGTTTTACTAATACGCCACCAAGCCGCTAGGGGCGCTATTGGCTAGTTAGTGTTATGGTCTAGGTGGCGCTAAACACAAGCAAACATACCTCCATCTCTCTCGCACTCTCTTTAGCTGAACAACGGGTATCTAATAGTCGAGGCCATCGACTATAGCGTTTTTTCTTGACATATTTTCAATTGGTTATTTAACTATATTGACGAGTTTCTAAGCATATATTTACAATACGAATTTGTTTGTAAGTTCTTTCAGCTGGAGGTTTGCCTGTAAGTACATCTTGTGGTTGTTGTTCTGTTGTTTTTCGCGACCATCCCAAGACGGACGCGCAAATTCTGCGCAAATTGTTTGGGCCAACTCGCCAAAAGGGGTTGCCCGCATCCACATCTACATCTTCATCCACATCCACATCCACCATATCCCCATCCGAGTCCAGGACCACATCCGCGGGTCCCCAAAGTTTGCTCGACTCTGGCTTAAATACGAATTTGCCTAAATCAACAAACGGCGAGAACAGAACATTTCGTGTGTCGTCTTTGCATTTGAAAAGTAAAAAGTAACCAGATTTCATTGTGGTTCATATTGTCTCGTCTATTTGCATATCTTGCGCGTGGCTTTATAGCGCTATATACGGGCGTAAATAGATATATACCGACCTTTACATTATATAGTCAAGCCAAACGAAGGGGCGGAAAAGACGCCAAAAAACAGGTTCATTTAGCTCACGTTTTGAACTTTTAGCGATTGATCGTGATTTTTATTGCGGTTTCTGTTTCTGTTTGCTGTCATTTGCATGAGTCAACCAAGGGGATAAAGAGAGTTTCAAAAATAATAAATGTTTGGTCTTAAAAGTAGATTTTCCATAAATAATGGTTTATATTTTGTACGTTTTACAAAGAATTTCACTAAAACATCTTGTGTGCCAACATATCAGTGTAATATTAACTAATGCCCGAACTTGCTTACATTTCGACTATCTGACAAAATTAATTGTGAAAAGACATGGCAACCGTTGATTTAAGTATTCATTTTTAGAGATTAAACTCTAAAACGGGCAACGTAGTTTGCATTGATCGTCATTTCCTCCCAAAAGCCGCAAACATACTTTTTAAAAATTGAAATGCATACGACTAATTTCAAATACTATTTCCACACACTTTCCCAGTGACCTAGGAAAATGCTGTTTTGGTCAACTGAAAATCATGAAGTAATCAACCTAAAGCGAAACTTTGCCGGCAAAACTTTTGCAGATACAAAGATACTCACAATCAGATACACAGATACATGGGCCCGAGCTGAAAACTTGGCTATAATTGAGCAATTTACACCACAACAAGATGGGGGCGGTGGGTGTTTTTGGGTGGATTTTTTGTGGTTTTTCGGGCGTCAGAAGGTCAGTTCGCAAGACGAATCGGGGAAAGTTTACCCGGGAGCATCAAACAGTGCTGGAATGTGATAAAAATGCCCAGATTATGTAACCGAAATACTTTTAAATCGAAATCGAGCAATATAAATTCATGGCTTAGGCACTTGAAAATACCAACGATGGGTGGGACACTTGGCCCATGGCTATGCGGGGGTTTATTTGGGTGCTCGGTGGTTTTTCCCATTGGGAAATGGGAAATAAAATACTGTGAGCACACACCGAATGAGAGGGCAACAGACAAAGGAACTGAGACGGAGCGACAGAGCTGAGTTTGCCATTTTTGGTTTGGCTCTAAACAATATTTTATACTTATATGGCTGGAGATATTTATTAGTTTGTTGTGCGCATCGGTCCTTTTAAAGCCCGAATTTCAGCTGCACATTCCAACTCCTTTTTACGATGCCTGTGGCATTTACATGCGAAATATCTTAAGTCCCTGCCATTAAAAGCCAACCGAATGCGATAAGATCGGCGACCGTTAGTCGGCACCTTAATACCTTCGTAGTATGGGATGTCAAAAAATGAATAAAAAGCAAGAAAAGTGGGGGAACTGTTTCCGAATAAATGCTTACAAATATTAATTACGCATGCGGTTTGACGAACTCTCGGGAATTTAATCTGCCAAATTGCCCGTTAACCCTGCGATGGCTGAAGTATTCTTCGCAGCCTCCCACACTCGTAGAAAAAGCTGATTTAATCCAATAAAAGATGTGTTATCGATCGATCAAAGCTTAATATTGGCGGAGTTTAATTAATTGATCATAAATTGTGCAGTAAATTATCAACAGATTCGTTTTATTTAATTTATCAAAAAAAGTAATTTTTCTGCTGATCAAAAATAAGAGAAACATTTATCATTTCAAACAATCAAAATATGTACACACAAATTGTAATATTTATAAATACGATTTGTTCTTATTTGTAAACGCAAAAATAAAACTGGTATAATTTTCGTTTTGTGGTATTTTGAATAAAAATAAATCAAAAATATTCATTATAATTCAACGGATATTTAAATATTGAAAGTGTAAAGGTGAAAATTTAGAAAATTGGAGCTGTTGAGGGCTGTGGGGATAAATGGCCCTGGTTTTTAGCGAAATTTTATTCTTACTTGGAAGACTCGTCTCATTCGGCACGCAGCAACAGAATAGCGAGAATCTTACATATTTTGCTGAAGCAGGCAGAATGAGTAACAAGTGTAGAAAGTGTTTATGTTTAGTAGAAAATACAAGCATTTTTCGCCACAAAATTTGACATCTGTACTTTTGATATCTGAACTTTTGTAAGTTGAAGGTGCGATCGTGACGTCCCCTTGCCTCGTTAAGAGGTGTTTTTATTTGATTCCTATTAAATGTATCCAGTTTCACATACATTCAGCAAATACAAATGTCAAAACATAGCAAATAAAACTAGCATCACTTCTATTAAACAATTAAGGATTCGCTGTCAAATCAAAGTCATCACAAACAAAAGCCGAGAAAAACATAAATATTTAAACCAGGGGGCGTGATGAATGCCATCTGAGGCCTGTCGACTGGAGTCTGGCATTTATCACACACTCTTGGCCACAAGGGTTAAGCAATTAGGGGCAGATGGTGACGCCTACACTGGGCGACCAAATCGATGACCAACTCACTGGGGAAAAAACCGGCTGAGGGGGACGTACAGTGGCCGAAAGATGGGCCAAGTCGATAGCAATGTGGGACGATGACGAGCCTGGTCAATGAACCATGTCGATGGGCTCGGATTGGGACTGGGATTGGGATCGGGATGAGTCGCCTTGCATCTGGGGCTGACACACTTCGGCCGGCCGGCGCAGCAAACAAATAATCAAACAAACAAACGGAGTAAACAGGCCGAGAAGAATCCCAGCACAGGCCCAAGGATCCGTCGGCCCGAAAACGCTGTCAAAATCACAAAGTCACAAAAGCAACCGTGACGCCTCACAAAAACCGACAAAAGAAGCGTTCTCAGGGGGTGAAGTTGGGGTGTCAGTGCTGTCTGCATCTCGGGGGGAATAAAGTTGCCTTTATAGGGTTAGCCGCAGAGCACAAGAGCTGAACAAATGCTTGGGCAATTATCATGAATGAATTTTCTGTACCGCCTTTGTTGTGGGCATTATTTCATGCAACGCTTTGGCCAAATTCAGCTACAAATGAATTTAAACCTTGAACTTATGCCTGAAATACTTGAAAATGTATTTAATATAAAAAAGTAATATAAAAACTTTAGCTTCAAATAATGTTAAGATCATACGAATACTTTCTATAATTTCTTAAACAGAAGGAGTGTTTGAATTTATTTGGTAATATGTATAAAGTATACCTCATATAAATAATATTTTATTGAAATATAGTTGAAAATTATTTAAATAGTTGTATAATAATGTGTAACATATGCGAATGGCTGAAACTTGGGTTTTTATGTGAAATCGTTTTCTTAAAATACGATATTCAGCCAATTTCATGGTCTAAGAATATTTTCATAAAATCATAGTTAGGTTTAAGACTAATATAATTTACTTTTTATAGAACGTTGAAAATGGGACTTAAAGAAAAAGATATAACGTCAACAACTTGAGTCCGACGTCTTTGGGAGTCTTATAAATAAATAAAGGCAAAACATATCTTAAAATTGTTTTGACCAAACCTTTATTTGGCATAAGCCAAGTATCTGAAAACCCGCCAGATTTAAAAACCAAGTCTGGCAGCTCTGAGTCTGCGGCAAAGTCTGATAAGGCAGGGAAATGGAGAAGTGGGGAATCTGCGGCCGAAAGCAATGCCAAATCATTGGCATTGACGTTTGAGCAAAAGAGGGGTTTATTATACTCAGAGCCAGCCTGTTGCCGGTCTTTCTTCATTTGCCACCTTCATGTTCCTGCTCTTCGGATGGACATTTTTCATCTTTAGTGCCGAAAGGCTTCACTCGAGTGGTCTGCGTCTTTTTCGGCGGTTTCGGGTATATAAAAGGCCACGACTCGCCCCAATGCCACACAATCAATTATTGAATTCTGAGTGAAACATGTTCCAATCGAAAGGGATCTATGCGGGGCTGGAAGTGCGATTCCTGGTGGCCTGCCTGGCGATCCTGCTGCTCCTGAATCCCGTCGATGCCCGATGGACCCGAAGACCGAGGCGCACCACCACCCTGAGGAGCACCACCAGTAGGATAACTGTGAATCCGGATCGCCACCAGCACCTGCACCACTGGCCACCACTAGTGGCACCACCGGCACAGGCCCAACCACAGCCCCAAGTGGTTGTGGTGCAAAAACCCACTCACACAGAGACCAGTCCCCGACTGATTGACAGCTTCGACCAGAGATCAGTCGATGGGCAGTACGAGTTCAGGTAACGGAATAATATCTTGGATGACTTTTATTAGGTAGGATACAAGATAAAGGTAAACTGAAGATTTTGTAAATTGACACCGATCTTTAAGTATATTATCAATAATTCAATATACCCCTCCAAAGTGTTTAATGATTTCAGTCAAAAGTTTGCAACGCAGTGACGTTTCCCACACCATTAAGTATATATATTCTTGATCAGCATCACTAGACGAGTTGATCTATGACATGTCCGTCTGTCCGTTTATAAGCAAACTATTCTCTCAATTTTAATGCTTTCTGGATGAATCCTTTCCAAAAGCCTTATTTTTTTTGCAGGTAGTATATAAGTCGGAACGAGCCGGATTGGACAACTATAACCCATAGCTCCCATAGGAATGATCCAAAAAATATTTTAGATAAAATTTAAAATAAATTTCAAAGTCGGTGATTTTTGACATTTGGGGATATCATTTAATATTTTAGGACTTCGAATAAATTGTAAAAAAATATCGAACGACTTTATCATATAGCGGCCATAAGAACGTTCGCATAATTAATATCAAAATAGTACAAAGACCGATATATTTCCTTTTCGGTAAGCATATACGGTAGTAAATTAACATGGAACATTAACTTAAAATTTCTGTAATTAGTTTTTTGTTTCTAAACATTTAAAATCTCTGTACATACAATGCTCCCCACGGGCTTCTTCTCTTGATTCTGCTTCTTGATTTTCTTAATTTTTATCTTGTTAAGGAAAAAGAATCCAGTGTCAAAATGTATGTTTAATGTTCATTAGGATTCCTAATTTAGATTTGTAAAACTTTAACTCAAGTTTTTTTTTTTTTTTTTTTTTTTGTGAAAGTGAAAAAAAAATTTGGTTTTCACTATTTGATGAGAACATTTTAAAAACTTTTGTTCCAAATAATTTATGATCACAAATATTTTATGATCTACTTCAACTCAGTTGGTTTGAAAATTTTTTTTATTGTGCTCAAAATAAGTATATCGAACCATTAAGTACCTATCCATTTTGTTTTTAACATCTCTCTAATTAAACTGTACTCTGTATAATTCTTACTACAAACTTAAAGAAGTACCAGATTAGCCTGATTAATGTTTGTCCCCAGATATCAGCTGGACAACGGAAACACCCGCTATGAACGCGCCTACTGGCTGCCCGTTGGTAAGGAGCTTGTCTTGGCCAAGAAGGGATACTACTCGGTCCCCCTGCCCAACGACAAATACTCGACCGTATTCTATACGGCCGATCATCGTGGCTACCATGTGGACATGCGTGAGTTCCGATGAGGTTGCTCCAGACCCTGTCCATCAATTTCCAAGCCGCTAATGAATTTATCCAAAACGCAGAGACATTATCCGGAGAGCAGCCGCTGTTACCGCGCAGCCTCGAAGTGCCCGAGATGGAGGGGCAAAAGGGACCGGGATCAGGAATGGGAACAGGATCTGAAATGGGTACGGGTGCGGGGACTAAGCGAAATTCAATAAGCGACCCGGAGCGTAACGAGCTGGATATGGAAGTGGATGAGGATGAGGATGTGGACGCAAGTGGAGCTGGCACCGAGCTGGTTTCTAATGTAAGTGTCACGTGGGGTTCCAGGGCCCCCTCTATATGAGTACACAGGGAAAACCCCTTAAATGATTTTATTTCGTAAGGAGAGGGTTCTAGGATTAAATAATAGTTTCCTTAAAATTAAAGTAATCTTTAAATTACTTAATTCCAATTTTATCCCAAATGAAATTTTGTTTATTTAATTATTTATTCATTCATTTGTTTATTTATTTATTTATAAAAGGCTAACAAATAATTAAAATTATAAGCTAGCAATGATGTTAAGCAATGGCGACGGGGGCCTTCATCTCGAATTGAATCCCAATTGAAATTAAAGTACTTTAATTACAATAATTAACAATAATATAAAAATACAATAATTCAATATAATCAATAAGGAATATGAATATTTTCATTTTTTTTAACTTTCCAACACCAGTACGTATATCAGTTTAACTTGCAAATCACACTTTATTGCATAAGAGATGGTATAATTCCAAGCCCTAATTTTATTTTCTACTGTGCATTTCCCCCTTTTGCTGCAGGCTGTAAACCAAGTCGAAACCGAAACCGAACCATCAACTTTGGCCAACGACATTTTGGCAACTGAAGCACCAGCCGACATCCACGACGATGATGATGACGACGATGTTGATGTTGATGATGATGAAGGCGCCTCCAACTGAAAGCCCGAACATTAGGGGACATTTCGGCATATAGAGGATGGAGATTGGGACTGGCAGGGGACAGTTGGAGGGGGACACACACTTGGCTGGCTCGCAGCTCGCTCTACTTGCTGCAAATCAAATTGAAAACAATTGTTGCAGTCACCAGTCCGACACAGTTGAGTTGGCCAGTAGTCACTGTATCCCAACGAGGAGGGGCAGCAGGAGAAGTCAACTCGACACCACTTAACTCCATCTTCATCTTCATCTTGGACTTCGTGGGAAGTGTGTCTCAATTGCTCGCTTGACATCTCCTTCTGGGTCCCTTTCTCTGTCTTCTGTGTGCAGTTCTATATATGATAGATTTTTTTTTCAATACTCAATAAAAATAAATATACGTAGGATAAAAACTTTAAGTGGCCTTTATCACATCTTTTGACAATGAGTTAAAGACTCATTGGGAACTTTTTAAGAGAGGGGCAAATATGGAGTTTGCGTTTTGGCATAATAATTCTTTAACTCTGAATTTCTTACATTGCCTACTTAAGCAAAAAGGACTAACAACTTTGTTCAAATTTTTCTGGCTAAAATGTTTTTGCCACAATTACAAGCCCACACGAGACCCACGATCTTCAAGACAAGACGTTTTTTTCGGAGTGTATTCATTTTATTGTTTTTCTTATAATAATGTATAAGCAAGACTATTCAAAGTATTCAAAAAGTATACCCAAGTATTCTAAGCTTCCACCAAATATATTTAAGTTTTAAGAATTTTTAGAATTACATTCTGAACAGAAAATGCAATTACGTCGTGTTCAAACACCGAAACTGGGTCCATTGAAGCAATTGCAAATGGCTTAGAGGTGTCATTGCCATTTTCAATGGGCGATAGGGCCAAAGACCGAGGCACCGTGTGTGTGATGGCCAAAAGATGAGACATTATGAGGCGGCTGACAAAAACACATTCGAGCCCCAATTCGCCAGCTGCCGACGGTCCTTTGTGGGGCCGGGCCTTTGGATCGCTGCCTTTGCTGTTGCCCCGTTGCTGGTTTCAATTTAAATGGTTTCTGGAAAAACGCCCCAAATTGGGCGGTCGCATTGGTGAAAAGGCAATGCCAGGAGATTTGTCGGCGGCAAATCGGTGAGCATTCATAAAACTTCCCCATCTCTGGCTCTTCCATTGCCCCGTCTGCATGTCCCTGTAAGACTCGACTGCTTACCTTCGCTTTCTCCGCAACACACTCACAGCCAGGTGTACATATGCTCGTAAAATGCAGAGGGCACTGCGAGTAAACCATTCTGCAAAATATTTAAAAAATACACAGCCTTAAAAAATTATTATTATGTTTTAATATTAGCAAAAACATATTTATTTCTAGCTACGAATCTATATTCAAAGAGATATGTTGGGGAGTTCTTCAGACAGACTTTGTTCGGCACCTGACGTTTGGCTATAAACAAAAAGTGTTATATACCATTAAAAGATCAATAATATCCCTTGAAAGTGCAAAAGAAAAAATATTTTGTCTTATTTTTTTAAATATAACAAAAAATGGTTCTTTAAGAGGGTTGTAGCTTGGAACAAATACGTTCTTTAAAAGTTTTTAATTTTTTACTGAACTTAGTTAGTGATAACTTTTAAAATAACTATGCGATTGGTATGATTCTCAGCACTGGAATCAAATTCAATTTTCGCTGACACAAAATCTTCAGAAACGTGGACGCCAGACAGACTTATGGGCGTTAAAGTGGGTGTGCCAATTTTTTACTTATTGAGAAATAGCAAAAGAACCAAAACAAAAAATGTTTTTATTCCACAAAAATAACTTTAAATATTCAATAAATATATATTTTCTGCGAGTGTCGAGAGAGATCTGTGGCAGGATAACTGCAGCTATTCATTTCGCTACTAATCCAATGCGGGCCAGGGACTCGGGTTGGTCCTTTTATCCGCTCCTTTGGCCCTTCCTTGTCCCCTCTTCCTGTCCTTGGCCCGTTTTGTATTTACGATTCAGCCATGCCCACGTAATGAATGGCAGGACCTTCTGCTCCTCGGGCGTGTGAATGAATTGAGTGTGCAAATGGCTGAATGAATGAATGAACGAACCAATGCGAATGCGAATGTGAATGCGAATGCGGGAGGGATATGTTTTTGTGGCCTGATTGGAGGCGGATCGATGGTCGCGATGGCGTGAGTCACGCTGCCATCTCTGATATGTACACATATGGCATAACCTTGGCTGCAATCCGCCCATTCCGCCCAGATCCTTTCTTAATTTTGTGTGCGTCGCCTGCATCAAAGTTTACACATTTACGACACTCACGCAAAGCTCCATAAAAGCAGCCGCGTTGGCAATGGAGATTGAATGGACTTTGCACTGGATTCGCAGCTCATCCCACCCAGAACTTTCCGAACACCAAAACACATTAGCATTTTACGGATGGGATCGCACAATATGATGGATTACGCACCCCTAAAAATATGTTTCACAACTTCAATGCGGATACTCAGAAAGCACAGGAAAAAATTAGGTTATGCAAAGTAAGAAAATCAATGTGGTAGTATTCCAATTTATAATTCACATTTTCATATCACTATGGAAGGCAGTCCACGTAGTGACGAAGCGCACCAGGAAAGTCTGCAAGAGCGACTACTATATATACTATATAAGAAATTAAAACCTGGTGCGATAAATCAATCGAAGGGTATCGCAAAAACTAAAACTTGTAACTTTCCTGGAAATTTTAGATGATGTATAACAACCGAATATAAGAAACTTTCGTGTTTCCACTTATGAAAAACTTGCTGGCTTGGCGGGAAAACGGCTATAAGTAGCTAAATTTCGCACGCCCGTAACTTGTGAATTTCCTGACATGATTTGTCTAAATACCATCGTTAAAAAATTATGGGCAAACGATTTTTTATTTTGATTTTTTTTCCTTTTGTTTATTTTAAACTGTATAGCCCTAGAGACTTCTCAACTTTGGACAACATTGAATTTTGTATGTGCGTATCGACAAGCTACTTAAGGGTCATGGAATCATTTAAATTGTTATAAACAGTTCCATACAATAAATATATAATTGACGTTTAAAACAAAAACTTCTGTTATCAAACAAAATCAGCTCTTAACGAGGTTTTTACATTCGGTACGATGCATATCATTATGCCTGTGTTTAGCTGTACGATTTTGATAAAGCGTGTCGAATGAGAAAAATTTAGGAATTGTATTTATTTGGTAGATCGTATAATACATTTTCGTCAAAAGGGTTGAAATCAGAACTTTTGTTTGTTGTAGGTGCAATCGTCACTAGATGTTTACCTCGTTAAGAGGTGTTTTTGTTTGATAGGTATTATTTCTGAATACTTACTCTTTTATAGGTTCTATATATTTTCTCTGGGTTCTATAATGTGAACATAATTTGCGTGATTACACTTCCCGTTTTAAATGTATTTTAGTTCACTTTTAAAGAGAAAATCCTTTTCTTTTGTGTATCTTGTATTCGATAGGCCCACTTGTGGCTATTTATGAGGTGCCATGGGTTATCGATGACCCTTGTCCCTGATTACCTATGTAAATATTCACACGGACCCTTAACCCCATCATTTGCCCATTTGCCAAATATAATTTATTTTCAGAGCACTCTCCAGACAACAAAAAAATGAAAAACAAAACGCATCCGAGTCCTCCAGGGACCTGACCCATGTCCAAGTCGGACTCAGCCGCCATATTGTAAATAAATAAATAGGAAAATAAATAAATAAATTGAGTAATGGCCATAATTGACGTGTCGCATGAAAAATTCAAAGCGCCAACACACACAGAATGAATGAGAATGGGAATGCGAGTGCCAGCCATTGAACTTCAGCCCCAAGTCCGTCGAATCGGACCCGGCCAAGTCCAAAAAGCCGGGCCAAAATGAAGCCAAAGCAGTCCAGAAACTGCGTGTGTGAGTGACTGCGGCATTTTCCAGATTTATATCGGGGTTATCAAACCTCGAAGCACAATGAGAGCACACACAAAAAAATTCCAAAAAAATCAAACGAAGTTTGGCTCTAAAAAGCAGCTAAGATATTTGTACGTTTTTAGTAAACCGGGCACATACCATCGCCCAGACGAATGAAAGGGGGCGGAGCCCCGTCGGATAATATCTGAGGTTGCCCTGTAAACATTCTACACAGGAACATTCTCAGACAGTGGGTTTCAGTTCTATATACATAGATTTTTTTTATTTTTATTGCTAGGGCTTAAGAGATATATTTTCAAATTAAAGTTACTACGAAAATATCATTAACTTTTTCATTATACTCCTAAAAATCTCCAACCCAAGAAATATAAAAATATATAGGCTTTTCATGCACAAATGCTTTAGTTGTTACTTGTAACTTTTCTGAAATATCACTATATAAAATCATTGAAGTTCATATAATAAATTTATGTTTATTTCAATGCTTATAACTTATATTTATAACATCACATTTATATTGCTCACATAATATTTATTTCTCCCTCTATACTTAATCCAGTGAAGCTGCTCCCCACTAATGTATTTATATTTATGCATACAGTTGGGTAAATATTTCGCATTTCAGTTTATCAAAAACAATACTCCGTCTAATCTTGAGATTAATAATGCGGCTCTGCGTAAATTTCAATTTTGACCACAGACACACACATGCTGTCCGCAAAATGTAGATTTAATGGGGACCTCAGCTGCAATTTCGACCACGGTCAGCAAAGTCCAGCAGGAAGTCTGGGAGGTGGGTTAAAGAGGGTGAAGGGGCCCGCAAATAAGGTCCGAAACAGCCCCTTTTTATGGCTAGAATTTTATTGACTCGGATTATTCGAGAGTCCGTATTTCGCATCCGTAAGATACACATTAGAGAGATGGAGCGGCCTGCTGCACGATTGCAACGTTTTGACCAGGTTCAGCCATATTTTCGGTAATTGAGAATTGTGAATTCGGCCAGGCTTAGGCGCTTAATAAATTTATGCAAGCCGAGATAGAGAGATACAAATGTATCTGCCGGGGATCTGCAGAAATTTGCTTCTATACACAGTGAAAATAGAAGGCTATCCATGAAGTAGAATATAATTTTATATTTTACAAAAAAAAAACTAAAGCAAACCTTAGAAAAAATTAATAATTAGCATTTTTCTAATGAAATTGATGTTGTAATTTCGGTCAATTCTTATTGCTGAATTCTGAAAAAAAATATAAAAAATTGTGGAAAAGGTTTCAATTTGTATGATCTGTTGACTTTTAAAGTTCGCCACATATTATTTATGCTTTGATTAAGGCAGTAATTTCTTTAATTTGTTCAACATTTTAATAGCAAATTTTGTTCTTGTGTATCTACGGCAAGTTTCGTTGCTAGCGAGCCCCGTTCCCTGCTCCCTATTCCCGGTATTTGTTTATCATTGTTTTTTTTTGCACAGGCACTCAGCTTGCGGATTTTATAATTTATGCAAGACACCAAACAAACTCAGCTTAAGTCTTACAAATTGTTTTGAGATGCTCGGCATATCATATAAAAAAAGCACAAGCCAAACGGAAGAGCAGCAGAAATCTGTATCTGAGTTTTGAAGAGCACCGCGCCGCAAAAAAGAAAAACAGGGTAGAGGGCGGGACGTGATTTGATGGGAATTATTCCACTGCCGGCAACAGGCAGCAGACTCAAAGCCGCAAAAAAGTGGGCAAAGTACTCCAGTCCAAAAGGTAGCTATTCCTGTGGTGCTGGCGGGGAGTACGGCCTGGTTTTTGGGAAGTGGGAGTGGGAGGGTCTGGGTCCACAACAAGTTGTATCTCAGAGATGTCATGTCACGTAGCAGGCAGCGCTACATGGACCATTCATACAAATTTTGTTTTATAAGCCACATTTATACGTTATTTGTGTGTAACTTTGTCCGATTCAGACGGGCTGCCTCTACCCCGTATGTTTATCTGTAGCTGTATCTTTCCCGGCTTACGTTTTTGGGCCATTTCATTGCCGCTGCCGTAGATTCACTTGCGGCAATTGCCAGCACAACGCACAGTGGTTGAGGCCGTCAAATTTGCTATCTAAATATTGTTTTCATGCTATTTATGAAAAGGTTCACTGATTCCTCTTTTTCTGTTCACTTAACCACATTTGGGACCCGTATCTCTAATTTGATTGATTTTTACATCTCCAGTTCACATTTGCATTGGCTTAATTAACTATTAGAATTACAAACAACATAGCTTCAACAAGGAAGAACGCTATAGTCGAGTACCTCGACTATCAGATACCCGTTACTCAGCTAAAGGGACCAAAGGAAAATGGAGATATGCAAGCAGCAAAGCGAGATTGAAATGCGCCACCTACCGGCGGTAGACAGATTTAAGCGTTGTGGGCGTTAGAGTGGGCGTGGCAAAGTTTTTTTTGGATTAATCGAAAGGTATTGACAAGACCAATACATTTCAGTTAAAATTTTTGATCTAGCGTGAAAATTGTGGGCGCCACAGGTTTGGGCGGTTTGTAGGCGTTCTAGTGGGCGTGGCATATTCGCGTGACAAAATTGCGCTGCGCTTAAGCCTAAGGAATCTAAATCTGAAATCCCATTTCTCAATCTTTGATTCCAAGATATCCGCGTTCATATTTATGATTTTTTGAAGTTTGTGGGCGGTTTGTGGGCGTTCAAGTGGGCGTGGCAAACTTTTTTTTGTGTCAATCGATAGGTATTGATGAGAACAAGACATTTCAGTTAAAATTTTTATTCTAGCATGAAAACTGTAGGAGCCACAGTTTTGGGCGGCTTGTGGGCGTTAGAGTGGGCGTGGCACTCTGCTGAAACAAACTTGCGCTGCGTAAGAAGCTCAGGAATCTGCACGCCTAATCTCAATAGCCTAGCTCTTATAGTTTCCGAGATCTCAGCGTTCATCCGGACGGACAGACAGACGGACAGACGGACAGACGGACAGACGGACATGGCTAGATCGACTCGGCTAGTGATCCTGATCAAGAATATATATACTTTATGGGGTCGGAAACGCTTCCTTCTGCCTGTTACATACTTTCCGACGAATCTAGTATACCCTTTTACTCTACGAGTAACGGGTATAACTAGCAAATGGTAAAGGTACTTATGAAAAAACACTAGTTACTTAAAATAAAAAAAATGTATTATTATCAAAAGAAAATGTTATAAATTGGATATTTTAGAATTACAAGCCATATGCATTAAAGGACACCGAAAACTTGAAATAAAAGACAAAAAATAGTCAAAAACAAACATCAAAAATGTGTTTTACGCATTTTGCTTTTTCTTTTATTTCTAAAAATCAATTAAAATCTGAACAGCACAAGAAAATAACATCAATATACCAATGTTTTTTTTAAAGATTTTCTGAGTGCTAATTACTTTACTGATTCTAGAAACTTCTATAAAATGTTTAAGCTATGATATTACTTGCTTTTTAACCTAAAGTGTATAAACTATGGAGTGCGTATAAATATATTAGTATGCTTAAATGTATTCAAGTTAAAATTTGAATTCGTGTTATTTTATTTTTTTTTAATATTTTTTTTAATATTTATTAATTTTTCAAGTATTTTATTAACCCCACTGTGCCGTGGTCTCGTTGTGTGCTGAAAGCTGCAGCACGTCGTCAACGGTGTGTCGAGGGACCCCACTCTGACACCTACAAAGTAAGACAAACCGAGGCACCTCCTGCTGCTCCTTGGCCATTGATGTTGCTGCTGTGCCACCGATGTTGCTGCCGGGCCTGCGATGTTGCTGGGGGAAACTGCAACCTGCCCAAAAATAACCAGCGCACGGTAATGACAAACAGCGTTGTTGTCTCAACCATTTAGCATCACAGACAGCCACACTCGCAAAAATTATATTCATGTTATCATTTTCGTTTAAACATAAAAACAGAAAAGCTGAAAGTATACATTTTATTTAAAAAGTATAAAAGATGTGAAAAAATGTTGTATATGTATATAAAGACATAATTGTTATCTGATTTTTTTTCCTGTGCAGCAGCAACACTACCAAGAATCGCTTCCTGTCACGACTGCACAGCGGCAACATCTTCCTTCTTCTGCTGTGAATTCTTTTTCGGACGCTGGCTTTGTCATCGACAGACAAAATAAATGACCTTGCTGATGAGGCACCTCAACTACACCTCCCCCTTTGAGCCACTGATCTTTTTGCTGATACACTAGGCAAAAAAGTTTATAAAAGGCAATGTCATCTTTTTAGCACACACAAAAATTTGTTAAGCATATTATCCATAAATGAATAATATATTATAGTATAATGTTCAATTTATGTCTATTTTTAATAAAATAAAATAAGTAAAACTTTATTATTGTTTTTGAGATATCATATCATATAATAAATCGATTAAAATAAAAGACGATCTGCAAACAGCTTCGATTTTTGAAATTTAATTTCGACCGCCTAATCGAAATTTGCATCTTATTAAAATATATTGTTTAATGTACACCCTTCCTTAGGCATTTAAAATGGTTTTCTATTTATTGAAATGACTTTATTATAATTAATTCAGGATTTGCTTTTACAAACTAGCCCTTATTTATACATATATTACAATTAAATACGATCTGCGAATTCCATACTGGGATTTTTAAAATATAAGTTCCTAAGGGTAAATTAAAAATGGCTTAGCATTGAAATACAGTGTACCCTTCTATTGGAAAACTAAATTATACAATTTTTTATGATATAATTTTGACGGTATAGTATATCAAATAAAAACACCTCTTAACGGAGCAAGGGGTCGTGACGATCGCACCTTCAACTCACAAAAGTTTTGATATCTTTTTCAAAAGTCGTTGAACAAATGCTTTCAATCTCGAGCTTCTTAATACACCCATGAAGACCCTAAATCAAAAAGGGATTCATACAAACCCACAAGCAAATGGACAAACATTTTAATTTTGGAAAGTCGCCCAAAATTTTGTTTTTGGAAAAACTTTTCAACGGAGGATTGGAATAAAAAAAATAAGGTGTTATTCGACGTGTATTTTCAGTAAGAATAAAACTTGACTAATAAGCTGGGACTTTTATTCCCAACGGCCCCAGCAGCTTCAATTTTTAAAATTTTCACTTTTCCGCCTTTTCTCCAAAACTACTTTCAATTTTTAAAGTCTTGGTAAGCAAACATTTTAGTTTTTGCAATACCTTTGGTGCATCACTCGTTATGATCGGACTACCACTAAAGATTTTAAAATCCGTGGCCTTATA
This sequence comes from Drosophila subpulchrella, assembly GCF_014743375.2. Lineage (NCBI taxonomy): Eukaryota > Metazoa > Arthropoda > Insecta > Diptera > Drosophilidae > Drosophila > Drosophila subpulchrella. The sequence continues at coordinate 5,519,045 of NC_050613.1, forward strand.
TAGCAGTCGCCTTAGCAGACTGCCGTCCACAGTGATCTTTCAGGTTTTATCTGTCACACATAACCTTTATAAAAATAAAATACAATCTGCAAAGTGCATCCTTAGATTATTAAAACATACATTTTTAAATACAGTTTAAATTCTTAATTACAATCAAACACTTACTCATTTCTGTCTGTGTTCCGATGGGCGCAACAAGTTTGTCAAACATTTTTGCACTTTGTATTTTAATTTCTGGGGCTGAGCGACGTCTTTTGTTCGCCGGGCCAGAATGTGAAATGAATGCTTTGTCACAGACAGAGATAAAATACGTTTATAAATAAATCAGTTTGCGCCAGGATGAAGGAAGTGGCTGGTGAGCTGAGGTTGCTGTTGCCACTTTGGCAAGTTTAGTGCGCCTTTTGGCCCCGACTGGCTGACTGGCTGACTGACAGGGTGACAAACTGACAAACTGACAGAGTGACACAGTGACTGTCTGGCTGCGTGCCTGACTTAGCCAGTGAGTGAGCGCCTGTGACTGCGCCTGTCACTGTCCTGTCACTGCGACTTGGCCATAAATCTGCCCTGCATGCCGCGAAATATCTGAAACAATGCGTCTCAAAATTAAATAAATTCATAAGTGCTATCTGCCGCAGAGATGGCCTCTTTCAATGCATTGGCGTGACCTTTGAGGTGTGGGGAAATTAATTAAATGGCGATAAGTCTGTGGCGACGTATTGACAGCTGCCCCCGAGCAGCACTATCAGATAAGTTTTGCTGTCCCTGGGTCCCTGGCTCAATTGCACATCATTAACTTTGGCCGAGTGACCAAGTGGCTCCCCAGGTTGCCCCCTTGGAGCCCCTGGCATTCGGGCGGGCCCCAGCTCTCCGAGATCCGAGATCCCAGGCCTGTGTTGGCTAAATCGCTGCACATTAAATGCAATTAAGAAATGATTGAAATCATAAATTAGCCCTAATTGGCCACAGGACGCTCGCCTCGTTCGCTACCCCCTCCGAGTTGCGCCCCTGGTCCCCTTTCCGCCCCTGGTGTGGCATCTTCGCGCTCGGAAAATGACAGGCGGCACGTACTGGCTGGCCAAATTGTGGGGTGCAGGAGCTGTTGTATTTTTAGCCACTGCCCAGCACCGTGGGTCAAACGGAGGAATCCCACATTGTATTTCAAATTGATGGAAGCTGAACTTACTGAGGGTTATCGTATGATAAAATATGTTATGCCTGTATAACACTCTTAATTATTATAGTATTATTATTATTTCAGCCTAGTAAATGACTTTTCACACTCTGCCTAATAATGAGATAATTTACATTGCCCATTGATGGTAAACAACCACTCTGAACAGCCACATTAAAGGCACTTTGAAGCGATTCCCTGGCCATCCATCAATTGGCAGCAAATCGATTATGTGCGCTGTATCAGTTTGCAACTGTGATTGCCCGGCCCAACGCCCATCCGCCCCCTGACCACCCTTAACCCCCTCTTTAACCCATTGTGCGCAATTTGACGGCCGTGCGAACAGCGCTAAAAGCAAACACACAAAAGAGGCGCAACCGAATTGCCCAGTTAGCAACCTGGCCGGCCCCAGCCCCGCCCCCTTTAACCCACTGAGCAGGGCACACCGATAAGCATGTGTGTAAGTAGATGAAATTAAGATTTTTTTCTTATGATTAAGCGTTGAGAATTTTTGACGGCAATGGCTCAGAGAGGTGTACATGCACTGAGAAAAAATGTGTGTTTTGCCAATATAGAACCAATATAATATTTGATTACTTTCCAAGACGCATTTGGCAAAATGTAAAGAAAGGGTTGTATTTCGCTTAGGAAAATTATCATATACTATGTTTATGCTAAGAATTTCATGCATTCTCCAAAACATGAAATTATAATAGCCCCTGTTTATACAACACAGACAAATTCATGAAATCATATTAGTAAGGCTGTCGAATTTTTTGAATTTGATATAGAGCTCTATAGAGTAGTAGGCTTTGAAGTAGGCTGTGCCTCAACATTTCGTACATTGGGACTGAATTCGTAATCAACTATCGTGTGTTATCGAATTCATGAAATGGTGTTTATGCACATACGAATTTGCTCATTTCATGAATTGATTTCATAAAATAGGCATAGCATAAACACAGTAATAGACAAATTCATGAAATATAGATAGATAGATATAGATATTAGTAAAGCTGTCAAATTTTTTGAATTTGATATAGAGCTCTATAGAGTAGTAGGCTTTGAAGTAGGCTGCGCCTCAACATTTCGTACATTGGGACTGAACTCGTAATCAACTATCGTGTGTTATCGAATTTATGAAATGGTGTTTATGCACATACGAACTTGCTCATTTCATGAATTGATTACATAAAATAGGCATAGCATAAACACAGTAATAGACAAATTCATGAAATATAGATAGATAGATGTATATATTAGTAAAGCTGTCAAATTTTTTGAATTTGATATAGAGCTCTATAGAGTAGTAGGCTGTTCCTCAATATTTCGTACATTGGGACTGAGTTCGTAGTCAACTTTCATGTGCTATCGAATTCATGAAACGGTGTTTATGTACACACGAATTTGCCCATATCATGTATTGATTTCATGAAAAAGTCATGGCATAAACACAGTAATAGATACTTGGATACTTTTGGAAGGCACGTATATTTGGTACACCTATATCCCCAACAAGAGAGGCCCTCTTTCTAGCTGTGTACTTGGCTCTCAGTCACCCTTTCGGATATCCCGCTCAGGCTGAATATCTTCGCTGTCGAAGTCGACTTCTCTGCCTGCGTCGCTGCCTCCTCAGTGGCGACTATAAAAAGCCAAAGTTACACAGTTTCCGAATTAAACTGTTAACAAAACAACGCGCGACAGCACACAGGCAAACACTCCCAAACACAAAACCCAAATACCCCACATACCCCATCCATAGATCACACATCCGTAGAAAAATGGCCACTTTCGGACTGATCCTGCTCTCCATTTTCCTCCTGAGCGCCACCCTCACTTCCGCCCAGCAGATCAGGGAGAATGAGAAGGAGAAGGGGACGGAGCGAAGCGTGCGGTTGCTGGATCGCTTCGATAACCGATACCCCGACGGGAGTTACGAGTATCGATTCGAGTTGGACGACGGAACGGCGCGGTACGAGCGAGGATACTTCGCCAAGATCAACAATGTTAGGACCCTTATGGTCGTGGGATACTACGCGTACCGGATGACCGACGGGCGGTTCATCACCGTGTTCTATAATGCCGATCAGTTTGGCTATCGGCAAAATCAGTGTAAGTATTGGCGACGATTGGCAAAGGAAAGATTATCTACTCGATACTTGTAGTCTCCAGTATTTTTCGATTTAAATACCTAATATTAAAAATATCAAGTTTTTCTTTGTGTGTAGATACAGAAATTTTAAATATTCTATTCTTTAAAATGGAACCAAGACACAGAACATTTGGAATATACGAAGAACTACTGCTTTTTCCTTTATTAAACACAAAAGTTTAAGATCTTCGATAATTAAAAGTATATTATGATAGGATCTTGGCATAACACTTTTTTTAAAGATAGAACCGTTTCAAATTTCACAAAACGAAATGTAAGGAATTATTAAGCAGCTATAAATTTTAAAATCAATAGCATCAATATATTTAAATGTTGATTACCTATAATAAGATCTATCGACATCCTATTTTAATCAAATATTTAAAATATATGTTCATTTTACCGGTTTTTATTAGCCACTGCTAAAATGATTGATGTAAACGAGCTACCCGTTAACGAAACTCCATCAGCAAAAATTAATAAGCCACGCACACGCCCACCCATTATGCCCAGCCACAACCCAGAGCTGGTCCCGTATTCGAATCTGGTTAATATTAAATTATATTATTTGTTCCGCCCACAGCGATCACGCCGCAAGAGTATCCCAACCTGCCGCGCTCCATCGAGGTGCCCATGGCCAGCGAGTCGTCCAGCGCCGATTCTCAAACCGTTTCCGATTCCCGATCCCATCTGGAGTCCCTTGGAACCCCCCCCACAACGACGACTACGCCCCGGGGGGCGGGGACGAATCGCAGGGGCCGCTACTGAGACCCCGTAATTGCACACCATCCTGATTATTATTATCATCGTTTTTTTTTTGTGCCCCGACTACTCGCATTATATTATTATGAATTTTATTTTTTTCACATTTTTTGTGCTCAATGAAATGGAATTAAAAAAGAATAAAAATTTATTAAGGCAAAGCAGCGAAAATTATGAATTTATTATTGAAGATGTTTCGCGTTGTTTGTAGCTGTTTTGGGTTTTTTATGGTCCACGCCCCTCTGCCTCTTTCCAGTGTTTTGGCTGGGAAGATTTCGCGATTTTTCGAAAGTCGCCGACAATTTGGCAATAAATTTGCCACAAAGCGTTTCGGGCAATAAAACATACAAGTGCAGGGCACCCCCTCGCCCCCATGGGGTTCCTATATATATGTACACTGTATAACTTGCCATATTTTTGCATTTTTAGCACATTTTTGGCGAGGTTCTCGGGCCGAAGGCAATTAAGAAACGAAAACGAAACCAAGCCAAAAACAAGAAAATGTCCAACACACAGAAAAAAACATCTCACAATCTGTAATAAATAATACTTTAAGCTGTGCTTTTAACAAGTAGGTAATCCTGCCATCCATGATATTGGCAATCAAAAATGGGAATACTATTTAAAAGAATTGAATAGAATTTTCTTAAAATTATAATTTATGGAAAAGTAGTTTGGTAATCTGTTATTCTTTTTAAAAATCTATATAATATATAAATCTGATTTTATAATTTATATCGATATTAAATGGTATGTTGAACAAAAATGTTTATAGGTATAAAATCTCAAATAGCGGGGTTTATAATAGTCTTTAAACTAATATACTTTGCCGTTCAGTGCAGGAACGCATTGAAATGGAATGGAATGGTGAGGAATGGAATGGAATCTCAAATTCCCAGATCTCGAGTGTGTGAAGGTTCATCATAAATTTATTAAGTGCCGACAGGATACCTGGGAAACGAGTTCAACGCTCGGCTGACTTGCAGAATTAATTCAACTGGCACCTTTCTGTGGGCCGACTATTAAGCCATAAAACATACAGGGCCATAAAAAATCATCTTGAGATCGGATTGCAGTGAACCAGCTTAATTGCAGGCCCTCAAAAATAAAGCATGATTTGTGTGCTCATAAAATTGAAATTGATTTCAAATCAGATTAACTCCACAGTTGCGTAAGGATAATGATTAAATAACCAAAAGAGAGACCCGCCGAAAGTTTGCAAGAAAGAAAAAGAAAATTAAGGACTTAAGTCGGGGAATATTTTGCTAATGAAAAAAAAATTGGATGAAAAGGAAATTGCAGAAGCGCAAGCTTTTGCTTGCAATAAAAGCAATGCCACCTCGCGGTTTTGGTAAGCCAAAAATAAAGGCGGTGGAAAGTGCGGGGAAAAGTGGGTGGGACTTGGGTGGTATTGCGGATAGGGCAGGTGGTTCGTGGCCTTCGACACTTGACTCGATGGCTTGCCACTGTTGCCATTGGAGAGCTTCGGTACACAGAGCCCACGATTGATCCAAAGAAAAAACCGCGAAACTTAAGAAAATATAAATGAGAGGGGCTGGGCTTTGAAAGAACTGAGATGCTCCCAGACAATTGTTCCTCAACATTTGTACATCTTCGTTGTGTAACAGCTTTCTTTGTACTTACCTATAAGTATTTAAAACGTAATTGGATGTAGTGTTAAAATATATATAGTTTAATATTATTTCACTATGTTTTCTTAGCAAATTATGTGACCCACATTATCTATATATATGAAAAGATTCATTTAAGTTTACACAGTAAAAATGAATACAAATTCCCTTTCAAATACAGCATTTCAGTAGAATTGGCCCATACTGGTAAATTGGCTTTTTACAGGTAAATAAAAATGTGAATGCTACTTCAGATACGCAAAAATCCATTACAATTCTGAGATCTTGTTGTTCGTGTTCTGTATTTCGTTCGTATCAAGTAAGTTGATCCTTTTTAAACTCATGTAAACTTAAACGAGGTTTATTTTAAATCCTCTGTAACTAGAGTCTCTCCTTCAGCTTTAGTTCAGTACTGATTGCTCAGTCCGTGAATTATTGTACGAGAAACACAATAAAACCAACTTTTCAGAAGTACTTAAAGCGCCTTTGCAGTTCAACACGAACCGGCAATCCCCTCCGAAATCCCCTCCAGAACTCCGACCTTCCGACTTTCCGACTCCCCGACGAACGGACACATGTAGCTGGGAGTCGTTAAAATTATCAATGAAACTTTAGAAATCTTCGCCGGGAAAATGGATTGGGGCAAGGGGCAATGGAATGGAAAATAAGAAGGGAATAAGCCAAACACAAAGGAAAAGGTTAAGTTGCAACTTTGTTAACTTTGACGCTTATTAAAGAGTGGAGCAATCCAACCGACAATCAAACCAACCTAAAAGCGAAAAAAGGAGTGAAATTCTTCAACAACTTTGACTCTATTAAAGATTGAGGGAACCCCAACAAATTTCCCCGGCCCGTCAGTTCAATGTCAATGCCATACCCCATTCGGGTTTTCCATTAAATTCACATCACCCAAATCTTATATGCCCTGCAAAATACAAAAATATTTTCTTCTGGCTCGGCTGGAATATAATCAAAAGGCAATAAATATTGCAAATGTGAAAAGGGAGGCAAAGTTTAACTAGGACAGGGACCTTCTTTTTTTGCCCGTTTCCCAGGAAACGGCTACAAAATGTTTGCATGCTGCGGTAACAGCAACAAACAGCGAAAACAGCGACAGAAAAAATGTAAACCAAAGCCAAAGGATGAAGAATAAACAGAGGTGGAAAGGACACCGAAAAATGAGAAGGACCAAAAATTAACTTAGCCTGATGAATGTGGAAAACACCCTGAAATGCAGTTGGTTTTCGAAGTCAATGGAAATTGAAAACCAAACCTCAGTTTTTTTAATCGTAAAAGGAAATAAGATTATTTTTTCCTACTATAAGAAGTTAATAGTTTTTTAAAGGGTTTGCATGCAATTTTTAATTCAAGAGAGTAGTTTTTTTATCTTGGACCGAAAATTAACTTAAATTAACTTAATAAATGTGGAAAACACCCTGAAATGCAGTTGGCTTTCGAAGTCAATGGAAATTGAAAACCAAACCTCAGTTTTTTTTAATCGTAAAAGGAAATAAGAATATATTTTCTTACTATAAGAAATTAATAGTTTCTTAAAGGGTTTGCATGCAATATTTAATTCAAGAGCGTAGTATATTTTATCTTGGACAGAAAATAACAGTTTTTTTCAAAGTCCTTTAAAATTAAATAGATAGAATTTTTCTATAAGTGTTTATTTTAATGCACTCTATTGATTCATGCGATAAACTTATATATTTTTTATTTATTTTATTTTAAGTTTTTTTTTTATTTTGAAACTCCGAACATGAAAAGCCTCTATCGGGTGCAGATTACCTTTTCAGAGGGTAGAAAAAAGGATAAGCATTGCGGCACACCCGCGACAAAAAAAAGGATGTCGAAAAAATTAAATATAAAATGCAAAAATGGCTTTTAAGCAGCGAAAGTCGAGTTTAGCGGGGGAGCTTGGAGGAACCGCTGCCCGTAACCCCCCTCCCAAAGGACGCAGGGCTCAGGTGTGTGGGCAGGATGTGCTAAAAGGACATTGCTGTTGTTTGCCGGTGGGTGCCGGTGGGTGATGTGTGCAGTTCATCAGCGACCGCAGCAAAAGGCTGCGAGATCCTGCAAACACACAAAAAAAAAGGGCACTGGACACAGGACACTGCATCCAGCCAGTTAACCATCAAAAAGTACGAAAGAAAAGGGCAACCGAAACGAGGAAACGAAATTATCGTAGGGCTGGCTTAGCGGGGTCAAATGGACCAGTAAATGTTTCATTAAAACGAAAATATGGGAAAAAAGTAAGGCAAAGTGGGGTGTGTTATCGCTGATACTTCTGCTGTGGGAGAATTTAAATGAGCACTTAATGATACGCCCGTTTGTAATGGGAAAAACACATTCTAGAACAACCCAATGTAACATTGCAGCCCTGAGCCAATTATAAAGTGCAGGCAAATTGCATTCCTTGGTGGGAATTCTATTTTCCTTTTTTCACGTCTAATGAAATTGCCAGGCTCAAGTTGTCCCCAAGATCCTGTCTAACTAACTCCTTTGTTTATGCAAGCGAAAATTCATTATTTTAGCATGCACGCCGCAAATTATGCTATGAACTCTCGTACTCGTACACCTCCCCCTTGAATTTTCACTTTTTTCGAGCTTTGTAAGTGGAATTACCTTACTGGGCCGGATTAAATTCATCAGCCATTGTGGGCGAATTCCTGGCAGGGAATTAACATTCCAAATTGAACTGGTGCTCAGCACTTTATGATTGCATTGTGGGGAATTTCAGACCACTTGCCAATTTGGAAAAGCAGATTTACATTTAATTTAATTGGCCCATTCATGTTTCTGTTGTTTTCTTGCAAGCCTTTCTGATTTTTGAGCAAATTAAGGAATGAACTATACGTTTTTAAAAATGAATACGAGTACATTTCCTAGCTACTAACACTTGATTAGTCAACTCACCTTAGTCGTTTTAAAGTTTTTTTAATTTGTGGCAAATTCAAAAGAATGATTCACACTTTTCTAGATTTTGGATGCGTCGTTCTCATACAAGATCTATTTACAAAGTATTGCGTTTAAATTAATTTCATTTAAGCAAAATTCAAACGTAAATACCAACAAAAAAAATCATATAGTTACCATTTCCACGAGGCAGATGTAAAAATATCTCAAAAGCAAACATTTTTTTTAAGGCAAGTATTCATCCACGCAAAATTGCCTTTTTAAATAATGATAAATCTTAAACCACCTAGTATTTTGTAATGCTTTAACATTCCTTTGATTGCTTTCTCCTTATTGTTAATGGTGTATTCAAAAAATTTAATATCGGTAGTACTTTTACAAACATATATCAAGATAATGGTTATTGCTAAGTAAGTAATATAATTCGCCTTCATTAACTACCGTAATTGCTATTTAATTAATCAACTGTCATTTATCGATCGCTTAAAGATACAAATATTCCACTTAATTTACAAAAAACGGGCCTTATTAATATTTATAACGCGCCACAAATTGCTGCTTGATAACTTAATTAAGAGAGGTACTCTTAAGTACTGGTAAAACTCAATTCGTACACGCATTTTTAAGCTTATATTAAATGAAGTTTCGTCAATTATTTTCGCTTTAGCCATAAAACTGTTAAACAAAAAGCCGGAAACAAAACAAAAACAAAAAAAGGGCCAAGAGAAATTCCAGCCGCAAAACAACTGTGTAATTTATTTTAATTTTTAACGAATATCCACTAAGAGTATTGCGCTCGAACAGAATATCCAGGTTAGTCGTAGCATAATAATACATGTTCACGCGTATAAAAACATTTAAAATAAAAATGCGCTCACTTTTTGCCCGTAACAGTCGTACTTTTTTCGCATTTTCCTCTTTTGTTCCTTTTTGGCTTAAAATGAACACGAAGCTATTTGTTAATTCAATGAATTTATTCTCTGGCCCAGGAAAGGAATCGTCTGGAACTGAGTCAACGAATCCGGAACATTGCCCGATCCATGTTCCATGGCCATCCGCACACATTGATAAGCACATTACAAGATATTTTGCATATTTCATGGGTTCGAGGCGCTGGTGAGGGCATCCATACATGCATAGGCATGGGCATGGGCATATAAAACTTATATGTACACGCACCATTCATGGCATAAAGTCAGCTCGTGTTAAAATCTGCTTTTATGATTAATTGCAGTGGCGCTGGAAAATAAACCGCGACAAGGAAGGCGACCTGCTGCATTTCAATTTGTATTTTCGCAGCCATTTTCATTGCTCGACCACTTTTCCGGGCTTTTCCATTTCGCACATTCACACTTTTGGGGTTTTATTTCGGCTGGCATGATGTAATGTTGCTTTCGGCTGATTTAAACGTGATCCTTGTGTAATCCCCCTTAATTATTCCTTGCATACATTTGTTAAAATGCACAAAAACTGTGGAAAGTAATTGTATCTCAATAAATTATATAATTGGTTTTCGTTTAGCCAATATATTTAAAGATATACTTCACATCTGTATTTCTAATTACATTTCTCGAATTATATTTATTTGCAATACTCTTTTTCAACCAATATGATGAGATACTCAAACTGGAATAGTAAATGCAATACAATTCAACTGCAAAACTCGTGATAAATTGTATAGGTACCATTTGACCTATTTTAAATCATTCTTAATCGGAAACTTCCATTTTGTATACCTTTTTTCGGTGCTTCAACAATTCTTTTCCCTCATTTAACCCCACTTGGCTCCCCATCTCTTCCGCCTTCGAAAGTTGTTGCTATTTTTGCTCTTCTGGAAATTGGCGCGTTTATCTTGCATTATTTTGCGCACATTCGCTTCGCATAACTTTCGGCCTCTGTTGCAGTCACTGTTTCTGCCTCAACTTAAACCCACTTGAAGTGCACTGAAAAATATTACCAATAAGCAATCAAACACACATTAGTTGAAATGTATTTTAGTAATTTTATACGCTTCTTTAGGAATAAATCAAAGAAAACGCTTCTTTATAAAGTCACAAGAACTATTCTTTTTTGGTCACAAAGTGCTATTTTCCATTCAGCGTAAAATACAAGTTGTTAAAACAATGTTATAACTTTAAAATATGATAAATGAAAATAGTTCTTAAAAAACACTTTTATCTTACAAAAAAATGTCATGAGTTATTATTTAACACAATAATATTTTGTCATGTTTTCTGTCTTAATAATTAAGGAAACAAAAAAATCAGGCTATTAGTTAGTTAATAAAACGCCCATTTAAACTGCATTCTTTCCGTGCTCCTGAGACTTTCGCCACTGCTTCCGTTTTCTTTTGCCCGGAAGGAGGCGAGTGAAAGCGGGGAGAAAGTTCGCGGGGCGGCAGGGGACGAGCTGCAACTGGCATTTTTGGCGTTCCCGGCACGCGCTCACTAATTTTATTCCTTAATAAAAACCAAAGGCACACAATGCGCTGGAAGGAGAAGGCCGTTCCAGCACGTAGCGTCCTTGCAACCGCCCCCTCTCTTTCACTCCCCGTACGGCCGTCTCTTTCTCCCCGGGGACAGCTATCTCGCTCATTGGCCCCATTGCGTGGCGCTACCTTTGGCGAGGTTCGCTATCAAACTAGCAAAGTTCATTAAAGTGATAATTACAAAGGCCGTAAAACGAACGACGTACGGCCAAGACGACACGGAACGGATATACGAGCTGGAAACTGAAAAATAAACCCAAACCGAAACAAGGTAAAGCTCTACGAGAAGAAGAAGAAGCGGAAGGGGAAGGCCTCGGGACATTTAACCCCTTTCTGGCTACGTTCAATGGCTGTCTCTTTATTTGCAGGTCTTTTCTGGGTCACCGACAATAATATAAATAAACTGTGGAAATACGAAGAAGAAGATTTTATTTTGAACATTCTTGAAATCTATTTGAACTATTCAAATTGTACTTTCTTTGTTGATTTTCAAATTCACTAAGTAAGCAATACGTCTTTTGCTAATTTCTAAGCAAAATAACACACAATGTTTCAGTTTTTATGTTGACCATCACCATGGGCAATCACGAAGGTGTTTTAAAGAATTGATGTATCACAAAATATACAACAATTTTAAAATAAAAAGGTCAAAAAGGGTTAAAAATAGAAAAGGTGCGGAGGGACTCACGCACCTCCTTAACACTCTTAGCAAAAACAGTTTCTCAATTTTCAGTAAATGAGGCGAAACAGTTACAGATGATGGGAATGGAAAATTCGTGTTCGACTTAATTGCCAGCCCTTGGAGACGTGGGAAAACCCCAACGGTTTTTAAACACATCTTTAGTGAAAATCATTTGAATTATATAGGGCAGACCTATAAAGTGAGGTCGAACATGAATTTAAATAATCATAAGGCAAGACCCAAAAAACTTTGCACAGCTGCCAACAGGCTGACGCCCAAGGACCAAGAAAACTTTGCGGCATAAACAACAAACAGGGAAAACTCGAGGGTTTACAGGCCGAGGAAAATCGAGGGGAAGGAAAGCCATAAACTACAATTGAAAGAAACAACAAAGTCATTGCCAGCAGCAGCAGCAGCCACACAAGGCGTATACTAAATCAATAAATAAATAAATAAATAAATACGTACATATGCAAAAATGCCAAAAGGATTGGGCAAAAGTGAAATACTTTGATATGCATCTAAATGGCATCATCAGCATCATCCTTACCCCTGCCCTTAACCCACAACTGCCCAGGGGTTTTCAAGTGAGAAAACAACAAGCACCCAGAAAAATTTAAGACGGTTTTAGAATCGGTAAGTGTATAAATCAAAATAAGGTAATATTGTGAATCCAAAATGGATTCTATAAAATATTAAGGCACATTCAAATCATAATATATCTTTAATTATTTACTAGAAATATATTTAGCTGCCAATGACAAAGTTTTTTATGTTCCTTGAGGTAGGTTCTTTAAATAAAAAATATAAGCAAAACAATTTTTAAAAAATTCTTTTTGCAGTTACTGTTAGTTTTGTTTGCAGAAACTTTTAGCATAAAAAAATTAAAGTTTTCGAGACGTGGAAAATGTTTAAAAAGTAGATTTTCACAAAAATTCGGCATTTTCAATAAGTACTGAATGGTTAGAAAAGTCTTGTATCATTCAAACGAAATATAAATGACCTTACCATTGATGTCAAAATGTACATGAAGTAAGTTCAAATTATATGTATATTTAATTTTTGTTTTGTGTAAATACTTTTGACCATCCATCAACCTTAAATGCAACTAGGAAATCAAAGCAAGCAGAAAGATTTTTTTTTTAAATATTTAGAATTTTTCTTCCAGTGCAGCAGCAGTATGAGCAGCAGCAGCAGCAACCAAAGATGGCAATCAGCAACACTGCGATTGAGAAAGCAACAGCAAATATAATAGGAATCAGGCAAAACAACAACATTCAATGTTTGCAGAATCTGGTGAAAAAAAAATAGAGGAAAAACAAAATACATACAGACAGATCAGACCTGTCAGCAATCGCAAAAACAGCAAAAAAAAAGATACATAACACCAAGAGCGACAAACAAACAAAAAATACAGCAAATCATTTTGTGGGCATTACATTTTATTTCGCCATTCGCTTGCCACAAAGAGAACATTGGGTCAAAATAAATATGCCAGGAGAAAATCCAATAAAGGATTATATTATAATTGTATCACTATTAAGAGTGTGTTTTTCATTTATATATCAGCATAATTGTTTTTCTAAATGAAATATGTTATTAATACTTTCTCAATCATATTCTTGTCCAAGAACTGGAGAATACCATTGCAAATATATTCAAATTTATGAATTAAGTTAATATAAAAATAAAATGTGGTGTTGCTTATTGATCGTGTTGAGGAGCACTGTGTCCGCCATTTGAAAATCCTGGCCTTCCTCGCTCACGTATTGGTCGCTTCTGTGGCTTTGTAATGCAAATGTTTGGGCAACCCTGGCTGATGATTGTGGAGCTCGACTGGGGCGGAAAAATGTAATATACAATCACTATTGATGTCAGCTCTGGACAGACTCACTTCTATAGACATTGTAGCCCCGCTCGTCGGCGATGTAGTACTGCGTCTGGATTTGGTTCTTGGGTCCGGGAATGGGCACTGAATTGTAGCCCTCCTGCACGTTTACCACCTGGTCACCCACTTTCTTGGTGTACAGCTTCTTGTAGTTCACCAGGCCGTTGCTCATCACTAATCTGAAATAAAGAGGCAAGTTTTAGGAATCTGTATACATTTCATAATAATAAACAAGATTTTAGTTCAAATGGAAGGCAAAATATATGCACTCAAAGAACAAGAGAGAACGCTGTAGTCGAGTGTCTTGACTATCAGATAGCCTTTTCTCAGCTTTAAAATTGAAAATTGATAAAAGTTAAATTTAAATTGAGTTTATTGGAGAGATAGGGGTAGACCAAAAGGACAAATTGCTTAAATTGATATTTAGTCAATAGAATAAGTAGAGTGCGCTACTCTTTCTAAGCGCCGGCAGCGCTTTTCCCCAGTCGTAAGTTCGGGAACGCATTCCAAAAAAAATAGTTCTAGATCTAGTTCTGGATGTGTTTCATCATAGTGTATTCAGAACGCATTCCGAAAAAAATAGTTCTAGAACACATTTTTTTTCGTAATGCGAAACGCATGATCATTTTCCAAGGCAAATGTACGTGCTAAGTGCATTGCAATGCGTTGCTTTCTAGATGTGTTTAAATATGATGCATCCTGGTTCATATTGCCGAGAATGGTTTGTTTTTATCCGATCGTTTTTTCGGTACTGTTCTCTTGACAAACAAATAATAAAGACAAAGGAACCATGCAAGGAAGCGCGCAGTTTTTCTTGTCTCTTGCATTTTTCGTCAGTTGCATTATGCATTCTGCATTCTGAAAAGTGAAGTTCGTGCCACGTGTTTTGAAAAATTTTGTTGCTCTCTGCCACCAATTTTGCATCAAGATTTTCACAGGTATGTTAAGTGTAGATAATGTAGTTCAATATGAACACAATAGAGTAATAACAAAAAAACTGCAAAGGCATATGTACAATGTATATTGTACATACTTAAGTTCGAAGTACAAATAACATAACACATATGTACAATTGTACAAATGTACATTGGGCAATTTTCAATGAACATATAAATGAAAAACGAATAAATTAAATAAAATAATTATTATTTGTATGTAAATTGTACATATATACAGTGTAATTGTGCCAAAATAAATAAATTGTATATTTGTAATATAAATACACATGAACATAAATATATAATATTCAATTTTCTTTATATCTTTCAGAATCGCTAAAAAAGGATGGGACACCCAGGACTGGACTGCGTTAATGATTAAAGCACAAAAAATAAGAAGGAAGCAGCAAACCCCGTACAGAAGGGGACCGATTCCGATTAAACATTAGTTGCGTTCTTAAAAATTGAAATTAAAAAAAAAGAAATTTAAAACCTGTTTTATGTATTCCCTAAAAAGCTTACAGACATTTCTTTTTTGAAAGCGTATAGGTGCATTCCTGGGTACAGTTTATAGGCGCATTCCAAATAAATGCCTACAGAACGTACCATTTTGGTACATATAGGTCCAAATTTATGCACCTAAGTGCATGCAAGAGACTCGTTCTTTTTTGTCCCGCACCCGTGTAAATAGAACGGGAAGACTCATCACTTTCGGCACAGGATTTCGGTGCCATTCCATGATGAAAGAACGGGTGCTGGAATGCATTTCCGACTGGGTCGCTTTGCCGCGCAGTTGGGCCTGCAACTATTTACACACACACATTAGGCATGTTATACATTTGTTATTGTCTGGCTCTGACGTCATTGCATTTTTACGTGGGCGGTTTGAGGGCGTTAAAGTGAGTGTGGAAAACTTTTTATAGGTCTATCATGTATTGTACTGGTTTCAATCCGCCCGTAGACGATTTGACTCTTGTTAGATAGGAATTTTTTTCGCTGGCTGCGTAAGACAAGGTTTTCGTAGATCGCAGCTTGGACTCTATTGGCAGCTGTTCACTTGATGCTAAACAGCCTAAACTTCCCCACGCCGCTTTCAGTAAAAAACATCACCCACGAGTTCACTGTCAACTTTCGGGAGCGCTGTTATCATCTGTATTCTGATTCCGGGTCGCCTGAGTCTGTCGAGTCTGCTAGAGAGCCGAGCTCCTATGTCAATACCGCCGCTAGAAATTCGCAAGCTTCCGATGAAAAGCCCAGCTATTTGGCATTTCCAACCTAACCACCTATTATTCTAAGGTCTGTCAGAATATAAACAAGTCACGTGCCGTCGCCATCTCATTGGACAGGGCGGTCATATATAAGACAGCGCGAGATGGAATCCCCACAGGACTCGAAAGCTCTTTCAGATTCAAGCAGATCCGAGCAACTAGTCACCTTGGCCCCAGAGGAACACGGCAGCGTTGAAAAAAATCTCACTGCAGCTGTCAAGGACGGAAACTACTTTCTCAAAATCCTGAAAGGCGAACAAACGCGTCTGCTGGCAATGGCTACTCTCGCTGAAAAATATGCGGACTCCTTGTCTGCAAATCGAAAAATCACCGAGGATACCTTTGGACTACTGCGATCGGCGTCGGGCAAGGCCCGCCTTCTGGTAACGAAGAAAATGAAACAGTTCGAGGGCCTCTGCCACAGCAATCTAAATCCCTCGCCGGAGGATAAATTTCCAACAACAGTTGACGATTTGCAAGGATTCTGGGACATGGTTTCGTTGCAGGTGGAACAATTGGACGCTGTTTTCGCTGATATTGAGCATTTGAAGGCCAATGGGTGGAAGCGCTTGCCCGAGTCAGCCAATATTGGCCCAGTAACCCGTAGGACAACAAAATCCGCAAAGATTGGAGTCTTGCAAGTGAAAGCAACCAGAAAGACCAACGACGGTACTGCAGATGGCTCGAAGGATCTTCCATCAAGTTCGGCTGCGGCATTAAAGCGCGAGGCGCAAAGAAAGAAGTTGCTGGAAATGAAACGTCAGAGTCGTATGGCTATGGCTGCGTCGACCACAGATATGCCGGGAACGATCGGCGATACTTGTGTTAGTTCTAACGCGAAAGCTAAATAGTGGTCACTGTGAATAACTCCACATTTCAAGATATAGCTGTATTTGAAATTAGTACTCACTCAAGCGTAATGGACAGAAGCGTACTAAAACATTTCAAATTCATATAAATGCATAGAATTTCCTAGTTGAATTAATCCTTAACTATTCCCAACTAAAATGTAAATGGTGGAGCTCCCTAACATTACTTTATAATATATATTTTACCAAAGCAATTAAAGCACTTTTGTGTACTATCATTAATAGCCAATTGCCGAAAATTGTTTATAAAAATCGCCATATCCGCTTGAGATTTCGCCCGTATTTGCTTCGAATTACTTCACTACATTCAAAACAGACATTTATTCTGATGTAATAATAATTTAAGTACAATAATACATAAGTTTATGCTTTAAAATTAACTTTTGCCAAAGTAAGATATCTAAACAATACATGAAATATGTAGGAAACTTAAAGTGTTGGCAGTTTACAAATTGAAGGTATATTAAAAAAACGATAGGTATCGATGAGACCAAAACATCTCAGTTAAATGTATTTTTGCTGAAATAAACTCTGCATGCCTAATCCCAACTAGCTTTTGTAGTTTCCGAGATCACAGCGTTCATACGGACGGACAGGCAGACGGACATGGCTAGATCAACTCGGTTAGTGATCCTGATCAAGAATATATATACTTTATGGGGTCGGAGACGCTTCCTTCTATCTGTTAGATACTAACCGACGCATCTAGTATATCCCTTTACTCTACGAGTAACGGGTATAATAATGGGTCTGCCCTGAAAAGGACTAGACATGGCAACCCTGCTTGGCACATTCGCTCTGAGATTCCTTTTGCCATCGTAAAGTCACATCAAATTAGGCTATATAGAATATTTCACACCAACTTCAACCCGAAACGAGTAACTAACTAAATTCCGTCGTCGTGCGTCGTTCTCTAAGTATAACTCTATTTTAAGGTTTTCACCCAAGGTCTTTGTTCAACATTGATGTACTGCATTTTATTCTTTTTTTTGAAAATTTGTACTGGAACTGAGAAAAGTGAGTAATCATATTCAAATATTAAGTAATTAATACTACAAAACAAAAGAAAACGCTATTGCCGACGTCCTCGATTATCAGGTACCCGTTACTCTGCTAACAAAAATAGCGCCACCTATCGTTTATTATTTTTTCTATCGTGACGTTACATCAAAGTAAGCTATATAACATATTTCATAACAACTGCAACCCGAAACAAATAACAAACTAAATTCCTACGTCGTGTGTTGTTCCCTGATTATTATTCATTTTACGGTTTTTACCCAAGGTCTTCGATCATCAATGATCTACTCCATTTAGATGTTCCTTACTTTTGAGAATTTGTACTGGAACTGAGTAAAGTGAGTATTCAAATGTCGTATACGCATACGAAGTTTCTACCATTATAAGCGTCAAAAATAACAAAAAACAAGGAAGAACGCTATAGTCGAGTACCTCGACTATTAGATACCCGTTACTCAGCTAAAGGGACCAAAGGGAAATGGAGATATGCAAGCAGCAAAGCGAGATTGAAATGCGCCACCTATCGGCGGTAGATAGATTTAAGCGTTATGGGCGTTACAGTGGGCGTGGCAAATTTTTTTTTGGGTCAATCGATAGGTATTGACGAGACCAATACAGTTCAGTTAAAATTTTGTATCTAGCATAAAAATTGTGGGCGCCACAGGCTTGAGCGGTTTGTGGGCGTTAGAGTGGGCGTGGCATATTTTCATAACAAACTTGCGCTGCGCACAAGGCTACGGAATCTAAATCTGAGATCCCAATTCTCTATCCTTGATAGTTTCCGAGATATCCACGTTCATATTTACGATTTTTTGAAGTTTGTGGGCGGTTTGTGGGCGTAAAAGTGGGCGTGGCAAACTTTTTTTTAAGTCAATCGATAGGTATTGATGAGAACAATACATTTCAGTTAACATTTTTATTCTAGCATCAAAACTGTAGGAGCCACAGTTTTGGGCGGTTTGTGGGCGTTAGAGTGGGCGTGGCACTCTACTGAAACAAACTTGCGCTGCGTAAGAAGCTCAGGAATCTGCACGCCAAATCTCAATAGCCTAGCTCTCATAGTTTCCGAGATCTCAGCGTTCATCCGGACGGACAGACAGACGGACAGACGGACAGACGGACAGACGGACATGGCTAGATCGACTCGGCTAGTGATCCTGATCAAGAATATATATACTTTATGGGGTCGGAAACGCTTCCTTTTGCCTGTTACATACTTTCCGACGAATCTAGTATACCCTTTTACTCTACGAGTAACGGGTATAATAATAGATTTGGCCCAAAAAAGGTCAGAATGGCACCCCTGGCATATACGCATTCAGATTCTCTTTTTCGATTGTAACGAAACATCAAAGTAGGCTACATAAGATATTTCATAGCAACTCCAACCCGATACAAATCACAAACTAAATTCCTACGTCGTGTGTTGTTCTCTGATTATTATTATATTCTACGGTTTTTACCCAAGGACTTCGATCATCTTTGATCTATTCGATTTAGATGTTCCTTACTTTTGAGAATTTGTACTGGAACTGAGTAAAGTGAGTATTTGAGTCCCTTATACGCATACAAGGTTTCTACCATTAAAAGATTCAAATATAAAGTAATTTCTTGGGGAATCGCAGTGTTTCTTAGTATATAGTATAGAAGTATATCTTACAAAACAGCAATAGATTTGCCCCAAAAAAGGTCAGAATGGCAGCCCTACCTGGCATATACGTTTTCAGATTCTCTTTTTCAATCATATCGTTACATCAAAGTAGGCTACATAACATACTTCATAACAACTCCAACCCGAGACAAATAACAAACTAAATTTCTACGTCGTGTGTTGCTCTGGGTTTATAATTCTATTTTACGGTTTTTACCCAAGGTCTTCGATCACCTTTGATGTACTCCATTGAGATTTTCCCTACTTTTGAGAATTTGTACTGGAACTGAGTAAAGTGAGTATTTAAATATCGTATTCGCATACAAAGTTTCTACCATTAAAAGCTTCAAATACAAAGTAATTTCTTGGGGAATCGCAGTATTTCTTAGTAGTATATCTAACAATAAATAATAAATTTGGCCCAAAAAAAGGTCAGAATGGTAGTCTTGCCTGGCATGTACGCATTCAAATTCTCTTTTTCGATTGTAACGATACATCAAAGTAGGCTGCATAACATATTTCATAACTTCAACCCGATTCAAATCACAAACTAAATTCCTACGTCGTGTGTTCTCTGATTATTATTATATTTTACGGTTTTTACCCAAGGACTTCGATCATCTTTGATCTACTCGATTTAGATGTTCCTTACTTTTTTGAATTTGTACTGGAACTGAGTAAAGTGAGTATTCAAATGTTGGACATACGCATACAAAGTTTTTACCATTAAAAGCTTCAAATACAAAGTAATTTCTTGGGGAATCGCAGTATTCCTTAGTAGTAAATCTAACGATAAATCATAGATTTGGCCCAAAAAAGGTCACAATGGCAGCCCTGCCTGGCACATACGCTTTCAGATTCTCTTTTTCAATCATAACGTTACGTCAGAGTAGGCTATATAACATATTTCATAACTCCAACCCGAAACAAATTACAAACTAAATTCCTACGTCGTGTGTTGCTCTCTGATTATTATTCTATTTTATTCTATTTTACGGTTTTTACCCAAGGTCTTCGATCATCTTTGATGTACTCCATTGAGATTTTCTTTACTTTTGAGACTTTGTACTGAAACTGAGTAAAGTGAGTGTTTAAATGTTGTACATACGCAAACAAAGTTTCTACCTTTAAAGGCTTACAAAATTAAGTAATTTCTTGGAGGGGAATAAGTTTTGAAGGACAAGTCGAAAAGAATGTTCGTTAATTTAAAGAAAGTTTTTCTCGTTATTTCTTACAAATAGTAGATCTGCCCTGAAAAAGGCCAGGCATGGAAGCCCTGCTTTTAGATTCCTTTCTTCTATCGTGACGTTACATCATAGTAGGCCATTTAACATATCTCACAACATCTCCACACCGATACGAATCTGAAATTTTTTTCAATTTTCCATTTTTACCCAAGTTCTTGAAACAGCATCGACGAAATGGTACGCACGATTTTGAACCAACTGCTCTACTCAACGGCGGTGCTCACGGCGATCACGGCGACTCCCCTGGTCAAGGTGGAGTGGCAACTGGGCCACGAGGAGGATGCCAGGGCGACCTTCCACTACAGAGAACTACTGTACAACGCTCTCGTGGCCCTGGGGCTGACCGTCCTGGCGATGTCGCCCTATCTGGCGATCCGCACGCGCTGGCGCTCGCCATACGCGAAGATGATCTACTGGGGGGCACTGCTGCCCTGGTGCTATGTTTGCTGCACCAAGTTCGCCCTGGGCTACAAGACCCAGCTCAGGGCTATCTCTTACGTGCATGATGAGGACCACTGGCACAACTTGGTCTTCGCCCTCGTCTGCTACTGTGTCATCTTTGGCATGGCCATGGAACAGATGCTAAACTGGGCCCTTCTATACCACTTGGTGACCTTGATACTGAAGGACTGGCGCACTCACTTCATCATTTTCCTATGAGTTATCATGTTTTGTTTGAATAACGTTTGTTGGTCATGCTAAATATAACTGCAATCTGCAAAAAAAAACACTAGACCTTTATTACCTTGAAAGCCGAAAAATGTTTACCTATTTTAGATGTTTTGTCTTGATCAGGAAACTTGGTTCATTGGTATCATTGGTTCTGTTTGGTATCTAGTCCCTGATCCCTTTATCCCTTTATCAAATCCCTTTAGAATTTCTAGTTTCTATCCGTGAGATTTTTTTAGCCCCCACGAGATGTATTTTCGATTCCTGATAAAAGCCTCACAAATGATCCTGTTTTTTTCTTAAGTTATTTGTTTGTTAAATAAAAAAGCTTTTGAAACATTCATTTTCACCATTTTAACAAAATAACTTAAAACCACGTTTGTATAATGATGCTTTTTATGCCGCAACTGTTACATTTAATATCAAATTTTTCATAAATACGTAGAAAGATTTTCGGAAAGGAAAGGAAGGAAAAAAAAAGAAAACGGCTCTATTTTAAATCAAACAAAAACACCTCTTAACGAGGTAAGAAGTAGTGGCGAACGCGCCTTTAACAAAAATTTCTGATATCAACCATTGTGACGAAAAATGATATTACATTCGACAAAATAAACTAAATTAAATTTATGATTTCGGCCCGCAACAGTAAATAATTATTTACCAACACGTACATTTTCTCTTGTAGCGTGCCGAATACATAAATTTAATATAGTTTATTTATTTTCTCAATTTTGAGAAAATAGTCAAAAAGTGGTTTTAAAAAATAACTTTTTGTCATAACTCTAAATCTATTATATTCAGACAACTTTACTATATGAAGGATATTTAGCAAATTAAATTATCTTTTCAGGGATATATAGCACGTTTCTGTAGCATTAGTTGTTTAGATACTATAAGCATTTTAAATCTGGCTTTTTTTTTATTTTTCGCTAAACTAGCGGGTTTTTCCAAAAGTCGTAGAACAAACGTTTTCTATTTCAAGCTGCTTTATACACCCATAGGGTTTCTAAAACCCTAAAACTAAGATGGGATGCATACAAACCCACAAACAAGGGGACAAACATTTTCATTTTGGGAAGAAGAAAACAATCTTGTTTTTTGAATTACTTTTGAACGGGACATCGGATTTCAACAAATGAGGTGTCATTCGACGCGTATTCTCAGTAAAAATAAAACTAGCTAAACAGCCGAGGGCTTTTATTCCCGCCGTGTCCAGCAGATCCAATTTTCTAAATTTTTACTTTTACACTTTCACCGCTTTTTCTCCCAAACAAATCTATATTTCGAAAGTCTTGGTATACAATCTTCTTAGTTTTTGCGATACCTTTCGATTGAAGGAACACTCGTTACGATCGGACCAGTTGTCTTCGCACGCTCTCTTGCGCGCTTCGCCACTACGTGTACTGCCGTCCACAGTGATATTATTTTGTTAAAGAAGTTTTATACGGGTGTAGGTATATCCCTAAGGCGTCAGTGAAAAGATTGACCCAAAGAAGGAATTTCGTTTTATGTTTCTTACCTTTATTTGAATTGTTAATCTTTGCAAACTCACTTGTATTCCTCGATGCCGTTAGGGTGAATGACGTGATAGTTTTGCACAACATAAATGGGCGTGGGTGTGGGCGTGCCCGTGGGATGGCTAGGGGTCACCGGTCGGACAGTAGGTGGTGCCGAGGTGGGCGGTGAAGTAGGTGGTGCCACTTCGTCGAAGAAATAATCAAGATTCTCCTCTTCAAAGTCCATTTGCGGAAATACAACCAATTGATCCTCGTACAATGGCCATATTTGCTCAATAGGTGTCCCAATTTGGGAGGGCTTCGGGGTGGTGCTGGTGGTCCTTGGGGTGGTGCTGGTTGTTGTTGATCTTGTTGTTGTGGTCCTTCTGGTGGTGGTGGCCAGCGGCGGACTAAAGTCATCACCATCCTCGATGTCACTGGGCCAAACAACCAATTGTAATTCATAGATGGGCTGGCTGTCCGGGGACTTCAAGTGGCGCTGCCAGTCCGGATTTTCCACCGGCTTCTCCTCCGGCTTATTACCGGACCCGGACCCCAGCCACGCCCTCCCCTCCGGCAACGCCCCCTCATTGTGGCAGCCTAACGAGTCCATTGTCGCCGCATCGAAAGTCAATTTGCAGTCGATGCGTCGGCCATCCACTTGAACGGCGGGCTCCGTCTCCGATTCCAGCTGCTGCTCCGTATAGGGGCTTTGATCCAGGGTGGTGGTGATGGCGGTGTCCGGATCCCAGTCTGAGTCCCTCTCCCTGGGATCCCCAACTATCCCCGCCTGCAGCAGAGGGATTAGTGTGGCCGCCAGCAGCAGCAGCAGGACCAACTCCGGCCGGATTCTGTTTGATGACATGTCTGCGGGCGCTTTTCCTTGCCTTTTGCATGATGCCAAAAGGCCCGGACTTGTATTTATACGAATCAAAGGCGCTGCCGCTGCCGCTGCCGCACCCGCTGCAGCTGAATTCAAGTCGAATCAAACTGAATCATCGTCAGCAGCACTTTAGACATCAGGAATATATATATGGATACAGTACCGTTATGCGCCAGAGCGACAAATAAGCTGGTTTTAAGCGGCCAACTTTGGAGAAGGGCCAATAACAAACAGTAATAATCAGTGTTGGCCTCAAATGAAGCCTTTAAATAAATATTGTATTTTGTTTAAGTTGACTGGGTGGGTAATTAGTCAGTCAAGAGCAATAAATGGGGAAAGGTTCTTGAATTATTAAATAACATTTAGGGATATTTTATTATATATATTTAAAAAAAATTATAAGCCAAAAATGCATCATGGAAAACATTACTCATACGCACCGTTTCCTTCTATCAGCACTGCGCAGTCATACAACATTTCGTTTTTTAATTCCATTTTCTCTATTTAGCAACCAATTTAACTAAGCAATTTAAAAACATAATTTGAGGAATACTCCCTTGATAAAGAGCAACTGTTCTTGCTTTTCGAACTACCTACAATGCTGTATAATTTTATAACCTCCCCCACCCCACAAGGATTAAAGTGCATCATAGTGATCAGGAAATACTGATTGATGATGAAAATCGGTAATTGAATATTGAGAGGCGAGGAGCTTGGTTTCCGGGCTGCTGAAATCTTTACAGGCGCAGTAATGTGTGCGAGCTCATAAATGTGCTAATGGGTATTTGTTTCGGAGATTGTTTGTTCAAGGGGTGATCGAAGTTCATTGGTTTAGTTACTGAACATGTTTTTATTTTGAATCTTTTTTAGTATTTTAAATGAACGTAATCTCATGAGCTCGGGTGCCATGTCCATGGTTGTTTTCTACACTTCCGTTTTTGTAATTTTAACAGTGTCATTTATAATGAGATTTTCCATGGCTGGTGCATCTGCTGCTGATGACTTGGATTTCTTGTTATTTTTCCCGACTTTCCTCGTTTATATGCTGGTGATTTTTCGTCGTCTTTTTCTATATTCTGTTAAAGATATCTTAAAGTATTATTTTCAAAGCTTGCTTTCCATCTAACCGGTTAATTTTAAATCAATTTGGAATTTCAATTTCTGGTTCATTTGTGCTGATCCGAACTTAAAACAATTTCAAGGCTTATATATAACTTAATTTTAATTTAATTAAACCAAGGACGTCTTTAATGCGCAATTTGTCGAAAACTTTTTGATTTATGAGTCCACAACAGCTAGAGGCTGTCAACAACTTGTTCATTTCACTCTACTTTTTATACCCTTGCAGAGGGTATATTGATTTCACTCAGAAGTTGGCAACGCAGTGAAGGAGACGTTTCCGACCCCATAAAGTATATATATTCTTGATCAGCATGACTAGACGAGTCGATCTAGCCATGTCCGTCTGTCCGTCTGTCCGTCCGTTTCTACGCAAACTAGTCTCTCAGTTTTAAAGCTATCGGGCTGAAACTTTCCCAAAAGTCTTATATCTTTTGCAAGTAGTATATAAGTCGGAACCAGCCGGATCGGACAACTATATCTTATAGCTCCCATAGGCATAATCGGACAAATAAATGAAAAAAAATTATATCTTTGGTGTTTTTTAGCATATAACCTCCTAAGCTTGGAAATAACAATTTTTAAATAATTTTGAATTAAATTTTATCAAAATCGGACGACTATATCATATAGCTGCCATAGGAACGATCGGAAAATTTGTGGAAAAATAATATGAAAAAAATTATAGCTTCGGTGTTTTTCAACATATAACCTCTAACGCTTGGAAATAACATTTTTTATTTAGTTCTGAATTTCGAATTAAATTTTATCAAAATCGGACGACTATGTCATATAGCTGCCATAGGAACGATCGGAAAATTGGTAGGAAAATAATATGAAACAAATTATAGCTTCGGTGTTCTTTGACATATTATCTTATACTATTGGGAATATCATTTTTTGTGTTTTTAAATTTAATAATTATAGCTGCAAGGGTATATAAGCTTCGGCTTGCCGAAGCTAACTTCCTTTCTTGTTTTATTTTGCTTTTCCTCCCTTCAGGAAAATTGAAAACCTTACACAGAAATTTGTATGCAAACGAAACATTTACCCGTACTCCCGTATTTTTTGTTTCCCTTTTTCCTTACTTTTTTGGTACAAATTTAATTTGATTTGATTTTGGCCGCTGGACAGACAAGCCTCAGACAATTTTTCAAGAAATGTGTACCTATTTTGTGTTTTTTCATGCGAGCCCCTTATGAGCAATAGCGAATTTGGGAATTTTTAGTCGGAAAAAAACTGATATCGCTATATGTGGTCAACTAAGGCTATGTTTAAAGAATAAAAATATATGTATACTTTAGCAATGGGAAAATTGCATCTTAGTTATGAAATCAAAATAAATTCTGTTTTTATGTTCAATAAATTTGACAAGTGTCATTATTTTTAGAGGGAATCCCTGAGGTTTGTCATTTAATAAACGATGACACCTTCAAACCTGCCTTGCATCAAAAGCCTCAAACCGAAAATCTTAATAATGTGCATAGTGTGAGGAACTAATTTTGGTAGAACTGAGAAACAATGGCTCTGATATAAGTAAGCTTTTGATTGTTCTATTGGCTTTGAAAATTAATTTCACAACACCTGCAAACCTGCAGATATGGGTTAGTCAGTAATTGCATGTACCATCTTCGTGTATATCTAAATTAATGTGGTTCTTAAGCCCCGTAAACGTTCAAGCGAAAATGCTGTAATTGGGCAGGAATATATAAATAAGTATATTGGCGTTATTAAATGCTGACCCAGATTCTGTGTGAGCAAATCCAGTTTTTTTCAATTAAGTCTTTGTTAAAAACCATATCGATTCTTGGCAAAGCTGGTTTCATTTAATGCACTCCTGAACATCATACATCGACAGAATATGAGAGCACTGAAATCATATATAAGTACTGGGGGATCTGGTCACAACATCAAAGCGAATCAAAGCAAAGTCTGATAAAGAACAATCTTCAAGGAATCGGAAGAGTACTTCATAGAAAATAACCCCTAAAGCATAGTTTAGAAAAATAAAAAAAGTCTTTGGAAACATGGCCAACAAACTGAGTTTGATTATCTTTATGGCTGTGATTGCCGTAGGACTGGCTTCAACCACCACAATGGCAACCACCAGAGAACCCATGGCCACCACCACTGAAAAGCCCAAGATTGATAGTCCCATGAAGTCCTTGGATCGCCGTGACAAACGCCAATTGGTAAGTCCCTATAAATTCTCTTTTTTTTAAAGATTCTTAAGATTTTGTATTTAAGGAAACAAGTTATAAATTGAAGAACAAAATGTTTCAATTTCTGGAATATATTTTCTTTATAAATGTTAATATAAAAATATATAATTCTGTAGATCAAAATCAATTTTGGTAATTACATTTTTTTGGAATTTCCATAATTTTACTTTAAATTAAAACGTTTATGATAAGTTAGTAAGTAACGTATATAAGTAAAGTACCAATGTAAACATATAAAACGGTACAAATAATAATGATAATCAACAATTAACCTACCATTTAGGTATACATATATCTTAAGGCCCATTGCAGCTATAGCTCTATGATCAACCCTCTGTTAGCTTATAGTTGTATCTATAAGATAGCTTTAGATAATAATAATAATAATGTTTTTAATGCATTTATGAATTTTTTATTAAATTTAATAACCATTTTTCAGACTGCCAATGGCGGGCAGACCAGCCTGGCTGGGTCCAGTGGCAACTTCCCCATTTTCTTCGACGGGCTGAGCGTGAACCCCCCGCTGCAGCCCCTGCCGCCCCTCCAGCAGCTGCAGCCGCTGCAGCCCATCACCGTGGTGACGCCCGTGGCCTCCAACTCGAACGCACAGAGTCAGCAGCCGCAGTCCGGCTGGCTGCCCGGATTTGGCCAGAATCTGCCCATAATCGGCACCTGGGTAGGTGGGCTGCCCGGTCTGATCAGCGGCCTGGGATTGGGCGGGCTGAACGGCGGCTTCGGCACTCTCGGTGGCCTCAATCTGGGCAATCTGGGCCTGGGCGCAGTGGCTCCAGTGGCTCCTGTCTCACCGGGGCAAATCGGCGGCTCGTCACCCAATCCCCAGACCAGCTGTCCGCTCACCCAGAAGCTCAGCTGCCGCTGTGAGCCGCTCATTCAATTGCCGGGACTAAAGCCCGGTGGCAATCCGTTGAGGTCCCAGCTGGTGCAGATCCTCCGGCAGAATGCCCGGAAAAACGACGATGGCTCGCAGGAGATGCGGGTGATCCTGAGCAGCGGACATGTGATCTACCAGCGCACCGCCAAGGATCTCGGCCAGACCGGCTACCTGGCCATGAGGATCCAGTCGGGCAGGTACTTCAACATCTACTACAGCGTCAACGAGAAGGAGTACACGGTGCGGGCGGATGTCAAGGACACGCCCCCCACCTCCGATTTCGACGACGAGCTGAGCGGCCAGCTCTAAAAGAGCGATGGTTATATCTGATCAATGGGAAAAATTATGGAGTATTCACAATATATTTTTTTTATATTTAACTGGCCATATTTTGCTTAAAAGCGAATAAAAAATACTATAAAATATCTGAATATATTAAATAATATTTGAAAATATTTTAGTTCGTAAGATATAATACCATCGCTTAAATTTATAAAACTATTTCCAGTGCAAAAAAGATATTGATAAACTCAAAGAGAAAGTAGCACGTTTCAAAGGGTGTCGAATCATCAAAAACACTCAATATGGCCACATATGTTAGGCGAACGCAACTTGAGCCCAGCCGCTAAACTTTTCCGTAAACTGGATTAATGCCTTTCTTATTTGTAAACTTTTTTTTAAACACTACAACTACAAAATAGCTGCAAAAGAAATAAACAACAATGAAACACATTTCTGGCGATTGCTCCTTTGGGACAAAAGTTGAGCTACAAGGACAAATATTCATGGGGGTGCGGCAATAAACTTGGTTTTATTGCCTTAGATGTTGCTAAAGGGTTTACAAGATGCTGGAGGAAAGCATTCCAATAAAAAGGCTTGTCCTAATTACAGGCACTTCGGAAAACACCAATGTCTTGCAAGCACGGAAAAAGTTTATTTATTTTGAAATAGTTATTTAATATAAATTTGGAAAATTTATCCCATTAAGGATTATAATTTTAATTAAACCCTTAAATTTTTTTAAATTTCTCGCCAAAACGGTAGAATTTTTGTAAGTCAATTGAAGTCTTAAAGTCTTATTTATTTATATATACAGCCACCAGTTGAGTCTTAACCATGGAAAATCATGGAAAAGCCAAGAGAAGGCAGCAAGCAAACAGAGAACTCAATGGGTAAATGGAAATCAAGCTGTAAAATGCTATACTGGCTTTCCACCCCGGGTTTCCCCTCCTTCGGTTCCAATCCCCACTTGCATTTCAAGTTGAGCTGAGGAGTTTCGCAATGAGCCGGGAAATGTAAACTGGCAGGATATGGCCGGAAAAGCGGAGTCCACTGAATGGAGGCCATTGGGGCGATGTATAATTAAAAGTTCCCCTTTGTGTCCATATTGGTGGATCCTCCGAAAAGGCAGCCGCATTTTGATCCTTTCAAGCAGCAATTAGCCTGTACAACAGTAATAGTTCTCAAATACTGTAATATGGTTTCTCCAGCTGTGCGAAGTGGTCAACCAATGGATTCATATTTTTTAAATGCTATGTTGTTGAAAAAAGCCAGCTGAAAATGCTGAACGCCGCAGAGAGCATATTAAAAACAAATTACACTAAGTGTAAAAATGTTACTCTGTGATATACATATGTACAATGTACATTGGATTTAATTTTTGAAAATATTGATAATAAGGTATAAAAAATCTGGAGTTGCATAATAAGTCATTTAAAACATTTTGCAAATAGTTTTATTTATTTTTGAAAATAGCCGTTTCATAAATGGACCTTCTGTAAACACTTATATACCCAAATGAGGAAGGACAAAGAAGGCTCTCCTTTTATATTAACATTTTTTTTTAGGCTAAAATAATATTTGTGAAGCCGCGATATGGATTTAATAATATGATGGTGAGGCCGGACTGGAATACCCCTTTGACTCCAAATGCTAACTAGCATTTGTGTTACATCTTTGGCGCTTTGTAACAAAGTTTTTCCGGAAAATCTAGTCCTATAGAGGACCCTAGATAATACGGATCTCTTAGATGGTAAATGCGTTGTGTCAAATTCGGATCTTAGATGCCAAACCAAAAACATTTCAAAATTGTCCATTTCTTACTAATATTGACCGAGCTTAGAATGTTGACAAAGTTGGGATTGGGAAATCGATTTTTTCGAAAAATGTTCTGGCTGGAACACATGTCGTATGAGTAATTTTAAAGCAAACTTTGAGGACGATTCGCAAGGTCTAAATCTCATCAAAATTTTTTTATATTTTAAATTACATTTTTTACAGACCTTAATATACCATGTAAATTGGTGAGAGCTAGTTTTCATTTTTTGGACCACCCTAATGTACATGTACAAATATTTCAAAAATGTGAGCTTCTACATATTTATGGTTTGTAACCTAGCCCAATAAAATGAAATGAATAAAAACAATTATATAAGTACATATTCTGATATGTTTTCATTTGACACAGTCTACACAGCCATTTCACATTGCAAAGTGCGGAATGATAAAATGTTAGCAAATGTATTTATTCAGTCAAATGTACCATAATTTTTCGTTTTAAAATTTGGTACTAGAACTTTTATATGCCGAATGTGCGATCGTCACGACATTTTATCTCGTTAAGAGGAGTGTTTGTTTGAGATAAGAGAATTGTTAAAAATATTATTATAAAATTGAAATACTTTTATATTGATTTTGTTATTTTTTTCATATCTAAATTAATATATACTATAAGCCATTTTATTTTATTTTTATCCTCAACAAATTTATAATGCATACTTTCTTGCGAAGCCTCATTAAGGGGGTTCACCCAAGTCTCCGTTTAACAAGACCGAACGTTTTTTAGGCATACATCGCATTCCAACTTAAATTTTAGCCACATTAAACTGGCCTTTAAATCACAAAATTACTCGATTTTCGATTATGGCACCCCAATTTAGGATGGTCCTGTCCTTACCACTTCCTGCAACTAATTCACCCCGATGGCAGATGAAAGTTGTCCTGAGTGTGGAGATGGTAATGAAACCACATTCATCGGTGCCCACGAAACTTTTCACAAATCATAAATGGGCCCAGGATACACACACTGCAGTTTAGTGACCCCGCAGCATTTCCGGATCCCCTTTATAGTCCCCCTTACCAGCCCCCTCTTTAAAAACCCTTTTTATCCCGCTTGGGCCCCCCTTAACCACCGCCTCATTGGTTATGCCAATTGCAAAAAGTCCTGGGCAACAATTGAAATTGCCGGACTCGTTGATGAGACTTTAAGCTGTGGCTGCAGCTGAAACCCCGCCCCTAATTACGTATTACCAGATGACTGCCATTAGGTGCTCTCTGGCCCCCTTCCATCTACGCCCCTGTCCACATGTTAAAGCTGAACCATTTTAAAGTGCTGGAAAACGCTCCATTAAATCCACCGAATGCTCCACATTTTGGTTGGCTTTGGTTTGTTGATGTTTCTACTTTTTCGTGGGCGGGGTCTCTGTGGGGTTAAAGGGGGTTCCCGGGGGTTCACGTGGAGCGCTGTATCCATTAGCTGATATGGCAGAGAAGCTGAGGAATCTAAGCCCAAAGCCAGACTCGTCGCAACCGCAGACCAACGTGAGTGACCGGCGACGACTAGACACTGCGAATATGTGTGAGGCTGACCCCCGGTCATGCCCCCCAAGCCAGGATGCACCTAGCCCTAAGCCCCTTCCGTCGGCCCCCCTGGCAAGCCTCGAAAAACTGCCGCATTGTGCGGCCACAAAGCGAAACCGCGACTGCAACTCGGTCCAGATACACTGGAAAGAAAGAGGACTGGCTGGGGCGGGGCCTAAAAATACTAAAATAAATTATAGTTTCTTTACCAAGTTACTAACAATATCTATACATAAAATGTAGTTCCAGCAATTTAAACACTAAAAAGAAGAAACTGCACTATTTGAATAATTTCAAGGATATGGAATTATTGTACTGCCGGGACTCTGCCGACAAACACACAATAGACAGCACACAATAAAGATTTAAAATGTAAAGGCAATTACTTAAATCAATATAGTACATTTTAAAATCGCTAGTGCATATACTCAAATCTTTTAAACGGCAAAACAATAATATTACTTATTAAAAATAACTGATAGGCTTATGTTCTTCCAACAAATTGAAAAAAACTTAAATTTGTTAAAACTTGATTAACTGGTTTGCTGATAAAACTGTGAACCACATTTATGCCAAGTGTAGGAAGGACCAGCAAAGCGGCCAGCAATGGAGAACGGATGCGAATCGAGAGCGGAAAGCGTGACAGATAGATGGGCTGGGGCAGCAAGGGGTTAATAAAAAAAAAGGAACTTAGTTCGAGGCACTGTGAAAATGATTAAAATGTATTTGGCGGAATTAAGTTGGTTAAACAGAGAAATGAGGGAGAAAATAAAGGGGCTAAAATGGGGTAAGCCCTAGGAAAAAAGGCAACGAGTATTGGGAGCAGGTAGAGCGTAAAAAAGCATTAGACTCTTTGAATAAAAACATAACCCCATTAACAGTTTCAAAAATTTAGTTTGAAATATACGCTACTCTTAAGGTCTAGGACAATGTAACTTCACAATATTGATTTGGTAAACTATCCTTTACAACTAATAACCAAATTCCTAGACATGATTTAACGAACATAAAACTGCAACATTTTAACGAATTTCAGATACTTTGTTTATTCACCTGAAATTAATCCAAGTTTGACTTCTCTAAGGTTAATTGGTTTGCTTGAAGGGAGGGCTAAACCGGGGATCCCAGGTACCCACTCAAAGCTTAATAACCCCCCACCCCTTTTGGAATTCGCAGGCCACTGTAAACAGGTGCAAAACTTGCACAGCAATTTCAGCGACCCCCCTTAACTTTATCGCCCAGCTTTCCACATTTTCCCTCGTTCAAATAGTTGTAAATGGGCGAAAAAACAAACAAAAACTGAGATCCACTTGAAAGGGAAAACAAGAAAAATCATTGAAAGGCAACAATGCTGGGAAAACAAAAGCAACTCGAAACGCAAAGCCAGCGACCACCAAATAAGTGGAGTGCGTGGACGAGTGGAAATGCGGAAAAGCGGATGCTAGAAAGTCCATGCGGGAAATAAATAAAGGATCAAGCGGTTCTCTGCGATTGTGCGAAGGGGGAATACTGGGTGCGTAAATGGAGATATAGGGGTCTAGAGCACTCGAAAGGCGGCGAACCAAATAGAAATAAAGCTGGTCAGCATAAGGAAATACACTGTATAAGTAAGTTAAAATAAGGTTAAATTTGCCTAATATTAGAGAAATTGTAAAATTGTGTTTATAATTCAACTTAAAAAAGTTCTTAAAATCATTTACATGGAAGTTGTTCTACGTTCTTATGAAAGGAAATTATTTTCCCTAAGGTACTTATTTAAAAACATGTTTTTTAAAACTCCGACGCTATTACTTCCGATTTTCCACCACTGCCTGTGTTTATTTTATCAGTTCGCATGTAATTAACCCTTCAACTTCTCTTTCTGCCAATGTTAAGCCCAATTTTCATCGAACTGGCCAATCGTTAAGAATTGCAGCAAGCGCTTTACAAGATCTGAGTCATCAAAGGTACGGTCCCTTATCTGGGCATGTGTGCTCCCGATAAGCCCTATCACCAATATTGCCGGAAACATGGAAAGGCCATTAAATCGACCACCACCTCAGTTGAAAGTCGGAGCTGCTGGAGAACGGACAAGAAAATGACAGGTAATCAAGTCGAAGGCAAAGATGCCACAACAAGAAACCATTTGACCATACGGAGATTGAATAATATCAGTTAATATTATAGGCTGTAATTATATTTGCCACGATTCCAACATTTCAAAACTATACTTTGTGAAGTGTAACGTTATTCGGATATTTTTTTTCACAAACACAAAGTGAAATAGAGTTTCAGTATGTTAACATACAATCAAATTCATTTACTTTTATTAACTTTTTATTAACCCGGAGCTTTATTTCCTTATACATAAATTATGCAAATTAATTTTGAATGTAAAAAACGATATGTACGTGATGGCATAATGTTGTTTAGTAGGGAACACATTTTAAATTATTGACGTTAATTCCTGAATATCTTGTCAATGTTTAAAGTCTTCACCACAACAAGTGCTCATCCTTCGCTAAACAAACTCCAAAATAAATAAATTAGGTTTTGAAACACTTCTTATTTCTTTGAAATTTTTAAGACCACTGATGGGTGCCAATCCTCCCCAATTTTTATATATCCGTATATCCGAACAATTTCAATTTTCCTCTGTCCTCATCCCCGAAAGTCTCCCAGCTTGGGTCACACACTTGAAAAGGTTGATAGGTAACAATGGTTTTTACACTACCCTGCAGACCACAGATGGATGCACTTTAGCCACGGCAGCGTGCCGCCAAACGCCGTGGTGGCCGGTCACGATTCGGACGGGGACACCATCTACGTGGGCCGCGCCTTCTTCCACAACGACATGCTGCCGGCGAAGGTGATCCCCAACAAGGGCAAGGCCTACGTGGCCTACGCCCGGGAGGAGCACGAGCTGGAGAACTACGAGGTGCTCTCCGGATACAACTACGAGTGGCTGCCGGCGGAGAACGGCGAGGTGCCGCCGAGCGCCGTCAAGGTGGGTCGCAATGTGGACGGGGAGTACCTGTACGCGGGCAGGGGCTACCATGCCGGCAGCCTGACCATGGGCAAGGTGCATCCCTCCCATGGCTGCCTGTACATCCCCTACGACTCCGATGAGGTGAAGATCTTTGGCTACGAGGTGCTCAGCCAGCCGGAGCGTTGGATCGACACCACAGCAACGGATATCCCTGATGGCGCTCTGGTGGCGGGACACGATTCGAATGGGGACACCATCTACGTGGGCAGGGTCTTCCGGAACGGGGATCTGCTGCCCGCCAAGGTGGTGCCGGCGAAGGGCAAGGCCTATGCCGCCTACGCCCAGGCGGAGCACGAGCTCACCGATGTCCAGGTGCTCACCGGATCGGGCTTCCGATGGGTGCCGGCCTCCCATGGCAACGTGGCTCCCGGAGCCCTGTCCTCCGGCCCGAATGTGGACGGGGAGCCGCTCTACGTCGGCAGGGCCATCTACTGCGACAGCCTGAGTGTGGGCAAGATCCATCCCTCGCACGGCTGCATCTACATCCCCTTCGGCGGCGAGGAGGTGCGTCTGGAGAACTACGAGGTTCTGGTGAGGATCTGAGCGGGCACATAACCGTCCTTCCTTTTTTTTCAATTATTTTTTTGTACCCCAGAATAAACATATATCAAAAATCGCAAAAAAAAAAAAAGAAAAGCCATTTTGACAAAACAAACAAACGTTTATTTTCATAAAGAAAACCAATCTACCTCCATTATAAATATAAAAAAAATAATATCAAAACTAATATCAAACATTTTTGTACACAAATGAAAATGTTGTTGGTTGAATATACCAACTTTATGAGTTATTTACAGTGTTTTCACGGTAACAAGAAATTTGTTGTTGCAGTTTGTTTGGTTCTAACTAGAACTAATCACATAAGTTATTAAAATAGCTTGGTTTGGATTTGTTTGGTATTAAGTATGTTATTTAACATTTTTGTAATTTTTTGAAATTAAACATTTTTGTCTCGAACATTTGCGTACTGTAATCATCACTAGAAAAAAATGTCAAAATGGTAAAATTTCGGCAAAACGGTAACTTCTGCTCTTGCATTAATCTGCAAAATTGGTAGATTTGGCTGTATTATTGATAACTTTGCAATCCTTCGATTTTATGCATTAAAAATGGTTTTAATCCCTTCTTTCTAAAAAGATGTATTTAACTTTATTGATTTAATTTGCTGTAATCTACCCCATAAACGCAAAAAAGTCCCCCATTCATAAAGAATTTCGGTGATAATAGCTGCCAGTGGAAGCTATGGAAATTTCGGGCCATTGCCAAAGGGGTATTTGTACTAAATGTGTTATCATATCGGTTATCAATTAGCAACAATCGGTTGATTTCTGGCCATAAATGTCCGTCTACTTATTATAGCATAATTAACATTTGCACTCGCGTAGTGGGTTAACAAACATGTTATCTGGGGCTGGCCGTAAAACTTAGCCAGATATCGCGGTTATCAGAGAATTATATATATTTTAATAACTGCCTCAAAAAAATGACTAGCGACACCTACATATGTATGGAAACCAAAATTTGAAAAACATAATGAGCGCCACCTATGTAAGATCCGATTTCGTTTAAAAATTTTCCGATAGGTGGCGGTGGCATTGTCACATTTAGCGAAGTTATAATCCATTTTAGCGGAGTTGACTCCACAGCTAGCTAAGTTACCTTCCCAGGCAAGGGTTTTAGTTCCATTTCTAATAGCGCCTTCACACTATTGCGTGTTTTCTATCGATAAGAGTAACACAAAGTTGAATAAATTTAATTTGATTTTAATACGGAGGATTGAAAATAGTTGTTGTCCTGCTGTCAATTCTACCCCGCCAGTTAGTATTCACCTGCAAACAACTGTTTTTTGTGGTGCTTACGATAAAAGCTTAAGAATATTTTCAGAAGCTCCATAACTAGAGATGCCAACTTTCGTTTATTAGATTTTAAAAATACCTGCAAAAATAAAACTTAGCTTTCAAAATAGAAAATTTCAAGCTCAAATTTTACTTATATCATTTAAATCTTTTGGGGGCTTAGCTAAATAAATAAATTACTTAAAATGAACAGAAGCAGAAAAAGCTAGTCGATTTTCAGAATTACAGTGGGCAAAAAATCAAATTTAATTTCTTGCATATTGGTTGTTTATTACAAGTTCAGTTTATTTCCAACTATTGCTCACAGTCCGTATCACTTTCAAAATAGGGAACAGCTGATATGCGTTTCGGTCTAGTGTGGTCGCAAATTCGGAGCTATCGAGCTTCTGTCGTTATCGATAGGCAACTCACGGTAGTGGGCAAAGGCTTTAAGCGGGAAAACGTGATTTTTTAGTGCATTTGGCGCCGAGCATTTTGGGAACTTCCCCGCCTGGTAATACTCTGCTCGCAAACAGCACCAAAATCGGACGTTGTCGCGAAAAGTGCAATTCGGATTATTTTTTTTGCAAACAAAACTCAAAAGAGAGTGACGTGACGAAAGCGTCGAGTGACGAAGTGTGTGCGCTGCATTTGTTTACGATTCTTCTGGCCAAGAGCGTGGAAGAGGAAGAGCGGCGCGGGAAGAAGAGGAAGAACACACGCAACGTGCAACATTGTGTGCGTGTGCATGTTTGTTTGTTTGTTTGTTTGTGTGACGAAAATACAACAAGTGCAAACAACAATAATAATAGCAGCACAACAACACAGCGACTCCTTGTTAAAGCGAGACAGCAACAACAACAGGAGTGGGGCGAAAGAGACAGAGCGGTCGGTGTTGTTGTTGTTGCCTCACACTGTTAGCAATGATTGATGAAGATTCCGCCGCCGCAACAACAAATCAAGTAATGTACCGCTTAACTAATAACTTTTGGATGAACTTCAGAACCCCCTTATTCTAATATTTGATTTATATTGGCCCTTCGGGGCATCTTGAGATTTAGTTTTTCGTCACCTACGTGGCCGTGTCGAAATCATTATTGTACTTGTAACAATTGTTGAAATATTCTTGAAGAATCCGCCGATGCAACAGTAAATACACCTTTAAACTAATAAATCTTAAGAACTGTGCTTATTTTAATCATTTTTGACGAGGTATTTCATCTTGATTTTCTTGATTTTAATTTATAGAGAGAATTTCAATTTTTGTTAGTCATCTACGTGGCCACATAATTATTTAAATATCGCATAATATTAAAAAACAGTACTTCATTATAAAGAATTTATGACAGCAATTATCTTATTCTTAATCTTAAAAAAATAATTGCTTAGAATCATGGCAAACCTTACTACTAACCTTAATTATTTCTTATTGAAAGTACATACATTATATACGTGGCCGTCCATTATAACAAGAACAGTATTTGCCTTTAAGAAAGAACGATGCATTTCTTAAGCTTCTGTTAATATATATATTACATTTTGTTAATTAAAAGCTATTTCCGCTATTGATAAAACGCAAATAACTATAATGTATATTCTTTTTAATTCCTTATCACCCGAAAATAAATTTGATTGCACTTAAAACAAGAAAGGAAGTTAACTTCGGCAAGCCAAAGTTCGTATACCCTTGCAGTTATAATTATTTAATTTAATTTGAAGTTCTTAAAAATACAAAAAATGATATATCCAATAATATGTCCAAAAACACCGAAGCTATAATATGTTTCATATGATTCACCCACCAATTTTCCGATCGTTCCTATGGCAGCTATATGATATAGTGGTCCGATTTTGATCAAATTAAATTTGAAATCCAGAACTAATTAAAAAATGTTATTTCCAAGCGTGGGAGGTTATATGTTAAAAAACACCAAAGATATAATAAAAAAAAATTGTTTTCCGATTATTCCTATGGGAGCTATAAGATATTGTTGTCCGATCAGGCTGGTTCCGACTTATATACTACCTGCAAAAGAAAGAAGACTTTTTCATCCCGATAGCTTTAAAACTGAGATACTAGTTTGCGTAGAAACGGACGATAGAGTATATACTTATTTTCTTGATCAGGAGCACTAGCCGAGTCGATCTAGCCATGTCCGTCTGTCCGTCCGTATGAGCGCTGAGATCTCGGTAACTATAAAAGCTAAAACGTTGGGATTTGGCATGCAGATTCTTGAGGTTCTGGGACAGCGCAAGTATATTTCAGCAAGGTGTCACGCCCACGGGTGTATTTGATGGTCGATAGAATTGACTATAGCGATTTCTCTTATTTTTATTTAATACCTTTTTATTTAATTTGATTGTTTCGTACTTGTATTGTTTATTTTTTTGCTTTACAAAATTTAATTTGTTGCATTTCCCTTGACCAGTAAAACTCTTTTTTTTGCCACGCCATCGAACAGTTGGCATTATTTTTGCTGCGGTTTCAACTTCTTTTTCTACCTCTTCGCGTTCCTGCTGCAACTTCTTCTTCCTAATGAGAGTGCTTCAATTTCAATGGACTTTTTTTGCAACTCGCGTTTTTTGCACATGTGTGTAAGAATCTTCAGCTGCGGCTGTTTGTGTGTGTGGGTTTGCGATTTGAAGTTGCAAAAAGGGCGCTTCATTTGTTCGCCGCCCCTTTGCCACGCCCCCTTCCCACCTTGGGGCGGGATTTTCATTTTATTTTGTCAAAGTTTGTTGCACTTTTCGCAGTCAGCGCGAACAAGTCCTTCGCATCCTGCCTTCCTTTGTCCCCACACTTGTGACTCTTTGTCCCTCACTCCCTTTATCCCCCTTTTCTTTTTTTTATTTAATACATTTTTCCTTTCAACAATTAGTCGCAGCTGCTGGAAGTGCAGAAATGCAAAAATGCAGCGGTAGAAACAGACACAGAAACGGCGATAATAGACAAAAGAGCTACAGTAGAACCCCCAAAAACAGACCATAAAGAACAGAAAGTTATGTTTTAATACCGGTTGTATTAAAAATATACCAGAGGCGGTATTGAAATTAAAGTATAGATTCAAAACTAAATAATATAAAGTCTGTACTTTACAGTTTAATTATACCCGTTAATCGTAGAGTAAAAGGGTATACTAGATTCGTCGGAAAGTATGTTACAGGCAGAAGGAAGCGTTTCCGACCCCATAAAGTATATAAATTCTTGATCAGGATCACTAGCCGAGTCGATCTAGCCATGTCCGTCTGTCCGTCTGTCCGTATCAACGCTGAGATCTCGGAAGCTATAAGAGGTACAATACTGGGATTAGGCATGCAGATTCCTGAGATTCCTGCGCAGCGCAAGTTTGTTTCAGTAGAGTGCCACGCCCACTCTAACGCCCACAAACCGCCCAAAACTGTGGCTCCTACAGTTTTGATGCTAGAATGGAAATTTTAACTGAAATGTGTTGTTCGCATCAATACCTATCGATTGACCAAAAAAAAGTTTGCCACAAACCGCCCACAAACTTCAAAAAATCGTAAAAATGAACGCGGATATCTCGGTAAATATGAAAGATAGAGAAATGTGATATCAGATTTAGATTCCGTAGGCTTGAGCGCAGCGGAAGTTTGTTACGCGAATATGCCACGCCCACAAGCCGCCCAAACCTGTGGCGCCCACAATTTCCAAGCGATATAAAAAATTTTAACAGAAATGTATTGGTCTCGTCAATACCTATTGATTGATAAGATATAGTTGTCCGATCCGGCTGGTTCCGACTTATATACTACCTGCAAAAGATATAAGACTTTTGGGAAAGTTTCAGCCCGATAGCTGTAAAACTGAGAGACTAGTTTGCGTAGAAACGGACGGACAGACGGACATGGCTAGATCGACTCGGCTAGTGATCCTGATCAAGAATATATATACTTTATGGGGTCGGAAACGCTTCCTTCTGCCTGTTACATTTTTACTCTACGAGTAACGGGTATAAAAATTATATCTTTGGTGATTTTTAGCATATAACCTCTTAAGCTTGGAAATAACATTTTCAATTAGTTTTGAATTTTGAATTACATTTTATCGAAATCGGACGACTATATCATATAGCTGCCATAGGAACGATCGGAAAATTGGTGGAAAAATAATATGAAACAAATTATAGCTTCGGTGTTTTTCAACTTACAACCTCCAACGCTTGGAAATAACATTTTTTAATTAGTTCTGAATTTCGAATTTAATTTTATCAAAATCGGACGACTATATCATATAGCTGCCATAGGAACGATCGGAACCTTGGTAGGAAAATAATATGAAACAAATTATAGCTTCGGTGTTTGGGAATATCATTTTTTGTGTTTTTAAATTTAATAATTATAGCTGCAAGGGTATATAACATTCTTTTTTGTTTTTATATTAAAATGTCTAGAACTTGGATTTTTGGTATTATTTTTAAACCATTAATTGTCAATTTAAGACCTTGGAAAGTATTAATTTAATACTCATCTTATCGACGACAAATCGATACTCAGAAGTGTAGAATTAATGTAACAATAGTTCCTTTTCTATGACTATTTTTTTCGGTGCAGACATTAAAAAAAAAATTTTTTAAAGGATATATATACCATTATCATCTTCTTGTGATAATATTAAAATATAGTTTAATAATTTTAATACATATTTAAGCCCCATATTTGTGCAAAATATGTTAAATCATTAAAAAATGATTAAATCGAATTGTTTTTTTTTCGGTCCACAACTAGGAACTCCGTGAAATATTAAAAACTGTTTCCAAAACACCGTTCAAGGCGAGTGTCCACTGTATCTGCATCAGCATCACATTTCTCTGCGCTGGCTTATTTATGTACATATTTTACTTGGCACTTGTTATATTTATACGCTCCACACACTCTTGCAGCTATTGCCCCCCACCCCCCTCCACCTCCTTGGACCCATGGTCCCCTTTACCCCCGACCCCTTCGCCCTCGCCTGTGTGTCGTCATCAGTATGCCAGTTGTCACTTCATCTTTTTAAATGCGCCTCATGGTTTTCAATTTCGAAAAACAAGTGGCCCAAAAGTGCTGCTGCCCAAGTGCCCATATTACATATATACACACAGAGAAAATACCTCGAAAATTAGCCATCAATAAAACAGTTGTTCGGTTCAAAAGGGAAATATGAGCTGCCTATGTGAGATATTCTTTAGAACTTTATGTTCCACACTTAGCTATCTTTATGATATGTTTAAAGTAAGGTGAGTCATTCGATTTCTTGGTTTTTTGGATATCCAAATTAAACATCTCTTGTTTTTATTGATAATCTAGAAAGAGGGTCCAATAGTACTTTATTTTTAAAGGCCTACTGGGATTTTCATATAATTTGCTTTCCGATTCGGTTAATTTTTTAAAACTTTGGGCACAAGAGTACAAAGAGTTATATTTGGTCCCAGACTTTTTTTTATAAGAACTAAATAAAACCAAAGTGATTTAAAAAAATGTCTACATATTAAATTATTTTTATCAGGCAAACACTGTTTTCCAAAATTATTAGAATCCCAATTTGGTTAAAAAAAAAACCGATTAGATACATTTCATGATATGATCAAATTATTCCGATAACGTGACTGAAACTATTTTGCTGATGAAAATGAGGGGAACAACAGTAGGGAACTAATTTTTCTGTGTACGTCCCCTTCTCCTCAACCCCCGTGTACTTTTTCCCACCACCCCCTTTTTATCTTTCAATGACGCCCCTTTGCTTTCGGGCAAACTGCAGCCAAATGAAATTAGTCGTTGGAGTTGCTTTAAGAGAGCTGCGAATACGACAGATATTTATGTATATCTTCAGATGCAAACTCAATAAGGCAACTTAATGCAAATATCAAATTCATCCGTTCAGCACACAAACTCTCACACAATTTGCACACTTTTCGCCAGTATTTTTACCCTCACGACCATGTCTCAAAGAAAACTCCTCTCTAAAATTCACCCACTCCCGCCCAGACAACCACCATCATAGGGCAAACATATCCCATCCCATCATCGCACCACTCGCAGTTCTTCGCAGCGGTGTAAAATCATTATTCGTCACGCTCAGATTGCCTGCTTGAACGTCCAGGTAGACTTGTTCGCATACAACTCAATAACTCTGTCACACTCACCTGGTCTTTTGCATTTGGAAGTTCTCAAGGAAAAACTATGACAGCCGATGGCGGGTTATTGAGGTGTGAATCCACCTCGGGAAATGAAGGGGGGCTAGGTCTGCGTTTTTGGTTGAAAAGGGGGGCTGCATTTCGAACTTCCGCATAACAGATGGAACAGAATAATATAAATTACTAATCGAGGTGTTTTAGAAACCTTATAAACTAAAGTTTTTGTTATTCAGGGTGTTGCAAAGATCGGGTGCTACCCAAATCACTTGAAATTACTTTTTAGTCTAATTTTGGGTATTTAAAAGAATGCAAAAGTATATTTTAAACTTAGAAATCTTATGATATCGTTTAGAAAGACGACCATTTTTTATTATTTGCATATTTTAGACGCCCAAAGTGGCATTTAAAAGTGATTTCAAAAATTGTATTTAAATGGTATATAAGTTTATATAATTTTTAAAAACATAAAGTGGAATTAATATTGATCTTCACCTTCTTTACGATTTTTTAGAAATATTTAATTTTTTTTTTTGATAATGTGTAAAATTAAAATCCAAAACGGTCGTAATATTTTTTAAAACAATTTGTATGGTATTTTCATCATTAAACAATATGTCTGCCCGAATTTACCGATGAAATCTGCACACCTGTTGATTCTTGTTGATTTGGTTCTGGCCGACGTGCTATGGGCTAGTGAAATTACATTGGAAAAAACGTGACGCTCATGCCGTTAATAGGCACTTTAGGCTCAAACAAAAGAAGAAAAACGAAGCAGTAAAAATTAATTATGAACAAAAACATTGTGCATTTATCAACATTCATTCATATTAACTTGGCCTATCAACATTTTTCATCGTTCTCCCAAATCGCGGTCCATCAAAGGCCGGAAAGAAATAAAACGAAATGAATATGAGAATAATGAAAATTAAGGCAAATATGCAAAAGGGCGACACGCAACGTTGACTGTTTGCTCTGAGCTGGCCAACAAAATTTTGATGATGGCCTCCGAAGGGAAGTCGGTTTTTTGGGGTTTTTTATTTTTTTTATGGGGGAGGGGCAGGGCCATCGCAATTGCACAAATTGCCTTGGCGAAGTGAGAGAAAATTCGGGGAAAGCCCCGGCAAGGAAAAGGAAACTCCTTGGCTCCATTAAAAGTTGGGCCATTTGACATCGGGCGCTTTGGTCCCGCTCTTTCGTCCCCCGAAAAAAGAAGTTTTAATGGCCTTTCCACGAAATCTTCTCTGGGACACGTAAGCCCTTTTGTCAAGCTTCTCTTTTGAGCGAAAGAAAAAGAAAGCTTGCAGAGAGAGTGACGTCAGAGGAGGCATGCCATAAGAAGGCTACACTGCAGAGAAGCAGAGCTGTAAAATACATTTAAAAAACATATAATTGGTATTTTAATCCCCCAGTTTGTATTCTTGTATAATTCAAAACCTACACTGAATAGCTCAAAAAAGTATATGTTCATATACAAAAATTTGTATTTTTTATATGCATTTTAAATTTTTGTACTTAAATTCTTTTCAGTGAAGAAAAATCTGTTAGCGAGAAGTGTAAAAGTCATGCAAAAATAATGTAATAATGGAGTTAAGTAGTGCCACTTCGAATCAATAAAAATGCGAAAAATATCCATTACACAAAAATTATAGATTACATGCCCGATCAAACACATTAAGGTGGGTTTATGTCAGCTTCAATAATAATTTATTATTTAAAGCAATGACAATTACATTTATTTATTTACAATTTATTTGAAAAAAATGTGTACTAAAAGTATTATTAATAAAAAATGCATAACACTTAACAAATAAATTTAAAACGAATTTTTTTTTGAAATTTCAATAAATAGCGTGATGGCTGATAAAGTATGCTGAAATTGCATTTTAATAAAATATGACATTTTTATATTAGTACATTGTTGTGAAATCCGTACAAAAAACAGGTTTAATATTTCATTTAATTGTTGATCATTAAATTAGGCATTATTCAAGCAGAATATGTAAAGTGTTTATTAATTCAATGCTTCTGAATAAATACCAGTCAACTAGAAAGTAGTCAGATTTGCATGTCCAAATTGTGTATTAATAATAATTGATTTTTTTCGGTGCCTAGGGAACGAGTTTAAAAGTGTGCAAATGCAAATGAAATGAAATAATATAAAATAAAATAAGAAAAACGCATTTGGCATGCTTATCAGTTTTTAGCTCCGAATAAAATAATAAAACGCCGCAACGCCTCCTCAGCGGAAACTTTGTTGCCAATTTGCATACAATGCAGTTTGCAGTTTTCCGTTTTCAGCTGGCAGTTTGCATTTTGCAGTCCACAGTTCACATTTCACCGGCCCGATCGTTACATGTTG
Organism: Drosophila subpulchrella; assembly: GCF_014743375.2. Taxonomy (NCBI): domain Eukaryota; kingdom Metazoa; phylum Arthropoda; class Insecta; order Diptera; family Drosophilidae; genus Drosophila; species Drosophila subpulchrella. Next base: position 5,564,007 of record NC_050613.1, read on the forward strand.
AGCAATTTGTTTTTATTATTCGATGGTGCTCTATTTATTTGGATTAGTTGCTGCACAATGTCAAAGTCATTTGGTTGTTGGCGTATAGGCTCGCCTTTCAATCGATCCACCGATAAGCGTTTGTGCTCCCCTCGTTCAATCTCGTTTTATTTATTTTCTGCTGTCATCAGAAAAGTTTCGGGTTCATTGACTCGAGGCATTTGGTTTATACGAGCACTTCTTTCGCTCGCCATCTGGGGTGTTAATTACTTTTTGTTTTAATTGTCAATTTATTGGGGCTGCATCGAACGCCCTGTAACACTAATTTGCGGGTAAAGCCTCTTTGAAGGCTATTTTCCCAAGGATTTTCTTTAAGTCTCTGGAAAATGACAGCCGTTAAAATAACTAAATAAGTACAGTATGAACTTTGTAAGTAGGATAGGCAGTAAAAGTATGCCTTCTAGTAAATGTACGAAGATAGATATTTATCATTGTTTTACTTATTAAATTAGAAATTCATTAGTGACTATGGATACGAAATATATACATTTCAGCATTTCTTTAATATTTGAATACGAAAATATACTAAATAAAAGTTTGAAAAGCTCATGCTGTGGATTTCTAAAATATTTATCTTATCTCTAAACTTCCAATATGGCAGTTAAAAGGATAATCATTTTTGTGTGATATTGGTTCAAATATAAAACACAAAATTGATGCAAAACTCTGAATATTATACGCTTTAGTTATGTATGTATAAATAAAAGCACCTGCCTGTCGCAGGGAATTTAAAGCGAAACGATTTATTTTGAAAGGGCTTAGTTCATGTAAGCAACAGCGTTATTGCATATTTATGCGCTCTCCACACATTGCCAAATATTCTGGTAGTTGGTTGCCATTTAAGCCAGTTACACCCACAGAAGTTGGCCTGTTTTTTGATTGCCCGCTGATGCCTGACGGCTGCTGAAGAGCTTATGGCCCTAAGCTCCTCAACTGTTAATTACAAACAAACGAATGCTCACTGGGGCGTCAGACATCGGAAATTATATTCAGGGAAGTGGTATCGCAAAATCTTCGCTTCTAGCCGGGCTCATAATCTACGCCCGGCCAGGTTCAATGCACTTGTCGATTTCACAGCTGAATAAAGTCGGTCGCTCCCAGGCCCCCCAACCCCATAGACCCCGTATATCTCCCCCGGATCCGACGCTATATTTATACAGCAGTTGACATAACACAAATTGAATTATAACATTTTTACGGTCTCCGCTTTCTCGGGCCTTGCCATCCAGTATCCATCGTTTTTTTTTTTCTATACGTGTTCCGGTGACGTTTCGTGTGTAACGCGATCAGACGTTAAGTTTTAATTAACACATTTTCCAGGGACCCGACTCTGGGCTCCGATCGGGCATTAGTGGGTTAAGCGGGACGTTAGTCACTATCCACGAGTCACGTTAAATCCAACTGCGTTGCGCTTCGCTGTGCAAATGTTCCGGGAATATTCGCTCCATTGCATCCGACGGGGAGGGCGGGATGGAGGGCAAATCCCTGTCAACTATCCCCGGGCTTAGATAACGCTGGTGCTGTGCTATAACCTAGCCCCCCCTGGAAGCCCCAACCTGGTACCACCTCACCGCGGCAGAAGTGATGCGAACTACATTATATGATTGCCAGCATTCACCAACTTTTAATTGCAAAACATTCCCTGATTACAAGAATGTTTACAGGTGTTTACTTAGGATATCTTGTAAACACCAGAAGTTATTTAACAGAATATACATTGTTGAAACCAGCAGGCAGATTACTTTAGACATTTTCAAGACATCTCGCACATACACTCATAGAAAAAATCGCCCTAAAAACAAGGAAAATCGCCCTAAAACGGGGGTCAATGGCGACTGGGTAACGAAACAAGGGCAAATTTTTCTAAAAATAGACATGTATTTTTCTTGTATTTAGGGCGATTTTTTTAAAATCTAAGGCGATTTTTCTGTTTTTTAAGGCAATTACCCTTCAAATATGAAATGAGTGCTCTAAACTTAAGGCAGTTTTTTTTTATATTTAGGTTGTTTTTTTCTGGTTGTAAAGGTAAATTGCCCTGAAAATATTCAAAGAGTCCCCTTAATTAAAGGTGGATTTTTCTTAAGTTTAAAGCCTTTTTTTCAAATTACAGGCACATTTTTCTATACCTTACTTTTCTTTTTCCTCACTTTTAAGGCAAATCGCCATAAATTTCAGGAAAGTTTTCTTACGCCGTACCGCTTTTTAGGGCGAATCGAACTGAATTTTAGAAATTTTTTTCTAAAATCAAGGACCGATTTCCTTGGTTTGCAAAAGCTTTATAGGGCGAATTGCCCTAAATAAAAATACTTTTCCATTATTTTGTATATATTTTTATTTATTTTGAATTGTATTTATTATTAACATTAAAAATATATTTACACAACTTACATTTTTATAATTATAATTATTTACATATTTTTAAAATATTTCTTAATATCTATTCATATTGCTAAGTGGGTTTTAAAAATAATGTTTCGGCTTAATATATTTTTTGGCATTTAGGGTTTTTGTTTCCGTTGGAGGGAATTTAATGTCACTTAAGTTAATTACACTAAATTCGGCTTTATTTACAATTTCATAGGAAGTGACATGATCAACAAATTGTAATTCTAATTTAACACAGAGAAATAATACTTTGTTTTCGAAGGAAATGATTTCTTTTACTTCAAATGCCTTAAAATCTGGTTCGTAACTATATACAATAAAACCTTCCTTGTACATCACGTTTCGCAGTTTCGCGTATACATGGCAAGTTACATTATCAGTCTTTGAAATTAAATTTTCAATTTCAGTACTATATATAGAATTCTTGCTAAGGCACTTTGATTTACTTAAAACTATCTCATGAATTTTAAAATTTTGTACAAAATTCGCAAAGTTTATGCACATTTTCTTGGCTAAAGATATAACAACATTTTTCCGGGAAGTTATATTTTTCGTCATTAAACAAAACGGGATACTCTCTGTTGTGAATCTCTATACATTCTTTTAAAGACCTTAAGTCTCCTGTTGTGTACTCGGAATATGTGACCCTATCAATTAACTTTAATAAATTTATAACAAATTGCCATACTTTATCATCGGTGGGTACCAAATCCCCCACCATTAAAGGGAAATATGTAATGAAGGTTAGAAGTTCCCGAGCAGTCGCCTTTAAATTATGTTTTTTTAAATTATTTAACTGGAAAGGAGGACAAACATTTCCAATTTCGGCGCTTCCATATTGAAAGTTTGTTTTTCTCAGATTTAATATTTCCAAGTCAAATATTTTACTGTTAATATAATACAGTACAATGTGGGGTATATCATAACGCAAGATACCTTCAAAAACGTCATGAAGGATATCCACCGAAAAATTCTTAATGGCAGAAAAGTGGGTAAGCTTGTTAAAGGCACACTCTGATTTGATACCTGATGTAGATACATCACATTCTTTCAGATCATTTTCATAATTTATTTGGTTTCGCAACGACTCAACTTTAACTTCATAAGCTATAGCTGTCTCTTGTTTTGAAAGTTTGCAAAACCTGCAAAAAAAATTACTTGAAAATGATGTCGAAAAGCCCAAGACGCTGTTAAGACCAAGATTGTCTCCTAGAATAAGCCCTAAAATGAAAAAAATTCTTTGCTCTTTTCCGTTTATGGAAACCACTATTCCATTGGTCTCTAAATCTTGTAAGAGTTCTATGAACTTATACATACATTTGGAATAACCAAATGTTTTAATATCACTTGTTTTTAACACAGCAGCACAGAAAATATTATTATATTCTATTGGAGCTGTTGGAAACGACAAATATACACCTTGAATAGGCGAGCAATGTGGACCTAATGGGTTGTTTATCTCGAAGTCGTCAAAGTAAAGGAAGTACGGAAATATAATTTTTCCATTTAACGTGTTTTTAATCCTAATTTTTTTCCATAAAAAGCCGTTGACAAAATTTGTAATGTTTGTTTCGTTTTCTAAAAATGAAAGCCTTTTCAGAAATGCGTCCAGTAAATTTGGTATTTCAAAAAACTTTTTCAAATGAAATTTCAACGGAAAAATAGCGCCTTTGGATGGTTTCGACATTAGCATGACCTTATTCTTCGACCGTATTGGTGTTATTCTGTCATCTATTTTTACAATAATTGGGTCTTCATAAAAGCCCTTTTCCCTGAGAACCTTTAACAGCTTATATTCTGAAGAAACGGTTTCGAATGGATTTTGAAAAAATTCTAGAAGATGTTTTATTTTGGAATCTTCGGTTAAGTTCAGACTTTGTTGAATTTGTTGTAACTCCTTTTCTATTGGCGCTATTAAGAACTTCCTAATTTCGGACTGCAATTTAAATACGGTTTCCCGCGGAATGTTAAGCTTTGAGCAAATGTTAAGTGTCAAATTTTCGGCGTTATTGAACAAATTATGTTTGTCTATCTTGGAGTTATTCGAAAAAGTTATGGGTTTTTCGCTATCAATTTCTTCTTCAAAATCTGTAGTCGAATATAATGTTTCGTTTTCGTTAATAAAATCTTGTGTTGTGTTGGTTTTGCAATGATTGTTTGTGTTACGCATATGCCTCCGTAAGGCTTTAAGTTCATTAAAGTGTTGAGGGCAGTTCAGAAATCCACACGGTATGCTTATATACGTTTCTTGAGAATGAGATTCTTTTATATGGGAAAAAAATGGTATTTTGTCACCGAAATTTTCCGAACAAATTTTGCATTTTACTTCCATTTTAAAAAGTAATAAGTTAAAGATTATGAAAGAAAAGAAAAAATGAATGTCTAAACTTCAGAATATGTCAAAGCAAAAAATAAATAAGGAAAGAAAAAATTAATGTCTAAACTTCAATTTTTGTCAATATTAATTGGAAATACAGCCTATTTATGAAAACTTATGCCTAAAATGGTTACATTCTAAAGTTTTTAAAATCGTTTAAGAGTTCAGAGAGAGCTTTGCTTTTCTTATCAGACTTCAAATGAATTTCATAAAAATGTTGTTGTATCAATGACCACACTAATGTACATTCCGGGGGATACTCGAGGTTTAGGACAAAAAATATTTTGAAACACACTTCAATGCTTCTTAATAAATTTGGCATCCTATAAAAAACACCTGATAAGTAAACTGAAAACTCTGTAAGGTAAAATGGGCTTGTTCCCACGCTGCAGATGAACGGTTGCAGTTTCTGCTTTCCTGAGTAGCAGTTTTCCGTAAGATTCTTTAAATGTGTTTGCAGTTCCCCAACAGTAGCCTTCCAAACCAAGAAACGGCCTCGCGAATCCGCAATTGTGTGTTTAAATGTCTTGCTATCGCCGTCTGCTTTTGTCCTCGAGGTTGGCACCAACACTGAATGAATCGCAAGCCAAATTAAAGTCGTTTGTATGTCTATACATTATGGGAATAATTTAATGAGAATATTGAAAAAAAGTATTAAACGCATATACATACCTTCACCGTTGCTTTCCAAAGACTTAAGCAGGATCTTACCCTGTTGTTCCTTTACTTTCTCTCTTAAAAGGGGAACAATTTTTGACTTAAACTCGTCCCACTTTTGCGAAAAATTGTTAAAAGAAGCTGGATATAAAGCCTCAAAGTCGTTTTCGATCTATATTATTAAGATGTGTTTTAAAAAAATGTGCTTACAAATTTATTTTAGAGCTTACCAGCTTGAATCCGAAGGATTGTGTCAAAATTGGAAATTCTTCAAATACATCAAGCAGATTGGCATCCGACTTCAGGAAATTGCTTCTCCAGTCAAATGTGGAATTCCAGCACCTTAGCACAGACTCCAAGGGCTCAATATTATATTTAAGCCATTGTAAATCCAATTCGACTTCAGCTATTATTTAAAAACATATATAATTAACATGTACCTAAGTACTAGAAGTATTACTTACTTTTTTGGGAAGACAATAACATATTTGGAGAAACGTTTTGGTTTAAAGGCTTGGGGACTTTTCCAGTACTATATTTGGCCTTTATATTATAATAGTGGCTGTACAGCAGGCCGCCCGGTTTCTTTCCTTTACTCTTCAAGAAGTATGTGTCCTTAAAAGTAAAAAGAATGTTTAATTTAAATATTTTTTACTGTGTTGCATTCACTTACAGCCGTCTCAGAATCAAATATATCAGTTATTCGGTTGGCAATCTCCTTCAACAGGTTCTGCCTAGGTTTAAGTTCTTTTTGAAGCAAGTACTCGACTATTACAGAACTTAGCTCTCTTCTCACTTGTGAGCTAAGGGTTTTGCGTTCATTATAATGCTTCAATATCAGTTTTCCCTTTTTGCTTTTTGAAAGAATTCGAGCCACACAAACACCTGGTTCTGGCTCGTTACTATCCTCAACGTTCTCCTTTTAAAAAAAGAAAATGGTGTGAAAATTAAAATGAAAATGCACATACGCTTTTTAAAAACAATCTTAGTTTTAATTTAGCTTGCGTTTGCTGTGCTTCTGAAAAAAAGGCCGCAGCAGAAACAATAGCCAAATTTGAGCACTGACGAAATGTCTAAGATGTTTTTGTCGAAATCCGGACATGGCGGATGTCTTACAGAAACGGGACTATTTAAAAAGAAGAAGAGAAGAATTCGAAGTATCTTTTGCTCATTTCAATTCGAAATCACTTGGCACAAAGCATTTGGGGGTTGTTTTGCATACACATGTGTATGTATGTGTTACGTGTACGACGCTCTAATGCAGTTCGAACTGGAAAGATCTTTGAAATACACATACATATATATGTATGCATGTATGTGTTCTGTTGCATCATCCTTTTAACACGTGATCTCAAAATTACTCACATATACAAATAATTAATTATGTATGTTCTTACTTTGTTCTGCCACAACTCCAGTTTTTTAAAGAACTCTATAGCTGGACCGACCATTTCTACTGGAATTTCCCCTCTGAGGTGCTCCCAATTCAAATATTTTAATGTCTCAACGGTAAACATTCTTTCTGTTATAGATAAATTCATTAACTTATTACAAGCAATTTACAATTTATTATATGTATGTATGTACTCACCAGAAAATATTTCAAGGAATGCTTCGCCTCCCAATTCTTTTACCACTGTCTCCATTTTCACTTGCACTTTTCAACAAACAAAAGGGTTAACAAACACGTCTTTACCAGCCAAGCGTCCGAAAAATTATGACAATGCAATTCGTCTCTACCCCAACCCTTGACACAAAGGTTAGATGAAAAGGAATTGAAAGAAAACTGTAAACTAGGGTGGACTTCCCTAAGGTCAGATGAGCCTTGCGTTTAATGTGAAACAAATTTCACACAAATATAAGTCCACCCTAACGTACGCACATTCTTGACACTTGCTTTGACCTGCGAACTATTCACACATACATATGCATCAATTTATTGCGTCTTAACTTGGTGGTTTTTAGGGTAATTTTTCTTAAATTCAGAAAATTGTTTGTGTATTTTTGTTCTACTTTTTAGGGCGATTTCGCCGTTAAAGTTAGAAAATACTTTTAGCGTCGACTCGGAAAAAATCGCCCTATATAATAGAAAAATTTGGCATTTTAGAAAAACCAACCCTAAAAATTATTTTCTATGGCGATTTTCCTTATATTTAGGGCTAGCCTTTCTTGAAATAAGAAAATTTTTCTAAATTTAAGGGCGATTTCAGTTTTAGGGCGATTTTTCTAGTATTTAGAAAAAAAATTTTATGAGTGTATGTGATAGTTGAAAATAAGAAACAACAAGAAAAGTTATGGTCGAGAGCCCCGACTATCAGATACCCGTTACTCTGTTAACCTATCTTAAAAAAATCAACTTTACAGGTAGAGTATACAATACAATACAGTACATAAAATATTATTTCTTGCATAATAAACTAAAAATAAAAAAAAATTCGAAGTTTACAGAATCCTTAGATAAATACAAATAAGTTCTCGTTTTTAAAAATAATTCTAAGAAGAGAAACAATCTAAATTGTGTTTTATTTCATTTTATCTATTTTTGCCTCGACACAGATGAAATGAAAGAAATCAGTTTAAAATGATTAAACCATAAACTCTTGCATTTTATTTCCCATTCATCAAATGGTCTGTCGAATGTCCTCCAATATGTTCCGGTAAATTGCAACCAAACTTGCCTAAAGCCGTCAATGTATGTATTTATAAATCGAAACAATATGCTAGTCCTTGCCCAAACACACATAATTCAGCATCACAAAGATCTAATTTAATTTTAATAGCCACATTTCATTTTGGCTCGGAATGTTTGGCCATGCAGCTTGGCAAGTTATTCGATTCATATGGAAATTAAATGGAAACAATAAACCAGGGAAAAACGGCACAGAAGCTCTGGACCACCAAAAAGCTTGTTTATTTGGTTTTTTGAACACAAATCATAATAGTCCGTACAGCATACCGTTTTAATTAAATTAAAAATGCCCCTGCCTGGTTTATTTGCTTGGGATTAGTGATTGATGTTTTGGCATTGCCGCTTCCATGGACTTTTCCCCATTCTGACCTTTAAAGGCAACCAGAACTGACGGGATTATAGCCAAGTTAGACAACTCCGGGCTGGGGGGCTGCTGCATATTGTCTGAAGTAATTTATAATATCACGACGTGACGTGCTTTTGCCTGATAAATGAGCCGAATGTCGCCACGGAGTCAGTTTGCTAAATAATAAACTCTCGCCAGTCGGAAAAGGGAGGCGAAAATGTGAAGAGCCACATTCCGCTGGAAAAATAGAATGGCTACGCTCAGCCGGCTGGGATCAGCCCACTTTTCCACCACCCCCATTGGTTCCCCAGAGTACCCACTTTCTTCCGCCTTTATGGCTGTGCTTAAGCCGCAGCGTTTTGTTTTCGCACTTTGCGCGCTTCAGTTTCGGAATTTTCCATCAAATCATCAACACTTTCCGCAGAAAGCGTGGCTCAACATTATTTATGCAGATTTTCTTTCTATTTTTTGCCCGCTTTTCCCAGGAACAAAAGACAAGAAATAGTGGGCGCAACAAGCGTGTGAACTAGCACCAGGCTATTTGTGCCCAATACAGTGGGACAATCTGGCCTGTATAGGGCTGAATACATTTTAAAAATCCAAATTTATGTATTCATATTTAGATAATAACCAAAAAAAAATACTATTTACACTTTAACAAAATATTATAAAATGTGGGCGTGGCACCCTCCTGACATTAACGTGCGCTGCGCAAGATTCTCAAGAATCTGCGTGTAAGTCGCAACTTTTTAGATTTTATAGTTTTCGAGATACCCTTTTACTCTACGAATTATGGGCTTAAATACATATTTTTATGAGAAACAAATATGTAAAGCCTTGCTAGCCAATTTGGTAGTTATCTTAACCGATATAACCCCCTCCCAAATAAAATATAATAGCATAAGTATAAGAATTTACGGGTTATAACCCATATATTTAATTCCCGAACATACATTGCTTTGGCTAAATCCCCTTTTTCCCATTGAGATCCACTGTAGGGCAGAGCCGAAAACAAAATGCCATTAAGCTTAAGTTGAGCGTAACATAAGAACAAAAGCATCTGAGAACTGTTTGTGGAAATAAAAAACATAAAGTCCCATAAAATAAAGTAGGAAAAACTCTTCGTATGCATAAACAATTTAATGCGTTCTCTGTGCGAGAGTGTATGTGGTGTGGCAATACAATACAATTTACACGCTTATTAATTTTTACAAGACTTTAACCGACACTTGAGCCGAACAACAAACAACCAACAAAAACTGGAGCGAATGCTTTCCAATGTGTGTGAATGTTTGCCAACATCACACACACACCACACACTTTCAGCGCACCTCTTCAAACAAAAATTCAACTTGGTTTTCGGGTTATTATTATTATTTTTTTGGGCTTTTTTCTTTATTTGCGTGGGAGCAGTGGAAAAAAAAAGAAAAGGGGTGCTCTGTGCCGTAGTAACTTTGCTCTAAAAAGTTTTGGCACCCATTTCGAGGGGGGACGACTGAGGGGGCGAATATATAAGCCACAATTTTAGCATGCAAAATATGGCCAAAAGGAATTTCTATTTTTATTTATTTTTTAATATCAAACTTTTCGACATACGAAAAGCAGCAAAGCGGAGAATGTGGCAAGCCGAAGAACAAGCAAGGCCCTTGAGGGGTTTCTGTCATATGTGGAAATACAGCAGCACGGAAGAAATGTTCATTTTTTAAAATAGAAGCAGAAATATCTGAAAGACACAGTAAAAAAATGAATTAGCATTACTATTGTGCTAAAAAAACTGGCCAAAACGTAGGAACAAAGGAAGTAATTTGCATTGCATTACAGGAGACTTAATTTTACTTACTTAACAAGTTTTTTTTGTACTACTCGCCGGTTTGAACTTCTACAAGTATGCCGATTATAATATAGAAGAATATTAATTTCTTAGAAGAACCTTTGGGTTTTAGTCCTACAAGGTTCTATAATTATTCTTTACATAATATTTTCGAATTTCACGAACATTTGTGTTGAGGAAAGCCCTTAAAAGGCTTGCTTACGTAGCCATATGAATTTAGGATTGATTTCCCACCTGCCACGTTGCTTTTTTCCAAGTGTAGCTCCGTGTCCCTGCATGTTTTGCTCCTGCTTTTCGGGTCCTTGGGAGACGGAGTGACCAACAAGTTGGTATGATCAGATGGCAGGAAGTACCCGAACACACACACGCTGGAAAAGTGCATGTGTAATTGGAAATAACGAGATATATGTTTGCACCAACAGCCAAAGGTGAAATGTGAAAGGAAAATGGAAAATGAAATTGAAAGGACAAGAACAAGAAAAAATGGAAGAAGGAAAACTCCTGCGACGACGACAAATTGCCAGCTTCTTGGAAGTTTGTGTCTGGGCTTCAACTAGTGACGAAAGCTGCACACACACAAATCATTTGTGAAAACTGGTAGTCTGTGTGGGCGGGAAATTGTGCCTGTGCGGGTGTGAGAGCGTTTTTTATTTGCCAACAAATAGTGCCAAATTTGAAATTAATTAAAGTTTTACGGAATGGTAAAAGTTTACTTTTAGATTTTGTGCGTGCCAAATGAAAGGGAACTAACGAGAATGAGAATCGGAAGGTGTACACCAATTTCGTTCACTTGAAAAAATTTGTAATGTCCTTTTCATTTTCAAAAAACCAACGTATAGCACGGTTGCTTAAAAAATTTTATAATTTACTTTTCGTTTCGTTTGAAAATCAAAATTTTGCTTTACAGGAAGTCTAAAATATAGGTAGATTTCAATATTTGAAAAGCAATGTATAACATTGATAAAGGCATTTGCATTGTAAGTTTTAAAACCACTCGAAGATTGTTCCAAATATTGTTTTGTTAACTTTAGTCTCTCCTAACACTAAAAAACATGTATCAGCATGGGGCAAAAATGGTAATACATTGTTGATTTACTTATGAGTTACTTTTACGTTGCTATGACAGAAGTCGTGATGTTTACAATTGTTTTGGGTTACTAACCATTAGTAAAGCGTGCTATTCTTGCCAACGTTTACCAAAGATAAATGGAGTTTCCAATGGTCTTTAAGCTCTTTAAGTACACCCTTCACACAACGCTTCCCCGGTACGTTTTTCGCTTTGAGGCACTTTACTTTCATATCTGCTTGCCAGTTGGTATCGCTCCGGCTTTCTGTGTCTATCATCCTGGCCTGCGCCACCTCACTTCCGCTCATACATATGTCGGAGCTGGGAAAGTTGGGAATTTAAAGGAATTATAAGTACTCGAGCATCTGACACGTCGGTCGCACTTGGGAGACTTGGCAGTTGGCAGTTGTCAAGTGTGCTCCGGCCACTCACTATCCCTACTCCGTTCTTAAACCGCCCCTGCCAACCCGTTTTTCACCCAGTGACGAATGTCGTCAGAGACTCATATGCACTTCTGCTACTAAAGGGCAAATAGTTTGAGGGATTGCCAACGAGAATGTTGGCAATTACAGTCAAACTTGCATGGGTGGAAATTGATATCCCTGCCTTTAACTCTAAAGTTGGGAGGTAGGAATTAAAAATGATCGAAGTCGTGAGCAATAAAAGATCCTTGGTCTAAATATTTTGTTTTGTTTCCATAAATAAACCTGTTTAAATATTAATAATATCACTTTGCAAATATAACAACTTCTATAAGTTTTACTGAATTTATAGTTGTTAAATAGCTAGTTTTGCTTTAACCATTTTATATAAATTATGTTTTATTTAGAGTAACATAAATGTTAGTTTTGTATATCATAAATTTATATTTATATTATTATTTATTATTTAAATTTATAATTTCGTACAATGAGTATAGATTCATATTTCATAAAAATCTAAAAGATTCGTGCTTATATCTAAATGTAAATGTTTTGTATCTATTCCACTTGGATAAATAATAAATATCCATTGAATTTCACTGTACTGGGAGGCACTAAGAAGTCTCTGGGAAAACAGCTGGAAAATGTCTTGTGTGTAAGCCGCTTACGACGCTCCCTCCACCCCCTCTTTATTTGCCCCCTTGAGTGACCCCCTTGGGAGTCACGTTCATATGTCATATTGAAAAGGAAAGAACAAATGCATCGTGGATGATTTCTAATCAAATATATCATGTGTTCCATCGCCCTCCCAGGGAAATTGTGTTTGCACTTTTCTTTCCTCTGTATCTCCTCAGTTTTTATCCCTTTTCGTTTCGTTTTTTTGTTTGTTATGCAAGGTGATTAATAATATTTCCATGTTTGCCGTTTCATCTGCAGGTATGACGGAGGAAATAACAGGCGATTGGAGCTATTACGTGTATATATCGCTGACGTTGGTTCCAGTCTATTTGGCATTTCGACTCATTAAGTCGCTGGGCTGGCAGCTCTTCGTCAACAACTGAGCAAACATCTGAGGCAGAAACTAAAGTTTCAGCCCTCGCCAGGAGAATCCGTCGAGGAAAAGTCGAACAGCCAAAGCCGTAGAGGTGCGTAGTCACTTCAGGTTGCCAGTCAGAAGTGGTCGAGTGTCGAGAGTCAAACATTCAAAGTTGCAAGTTACCAGCGAAAAAAAAAGGGAATCAACAACAGAAGTGGTGAATACCCTTCCCTGCACTTGAAATTCTCGAGAAAAACTAAATGAAATACATTGAAAATCAGTGAAAGTGAAAATATGAACCAAGATAGAGAAGTTTATGCTAAACTAAAATAAAAGTATTAGGAATTTTCAGTTTGTTTTTTATGCTTTGATAGCAAGATTTTTCTTTTTTCTTTTATTTTCTTTTAAATTGTAAATTTTGGTATTCTTAAGCCATTTTTCAAGTAATAAATTTTCAAACTGACAGACTATAAATCATAAATATGTGGCCACATTCCTCCTTTTATGTTGTGTTACAAACTGTTAGCATAGCGATATTTTCCCGCAGACACAAGGGCATCGAATGTCTTGGCGGCAAACAATAATTCGTGGAAAACTATTTAAATATGCTTAACGTAGTCTTTGCTTTTCCCTTTGCAGCGTTCTATATATGTATATATATTTTGTAAAAATGCAATAAATGGGCAGCGAGGACTAGAAAGCGGGAAAGGAGTGATAATCAGGGGTCCAGCAGCTGCCAGGATAGCCAGGATTGCTGGGAACGTGTTGTGCTGTGTTGTGTTGGCCAAGCCAAGTTGTTTCTGCTGCTGGCTGGCCAAAAAGAAGCAAACAAAAGGCGAGGCGATGCAAAGCAATCAACGTCATAAGCAGGAGCAGCAGCAGGACCAGAAACAGGAACAGAGACCAGAACACAGACCGGAACAGGACCACCACGACCGTGGACGGAGTTATTGTGGTGGCACCGCCAAGCCGCCGCAGCAGCATCAGGATCCACTATAGGGACACCAACCAGTCAGCGAGCTAGCCAAGCAGCCTGCCACCCACCCACCGCATCCCCGTATCCTTTGCAAACAAGAGGAGCTGCCATCACAAGGAGCAACACGGACACGGCAACGGCACTAGCAACAGCAAAAGCCAAAGCAAAACAACTCTCGCTTTGAGGACCTCAAGAAAACCAATTTACATATTTAAGCTTTGGGCAAACGTCGAGCAGAGGAGCAATCAATAGGAGCTGGGAAGAACGAGTGGGCGCCTCCGGGAAGAAGGAACCAACCAGCCCAGCCCAGCCCAGCCGAGACCAGACCACATCATTCTCATCCACATCCGCCGAATCAAAGGCCAGTTAGCTGCGACACCTGCTCCACCTGCTCCACCGTCAGAATGCGACTGCCATACCGAAATAAGAAGGTCACCCTGTGGGTGCTCTTCGGCATCATCGTCATCACCATGTTCCTATTCAAATTCACCGAGCTGCGGCCCACATGCCTCTTCAAGGTGGACGCCTCCAATGAGCTGTCCTCCCAAATGGTTCGCGTTGAGGTATGTACCCCCAAATCGAACACAATCTGTTCGCCTCACACCCCACATCCATCCTCATTCCCATTCAGGAAAAAAGAAAAAGCACACATAGTCACACACCGGAACATCTACATCCTTTGCCCAAGGTGCGTCGCAAAAATGTAGGCATGTGGATGAAAATATTTAAATTTAATCAAATGGTAAAAGGGGCTGGAAAACCGTGAAAGCAACCAGCTCATGACAGATTCTGGGCTTGACTTATTTGATAATCTATTTTTGATTCCGAAATCAGTTAGACATTGAACACATTTATTTGAGAGTTAATGGTTTATTTGCATTTGTGTAGGAAAATCGCGTTTATCGTTGAAATTCTTTAAAGAAAGATGTCTTTCTAAGGTATCTTTAAAGAAAGTCGAAGGAATACGTGTAAATATATAAAATAATCTATTTGGCTTGTCATTATGATCTGGAATATCGATTTTAAAATATCTTAGCCTTATGGAATTAAAAAAGATTTATTCAAAAATCTAGAATAGATACATGGCATTGTTTGGTTTTTCGAGGAATGATCATTTTAAATTTTATTTTTACCTCCCCTAGTCGAACTTGTACTGCTGCATTTTCGACCATCAGTGCCTTATATTTCTGCGACGCACTGTGCCGTCCACTCCTCTCGTGCTGACCAAGCCAAACAAAAACATTTGCAATGATAAATCAAAGGAAAAAAATCATGGGAGTAGAACCGAAACTGGATAACTAATTTCATGTTGGCTGAGCACAGATGAAAATCCTGCCGCCCCCGGAAAACACGGACCGCACACGCAAAACCAAAGCAAAAGTCATTGAGGGAATTTAACTGGTTATCGGATGACCGAACACTATTTTGTAAACATTAATCGAGACCAAAATGGTCTCGTTGGAGTTGAAATGGGGGGATCCATTGATTAGCATTGGGAATATCAGAGGCGGAGGTCATAAGCAGCTTAGGATGGGCACGGAATAGAGTTGGGGGGCCGGGGCCAGGAGATGACTCCACACAAGAAAGACAATGCGTCCGAAATGTGTGTGCCGAGATAGCCAAATCATTTCCACAGGGCATTAACACATCTTTGCTTTTAGTCATGAAAGGGGCTTTAATTCCAGGGATTTTGTGGGTCCGATTGTAGGAAATGTGAAGCCATGGCTTAATTCGGCTATCGTGCAGCATCCAAATGCATAATTATTAGAGCCAATGGATTGCAACTGCATTGCATTAAATGCAATACCACCCACAACAACAGCAGAAACTAATCTTATTTAATGGGAACAACAATGTTGTGCCAAAACAAATAACATCAATTTATGCAAATTATCCTGTATGTGGGTAGGGTAATTAAGGCAGAAGCTAAAAATAGGTTATAATCTAGGCATATGCGGATCCAGGGAGGGCGGGGAGATGGGGAATAGATCCCCCCCGTCGGGTTAAAAAGTATTATATGTATTTTATTCCAAAATGTTTGATTTCTACTCAACTAAGTTTCTGTATGCCCCGCCCACAACCAAATCTGGATCCGCCACTAAATTCAGGAGATTTGTTGTGGCTAAATATGGAAATGTGAAGTCGTGGCATAAATTGACCATCATGCCACTCCTGACAGCGAAATCCAACATTTAATATACCCAGGCCAATTGGCTGACACGCAGCACCAGAAACCAATAAATCCATTGATTAAACTTGTTATCGCCCAACCAAATAGTTAATTTACAAAACAAAGCGCTATGAACAATGGATTTAAATTTTATTAAGTTCAATTAGCATGCATATGAGCAGCAGGTGTGATTTTAAATTGAAATCCCCTTTATAGGAGCAAATACCAGTGTTGTACGTTTAATCGGTGAAATTCAGTTGGGTAAATATTAATTTAAATAAAATCAAAGAATTTGTTTGGTTTTTTTTTTTTAATTTTGTATAAAGGCAGTGTTTAGAAAGCCACTATCTTCTTTATCTTTTTTTTACACTTATTTATCAAAGGAAACATTTTGATTAGATAAAAAACAAAGCTGTTCATGCAACACTATCACTTTTCTGGGTGATTGGTTATGATTTACGAAAACCGATCGGTTTTCTGTTAGGTGGGTAAAAACTCCATCGCAATGTTTACCATTGATAAGGTCCCGATTTATTACAGTGTTAAGCCTAGGGAAAGATAGGACTGCATAACGTTTTGAGCTCCATATGGATAGCTTGAATCTATTTTTAGTAATGCCCATCACCTGTCGCCTCCACGTTTTACTTGTTCTGACGCTAATGCCCACGACGGCGTTAACACCTGCGCTTACTCAACCATCACCCACAAGCCATCACCCGCAATCCGCCGATTCTCAGTTCTCAGTTACCATCTCCTACACACCCTCATCATTATAATAATAATAATAATAATAATAATCATCATCATCGTGGCCATCACCACGAGCCATGTCATTTATTTTGCGCCTGCAACTTTTCTCTAATTTCATTTTTTGTCTCCACCTACATTGCCGTCGCGGATACGGATGCGAAACCCCGGACACGGACACGGCTACGGTTACGGTTACGGAATACGGACACGTTCAGAAATACCTCACAGATGACAATCAACGCGTTTATTCATACAACCGTGAGATGCCATTAATATTCATAGGCGGCGTGCCCAGATCTGGGACGACTTTGATGCGCGCCATGCTGGATGCCCATCCCGATGTGCGGTAAGTCCTGCTGCCCGGAAACCCCTGGCCCTGGGTTCCTGGTTTTCAGGTTTCCAGTGGTACCGGATAATACCCTTTCCCCATGTCCCCCGGCAACTGTTCGATTTGATTGTTTGCCACAATGCGCGGTCTGGGGGGAATGCCCCACTTCCTCTTCCTTTCCTGGGTGTCGGGCTGAAGTCTTGCACATATCGGATATCAAAGCCGATTTATTGGTTTGACATTGAACACAGAAAGGGTTGGGTAGTTATATGTTATAGTTATGTCAGGGACTATCGTTTTACAAGGTACAAGGGAATACAAACCAAAATTTTTTAATGACGCTCCAAGTATTGGGAAGTTTATAGAGAGTTTTGACATTTGTGTATTAATATCTGAGCACATGACACATATTCTTTGGATAAATCTTAAATTGAATAATTTGCCCATCCTTAAGTCGTTGAGCTCCCTACAAAAGTATCCCCGTGCCAGCGTTTTATTGATATGCTCGAAATCATTGCTGTCAATTCAATTAAAATTTAATTTTCACCGAAGGAAATTCAATTTAAAGTTTCTCTTATGTCACTTTGCCTGGGTGAGGTCCCATTTCTCGTTGGAGCTGTTGCCAACTTTGTTGCACATCACAGATCCCTTTTATAAATACATTCTTTTTTATATCAAATTTTAAGTATCGAATGTCAAATCAGTGACATGAATTTCCATGGGAAATGCTATCCATAAAAATAGTCCGTTTAATTAGAATACATGAATCTCTTTATAGTCAATGAAAACATATATTTCTTTTGGTTGTTTATATATTTATTCGTTTGGCATTCGGCACATCAATCTTTTTTGTCAAAAAAAGCTTTGTTTTACAATTTAAAACAAGCTATACTTTTTCATTGTTTTATTTATAGTTCGCTACATTGCAATGCTCGAATTTTCCTAGTTCACTTAATTAAAGTTGAATATCCATTGAAAATAATTACGCCTTTTCTCTATTTTGTTTTCCTAAAGTTATAAAAAAGTTCTCAAATCTGGTTATTTATACCCACCTTGTTTAAAGAAAGTTTATTAAGTGCTATTAAGCCATTTAAAGGGCTTAAACTGCATTTATATTTGAAATTGCCTGCAGCACTAATCCGCTGATGCTCCAATCTGGTTTGGAATTTTCACCACCATTTTCAAAAACCCTTAAGCCATGAAATCTGCTTACCAAATATCACACTTCCTTTGAGTATAATCAAACATTTGCCGATGCCTTGAAAAAACATTCCGATTCCAAATAATTTCCTCTTCCGTTTGGGGGACCTTTTCAGCTGCTTTTTGCCCTGCCATAAAGTGTATTTCGACTCCGCTCTGTGGGGAAAATGTTGCACATTTAAATATATACATTTTTGGGTGGTGCTGTGGTGCTGTCAATTCCCCAATTTCAATCTTCCACCTCCTACAGCCAGCCAGCCACCCAATTCGATATATTCCGTTTTGCCCTTTGGCAATATTAATATTTTTTACGGCTGGTCCTGGGCCGCCACCATTTGCGTATCTGTATCTGTTTCTGGTCCTGGCTTTATCTGCCTGCCTTTTACCTTCTGGCAGCTGCGATATATTATAATTTCTTAAGTTTCCCTTACGCATGAGTAATTAGCCACGAAATTTGCGCAATCTGAGAAATAAGAAACGAGCAAGGAGCAAAAGGAGTCAGCCGCCTGGCTTCAGTTTTTGTAAGCCCCTTATTTTATTAACAATTTGCCTTTTCGCCGGGCCCATTTCCAGACCATTTCGCTCCATCCTGTCCCATCGCATCCGTGGCCTATCCTTCGTCCTGTATCCTGGATCCTGGATCCTGGCTTCCGACAGCAGGCGGGCAGGCAGTCAGGGTCGCTTTTTCTGATGGCTGCACAGCGCAATTTCCGCTATTTAAAAACCGACTTCCCTTTCCCTCAAGGATCCCACGGATTTTAGTTACAGAATAGGTCCTCCTCCTTTGTTCGCCTTTGCAGGACTCTGAAAACGTGGGCGGTGCAAAGTGTAAAATTTTCCTGAGCGTATGTGGAGTAGGTCACCCTCGCTCTCGCTTTCCATCCTCATAACCCCTGGGCTCCCTCCTGGTTTCCAGATTAAATCTGGTTTAGAATTTGTAGCATTTAGCATTTGGAGTTGGCATCAACTAATTGAGTCTGGGTAAGCCCCGAAACAATTTTGTGGGATTTGCATGCCCGGATAGGGATAGGGATAGGGATACCCACCAAAATGGAGGGCTCTCATGTCGAGGTGCGAACAAATGTAATTGGTTCGGGCCAGATAAAGTTGTGATTCCGTTTTAGATCGTGCAAATGGGGTGACTCCCTGTTGTTGGTCCACTAAATTGCTGAATCTAAGATATTTCTTTATGAAAATTATTCTTTTTTAGAAACAGGCTATCGGGTCGAGGCGAAAACTAATGTAACACATTTGGGATTAGATAACAAGGCTAGTTCTTAGTTCATTGAACGAAATATACTTCAGTCGCCTAAAGAGCTATACCGTTCTGTTTTTATCATTATACAACTTTTAAAAAATGGTTAGTTCTAACTTTAATTGCAAGTAAGAAGCTCGCCAATAACAATAACCGATAAGAAAGCTAATTAGCATATAAGATGATAAAAATTTAGTTACAACTTTAAAACATTTGAAACGTAATTATGATTAGTTGACAATGAATTTGAAAACTCAAATCTTGTTAAATTTTCTTTTCCGTTTTTATATAACTTTCGAGCAGTTAAACTATATTATATATCGACATGATCTTAAAAATTGCCTTAAACCCTAATGGTAATGTTCCAAATGGTTCAAAATGCAATTATATGCTTTATTTATTTAGATTCAAATAGGACTAATGATTTTGCCATTCTATTATTCAGTATTGAATCATTCTTTTTTAGCTCTGGTCATATCGATTAATATTATTAAAACTAAAACATAAATAGCAACTGTTTTTTATTTAATTGCTGTGAAATAAGTACAGATTTACCACTAGCAATCTAACAAATTATTTAATACTGTTGCTTCATGCATTCGACATTCAAAGTTAGCCATTAGCGTATACCTGTTCATATCAGAAGTACTCGCATATCATTTCATTTTAAAGCTCTTTTTCCAAGGGCTTTGTTTCAAAGTACTTTTGGTGAAGCAACAAAAAACTTAAATCAACTTTGATTACTGACCCAGAGCCCTTTTCAATTGGCTGAAAAAAAAAGGAAAAATAGTTGAATAAACAAGGCTTTGATCGACTTTGATTACTTTTCTCTGGGGTCATGGGTTCGTGTTCCTTTTTCAATTGCCGTTTGCTTTGCACTGCAGTGTGGGATATTTATGATAATTTACGCAATCAGGCAGTAATTTTTTGTGTGTGCCCTGAACTTGATTACGGTGTGCTGCCGGCGGAAAATGCTAGAACGGCAAACGAATCGTTTGAAGCCCTTCATAGTTCAGTGGTTTCTGCAGTCCTGCAGCCAAAAGGGAAATCGGAGCGGGCTGAGAGGGCGGACCCAAATGGGAGTTATGCACCAGGCATGGAATCGCGACGGGGGCTCCACTTCCACTGGAGGGAAACCCGAAGAGCTAACAGCGGATGGTATACCATTTCGTTTTGTCGATTGCATTAAGAGGAGGAGCAGGAGGCGGATGGAGGTGGAACGCCCATCACATGTTGCCCGGCGATACCAAACCTGAATATTGGGGTACCACTCTATTAACTAGAAGGCTGAGCGTATACCTTATTGCACTTGATTTGAGTTAATGAACTTTTCCGAAGCCACGTCATTAATGGCTTTGAAAAAGTTCACTTACCATTAAAAATAAGATAATATAATAGGTCCATGATTTTATTATTTAGTCACAATAAGTCCTTACAATATTGAAATACTTTAAGAAAAATGTTCCTTTGATGTCGTATGTACTTCTGAAAAATTGGGAACACATTGGTTTCTTAATATTATCAGTAATACATAGGTGCGTTACCAAAAACGTGCATTTAAAAAAACGTAGCTATGAAATTTCTAACCCGAGTTGGAAGCACCCTATCCATATGAACAGAAGCTGCCCCGCAGCCACTAACCCAGCGCTTTGTGTATTCTCATATGTATTTTTTCGGATCCTTGCAGCTGCGGGCAGGAAACCCGCGTCATTCCACGCATCCTGCAATTGCGCTCGCACTGGCTGAAGTCCGAGAAGGAGTCGCTCCGCCTGCAGGAGGCCGGCATCACCAAAGAGGTCATGAACAGTGCCATCGCGCAGTTCTGTCTGGAAATCATCGCCAAGCACGGCGAGCCGGCGCCGCGCTTGTGCAACAAGGATCCGCTGACGCTGAAAATGGGCTCCTATGTCATCGAGCTATTTCCGAACGTAAGCACCCGCAGCGATACAATTTTCCCATTCCAGTACATCCTGCCATCCAACAACCCGCACACTGAGCGCATAAAAGGCATACCAATATCAGTTATGCAATGCCATTTTCATTTACAGTATCTAATACAAAACCATCTACTCGGTTTCACAGAAATCCCTTTCAAAGGAAATAAAGTCGGGTGGCTTTTAGTCCAAAGTACGCCACAGAAAATAAGAAAATATGTCGTTAAACCCTTCGGGACACCTTGGCAACCAATTATCTAAAGGGATTTGAAGTCACCTTTACTTCGATATAATACTTTTAAATGAACTTGCTCGATTACTTTAATTAAAATGTAATGTTTCAAAGTTTGTACTATTCTTTTGTAGTTACCTTCAAATATTTATATTTATGCGCAAAGAATTTTCAATTCTTTAGTCCTACAAAAAATGTCCTTACTTGGAATAAGGAGTAAGCCATTTATATTCCAAAAAATAAACAATTTAATGAAATCTAGATATTCTCCCGAAACATTTGCATTATTAAGTACTACCAAATAATGTCGTTATTTATTTATCATAAAGAATATTGAACCCATTAGTTTGACAAAAGATTTTCATCTAATTAAACCTAGACACTTTCGTGATACTGCAGAGGTACAAATTGTAATATTATTATGACATTTACAAAATATATACAATAAAGTGTCACTTATATTTTTGCTGGTGCACTCCACCTGTTTTCTGGTCGTTACAGGCTAAATTTCTATTCATGGTGCGCGACGGCCGGGCGACAGTTCATTCGATTATATCGCGCAAGGTGACAATCACCGGCTTCGATTTGAGCAGCTACCGGCAGTGCATGCAGAAGTGGAACCACGCCATCGAGGTGATGCACGAGCAGTGCCGGGACATCGGCAAGGAGCGCTGCATGATGGTGAGTCCTGGCCGACTGGTCACCCCACCTGGCCACCCATCTCAATCAACGATGATTAACTTGGTCGGGGTGCTGCAGTCTGGCACAGGAAATTAAGCAAACTGACTTTTAAATTCCATTGGCTGACATAACAAAGGTTTTCCTTCACGTTTCCCAAAAAATGTATATAGAATGTATCACTTTTTAATAATAACAGTGTTATATGTACAGACATCTGAATATTTAAAAAAGCAAACTGTTTAAAATACTTAAATTTGATGATTACTGATGAATGATATACCATAAGAAACAAATTACTTTGCATACAATTTAAATAGAGAAATAGTCTTGGGGGCTAGCTCATGTTGTCACCCTAACTAATCAAATGTATTTACCATTATATCTACCAGGTCTACTACGAACAGCTCGTTCTGCATCCTGAGGAGTGGATGCGAAAGATACTGAAATTCCTGGACGTTCCGTGGAACGATGCGGTGCTGCACCACGAGGAGTTCATCAACAAGCCGAACGGAGTGCCCCTGTCCAAGTGAGTCCAAATTGATGGCCAAGATTAGAGTCCATAACTTAAGTTAAACCCAATCGCAGGGTGGAACGGTCGTCGGACCAGGTCATCAAGCCCGTAAATCTGGAGGCGATGTCCAAGTGGGTCGGCCAGATACCCGGCGATGTGGTGCGCGACATGGCCGACATAGCACCCATGCTGTCCGTGCTCGGCTACGATCCGTACGCGAATCCGCCGGACTATGGTAAGCCAGATGCATGGGTGCAGGACAACACGTCGAAGGTAAGGTGCAACCCCGCCGGTTCCCGAATGCAAAACAAACTCAAAACACTCAGAATCAGCCACTTTCCATGTTACCACTTCACCAGCCAGCTACGCACATCAGTGATGCCAACAGCTTCATTTCAAATTTAATAGTTTTTCAAGCTAACCAGTAGTGAAATGCATGTAAATTTCAAGTACTTAACAGTAGTTTACAACCTTTTAATTTTTTTTTTAAATATTTATATACCAAAGCACTTCATAGATCACAATCCCAGTAGGATTTGTTGTATTTGACCTATACCATAATATTAAGAATTATATATCACCTATATATCACCTCTGAAATAATGAAGTATCATGGTTTGTAAGGAGTTATTAAGGAAAGTGATTAAATTTTCAATTTGAGGCCCTTGAGGTGCTCCAAATGCTTCCAAAGGCATCACTGTCAAACACAGGCAATTTCACTTCATCCCTATTGCACCACCACCACCACCACTGCCCACTGAAACCCCTTTTTGTTCCATTTGTTTTTGTTGCTTGTCATTTTCACAGGCTCTTGTTATCTTTCACCTTTTCCTTTGGCTCTTTGGGCCGTTCCCACTCCCGTTGCCCGTGTCATTGGCATATTTTGCACTTCCCTGCATATTCCTGCCATATATCCCGTATACGGTATATCAAGACCCCAACAGCACAAATCCCGCCCCATTTACATCACACATTGTGCAACTTTTTGTATCCTTCTACTCGATTTCGTTCTGTTTGTGCGATTTGTGTTTTGCTTGTTTGTTTTGTGTTTTGCACTTTGCCTTCTCGTTTGTTGGTTGCACCTAGTGATTTTCTTTTATTTTTCCCATTTTTGCCTTTTTTGTATTATTCTTTTTCCAGCTACTTTGATTCATATATATGTGTGGGTTGGGGTTACAAAGCCATGAAACTGAAAGGAATATCATTGATCACGATGATGATGGGGATTTGATGGTCGCTAGGTGGCGCCATCTATGGTCGGTGGCATGCACATTGTGCGCCACATGATGCAAAAACTATTTGTAGTGTGTTGGTTTTTTTAATGTTTTATTTGACTCTTCGAAAATAAATGGGTAAATATGATTTTAATCGAAGTATAGTAGTCTATCGAGGGACAGGTGAAAAAGAAGTGCAGTTTTTCATACCTCAGAGGTGCGGGCCATCAGAAAAATGTAATTCCATTATTTATTTACCACTTTCCGCTGAAGCATTTAACCAATCAATGTTTTTGCGCGCGTTTTTATTAAAGTTGGATACGTTGTCCTGCCTTGCACCATAGAGAGTTGCAAAAGTTGTAAAAAAAAAGTTGATTTAATTATATTTTTATAAAGTTCCCAAAAGACAACAATGTTTTTTATCAAATATTTGATGTGTTCGATGAAATAATTTGCTATTCTTGCACGAATTCCTGCTGAGATATTTGAGCATTCAATAGAGTTAATAACCAATTGCTGTACATTTTCCGGCCAACTAAGTAAAGTAAGGATTAATCAATGACAAAAATTCATTTCTGATACTTGACAACAAAATAAAAATGTATATTATTTATTTTCAAAAGGTACGGCAGTCTTTAACTTTCTTACCGAAAAACTTGATTAAGCATTGAATTAAAACTTCATTTACGTTCACCCCTTGCTTTTTTTTTAGTAAAATATTATGAGCATTCATAAAGTGGTCAAAGGATTCAAAGCGTTTCCGAGTTGCTGTGATTACCGGGCCAACAGTTATCGCCGCTGGCTGGCCAAGAGAATTTTCAACTAACGTTTAATTGAAATTTTTGGTTAACTTGGCCATTTATACTGACCTTCCACCCCATGTCCCCTCGGTTTTTTTTTTTTTGTTTTTTGCCGTCAGCAGCTGCTATCTCTGTTTGCAAGTGCATCCTGCTGAGTTATGTCCGGCGCAGCGACGCGTTAAATTAGCTGCTAATTAATTAGTCCACTCCTCGTTACTCCGCGCCACTCGACTCGAGTGGCGTTGAGTTAACTCAAGTTAAGTTAGCTCCGCGCTGGTTTCATCCTCGCTTTTTTTTTGCATATGGGTGGTTCTTTTACAAGCCGAACGGATTTTGCAAAAAATAATTTTTAACATTTTTGATTTTCTTAAAATTATTTTTACGTCAATAAGTAAACACGTGTATCAGGATTTGGACAAATCATATAATTTTTTAAGTCAGAATTTTATACAGTTTGCAAAAAAAACTCAAAATTTCCAAATCTATATCTCAAGCTTTAATTATTTTTGATAATTTCTCAAAAATAAAAACAAATTAAATTTAGAAACAAATTTTAGGTTTTTCCCCACAAAAAAAAGTTTCCTAATTTTCATAAATGCGCCAGCTTATCACGTACAATCGGGTTTTTTTATAAGCTGGAGACATTTCTTGTTTTTAAAATATCTAATTGTTTCTAACAAGACTGATGGCCATAAGCGTCTGATAAGAGTGAGCGAGAGAGACCATTAAATGACGCAGTTGACAAGAGTGAGCGAGAAGCACTGCTTGCTGCATCGGGGGTTCGTAGTAGAAGTCAAAGGTCTTGTTAGAAACAATTCAATATCTTAAAATCAAAAAAATGATCCAACCTATGAAAAAAAAACCTATTGTAGTAGATAAACTGGTGCATATATTAAAGTTATGAAACTTATTTTTTTGTGGGGAATTTTTGTTAAATTAAAGTTGATTTGATGTAGATTTAATATATCAAAAAATAAGTTTCTTCAAAAAAATGTATTTTGAAAGTAGAGGATTCACAGGATCAAATACAAAAAAAATTAAGTCAATAACTACAGTTGGAAATATAGATATTCAAACAAGGGAACTTTTAGTCCTTACACGTGTTTTCTTATTTACCGAATAGTAAACGTAAAAAAAGTTTCAGGCAAATCATAAAAGTGACCCAAATGTAGGTATTCGGTTTGTAAAAGAACGGCCCATATATTTGTTTGTTCTGGCGTCCGATTCGAGGAGTATCTCATAAATTGTGAATTCTTATTAAAGATAAGTGGATAGCAGTGCTTTTTTTTTGTACACCTTTCGTCTTTTTACGCCCACATCTACTTTAAATTGTATTCTCTTTTTCTTACCTTTTTTGGTAATGATAACATTTACTGAACTTCATTTTTATTTTTTTTAAAAATACCTTTTTTATATTAAATTTCCCTTTTAGTTTCATAAGTGTTTTAACTACTAAAAATATAGAATATTTCGTAAGAAAATGGGGTTTTTATAATTTAACCGTATTTCCTACGGCCTTGTTAATCTTTGTTTATATAATTATACTCGTTACTAGAAGCGTAAAAGGGTATAATGTATTCGGGGAAAAGTATGAAACAGGTAGCTGGAAGCGTCTCCGACCCCATAAAGTATATATATATTCTTGATCAGGATCACTAGTCAAGTCGATCCAGCCATGTCAGTCTGCCCTTCTGTCCTCTGAGAAAAGACTCTCGGAAACTATAAAAGCTAGAGTTTTGGGATTTTGTAAAAATTTAAATGAGAGTTTGTTCTTATTATCAATACCTATCTACATGCTACAATATATTGGAATTAGACCATTCATTAAAAAGTTATAACCAAATAATATTAAATATTTTGCAATTCTATCTTGATTGCACGCCACATGCCAGCAAATAAGCTGTTTTTACTAATACGCCACCAAACCGCTAGTTGGCGCTGTAGGCCAAGAGGCGCTATAGAAGAAGTTAGTAAAAAAGCAGACTTGATTTAAGCATATCTCCATCCTTCTCGGACTCTCTTAAGCGAATAATTGGTATCTAAAAGTCGAGACTATAGCGTTTTCTCTTGTTTTTTAACTGTCTTTCCAATGACTGTTGCCATTTTTGTGATGACATCTTCATGTTTACGTTTGTTGACTTTTTAAGAACACATTACAAATGTCTGATAAATTAAAGTGGCGATGTATAAACAAAAATTTTTCACTCGATTTGCTACACGTTAGCTGACTTATTTTTTTTTATCGCCAGTCGTT
Organism: Drosophila subpulchrella; assembly: GCF_014743375.2. Taxonomy (NCBI): domain Eukaryota; kingdom Metazoa; phylum Arthropoda; class Insecta; order Diptera; family Drosophilidae; genus Drosophila; species Drosophila subpulchrella. The sequence goes on from NC_050613.1 coordinate 5,591,160, forward strand.
TTGTTTGATGATGTCCCCGATTTTGTGCGTTTTTATTGGCCTGTCACTGGGGCTTTTTTTTGGACAGTTGCAATTGCAATGTTTCCGCACTGCTGCGGCAGCTGCAGAGGGGGCGCGGGTGGGGCACGTTGGCATAAGTGGCAATTTGCACATGCATGCCACCGGCAGACAGGATGGGGGAATGGGCAAGGGACTGGGGGTTAAATTGTCCACCAGACACCGGACAAAGTTAAGTCAATCCCCGCCAGCTTGACAGGCATCCGATCCCATGCCATTCCCCATACCGTCGGCGGTCATATCGGTACCGATTCCAATCCCAATCCCATTTTCCTGATGCCACACCGGTCAGTTATCCCATTCCCCGGGAGCCACGCAACGTGCCACGCAATTAATATCAATTGAAAGTCCGCCAATTTCATTATATTCCTTAATTTATGTTAATGGCAAATATTTTAATTAATTGACGGCTATGCGCCACAAGCCCCTCCCCATTCCAAACCATCCGCTTATCGAGAGAGGTGTCTGCAAGCATTAAATATTTTAAACATATTTGCATATTTAATATTTATGCAAAAATTCCAAAGCGAGCTGCACTTGCAGCGGGAAAATTAAAATCAAATAACGAAACGTTAATACCCTGAGGTGGTGGAAGGGAAAGCAGAGGGCGAAAAGGAAAAAATACTCCGGGAGTCGAACGGAAAACCGCACAACGAAAGAAAATGTTGTGAAAATTACGGTCGCGCTGTAAAAACAAGGGGTTTTCTGCGGGTTTGTTTGCACAGCGAAAGATACACAGAAATCAAATGGAAATCTAAAATATTTAACAAGGAATGGAATGGCAGAACTAAACGAATTTCCTGCAAACAAGAAGAACTGTCAAAAATGTTGAGGGATGCGCACAAAAATCATTAAAAGTAATTAGTTGCTAAGACAGCTGCAAGGAAAATGCGCAGCAAAGTTATCCAATTTCCTTTCTTTTTTGCAACAAGTTTATCTAGCATAAACAAAAGCAAGACTATGAAAATTATTCTTAGTTATTACTTTTTAATTCCCTTTTGGATCATGTCATCACAAAAATTCTGGAAAAAATTTGCTGACTCGTAGAACAACACATCTAATTCATAAAAATGGTATATATAAAAGTAGATGTGACAGTGGAATACCACTTTAATCATGAAAGACATTTTAAGTTCTATAAAATATTTTTTGAAATCTGACGGTCCAAGGAAAAGTTTTTAATTTTATCCTTAAAATGAGCATTTTGTGTAATTTAGGACCCTTTAAGCGTGTTTCGTAAAGATCGGTCAACATCTAACCAAAATGCGCATAGTGATAAAAATAAAATCAGAACTGAATCGACAAAAAGCATGAACTGCATACAAATTTATGTATATTGAAAGACCTTTAATATACAAGGGTGGTCAAAAGTATTTTCACAAAAAAAAAGTTAAATATATTGATAATTTGAACTTACATCTTGTTAACTTTGGCATCAATGGAAAGGTAATTTAAATGCCGTTTGAATGATACAATACATTTCTTAACACATTCAGTACTTATTGAAAAGGACGAATTTGTGTGAAAATGTCCTTTTTGAACTTTTTTCCTCGACTTGAAAACTTAAATTTTTTAAAGCAAAAAGTTTCTTCAAACAAAAATAATAGTAACTGCAAAAATAATTTTTCAAAAATCATTTTGCTTATATTTTTTATGATTTTTTAAAGGTGACACTGTCGGAAAAAATTTGTATGAAAAAGAGAAAAATATGCCTAAAATGCATGTTTCTAAGCATTTTCAAAAAATCATAAAAAATTTAAGCAAAATTATTTTTGAAAAATTCTATTTGCAGTTACTATTATTTTTGTTTGAAGAAACTTTTTGCATAAAAAAATTTAAGTTTTCAAGTCGAGGAAAAAAGTTCAAAAAGGACATTTTCACCCAAATTCGTCCTTTTCAATAAGTGCTGAATGTGTTAAGAAATGTATTGTATCATTCAAACGGAATTTAAATTACCTTTCCATTGATGCCAAAGTTAACAAGATGTAAGTTCAAATTATGAATATATTTAACTTTTTTTTTGTGAAAATACTTTTGACCACCCTTGTATAAGTATTAAAATGTCGCTATGCGTATCTTGGTAAGTTGTTAGTCGATCTTTATGAAACATACATAATTTTGTTGGTCGTTTTATCTACTATCGAACAACGAAGAAAAACATTAATAATTATTTTTTGTAACTCTTAAAGTCTCATGTAACTTTAATTTGGTTTTGTATATATTCCGTCTTTTCTTCATTTTTTAAGACGGTAACGACTTGATTTCTCCTAAATAGAATATACTTATTAAAATCAGTATTTTCAAACACATTTTGAAAGATCTTAGACCCAAAATAAATGTTACTGTAACTTCAAAGCTTTGAAATTGATTTTATTTTGGGTGGTGACTTTGAACTACACAAAGAATTGGCTGGGAACTTTGTTGCAGATCAGATTTGCCCAGACTTAACATAAATAAGATTCTTTTCAAGTATCTAAATACATTTTTTTTTGGTGACAATTTTCGAAGCAACATTCCCTAATTTAAATCCAAGGTATCCTATTTACGTGCACTGGTCATTTTACAGATATGCGCCTAAAAATTGGATTTCTTCAAAACCAGGCACCAACTGCTATAAAATGATTTTTATTAAGAACATATGTTAATCGATCACAATTAAAAACAAATTTGTTGTCTGTGCAATGCTCACAAATAGAGAAAGTGTACTTTTTGTACTATTTATATGATCATGGCTGTAAGAAATAATTGGTTCAAAACATGAAATACCATTAGGGGGCTTGAAAAAATATATAAAAACATATGAGAGGCAAATATAGCTAAATAACCCTTTTTCGTTCGCTTTAATTTGCACACTGCGTAGTCGCAAACTGTTGTGCACAAAGTTTTCACTTTGACTGCCGCTGAAACGATGTTTTAACGTTTTGCAGCCAAAAGGGGCATCTGTTTGCATATGGTGTACGGTGGTGCATGCCATGTAGTGCGGTGGTTGCAGTAGCAACATCAGCGGCAACACAGCAGCAACATCGGCCGTAATGAGGCGGCCATCAGCAACAGCTGCAGTTGCAAGGGAAATACACGATTTCAGGGCTTTGGCCGCCGCCATTTATGTTTATTTACGCATAAGTGCGCCCATTATGAGTGGTTTAATTTGAATACGCATTTGGTTTTGTCTACTTTCAGCTAAAGGCCAATCGAATGCTGTGGGAGAGTAAGGCCAAGGAAGTGCTGCAGATGTCGTCCAGCGAGGATGACGACTCGAAAGCGGTCATCAACAATAGCAACAACAATAAGGATAACAACAATAATCAGTACACAATCAATAAAATTATACCAGAAGAACACAACAGACAGCATGTACAGCAGCAACATGTACAGCAGCAACATCTGCAGCAGCAGCAGCAGCAGCAACATGAGCGAGGCGAGGGGGAGATCGAGGCGGAAAGGGAAAGGGAAACGGATCCGGATCGAGGACAACAATTGTTGCATCAAAAGCCAAAGGATGTCATTACGATAAAGCAGCTGCCATTAGCCGGCAGCAACAAGAACAACAACAACGAGGACCCCATGGCGGATACATGATATCCGCACATACCCATTAGACTGCCGCGTGGCAAGCATTGAACCTGGGAAACTTGGCTGCCGATAAGGATTACGATAATGATAACTGTAGCTGCTGGTGGAAAACCAATTTTAAATGGTATTAGCTGAGACAATTGCATGCTTGATATATGTATATGCATATGATGTATTTGCATTAATGCTTCTTAAAGTTACCAAAAAACACACAAACAAAACAAAACAAAAGTAGTTAAACATCTACAGAACGTTTCGTGACGAAAAGACTTAAAGTTGCAGGGAGAAATGCCAATTAATAGCCACCACCTCCCCCCTAAATTCATAATAATTTAATTTATGCCTTAATATCTCTTAACTGGATTTACCTTAATGCGGGCTGGGCGTTGAATTATAAATAGATTTATTGTGCAATGAATTACTTCTTTGGCCCATTTTAATGGCCCATTACAAGACCTACTACCTTAATTACCAGCTAATCATATTCAACTGATAAGCTACTTAATTGAACATTTGCATCAATATATTTTAGTTAAAGCGGCGACTTAATGCGATTAATGTTATTATTAATATCCGACCAATATCGGATAGCCTTGTTTTTAATCAAACGGTTGGCATTCACCCCTTCCCCTCATTATGTAACAGTCAAGAAACGCACTGTATGCCTAAACCTTAAAAATGTGTTGCGCCAAAAAAAATTTCAAATAAAATCACAAAAAGAAAAGAAGGCTTTGCAATGATGAAGATGCAGGAAATCCAAGCAAGCCCTTACCAAGGAGGTTACGACACAAATAGAAAACATTTTAATATAGTTTAGACCTTTTTTTGAAACCTTTTTTGTACGAATGTTTTTTTGAGACTCGTGTCGGTTTATTACTTAGAATTTTTTTTCCTATATGTAATTGTGTATATAAAATATAAATATTTAAGTTATGTTCCCCACTTATCGAATGAATCTCTAGCTGAACTTCGTTATTGGGCTCTAGAAATCTTCATAGGTTTACATAAAGAATACGTGAAAATACAACCCTAAGCACTGTTTATAGTTTGCAAAACTGTAGGGCAAAGCAAAACGAAAACCATTTAGAAGTGTTACATTTTAAACGAAAAGAGCTTTTAAGATGTTTAGTTAAATAATCATAATTGCATATGAATTACTTGCTGCTGATGACAAAAGAAAAAAGACGTGAACTAGTATAGAAATATTACATTTTTGTAAACTTTTTTTGTGTTGCAATAAATTGACTGAATGTAAAGAAAACCAATTTAATAAAACCATATATAAATGTATAACTTAAACTGAATGTCTAAATGTATATGAAAGTTGTAATAGATTTTAAATGTATATGTGTGCGAGCGTGCAAGGGGAGAAGAAACGAAGTTAGCTAAGCTAAATCATTTGGTCTATGAAATTTACTTCAAATTCAAATGGCTGTTATAAAAAAGAAAAAAGGTGAATAATGCCAGCAACATACCGTACTTACATTAATCAAAAAAGATCTAATGGTAAGGACTTTACTTGCATTGGTTAAATGGCAATAGAAAACTATAACAACTTTTTAGCAGACTGTACTTACACTAAAAAAATTTGACAGTTGTATATGACATCTTTTGAGCAGACTGTACATCCACTTAAAAATCGTTCCATCTCTCTCAGTCATTTGAATTTGAAGACGGTTTTTAATGTTATAGCCCCATCTTATTTTTTGGCAAGACAAAGATCCTTGCACAGACAAACGAGCCTTGTCCGTCCTAACTGCTGAGTGTGTGCGAACAGGATGGCTATTTTATGTACTTACTTGCTGTTAGCTTTGTGCTCAAAGAAAACTCTATGAATGTTTGTTTTTGTGTTTAATTTCAAGAAATAAAATGAGAATTGCTGACAATAAATAAGGAAAAATGATGGCTAAGAGGAAATTGAAGTTTATTTGATGGCCGGGATAAGAAATCCCGATTGCTAAGAGAATTAATGGAAAAGAAAGTCAAACACAAATGAGAAATGTTTATATAAATGTGTTTTTGTGTAGTCACAGTGCGTGTCGCAACCATAAAACTATCTAGTTTTTTGATTGGGGAACACATTGAGTATGTGAACTATACATGTATATGTGGTAAATGTGAAACGTAAACTATTTTTGCTAGCTTTTAAGATGCATTTTTTTTTCTCAATTTTACCCGTGTATGTATGAAATATATATAACTCTCTTAATATACATGTATTATATATATTGTACATTTTTACGTGTGTGTGGAATTGCTGCAGTTAGGACAGGAATCCAAACACCAATGTTGAGAAACTAACGATCTACTTGCAGCTGACAGACAATCAGAGCTCAAAAGAACTTTAAGTCACACTAAACTGCACCCTCCCAGTGACCCCAAAATTATTATGCCCACCCGTTGACCCCTAAATCAAAGGAACCATAACGAAATGTATTTAGCCAATTGTAATCCATGAAAACAAGTTAACTGTACGCTGCAAAGATCCGATATGGAAACGAATTAATTCTAATCACAAGACATTTTCTGTGCGCAGTTTGTAGCCTAAGAAACTTGTACTATATTGTATTGATAACGACATCCCGGCAACAGAAAAATGAAGAATCAAAAAAAAATAAAAAAAAATATATATACGAAATTATACTATACAAGACAAAAAATAAATCAAATGAGGAAACAATAAAAGTTAAACATAAATATAAAATTACACAACCAAAAAAGATTTATTCATTAATTTTTTACAGATGGATTGACCATTGAAACCTATTTTCAATTATTTCCGTGTAAAAATAGCTAACCATATGGATAAAACAACTAAATTCTATTTTCTCTATTATTCAAAAAGAGGGTTTTAGACAAGTTAAGATAATATGGTTCCTGATCTGAGTTCTAAATTCCATTGATATATAATCATATTATGGAAACAAGTTATTACTGTTTTTAGTTTATATATATGCTACCAAATTAGCAGAAAACTCGAAAGCCAACCATCCTTGGCTAGAGTGATCGAGAAGATATGGGGTTTTAGGCCTCCATCAGGTAAGTAATCCCCCCACTATGGCAACGTTGATCTGGAGACCCGATCGATACACACAAACATGCACACAAACAACAGGAATTGTTCATAGATATGATGCCATAACACACTTTAATATCTTGATTGTTCTCTTTTTTTTTGGTTGCTTGTTTTTGGTTTTGCTAGTATTTGACTTAGTTGGTGTTGGTTTTGATGTTTTATTTTAAAGAAATCTTACATTTCTCGATTCAATAAAAAAGATGTTGAGTTTTTGATTTTGAATAGCAAGTTGTTGGGCGAATAATCTAAGATATCATAACTATTTAGTTCATTCTTTTACTTTTATTAAAATTGTTTGGCTTTGGTATTTAAATGTAGTGTTTGTTTTTACGAAAAGTGGTGAAGGAAAGTGGTGCGCGAGGGCGGGCCCAGAGAGTGGATTGGTCTATTCCTCCTCCTCCTCTTCCTCTTCCTCCTCCTCCTCCTCTTCCTCCTCCTCTTCTTCTTCCTCCTCCTCTTCCTCCTCCTCTTCCTCCTCATCCTCCTCGGCCTCCTCATCGTCCTCCTCGACGACCTCCTCCTCGACCTCCTCATCATCCTCGACGATGTCCTCATCGGCCTTGGCGTCCTCCTCGCCCTCGGGTGTCTCGGGCTCACCGGCCTTCTTGCCTGGTCGCTCGCCGAACCACTTTGGCAGTTTGGCTAAGGATTACAGATATGGGAACCATTAGCATACCGATATAGATGTTCATATAGGAACACTAAAAGTAGGATCTCGAGAGAGCTCCATGGGAAACGGAAATAATAAAATAAACACAGCACGACAATGAACAAATTGATGAATGTTGTTCTGTTGTTGTCGTCCCTTTGTGGGGGTACAGTTGATCCCCAGTTTCCCTAGCTATATATCTCGCATCTGATCTATAGTACATACATTTTTGACGGCCGGTGTATTGCTCCTTCTTCTCGTTCCAGATCTTCTCGTTCGAGTCCTTGGAGATGGCATCCCAGCCCTGTGTGTCATAGTGTTTTTATCGTGTTTTGGTGTGTGATTTAATGAGCACAGTACAACGTACAGTTGACAATTATAAAATATAGTACATAAAACATAGAAAGAGATAAAAAGAGAGTAGACGTTAGATGGGTTATTGGTTGTCAGCCCCCAAAATGACCTATGTTACTCAAGTTTTTGTCGAACCTCTTACATTAATGTACCCTTTGGCGTGACTGTACTTTTGGTAGTGTTTTAGGCGCCCAACCCTTTGACGTTACTGTACTTTCGATAGTGTTTCGAACGCCCGACCCTTTGACCAGACTGTACTTTCGGTGGTAGTGGAACAAACAAAAAACATAGTATATGGCATAAACATAAAACAATAGATAGATAGGAAGATAAAGAGAAAGAGAGACACGTGGAAATGAAGGGCTCCGCGGACGCTTACATTTTGTGCGCTGAGTAAATCTTTCCTGTCTTTCTTGCCAGGTCTTTTCTAAGGTTTCCGCATAGACCGTATTATAGCCCTATATGTGCGTAATATTGAGATGGTTTTACAAAGAGGCAACCCAAAAAAACCCAAGAATAGTTAGCTTTAGAAAAGGAAACCAAATACTTACACCCTCGAAGAGCTTCTTCTTGTCGTCATATGAGCGGGTATCCACACGTCGCTCATACTTGGAGGCGACTTGGATCTTGGGCTGAAAAGCAAAGTGTTGGGTTAGCTGGGTGTACCAGGGATTAGATGTTGTGGGGCTAACTCACCGGGTATTTGCCAGTCAAAGCTTCCGGGTCGAGACCCTTCTTCAAGGCTTTGTGCCTGAGCTGTTGCTTCTGTCTTTCCTTCAACTCTTTCAACTGTCAATGAAGATGTGGTTGTCAGTTTTTGGGGGGTCCCTAGAGGATTACGGGTGGTACTCACATCGTAGTCCTGACGTTTCTGCCTTTCTTCCAAGTCATACTTCTCAGTTTCCAATTTGACAATGAGCTCCCACAGCTCCTGGGCCTTCTCGCGCAGCTTGGCCTCGCCGAATCCTTCGATGGCCAAGGGCTTGATGCGGAACGACAGCGAGATCTTCTTCTCCTCCTCCAACTGTTCCTTAGTCTTGTTGCGTTCCATGGCGGCGGACGAGAGTCCCAACTATTTTTTTTTCATGTGGCGATTTTTTTTTTTTTTTTGGTTCGAATCGATTTTTGCGCAGGATGCATTTTAATATTTATTTTTAGTTTTTTTTTGCAATGCAGACACATTTCGTTGTGTTTTTTGGTTTTTTCGGAATTTTGAGATTTGATTTTTGGTACGTGCGGTACAAAACGTGGTGAGAGAGACAAACAGTGAGAGAGATAGACACACACAGAGAAAAGAGCGCAAAACAGAGAGGAATATTGTTTGTTCGTGTTTGTTTGTTTGTTGGGTGTGTGTGCATGCGTGTGTTGTTTGTTTGTTGGTTTGTTGTGCAAAAGAAAAAAGAAAACAAAAAGGTGTTTTGTTGTTTCAGTTTCACATTGTAGTGTAGTGTGTTTTCAAGCATATTTTTAGGCGATCGATGAGAGCACAGACGATTAACGATTGAGATATATCGGAATGATCGATTTATGCAAGCACATTGAAAGCCATTGATGATGAATCATTGATGAATTATCGATGAATTATTGTATCAAGTACAAACGAACAATGGATGATCAATGTGGTCAAACACAAGCGATAGACGATTGTGGATGATCGATTCGGGCGCAATACAGACGATAAACGATTACAAATGTTCGATGAGTTTAAAAACCGACGATTGATGGCAGTGATTGATGGAAACGATGGAGTATGGGTGTTGTTGGCGGTGGGTGGACACATGAGGAGTTCATATGGAATCAAAAGGAAATCAAAAAGAACGGAAAAGAAGAAAACAAAAGGGGGGAGAGAGAGAGAGACAGATGGGGGGGTGGGAAGACGGTGGCGTATCAGCAGCCGGCATTGATGGAATCTCATATAATTACCACGCCTGCATCCTTCTTGGCAATGGTGAAGTTGGGGCCCTTCTTGTCCTTGTCCTTCATGGCCTGCAGCATGGCCTGGCGCTTCTTCTCGGCCTCCTCGAGGCGCATGCGCTTCTCCTCGATCTCGCGCTGCTTCTTCTCCTCGGCCTCGCGGACGCGGCGCTCCTCCTCCTCCTTCTTGCGCTGGGCCATCTTTTGCTCCTCCTCGGCGCGGGTGACCTTGCGCTTGGCCTGCTTCTCCTTCAGCTTCTTCAGCTCATCCTCCTCCTTGGATCTCTGTTTGCGCCACTCGGTGATGTACTCTTTCAGCTGATCATCGAGGTCGGAGCGCTTCTGGTCCTGACGCTTGATGAACTCTGGGTCGCCCTCGCCTCTGATGATCGTTTCGATAGGTTTCGGGAATGAGAACAAACTCTATTAGTTTAATCTGCCGAGTCATGGCTTTTTTTTTCGATAGCCACTAGTACTACGAGTAATTTCTAGGCACTAAAATTAATTACAGAATTTTGACGGAATTTCTTACAGCCTGTTTATTTGTTTTGTGATTATATTTATATTATTTGGTTCGATTTGGTTCCGAAAGTCAAAGATTTGTTTTACAATTAGTAGCCACCAAAGTGCGGATGTGAGAAAGCATTAGATTTCTACATTCTACGTATGGCAATACTACTCTAGTTATAAAAAAAAAAAACAGAAACAGAACAGAAACACACCAAAAAACATAGGGATTGCTTCGATGGCACTGGAGTGGTGAGTTGTGGTGAGTAAGAGTTTGTGTTGAGTATTGCTTGCTACAGAGGTACAGTTTACACCTTAGAAACTAGTTTTTTTGGTTTATTTTTTGAGTGGTTTACTGACACGCACAGGCGGATTAATCGGGGACGATCTTAAGATAACTCTAAAGGTTTAGTCTTGGTTAGCGTTCTGGTTTCATTTGTTGTTCACATTTGTTTTTTGTACATAGACTTACTCGGCTGGTGTCTGAGGAGGTTTTCTATACGTGAGGCATTGAGGTGGCAACAAACATGGAGGTGGTGATATTTTTATTTATATATATATATATATTGGTTTTGTGTTTCAAAAATTGACAAAGTCACGATGGTTTCGATTGATTGATTGATATTTTGTTGTGGGTTTCGGTTCGAAAAGTTCATACAAAATGCGATTGTTTTCGTTATTTCAGTTTTCAAACAAAAAGGAACGTTGAAAAGAAAGAGAAAAACGGTTGGTTGTTTTAAAAAATTCATTGCAAAATAGTTCGGTTTGTTTGTTGTTTTTGGTAAACGAAATGAAAGAAGAAAATAAGATGGAGAATATATATAGAGAGATATTTGCATAAAAGGTTGAACAGAATAATTAATTTTGTAATGGTAGGTACGTAATTGTTTTTTGTTTGGTTTTGTTTGTTGTTTTCTGGTTGTTTGTTGTTCTAAAGAAAGTTCAAAAATGATTCCAAGCAACGAATCTTTGTACAGTATGAACTGGAACTGGTACTGGAGCTGGTTCTGGAACTGGAACTGGATCTCTGATGCGTATGGAGCAGAAATGTACACACAAAAACTTTAAATTTTTCAATTTTTTTTCGGAAATTGGCAAACGAGCATAATTTTTGGGCAGGCAAAGAGTAAATCGGAGAAAACTTTTATACAGATATATGGGAAATTTATAGGTCTTTCTTTCTTCTTTTCATTGGTTTTTCACACAATTTACTTACTTCCTGCAACAAGAACGAGATCAAAAAGAGATGGAAGAGAGAAAGAGAGAGATAAACAGAATTGATATCAATGATTTCCAAGTCTTATAGGCGACAACACTTTTGCTAAGCCAGGCCAGCGATAGGCGGAAAGTTAACTTTTTGTCAAAAGTTTTGTTTAGAATTTAGAAATTGCGATTTACGGCTTTGGAAATTTATTATCTTGTGGGGAGTCGGGAGATACGATGGTAAAAATAGATAGACAGATAGACAAAAGACGTGTTACAAGAGCTACAAAAATACACAGTAAAAAAATGGTAGAGCAATTTCAAAACCAATTTCCATTGTACGAATGACTATTTAATTGTTATTCAAAAAATGCATAAAAACTATGTTATTGTTTTGGTTTTTACAGATTGGCGTGTAATAATACACCTTTTTAATCCAAAATATATTTTATTTTATTAAAAACCTTCAACATATTCAATGCAATACATTTAAATGGATTTTGGTCCTTGCTAAATTTGCTTTAAAGAAAATACTACTACCATTATTTTTAACACAGTTTTATACATATGTGGGTGGTGGGGGATATACACAGCTTTTATATACACAATTTGCCAATTTTTCGCTAGGTTTTCGGGGGAGGGGTATGAACTATGAACTCGCTGCTTGAGTGGGTGTGAACAGTGGGTGGGTGGGGTTTTTGCTCTCGGGTTCCATTAGTAAATTTTGTACAATTATCGGATACTGATTTTGTGATCTTATACGATTAATTATAATTTCAATTTTGGCTTTTATAGACACACACAACAACACATTGAAAACAAAAACCAAAAGAAATAACAAAAATGTACACAGAACAGAAAATAAAATAATAATTATAAAATTAATAAACAAATAAAATTATTTACAGACGAGTACACAAAACAAAAATCTTGGGTTGGTTTCAGGTTTTTGGGTGTTTTTTTTTGTTTTTTTTTGGGTAATACATAGTTCTACAAAATTTAAAAAAAGGTGTTTTTCGCAAACATTGACAAAATACAACACATATAGAAAGTTTGGAATAATAAATAGGAGGGGGCAAGGTTCGGTGTGGAAAAAATCAAAAACTGGTTATAGTTATGAAAAAAAAATGATATAGACATAAGTGAACACCAATCGAGTTCTTTAGGCTGCTGCACCAAAACCAACAAAAGATGTTGACAAAAATCGGCAACAAAAGTGTACTTACGTCTCCTCGCGGGTCTCCTCGACAACCTCCTCCTCCTCGGAGCTGCTTTCGAGTTCGTAATTAAACGAATTTTGTTTACATTTTTTTAATTTTTGGATATGGTGTTTTTTAAAATATTTTTTTTGAGTGAAAGTGCAGGGTTACACACGGCACACAGGTGCAGAGGTGATATTGTTGATTTGTTGTTGAATTGTCGTGTGGTTGTTGTTGAATAGTTGTTGATTGTTATTAGTTGTTGATTTCAAAAGAAACGAAACGACAACATTAGCGGTTGATCGAACAGATTCAAGGGTTGTGGTTGTGGTGGTTTTGGGATCGTGGTTCGGTATCGGTTCGGGGATGATAAATGCGTGGAAATAGACAGAAAGGAGTACAGATCAAAATAGGTGCCACGGGTAAACGTGATAACAACATTTTTTTTTACAAAAATCCACAAAAATCTGGTCGTTGAGAATCAGTTAGTATTGGAACAAGGGTTCAAACGAGACCTTCTAATACTTCTCTTTAGCTTTTGCTACTTTACTTAATTATTTTACTTTTACACACTTTTAGATCATTTTCGCGGTCGTATGCGTTGTATACTTAATATTTTCACTGAGCTCTTTTTCACATAGGTTCTACTTACGTGTACTCTTCATCGTCGGACATGGCTACGGTTTAGGGTTGAAATAACCTGCAATAACAATGTAAGGAGAAAAAATATTCGTTTAGTTTGGCAACTTTATTTTGAAATAAAATACAATATAGATAGATAATACGCATTGTGGTTTCTAAAGCAACCAAAACAACAGCATTTAGAATAATATTGAATATTTATCACTAATTTATTGTAAAATTGTATTTATTATTTATACGGTTTTTAAGAAATGCACATTTCCTTCAACCGAAAAAAGGATTAAATATATTCCTTTTGATGATCTCGCAAGTTACATTACATTACACATTAACTGTTTTTTTATGATAGGATAATTTGAAATAAATACTTTAATAAATAAAGATTGGCTTTTACTCTTGTATTTTATGTTCAGGGTTTCATGTACTGAAGCTGCAGCAACAACAACAAACGAGCCTTTGATCGCAAAGTTATAGCAACTCTATAATTAGACGGATCTGTCCCCTATATATATTCGTTTCACTAGTGTATATGTAGGCAGGGCAACCTTTCTTTTTTTAGTCGGCAACAATGTCTTGTCCTCACATCATAATCTTCCACAATCCAAAAGAATAAAAACAACAACTAATTCCGTACGCTCCGCTCTAAAATTATTTAATTTTCTATGCTATCTATATCTACATCCATGTCTATATGTGCGAAGGGGAGGGCCATAGCCACAGTCAGATCTATGTATATCGGTGGTTTTTCTTTTTCCTTCGATTTTTCTTGATTAAAAATAGACTATGGGGCAGTATTGAATTTCCCAAAAGCCGAAAGCTTCCGAAAACATTCGAAAAGCTGCGGCGAAAGCCTTTTTGAAAATTTTTGTTTTTTTTACCTTGGCACTAAATCAGAAAATCTAGAAAAGCTTTTGAATTTATATATATACTTGGGCGAGCTGGTGTGAAATGAAAAGCAAAATAAAATCAAATACCATTCATAGACCGCTTATAAATATGCCATTTATTATGCCATGACTTTATATATTTAACTGGTGTGCAAAAGTGTCTATAATTTCATAATCTTTTAGATATTATTTGTGCATTTTTGCTTTTGCTTTGAAATGCATTTTTCGTAATTTTTTTAGTGGCACACAAACTGGGTCAGTTTCGGGGAGTTATGTGGAGAGAGAGAAAATTCCTTTATGAAGGTTACTTTATAAGAAACGTGTTGAGCAAAATTTTTGTATACTTTTTAATTTTTCCGTTGGTATCTTTAACCAAAAATGGCAAGTAGAGAGAGTAAGCGATCCGTCAAATCTGACAGGTATGTCTAAATTTATGAATAATATCTCAAATCATGTACTGACTTTTCCTAGATATTTAAGATTACCACATTTTCAACATCATAAGTTTGGTTTGCTTCTTAAAGCTTTTGTCTTAATTGTTCTTAGTTTTTTTAACCCTCTCCTTTTTTCAAGTTCATCATTATTAATTAAGAAAAAAAAATCGCCAACTTCCTGTTCAAAAATATGTCATATTTGTCCTTATTCCTTTGTGGTACATATTTTCACCCCAACTAAGCTCATATTTGTATACCATTTTAAAAATATTCATCTCGCTATATACCAATCGAACTCTGCTCTGCCTCCATTTATAGTCTTATACCATTATACCATTATATTCCAAAAAATCTCCAGAACTTTGTTCACCAATGATCGCGTGTGGGTGGGCGTATTCCCGTCTCTTTCTGCTTTCTATGGGTCTAACATCTGAATGGCGCCTGCGCCGAAAGCTATACGAAAAAGTTTTTACCCTGCGTATCTGTGTGTGTCTTGGATATTTTGCCAAGGTAAAAACACACACGCATACCCATACAAAAGCGAATTTATTTTTAAAATTCGTTGAAAAAAAATTTGAGAACTTTTCCTCTCAGATCATATAACACTTTGGGAATTGGTTAAATGTGTGTATGGATAGATATATTCCTGTCTGGTATTGTTGTTGCCTTTGTTGTTGTGGTTGTTGCTGCTGTGGCTGATCCTGTTGTTGTAGTTGCTGTTGAATATTGTTGTTGGCGTCGCCAGTGCCTGGGCGAATTTTTTCAATTTATTTTTAGGCCTTAGCCGTCAAAAAAAAATTGTCAAAAAAAGTTTTAAAAAAAAAAATAGTTTTAGAGGTTTTCTTGGTTCTTAAGTCTTTTTATAACACTGTTCTTTCGTTGATTGCACTTTAAAAAAATGTAAAAAAATAATGTTATATAACACTAAAGTTTTCCAATTCGTAACTTTGTTTTATTGGTTTTTGGTTCGTGGTTCTTTTTCAAAGGATTTGTTTTTTTTTTATGATAACTTTTTGTTTTTTGACACACTATTTTATTTAATTTTTTTTTGATGATGCAGCAGTAGAAGGAGATGTGAAGCAGCAGTAGAGCAGAAACAGAAAAAAAAACTTACTTAGGGAGAAAAACAAATTGAATTGAAGTCCGAGCAGCTGACGTCGTAGGAGCGAATGCTGCGGTTCGACTAAATAGACTGACGATGAAAAGCGCTGCTACACGTTATGTTAAAGAATTTTTCGTCGCGTTCGCGGAAAAGCCATTTTCACGCACACACGGACAGCTTTTCTATATAGCCTATAGCCCGAATGGGTGCAAGGAGGCCAGAGATATATGCCAGATATGCCAGATATCTTTGGCAGATGTGGCAACAAGTGGGTGGTGGGTGTTGGGTGTGTTGGGGACTTTCAGGTGGACTGCAACTGAAACATAAACTTGTGCACGCACACTGCGAACCGAATTTTTCCAATTTTCCATTTTGGCCAGAGCGAGATGAGGCACACTATATGGCACACGCACATAACTAGATCATAGGTATATAGCCATATAGCCGTTCGGAGCGTTGGCGGCCTTTTACACTTTTGTTTTTGGAATCAAATATCGTAGAACATAAATTTCACAGCCATTAAAAAGTCGGCCTGCATATATTCCTGGCATGTACGCATGTGTGTATGAATGTTCGTGGCGGTATATAGCACATATAGCTTAGATATCTCAACGGATCGTTGCAGTATTTGAACCCCACAGTGCACGCCCTACAAACGCTCCCTTCCCCGCCCCTAAATTTATATATATATTTATTTACCCCGTCTATATCTCGATCGAACGGCTGACGTCGAACAGCCCTAGGTGCCCCATCGCATAGCCATTTGTCTAACACTCGAATCTATTCGTCATTGTTCCGAATATCTTTTTTTATTTCTTTATATTCGCTTTGTTATTTTCTATTTTCCTTTCTAACAGAAGCTTTCGCCAAATAGCTCTAGATACACTATAGCGCCTTAAAGCCCCTGGATTTAGCCGTCCATTTTGATGGCATAATATTCCTTTATAACTTTCGGGAAGGACGAATATGTTTGCAAAGGAATCTATGGATTCCTCCCGAATTTAGCGCTAGGAGATTTCTGTGGTACTTAATGATAGCTTACTTCGGCAGGCCGAAGTTTCTATACCCTTGCAGGTCGTTCCGATTTTTATGAAACTAAAAACTAATTACAGAAAATGGAAGACAATGTTCCATTTTAAATTACTAAACGAATATAACTAAAATAAATATAAATTTGTACTATTTCGACATTATTTATTCGATCGTTTCTTTGGCAGCTATATGATAGATAAAGTCGTCCGATTTTTTTTTGAGTTATAATTTGCTTACCCTTGCAGAGGGTATAATGATTTCAGTCTGAAGTTTGCAACGCAGCGAAGGAGACGTTTTTTTACACCCCATAAAGTATATATGTTCTTGATCAGCATCACTAGACGAGTCGATCTAGCCATGTCCTTCTGTCCGTTTCTATACTGCGTATATGCAAACTAATCTCTCAGTTTTAGAGCTATCTGGATGAAACATTCTCAAAAGTCTTATTTCTATTGCAGGTGGTATATAAGTCGGAACGAGCCGGATCGGACCACTATATCATATAGCTCCCATAGAAGTGATCAAAAAAATATTTATTAAAAAATGTAAAAAAATAATAGCTTCGGTGTTGTTTTGTCATATTAACTTCTTACTTGGGGAATATCATTCTGTTTGTATTTCAGAACTTCGAATCAAAATAAAAAAAACGGTAGACTTTATCATATAGCTGCCATAGGAACGATCGGATAACTAATGTTAAAATAATACAATGACCGTTGTATTTCGTTCCTGGTAAACATATACGTTAGTAAATTAAAATGGAACATTTTCTCAATATGTCTGTAATTAGTTTTAAGTTTTCTACGCTCCCACGGGAACGACCTGCAAGAGTATAGAAACATCGGCATGGCGAAATAAACTTCCTTTCTTGATCTGCATATTAAAATTTTTTTTATTTTTTTTTTTTATCTTTCCTATGTGAGCTACAGGATATAGTTGTCCGATCCGGCTCGTTACGACTTCTATACTACCTGAAATAGAAATAAGACTTTTGGGGTGGTTTCATCTCGAAAGGTTTAAACCTATGAGATAGTTTTGCGTAAAAACGGGCAGACGGACGGACAGACGGACATGGCTAGATCGACTCGTCTAGTGATGCTGATCAAGAAAATATATACTTTACGGGGTCGAAAACGTCTCCATCACTGCGTAGCAAACTTCTGACTGAAATCATAATACCCTTTGCCAGGAAATATAAAATCCAGAAATATTTTACCAATTTTACTTAAGTTTGCAAAAAATGTTTGAGTATAAGAAACAAATACCAAAATATAAAGGGTGCCAGAAATCGATAGACTCTGAGCTCATGTAGACACTGTGTTAAGCGATTTCGATGGCAATTATTTTTTTGAACATAATAAAAGCTGTGCTTAACTTTTGACCAGTATTTTTATATTTGATGCTTAGATTTCATAACAATTTAAGAAAATAGCTAAAAGCAAAAGCATCTTAAATTTGTTTTTAAAAAATTCAGCTCAAAGTTTAAAAAACTACCAAAACTTAATTTATTTAATAACTGTCTAGTTTTTACCAATAATCTTATTTATTCAGTTTAAACAAGTACCAAAGCATAATTTTTTAATTAATATCTAGTTTGTACTAATACTCTGACATTTTATCGTAAAATTTACTTAAAACACATTTTATTTCATTAAATAAAAATAAATAAATTTATTTATACATTGTAATTATATACATTGTTATTATTACTAAGAGAAATCTTAAATCATAAACATATATAGATTAATGTCAAATACCTATTGCTTAATAATTTAAATGGTTTTTATATTACATAAAATAAGACAAGTTTTACAAAATATTCAAATATTCAATAATAGACGATTATAAGATTGGTGCTCTATATTGATACAATAAAAAAAAAAAGTGTCCTTACAATTTTAATATAATTTTATTATATGAATATATTGTAAATATATACTAAACAACAAATCCTTTTATATATCATTCTATTATTTTTCAAACAATGTAAAAAAAGATTATGTGTACAAAAGATTATTGAAGATCGGATTCTAATTGGATGAACTTAAATTTTGTGGTATTTAAACATTGAAGATTTCTTAAATGGATCTATTGTTGAACCCCTCTATATAATATGCATTTCATTTTCCTGTGCAGTAAATTTACTATTACATTCTAAGGTTTCGCCTTTTGTTTTGATTTCGTTTTTGGTTACCAAGTGTCTTAAATTTAGAACTTTTTTGTATCTGCACCTATGCTAGGTGTACACAGCAGATATATTCTATTATATATATATGGGTAGTCCTGTATGGTCTAGGTATTATGCATGGCTTGCCAAAAACTAGAGGATCGCGATGGGGCACAGGTGGGCAGGTTTAGTTATGTGGGACTCAGTGCATGAAACAATCAGGGGAGATGTGTCCAGATATATCCGACATCTCTAAACGGTTTATCTTTATCTGGTCTCTTCGGCTGCCATCTGGCTGGATTCACATAACATCTTTCGTTCGGTAAACAACTATGAACTTATTGCAAAAATCGGGCCAAAATGCTCAGTAATCCGTACACCATAAGTACGGGCATGTGCGGATGTGGGCGTGAAAGTGGGTTCTGGGTATGCGTTCAAATAAATTTCAATTCGCATCATCTTCTGAAAATCAGAAAATCAGAAAATCAGGGAATAACAAATAGCACAGTTTCGAATTTTTGTTGTTCTATTTTTGGCCATTTTGTGTGGGCGCTTTCGTCTGTAGCCTTCGGTCTTTAGAGCCGACCGTATGCACGAAGCCCCCCGATATAAATGAATGTGTACATATATACAAATTAAAGTATGCGCTTGTATGTATTTGTTTAAATATGTTCTATATGTCTATCTATAGGCTAGCTTTCTGGGGCGATGTTTAGAGGCAACTGTGGGTAATATCGGCATAGATCAGGAATAACATAAACATTATTCAAGATTGTGGAAAAATATTTGATTACATTTATGTTGACCCAAAGCTGTTATGAGTTGAAAATCTATCAGAAAACTCGAACAATTAAATGTCATGGTTTCCAGTGCATATATAATAATGAAATTAAATTATTTATTGGTTACAACTTTCCGAACTTTTTATTAATATTAAGCAATCATCTGAAGATCAATCCATGCATTTGTCTAGTTCCTAAGTTCGTTCCACCAAGCAAAGTAGCTTTCTCTTATTAAACAAACAAATATTTATTATATTAAATTAATATATTATTCCAGTTAAAAATAATCATATGTATATTTATATGTAGGGCTGCGCTTTTCATATAGATTTCATTGAATAGATTGTTTCGTATCAGGTCAGACAAACATATTTTGTAAGGAACAAACAACCCGATGCGTGCCAATTTTAGATTCTATATGTTGGATGTTCGATTTAAAAATACGTTCCAACTAAATTAAATGAAATGAAAACGAACAAAATAAAAAAGAACAAAAAGAAAAACAACGGAAAAATCCATAAGAAAAAACACACTGAAAAAACCCCAAAAAAACAGCAGAAAATATAAAAACGTTTAAGAAAAATGCCTTTATACACAGTCGGTTTATATAGCACCTATTCGCCGACTTCTATATGTATAAGATTACACGTTTATTTTCAGAATTGTTTTTGACTTAGTTTTTAGCTTGTTGACACTTGGAAATGTATATTAAAAATTACTTTCAGTTAAGCTAACGAAACCGCGTTTGTTTTATAAGCTATTAGTTTAAAAAATGTCCATAAATGCGGTTTGTTTGTTTATGTGCCCGTTTGTGAAAAAAAGTTACAATGCAAATTACTTTTCAAATCAGCGAAAGTATTGAAAGTATTATTTAGACTACAAAAAAAAAAAGGCAGTTAAATATCCGCTAAATTGCAACCACATTTATGCATAAATACAAAGAGGTGTACTAACTTTTCACAAAATGGCATATATGTACATGTACGTGGATATACTGCAAGCTGTTGGACGAGAAAACTACCTTCCAGAAGTCGATAGAACACATTTTACAAAAACAACATTTACATCAATCGAGAAGATGTCACTAATAAGTCACTTCTCGATGATAGAAACACTATAGAACACCTGTGAATGTTAAAAAGAATATAAAAAGGGACCTGCAAGCCAAGCATTTTCTTCTTGTAAGATGTCTATTTTCTTAGAGTGCAGTCCCTATCTATCGCTAAGAAGGTTTTTTTTAGTCTCTTATAGAAGCTAGAAAAACATTTGATCACATTTTACAAAAACAAATACTTTGCGGAAAACTATCTGTTGAGAAGTGTCGTCGAAGTGACTTATTTTTCACCGACAGGAGTCACTTACGCGATCCAATGGACAGTGTTCTGATCAACAATATATATACTATTTAAGTATAAACGTTAAGCAATGATTTTAGAAGTCTTTAAACAATATATCAATAGGTCTCTGCAAAAAATCGTGATATATGACAATGTATTATTGGTGATAAATTTTAATTTAAAACAAGAGAGGACGCCATAGTCGATGCCATATGTCGATGGGAGTGAATTTGCAAAATACTGACTATTACTTGGTTATAACTTGTATATGAATGGTACGATTGAAAAAATTGTTGGCATGTTGGTGGAATATTAAGAACAAAACCTTTTTTAAATAATTACTCGGTATAAAAAGTTTAAAACTTCAGGTAACAGTCCGAATTTCGAGAAACAAAACCTTAAAGACGACTTCCGCTTCTGGCCTATATAATGATATTAAATTGTATGCGATTTTTTAATGGTTGGATATTTGGCTTAATGTAAGTCAAAGAAAATTACAAAATTATTGGTCTTAAATTTGAATTTAAACAACATGTTAAAACTCTAGTAAACAGTGAGAACTTCGAGATCAAATCCTGAAAGATTATTTCGGCCTATCTAATGAGTGTGAAAAAAGGGAACCCTTTGGTATAGATATACATCGTATGCGATTTATCGATGGTTGAAAATTTGCCTTGAAAAGGACTATATGGATAATAGATATTCTTTGAGAATGTAATGCTATTTTATACCAATGAATTACATAAATTTGTTTTTTAAAAATAATTATTCTTTTTACTACATTTTTATATTATTTGATTAAGGTAGTAGGGATGCCAATGGTGGGAAAAAACAATAGAGGTAACCACAGCCACAATCGTTACCCTAAATATTTTTATCGACGAACTTATAGCTCCAAGGGCCTTGGAGGAAGCAGGCAAACATATTAGCGCTGGAAGCTTGGTATACTTTATTTTAAAAGCACTAATCACAAACAGAAAGCTGCACATATTATTTAATATACACAGAAAAGTGTGCTGTATTAAAGATTTATTTTTCTGTGTTCCCCATACGTATCAAAGTATTAAGCAATAAAGTAATTTTGTTTAAATGTGTATAAATTTTTTACTATCTGTTTATTGCCAACAATTTGGGTTTAATTTAAAATATCTGGGAAGCAACTATATCATGGGTAAAAAATTAAGTTCGGGTTGAGTTATTTTGTTTAGCTGAAATAAAACATAAACACCTCTTAACGAGGTACAAAAAATAGTGACCTTTAACGAGTATAACAATTGACGGCCCCAATATTCATTGTTCTGAAGGATATTCATCCAAGCAAGGTTCTTGAGGAGACTTCGTCATATCGCACCATTTCCTATTCTGTTTTTCAATGATGTTGAGAATTCGGAAATGTTCTGTTTCTACGATCATAAGGATTACGAAAGGAACATTGCACCAGAACAAAGTGTTGAGGATTGGAAAATTTCTCTTTTCACAATCATCGGCACCTTTGTAAGGTGCACCGCACTAACTGGAAGTGCTTGTATAGTGAGTTCCTTTTCACCATTGGTATAACAAAGCAGCACCGCGTCAGTTCAAAGTGTTGAGGGTTCCTAAAGTTCTCTTTACAATTATCGGGACTACGAAGGAGCACCGCAATAGCTGGAAATGTTTTACGAAAGATGTACACTTGAATGGTGTGCACCGCACTAAATAAAAGTAATATACATATGAAAGATGTATACTTTAATAGTGGATACATGGGTAGCAATACTCTAAAAAGCTAGTCTAAAAATTCTCCTTTTACGATAATTTGAAGTGAGCACCAGTTCAAAGTGTTAAGGATTCGAAAAGATCACTCCCAAAATCATCAGGATTACGAAAATCATCAGGACCCCTAGTTGAAAGTGTTTTATGAAAAATATACACTTAAATGGTGGGCACATGAGTAGCAATACTCGGGTATTAGAAAGGAGCACCGCACCAGTTCAAGGTGCCGAGGATTCAAAAAGATATTTTCAAAATCATCAGGATTAAGAAGATGCGCCGCTAGTTGTGTTTTATGAAAAATGTACACTTAAATAGAAGGCACGGGGGTGGCAATCGAAAAGCTAGTCGCAAAATTCGCTTCCTCTGATAATGGGTATTACAAACAAGCACCACACAAGTACAAAATGTTGAGGACCCAAAAAATGATCTTTTTTATCTCAATATTCTGACTGTACTGGAATTTCGACTAAAAACTTCAACTAAAATGTAATCACTTATTTAAGCTTCTTTATTTATTTATTTCTTTTAACGAGTTTCCCAATTTTCCTCAGGGCATCTTTAAATAAATGTTATATCCCCAACCTTGCTTGTATAAATATGATTCCAAGATAATCTAATATGGGGACGGGCTGTTACTTCGACAACGGTTGTAAGGAGAATGACTTCTCGAAATATTACTAGAGGTGGGCAAAATTGGAATGTCAGTCCAGTGCAGTCGAAATAGTGTAGCCAGGCATTTAAAAATAACAAAAAATACTAGAAAGTCAACTCGCGTTCCACCTCCTGAGAAGAGATTTGGTTTGGGAGGCGAGATTTGGGAATATCAAAATGATTTACTTTTTTATCGTGTCTGTTTTAGAAAAAACCGGTGATATATGCTTTATGAGATAATAAATCGTGGTGTCGTACATCTCCGTGGCAATTTTGACAGAGGGGGTTTCTGCTTCAGCGACCAAATTCCGCCTAGTAGCCTTTCCTTCCATTAAAAATATGCTAAACAGATACGGGGAAAGTCGCTACAACTCGCTTCAGCGGAAACTAGGACCTCATTTGCAATACTTCAATTCAGTATTCTTTACAAGTTTAGGTGATTCCTGTACCTGGCTTTTTGGGATATTCTTGAGGCGGAAATACATTTGGACTACAATCGCCGTTATAAGGAAATGATTGTTGTTGACCAACCCAGCAAGCAATTTGAGCGTTTTTACTGATCCATCAGGAATCGGTGATCAAGATTGTTCTGCTGAACGCTTGTGACACATAACGAAGTAAAAAAGGTTAGACATTTTACCTGAAAAACTGAAAGATCAGTAATCAGTTATCATGATGTTCTGCTAAACGCAGCCATTGCTATGCTTTTTTAAAGAAACGACCAACCTCCAGGTTATGTCGTTCTTGGCAAGACCTGGCAACGTTGCACCAAAACAAACATTATTTATCTGAGGATGAAGACATTTGATGGTCCAACCATCTCCCAAAATTGTCCAAAATTTTTGCCAAAAAGAGTATATAGTCAAAGAATCGTATGGGAGGAAAGTGCTTTTATAACACTTGAAAGGGTTCAAAGGTTCTTATTTGTGACAATTCCCTCAGTGTCACTGTTGGTTCACAACAGTACCTATTCAATTTTCGCTACGCTTGCCTGAATGAAACTCTCATTCTCATCCTTGACCCATTTGCTAATAGAAACGAAAAAATCATTGGCCGCTAAAAACATTCCACATGCTAGCGTTGCAATAGTATTTAGTTTTGCATTGAATTGCTGAAATTGAAATTGAATTTGTAAACATTCCACATGCTAGCGTTGTAATAGTATTCAGTTTTGCGTTGAATTGCTGAAAATTAAACAAAAAGTTTTAGCAATTGAGCGAACGACCCTAAATTGAACTTTTTAACAGCTGTGACCAGTTCGCAAATTTTTCGTTCGACGTAAAAACATGTAATATTTTATTCTTTATTATGAGTTTACATATGTGTAAAATTATTATTAAGTAAGTAATGCGTACTGATGATACTTAAATGTTACAAAGTTTCATTGCTTTTTAACTAAATAAATTCAGCAGCTGATAAACATTCATTGATTCAGCAATTCAACCGGTTAGCGAATGGCCTAAGTATAAGATTTGAAGCCATCTTATACTTAGGCTATTCGCTAATTTGTAAATATGAAATTCAAAATTTACCGCCAGAAATCGCATATATGTAGTCGATAATGACCCTGCTCAAATCGAACTTATCGATAACCGGCGAATGCACATCAAATTGGCGTACGCCTGCTGATATCGATACCCAATCACAAAACACAGTAAAATAAAAACAAAATCGCTTAACAACTTTTAAAGAAAGTAAAGTAAAGAAGAAATGCGCAACTGACTGAAGGGAAAAATATAAACATTTAATTGCGAAAAGAGTGCGCTGTGGGCAGAACACCAATTGCGTGGCGTGGTTACACGAGTGCGAGCGAGAGGGCAGATGCGGCAGGGGCCAGTCCAATCTTAATTTTTTGCAACTAAAAATCCTTTCTTGGAGGTCACCGCGTGCTTCGTGGGGCAAGGACAACGATGGCCAGCGAGCCGGAGAACAAGCCGCCCATCCTGCACATCCTGGTGGTGGGCTTCCACCACAAGCTGGGCTGCCAGGTGGAGTTCTCGCATCCGCCCCTCATCTCGGGCTCCACTGGACGCCACGAGTGTCCATCTGGCTGGAAGTACTTGCCCACTCTGGCCCTGCCGGATGGCTCGCACAACTTTGCCGAGGACACGGTGTTCTTCAACCTGCCCAGCTTGTATGAGCCGGCTGCCAGTATCTATGGAGTGTCCTGCTATCGACAAATACGCGTGGAGAAGCTGAAGATCCGGACGGCGGACCTCACACGCAGCACGGTCCAGAAGTCCGTCTGCATCCTGGCCCGCCTGCCCATTTACGGGTACATCGAAGTCAAGCTGGCCCTGATTGCCGATGCCTTTTTCGATCAGGGCGACTTCTCCGGCACTGAACTGCTGGTCAAGGCCTATCAGCAGCTCAACGCCTGCCTCCAGGACGACGAGTCGCGCCGCCCGTTGCGTCACTTCCATGTGGGCCTGTCCCTGCGCGAGATTGTGCTCCACTGGCGCCACAAGACGCTCATGCTCTTCAAGCTCCTGCTGCTGCAGCGACGAGTGGTGTGCTTCGGCTCACCCGTGCGCCAAATGTGCGTTCTGATCCTGGGCATGGCATCGCTGGTGCCGCGGCTGCTGGAGAAGGGCTTTCAGGAGGTGGCCTGTGTGCGCACTTCGCGACCCCTGTCGCCCATGCCGGATTTCACCGACTCCCTGCAGCGGGAGGCTCAGGCGGAGGCCGAGGCGGAACTGGAGGCAGTGGCTTCTGGCGAACCCGTTCCCGAGGAGCAGAAACTCACGCCGGAAAGCGCTACTGCGGCAGAGGGCGAGCCCGACGATTTGGCCCTCGTCTCATCCGCAGCGTCTGTGGGCGAAGAGCAGGCCAGCGGCGATGACACCTCGCCACGCTCCACACCCAACTCACAGTCGCAGGACTCGTCGAACGGAAGGCACAGCTCGCTGACCAGAGAGGCCAGCGTGGACACCCTAGCGTGTGAGTAGCCTTTGATGGATCGATCGATCGGGGATTCCTAAAATCTGAAAGCCAAGTTGGCAAGATATTGGTATAATTTTCATTAAACTCTGAGAACTTTTTAAGGGATAAGCATTCCAAATGAAGCTGCTGCTTTAAAGACATATGTACATATAGTCATTTTGAAAAGAACTATGCAGATCGGTTCGAGCAATCATCGTTGAGAAAACCCTAATTATAATCTACATTTGTATACCCGTCACTCGTAAAGTAAAAGGGTATACTAGACTCGTCGGATAGTAGTAACATGTAGAAGAAAGCGTTCCCGACCCCATAAAGTGTATATATTCTTGATCAGCCGAGTCCGTATGAATGCTGTGATCTCGGAAACTATAAAAGCTGCAATACTGGGATTAGGCATGTAGATTCCCACGCCCACAAACCGCCCAAAACATAGGATCCTACAGTTTTCATGCTAGAAACAAAATGTTATCTGAAATTTTATTTTTATCGTCAATACCTGTCAGTTTGTCACGCCCACTCTAATGCCCCCATAATGCTTAAATCTGTATGCCGCCCATCTCGCTTTGCTGCTTGTACATATATCTCCATCTCCCTTTGGTCTCTTAAGCTGAGTAAAGGGTATCTTATGATCCAGGCACTCGACTATAGCGTTCTTCCTTGTTTTAATGTATGTTTTCTACGTATTCTTTACTAAACAAACCATTATATTAGGTCGCATTAAATGGTACCTGAACTTAATAATAAGTTAAAAGGGATTGTAATTATGTTGTAAATATAATACACTGATTTGGTTATACCTATTAATTATGCTCTTATTTATCATATTAATGACCCATACCCGTAAATGATTACAGTTTACATATACTTAACAATTTGTTAATATAGTTTTAATAAGAAAATGAGCATTAAATTGTTTTAATTATCGATTGACCCTAATTAAACTTATATCCACAGCCAACCTCGCCGCCTTGTGCGCTGTAAATCCGGATGAGTATCGGGCACCGGTCAGCATCTTCGCCAGCGGCAATCTCTGTTTGCCATATCTGTCGCTGCCGTACATGGACTTGCTCAGCGACCCCATGGTGCTCTCCTATGTCATCGGCACCTCCAACGTGCTGTTCCAGCAGAAACGTCAGCTGGCTGACGTCCTGGTGGACATCGAGGCGGCCAATCTGGATGCCCACGATCCGGAACTGAGGCGTCAGCTGGTACTGAGCACAGAGGACCTGCGCTACATGGACTACATCATGAAGCACGTGCAATCGCCCAAGGAGGATGCTGAGGGCAGCGAGTACTGGATCCGGGAGCAGTTTCAGGGCTACATCCTGGCCCTCTTGCGAACTGCGGTGGCACCAGGTGGGTGTGCTTACCCAAAGTTTGCTTAGAATAATAAACCATAGCTGTCGATATTAATTATAGATGCCACGGCCAAGGAAAACGATCATTTTAATGCGCATTTCATGGGCGCCTTCAAGCGCACGCAATGCTTCCAGGAGTGGTACGATGTGAGGCCCGAACCAGAGTTCTTTGATGCCCTGCCCACTGGTCATCCCTTTGCCGGCACCTTGTCCGTTGCGGACATGAAACTAAAACTAGCACAGTAAGTGTCAAGCATTGGATAAGATTATATGTATAAGATATGAAAGGTTATAAGGGAAGGGAGAACTGGGAGAATTAGGGAGCTAAAAATGTAATTGCAGGTGGGCCTCAAAGTCTGACAGGAGTCGAGAAGGGGTTCAATTGATGTGATATTATATGTCAAAGCAAACGCAGCAAGACGGACGAACAGATTTAGGAAGAGTGAGTTTAATATTTTGTTCTCGGGAGTCCACTGATGGATGTAAACCTCTTTTTTGGGCCCGAAAGGGGTACATTGAAAGGTTAAAACTAGCTCAGATGTCGATTTGCCACGTCGGCGCATTATACCAAGAATAATTATAAAGATAACCATAAAGATGATTATTATTATTTACATCCTGTTTTCGCTTCTTCCAGAACCATGCAGAACAGTGAGAGCGGGCGCAAGATCAACCAGGCGGTGAACACGACGAGTCGGGCGGTGGGTGGTGCCATCTCCCAGGCTAAGGGC
Source organism: Drosophila subpulchrella (assembly GCF_014743375.2). Classification (NCBI taxonomy): domain Eukaryota; kingdom Metazoa; phylum Arthropoda; class Insecta; order Diptera; family Drosophilidae; genus Drosophila; species Drosophila subpulchrella. The sequence continues at coordinate 5,619,510 of NC_050613.1, forward strand.
GCATTCTCCAGCTGGTGGTCGTCCATCACGACGGCACCACCAAATGCAAATGCTGTGCCCACAACCAGCGGCAACGGACAGGAAGGACAGGAAGCAAGCGAAGGTGCTGCAGCCCAAGAGATCTCAGTTACATTCCAGAACCACAAGGACGTCGAGGACCTTGACTTGGCGGGGGTCAGCATCCACCTGGCTGGACAGGAAGAAGCACACGAGTCGCACGAGTCACACAACGCGAGCTGCGAGCAACCGCAGGGCATTGTCGAGATCGGACGCGAGGCGGAGCTGTTGGACAAAACCGTTCAGCCGGAGGAACCCATGATCTCGGCCGCAACACAGGCTGGTCGGCCCGGATGTGGCGGTGATGTGGCTACCTCCGCCGTGGAGCGGAGCAGTGGTGATGTCTTCATCGTCTGAAGACATCAGCACTATCGAGCATTGTATAAAACCGAACTAAGCTAAATGATAATTATTTATTACGCAACACATTGTCTCAGTCTCAACGTTGAATTTACATCTTGTATTCTCCTTTTTGTATACCTACATTCTAGAGTAGGTTGACTTGTGGTACAAAAAACGTGGGATTATACTTTTTGGACAATTTAACCCCATATTCCTTAATGAACATTCATAATCACAAACTGATTTGCTTTAAAAAAATTTTTAATCCAATAATTGAAAGTATGAATATCAAATGTATAGGAGTTCAAATTCAGAAACAAATTGTGTAAAATCGCTAAGAAATTCAGATTTTAAAACATATATTCAAATAGTGGTTAGTCAAGTTGTTAGTTAAATTTCAAGCTGAATTTAAGATCACACTGAATATGGCTTATAATTGTCCTTCTATTCCTTCCCCCTGCATTTTTTGAGCAAGTCGATCCCGCCCTAATCTAAACAAAATTGGCCAAAAGATAATATTATTTAATATTTATATATGTATGCTTACGTTTAAGTTGTCCTTGCCGTCTTCACCCACCACTCAGTGTATATGTATAACCATGTAAAGCTAAACCGTTCCAAGTGCAATTTGTAATCCAAAAAGGCAGCAGAGATCCGTATCGAAAGCATAATTCGTGTGGCAATAAAGAACTTAAGGAATTCTGATATTATGGGACTCGAGGCGAGAATTCCCTCATTGTCCAGGGACCGCTGCGTCCGATTATATTTACCTAATCCAAATGTAATCCAAAATAAATACATTTCATAAAACATTCAAAGATTGTTTATCAGTTTGGTTAAATAAACCCAAATTCGATTTTAACCTTTATGAGCTCAGATATATTTTATTAATACTATCATATTTTAGCAACATAATTGTTTTCTATTAAAAATTCGATGCAGAACAACAGCCACAGCTGACGAAGATACTTTTGTTTCGTAAAGTACACAAATATTTATAAAATAGATAAATCCTTTTCAACGTATTAATGAATAGAAAAGATTAGGACTAGTGGATCAGCGTCTTTTGATGGCGAGTAGCACTGGCTCAAAGGAGGGCAGCTGAGTGGAATACACCATCTGCTCGGCCTCTTTCAGTTTGGCCTTGCTCGCGGTGAGCTTTAAGTCCAGAGCTTGCAGCTCTTTCTCTGCTGCGGCAAGCTTCAGCTCGCATTTGTCAAGGTGCGCGTTGCGGGCTTTGTGGTCTTCCTCCTGATACAACTCGGCGCCGGCGAGTAGGTTTTCATTTTTCTGATCGCTGGCCTGGAGCCTCTCCTGGGCCTCGTGCTGCCGCTTCTCCAGTTCCTCCAGACGGGTGATCTGATCCAACTGATCCTCTATTAGCTGCTGACGGAACTGCACCATTGTATCGCACTTGATGCGATAGCCCGCCTCCATTTTGGTCAGGCGATGTTTTTGTGCTTGTAGGTGAGACTCCAAGGCGGCAACTTTCGCTTCCAATCCGATGGAGTCGCACTTTATCTTGTCCGCCTGCTGATCCAGCATCTGACGCCGATCGAAATTCTGTTGACGCTGCTGCTGGAGAAGATTACGCAGCACCTCCAGGCTCTGAACCCGTATGGAGATATCCTCCTGCTTGGGACTTAGCGGCAGCGTAAGGTCCAACTGCTGATCAACGCCGTCCTTCATTAGGCAGCATATAACCGAGTCCACGCCAAGGTAGCGGGCATGCGTGTTAAAGGCCTCAACGCAGTCCAACTGCTTTTGCTTAGCCCGCGACAGCATGACCTGCTGGTGCAGCTCCAGGTCGGACATCTGCTTCACCTGGCGCTCATAGGCCTTGGAGTAGTTTTCGATATCGTTGCTCCCTATTTGCAGCGCATTCAGTTGTTGAGCAGAGTACTTCTGGCTGTTAACCGCCTGCTCCAGGCGCTGCTCGTACTTAATTTGCTGGCGGAGATTAGCCTGCTTTTCATCGGCCTGGGCGGACAGCTGGTCAAAGTGGTTCAGCTGCTGGTTCAGCTCCTCCTGACTGTCAGCCAGCTGTTGCGCGAGCTGCTCCTTCTCCTTGTAAAGATGCTCTAGTTTATCCAGCTTATTGCCATCGCTGGGTTGCTGAAGCTTATCGTTGAGTTGCTGCAGCTTGACTCTAAGATCCTCGATCACTTGGTCCAGCGCTTGGTGGTCCGGCAAATCGCATTTCTTACTAATCACTTGATCTCTGGTTTCCGCTTGCAGTTTGGCCTCCTCCTCGGTGAGCTCCTGATCCCACAGGACAATGCAGCTGCTGGCCTCGACGAAAAGCAGAGCGTTGACCTCCTCATCCAGCTGGATGGCCTGCACCTGGGTGATGGAGATACCGGCCGTTGATTCGCAGTGCATGCTGTTCAGATACGAGCTGGGCTGCTCCGTTGTCTCCATGAACGGAAACTCTTCTTCCGGTTCATCAGTGGAGGGCATTGGCGGCGCAAAGTCCATGAGAAAGTCCAGCAGGACAATCACGTGGCCAAAGGAGTGCTGCGTGGTCGGCGACACAAGCCAAGATTTGTTAACCTGACAGTTACATTTTGGTTATAAACGAAAATTTGCCAGTTTAGGATCATTTCACGGTTCAGAAATTCAGAAGAAGATATTAACTCTAGTCTCTTTTCACCTGATAAGGATATTGGAGCTTCTGCATGGCACTGGTGATGTCCTCGACATGGTTCTGGCCCACTGTCAAGCGATTACGCCAGATGTGGTGGAACAGAAAGTTAAGGATGGCCACGAACTGCTTGATGGTCATGTGCCGTAGCCCGCCAGGCCGACTAAAGAGGTCCGAGGTGAATCCTGTGGGCGCCTCGCTGTCCTGAACGGCATGTAGGTACTCCAGTATCTGATGCGACCGCTCCGCTACCCACTTCTTATCGGTGTGCAGGGGAACAGCTCGTTCCGCTGTGGAGGGCACAAGTCGGTGGCCTCGTTTGGGCGTCACACCCATTTGACCCGTCCGATCCCGCTCCAAGTTCAACGGCTGCAGCAGACGCGTCGCCGAGGGTCTGCAAAGGATTAGGACGCGGCATTATTGTGTGTATGTGGGGTTATCACACTGGCATACCCACCTTCGGGAGATCGCCTGCGTGGACAACGGAGTATGCATGGCTGTGCTGCGCTTACTCGCCCTGGAAAAAGGATAATCGTGATGTGATATTAGTCCAACTTATCTGATGGGACTCTGGGCAACTCACCTGGTCTGCCGCCTTTCGGCGGTGCATCGCTCTTCCAGCACATCGCCTCGGAACTCGCTGGTTCGCCGTGGCATTAGATGCGACATCCTGGACAAATAAAGTAGAACCCACGTAAATGAAATAAAAAATTGAATATTAATCCCGCGTCGATCACTTCAAAACGGGCGTTGATTGCGGTAATTATCGATAAGTCGATGGCTTGTGTTTTATCGTCTCCTACGGAGCGTTCACACTGTTCATATAGAAAACCGCTGTAGCAGAAACAGCTGATCGCTCTAAAAAAAATAGGAAACCGATGAAGAATAGAACATGAAATTAAGTACAGCCGAAAATAAAATGAATTACCACGCTAAACTTAATACAATTTCGATACAAAAGTAAGTGCAATGTTTTCGGCGACAAATAATTGCTACATTGGTGTTGCCAAATTGGTCAGAATAGGTACAATTTTATATTGAGCAGAAATGCTTTGTCTGTTCGATAAACGGATGGTCGTTCTCAAGTGATCATTTTTTAGCTGAATAAATATAGTGAAATACTGAACACAGAACTTCTTTTTTAATGGAAAAATATCATAAAAATGGGAGCAATAGGATAGGATCGACCAAGACTCCACTGTTATCCACCTCTACTTATATTCCGTGTTGTCATTCTCGATTCTAAAATTGACATCCCTGCCCCATTTTAGATTATTCTTGAAGCATAGTTGAGAATACGTTAAAGTTGTCTTTCTAGGATCATGGAAAATACAAAGGAGCTCCGCACCAGTTCAAAGTGTTGAAGATTCGTAGAATTATCTTTATCTTTATCTTTAGTTATGACGAAGGAGAACCGCACTAGTTGGAAGTGTTTTATGAAATATTTGGGCTTTCACCGCCTCCTCTTTTTGAGGATGACGAAGGACCACCGCACTTGTTGGAAATGTTTTATGAAAGATGCACACTTGTATGGTGGGCTCATGACTGGCTTATTTTGAAGGAACCTGTTGCAAAGTTCCCTTTCACAACCATTGGTATAACAAAGGAGCTTCCTCCTAAAAAGGACAACATGCTGCAGAGGAGGAGAGTTCCGTGTCAAAGTGCTTGCCACGAAACTCTCGACGAGGTCTTGATTATCGACCGAAATTATCAACTATCAATAAATCGCATAAGATGAATATCATTAACAACGGACGGATTCCCCCTTTTTATACTCCTTGTAGAGGCCGAAGTCGTCTTTTGAAGATTTTATCTCAAAATGCTGAATGTGGCTGGATTTTTTTAAAATTAAATTTTAAGACCTATTGTTTTGTAATTTTCTTTGAGAGATATATATTGTAAAAACCCTTGTAAAATCATTATTGCCAAAGCGCATTATTGCCATTGGCCGCGATTAGCAGAACAACATGATACCTGATCACTGATGGAATTCATACGATAGTTCTGCTGAACGCACATGATTGCTAATCAGGATGCAAAAATGCTTGTATCATGATCAGTAAAAAAGGAGCGTAAAAATAGTACGTAGTACGTACCTCAGTTAACCAAATTATTATTTAAAAACCATGAAGTGAGTTAAATTCTTTACAACTATTTAGTATTGATTGCTTTGACCTGGAATTACAATTTTATTTTCTTAGTTTTGATTCTTTAAATTAACAAATCAAATCATTCTAATTTTTGAATACATTGATATAAGTTATAGTCCAAAATTGAATTAAGAAATTGGCACAGATTTATTAATTATCAGGTAAGTTTATAAGTCCTGTCTCAAACAATCAGATTAAATTTTGACTGACTTCTGGAAAATACCCGTTTAATGTAATATTTTGTTTTAATGTTTTTATTGCCGACTAAATATTTCCAGCAAAATATGAAGGGGCTTTAAGAAACTAATCCAGAATTTCACGTTGCCCATTACTTTTCATTTAATAAAAACGAATTTCTCATTATGAACGCTTTTGTTTGCTTTCGTTTATTCCAACATATTTATTTAATTGGTATTATTGTTTCAAGTATTACACAATATTGATGCCTTTTCTCTTACTTTTTCAATTAATTTATAATTATTATTATTGTTATAACTAAATATCGATCACATTTCCTTTCAGAACGTCTTTCATTCTCAACGTTTTATTCCCTGTTCACTTTTTGTTGCAGAACTTATAAACTCTTGCATACACTTCCCATCGTCCTAACTAATTTGCAATAATCGTTATACGCACGTTATTGCTTTACTTTTTCATCGCTCGGGGCTGCGGGAAAATGGAAAAGGGACAATGAGAAAAGTAATATTTAAAAAAAAAACACAAAATCGAAAGCAAGACTTGCAAAAATCAAATCTGCGCTAATACTACATAATTGGTTGATAAGTGTAAATTAAGGATTTAAGTATGTTCTATTTACGACTATGTTTGCAATTATTATTTGGCTGTTTTAGGTAAACCAGAGTGAAACTATTAAGAACCGAACTGGGAGGAAATAATTTGCGTTGTGTAAATGTTCTTTCTGTTATTTATCGTCTTCTTGTTCTCCCTATACAATGTATATATTTCTTTAAATGTGTATAATATTGTCCTAAAAGCCTTAAAAAATATGACGCGGCAGACCTGCAAATCTACATATGCCTATGCATAGCATACTCGCACATAATTTCTCGGTAGAGCAAAAGGAACACAAGCTAAAGCCATGTGAAAAAGGACACAGTGTAAAATGATATCAGCTCTCTTAATATCTTCCGCCTCGAACATTCGACATTCATGCATCATTAGAAGTTAGTTCGTGTTATATTGGTTTCCGTTTCCATTTGGTGTTGGGAGGTTTTTGGGGGGCTGGGGCTGTGGCTATTCGTACAATATCTATGTTTTCTATATATTTGATTTAGGTACATAACAGTTCTTTATATTGTGTGGTGTGTGGCTGCCTTGTTTATCGTTCTACGTTATTCCGTATTCCTATTTCGTTCGCTACTCTAGTTCGGTGCGTTGAGTGTCTGCATCCCGGATCCGTACTGCATGCCCACCGACATGGTGAAGAGCCACGCCACCGCCAGCAGACTGCTGCCCAGCAGATCGCCCAGGGCCGTCAGGTAGGGTATGGCCGAGTTATCCGGGTCGATCTTCCACTTCCACATCGCGTGCACAATAATGTGGGCAATATACAGCAGCAGCATCACCTGAAACGATCGCATCACATTAGCAATTGTGTTTTGGGTAATAATTTTAATTACATAATGTTTTTAATGTTGTGTTATCGGATATAGAAGATCTCGTAGTTTTTAATAGATTTTATAAGCACTAGAAGTCCGAATTTCCGCATACGAAATGCAATTGATATTACTTTAACATGCCATAAAGAAACATGCCATATACAATAAATATAATTTAGTATAGTTAGTTTTCACTTTATTTTTTTTTACACAAGCCATCATTTATTTCAAGGTAATTCTTCAGCAACTATTTTCAGCTGTATAATAATAGGAATAATCCATATTTAAATAGCAACTCACCTGCACTAAACTGGCGGTCAGATAGGATAGCACAAACACCCAGGTGACCGTCGAGGTGCTATAGTTTATATAGTCAGCAGCAAAGATAAACAGGACGTTGCCGGGGATCGACATGGCAATAAGTATCCTTGCTGTCTTCGCATAGGGAACTGTTTACCAAAGAAATTGACAAATTAATACCAGGTTTACCATAACTGTATGAGAATTACCTCCTTTGAAGAGCGCCCGCCAGGGCCACTCGAAGATCTGCGTGTGCGGTGGTATAATCCCGATAATTGAGCTCTGGTGCAGCATTGTGGATATCTTGCTGGCCTGCACCGATACCAGGTTGCCGCCAATTCCGTTAATAATCGGTTGAAACACTACGAACCCATTAAACACCTCGACGGCGGCATCCAACACAAGGCCACCCAGACTGCAATGAGATGACGGAAAGTTCATTAATTCGATTGTCAGGCAAATATGGCTAAGATTTAATATGCTTATTTAAGTTAACAATATATTTACAAGTTGCCCGCTATATTTAGATATATCAGCCCGTTTAATACAGTATATAGGAAAACATTCATTGTTTGAATTGAAAATATAAATTATTGTAAAATGAATATAAAACGATGTCGTTGCAGTCAAACACCCTGTAGATAACTCATTTGTCTCCAAATGTGAAGTGTGCTTGTCTTATGAAGTCTCTAGTCATGCCGAATAATTACGCCCGGGAATTAAAATCCTACTGCTGATTCTAATTATAAGCGCGCTTGAAACCTCGCCAAACCAGAGTCAGGGACATCCATCCGTGCGAATGTTTCCCATGGTCTCGGTACTTGGCTACTTTTTCCCCAGATTTATATAAATAGCGTTCAGATCAGATCACAACCTCCTGGACGTGATTTGGCACTAAATTAAGCGGGCTGATATATCTAAATATAGCGGGCAACATGCCGTTTCTATTTTTGCTTATCATGGTCCCAATTTTTGTAGACTCGAGAGTCCATCATCCAATCTGATTGAATGGATTGCGGAGTGCGCAGTACGTACCCACTTATGCAGAGGGCTGAGAGGACGGGCACCCATCCACTCTTTAGTACCGGTCGCGTGTACTCGTTCCTCAGCACGATCATCACCCACATGGGCAAGAGCACCAGGTAGCAGGTGATTACGATGAACGTGATCCACAGGTGCGTTTCTGCGCGGAAAGACAATAACGATTATTTATATGTTAGATATATTTTAAGAAACACGAAACTTACTGATATGATCGTAGAGCAGCGAAGCGATAAAGGAGAGCAAACTGATGGACACCACATCACCAATGGAGGCGGCTAAGGGCGTGGCTAGGTTGTCCGGATTGAGGCGATACTTCTGCGAAAACAGGATGACAGCCACCAAAACAAAGTCTGAAAAAGGCAGCTGGTTATCGGGTGTACAGCATGGAAATAGCAGGACAAATCCTACCCAGCACAAAGCACGACGAGGTGGCCGTGAACATGGCAGAAGCAGTCAGCAGCATCATGTTCTCGAAGTAGAAATCCCCGGTCATCGCCGCACCAACGCTCACCGCAAACATGGCCACCAGGAAGGAGGCCACTGTCGCTTGAACCTGCACCAGTGCTATATTCCCCACTATCATCCGTATCACGCCCTGCCGACTGGTCATGTTGCCTAGGTTCACTTGCGTGGAGAGCCGCGAAGCCAGACACATGTCCAGATTGCCCTTCAGGCCCAAAAGCGCCGGCACCAGGATGAAAAGCTCACTCACATTCTTGAAGACATACCATTTCTAAAGGATAATGAACGAAAGAAAAGTGTTAATATATCTAGTTTTATTGTAATTTGTATATTTTTATTGGCTTAGAGATTATTAAATTTAATTCCTTTAATACCTTTTGTTGAACTATACACTATATAAACTTAATAAATTATGGTTTGATGATGATGCATCCACTTTGCAAGAGTGCATCGTATACATGACAGCGTTTATAACCCATCATAAATCCCCTTAAGCCAACCTCTCTTTATTTAGCCAATATATTCAGTTCATTTGGGCATTGGCCGCCTGTAACTGGCTGCGACTCCAGTTTAACCCAGAACTTTTACCATCAATTAGCGGGCATATTAAACATTTACTATCTAACACATATGCACCACATATGTATATTATTTAGCAGCCATAAATAACATTCTAAAAGGAATTGTGCCAATTCACCAAGTACACAAACGGGGAAAGGTTTAAAAATAGCATTAGCTCTGTCTGGTTTCTGTTTGATTGAGAGGCTTTTTAAGTCTTACATATCAAACAGATCGATTATAGAACGCGTAACAATAGCACTCTTATTAATACTTCACTTCTAACATTATCGTGTCTTATTGCAGTTGATTATTTATGATAATTATTTATAAGCTATATAGATTTGTTATCTGCATAATTGCAATAATTTATTCAACTATACACTATCGATATTGTTATCAAATTGTGAATGTGACATATGTTTCCAAAATATGTTGCTCGTCACTGAGCTCAATTAATTGGGTCTATATAATAAGCATCAATTTGTTAAACGATTTTTTATTTACCTTTAGCTTTGTTTACTCCTTTGCTGGATGGAATTTTCCCACAAAAAAAAATGAATTCAGTGAAATGTGCAATTAACATTTTGCAATTTACCTTGTGCTTGACTTGGTGCAAATCTTTTTTTAATGGGCCAGCCCACTGAGCCCAGGTAATTACAAATTTTTACAGTTTAATTTGATGTAATTTACGCTGTCGTTTCTGTTTGACTTTCTATAGGCGCGATAAGCCTCTCAGACAGAGTCAATGGAAGTCAGGTAAAACACCTCAATCAACATCAATTTATTAAAACGAAAATCATCCCAATTAATGTAATTTAACCATCTAATTGATAAATGCTTAATATGGTTTTAAGTTGAGGTGGTGATTCTAGGTGTTATAAAACATTAAATATATAGCACTACCCACTCTAATCATGTGATGATCTAAACATAATGATTTCTATTTGACATAAGGACTCACCTCAACGCGTCCCAGCACGATGCCAGCTCCAATGGTGCCAATGCCGGCGAGAAAGAACGGAATGGAGACCTGCAGCAGGATCGTCGTCCACTTCTCCTGCTTGATGCCGGGCCTATTGAGCGCCAACTTCTCCTCGGAACTGCCATTGATGCCGGCGATACTGGAGGCATCCGCTGCCACCAGGGCACCGGATCCAATGCCGCCATTGCCACTCCCGCCACCGCCGCCTGCTCCTCCGCCGCCGCCGCCGCTCGCCGCTCCAGGATCCGGTTCGGAGGATGCTATGGACGTCGTGATGATTGAGCTTAGTGAACCGGTTGTCGAATGTGGTAGGCCCGACAATTTCTCATTGTCGGGATCTGGGTTTTCGATCGAATTATTTGTGGGGGATGAAACAAAAGAAGAGGGTTGCAAGATGCGGGTTAGTTTGGAATCAAGGCACAGATCAAGTGTTCCAAGTTAGTCGCCTGATTAGGTGCTCGGGGTCTCTCTCTCATACATGGGTAATTGCGACTATATCTTATATGGTACATGCATTAGCCTAGGTGCAGTGGTGTGCGTGTGGGGCATGCATCTAAATTTAGCAGCATTATGCAATTAGCAAGGCAATTAATTAACACCGCTATAAATTAAACATCAACATATATACATATGCATATGTGTCTCTGATTTTCTGAATATTATTCATTTCAGTTTTTTTCGGTCGTCTCCAGGTGGAGTATTCGTCAAGCCAAAAAAAAAAAACTCGTTTGATTAGAATTCTCCTATATTTATTTGCGTTTTCGGTTTCTGTGTCGACTCGTAGCCAAGTTCATAAACCACGAATCGTTCGTCCATAAACAAATTCGCGAGCCGCCGAGACAGCGACAATTAAACATCACAAAAATAACAATTGAGAATGCCATACTTCAAGTCGAGTGGGTAAAGACTATTGGCTACCCTTAAATACTGCAACAGTACAAGCAACATATTAGTGAAAGTCTAATTTTCTAAATTTTATAGGTACCGTAATGTTAATCTCAGAAAAGCAATGTTTTTTTACTTTTTCGGTTTAAGGATTAATAACTACATACATTATTATTAAATTGCAAAGTACTTTTTCCATTCTAAACTTCTTTATGGTCATATGATATAAGCATAAGTAAAAAATTTGGTGGACAGTCCTTAATCCTTAAATACCTATTTAACTTTGGTTTCTCGTCTGTAGTTTTTGATCCCCTGCAATTTTTTTATTCAGTTATGAGGATAGTATAGGTGGTACCAAGCCATAACTTAAAGAATATTTTTCTGTTCCGAAGAGGAATCACCTTTTTAGGTCCTTGAAGCATAATAGTATCCACGAATAAGCATGTTTAAGACAAGTTAACAAACGGATAAAATATCTTTCTGAACTTTATAATCACTTGCAGTTTTTTTTCAGTTATGATGATAGAATCTATACTATAGCTTAAATAATATTTTTATGTTCCGAAGAGGAATCACTTTTTTAGGTTCCTGAAGCATAAAAGTATCCAAGAACATACTTATTTAAGACAATTAAACAAGGCAATAGGCCCTTCCCATGTCGAAAACCCCACATACCCCATTTAGTCGTGGATAAAGATCAGTACTCAGACGAGACGAATAATGGGCAGTAGCTTTGCATCGAGATAAGCCCGGGCGAGGCGGAGCATGCATGATAATTAGTAAACATTCTGTGTGTTTAACCGCAAATAGTCGAGACATACACAAGCCAGGGCGATTATTGCACGGGATTAATGTAATATAAAAGGAATATAAAGAATATGGATATATGGATACGAAGGTAAATATGTTGTAAAATGGAAAGGGAAACGAGTCTGGGCACTTAAATATAAATATTGGCATATCAAGAGTAAATACAAAAGATAGTAAGATAAAGTCAGCGACAGAGCAAGAGAGAGAGAGAGAGAGAGAGCGAAATAAATCAAGGAAAGAATCAACGATATATGGTGTTTCTTTAGTGTTTAGTGTGGCCAAACCCTCATAATTCCTCGAAAAGACCTATCTACACGGGAGCCGAGAGTTGTTGCCTCTGCTTGATGGTGTTGTGGAACACTTTTTTCATTTTTTCGCATCGGGGGTTTATACTTTCACTCACCGTTTCCATTGAAAATGGTAAACAATCTGTATTTATCATCCGGTGCCACATCTAGCGGTGTTGTTGCTGTCAGTGTGGACAACTGTTGTTGGTATATTGGTGGTGTGGCATATGCAGATGGTGGCGTTGTTGATGCTGTGTTGTTGTTATTATTTGTATTACTGTTGTTGTTGTTGTTGAAGAGGCCAATGTTAATGGTGGTGGGCGGGGGATCATCGCCAGCATTATCGCTGATCGCTTGCGGATTAACGTATCCCGATAAACGACGCACATTCAATGGCGTCAGGCGGTGTTTCAGCTCATTTTGTGTAGTTTTTGTGGAAGGTGTTGGTGTCGAAGGTGTTGTGGATGTTCCTGTTGTGGATGGTGTGTCTGTGGATGCTGGTTGGCTGGGATTGTGCGGCAAGTTTGTCTGTTCGTTGGGCAGCGACATTTTAGCATTGGTTTGGCGTGTGTAGGTTCGTCGTGTCGTGTCGGGGGGTCTTTATGTGTCGGTGTTGAGCAGCCCCAAACGGTTGGCGTGCATGCGTGTGTCTGTTCGTGTGCGGGGGCCTTTTCTCAAGCAAGTATTCGCAACTGAAACTCATCGACTAAACTATATTTGAACTAAATCCTGAGTGTCTTAGATTTCAAACTATATTTAATTAAAAACAACAAAATATAAACTATCAACAGAAATCATAAACTGTGCTCTAATAAATATTGTTTTTGTTTTTTTTTATGATTTACTTGTCTATGGGCTTTGCATACTTTTAGTTTTGGTTTTTCTTTTTTTTCAATCTATGACTATACACAAAAAAGATATCACAAAATGGTTTTATTTTAAGATAAATAATTAAATAAGTTAAGAATTATGGAAACTGCATTGATTGCTTTTCAGTATTACGTAGGCCTACGTTTGATTTTTTCGTTTAAGGTATGAATGAAGAATATAAATTGGAACAGGAATTGAAAGAATCCGGAGAATCGTTTGGTTTACATCGTATTGAAAATGTGGGGAATGTTGGGGCGCCGTGTGTATGTCGCAGGATGTGTGCGTCGTAATGTCCGTAGTTTCTGGGGGCCAGGATGTACTGGGGGAAGTGAGAGGTTGTAGGTAGGACTGAGGTTGAGGCTGAGAGGTTGAGCTTAGTCACCGGACCGTTGAAATGGCTGCAAGGCAACAACAACGTATTTGGTTTACTTCTTGTTTAACGCATTTATTAAAATCGGGTTGATTAAATACTATAGGTTGGCTGGAACGTCAATGGAAATCAAGAAAAGCAACAAAAGATCGGGTCACAACTCTACAGAAGCGTCAAGAATTTTATGTAATTCTTAAAAGTTGAACCTGAAAATCTTTTGAAGAATTGGTTACTTTTGGTGTACGTTTACTCAAAAAAAATCGAAATTTACTAATAAAAGATTTTTCTGAATGTTTTCTGTGTCTTTAGGTGCCCAAAAACCTTAAGAGTCCTTTTAAAATATAATAATATTTAATATTAAATGCTAACAAAATATGTACATAAGTCTTATTCTAAGACAAGTCAATTCTGTTTCTAACAAAATTTGATTAAAACAAAAAATCATTGAGAACATACATTTGTTGAGGTTTTTAGACGATTCATTTTTCCAATTCATCAATCATTATTTATTTTCTGCTCCGAAAATATGCCTGACCTGCCCAAACAATTTATTTAAACTTCCGCATAGCCGAGAACTGAGAGGCCCTGACCAAGATAATCAACATTTTTGGTTTGTGTTTTTTGGACCTGTTTGTTAAAGATTTGTATTATCGTCTGCTTGAGTATGTCTATGTTTGGCCCATTAAAATTATTGGGAGAAAAGGGGAACCAACCACAAGGTTAACTAGTTTGTTTGGACCTCAATTAAAGTTGTATAAAATACCCATTTGTTTACAAGTTATCTTGAAGTGAATAGAACATTCAGATGTATATTCTGCTTATGGTTTTTCTCAGCTTTTTTGGTAGTTTGAATTGGTAAGAAAAGAGATGTGATGTGTGATGTTATGTTTTAGTTTACATTTTTAATGGACTTTTAGACTTTTCACAACACTCCAATGCCTCTCACACACCTGTCGGCGATAAGATTTTAATTTCGCTTGTTTGTCAACGCGTTGACAACAGTTGGAAATTGCCGCCACTTGGCTTTGACAACTGGAAATAATATAAAAACCGATGACAGAGAGGATTGATTCTATGGCGATTCTATATTGAATGATCCACTTGAGACTTCCAAAGGGTTTTTTTCGCTATTGTTTTTTGGGTTCTTATCGCAATGGATTGAAAGCCTTGCGCTTGCAAGTCAATATCACCTCACAGATCAGGCCCACGCGTCGACTACGTAGCAAAAAAAAATATAAGTATATTACTGCAGCTATATACACCTGCCTGTTGTTATTAGTCTTTATCTGGGTGCACTTGAGAGTGTCGCCATAAACCAACAGGGGAAGGTCGAGGGGTGTTATAAATTGGCCACATAAAATGGGAAACGATGTCATTCTCTTGGAAATATTTGAAAATTAAAAGCCGTTTAATTTTATTTGTGTTCAAGGGTTAATTCTTAAGATTTTTAAAAGTTGTTTATTAATAGAAATGATTAAAATACAGATAATTATAATCCGTTTTACAATTATCAGAATTTTCGTTCCCCTAATTGACTATTGAAAACCCCCTGGTTTTCCCTAACAAAATGTTTAATTTCCCAATATTCTACAGAACTCAAGCGCACCCAAGCATAAATTATATGAAAACCCACAAATTCATTGAAATTATACTTGTCCAGTATTCCCAATAGATCATTGATAAACCGCTTGGGATTCCCCTACAAACTTTGAATTTACCAATAAATCCTCCCCAAATTTAAGTGCACCTTAGCTTAAATGAAATAAAAAAATTACAAATTCGTGCTTTACCCTTACAACAAAAGCCATAAATTGTCATTTAGAACTAAAATCGCCGATGACTAAACCATTTCCGATGCAAAAAGAAGCTACACATGTTTATAAAAATAGTTTTTCAATCCAATCTTATCGGTTATTGGACCATTTCGATAACCGCTGATTACCTGGAAATTAGTAAGAAAGCCCTGTTGATTAAGACCTTCTACATATATCAATGCGTAAACAGAGCAACCATCGAGGGAAGATTTCCTGAACGACGTAGAAGCACTTGTCTACGACAGCAACAGATAATGGAAATGCATACATTTCATATCAATGGATAATTCAATATTTGAATTGTCAATTTATTTGCCACCTTCTTGTCAGGCGTTAAGCGTTAAGCTTTCTTTTTCTGTGCTAACACGTTCTTATTCACTTTGGCTTATTCTCGGCTATGGAAAATTTATAGTTAACATAAGGAAATGTAAAATGTTCACATATTGTAATGTTAATAAATTTACATTGTTTTTAAGTTCAACCAAGAGTTAACTCATTTTCAAAACATCGTTAACCCACAAATAGCATGTTGTTAAACACTACCCTTGGTTAAAGTCCGATAAGCTTATCATAACAAATCCAAACACCCATTTAACTTTAAACTCAGCAAGAACATATAACCAAAAAGCACAACAAACGTACAAAGAAATGTAAGTGAATGCCCGTTACGTATACGCAGCGTGCCCAGAAATAGGTAGTACAATAATTAGCCCCACAAATTGCTTATTTATGGTAAAACATTTATTAAGCAAAATAACTGAGTTAACAAATATGAGTATTTCTCAAGCACGAAACAATTACTGTAACTAGTGAATTTTAAAAATAAATATATATGTATATATTGATAATTACTTTTAGAAAGAAGTGTATTTTCTGAGGATAAGGCAAGTGAAGCCACGGTGTTTTACATCAAAATGTATTATATTTTGTACTGAATCCCCACGACAAAAAATTAAACAAAAGCTCATAAAAGAAGAGAAGAGAAAGATAAATATTCGCATTACGTATACGCAGCGTTTGTCAAGCTTCGTTTTATTTTCGTTATGCCATTTTCAAGATCAAAGCCAAACAAAACACGTGGGCGGTTGGGCGCGTGTTGGGCATGGCAGTGCATTTGGGGGAGACTCAATTACGATTCTTTTCTCCTTTGTTTGCATGCGGAACTGGGAATCGCAATTATATAGTCAGCGGATCGGTTGGGCATATAAATGCACCTTGATTAGTGGATCAGCCGCCGCCGCCGCCGACGATCGTCAATAGATTTTGCCGCCGTTCATTCTTGGTTTTTGACCATTTACTTATCGCTGCGAGGGGCAGCAGTAATCAATTGATTTCCAATGGTTATATGGTTTTACGATTCACGCGCTCAAAAGCCAACCGTTTTATTTAACTCTTTTTCGGCTTTTGTTTTTTTCCCCTTTCGGTTTTCAGTTGGCAGACGATTTGTCTGCGATATTTTAGTTGGGTAGGGAAATTTACGAAATGCCACAATCAGGTTTTATTCGGAACCAGTTGCACATGTGCAATTACTGAACTGAACTAGTTCCCGGTTGGTTTTATACCTATTTATTTATATATATTTTAAAGTATGTAAGATAAACAGAAGCCAACAAATACATTGAGATTCAGTAGAAGAAATATTATTATTGTAAATAATTTCTTATAATATTCAAAGAATTAAATTTACAACTACATTTTGTTTGACTTTAAGTTTTATTGCATTGAGGATCTGAACTCATTTCAACGATGACCCTAAGCCAAACCAGAAAAGAGGTGAACACATTTAAGTAAATTTCCAAACATTAAAAACTAGTTCGGGGTTTTAAAGTGGTTAAACAAGCAGGTCATCAATAAAAAAATATTAAAAACAAAACCAAATTTAAAACTAGTTCAGATTTTTGATGTCTCGGGCTAAAGACAATTTAAATTACTCAATTAGATAAGTTTAGATTTTAAAAGGCGAATTATTTTAAGAATACAATTTTTTTATCAGTTAACCGTTAGTGAGGTAACAAAAAAGCGCCACCTATCGTTCATTTCTATCGGCTATACCCTTCTACTCTACTAGTAACGTGTATAAAATAATTTTAGAACAAGAAAATATGGTTTACCTTTAATAAGCAATAAGCAAAAACAATGTATGTTAAGATGTTCTTAAACAAGTTACAAACTGAAAATACACAAACATTTTTATTACAGAAAATAAAACATATTCTTTATGGCCCAGTTTAAGTAAGATTCCAACCTATCTTAGATAATTAAATATGGTAAGAACGGTATTCAGACAGTAATCTTAGAGCCCATAAGATACTTTACGATGAGGCGCCCCATCGTATATCATCATTATCTAAGGGCTTTGCACAAAGATCTTGCCTCAAAGGGTGACATTGGATTTGCCGAAAATAAAGAAGCCATAAACAAAGCAATATGCGCTGGTCAAGATTCCAAGGTTGAAGTGAGAAGTCTCAACCAAAACTGATAATAAATCAAGTTACTGGCATTTAATTACGTTTGTTTAAATTCTTGTTCATAAGGAAGATTAATGATATATATGTATACATTATATAGAATAAAAAATCACAAGATTCGGCGAGATTTCTATGATTGGGGATACCAATGTCCAAGTGGTCATATGGCGCACATTTAACCCAAGAAAGCCCACAGTCATTGTCGGCGTTAATTAGCAAAACGTGCGCTAAATATTAAATGTGCGATGATGCCGCGGGCTAATTTCTATAAAGTGCGCTTAAAAAGTCGCTTTGTTCACTTCTCGGGCAGATATATAATATAACGATTTGTACACGGACATATGTTTTATGATTAAATTGTTCCCAGGCTTCATTAAAAGCGATTCTGCTTCAGTTATAATATGCCCTCCTGTACTAAGTACTTTCGGACTAGGAAATGCATTTTAAATGGGATTTGCTGCTCTGTGTATGAATAGTTATAGGGTATATGGGGTTGCGGCAAAAACTCTCAAGCAAAATAAATTCATGGGTAAAAATTCTAAAGTATTTTTAGTTCACAATCTATGCGTTTTAGAAGTTAGGTTAAAATTTACTTAATTTCTATACGATATAGTAAATAACTTGTTATATTTAGATTTAAAATGTATTTATAAAATATAAAAAACAATAATTTTTTAAAAAGCATACAAATACCAAACAATGCAAACCACATACCGAATTCTACTCTTTCAGCTTCCAGTAAAGCCGCTCAAATAAATCCAATTAAAAGCCAAATAGCCGGTGTTTAGCATTCGAAAACCCATACGTAATCTTTTTATGACATTTGGCTATCTATGATACATTTCTCACGATGCGGCGACTAAAACGTGCGACCCACTGGACGGCTTATACAATATTATTTATTCACAATAAAAAGTATGCATAAATATGCAAATTATTCACGTGAACACATGTTGGGCTCATCCCGCCGCCTCATTTGCATGCGATGTAAACGAACTCTGGGCAAAAAAATAAAATAAAAAAGACAATCGCATTCGGGATGGAAACGCTTTTCATTTCACTTTACAGAGAATCATTTTCTTTACCCTGGCAACAGATAAAAACTAAATAAACAAGTCTTTCACATGGGATTTGCTGCTGTTGTTTTGGTTTTATGGCTTTTATTCTGTTTTATTGTTACGTATGACGCAGGTGAAATCGAATTCGATTCTGGACCTGGACACAATAATTTTTGTTAATGAATTGCCTTGTCAACCCTAGGTTTAAAAACAAATGTTCAGTTGTATGTATACGTGCATGAAATGAGCGAAACAAACAATTTGTTTGGCCGTAAATTCGAAAACAAAATTATTCAGACAAGTAATCTCCTAACCGGCTTGGTTTATATATTTATAATTCATTCTAAGGTGTAAAGTATAACGAAATGAGATCGAAAAACTGGAACCGAGAACAAAACTGAAACTGTATCAAATGTCATTCAACTTGGCATCAATGTGTTAACGAAAAACAGCATTTAAGCTCAGCGCAGAATTAAACCAACAGGTGCCAGTACAATATGTATTGTACATATACTTACTCGTGGGAGGATTGGCTAACTGCAAATATCTGCTGTAATGTGATGCACTAAATCACCTTCCTATCGATTTCAAAATTAAAGTGGATCTCTTTTTAAGATTATTTAAGCTGTCGACTCCTTGAGTTCTGGATGATACAATCAGTTAAATGAATGAGTAATTTTGCACCGAATTTAAATCATTTTTTATTGAATCACTGTGTTGACAAATATCCAATCGATAATTGTTTGAATGAGCAAGCTCTCAAATTTGGAGAGGTGCGAATCTTTTTTACTGAGGCCCACACAGTTGTTTTGAACAAGTACAATTTATTCAATTGACTCCGCTTTTAATCAGGGCGACTTTTGGACTTTAAAACAAATTATTAGATGATCAAAAAATATATTATATTGTATTAGAAACAAGTCTTGACCCACGATATGTAATAATCTCGTATTGATTGTATACTTCATTTAACTAGTTAACGTTTATTTAAATTATTTGAAAACAGGGTGTACGATTTGATTAATTTAAGGTTCATTACTTGATAAAAGATTTTATATTAGTTTAAGGATCAATTGCTATAATTTCATTTTGTATAAGTGTGTATAAGCCCAATAGAGTTGAATTTTTATACAACATTTTATAAATATCGAATTATCAGAATCGTGCCTATAGTCCAGTTATCTTTGGAAATTATACTTTAAGGCAAAAATATATGCTCTAGTATAAAAAAAATTGTAAGAAAGGGACATATTTTAGCAGTTAAAATTTTTTTTAATAATATAAATTTAAAATGTGGTTAAAACACTAAACTTAGTGTTTTTACTCTGCATTTCAATGCAATAAAACGAACATTTTACATTTAAGAACTACGATAATATGACGGATTATAATAAGTAAATTTTGGAAAGTAGGATTATGAATTTCTTCCGGTTTGGGACACATACTTTTCTGGGGTTTCCCCGCCCCAAAATATAAGCTTCGTGCGACCCAATGACGACCTTGCCCACCCAGTTACCCAGTTTGCAATCTGCAGCCGTCTTGGTCAACGAAACAAAAGCAAGTGAATGGCAATAGTTTGCTAGCTTACTAGAAATCAGATTGAAGCCCGAACGAAACTCATTAGCTACACGCAGCAGTTGGTCACCCCAACTTCGTCTACTATATCTTTATATAATATACGTGTCGGAAAATTGGGGAAGTCGGCTTTTGTAGATTCTCAAAAGAGAGAAATCAAATTCAACCGAATCGAAATCAAACGCGTTAGTTTAAAGATACCAAAACCCTAGGCGCGCAGACATTGAACTCCCCTTAAAGCATAAAATCCAATCCGAAAAGCCAACTTAAAATGCAATTTGGCCGTGAAAACGAAATACCAGCAAACATAAATTAATTATTATTGTTAATAATATTTTTTCTTTTGTTTTGGTTTTCATTTTGTATTAACTATGCATAAATTCAAAGCTTTTCAGCCATTCGACTTGTGTAAAGCTTTGTTTTTATTATTCATATATATTTTTTTTGGTCAGTTAAGGTTGCTCTTTATATACGTGTTCATACTATTTATAGTATTTTAATAACTTTGTTTAAAGCCTCAATTAAGCCTTTAAAAATTAGTTCTCAACAAACTTTGTGATTTGATTAATGGCTTTTTAGATTGGAGTTGATTCATGAAGTAGGCAATTTCTTGTGGAATTTCGCTTGTATTTAAATGTGTCAAAACCCTAATTCGGAAATAATGTTGAATGAAATACCGTTTTGCTTTAATTTAATTAAATAGAACAACAAATATTAAAAAAATTCAAGGTAATATAAAGAATGCAATATTATTAATTAGTTTACCAAAATATTAAATTTAGCTTTAGAACAGACTTTATAAATTTAAAGATCAAAAAGAAGAAGTTAAGATGGTGAGATCATCGGAGGATCACCTTAAGAAAATCGCTAATCTAGGCGAAAAGAAATCCACGCCAACTGTAAACCATCGATCAATGACAAGCGATTGCCAAAGACCAAGAAAACTAAAAAAGTGTTGCCCAAAACGTGTTAACCAATCCGTTGCGAGTGGGAGAAACGACACGAGAGACTAGAAATATGAGATCCGACCGGATTCTGCCCGCTTTCAAGACCCCAATTAACGGTAGTAATAATAATGCCTCAAAGATTCCGATTCCATTGATTTCCGCCTTTCAACCTTTCGCTGGGAGATTGTACAAAATCTGGTCTTACATTATCAGCTGTGTTTTCTTGAGGAGCTTTTAATTCACTGGGTGTTTTGATCTTTTCTTCTTTTTTTTTTAACTTTTATGAGGGCACTTTTAGCACGTGTAGTTAGTTAACTATTGATTGAGGTATGTTTTGTACTTGTAATGACTTTTATTTTGTACTTTTTGTTTTGTCACAATAAAAAAAATTGTTTTGAGTTTGATTTAAAACTTTTTTTGTGATGTGTTTTTAGTTTTCAAAAGGTAACTTTTTGTATTTTAATATGGGGTTTTCGAATAATTTTGCTCGAATCGTGTGAGGCGAAGCGTTGTCTGCACCGTCCGCCGGGATATCGCACACTGAATGTCTAAAGACGGCAAACACTTGTTATTATAACGCGTCAAAGCGTTTCCATTTAGCGGCGACTGCGACGCCGACTGAGGCAGCGACGCCGGCAGAGGGCTCATCGCTCGCGGGGAACAGAAAAAAAAGAAATACAAATATAAATGACGATGCTGACGACCGAATCTGGCCCGAATCAATAAGCCACTTGGGCCTGTCGTCGGTCGTGATAAGACTCGGATCGAGACCCGCTCTCAGATAGCGTCGGCAGAGGCAGCGACTGCGACGCCAGCGTCGAGCGGTACGACAGGTGAGCATTAACGCTCTCGACTTTACCTGTTATCAGCAGCCATCTTATATCGAGTGCATGAATGAACTCACAAAAAAAAGAATGAGCTTCATATAGCGTTAGCAAAAATCCAGCTTTTATAGAGAGGAGGTTAATCTTATTCAGAGAAGAGATTAATACGCACAATTTAGCAAAAGCTTTGGAAAAACTAAAGGAGTAACGAATTCGAGAAGAGTCTTTTTTCTTAAGATATGAAATCTTTATGATTGATCCTTTGGCCGAGAAAAAAAACTTTTTCCGAAGATAAGCCTTAGAGATTAAAAACCTCAGGATTAGATTACCAATAGAATTTAAAACGAAACGGTTTTATCGCATTTTTACCGTAAGACAAGTCTTTGCTATTCTATCTGTAAGAGCGAATTCCTAAGCCAAGGGCTGTATCGAAGAGGTTTTCAATAATTGATGTACATTCCAAAAATGTTTTTATGTTAATTTAAAAAATAATTTGTTTAAAGGGTTTACCTCCGGAACGGGGGTTCGAAAAAGTCCCCCTTCAGAAAATGGCAATTACCAAACCCCGATCTATGGACAGCGGCAAATCACATGCGCCGGCGTCTCTGCCGCTGCGACGCGCCGCTCGTCGCGTAGACCGTTAGAACGACCAAAATCCGAAGAGGTGATAAACCCGAAGGCAAGTTCGGCTCAAACTTCGTGACCGTTTGCGGCGATTCGTTGTAATTGACAATGATTTTTGACAGTTAGTTGGCTTATTACTCGTACATGATGCGCCACGGGCAACGGGTCGTATGAGTGATGCAAAAGTGTGATTTCCAGCTGAAAATTATCCATGATTTACAATCCCCACTAACCTTTTCGCCCTTTTTTTCGCTCATTTGCGGCCGATACTATTTCAATAATAATGCGTTAGGAAAAAATATTTTAATTTACAGGTACAGCCAGTCGTATGATTGATGTGAACTCGTGATCTCCATAAGCGACAAATTTATGGACTTTAAGTTGAACTTATAAACAAACAAAATCAGACTTAATTCGAAATGGGTCTGGCCTGTCGTTCATATGAATTATTTTCAGAAATAAATTTTAGCTCTTAATATTTGGTTAGCTTAATAAAAAAAAAAACCGCAGGTTACACAAGCCAATTTTTCGAACTTACTACTTACTACGTTATGAAATTCCCATTTTGCTTGTATCAACAACATGCAAATGTGTGTATAATAGACTTTTCTTTTTGATTCTCTCCATAACTTTGGATCTCACCAAACTAATCAAAGAGTATATTTTAATACTTTTTGTTGGGAGTCATCCAATTGATTAGATTTTTGAACTTGTTTACGTTCTAATGTTTCAATTTTAAAGATTACAGCAGTTGATAAAAAAATAGTAAATTATTTTTAAGGAACATACATCTAATCTAGGATCTAACTTGCTTTAATTGTCAATTATTTTAAGGCCGATATGGCTAATGGTAACTATGGTAACTATAGGTGTGTTCAGTTGTTGTATTATTGTATATAGAATGGAATACGATTTCATTAAAAATTAAATTATGCACAGGAAAGAAAGAATTTTAAAAATTTTTGTATTATTCCCCATGATCTTCTTATAAAACGATTAACATCTCTAAATAGATTACCACACCAAAGATAGGTAACAAACGTTGTAATTGTGACACTGGTTGACCCAAAGGTACGAAAAAAGTCACAAGAAAAAAGGGGACAGCAAACATGGAAAGTGTTTTAAACTTTGGCACTCATTTGTGAAGCACACTCTCAATTTGACAATTTTTTTGGTATGTGCCAAGATCCAAACGAAACTAAAAAAAACTGGCCAACATCTGTACTTGATATTATTTGGTTTCGGTGTATTTTATTTACTTATTTCGAGCTATTTTTTCGTTTTTGAATAGACAAAACTGGTTTCCCGCACCCGGATGAAATGTGCGAGAGAGTCCAAGTCCAAGACCCGAAAACAAAACACCAAAAACTTACGCCCAAACATCTGGCATATGGAATCTCGATTGAAAGCCCCCGCGGGGCTTTAATTAAGATTTGAATTCGGAATTGAGAATTGAATTCGCTGGCTTTCAGGATGTTGTGAAGAGCCAGATCTCAATGGATGACCACATGAATGAACCAAACGAAGAGCACCGCGTTTACAAATAGTTTTGATTATAAGCCCTAACGACAACAGGTTGTAATAACCGAAAAAAATGAAGGTACCCCAATATTTGTTTTCTTTGATTGGTAACAAATTTGCGTATTTAGGACATTAATGTCTTTCTCAAGAGCTGCAAAATTGGTAATTATTTTTGTATCTTTACAAAAGAAAATCAATTAGTCTTAATGCATTTTTAAAATATCATAATTTGTTCATTAGGGCGGTCGCTTTGTTGAAAAAAGTGACATATTGTATAGGAAGAATGTGATCCACAAAGCGTTCTAAACCATGTTGGCGAACAAAGTTATGGTGTCTTCCATTTTTGGGCAAAAAAAACCCATCAGAAAATTTAAAAATAGCTTCACAGGAAAACATATTAAATATTTACCAACATAAAAAATAATTTTTGTCTTCAAGTCTCGAGTCTTAGGCCCTAGCGGCTAGTACTCATTAAGTAATTCATTATATTTAGTATTGTATACTAAATTTAATTGTGTTAAATAAATAAAGTTATGGTGTATAATTACGTTATCTTTTAAGTAACTTTAAAGTAGTCTAAAGTAGTCGAATACGTTAAAACTTACTTCGCTTTCTTTAAATATTTTTCTGGGATTTAACAATGAGGGAATTGATCTGAAAATATCCCCCTCGGGGACTTCCCTCGAGAACGTATCCATTGTATAAGACATGCACGACCCCCTTAATTTCCTTATAGGTACAGTTACCACCTGAACTCAAACAGGGAAGTACAATATCGATCACAAGCGAACAAATACCGGGCGAAAATAAAACAATAAAATAAATACAAACCAAGTGACAAAAGATACATTTGCCGCTTATCAGAGATACTACGTTTTATGGGGAATCCGGAGAGGGCAGGTGGTAGGTCATTTACATAGTTGACATCGTACAGCTCGCTGGCTTTTTGTTTGTAATTTTTTTTGTATTTTCCGAGTAAATTACTTAAATGAAATTGCTTGTAGTGTATCGATTGTCAATTGATGAACAGCAGTTGGGTTTTTTTTAGGGAAGAGGTGATGTTTCTACCCGTTACTCGAAGAGTAAAAGGGTATATTGTATGGGTAAGAAAGTATGTAATAAGTAGTAGAAAGCGATTCCGACCGTATAAAGCATATATATTCTTGATCAGGATCACTAACAGCGTCGATCTAGCCATGACCGTCTGTTTGCCCGTCTGTATGATCGCTGAAATCTCGAAAACTATAATAGCGAGCAAGTTGGCAATAAGCATGCAGATTCTAGGGATTCCTGCGCAGCGCAAGTATGTTTCATCGGAGCCTGACTTTCTGGGGCCCACATTTATTATTATTTTATAAAAGTGTAAATGGGATTTTAATTTGATTATCAGTACCCTTCTGCATGTTTAAAATTATAATCAACGCATTTATAAAAAAGCTATAAGCAAAAAAAAACCCACGCTAGGTGGCGTATTGTGCGATCTCGGGAACAGCCGCTTTGCTGCTTTCATATTTCCATCTCCCCTTTATCTGAGGAACGGGTATCTGATATTCGATGCCATCGACTATAGCTTTCCCCCTTTTTTTTATTTTTTTTGTGACCTAAGGAGGGGCTTTCGATCAAATGCCCGGCAGATAATTACGATCAACTATCACCGGCGGATCGCCGCTAGTTTCGTCAGTAAATTGTTGACGTCTGCCCCTTTGACACATTTTGCCATCCCACAACTATCACCAATTCCCATGCTACACACACAAAAATATTTAAATTGCTAAAGAGAAATACAGAAATTAATGTTCCTAACGCAAAATATTTTAAAATGCTTAAATTTTTTAATATTGAAAATTAAATCACAATTTAATCTGAAACAGATTACGAATTAAGTTTGGTTTAATTATTTATGGCTTTATTTAACTCTTATTTAGGTGTAGCTATCTAGATACGTGGAAAAATATAATCAACATTTTTTAAAATTTTTTTTCATATCACAAATTTGTTCGGTGTGGAGAAACCTTCAACTTGAACTAGGGATTGAGAGACTTGTTTTGAGCTTTGCACGCGATTGAAATGAAATTAGCAGCTGCAAATTGCAACATGAATTATTACGCCAACGTCCCTTGGCCTTGAACCGTATCGCCCCACACTCTTCACCTTAATTCCAACCAATTATACAGATGTAATGAGCTTTAATTGTGTTTAAGGGAAATTTGCTGCACACCTAACTATTGACAGGTGGCAAAAACAAAAGACCAATACAATAAAATGATTGCGAAAAACCAGAAAAAAAGCTCGTAAGATGGGTTCGACACAATCTTATCGCGCAAGATGTGCATATTGATTGCATACGAATATTTCGCCTGACACACGATTACTTTATTCTGTCGCTTCCCCACCGAAAAAAGACAGAAATCATCTATGAGGGGAAAAAAGACCTGGGAGATACCAAGATACTTAGAAAACAGACGCGCAATTTGGATATGACAGTAACATCTTTATATGAGTCATTGCTGTAAAGACCCTCATCGTTTAGGAATACTGGGTGGAATGCCAGTAAATTGGGTGCTGGGAATCTCCCTGGTTTGCGCTGAGATTTTGGGAACTTTTCTGCCTGATAAAGTAACACGGATGACAAAACTAAAGTTACCTTATCATCTGGCCACTAGATATAACTAGGTGACGTTCTGTGACTAATGGAAGCAAAAACGGCAAATTTTCGTAGAAGAGAAAAGGGGGAATATGTATGTATATCTTGTTTTGGGAACCAAACATTCTTATATATATATATTTACGGAAAAGTTTGTTTAAGGATAGCTTTTCCTGAGTTTTATTCAGGGTCCCTTACGGTTATAACTTTTATGGGTAAATGTTGTTCTTAACGGTTATTTTTTGATTTATATTATAAAAGTATCAAATAACGAATATTTTTAATTTTTTTTTAATCTTTACTAACCGTTATTTTTGATTTTTATTTTGGAAGTCTTTCATAAGTGTCATTAATGACTTCTCAAAAATAAATTCTTTCAAAGACTTTTATTTATTTAAACTTTATCACTCATAAATCATTTGAAAAAAAGTCCCTGTCGAACTTTTTGTTAAGACTTTAAGACATAAAACGGAAGCTAATCTTATTTTTTTTTTTTTTTTTAGTTTAACTTAAGATTAGAATAAAAATCTACTGATTTACAAATATATAAGCCTAGCTGCCATCTCCTGTAGCTTTAGTTTATGATTTTAGCAAACAGTATCTAAATAAAAAAATATATCATCAAATTAGGTGCAAATATGTATGTATGAACCATAAATAACGATTGTTTACAAGAAACAAGAGCAAAACACCATCTAATCGGAGTTATCAATATTGTTTGGGTCACCTGAATAAGTTCTTTGACTCCACCTGACCATGAGTGTATGATTTTCTGTTGGTTTTGATCTGATCCAGCTAACTAGTCGGGTGGGCATTGAAAGTTGTTCAAGAGGCCACTGGCCACGGGGAGATATTGGTTATCGATCGATCGGACCTGCCGGAATCTTGCTGGACATGAGTACCTTTTGTTGACGCACAATTAAGACCCAAAATCAAAAGAATTAAGCCCCTTCTCAGCACCTCTTCCCTTCCTTTGGCCACTTGAGATATAGTCGATCGGAAAAATATGGATCCTACAACGACAATAGAGGTGCTCTATCTTTTGGGTCTATTTCAAACGACAATTTTTAAGGTATACACAATTTACTTTATATGTGTAACTAACAAATATTAAAAAAAGATTATATTTTAAATAATGTACAACTTAATTTGAATTTGGTGGAAAACTTTCCGATGTCTTTTCTAGTTCTTCCCATTTTTGTTTTTTATACAAGAAATTTTTTTTCTTTCTTCCTTGTTCTTTGTTAATCACGTGTGTTGTCAACGATCCCATATCGATACTAAAGGGTATTCCCAAAATCGTGCGTAGATCACAACTGCGTCAGTTGGATTTCTTTATCCATCCGATCGAGGGGTAGCGACTGCCCTTTTCCAGTACTACCCCCGTGTTTCAGCCCACTTCTCTCCGTCGAATTCCGCTCGTCCATTTCAATTCCTTTGGCATTATCAGTTGTCACGTACCTGGCTAAAATTATCTCTGTCACACAGCCCATACAAACATGATCTTGATGTGAAGTACCGCAAGTGAAGCCCAGGAACCTAAAGGGGGGAACTGCAGGGATGGTCATGGTCAAAACCTTGAGTGGAGCCTGTATTTACGCAAAGCTATGTCGCACATATGCGAATCTAATCGCAGGGGAACTTTGTTCGAAATCTCTATTTTTAATTAAAGGGAATGAGTTCGTTTTCGCAATCAGTCCAATTCCCGAAAACAGCAATCAGGGTGGTATTTATTTTTAATAACATAAACAGAAGTTGTAACATGTTCCAAAAAAAATAAAATAATTAAAGTAAATATTTAAGTTTATATTAATACTTTTAAAAAGGGAATGGTTACCTTTTGTGAACTCCTATAATTTGTAATATATTAATTAAAGCTATAAGTTTGGACTCTTTTGTTCGACTTGGGGTTGTAAACATTTGAGGAGATTTAATTTCAGTATACAAATGTAAGAAAATTATTAAGCAATGTAAAGTTTCTAATTAAAATTAGATCTTGCACTTAAAAACAGGAAATACAAAAATATTTAAATAAACAAGGCAAAGATATTTTTGAAAAATTGTAAGTATCGTAATTTTGATTTAATTCGGACAGCCCCACCCGGAATCCTCACAAGAAACGATGTAATTCTTATCACGTCGAGTGCATCCTTAGTGCTTCCCAGGTGTTTTTTCTTTGTTTTCGCTTTTTCGGTTTGTGCAATTTATCAACGGTTTTAATCATTCCAGCGTTGACGCTTTTCTGATTTCGATTTTGGTTTTTTGAAGAGTGGAGACAAAAGACAACGACACGCGTCACTTGCCTTGATTAGTATTCCCAGCCATAGATACTGATACCGATTGAGATACAGATACACCCCGTCTATAGATACGGATACGTGTGGTCGACGCGTTTATGTAATGTTTTCTCGTTTGGCGTTTAAAATGTTTTTGTTTAACTTTTTATTTTGGGTGTTTTGGCTTCTGGCCTTGCCCCTGACCTTGGATTTTAGACAATTGTCGGACGTGGTCGTTGACAAGATAGCGCCACTGTCTTTTTATTGGATCACCTCATTATCACTTCCTCCTCGTGAGCATTACAACTTTGAAGTGCTTAGCGATGTACGATCGAAAGTTATTATTGAAAGTACTCGAAATTGTCATTCACTTATTTATTATCTTTGTGAATTTTCCTTACTAGCGGTTTGGGTTTAATGGTGTAAGGGGAAGTTCTCCTACGAAATGGGATATTTTCGTTATTAAGAATTTTTTTTAATG
Source organism: Drosophila subpulchrella (assembly GCF_014743375.2). Taxonomy (NCBI): domain Eukaryota; kingdom Metazoa; phylum Arthropoda; class Insecta; order Diptera; family Drosophilidae; genus Drosophila; species Drosophila subpulchrella. The sequence continues at coordinate 5,649,125 of NC_050613.1, forward strand.
ATAAGAATCCAATATTATTTAAAAAAAAACAAGAGATAACGCTGTAGTCGACGGCTTCAACTATCAGATACCCGTTACTCAACCACCTATCGATCACTTTCTATCGGCTATAAAAATAAAATCTCATTTAAATTTGAACAAAATATTTTAAAATGTGGGCGAAAGACGGGTTTTAGCGTTATTGGCGACTGTGGACGTTAAAGTAGGCGTGGCACAATACTAAAACAAACATGCGCTGCGCAGGAAGCCCAAGAATCTACATGCCAATTCCCAACATTCTAGCACTTATAGTTTCCGAGATCTCAGCATTCATACGGACAGACGCACATGGCTAGATCGACTCGGCTAGTGATTCTGATCAAGAATATATACTTTATGGGGTCGGAAACGCATCCTTTTACCTGTTACATACTTCCCAACAAATTTAGTATACCCTTTTACTCTACGAGTAACGGGTATAAATTTATGACGCACAAACGTCTGAATAAATCAACTTTTAAAGAAAATTAAACTGAATTCTTAAGTGTCACCAGTCAGTGAAGTTTTCAATTCTTCTAGAGCTAATACCAGATAGGCAAGACTGATATGTAAAAATGGAAGTTCCCAACGATGACGATTAAACAATGGAATTTTCGCTCTTCAATAGAGGTGATAAGAAATTTTCATATAACAAATGGTGTCCCTTTGTTAAAAATACTTACTCAGCTAAGGGCAGTGCGAGAGAGATAGAGATTACAAGTTGCAAAGCGTCTGTTCCCAAGAATGCACAATTTATTTGCTTATAACTATTTAATGTATGGTCCGAATTAAAAATTGTTTGGCATGTATATGGATAATAATAATTAAAACAAAATCTCATATTTATTTTTCAAAAATATTTTAAAATGTGGGTGCTAGACGGATTTTAACGTTATGGGCGTTAGAGTGGGCGTGGCATAGCTTAAAAATCTACATGCCAAATCCTGACTTTCTAGCTATTATAGATTCCATATCTCAGCGTTCATACGGACGGACGGACAGATGGACCGACGGACATGCTAGATCAACTCGGCTAGTGATCCTGATAAAAAATATATACTTTATATGGTCGGTAACGGGTATAATGACAAAAAAAAACCAAATTCTATAGTACTGTTTATAATCTCACTTTTCGTTGTTGGGTAATTCTAGGGTCAGCATAATGTGTAAAAGTAAAGTATATTTTTTTTTAAGTAAGAATAATCAGTTCTTAAAATTTATAAACCCCAAAAAGGCCCTTTCAAATGGCATACCTGACCTATTATCCATTTTTTTATTTATAGCATGACAAATATCAGTTTATTGATCACATCTATCAACATAAAACTACCCAATAAAGTCTAAGATTTCCAACTATAATTCCCATTTCCGCTTCTGTTTATTGACTAGTCATATATTTGACTCAATTCCAAAACGATTTGATCTATCCAAAACACTCGAATATTTTTATGGTTTTGCGATAGGGGAATGGACATCGCAGTTCGATAATGCGCAATAAGATTGAGGCAGGACTATATGGTGTTTACCAATTACCAATTTCGAACCAAAGAAGACTGACTCACGGGCCCAAATGCAGGTATTCATTCATCCATGACGGATATTATCTGGAATCGTGGGGCCCTAGACTGGAGCTTATCGCAGACATTATGGGGAAACCTCTATCAACGTCAAAAGCAACAAACAATTCAAACGAATTGCGACGGAGCTTAATTATTTTACAATGCTCGCTAAAGATGATCACCTTTTTTTTTGGACTTCGCTGATATCTCAATTCTCAGAGGGCAGCCGACTGTAAAACGCGAACAGCAACGGCAATAAAAGTCAATTGTAAATTTAACAAAATAGCCTAATGACAGTGTCAACATCTCATGAATTGCTCAAGGAATCAGTCGCAAAGCGATAAATAATAGCAGACAAAATAGTCAAAATAGCCTTATTTAATAAGGGAAAGACAACAAACAATTGATATTTTAATAATGCCTAATCTAAAACTAAAGCCTAAGTATGGCGTTAAGTGAAAAAATGTTGAGACTAATTACCTTTAATATTCTAGGAAAAATTTGGCGTCAAAATCTAATAGTATGGTCTTTTTTTAAAGGTCAGATAAGGCATATCTTTTGAATGTAATATCTATGTATAGTGCAGAAAAATTAAATAGAAACCATCAAAAATTAAACCAAACTTTTCTGGCTGGTATAAGTGTTCATAAAATTACTGAATTAGGTGTGTAAATAGGTTTTTTTTTTTGAAATAAGAGCCTAATTAATCAAGTTTTTAGAACATAATCTGAAGAGCATATTTTCCTAGTTCAATAATTATTTGAGCTAAGTCAGCCGAAAATTAAGCAGGCGTCAAAAATGGATTATCATAACAAATGTCAACAATTATCTGAGCAAGCATGTTGTAGCCAAGCAAACAAACAATTTCGATTCGACAATTCTGTGTTAATTTACTCTCCCTCTTGCCGCTCCGCTCACTTACTAACTCCTTAATTCTCTAATTCTCCAATGGATACACAGACATACCTGCCGTACCTGGGCTTTCGTCATCACAGGTGTTCACGAGTCGGGCGTAACCACAGTATGTGCCACGCCCACACCTCCCCCCTTGGCCACCCAGCAGCCTATCCATAATTTCGATAGCGGTGGATCTATCTCAAGAAAAATGCAGCTCGAAGTTCACATCCAACGGATTGTCTTTGGAAAACCAGCAACATTTTCAAGCCATCCCCAAATATTACACGAAAAATTACCGATTTACTGAAAACTCTATTTTGTGTCCCAATTTTGATTAATTCGCCCAACCGATTCTCAATGTCGACTAAGTTTCCACTGGCTGGGCCACAGTTTCTTATTTGGTTGCTTCATAAACGCGTCGGATCGAGATCTCTATATAAACACATGTGTTATGTGTTACCGCTTAAACATAGTTTCGGCTTTGGAAAGAGCGCAAAAACGCGAATCGGATTCTTGGGAGCGTTCAAAATAATATTTAAGCCTCTGAATAGTTACAAAGACTAATAACTTTACAATATTAATCATAATACATATTGTTCTTGGGAGAGTTCGGGGTATCCCTCTTATAAGGTATCGAGTGTACCGATTGTAATAACGGATTGTCCATATATCACGTAATCATAGTTTTTTAAGCCCCCCACAAAAAGTTTGAGTTATAGATGTTGGACTGTAGTTGCCTTAGAATACTGCAATCAATAGAATTTTAATGGTCCGAGAGTGGTAAAGTGGACCCAATTAATTTATTTATTTCCCATAGTCAATTTGCAGTAAGGTCCTAATTACCGCAGAATTGTCAAAGACAACAAATGACGCTGTCTGTTAACTGGAAACTAAAGATGAGGTGTTAATGCCAATATTGACTCGAGTGTTTACCACACAGCATGCATATGCAGCACCACTGACGTCATAAAGAGCGCTTTGGGCCTCTTAGAAAGCTCTTGGCACCTACGCAAAAAATACTACTCATATTCGCCGCAAAATGGACTCAATCCGAGCACACCGGATATATGTACATATGTATGTACAGACGGGGTAACAATAATAGTACCCAGAATTTTATTTATGATGCTACGTGATAAAAAGTACATAAGAGTAGATGGAAGTTTTTGTTTCTGAATGTATTATTTAAAATTAAATTGTGACACAAAATGTGAATATTTTTAATGGATTTTTTGAAATGCCTTATAAGTTTTAATTTAAACTACTCCTGTAATTAATCTGACACGTCCCTTTTTTGGCACTATTATCTCGAACGCGATTGTACCGGAGTGGGCGCGTGTAAGCCCTTGAGCCAGAGATCGAAATGGCCAAAAACCACTCAATAGGGGTAAACAAAGATAGAAAAAACAATGATAGATCGAAAATGATTAAAGGCTCATGCGCTGGCCACTCAAAAAGCCGTTATGCGCCGCTGACTCTCAATAAAAGGGCGAAAACCGACTATGGCAATGAAAACAAATAAATAAAAAACAAATGCAACTGCAACTGAAAATGTTTGTAAACAATGCCGCGAAAAAATCTCAACAATATCAAACTAAATGTTACTAGGTTAAGTTATTCAATGCACGACTCATTGGGCAAGTCATAACCCATAGAAAGATATCGATTATGTTGCTCAATGCACAAGTGACGTGATTTGTCTAAACAACTACGGTTGAGCTAATAGCTCATAAACAGTTTTAAATTGGATATCTTTAACTTTATTACCACTTAACTAACTTATTACCACTGCTGCTGGATGTAACTAATAAAGTTTAACTAATAAGTAAAGAACTTAAGTTCTACCTTTCATTTTTGACCATTAAGCAACTATTAACTCCTTTTAAACAGGAAAATAGTTGTAGGGGAACAAGATAGATTTTGATAACAAACTAGTTTAAAATTAATTTTTTATACACAGATCTTTAAAGACTTAACCGTTTGGGTTTCTTGAATAAAAAAAATGTGTTGTGCACTTTTTTAACAGTGAGCAGTTGAGAATGATCCTTGTTTTGGTAATTGGTTATGCAAAAAGAATTTCGGTTTTTAAAAATATTTTGAATATTGTGTCTCAAACAACATAAACTCTTCACAGTTTGTTTGTCAAAACCAAATTCCCTTCAGCTGGCAAAGCTCAACGGATGGCCGTCACTGTGGTTTGCATGCAATCGATTAAACTCCGCATAAACAGCTGACGGCGCTGAACCATAAAGCCCCGTCATCTGGCAATGGCAATGAAAGTGCAACTGCAAGTGGCATTGCAATTGCGACCGAACTGCCGATTGCACAGACACTAACTAACTAAAATATAACCGCTGGCGTGTTTACACAAAATAAACAAATGGCTGTACGTCTAAGAGTCAAGTGAAGTCGGGCCAAGTCAACCAAGAAGTTAAAAACTATGTGGGCACTGCACTGCTTGCAGGCTGCCCTTAAACTTTGCTATTCAGGGTCACGTAAATAAAACCAATTGTTAGCATAATGCAATTAGTGTAAAATCAAACAAACACAAAGTAATACTTAGCATTAAATTAATTGCTGCGGTATGTATTTTTTTTTTTTACTGCGCTCTAAAAATAGCGTGCAGCAAATTATGGGAAAAGCAATAAAAGATGTCAAAGCAAAACACACAAATAAACTAAAATAAACTTAACTAAAACAAAAGGGACACAGAGAGAGAGGCCATTCGAAATTTTATAAAATTAGTAGCGATTAAAATTACATTTCACAGTGGGTGTGAAATTAACAATTTCAGGCATTTAAATGTTTGAAGTGAGAAAATCTTTAAGGTGTTCAAATATGGTAACAAGAATATAGTGAACTTGCCTTGAATTGAATCGGATACTGTATTGTTATCTTATTACAAGATAATTTGTTATAATATTTAAATGCTTTTTTATATCTCAGTTAATCGTATTGCAAATAATGTTTAAAAGGTATAATTTATTTACATACAAGGTTAATGTATTAAAGTGACCAACCAAATTTAGAGTTGTTAGTAGATAAGGTAACACTAATTAAATGTCATTAAAAATAATAAGATGCCAAAAAATAAAATTAATAGAAACTCGCGGGGGTTTAAGTAAATCGGGGTAAAGCACAAACATAAGATTAGATGACAAAAATAGCTTACGTATGGGCCTGCGGCGCATGCGGGTCTCATTTTTCTCGCCGCCACTGTGGGCGCCGCTACTGTTAATCGGCTGCATCTTGCGACTGACACAACAGCAAGTGGTAAGTGGTATTTTACCGATTCGATTGGCAAAGCAAATATGTGAAAAGAAAACCAAAAGAAAAGCGAGAATTTAAATAATAAAAACCATTAAAACAAATATAGTAAATTTAGTATTGCGGCAGCATTACACTTCACTTTAAGGCACCCGATAATTTTCATATTTGACATATGCCTGTCAAACAGAACATGCAGGCTTTGATAAAATATTTATTTATTTCTTATTCTCAACCTGCATTTTCCATTTACGTACGCATGTTGTTTTTAAAGGAATAAAAATATATAATTTTTTCGGGAACCCTTTCTCATAACCCACTAAAACTGTAAAATGTCAACAAGGTCAAAGGAGTTCTTTATTATGCCTCGTTCAACTCAAAGTTCAAACTTGAGGAATATAATCATGTGTAGTGCCTACAAAGTGTAATACTGCCTATTATTAAGACTTCCTCAGTCTGAGAACCAGACACTTTACTGAGAGATGCAGAGTCCCAAATATTTGGGACCACCACTGTGAGCGGTTCAATCGAGCGGAGATAATAAATAACCGGTTCGCGATAGCCAAACAAAAAAAAAGATATTTCACAATTGTTTATGTTTCTCGGGTCCTCTTGGTCGAGGATTCTCTTTGCTTTGTTTGGGCGGATGATTCTGCTCTATTCTTTACCTTTCTCCCTTTTTTTCAGCACAGACGCGACGAGCTAAAATGTTCGAAGGCAACTAAAAGCAGCAAACGGAAATTCTTTGCCGCCGACCGGCAAACAATCGCATCAGAAAAAAGAACAAAAGCAGAGCAGAAGGAAACTTTCGAGATGTTCCCGATTGCGGAAACTCACGAAATACTAGAAATACTATAACTAGAAGGTGTATAGATAAATAAAATTAGTTTCCTTTTTAAAGATTTGTTAGATTAGGAAAATAAGTATTCTGTTTTAAATCGCAAGGTATTGTAAGCCCAGACAATTACTTCTAAACGTCAAAATAATCACGTTTTTGTTTGTGGAACAAACACCACCTTAATAATATGTTACAATCTAAGGGAAAATTTTAAATTGGCACACAAATATCACAAAATATTGGGCAAATTTTTCGAATATGTCGTTGTGGGGGTTGATTTTGAAAACCCACATTGTGCCTACGGATTGCCATATGATTTAACCGGGAACATTACGTCTTGCGAAATTCCACATTTTCTTTAAATATCTTATTTTCCCATCAAAAGCTAAAAACTACAGTTCTTATGTTATTCGGTATATTTTTTGGAATATGAGCGAACAGATTGATTTGCGAAAACTGGAATGCCGATTTTGATGACATAAAGCGTTAAGTCGCGTTTGAGCGACACATGTCAAGACGCGCGAGCAAGCGAGACGGGGCTAATGGAGCACTTATCTGGAAGCCCGGCAACTCCGGTTTCAATGCCCCTTTTACGACGATAAGATATGGACGACAACAGGATAGTTGTATAAGCGGTATATTGATAAGGCGGCCGACAATATATTGACCGACTTTAATCAATTAATTGTGGCAAAAAAAAAGAGTAAAGGTTTTGGGGTCAGCAGACAACTTTGCGAAAGTGTTCGTGACATTGACCTCGACACCTGACGAACGAATATCACCCCAAAGCATAAAATAACAATACATACTTATTTTTGCCAGAAAGTTGACCCATTTAATTTCGAAATTCGGGGAAATAAAGAAAAGGACCACTAAAATTTCATTGACGCGGGTGTGGAAAAGAGAGGGGGCGCAAACAAAGCGAGACAGAGTGCGACATGCGTTCAACAAACTTGATTAACTGTTTATCGATTTGCCATCGCATTCGCACAAACACGTGCTTTGTCGCTCCTATTGATTTTTACGACACGGAATGAAATAACTGCACATTCTCCTACTCCGTTTTGCGCACTCCTTCCAATTTCATAACGGACCCGTCCGTTCCTTGCATGTGTGGCTATGTATGTACGTGTGTGTGTGTGTGTTCTCTAGCCCACGTGTTGTTGTTTTTGTTAATGGTTGTGATTTTCATATTACTTTTGTTATTATTGGTCGGTGGAAGGAGGAAGAACACAAGATAATGGCGTAAAGTTGATGAAACACCGAGAGGGAACAGAAATCATAGTCGCCTGAGTTTGCACACTCGCAAGATAACCAAATAACGACATTTACTAACAATAAACAAAAAGAGAACTTAACACAAGAAAAAAAGAACACTAGACACACACTCACACACTCACATCTCTTCCAGACAACTTTTGTCGCGGTAACAGCGCGAACTGGAAGTTTGCTCCTGGCTTCATTGACTCGCAATTTCGAACTGAGACGAGCCGCCACAGGCAACAACAACGCGTCGCGTGGAAAGCGGCATTTTCCACCCCCTAAAAAGCCAGCCAGCAAGAACAACAACAACAAGAAATGCCGCTGAAACACGGCCAGGCGCTTTTAGGGATGGCACGTAACAGATGGTGCAGTTATCGGTGTCATCGATAGACAACGATAAGGAGTTCCTAGCCGCTTAAATAGTTCCCACTTCAAATATTTACTTTATTATATGTATGTCTTTATGTCCTTGCAACTTTGCACAAGCCTATGGATCTTTTAGTAAACTTATATCTGCTTACGTTTTATACCTACTAAGGTAATGGGTGAGGTTAGGACAACAGCGACAAAATCAGTGATCACATTTGTAATTTTAAAAGCTTTAATACATTAAGTAAGGTAACATAAAATACCTCAAAAACTGCACCATACAATTTTAAACTTTTTCTAAATGGTTCCTAGCTTTAGTTTTAGACAGTCACCTTAAAAGTAACCGCCTTTTTTTTTATTAAAAATGAGAATTAAAGCGATATCGGAGCCATGTAAAGTTTTAATAAAATTATATTTATTTATAAAATAACTTCAAGTAATTTTATCGACCTTATAATTATCGAAAAAATTACACACTTGCCTCGTGCCTCCTTGAGTTGCACATCACTATTGGTCTATTCCCTTTCGCAGATTCTTCCAGCCGCTGGAAGCTCGTTCTCGCACTCTCAGTTCGCATTCAAATTCGCGGTTTTTTCTGGAAGCTAAGATCATTGGCACTTGCTTCATTCCAACGTGTAACGGTGCTAGGCGCGGATGCAACAGTATTAATTTTAATTATTTATAAAAGTGTTAGTGAATATTCGGTGGAAAAAGAAACCAAACAACCTGTAATGATACCGTTCCTATTGTAATTTAAATTTATATAATAAGAAAGTGTTTTAAAGGTAGTCAAGGATAAATGATAGTCATTTTTAGTAAAATTAAAAACAAAGTTTCCTTTTTGCCTTCGTTACATATCGCATTTCCCTTTTGGACGTGTCTTCGTTTGGCTTCAAACGACGCCATCTTGAATTTTTTGGTGACTGTTGTCGTCTCTCTCTAATCTTTGGTGGTACGCAGTCGGTGAAAAATTATAATATTTCGATGAATTTGTCGAAAACTATCTAAAACTATGCTTTATCTGGACCATAGGCATTTTAAAATCAATGTTCTAATCTAGTAATTACACTTAGTCACTCTTGTGGCTCTGGTGGAGAACGAGAAAAGGCGATTCTCCAATCTCCAAGGTCGTAGTCACTAGTGTAGAGGTCAAGGGACCTTCAATAACCTTCAATTGTATAAAGTTCTTGCTTATACTGATCAATAATTATATTTCCCATTTTTTGCAGAGGAGTAGCCATGGACATGCAGCGCCCCATAACATCCGGCAGCAGGCAGGCCCCGGATCCCTACGATCAGTACTTGGAGAGCCGCGGACTCTACCGGAAACATACGGCCCGGGACGCTTCCAGTTTGTTTCGGGTGATCGCCGAGCAGATGTACGACACCCAGATGCTGCACTACGAAATTCGATTGGAGTGCGTCCGCTTCATGACCCTAAAACGGCGCATTTTCGAAAAGGTATGGATTTCACCATCTTTTCTATTCATGGAGTATCAGAGGTTTCAATGTGAAATCTCTCCGAACCGGGAACTGAAAACTTCAGTATCAGTCAAGGCTGAAGAAATGAATTTATTTTTTAGTTTGGTTAAATATACTTAGATTTTACTCCCAATAATTTCATATCGAGTAAATTAATACTTTTTTTTTTTGTAAAAGCTGCTTAAACTTTTATAAAAATCTATACCTGTTATTTTTTGTTTTTTATGTATATCATTTAGTATTTTCTTTCCTCCAGGACATTCCAGGTGATTTTGATAGCTATATGCAGGACATGTCTAAGCCCAAGACCTATGGAACCATGACGGAACTCCGCGCTATGTCCTGCTTGTATCGGTAAATATTGAAATATACGACTAATAAGTTTTAGAGATAGAAGTTTTAAAGCTTATATTTGTTCTAAACAAATCGTCAAAAATTCACAAATTCCGTACATTCTTCAGACGCAATGTTATCTTGTATGAGCCCTACAACATGGGCACCAGCGTAATTTTCAATCGTCGCTATCCGGATCATTTTCGCGTCTTTTTCAACAACGAGAATCACTTCGATTCGATCTATAAAGTGAAGTATATAGAAACTGCGGCCATTTGTCAGTGTAGGTGATACCTTACCGATATAAAGTAGCCGCGTATGTGATGTTTTGTGAATTTCCAGCGCTCGCCTTTAAGCTGCTGTACCAGAAGCTCTTCAAACTACCCGATGTATCATTTGCCGTGGAGATTATGTTGCATCCGCACTCTTTCAATTGGGACAGGTTCGACGTGGAGTTCGACGACAAGGGCTATATGGTTCGCATTCAGTGCGCCGATGGTCGTAACTTCGCGCTCGATCTTCCTGAGAGCACCAACTGCATATTGGAAAACTTTATGCTGTGCAATTTCCACAGCACCAGTGGCAATCAGGTCAACAATTGTCGAAAGGGGGGTCGGCGGGAGATCAAAAACCAGGAGGATCGAAAGCAGACTGGCAGCAATGGCCACGAACCAACCGACCAGCTACCCATGTGTCCCAACCGATTGGAGTCCTGTGTACGCCAGCTTCTGGATGATGGTCAGTATTGGAGGTTTCAGAATTTTAAAGACCGAGAACCCTTAAAGAATATGTTTCAAAATAAATATATATATAATTTAATATGGATAGCATTGGATTATATATATTTCCTACTGCTTTTCAGGGATCACACCGTTTCCCTATAAGGTGGCCAAGTCCATGGACCCATATATGTATCGGAACATTGAATTCGATTGTTGGAACGATATACGCAAGGAGGCGAAGCGCTATAATGTCTACGTCAATGACTATAATTTTAAGGTAAACTTGGGAGGCATTCGGATAATCGTTCAGTACACATACATACGCATGTTTCATGTCAACCCATCCAACTTTACACACTTTCATTTCCATATCCACACTCGCTACACTTTACACTACTTTCTATGTCCAGAGCCTTGTTTTATCCTTGCTCGTCTGGTTGTCGTGTTGTTTGTTTTCCAGGTGGGCGCCAAGTGCAAGGTGGAATTGGAGCCCGATTCGGAGATGTACACGTGCCACATTCAAATCATCTCCAAAGACAAGACATACTGCGTCGTCTTTGTGGAGGCGATTGGCAAGATGCTAGGGGTACCGCTTTTCTTACCTGTTTTCGTAGACCTTTGCAGAGAAATGCCAAGCTTTATTATAATAACACATGTTGTCTTAATGTTAACCCACACATGGTTTAAGTATTTTGTTTTAAAAAATCATTATTTATGTCAATTTCAATTGTCCGGTTGAATTTTTTTTAAACGAACTATAATTATAAATTTATTAAATTCTTGTAAATAAGCAATATACATTTTGAACTATGAAGAACATTTTCAATTGTATATTTTCGTACTATATTTAAATAAGATGAATCTGCAAGGGTGGTCTGAGTTTCGGTATTCGAAGCTAGCCTTTCTTCGATGTTATAAACATATAAACCTTTTGCCAATTAAAAGAAAACTTACTAATATGCAAATCTTTTGTTGGCTTAGGTTCCCTATGACTCGCTGCATCCCCTGCCCCCAGACGAGTATCGTCCATGGGCGTTGCCATTCCGCTATCAGCGCCAGATGAACCGCATGCCGATGGCCAAGTTTGCTGGCAAAGCGAATAAGAACTCAAAGTGGAAGAAGAACAAGGTTTTCGAAATGGGTCAGTACTTTGAGCCCAGCAAATGCAATTTGTTGCCGATGCAGGGCTACATGCCAGTGGAGAATTGCTACCAGGAGATGCACCACCAGGGAGATGAGCAGCGCGATCCAATGGATCCCGATCAGAATAACCAGAATCCGTCTGCGGATCAGCGGGATCGCGAGGAGCTGCAGAAACAACACCTGCAGCGCTCGAAGGGGTTGCCTCAACGGCAGAACTCGAATTCCAGCCAAAACCCAGAGTCTCCAGTTTCGACTGTTCCACCGCCGACTCAGTATATAAACTATTTGCCCCTGTTGCCGGGCCGCCCTGGCCAGGTTCCACCTCCTTGGCCCTCGTCTCCGCTGGCTGTTTCAGAGGAGTTTCAGTTTCCTATGTCTGGGCCTCCGCATCCTCAGCACACTGATGGTTGTGTATACATGCCTTTTGGAGGATACGGACCACCGCCACCAGGAGCTCTAGCCTTGCCAGGACCGCACCCGTTCATGCCGCTTCCTCCTCCACCGCTAAGTTCTCCCGGAGTTGGCGAACCACGTCGTTCCCTTAACCTTAATGGCGAGGACTTACCAATGGATATGATGACTTTAAGATATTTCTACAATATGGGCGTGGATATGCATTGGCGTATGGCCCATCACGCGCCACCTGAGGATCCTCCGATTTTTGGCTACAATTCCCAGAACAACACGGACCAACAGACAGGAAGGAATGGATCAGGAGAGGAGCATTTGGGGGTCGAGACCACACCACCACCTTCGCCAGAGGCGGGAAATGGCACGGAGCAGCCGTCGCTGGAGAAAGCCGCCTTCTCCAAGCGCAATTTGAATGCGGGAAAAGCCCGCGGTATACGTCCGGAGCAGCTGCAAGATCTAAAGGATCCGCTAGGGCCGGCGACCTTTTTACCCACTCCCACACCGTCGCCCAGCTCTAATAGCAGTCAGTTTAGTTTCTTTAATTCGCCACCGCCGCATCATCTGATGTCGCCGCCGAGGCTGCTCCAACCACCGCCTCCGATATTTTACCACAAGGCTGTACCACCTCAGATGCCGGGAACAGCACCAGGGCAGGTATGACGGTGCTAGATCTATCTTTGTGCAAAAGTGATTAGATTTTCAAATGGCTTGTTTAGAGGAATGCAATCGATTTTAGTTGAAACTAAAAAAATGCTAAAAGGTTTAAAACCCACGTTTACCATGTGGACGACAAAACGTTTAATTTTATTGCACAAGTTTGTAAATAAGTGGAACTTTAAAAATGTAACTGCAGTTTGTATTTCGAAACTTGAAAGAACTTCTCGAAACGAGTGAATCCCAATTAGGGGTTTCTCAGCCTTAGTTATGGTACTATTCCGACATTTTGAAACGTACGCTTCCTATTTCCATTCTTACATACATGTAGTAATCATTAAAATGACATTTCAATCAGGCTTTATCTGGCATATGTACATTGTACACGTTAAATTGTATCGTTCTGCAAAAATAACCATGTGTATAAAAACATATTTTCAGAATCCCTATCCCTGGGGCATGCCAGCTCCGGTAGTGGGCCCCTACGAGGTGATTAACAACTATAACATGGAGCAGCCGGTTCAGCCACAACAACAGCAACCGCAACCAGCCCCGGTGCCCATCCAAACCCAGCCAGCAGCCGTCTATGCTGCACCGCGTCATCACTAAAACGGGGAAAAATCAGATCACTTCGAAGAGAGAGGCCATTCCCAATGAGTGCTTGCCATTCGAACCAATGACTTTTTAAATTTAATCTCATTTTTAAATTTGTAGTCAACTTTTAAAAGGCCACCTGCTCGATGGCGCTTTTTCAATAACCATTCAGCTTCTGTACAACAATCGAATGCATAATTTAACGTAAATGTCAACACAACTTCATTTTAAACTAGTAATTTCACGTAATTTTATGCGATTTTTTTAAAGATAGCAACGGTAGCCGACAAGAAAACAAAGAACAACCTATTTATATGATTTATTTAAAACCCTTCCATCTATTTACTCTTATATATTTATGTACTTGCTGTTCGGCAAGAGACTCACCTATGTAAAGTGTACTAACCATAAATAAAACAACATTCGAGTATAACGCACAAGACAATATACGAAAAACTTCTGCAAGAGCTTCAATTACGTGATATTCTCGGGTTTCGGCGCGATTTAAGATAGTAAGCGAAAGGTATGGTTGTGTTTTTTATATTGAGTTATTTTATTGAATGTGAAGATCTACATATATTCCAGAACAAAACCAATACACCCAATTTAATAATAGATCGATAAAAAGTTAAAAACATTACAGTAAACAAAAAAAATGTGCTTATAGATAAGAAAACAATATTAGGGACTTGGAATTTCACAATTCTCAATATAGGATTATGCGGCCAGTCGTTAACAAGAAGCTCTATTTTAAAGGAATACATTTTGGTCAAATTAACCCCAGTTAAGACCACCAAAAATGCTATACAAAAGTTTAGCTAAGGATTGCAATGTGTCCATGGTGGTCGTCGTTGTCCTTTTATAGTAAGGCTAATTAAAAGACAGTAAGGAAAAAGAAAAGCGTTAAAAAGCTAAGTAATAGAAAATTGTAATTTTTACAAAAACTAAACAAACTTCATATAAATTATTAATGTTTATTTAATGAACAAGGTATTTAACTATGGTATTACAGAAATATTTTAATTTTTGAGATTTTTTAAAAGTCATTTTTTTGTCTAATATTTTTATTTCACTTTTCTTGTAGACGTACCAGTACGGGTTCTTCAAGAATCGTCAATTAAACAATATATATTTCTGTAACAGATTCGGTTGTAGGGATTATCTGTAATACCCTGCATAATGTGTGTTCCAATATTTGCCTAGTTCAATACTAGAGTGTACTATAGATGATATAAGTGCTATTTTATTTAAAATACTTACTTGTCCCGCACAGAAAGCTAAGAATCCAAACAACAAAATCAGCAAAAGGAAGCAAGCTTGACTCATTTTGCCTTTCTTTTATTTTTTATACTCCGCGTAAAAAGTTTAAACTTGAAACCAATTTGTTTTTGTTGGCTTGATTAATTTTGTTTAGTTGGTTATTTTATTAATGCTCCCAATTTATTTCTGCTTACAGACTGAAATCGCTGTGCAAAAGTATCGCATTTTTATGCTGAATTTTCAAACTGCCAAATGGGCGGCACCGGGTGACCTACATTGCGATTCCACCTGTCATCAACCGATCTCTTCTTGACATTACCTATTATTATCGCTGTTTTTGCTGTTTGTTTGCTATTGAACACTGCGTGGGATTAAATATGGTCGTCCGAACAATGGGAAGGACAACTGATGTGTGTAATGATAGCTCGCACTTCCAATTTGTGATTATATGCGACACTTGCGGGTCAGGCCAAATTTGCGGGTAAGTTTGCTTTATTACTCAAGCGAAATTGTTAGGAAGATATATCTTGTTCCCTAATATTTGAAAATAATATTTTGAAATTAAATATTGTATCAAAACAGACTTTTTACACTTTGTGCATTTTATAGATAACATTTTTGTGGATTTTAATCTACGTATACTTCGGAACAAAGAAAATTCTGTCAAGATATGGGTTCCAAAAATGGATGAAAAATGATTATTTTATATTTAACGATTTAGAGTTTAAAAAAAGTATTAGGGAGAAAACCTATTAAATTGCGTTTAGGATATGAAATTTTCCACAAATATCGGCTTAAGAAAGTTGATTTGTTGCTATGTATTTAATTCTTGCCTTCATTATTATTAATCATTTTTAATTAATACATATATAAAGAATATGAGAATGAGTATAAAAGTTCAACAGAATAAAATACTGAACGTGTATTCGATACTATCAATCATATCATATGATAATATTTTTATAACAATTCGAAAAGCCCATATATTTAACTATGCTCCTCCCGATATAATAGATCATTTAGCAATTTTTTTTTCAAATTTTTTATTTGTTTGCAAAGAAACCTGTGTGCCACGCCCCCTTGGCCGTTGAATGGGTGGGTGGAATTGGGTGCGGATTTATGTGCATGAGTGGGCGTGGGCGTAGGCATGGGCGTTTGGCGATCGGGCTGTGTTTTTTTTGTAAAACATAGTAACTAATCTGCCGGATAACCGGGTGGCTGGAGAGCTGCTTCAGGGGTTTCCGGAGCCGCTTCAGTCACCCAATCCGTGACTACTCCACATCTTTCTTAGTAAGAGGGAGCAGCATAGCCGCCATGACTGGCAGGTCCAGCGCTATAGTGCTGGTGTCCATGACTGGGTCCGGATCCATAGGGACCCTCCCGTTCGCCGGCGATGTTGGCGAGGGCGGACAGACCCTGGTTTCCGCTCTGGAGCAGCTGATAGCCAGCACTGGCGGCGGCGGAATCGGCTCCCGACGCGTAGGCGGGCAGGGCGCGACCACCGTCATGTGGGCCAGGACCATGGGGTCCCGAACCGTGTCCATGGACGCCGTGTCCGTGTCCACCGTGTCCATGTCCGCCATGTCCATGACCATGGGACTGCGGGCCCTGGCCGTAACCCTGCTTATTCTCGTTCACAAAGTATTTCTCTGCTGGGGGCTTGACCACATTGACGAACACGGGCTCAACCTTGACGCGACGTGGGTGGTGCTTGACGTAGACCTTGCGGAGGACGATTGCTGGGGGCTTGTGGAGCACCACGGGGGCGGGCTTCACCACCAGTGGGGGATGGTTGACCAGCACCTTGGTGGGCGGACGCTTGACAATAATGGGAGCGGGACGATGGATGAGGATCTCGCCCTTGTTCTGCGGGTAGGTGATCGATGAGGTAAGGGTGTTGCCCTTGGTGTTCACCGGCTTGTAGGGGATGTTCTGCTCAGAGCCGTAGCTGCTCTGTCCAGCCTGGGCCACACCGACGGCATCGGCTCCGGACTCCAGAGCACCGGCTCCGGCACCAGCACCACCGAACTCTGCACCAGGACCACCGGCACCACCGGCAGCAGCGGCCGCTGAAGCGGCATCGGCACCGCCATCAGAGGCACCGCCATGGCCTCCGGATTCGGGTCCATAGCCCTGGGGACCGCCGTAGTTGGCGCTCGCACAGGCCTGAAAAATAAGGGGAAAAATGGGTTAAAACTGGCACTTCTTTAAATAAATATTTAAGACCTTTTAATTCAGTGGAGTTGAAAACGTAACATATTATATTATGTTACAGAAGTGATTTTAAGATAATTGAGGATCAGTATTTATACAGTTTACAATTTTTAGTGACAGCCTCATAATTTGGGGCTTTTGAATATAACATTTGTTCAAAAAATCGTCTAAGGCTGGCGAGATATTAGAAGGGCTTGTTAATCGAGTTATACAAGATGTTTAATTTCTTCTTTCGGAATTAAGCATCGAATGCAATGAAAGGACTGTGCTTTTCCAGCGAGACTTAGAAAAATACTCTATGTATCTTGAAGTAACCCAACAATTGGGACAACAAAAGAAATAATCTTTACAAAAGAGTTGCAAAATTGAACCCTTCTTGAAATAATCCTAAGATTTCGGGCGTTAACACTTACGATCAGGCAGGCGGCCAGCGCCCAAATGTAGGTCGATCTCGTCATCTTGTCTCCCAGTTGCAGTTCCAGTTGCTCTTTGGCCTCTGGTGTGCTCCCGCTTGGACTGTCTGCTGTCTTCTGCTGCCCTCCATTGGTGGCGGACAACTTTAAATATGCTCCGGACGTGTCTCCGTCTCCGGCTACGTGACATTTGAATCGATGGCGACCCGGTGCCGGCTGTTCCGCTCAGAGCCCACGCGATGCGAGCGAAACATGGCCAAATGCTGATAGATCGCACGCATCGGGGCGAGCGCATATCACGGCGTCTCTTCCACTTAGGTAGAAGCCACAACCCAAAAACCCCAGTGCCCAGTTCCCATTACAATAACAATGATTATAACGACAGAATCGGAATCAACAGCCGGGCTTTGAATCTGCACTGCATATCGAGGTCCGAACGTCTGTTCAGATAGCGAAAATAGTTCCGCATTGGCAGACATAAGACCCGGGAGTCAGAAAGAGAGAAACCGAATGGTAAATGGATAGTAAAAAACTGATTTCCAAAGATTTGCATCTCACTACGTGGCTAGCTGTTTAAAATCCTTGAATTTGGCGTAATTTAAAAAGATTTACGTGATTTATGGTTTTGCGGAATGGTAGATATAAAATACAATGTATTTTAGTGTAAGCATGTGATGAGCTAAATAGACAGATTAGATACGTACCTTAGAATAACCTCTATTATAACTTTGAAATGCCACATAATGGAAGTTATTATCATTTGAGTTCCAAAAGTTCGGAAAAAGTTAGAAGAAATCTTTTATTCTAATTTGTCTCTTAATAGCTTGCTTGATATCCAAGAGTTAAATACGTAAATTCGTATATTTTGTACAACTTAATTTAATGATACTTTTCAGTTCGCATTTAACAAAAACATTGTTAATGTTTCAAAACAATCCATGGAATAAGCTATGGTTAAGTTACTACTCTTATTTCTTGTTAATTAAAAGTTGTATGCAATATTAAAGCTAATTCTGACTACTTTTTTAATTCGATAATAGTTTTGAACCTAAAATTTTAATAACAATAGGTATCCTGTTTAATAAAACTTTAAAAGAATACAAGATTTCTTTGAAATAATGAACGCACATCGGATCTTTCAGAACCTTGGCAAAGTCTTATAGAAAAATGACAAAGAACTTATTAAAGAGTAGGGAAAACATAAATAAGTTAGCAGGTGTACAGTCTGTAAACGTATTCTCCACCGCTTTTTTCCTAAATAGGAAACAATAAATAGCCACTTTGAGCCCATTCATCGTTTTAATGATAAATATAGTATACGGTCACAACAGTGTGAAACAATTTCATTCATCGATAGTCAATATCTCCAAGTTATTTTTATTTATATAGTTCATATCCATAAAATATCTTTTCTTAAAAAATTGCAGATACCAATATAGAGATAATCATAAAGCAAACTTCCTAAATATCTTAAACTCTTAACGCGCTGATATTATATTTTAATACTATACGGTTACATAGATCATATTAATCAGCATAGAAAAGTTACTTACCTTTAATATTGCTATAATATTTTTCGGTCATAAGAATACCCAATATTTTTGGATCTAACTATTTCAGTTAGGTTACACTGAGAAATACAAAACCAACATACAACATACATACGTTAAATGTAACATACTTTTCTATTTACGAAACGTGCATTATTTAAATGTTTTGTTTTGTGGGCCGTTAAATACTGTTAATTTTGAAACGTAAGTGTTATTAACACATTTTCTACAAATAGTAATGCAATAAACGAAATAAAAACATCTCTTAACGAGGTAAGTGGTCGTGACGATCGCATAGCTTAAAAAAGTTCTGATATCAATTTTGTAAATTCGAGTAAATACATACACTTTCTAAAATGTTGTAATTCTGCCCGCTTTAGCAAAATATTTAAGCTTTTAAGCATACAATGGCATGTTCTATTGCAGCTTGCCAGTTTTGAGAAAATAGAAAAAAAAAGTTGTTTAATAAACTTTTTGCTGTAACGTTATATATGTTGTATTTAGAGATTTTAAACATAGATTAACATATTAAATTAACGTTTCAGTGACATAGAGCACGCATCTGTAGCATTAGTTGTTCAGAAACTATAAGCCCTTAAAATCTCCCAAAACAATTAAAATTTTTAAAGTCTTGGTATGCAATCTACTTAGTTTTTGCAATACCTTTCGATTCACAGCAGATTTTCAGTTTAGCGACTATATATAGTAGTCCCCTCCGCACACTCTTTTGGTGCGCGTTCGCCACTACGTGGACTGCCGTCCACAGTGATAAAAATGAACTTAAATGATAAAAATGAACAGGTAAATAAAAAAAAATAGCACAGCATTAACTATAGCCGTGAATAAATTTCAGCTAGTTTTTGTGTGTTATATATTTTTTGATGATTTGACAGCTTTGTAATCACTTTTTAACCCCCACCCTTCCAAATATTTTCCACCATTCGTTTACGTTTTAGGTATTTTTTCATTTATTTGCACTCAGCAGTCGGCAAAGGAAAAAAAACAAAATTTAAATTAAACCAGCTGTCGCAGCCGAGGAGGAGCCCATGTCCAGGATGACCACCTAGTAGTTGGGCTGGGCGTAAGGCGCGGGGCTGTTGTACAGTGGAGCCTCGTTGCCGTAGCCATTGCCATCGGCAGATGGCGCGGCGGCGGAGGAGGCAGCTCCGGCACTACCATAACCCTGGGGCTGGCTGTACTCCCTAGGCTGGTTGTACTCCCTGGGCTGGCTGTAGACGGGGGCAACCACCGGGGCCAGTGGGGCCTCGATCTTCTTGCCCGGCTTGTACACCTTCACGTAGACGGGGTTCAGGCTCAGCGGAGTGGGCACCTTGTTGATCACCTCCTGCTGGTAGATGACCGAAGGCTTGATCTTGTAGATCACGGGATTGCCGCGCACCACCGTCGGTGGGCCGCTGTTCACATGGGCTGGGGGTGCTCCAGGCTGGTGGACAATGATTGGGGGCAGGGGCTGGGTGGCGATCACCTGGTGGTTGTTGTGGCCAGACGGCACCAACAGGGAGCGGAACAGATGCTGGTCGACGAACTGCGGCGACACCACCTTGATCTTGCCCTGACGGATGTTGCTGGCCAGATTGGACTCGGCCAGAGACTCGGCAATGTCCTCGGAATTCTTCAGCTTCTGGTAGTTGGGATCGGCGTTCAGGGCCTGCAGTTGGGCCTGGACGCGGCCCAAACGGCGGGCCTCCTCCGGCGAGGGCTGGATCTCGGCCTGAGAGGCAATCTGGTTGGCAGCCGGCTGGTTGCCGCCTGTCGCCACATTCACGTACTCCTCGAGTCCGGCATTGGGACCGGCCAGGTACTGTCCAGGTCCATGTCCACCAGCGGGACCATAATTAGCGCTCACCAGCTGGAGGGGAGAACAAAAAGAGATTGGCGGAGGTTAGAGGAATGCTATTGTGGTCGCCATGGAAGACCTGGCTACTAACCGGCGTGGCGGCGATGGCTAGAATGCCAAACCAGAGACCGAGTTGCATGTTGCCGTTTACGTGTGGATCGTCTACTGCTCGCTGTCTGGCGATGACTCCGGCTCTTTATAGCGCCTATAATCGCTGCCCGCCACGGCCGGCTACGTGATCCATCTCCATTTCCGATTTAGTGCCGCATCTTTGTCTCGCCATCGTGCCCAGATCTGAAGACAACCTCCTAACCCCAGAGTGCAGCAGTCTGCTTTCCGCCCGTCGCAATCTTCTCTTTGTGGCGGTCGCCTTGGCTTGAATCATAGCTCTTCCCAAAGATCGGGTGCTATCGTTCCGAATCTCCGTTGCTTCTCTTTGAAGTTACAATCCGTAAGTTAGACTTCAGGAAGGGGCTTTTGAATATTCTCTCTGGAATACTTTTGGACTGATTTTGAAGAATGTTTGTAAGTAACAAAATATTGAAATGCTTCACTGTTTTTTGATCGTTAGAATGGCATCTTAATCTTTTTCATCTGTGTAATATGATCCACTCTCAAAAATGTTGTTTTGTGGCAAAGGGGATGCTCTCTTTTAACTGATAATATTTTTTTTAGATGCATTCTATAAAAAATTCATATAATCTGTACTTTGTAAATATTTCCGAAAAAGATATTACAGATAAACTGCAGTTACATGGTGTAAAGGTATATTTATAAATGGGTTACGTACGTCGAGAGGTTTGAGTCTTTATTTCTCTTTAGTTTAAGTTGCATCACTACGTTCAAAAATTAAAACCTATCTCATTATGGATAACACAAAGAGTGTGTAAGATGACCGGCTTTAACATATACAAATAATTAAGTGTAACTTTCACACAATCCCTAAACTCATTTGATTACTTTTCAATGCATATAAAAGGATTAATCATTTTAATTGCATTACGTGTAAATTCAAAAAACCTTAATCAGTTTGTAGTTTTTATTAATTGAGCTTCGGTTAACGCAATGAACTGAACATATATATTGATTTAATATTAATTTTGAAAATACTTGTATTGTTTTGAGAATGGTAGAACAATTTCTGCCGAATAACATCGTATCATTCATGTATTATGTCTTATCATACATATAGCTGTATAGAACATAAGTTAAATGAGGACTTATTTATATATGGTGGATATTTTCGTCTCAACTGTATATTATGAATAGTATCTTATTGTTTACAAATTGAATGATATTAAAAGCTTTTTGCAACCACTTTGAGGCCACTTTTCATTTCTAAAAAGAATATTATTAGACTTGCCTACTTAATAAACAATGTTAGCATTACAAATAATGTTACCAATATTATAGAATTAAATGTTTACGTGTCACTGAAAATGTTTTTTTATAAGCTTGAGCGAAGGCATCTTAGTTAAATCCAAACACAACCACTTTTTATGCATTTTTCGTTTTATTTAAGTAGTAATTTCCTTAATCGCAGTGTTTGTGTGGTTTGTGTGATGTTGTGTGTAGTGTGAAGTGTGTGTAGTGGGTGGGTGCGGCTCAGCCCCATTTATAAAACTCAATGGACTGAAGACCGCAAGTCTTTTGTATAGTTCATAGGGGCTATATTTTTTAGAGACCCCGTTTGTAGAGAAGATAGGTGATATCTCGGGTGGGCCGACTGCCGTAGTCGTTGAAGGGAGACTTAAATTTGAGTTGGCCGCCGAAGGAGTCCGCCTCCTCCTCGTGATTGGGTCGATCCTCTCCAGCGGATCGCACTGGCGGAGGATTCGATTGGGCGGCGTGCAGCTGATCCTCGCTAGAGTTAATGATATAGCTCTGGGGCTTGTAATTCTGCGGCCCATAAATCTGGGGCTTTGAGTAGGTGTTTCTGTGTAATGTTTGTTGTGCGTATTGGTGGGTGTGTGGTTGTGGTGCATAGTGTTGTGCGTGTTGTTGGGCGTAATTAAAGTGTTGCGGGGCAGAATGTGACTGCTGGGCCTGCTGTTGGCTGAGATACTGCTGTTTCATGGCCATTGCTCGGTTGTCAAAACCCTGGCGAAAAGCTGGTCCAGATTGTTGAGGAGATGCAGGAGGAGCTGGAGCTCCACTCCCAGGTCTCTCGGCACCTGGTAGATACTCATGATGCACCTCTTCGTGGACTCCATTCTGGGTATGGTTGACCAAACGATTATAATCTTCGTTGGTGCCGCCCACTTGCAGATGAATGGCATGCTTGAAGTCTTCGCCCAGGTGTTTCAGCCAGAAGTTCTCGTCCACTTCGCCTGTGGTGTAGATCCTCGTGGTCTGGCCACTCTTTTGATTGCCCCCCGCCGTGCCGGTGGAGTCCATGACATCAATCACATCGTACTGCTCTCGACCGTCCTTCTTAAGTGATTCCTCCCTGCCGGACAGGCGTTGGGTGGTCTCTTCCAGCGGCGGACTCGGACTTGTGCTGACATTATAATCCTCTTCAACGCCGGGCGTGGATCCACTCAGATTCTAAACAAGTTATAACTATTAATTATAATATATATATTTACTAAATATTTTATTAACCCACCTCTGCGTAAGTAATGGCCTGCGTCGTGGCCAACAAAAGCAGAATAGGCCATCTGCAGATGGCTGCCATTTCGACTGAGGGCCCCGGCTCCCATGGATTCCACTTAAATAGCCCAAAATGAAGCTCAATTCGACCAAAAAAAAAGACGTGCCGGGACGTGATCTATAACCAGATATGCCATATTCACCAGATGTCTCATCCACGAATCTCCAGCGATCTTGATGCGTCAGAGCAAAAAATGAGAGAAAGAATAAGCCAGGGTCAGTAGAATAGTTCAGCTCTACTCAATGGGTTCGGAAAACTATACGATTCTTCAGGTGGGCTTTTTGGGTGCATGTGCCATTAATTGGATGCTGTAAACATTTTTGGCATGTCGAAATACACGGTCGGGTGGTGCCGTGATTATATCTTTGGGCAACTTTACAAACCTCTATCCATTGGAATATGATCCCTTTTATTTGTACTTTGTTATTTGTTTGCACTTTTCATACCTTTTTGAAATTTACAAAAGTTTTATTTAACATTTGCTGTATTTCAATCATATACATTTTTGAAATGAATTTCGATAATGCACACCTAGTTCTTTAAAAAAATGTTAACAATTTAAAGTATCTTTACCAAAAAATAAACATTTTTAATTTTTATTGTTTTTAACAGTCATTCTTTTTTGAAGACAGTTGTTTCTATAGAGCTCATTAAATCGCTCTTAAAATAACAACTATTTATTAGGTATTTATTATTTATTTACTTCCCATCAGTCTGGAGATCGCGTCTAGAAATGTTGTGGTTCTGCAGTCACGAAGTTTAGGGCTTTTTTGTCGCTTTTGCCTACGAGTATCTCTTCACTTCTCAATAGTATGCAATCACATTCTCGCTGAATGATGAACCATTTGTTTTTACAGAACAACAAATATTTGGCCATTGACAGATCGTGATAAATGCGGGTATACAAGCGTACAGCATTTTATTTTTGGTGCAGATACATAAATGAGGCAGACACTCAAATGATAAGAAAGATATAGACATGAATATGTCTTAATCTCCATTATGAAATAGCCTACTTTTGAAATTCAGCTTTAGAAATCACTTAACAAACTGAATTGTAAATGCATATGGATTTCATAAATTACTGGTTGTTCATAGCTTATCAATTAATTTTATGAGAAACAGTTCTTCTTTGGGTAAAAGGTGCTCTATTCGCATAATTTATAAATTTATTATGACGTATATAAAGAGTATATAACACATTTTTTAAAATTGTACTCATAATATAAAAGAATAAATGACAAAAATTATAGGAATTTTTTTGAAGACATTTTTAGAATTAAGAAAAAAATTTACGGGGATGCCACTGAAATCTATTAGGGTGAAATTGATGCTTACGTACATTTGCCCCCAATATCGCCCAAATGTGCCACCTTCGATAATAATGGTTTGGGAATTCATTTACCAAAGAAATTTAAACATTTATATACGAGTATATGGGTAATAAGCACACTAACAACACAGCACACTGTAATAATAAGCACACTAACACACCAGTATATCATTATAATTACTTAACTTTTTTTTTCTTAGCCGTCGCTACTTCCGGGGTAATTAAAGTGTTAAAAAATATCATCGTTCAGCAAAAAGAAAAAAAAATATTTTTACGTCAATTTTTCAATTTTTGATTTTGGAAAACCCGTTTTTCAGGAATTCTACCCATCGCAGACTTACAAAACTAGAGGGCATACTTTTAGGGGTATCATGCAGTCTCAAATAAATCACTCCCTGAGGTAAAAATCATTAATTAGAGAATTAATCAAACAATCACTTTATTAACCTGTTAAATGGGGCCACTTCTTGAAGTGCCAATAAAAGCGGACAACGTAAACAGAAATCGGAGGTTGGAGTCGGTGGAACTATAGTACATATGCATAGGTATATACAAGCGAATGGAGACCCGAAAACAGAGTGCTCCACTGGCCTACTTTCGGCTGGATTTTAAGCCGAGCTCAGCAGATCGACGGGTTGGGTTTGGTTGGTTGTAGGTTGGGGTTTGGCTGGTAATACGTAAGACCTCTCTTCAGTAGCCGTAGCCCGCGTCTTCGCCGCAGCTGCAAAGAGAAGAAAGACGAAGACGTTGGGTGAATAAAGAAAGAAACGCCACAATGTTTTTTCAATTTATTATATTCTGTTTTTTTTGGTGTTTTCGTTTATGATTTTTTTTTTGGTTTCTAAGTACTTAAGCTAGATATTCGTCTTGGGTCTCTGGGACCTAGAACCATGCCCTCAGGTAATCCGTTATGGGTGGCGCTCTATAGGTGTCCACACTGTAGCCATTCTGGGTGTGGCTATTGTAGCCATACGTTTTGGCCGGCTGTTTGGAGTAATCCTCCCGTAGACTATGCTCGGGTTCTGAGACCTGATCGAAACCCCAGCCCCCGAGACGGCCATCGATTAGCTTCTTGAGGAAATCGGTTGTCTGCTGCCTTTGGACCGGTTCCGGATCCACCAGACTGCCCTCAGTGGAGTAATGATTGTAGGCCGGATGATTGTACACTATTCCGGAGATAATGCTGTCCAGCTGGGAGTCGGAAACATGCTCCACGGGATAGCCACTGCCGAGACCTAAAAGTGGTGCCCCACAGGATCTTCTCGTCACCGATTCCAGATCGCCTGCAAACTGCAGCGGCGTGGAGCTGTACTCTTGGGGATCCGGCACAGAAGTGGTGGACAGGAGGTTTCTCAGCTCTGAGTCATCCACGAATCTGTAGTCTTCCTGACGGCTCAGCGGCGAGGGAATCTGCAGGGGATAGTAACCAAAGGCGGATCTCTTTGATGGAATCGAATTCGGCTGCTCTGGCTGCTCCGTGTGCTCGGCTTGACCCTGTTCAGTTGGAGGCAGCTGATCCTCCTTGGGCAGTGGTTCTTCTGGTGGAGGTGCCGCTGCTGTCATTGCTCCACAGCCCATGTGGCACTGGCCGGGCTTGAAATCGGGATTCAGTGTCTCCGGCATGAACTGGATTATTTCCGGAGCAGTCAGATCTATTTGGGAACGCTCTTGTTCGAGGAGATCGTACTCGCCCTTGATATCACGTTTCTTCAAACGGCGAACCATCCAGCTCGGCTGGGTTTTCTTAGTCTTCCTCTTGGATTTGGGTGAGGCAGCCACTGGCTGTTCGGACTCCACCGGGATCAGGCCAAAGAGTTTGAGCTGCTGCTTCTGCTGGGCAGGAGTCAAATCCTTGTGGTAGAGCTTAACATAGCGCGGCGGTCGCTCCTGGAGCTGTTGTTGGCGCATGAGACGCCGGCGAATCAGGGTACCGGGTTGATGGAGATCCCTGCGACGACGAATGGCGTTCGGCGACTTGATCGGTGGAGCTACGTACCTGGGTTTTTGGCTGGAGCAACTTGAGCAGCCGCATGTCGACTTGTTCTTGGCCTGGCAATCTGGAAAAAGGGGAGCAATGCATGTAGGTGGTGAACTTTTGGACTTTAAAAAGGTTTAATAAAAATAATATCATATATTTTCTTATCAAAGTTTTCAAAATGAATGTAAACAGTAAAACTGCAAAATAAATTAGATTAAATATTTTTAAAACATCTATGTGCTTCATTCATTTTTATATTTGATTATATTAGATTTAAATCATTTGAACATAAGGTAAATCCTGAATTTGATCAGAACATTCAAAAGAAATATGAAATATACTGATCAAATAATGTAACCATATTCAAATGTAAGCTATCAGTGTCCACTAATAAATTAAAAATGATTATGAAGGCTTTAAATATAAAGTTTAATAAAAAACGGATACAAGATTAGACAAAGAGAAGGTATTCAGTTGACCTAAAGCATGAAAGCTTCAGATTGTTAAATGCTGAGGAAAAATCTTGTTTAGTTAGGTAAGATGTGTTAAAACCCAGGAAGATGTCCGCTCAAGAGAGAACTGTCCGCCCAAGAGAGCTATTGCGTTTAAACCCAGCGTTTTCACTTACCCGCTTTGTTGACTGTAATCCGGTCTACCTTGGTGTACAGTTTGGAGGGATTGGTCTTGGGCGGGGCCGGTGTCCTTGGCTGCTCCACGGTGAAATCGAAGCTGTAGCTGATCTTGGCCTTGGTCTGAACGGGCTTCTCCACCCGATATCCGTACTCGCCACCCACATACTTCTTGGGCTTGGCGGGACTGGGCACATTCAGTTGGTAGCCCAGCTGGGTGGGACAGTCGCAGCCCTCGCCCGTGTAGACGACCTCCACGGGAGCGGTGTGGACCAGGGTGACGAGGACCAGGCCCAAAGTCAGGCTAATCAGAGCCGTTGGGTGTCGCATCTCGGTTAGATCTTCTCGGTTGTCTGCCTTGCTGGCTACTAGCCGCAGAATGTACCGCCGCATTCTTTATATCATCTCGCCCAGCTCGGACCCCAATGCACTTGACTTTGGTCAAGGCCTTCTTCCCCAGAGACGCCGGCTGACCACTCTGTTTGTTTTTGTTTTCGCTGACCTTTTCAAATAGTTGGCGGGTCATGTTTTCCGTCAAAAGTCATGTTCCCGACGTTCGCCGCTTTCTTCAGTGTCGAGTGTCTCAAAAAGTCGAGATCCAAACGCCAAACCCATAATTATCCACAGTGGAACTTCACCAATGAGAACTACGATCTTCGAACACAAATTCATTCAAAAGATCATTTTTATTTGGTTTTACTTGTTTTTTTTTTAAGTTGGAAAATATCCTACATATAATAAAAGCATCAAAATGTTCATATAAATCAACTATAAAAAAGGAAACTTAATTTGTGAAACCGATTCATTTTGCTATTTATTATAGTAATACCTTTGTCACAAGTTTTTTCATTGATCTTAAAATAACAGAACATATGTAAAATCGTTTTTAATTCATTCATAGGTTTTCATTTTAATACTTTTAAATCTAAGTGGCTTTTTGTACAGCTGGTTTCCATAAGATGTACATACATATATGCATTGCTGTTGGGTTGTATTTTAATTTGGAGGCTACTTTAAAACCTACTTTAAATAGTTTTGTGTTTTGACAAGTGGTTAGTAAAAGTTCGTTTTAGATATGCTCAACTGTATTCATAAAATTCATAAAAAATAAATAAAACAATACGTCGTGGGAAGATTTAAAGACTTAATGATGCCGTATTATATTTGTAAAGTAAATAGTCATTCATTTGAATTTTATAAAGCATTCATGTGTGCTATTTTTAAACAGTAACATTTTTAAAATATTTTCTTGGGTAAATGAACTTGTTTGTTTATATCTAATTTTCTTGTCAGCATATTGAGCCACTTATGCGACAATCAAAACGTGCCTAATTGCCTTGTTTACACAAGTGCAATAATTTCCAAAGAAGTTTAATTATTTACCTTACCTTACCTTACCTTTACTATAAAATGTATAAAGAAAGTGGGTTTTTACAAACCATTTACGTATGTTCTGTCTTTAAAAATATTTCCAGAAATGAAGTCGACAGACAATTTGATCTTATGATCACAAAAGTTTTGGTAACTTAGTACCTTCTATACAAATGTTTGTAGGGAAACCCACTTTAGTATGCACTTTGTATAAATATTTATTTTGTAAAACTAACTTAGACAAACATCCATCCATTCATTCCCTAGCGTATATACATATTTACAAACGGAGGGATCGCTAAATATTGGGATTGATTTAGTAGTATCCGTCTTCGGACTCCTGTCGTTTTGCCTTCCGGTACGAGGCAATCCTGCCGGGCTTAAAGCCACAGTCTACGGACACTTTGCCAGCCACTTTGCCGTAGCCCTCGCCGGAGTCTTTGGAGGCGTAACTGGAGCTGGAACTGCTGATCCTCCTGAACTTGGGGTTCTTGTACTGCTCGGTGATGTAGCCAAGCTGCTTGTAGGTAAGCTGCGGGGCCTCCTCATCATCGGCGGACTGCTCCTGCTCCCGCTCCTCCTCGGCGTACTCCTCTTCCTCCTCCTGTTTGGCCACATAGGTACGCTTCTTCAGCGTGATCACATCGCTCTTCAACTTGAAGAGATTCTCCTCGGGCACGTTGGAGAAGACCACCTTCTTCTCTCCGTCGATGGGCTTCTGGGCAAATCCGTAGGCCAACTTGGCCTCTGGCACATTGATGGCCTTTCCGGCCTGGGCGGCCAGACCAACACTGATGGGATCTGCTGCCGGACTATTGTCCACTTTCTTCTCCGCCGCATACTCAATGCTGGAAGACATAAGGGTTAGATAAGATCGCCAATCATGGAAAGTATGCTACTCACTTTCCGTAAACGGATCCTGAGCCAGATGAGGAGGCGTAGCTACTGTCGGAGGTCACCTGCTGGCACGAACAGGTGGGCTTGCACGGCGTGGTCTGTGTGGATTGATCAAATCGAGAGTTCAGTTTCGGTTTGGGGTATCTTTGGGAGGTATCTAAATGGGTTCTATCGCTCCGCATAGCTCCGGGTCTTAGGAGCACGTACGCGGCGATATATGAGGCGGTGTATATGGATGACGATGCTGTGGGCTGATGGTGACGCAAAGTTGGGGCGGTGATAATGCCGCCCGATGCGGAAATTGTTACTGCAGCTAAGGGGATGACGATGGATGAATGCCACTGGTACTGGGTGCTGATTACAACCGTCGAAACTAATGCTATGGGTTAAGTTATGTATGGGTACGGTTACAGAACTTATTTCAATTTACAGAATTTGTTTAGTCATGATAAATATTGTTCAAAGATAGCGTCTGCTTAATATAGAAGGCTTACCCCTATCACATGATTTTTACAAGTATCATAAAGTTACAAATACATAATTACATAGAAAGGTTTGAAAGCAAAATTAAAAGGCTGATTCGAACTAAAGCACTGGAATCAAAAATATATGGTCTAAAAATACGAGGTATAAACCAGTTTTCTATGATAACCTGGAGTTAAACAAGTATTTTTAGACTCTCGAAATGTATATAAAAAAATAGTCTTCTTAAATCGAATACTTAAATATTAAAATGGAGTTTCACTGAAGAAATCCAATATATTATTAAGAATCATAGTAGCTACTACACGAAAATCCACATTGGATTTTTTTAGTTCCATGATAAATATTTGGTAAAGTTTGGATCTGTGTTAAAAAAGCTATCAACTAATGCTTAATTCATTTTTAGTTTAGATAAGAAGATACACGACTATACTATCTGGGTAGGCATTACTGGTTAATTGTATGGTTGTATATGTGGATTAGTCATGGGTTATGTTATAGCTGATAGCGATGCCCCGAGGGGCCCCTCTTGAAGCAGTCGATCCGCTCCAGACGCTGCAGCCGCTCGGCCAGACGCTGAGCCGCCAGCGTCTTGGCTTCGATGGCGCCCTCGAGCATCCGACGGCCCAAGAGGTTGTTGAAGGCGTTCATATACTGGAACAGCTCACGTACTTTTCCGCAGGTCTTGGGCAATTGGGCGGGTTCGATTAGTTGCTTGCTGCACCAGCAGTTGTCTCCAATCGGCGACAGGTTCACGTCACTGGGCTCGTAGTATCGGGGCCTCGGACGGATCACCGTGGATCCCTGGCAGCCCTGGCAGTAGTCCGTTCCCTTCTCGGAACACACGCAGGCCGCCATTAGCTAAAAGATTGAGGGAAAAGTTTAAAAACTGAGTTTTTTTTATCGGTGTTTTTGATTTTACTCACTAACCCATACCAAGTTTTTGGGGATATATGGTAGATTGCTATAAATCGAACTTGTTGTATCTTCTATTTTTTAATAACTCTTTCTTTAAATGGTGCGAAAACATATCCAACATCATTTATTATACTTGTCCTAACTTCATTCTAAGTATACATTTTTCTAAAAACCTTTCAGAGCTATCATTTCAATAACATTTAGGAAGTTTTCTCTATCCATTGTAAGAAGTATTCTTTAACGAAGGAGTGTTGAAAAATTTTTCAGACGGCTTCCTTTGTAAGGATAAACTACAAGTTGCTAGGGGGCCACTGCTGCACTTATAAGCTTTATTGCCTTTTGTTTTTTTTTTTACTGATGCACCGGTTACCTCATCAGATGTCTCTTTAGCTTACGCACTTCCACTTTTACTGGCACTCAATAAACTCACATATTCAATTTTCTGTTTCTTACCAGTTGCACACAGTGCATTCCCATCACCAGCGAGAGAAGAAGCTTGCAGGCTAGCATTTTGTATATGTTCTTATCGAATCTGTGGGCTCACTCTGTTCTTGGCTCGTTAAAAGTTTGGACTGACTGTGGGAGCGGTCCACACGGCTTTTATAACCGTGATAAAACCGAGAAGATCGCCGAAAGCTGTGCCCATGCATTAGTTTTGTGCAGCTGTTGTCGAGGTGAATGACATCTTTGCTCTTTATTCGCGCTAAATGAAATCTTCTGGGGGTCTTGGGGTCACTTTCTCGTTGAACGACCTTGATTAGATGGCAGGGTCAGGTTCAGGTATAGCCTGTCCAAAAGAGACTTTTCTTCGAGTCCCCACTCGCCCACTAAAGCTGCGATGCTACGTGCTTCGCTTTGAAAGCCCCACTTGGTATTGATAATACCCCTAAATCAACATAAACAGACAGATGTGGTGCTATTCCCACCGGTGAATTCCAAGAACTTTGGGTGATACGATGTAAATGGCTAACAATGATGTTAGAACTTTGTGGAATAAAGCGAACTTCTTGAATTATACTCATTCAAGACTGGCCGTTATCATTATGCAAAAACATTAAGTTATACAGATATAGTATGTAGATTACTAGGATTTGTTTTATGACTTAATGTTTTTGGTTTCTTTAAATTCTGCTTGCTATTATTAAAAGTAAGCCAACGCTTAACTTAAGGTTGGCTAAAATTTCGAAATCAAT
Source organism: Drosophila subpulchrella (assembly GCF_014743375.2). NCBI lineage: Eukaryota > Metazoa > Arthropoda > Insecta > Diptera > Drosophilidae > Drosophila > Drosophila subpulchrella. The sequence continues at coordinate 5,681,425 of NC_050613.1, forward strand.
GACGTTTTCACTTCATTCTTCGTTCCAGAAAATTCGAATTTGCAAAATTTGAACTGTATTAGTAAAATTGCGATTAGAAGTGCGTTCCGTTCCCGATTCCTAAATGGGTCAGCGTCATCTCGAAACGACCCGAAAATCGGGAGCAGACTTCACAGAAATAAATTTGGGCCATTAACCTAATTCGTGCTTGTTATTGCGTTGATTTTTAGTCAAAACAAAAAATGATCGAAAAAAAATCCCATTCTATCGATCGCAGACCGCAGATTGATATAGATTCAAATAAGCAGATTCATAAAATAAGCAACATATCAAAATAAACACATTCCTCCCAAAAACAACCTATATTACACATCAAAATAAACACGTTTTTGACACTATCTGTAGCCAAGCGATTTAGCTGATATTTTTTTAACGACGATTCACCGAATTCACACGTGTTACACTAATCGATAGGCTACCCATTAAAACACTCACAAACGCAAATGATCAAGCAATATAATGTAATTGTAAATTGATTTTGCATTTCACTTGTCTATGGAAGTTCAACGACTGAGTGCGATAACCTGTTGTGCAATTTGGAAAATATTATGTACACATGTATATATATATATATCTGTATGGTTTAATATTTATTTAATTTGTTTTGCTAAGAACTGGGAAAAGTGCTAGGAAAGATTTTTAGAATTGTCTATTCGTTTTTACAGTTAAGGCTAATGTTTTAGCATAATAACATGGAAATCTAATTTGAAATTGCTCTTAAAAGGTATTTTGGAATTAAAAATATAATACATATAAGTTTTAATTAAAATCAAAGTGCTCAAACAGTTGTAGAACCCAAATATTAAAGGCTATATTTGTTTAACAAAGTTTATTTCTTATATGAGGATGATATATAATCTAGTATTACTATTAATTCTTAATTCTTTTTGTCTTATAGTATTGTCCTAATCTGTTTGGCTATGTTTGACTATTTATTGTTGCCAACTGATTTGTTTAGAAAAATCTTTGGTTAATCTCTTCAACCGAAAAAGTAACCTTGACTTGTCGCCATATCAAAAGAACTTTATGAACCCCAAGCTGGCAATCGATCAGCTTCTGGGCTCATGGAAAACAGTGACAAAGCCAGGAGGGGCCTGAAATAAGTGAAGAGAATATACAATTACTGAATCGAAATATAATAAAATCCTCTTTCAATCCAGTTAACCAGAAAATGCTGTTAAAATGTTCAGTAATATATATAACGTAATATTATTTACTTATAGTTAAAAATAATATATTTTTCTGAGAAAACCATTTTAAATTTCGCTAAGTTTTCCTTAAAATAAATTCTGCCGATGTGTTTGCTAGATCTTATTGAACTAATAAAAACGAAACTAATATACGTTCTGAAAAAAATATTATTAAATAATGTCCCAATTATCTTCGACTCAGGTTGGCCCCCAATACGCAATAGTGGGACTCCACTTCACTCCTCTAGAGGATTAACGACATGAGTCTGGTTTACGGTGCCGAAATCCCACCCATTAAAGATAGTTAATTGCACGGCAACGATCCCAGACGCCTGAACCCGGACTTATCAGCTGGTTGGGTTGTATAAAAACCCCAAGCTGACATCCCCACAAACTCAGAGCGTTTCTATATACGGAATCGGAAGCTAAGTGGCTGAGCCGAGTATATACATATACTTGGCTAATCGGAATATCGCTTATCAGTCGAAACAGAGTCCAGCTGGCAGAGCCCTTTGAAATTTGGGCAACAGTACAGTCGTACGCCTCCCAGTGATCGCAAGTGGAAAGTTCTTCAGTCGCGTTATACCCAAGTGTCCCGAAAATCCTTACACCAGAAATAATGGCAAAGAGAATGGACTTAAACAGGCGCACCTTTTTGGTGCTGAGCGGCAGCTCGAATCCTTTGGGTCAGTCCCTGGCCCTGGAGTTTTGCCGTCGCCTGGCCCCCGGATCCTTGGCTCTGATCTTGGATGAAGATCAGGAGCAGCTTCGGGAATTGGAGAATCACCTACAGGGCGAGCTGAAAACGAAAAACGTTCAAGTGATGACTGGGAGGCTGGACAAGAGCCACTCAAATGGTGTGCAGCTAATGGAGGAGACTTTGAAGGACCATTTCGAGGCTCAAAGGGACACCCAGCGATTTGAGCGATCCGTAATCGTACACAACGAAGGACAGGCGGCCACTCATGTGCTCGTGGAGCCCCAGGGCGTCGAGGAGTGGAAGGACTATGTCCAGCACCAACTGTATGCTCCGGTGGCCCTTAACCAGATGTGGCTGCAATCGAAGTATTTGGAGAAGGTGGAAAAGCTGGCGGTGAATGTCACCTCCTCCCTGCTGGTTCGTCCGTTGGTCTATTCGGGACTACTCTGCTCCTGCAAGCAGGCCAGGGATATGTATTTCCGCGCCATGGCCTCCGAGGAGTATCGTTTCGGGGTCCAAGTCCTCAGCTTTTCCCCTGGACTGATGGCCACCCACGAAAGCCAGTGCGATGTGAACGGAAACAGGATCAATCCCGTCGATCTGGTCGCCTCCAAGCAGACGGTCCAGCTGCCCAGGATCCAGCCGCGCCAGGCCACCCTCAAGCTGATCAACATCCTGGAGGAGATCTCCTTTGTCTCCGGTCACGATGTCGACTACTACGACACCTTTGTTTTATGAGTAGCACCGTGGGGGTGGGCTGCGTCCCCGATGGACTCGGTTCTGATTTTGGTTGATGATTTGATTGCTGTTTTTGATTTGACTGCCTTGGAAACTAATAAAATCTGGCTTATGATCCTGAATTTAAACCTGAAAGTGCAAGAAAACCAAGCACATGAACAGGAAAACGAAAAACAAACATATATTTTTTATTTGGTGATGTGGTTGAATGGGAAGTCCAAACGATTCGTTATGGTGAAGTTCTTTCTTAGAAAACTAGATTGAAATAGAGCTTTTAGCATATTTGATTACGAAAACCAACCGGTTCAATTTGGTGGAGTTATTTTCAGAAACTTAGATCAAACTGAAAATATCCGAAAATTTTTGAATATTTCAGCTATCCATCTTTTTAAGGAAAATGCTTACATAAAGCTAGCGATATATCCATATAATATAATTTATTTGAAAAATGGAATTTATTAGATTATTTTTCAATTCAGTACCAGAGGCCAAGAAAAAATAAGTTTACGTGTTTAATTTGTAAAGTACAGTATTTCAACCAAAAAAAAAAAAAGCGTTGAGTATATGAATCAGCGAGGGAACACATTAATATATATTATCATATATACACTTCGCTTGCTACACAAAATTAATTTCAAAACAAGATGACAAGACAGACCAGGCTAGTCGGCTTAGAGATAAGGAATCGAATTATACGGAAGACACGTGTCTATATGTATGTACAACGTCCATTGTACACACGTACATATGTATATGGATGGGTGGTGTTGCTGGGTCGGAATCGGGAAAGAATTCGTAATCGTGATCCGGAATTTCACTTTTCCATTTGCCTTTCTGTGTAGATGTGTACAGTAGCTGCCTGAACTTTTTGGTTTTTTTTTCACAGAAACTAAATACTACATATTTAACAAATATTTTGTTAAGACTTAGATCCAAAATAGCCCAAAATACTAAAAAATATGGTCTTAGTTTTTGTTCTACATCTATCTTTAAGATTGAAAATTATTTTTAAATTCAAAAAATTAAAACAGTTTTAAATATGACAAAGTCGCACAAAATCTTCTTTTCAAAGATATTAAGATTCCATCACACAGCGAAAACATTTATTTTTATTTTATTGTTTGAAACAATATATTTTATAAGTTGAAACAATACTAAAAAGATCGCGTTTAAAGTTTTCTTCGAATCGTTCTCCAGAAAAAGCATTTTTGGGAAAACCCTGTTCCGAGATAAACGCCTCCATAACATCTTAAGTTTTGACGGTCCCGTCCGCACAGTGCGGAATTTCGTTTTCTTCTACCTTCCACTTTCCGAATACAATATATGTATCTTTTTACTCAATGATACCCGTTAATAAGGAAAACTTTAGAGCAATAAAATATGTGGGTATTGCATGGAAAGTTTTTAAGCTACAGCGCCCACAAAAGTTATGTAAACCAAGCCAAATGTGTCTTACGATCGAAATAAATTCCTGAACTTATACTTAAAAACACTAATTTTAAATCTACGATGAGGAGAAAAAAATATATATTTCACTGTACCACATCGGTATGATCTGTTGTGTGAGTATTCTTAAAACTATATTAAAAACAAGAAAGAAAGTTAGCTTCGGCAAGCCGAAGTTTGTATACCCTTGCAGTTATAAGAAATAATCAATGTTAGTAACACCATGTTTCATTTTTATGGATTGTTGCTAGCTTCAGTGATATATGTGTAAAATTAAATTCGTAATGCTGAAAAGTTAAAATATTCTATATCCCAGAGTAAAGGAAATACGTTCAAAATCAACAAAGCACAATTTTTTTTTTTAAATAATTTCATTATTTCTCTGACCGTTCCTTTGACAGCTATATTTTACAGTCGTCCGATTTTTATTAAATTTGATTCGAAATTCTTAAAAATTCAAAAAAAATGTTATCCCCAATAGTATAAAATAATATGTCAAAAATCACCGAAGCTATGATTTGTTTCATATTATTTTTCCACCAATTTTTCGATCGTTCCTATGACATCTATATGATATAGTCGTCCGATCTTGATAAAATTAAATTCTAAATTCAAAACTAATAAAAAAATGTTATTTTCAAGCGTAGGAGGTTATATGTTAAAAAACACCAAAGATATACTTTTTTTCCTATTACTCCTATGGGAGCTATATAATATAGTTGTCCGATCCGGCTGGTTCCGACTTATATACTACCTGCAAAAGAAATTAGACTTTTGGGAAAGTTTCAGCCCGAAAGCCTTAAAACTGAGAGACTAGTTTGCGTAGAAACGGACGGACAGACGGACATGGCTAGATCGACTCGTCTAGTGATGATGATCAAGAATATATATGCTTAATGGGGTGCAAGGGTATAAAAAACATATTTTCGCGGGTACAAGTGTACATAACATCTTTAAAAAATTCACAGTATGCTATCCAGATAATTGTTTAACTTTTTCAAGGTATACTTTTGGGATTCTATTTTTTTTTACAGATTAGACAAACAAATTAAAAGCTAGCAGTTGCATACAATGTTGCCAAGCTTTTCCTAATCAGGGTGACAACTATTAAAATTAACGATAATTTCTTTTTGAACTTCCCTACAATCGGTTGTTTCTAATTGAGCTAAACCCCAATAATGAAAATATTTAATTAAAATAATAAATATTTAAATAAAGGAAGGTGGTTTAATTTTTTTTATTAAATAAAATTGCATGGGATGAAAATGTACTTTACATTTATAAACAAGTACAAATATGAGGTAAGGGAAACCAAAAATAAGAAATGAAATCCAATGAAGATTTTAATGCTTGAACTTTATTACAAAGTTGCAGAGCTTTTGAGAGAAGATTACGAGAATCTCCGTGTCAACTCTTTTGGATGCCGACCTTGACATTGACTTTGCTTTGTCGCGTTGCTTTATGCATTCTACCACATAACTGTGGGTATCGCTTGAGTATTACGATAAAGCCGGCAATTTTTGAAACATTCCGCTGACAGTAACGATGCGATTAATTAAACATAGGCAATTAATTGAATTGAATCGTTAAGCAAGCGCCGGCGATAACCTTTTCACTTCAACTTGAGCTTAAAGCGTGAGAGTATAGATGTGAAAATCGAGAGCACATAAGGCTAGGAGAGAGCTAAAGACATGGACGGAAGTATAGGGGTTCAGACCTATACCAGTCCCCCTATAAATATTTAGTTCTAAAAACCCCTACCCTTTAAATCTCAAGAAACAAAAGTTTTTTACATAATTGAAAAAGTATTTCGGAAATATAAAAAACCATGTGAAATATGAAAAACTTTAGATGTTAAAAATACTTAATGGCTTAAAATCCTAATAAAGATGAAAAATATAAAAATGGTTTTAAATCAAATAGAACACTTTGTAAAAACAATAAAAAAAAAGAAATGACCCTTAAAAGTATTCAATATTTTAAATTAATAAAACGAATATGTAGTTCTGAACATCCCTTTTGAAAAGTATTTTTTGTTAACCTTACGCTCCTGGACATGAATGCACTGAGCTTTGGTCAGCTGTGGAAAAGCTGCCAAATCAGCTAAAAGCCAAAGCAAGTTAAAAAAAAAGACAGCCAACTGTTGCCGCCGGAGCTGTGAAAAATAGAAAGTAATTTAGTCTGGTTTTTGCTTCAACAATGGACCTAAAACAGCGCACATACCTCCTGGTGACGGGGGCTTCCCGTGGAATTGGTCGGGAGTTTGCCCAGCAGCTGGCTAGACGGATAGCAGCCGAGGGATCCGTGGTCACTCTTCTCGGACGCAACCAGCCCCTTTTGGAGGAGGCCAAGGCACAGATCGTAGCCACCACACCGGATCTTCCCGTTCACACCTACTCCCTGGAGCTGGAGTCGGCCAAAACGGAGGACTTTGCCCAGATTTTAGAGACCTCCGGCGGCAAGAACTCCTTTGAGCGAGCCATAGTCATCCATAATGCCGGCACCGTGGGCGACACCTCTAAGAGGGCCAAGGAAATCGGGGATACCAATTATCTGCAGAAGTATTACCACACCAATGTCTTCTCTGCCATATCCCTAAACTGCGAGTTCATGCGAGTCTTCCAGGGAATCCCAAAGTTGGTGGTCAATCTGAGCACCTTGGCCGCCATTGCGCCCATTTCCTCGATGGCTCACTATTGCACGGTGAAGGCCGCCCGTGAGATGTACTTCCGAGTGCTGGCCACGGAGGAGTCCTCGAAGGACACCCTGGTGCTCAACTATGCCCCCGGCGTTATAGACACCCAGATGACCGTGCAGGTCCAGCGAGAGGCCCACGATCCCGCCGTGGTCGCCATGTTCCGGGAGCAACGGGAGGCCAAGACTATGCTGACCACCGCTCAGACCACGGAGCGCTTCATCAAGGTACTCGAAGCGTTCAAGTTTAAGTCCGGCGATCATGTGGACTACAGGGATGCGCTGATTTAGTTCGTTAATAATGATGTGATCAAAGGTAATGGGATCTGGTATTTTAAATATTAAAAAGAACAAATTTTAAAGTCTATGTATCTCACAAAGAATTCATTTTTTACCCTGATTTATGAATATATGTTTTTTTAATTTTATTTCCTACTTGTTCATGTCGAGTTGGTTTTTAAATGAAGGGTGTTGCCTCAAATCGAATGTCTATAAAATGTAGAAAATAGAAACATACAAAATGGTAACTTTCCGACTATCGAGAATATGGCCTCTCACTTTGAAATATGATTTCACTCCTAACATTAGATATATAAAGTTGTTGGTTTTGGACGACTTTTTGTTAGGTTGAATACTAGGCCTAATGGTTGAACAGCAAAAGAAATTGCAATTTAAATATCATCATACCATAATTTCAAAGTTAATAAAATAAAAAAGGATTAAAACTTTCTTTAAGAAAAGTTAATCTCCTTATGCGATTTGAAAAAAAAGTATTTAGAGACCGACAAAACCAAACATGAGCATGTTTTATTGCTACACAACAAGACAAATGCTTTCAGCTGATAAGAGACGTACTTGTATTACGTTTATGATTTCGCATTCACAATTTTCTAATCAGTATTTAGCCCCACTTCTCGAGATGAGATTTTCTTTAAATCAAACTACATTGTCGTCATTCATCAACTTTTCATGCCATAAATAGTAACAGTTTAAGATTATGAGGTATTGTATTGAAACTAAACATGAAACAGGTAGGCAGTATGTGCTAAAAGAAATCAGCTGCAGAGCGTCGCTTTGTGGGTATCTTGAGCAGATCATCCGTGAGCGTGGAGCCCGTATCAATGGTGGAGCTCTTGACTGGAGTGCTGACCCTGCCCGGCTGCTGTTTCGGTTGTCCCAGTGGCGTGTGGGTGTTCCTCACAACTCCGGGCGTTATTTTGCGCTTCCTGGCGCTCAGCGGAGATGGTGTGTGCAATAATCTGGGCGTTCCTCGGAGACCCAGCTTCCCCGTGGCCAGCAATTGGGCTGCCGGCGACATGCTGGCCAGACGTTCCATATTGGTGCGTATCAGTGGGGAGCCAATATTTCGACGCGCCGTATCCAAAGCCATTTGCTTCTGATTGCGCATCTTCTCGCTGACTTTCTCGGCCAAGGCGATGGCGATGGTTTCGCGCCTAGAGTTCTCATTAATCCGGAACGAGGGTCCCTGGGTGGGCCGCAAGGGGGTATCTCCTCCGTCCAGGCGAAATGGAGTGCCATCGATCTCACCCCAGGTCATGATGGGCGAGAAGGCCTCTCCGGGTCGTGGTGAGGGTGAACGCAGAAGATCGAATCCGCGTATCTTGGGAGTGGCCGTGGATTCACTGGTCCCATTGGCGGGCACTTCATCGGACTTCTTGCCCTCCATTTCTTGGTGTTGGGCTTCATCTGGCAGCCTGGTGGCATTGTGCTGAATACTTTGCTTACGCTCCGCCAGCTGGACACGCTCCTCCTCCGTATATTCCACGCCATCGGGCACATACATAATCGAGTTCATGTTGGTGTAGTTCCAGGTTTCGATCTTCCGCAGCGGATCTGGTTCTTCAAATTGTTTTTCTATGCTGGGCAGCATTAGGGCGCGCTGCAGTTGTTCGGCGGAGAGTTTCTCGTGGTTGTATAGCACGGCGTACTTCTGGCGCAGCTTGGCCTCCGCCGTTTCGATAATCTCCTGGAAGCTCTGGTTATCCTCGCTGGTGTAGTTCTGCAGAAAGGCGTCGAGGGAGAGCTTTGAGGTGGAGTCCCCGCCCTCGGCGCCGCTCTTCTCTGAGCTGGTTGTGGAAAAGGGGGTGTCTGTGGCCCGGGAATTGGGCAATGGAGTATTGCTGCCGCCGGCATGGCTAACTGGCGTCTCAAATGTGGCCGGGGACATGGCTGAAATGAGAGCAAGTAGAGGATTAGTGGGTATTCTTTTTAACTATTTCATGATCATTTGTATTAGAAAGGTAAAATCATTTTTTAGTAATACATATGTGGAGAAGTCATATATTGTTACCCAATATATGATAATTTTAACTGCTTATATGTATGAATGAACAATTTCATCAGACTTTGAAATTCTCATGGGTTCCCTCTATTATATAGTTCCTCTTTGAAAATTTATTGTATTGAAGAAGCCTAATGTTCCTGATGTTCAGTAAAATGGTAAGTAATTCATCTTCATCATCTGAACTAAAAGTAGATTTTAAACCTAGGAAACCTTAGGAAATTTAGAGTTTAATACCTTTTTAAACTTTAACACAGGAACGCAAAAACAGGGTTAACTGTGGGACGAATGTGCCTTACATAAAAGTGTAAATTCTTAAGATATCTTAAATCAATTATGGCAAGATATTGCAAATTAAAAGTAAAAATAATTTTTTTTCACAAGTGTTAAGGTGTTCCCAAGTAAGATAACTTCCCCCCCATTCCCAGGATAATACCCACCAGTGTTCCGCTGATTGTTCCTCCGACTGGCGCTTCTTCCCGTTCCGGGGATCCTGCCCAGACTGTAGCGCTCCCGAATCTCGGCCATTTGGACAAAGTCCCGCCGCGACTCCGCGTCCAGGTAGTCGTTCTGGGCCCGCAGTCGCTCCAGGTCCGGGAAGAAGTCGCGCTGGATGATCTTGGACATCTCCTCGATGTACTTCTCCTCCGTGAGGATCTTCGGCTTGTTCTTGTGGCGCACCAACGCCGTGGGCTTCTTGAACTCGGCCAGCGCCGAATTCTGGACGCGGGCCACTTCCATGGCCAAGCTGCCGGGAGTTCCGGGCGTTCCCGGTGTGGCAGGTGTACCTGGCGTTGCGTTCATCGCCGTGTAATATGGGCTTTTCTACGAAAAGCTGTTTTGTTTTGATATCAAAATGGAAACTTTTTTTTTTGTCAGTGTGGTGTGACCGTTGATTTTTTTGCTCAGAATGGCAAAACGCCTTGCACCGCGGCTATCGGTTTTACCCGAATTTCTGTGTTTTTTTTTTACCTTTTTCGGGAGTTAAATGCTAAAAAACGTTTCTTAGACTCAATCTTTTTCTGTTATAACTTTGGAAATTATGCGACAAATTTTAAAAATAATATTGTGGTTTTGCCAGTCGATGTTTTTTTAGCCACCTGGCAAGGAGCACTTATCGATAATTTATCGCTTCGTGTGGAACGCATTGCAAGGGCGCTTAAAATTTAAATTAAAATTATTTGAGGCCTAGTACTTAGTTATGAAATTTAATCACCAAACAAACAATTATTTTACAAAAACCTTTAGTTACCATATTTTTTTGACTGGCTAGCAGTTTTTTATTATAAGCCTGATACTCACCTCATAACATGGCATCGAATTGAAAATCAATATACAAAATTTGGTTCCTGAAATTATTCGTCTGTTATTAAAAATAATAAGAGTACTAATACTAAAAAAGTATATTTTTGAGTACTTAGGCAATTTAATGTATCGATAAAATGATATATTTCATTTATGTAATGTAATAAAATATTTATTAAATATTACTATTAAAATATTACTATTTTTGACTTTCTTGGTTATTTGATTTTTGGGTTAACATCGTACCATCTTTAACGTACATAGCGCCAGAAAAGTACAAGTTAGATCGCTTTGCTGGAAGACGTAACACTTCAGATGAGTTTTTCTGGAAATGCTAATTTTTTCAAATGTTTCACTTTTCTTGTAAATTAGCGATATACATTACAACTGTTCTGATTAATGCCCTTTGCCTACAAAAAGAGAGTAGCGATTCAAAGTGCGCTAATCAATTGGCCAAACATATTTCCCCAAACGGTTAAGAAGGCAAAAACGGGTACGAAATGTTAACTATTAACACAGTGAATCATTGGCCCACCATATCAGCCCGATTACCGCTGTCGGGGGGCCTTATCTCGTTCCACAAGCTCGGGAGCTTCAAATCCCCATACGATCGTTACTCCCGTCAGTCTTAGTTCAGCCTTACTGCTCGTCGCTTCAGTGATCGTCGTGAAATTAGAAACTGATTTTGTCACATTCGTTCGAGATCGAGTATCCAAACAAGTCATAATGAAGTTCTACCTGTTGGTGATCGCTGCCGTGTCGTTTTTGACGTACATCAGTTGTGGTAAATTTCCTTCTGGTGTTGATCAGAACTACTTTTTTTTCCTGTTTCAAATAAATGGCTTATTGAGTGTATTATATAAGAAGGTTTTGATAAGCGATGGTCTCATGGACACGGAAATAAATTCAAGATAAGATATCAATAGAAATATCAAAGGTCTGTAACTTGGCCAACATTTTTTTTTTGTGAGTGTGTGTACAGCCGGCGAATAATTTGATATAAAGTAGGTATTAGGTTTATATGCCCATATGTGTGGGCAGCTGCTGGATTTATTTTTATGATGAAATGCATTTAATATGTGCCGTGGTTGCAGGCAGAAATTTCTCGAATGCTATGCACTTGTCACAAACGAAACCCTATCTCTGAACAAATTATGATTCACTATTTTTTTTCGACACCGTTTTGCAATATTTATTGATGCTTACTTAATCGCTTTGGAAAACCCTTTAGATAATTTTAAAGCTTGTATGCAAACTTTGAGAACAATGAGAGCTTGTATATTTAACTTGTCTTATCTTATTCGGGACATAAATATATGTTTGTTGACTCATTTCGGAACCTATGTACACACACGGCCGATAAGAATCGATTATGGCAACGGGGAACTTGAGATAGTAATTGCCAGGCAGTACAGTGCGCGCCATGAGCGCGACACAGAGCAGGTTTACGGGGCAAAATGATCCAAAAAAACAAACAATAAGATAAAATAGACTCACGAATGCACCGTGTTAGAGCGGACTTGGCACTGAAGTTACGGGTATAGGTTCGTTTATTTTGGTGTGTCAACGCAAGGGTTTCAAACATTGATCTTATCTAATCAGGCCTGGCCAAGACTCAATCGAACCGCTCCGTTCCCCTCGCTCAATTCGCAGATGGCTGCATCCAGTGCAACTCCAAGGACAACGAACGCTGCGCCACCGATCCGCTGAGCCTGCTGAACCGAAACTGCTCCGATGGAACCTCCAACTGCTACTCCCGCGTCCTGAGTGAGTCATCCTATCTGGTTATCAATTTCACAATTTTAAAATATCACAGAAAACCTATATTTTTTTGGTGGTCTGCAATATAGGTTTTGTTGAAGCTAAACCTCTTTCTTTATTTATTTTTAAAAAAGTTTCCACATATTTTCTTGATGTGTTACTAATCTTTTTGACCGAGGGGTGCCACAGAAATTTCTTCGGGCGGAACTTGTATTGAAGCTTACTTACATTTCCCCCCAAGAGAATTCTGTTGATATTCTTCTGATATATATATTTTATTTGAGTTTGCAATTTGCCTTTCATTTATCCCTTATCAATTTTCGATTGTTTTTCTTAAACATGCTTGAAGCGCTATACATATATATTTTTAATATGCATTGAAATGCTTTGGTTCTTTGTATTGTACGGTATACATAAAAATTACAAATTTATTACCTGCCTTATCTGTTATTTTATACACTTTAATAAACAAAATGTCATATAAACGTCATTTAAAATATGATTATGAAAGCGCACATAGGCATATGGCCCTGCTTTAGTTTCCACTTGCGAACAATTTAGTCGGAATCTTCCGAAATACCTCATAAAAACTTTTCGTCAAGAATACTTTGCGAGAATTATACATCAAATTGTAATCTCATTACTTGATGTTATGTCATGGTTATTGTTAATTATGGGCTCATACGATTGTTATTTAAAATCAAGTTTGATTTATTACATTTTTTGTGTTGTGGCATCTCAGAATCTTGGTTTTTCTAGCCTAACAATTTTGCACATACGCCTTTTTCCGAATTCTGCAAGGGTTGTCATAGTACGCAGAAAAATGAGTATTTCGTTTGGAAGATTTCTAGACATTCCTGATAATGTTAGTTTTGCTATGGTAAGAAAGATTTTTGTTTCAAGCTAGCTAAAAAAAATGTTTAGTTTACTTTTAATAAAAATACCACTTAATTTAGTGTTGAAATTGGACGAAACGTTTAGGGCATGGATATTTATTCTCGACCTCGGCAACCCTTTTTCTTCAGTATTTTGTAGCACTGGTTTTAAAAATGATACTTCCGAGTGAAAACTGAAACCCTTTTTCTTCAGTATTATGTAGAACTGGTTTTGAATATGATACTTCCGAGTGAAAACTGAAAAAGGCCGGTAATCCTATTAATAAGAATTTAATAACGAGCATGCCCAAAGATATGATTTTTATATATATTTCATAAACAAAAGCTTTCATTTATATGAAATTGTACAAATAAGTCCTAAAAAAAACCATTAGATAATAATGTATTGGATGGTTATCCTTCACCTGCAGATGGCTACACAATTCGTGGATGCGCCGTCGACCTGGACAACGCCACCCGGAACGCGTGCACAAACGAGCTGGAGTGCCAGTTGTGCACCTACACCGAGGGCTGCAACCGGAACACCTTCCCGCTGACCCGGCTGCAGTGCCTCCAGTGCTCCGGCAACTCGACGAGCTCCAGCTGCGCCACGGAGACCTATGCGACGGCCAAGATCTGCCCGCTCTACAAGTTCGGTGACCAGTGCTACATCCGCAACAGCAACCGCACCGCGGACGGGACCTTCCAGCGCGGATGCCTCTCCTCGGCCACCGCCAACAAGCAGTGCGTGAAGGCCGGCAACTGCTTCGTCTGCGACGGACGCGCCTGCAACTTTCTGCACGCCAACGACACCCAGATTCCCCTGGCCCGCGACTCCGGCGTCCAGGTGACCCTGTCCGTGTTCCTAATGATCGGCGGACTCCTGGCCGCCTGGAGGCTCTAAAGAGCCATGTCCCAATGGATGAAGTCAGTCCTACCACCTTCCCCATCTTAAGCATCATCTTCTCCCTTCAGCTGCATTTTATCTGATAAATGTAATCTTTTTTTTATAATTTTGCCTTGAACAAAAATAAAAGTTACAAATTAAATGCGGCAAATAATGACTGGATCCACTTTTGGTTACTCGATTTGGGAATAGACATTTAAATTAATTGATATTACATTTTTTTTGTAATTTAATAATGCGCAGGAAATTGGAATTTTAGTAAAAACAATTTGAGTTTCGGTGCTAAAATGTTACCAAAATGCTCATTATTTTTGATCTTTTTTTTGCTCTAAACAGACTGAGTGCGAATTTTAAATGGGAATCGAAGGCAAATATTGATCAAGCATTTTGTTTGTTTTTGCCTTTTTACGAGCTGTCAACGGGCGGCACTTGATGGCCCCAACTGCAGTTGACAAAATACCCCTTCAGCACTCCGTTCCTCCTTACAGAACCGATCCCAAACCCGATCCAGAACCAGAACCACAAGCAGTACCAAAAACCGGAAGCGCTCTCCGCCAATGAGGGTGCATAAATGTGTCGACGCCTCCGAATGTTTGTCAATTACTTTTCACGGCTCGCTTTTCCGGGGCCATTTCCAATCGAACTGGCTGTGCGGAAATAGATCACATTGTGAATCGTTTTAAGATCCAGGGAAACCAAAGTATAGACCTATTTAAATTTGTTAGTACAAAACATTCATACATACGTACTATATATACAAAGACGGAAAAATAATAGCACCGAAATGGTTAAAGTCGTCTTTTTTAAATATTTCCTACTAAAAAATTGTAAAATGTTATCTAAATCTTTATAAATGAAGAACATAAACATCAAGTTTAGTTTTAACTTGTGAAAGAAATAATAGGAACGCTCGCAAATTAGTTTTGGTTTAATTCAAAATAATGGTATTATTTAAAAACTTAAATAAATTTAGCTTAGAACTACCATTAAAGTTCCAAACCGTGAATTTGGGACTGGTTTGGCACTCTCTGGCTAGTCGATTGGATCATTAACCCCGTTAATCGTAGATTATAAAAGTATCTTGTAATCGCTGAAAGGTATTAAACATGTAAATGGAAGTGTTTTCGATCCTATAAGGTACATATATTCTTTATCTGGATCACTAGCCCAGTAGATCTAGCTAACGCTGTGATCTCAAAAACTGTAAGAGCTAGAACGTTCGGATTAAGCATACACATTCTAGGGATTCCTGTGTAGTGCATGTTTATTATCCTGATGAGCCACGCCCACTTTAACATCCACAAACGCCCATGACGCAAAAAACTGGCGTCCACATGCTTAATGATTTTCTAAATGTTTTCACCGCTAAAAGAAACAAGCCCGAGAAAACGGAAAAAGCCTTGTTAAAAATGTGATTGCTTAGTAACGGGTATATGATAGTCGAGGCGTTCGAATGTTGCGCTCTCTCTTGTTTATAAAAAAATTTGTGCTTACTAAACATATATATTATTTAGTTACTTGCGTTTGTTATTTAAACCAAGTTGGTTAACCACGTTTGTAAAATTTTGTGTATTCTTTACAATTTTGTAAAGTTATTGAGGTTTTGCCAATAAAGATGTTCTCTTATGTTATAAGCAGGACTTGTAATTTAAGTAAGACCTACTTGAACAAGACCTAGTATACTCGCCATTTCTTAACTGCTTGAGTTGTTCTTTTTAATACCAGTAATTCAAAATAAATTTAAATTACACAGTGCGACCGGAAAGTGTAACCCTAGTTTGGATTTAAGATCTCAAAGTTCTCAACGTAATGTAGAATGCAACTTAATTCCTCAAGAACATACCTACTTATAACAATGAAGAACGCTATAGTCGAGTACCTCGATTATCAGATACCCGTTACTCAGCTTAAGGGACCAAAGGGAGATGGAGATATGCTATCAGCAAAGCGAGATTGAATTGCGCCACCTAGCCGTGATCTCAATATATGGTTATGTGGGCGGTAGACAGATTTAAGAGTTATGGGCGTTAGAGTGGGCATGGCAAACATTTTTTGGGTCAATCGATAGGTATTGACGACACTGGTACATTTTAGTTAAAATTTTTATTCTAGCATTAAAACTGTAGGAGCCACATTTTTGGGCGGCTTGTGGGCGTTAGAGTGGACGTGGCATCCTTTCGAGATCTCAGCGTTCATACACTTAGGGAAAAACACCGTGCTAAAAACAAGTACAAACACCCTTGATTTAAGAAAAACTGCATGCTTAACATTTAAGAACGTTCGTGCTCAAAAAATTCTCATATTGAGCACTTTTTGGATTTTTAATGTCTGCCAACTCTAATAATTCCCAACTGTTTATTCTGAAAGTAGTCGGTATATAAGGCGCATAAGTTAAACAGTGTAAATGCCCGTGAGTCGTAAGTAAACTTAAAATATTAATATTTATATATGTCTCGTTTATTTCGTTTCAGCTCATTTTAATTTCATAATATTTATATATTTAAAAAAGAATCGTCCTTAAATCATGCCTGCAACTTTCTTACTTTATTATTAAATCGTTCTTGTTTTTAGTCCAAATATGACTTAATTTAAGAATTATTCATACTTGATTGAAGACCGAAAGCTTCTTAAATCTACTATTTTCGGTCTTGAAAATTCGTGCTCGAAAGTAGTATTTTGTTCTCGCGTTCTGTATTTTCCATGCTTGGCGAAGTTTTGACACCGAAAATACTAGGTTCACGCACGAAATACTTGATTTTTTTCTGAGTGTACGGACGGACGGACAGACGGACATGGCTAGATCGACTCGGCTAGTGATCCTGATCAAGAATATATATACTTTATGGGGTCAGAAACGCTTCCTTCTGCCTGTTACATACTTTCCGCAGAATCTAGTATACCCTTTTACTCTACGAGTAACGGGTATACAAATTATGAGGACATAAGAATAAAATTTAAAATAATTTAAATAAATAACATTTAAAATGGACTTTAGATACAGCCCCTCTTTACTTTAAAACTTCTTTACACCGCTACAATGTCCAAAAGCTAGAGGAATCCCGAAATGGGGCTTAACTCGTTACACTTTAAAAACCTAAACGTGTTTCACAGTGCTATCAAATGTATTTTATTCCAAGATCAAAGGGAAATGACAAAATAGTTGCTTTAGGATGCCATGATTTAGTTTCCAAATTACGATGCTGACAGGTCGGTGAGGCATTCCGATGCAAACTATTCCTTGATCAGACTTAAAAAAACGCAGGATTCGGGGATAGATATACGGAGATATAAAAACGTAGTTCGAAACCCAGCACCAGTTTCCCGATCCGTGGAATTTATATAGCGATCAAGATGCGGAAGATGCAGATTCTGATTCAGACGCGAGACGGGCGCAAGAGCATCTACGAGGTGGATCGCTTCGGGACGGTGGGTCATCTCAAGGAACGAATCGGACGCACCATGTGCGTGCCCATGGGCTTCAGTCGGCTCACCCACAAGGGCCGCATCCTGGCGAATCAAAGTATCCTCGAGGATGTGGGCGTAAAGAGGATGTCCACCTTGGACCTCTACTGGCAACCGGTGGTCCTAACGCCCAAGCAACTGAGCGAAAAGGAGGGGGATCTGGACAAGTTGGAGCAGAAGAAGAACAATGTGCAGTCCGGCATGGTCGAGGGCTATGACCAGATGGTCAAAACTGGAGGGATGATGAAGGCTTCAAGCATTTTCCTGGATAACGATGCTGCGGGTCAAGCAGACAGCTCAAATTCACTGATCCTAGACGACGATGATGATGATCTGGACGACCAGGGCCTGATAACCCCGTCCTCTGATGCCCTGGATTTCCTAGGAGCCTCTATTAGTCCGATTAAGTCCGAGGATCTTGAGGAACATATGCCGATGGACCTTTTGCCGATGGTGCTACCCCCAGATCCTTTGGTTCAACAAAAGGTTCCGGAGACCAGCGCTCCAACGAAGCACTCAAATCACAAGAAGAAGGGCAAGAAGAACCGCAAGAAGAAGTAGACAGTTCTATATTTTTTGAATTCAGTCCTTTGCCGCAATTCAGTTCGAAATTCCTTCTGACCAACTTTTCAAACTACGTTTTGAAACCTAAATTTGCGATACATGCAAACTAATAAAACTTCGATTACTTGAACATAAAAATCAATTTTATTTATGATCAAATTTGTTTAAATGTGTGTGTAATGATCAAGTTAGGATTAAATATATTTTTTTAATAAGCCACTAGATTTATATATATTATATATGCATATATATATATATTATAAGACATTAAATATTTTTTTTAATTAGCCACTAGACTTATATAATAAAACGTAACTAAATATATTTAATTCGAATGGTTTTGAATCAAATTACTTTTAAAAACGAAGAAAATAATATTGATAAATAGTTTATATTTAGAAATATTTAGTAATGCTTCATTAATGCAGATCGATAATAATTTTCTATTCTTCTCTGTTTAAGACATTTATTCCATGCAGTAACCATTTAATTCCACATTGTTTATACTTAAACAAATAATTATCAAATAATGGCATGGCCAATGCCATAACAATTTTTAAAATTTTTGAATTATTTATGGACTGCATAGTATGGTTCAATACGATCAAAATGGTTCTGAAAATGCCAAAAAAATAAAAAATAAACGAAAAACTGGAGAAAGAAACCACTTAACTCAAAATAATTGTAAACAGAGCGGCAAACGAAACACGAACGAAAATCAAGGAAAAACAATAACAAGCAGTTCCGTAAATGGATAATGGATAAATCCTGGGCGCAACTGGATGCGTAGATTTATATAGGAGGAAGGTAAACAAATCGCTTCGGGTGGAGCTCGGCCAGGTACCAGATACCAGGTACCGCTAATTGAATGCCCGTGGCTGATGGAAAGCAGACGCCCCCGGTTAATCGGGGGTGTTCACTTTGATCGGTCCAGTTTTTCGGGATCCCCGGATCTTTACAGGGCCCAGAAGATCCCGCGGTCTAATGGCCAACAGACGCCATTTTATTGGGGCTCTACCAAGTCTTCTCTCTTGCTCTCTTTTGTTGGGCCCTAGTTTTCCGCGTTTCTCGTACACCTGCACTGAGGGAAATTATGTCTAATGAGAAATGAAAGCTCGGGAAAAAAATCATTAAAAGTTGTTATGATCATAGCCTGAAGAATTCTATGGTCCCATTCTATATTTAATGTATTCCATAAAATACCCCTTTGATTGCTGATTGATGCTTGATTGACTATCACGCGAATCACGCATTTAATGTACTGTAGAGTATCTAAACTCCTATTGCATTATCCTTAAGATACTTTATTTTTTAGCATACCAATGACTGGTAAACATTTATATAAATTCAAATAATGTTTTAAGTAGGGAAAAAGAATTATTAAATTATAGTATTAATAATTATTAAGTCTTACCAACTTTGTATTTTGAAATATGAAAAGTACTTTATATTCAACATTAAAAAACTTGCAAACAAATATTTAAACTTTAATGAAATTCAATTGGGTATCAAAGATTAAGTGTTACCAAATTGTACAAATTTTTACAAAAACCGCAATTACTTTAATTAAATATGTTCGTGTAGTATTTTCTAAATAAGGCTATGTAATTTGGAATTTATGAATTTATATTTTATTATATTTTTATCCGTGTGCCTTTCCACTGTCTTCAAATTCCGCTTTCCTCTTTACGGTTTATTTAGTGTCGAGGTTATGGCGCAATTTGTATTTATGGCCACTGGCAGCGCCACCATCGGCTGCACTGCAGCATGAGCACCACGAAAACCACGGAAACCATGAGCACCGCCGTGTAGCCGCAGTCCAATTAAAAGCGTTTTCCAAATGGGGCGCATGACTCAGGTCAGCCACCCACTCGGCGGGCACGCCCACTGCCCCCTGCAAGAAGTAAACAAAGTCCAAGTGTGGGGATCACCACCCCTCGACCTCCGCCTCCTGCCCCATGGCCAAAGGCCACGCCCCATCAAAAACGAGAGAAAGAGAGAGCGATTTATAAAAATATCAGGGAAAGGAGAAGTAAGTAGGGGCTACAGTGATCCTTACTTATTAGGAAATCAGCAAAAAAAAACTTCTTTATATTTTTGAATATTAATATGTTATTATTCGAAGGCTCTTGCCTGTTTTTCTAGAAAAATATTTTTCTATGAACTAAAATATGTATTTATTGCCAAGATTTTTAAAATGATGTGCATCCTAAATTAAAATAATAATATTTTATTATTTTTTTCTTACAGCTTATAAATAAAAAATTTGTTTGGGTAGGAAAAATGCATTTTGAGATTCTGGCTAAACTTTGAGACTCTTTAAATACGATGTGTTAATTCAATATTATTAAAGAAAACTTACCTACTAGGGTACCTTATTTTAAGACGAGTTTTTAATAAGTTTTTATAAACACACAGATCTTACCACTCTGTTAATTTTTTTCATTTATATTTTATTTGCTTAGCCTTAAAAGTTAAATATATCCATACATGTTTGTGGATATAAAATGTTGTTTCATAGATTTTTTTATTAAAGGTAGTACTAAGCCATGAAGTAAAAGTCAATAGCCTAAAAAAAATATAAAATATCTCGGTTAAGTTGCGCTTATGTCTTCACTTTATAACTCCGACTAGCCTAAATTGATGCTTAAAAGGACAAATACCTAATAAGAGTACAACCTATATAACAGATCTTGAATTTTGTCTATAATGAAATTCAAATCTTGTACACGAAACGCTCTAAGGATCTGAACTAGAGGTCTTCCAAAACTGTAGCCTCACTGTATGCACATCTGGTAAATGCCTTTAACGCACCCTACGCTCGGTTCTACCCGGCATATTCCTTGACTATATCTTAAAGTACTATACGATCTCAGAAGAGCCAACATATGTCGACCCCGTCCGCGGAGGAGGAGACGGCTCAGCCATTGGTGGATCGATCGGGTCGGGGACCGAGTCTAAATTTGGATGCTGCTGGCGGCGATTGGCGGACGGAAATGGGGAGATGATGCGCCCAAGATCTCGAGAGGCAGTGGTACGGTGCGGCTGCCCCGAAACGAAACGAAACGGGAACTCTCATTCGGCGGACCAGCGCTTTACGGAACGGATGTGTGCGTGATCAGAGATCGGATCAGATCAGATCAGATGCAATCAGTGCGGTGAACGCGGTACATACGGATAATCAGTTCGCACTTGGCCGGAAGAAGGTGGCAATTGAGACAACTCAACGCTTTCTGCCAGGCGAAATAGAAAGAAAACAAATAAAAGAAGTTCAAGTCAATCAATCAGCCAAAAACAAAAAAAAAATAGAGAAGGAAATTTTCGCCAGTCAACGCGATCGGGCCATAAAAACATTCGAGCCAAGAAAAAAGGAATTGATTTTCTTCTTTCGATTTCGATCTCGATTCTGATTGACAACTGCGAAAGGTTGCGGTGATTTTTCACACCCATTCCTCGAGGATAGAACGTATTTTTTTTTGCAGTGCACAGTGAGTGAGTGAGTGAGATTGTGTGGGTGCAATAATCAAATTTGACAACTGCGCGAAAAACGTTTGAGATCAAAACACCGCAGCGCAAAACAAATCAAATCGGAATAAATGGGCCAAGAATTCAGTGCGATTTCCTTTTTTTTACTGTGAGCCCCAGCCTTACATATACCCCACACATATACCCAGCCGATCCGATCCGCGATGACGCACTTGATGGGGCCCACGGAGTGCGCCAGCGCCATGATGACCACCTCGATGCAGTTCCTGGACACCAGCCTGCCGGACTACAACTGCTATGCCAACGACTACTGGACCTCGCCCTACATGACCGGCGGCCTCAGTCCCATGAAGCAGATCGAAGGTGAGTCGGCTGTCCTTCGGCTGGAGGGGATCATGTATTCCAAATTGTATGGATTTTTAAAAATGGAATACATTTGGCACTTTATATAAGGGATATTCCATACTTGTGTTTACTTAAAACATTATTTTCATATTTTAAAAGAGCCACTTATCTTAGTCCTTATAAAATCATTCGTTTCTGAGGTTTTCACTCAAAATGTATTGATACGTACCTACGTTCTGCAAAACATCAGAATCTTTATCAAATTAACAAATTAGCCAAAATTTGTATTTCCAAAACAAAATCTTTTGATGTATTTAAAACATTTACATTAATAAGGTAGAACCACTTAGGATAGGATAGGAATATCCTCATTAAAATGTGCGTTAAGTTAGGAAATTGCTTTTAATTTGCTTAAGTTTTGGTAAATTCGAAACAAAAAACGCATATAAAAGCAGTATTGTATTTTTAAATTTTACTTAAAATATCTGCATTCTTACTAGACTTTTTTAGTTTTCATATTGAATTATTTTTACTATTTACTCAATTTTCTTTTTCTTAGTTCTAATTTTAACTTAAATCTTGTGCAATACTTTATTTACTTTCTTATTTCCAATTGTAGTTTAAATTAAAGTTTTTAAAATTGATTTGTTAAACACTGTTTATAGTGGTTTTTTTAATTTTTTTTATAAAGGTAAGCTAGCTTATTAGATGGCAAATAAGTGAGATTAATATTTAAATGTTTTCCTAGTGATTTCATATTTTATTTGACAATATTATGTTATCAGAAAAATTTTCGTGAAATCTTAAATTCATATTTGTTTATTATTATTATTATTTATTGTTTTAGGCTTCCTAACGCTACAAGTTCTAAAACTTATAAATTACTGCGCTAGTCACAATCCAATAAATTCAATAAAACTTTATAAAAGGTTATAAATTGTATTGTACCCTTCCAGTGCATATTTTTTTTAAAAACCTTTAATTATAATCGTATTCTTATACTGATGTTTAACGAAAAGTATGTTTTTCATAAGGACGAGAAACCGGGCCTTTATGTTTTCAATTTTATTTATTCAATATTTTTTTTCATTGCCTTTATATTTCTGTTATTAAAAAATATATTTCATATAATTATTGTTCATATATTACTTATTATTATTGTTTCAAATGTTTTAATGTATTTGTCATAGAAAAAAACATATAACAAGGGACAAAGTATGATTAAGTGCCAAATAGTTCTAAGGAATTCCACTAGTGACTAAATATATTTCATACCATTTGTTTGGACTACAAGTGACCCAAAAAACTGAAAGAAAATCCGTTTCCGATACAGTAATTAGCAAAATACACGGACCATGGCAGCGTCGGCACAAATAACAAGAGGACCAGAAAACCCCAGCAATTAGCTCCGAATTCCCGGATCCGAGATTCTCGATTCTCAACTCTCGACTCTCGTTTTTCAAGTGGCATTTCTCCGTTTTTGTTGTTGTTTGATGTTGGTAGTGTGACAGAAAAACGATTTGTTGTGCCAAACGTTAATTGATTTTAGAATTCATTCGTGCAGCGGGAAATGCCGAAAAAAACAGCGTCTCATGAAGCGATAAAAAGGCGACCTGTCATGGGTCATTGGCGGCAATGGCAATGGCAATTCCCGCAACTCCGAGACGGTGACAATTAATTGCAGAAAATCCGCTCGAAAGCCGGCAGCGGCATCCCCCAAAAGGGGAGATCCTAAATTTAGAGCGGGCAACTCAATCAGCAGCCGCTGCTCTGACGCCTTTTTATAATTGGACATGTTGTCCCATTTGCCCGAAACTCGAAAGTCGTTTCATTATACATAGTTCGCGGAGCACGGATATTAAGATGTGTATCAAGGGGCTCTTTAATCGGGACTCTGCGCCTGCGTGGCGCCTCCGTGTTTCCCTGACTTCCACTTTAAATCGCATAAATCACCTTAAATATGAAATTAGCAAGTCCCAGCGTCTATATATAAACCCATTCACTTGGAATACAATATATATGCGGGATGTGTTTGATTTATAGGTGCATATTTTCCGCCCATTTGTCAAGAATCTGGAAAAGTAGGTTGAATTGAGCTCTTTATTTATTTATTTGCTCGGGCCATTTTCATTCGGCACGCAAATGAGTTAACTATAATTCTCAGGGTGATATTTTATTTGATTTCGGGAAACTGAACTCAAATTTTAAGGATTAGAAGTGTAGATTATTTGTTTAAAATAACCAGAATATCAATAAGCCCATTCTAAATTTAATTTATTCTTTTTTTTCTTTTATGTCTAAAAAAATTAAATAAAAGATCGCCTAGTGCTCTTATATTTACGAAATATTACTATTTTATATTATATATATATTATTTAATATTTTTTATTTTATTGTTTCAACTCTATGAAGTATAAACATTATAGAACAGCATCACTGGACAAGTTAAGCTCAGTTTTAAAGCTATGGATCACAGTCTTTCCCAATAGTTATAAAATATGTGCAGGCAGACCATCTATGATAGCGCTTTTGATCGAACGTCTATATCATATTGTTGCCTTAGAAACGATCTTACTTCAAAAACTAAGTTGCTTTTGCATACGTTTTGCGCAGTGTATGTTCCGTGTCTGTCTGTCCGTGTTGAATCTGTGATATCGGAAACTGTAATGTAATGCTATAAAGTTGGGATAAAGCGTACAGATTCTAGGGGTTCCTGTGCAGCGCAAGTTTATTATCAAGATGTGCCATGCCAACTATAACGTTACTCTAAAAACTGTGTGGCTATGCCAAAAATGAATGACCTTTCCTTAAAAAGTTCTGAGCCCGGCATTTAAATAACATTTTATATCGTTGGATCTGCAAGTGTATAAGAGCTTCGATTTGCCCAACTCTTTTGTATTTAATAACACTTTTTAAGCGTCTTAAGTCTAACGGCTTAGAACCTTGAAAGACATAAAAATGCAAACGCTTTAGATATAAATGTTTTACGATTCTTAACATTTTTAAGTACTATAAATAATTCTATACAAAAAACATAAAGTGTCACGTATACTATAATTGTTATTCCATGAGAAGACATCTTGTTAAATCACTTAAAAATTTATATACATTTGATTTATTTTATCAGTACTTTTTGTCCATTTAGTTTCCCAATTTGTAACACTGTCGTACAAAATGTATTATATATTTAGCAGCCTTCTTATCCTTATTTTGTGCAAAAGTTAATTTTTTTTCGTAACCTATTTGTAATTCGTAGTTTTTATTTTAAGCCCAATAAATGTTGTTTCATATACAGACAAATATTCGATTTCTTTATGACTTATGCATAAATAAAATAATATTAATTTAAACTTTCTCAACATTTTTACTATTCTCGAGTCCTATTCTAGAGTCTTTGAGCACCACTACTAGTTTTGTTCCTATTGATTGCTGTCCCCAAAGTTGACCCAAGTGTGTCCCCTAATTTCAGCCTGCATCCAAACAGCTGGCAAGGATCGTTCGTACAAGCCGCTGGAGCAGATCGATGCCAAGTTGGCCGACATCGAGACGCACAGTACGGGCAGCACTGGCACCGCGAACAGCAGCAGCAGCAGCCTCTCCAGCGGCAATCCCATCTCCAATCCCAGTTGCCAGGAGCAGTCCTCGTCCCTCCTGCCAACCGACTATCCCGGCGGCAACAGTGAAGCCTCGACGGCAGCAACATCCGCCGGCACGGCAGCCACATCGACGGCAGCGGGCGGAGGAAGTGCAGCCGCGGGATCCAAGAAATTCAAGGGCCAACACAAAAAAGACAACAGTGCGGACAATAATACAGTGAAGGCCAACAGTAGTAGCTCCAGCAAAGGGGTAAGTAGACGGAAATGGTTTGGTATTTGAACAAATTTTATTTCTACCCACTCTTTTGGAGTCTTGGGTTTTAATGAAATCTTGACATCTTTTTATAACTTCATCGACAAGTAGAACTTTTTTATTTCTAGTGTTGGCTTGAGAATATTTTTGATTATATGTTATATTATTTTAATTGTAATCCAGGAATCGGAGCCAGTGCATCCATCGCTCGCCCAGGCCATCGTGGTGCTGGAGACGAAGGCGCTGTGGGATCAGTTCCACGCCCAGGGCACCGAGATGATCATCACCAAGACGGGCCGTCGGATGTTTCCCACCTTCCAGGTGAGGATCGGCGGCCTTGATCCCCACGCCACCTATATCTGCATGCTCGATTTCGTGCCCGTGGATGACAAGCGTTATCGCTACGCTTTCCACAAGTGAGTAGGCTCTTTAGATATTTTCAAAAATTCAAATTTTTTAAATCAAGTATTTTAAAATTTTTGAAAGTTTTTGCGTGTTTAATAAGTCAGTTATGGGTAATCGGAAACATAAACAAATATTATAAGAAAGCTTGTATAGGTTACAACGTTTTTAAAAGGTTTTTTACTGTACAAAAATGTAATATTTAAAATTGTGTGTGACATTAAAAAGATATTTAACCATTTATACATGGAGACAAAAAAGAAACTATAAAAAATTGATTGATGTTTAAAGATACTTAACTATTTTAACTGAAAAAAAATATAAACTATAGTAAAACTTAATATTTTAAAATGTGTGAGATATTTTAAAGATATTTAACCACATTTACTATAAAAATATTTAACCATTTATACCTGGAATCAAGTAGTATTTTAAAATGTATGTGATATTAAACGATATTTTAAAATGTGTGTGATATTTTAAAGATATTTAAGCACTTTTACCTGGAAACAAAATATATACTTTTTGCCTTGAAATAAATTTAATAAATATTTATTATGTACCCTTAGCTCCTGCTGGGTTGTAGCTGGCAAGGCGGATCCCATCTCCCCGCCCAGGATCCATGTGCATCCCGACTCACCTGCCGCCGGTTCCAATTGGATGAAGCAGATCGTGTCCTTCGACAAGCTGAAGCTCACCAACAACCAGCTGGACGAAAATGGTCACGTAAGTTATCAAAATATCTGTTAAATATTTAATTTTTCAAAGATTATAAGATATAAGTTCAAAAAAATTTAAAAAACCTTAGGGTTTAATGAATTTAATATATTCATACAATTATTCTTTTGTCATGAGCCTTTTTTTTATTAATTCACCCTTTTTGCCACACCAATTGTTCATTTATTATCCCATTATTCTGGGTCGTACATTGGCCGAATGTTGTTTTGTGTGTGCCTTTAACGCCTGGTTTTCTTATCATATATATATTTTTCTGCTCATATATTTTATAGATTATTCTGAACTCAATGCATCGCTATCAACCACGATTCCATTTGGTGTACTTGCCGCCGAAGAATGCGTCCTTGGATGAGAACGATCACTCCCGTCACTTCCGCACTTTCATCTTTCCAGAGACGAGCTTTACGGCCGTAACTGCCTACCAGAATCAGCGGGTAAGCACGAGGTTGTTTTATAAATTAAAATAAATATTTAATATATAATGCAAAAAAAACTATTAAAATATTCTTTGGAATGCTATTATTTTGCAACATAAGAAAAATTTTGGTTGCTTTTTACGACTTTTGGTAATTTTTCTGCTTAGAAACAAGTGTTTACAACATTTTTTTGTTAAAAGCGTTTATATTTAATGATAATTCCCGCCTCACTAATTGCCCAATGCAATTCCCCTCTGCATTTTTTACCCTCTTTATTTTCCCTTGGCATACCAAACAAGAGGCCGCGACCATTTTGTGCCATTTCGGCCTTATTGTTTATGTTTCTCCCATAATTTATAACAAACAGCGGCCAAAGCTCGGAGCCCGGTGCCGCGACCCCATCCATTGCGAAGCAAAACAGCAGCACAAATATATTTGATTATATATAACAAAAACGTATGCCCATTCAAAAAATCTTAGCATCGACCAAGAAGATACTCTAATCACTGAAAACTTTAGAAGATTTTATTTTAAAAAAAATGGTAACATCTTGGAAGATTCTTTTTCCTGTTTTTAACGTATGGCATTATAATATGAATTGGAGCTAAAATAATTTTAAAGTTCCTATCAGTAAAACCAAAAAAAACAAATAGTAAAATATAAAACAATTTTGAATCGCGCAATTCATGACATTTTTTCTTTAAAAAATATGTTATAAATTTCTTTACAAGCTTTTGACCTATATTTGGTTTACAAATATAACAACTTTAGAAAGATGCGCCTACAACTAACAACAAATGAGTTCTATAATAACTTTTTTAATTTAATGTGGTGGAATCCATCAATCTAAGAAAATGTATCATAACAGGGTGGAAATCAGGTGTGCAATGCGATATGGAATAAATACTTATATGCTGGCCTAGGACAAACCGATCCGCATTTCCCACTAATTTTTGCACTACAGACAAGCCCTTGAAATGGGTGTTTGATATCAGCCTTAAAAGTAACCCAGAGCCCCTATATCTTATCGCACGTTCTCAAGTTGGACGACGAAACGAGGCAACTCGAGGTGTTTCTGTGCGCCTCTCATATTTGTCTCGGGTATAATTCATAATTCTGGCCAGTGGATCGGGGAATTTCAGGACCGGGGGTTCGGGTACATTGGCTATAAATACCGCCTAGACATGCTCGGAAAGTATTTAAATTATTTATGTGCTCAATGTGGGTGTTAACACTTTTTCCACCCGCCCTCAAATTTATTGCAAATCATTTACCCGTCTTGCCGCTGGCAGTGGAATTCCAGTTGTAAACATTTTTCTCTAATTTGTTGGGTATTTAATTTATTTGTTTTGATTTTCGACATTCTTCCCATGCTTTTCCACTCCAATAAAAATATTTTCCTATTTTCTTGTGCTCTTGCAGGTGACACAGCTGAAGATCTCCAGCAATCCGTTCGCCAAAGGCTTTCGGGATGATGGCACCAATGATGTGTAAGTGGAATACATTGTATTTATTAGTTAATATTTCTTGACATATTCTTAGCTTATTTTTGTTTTGGTTGCGAAACAAATTGCTCAACATTTGTTTGTTTGAAATATTTTCTCTATGAAAATGAAATCAATTTGCACACATCCGACTATATTCTTGTGCAAATTTTAATGGTAAATCATTTTTCAGAGAATATGTGCCAAAGGAATTTTACGTCCAAAAAGTTTCCGTTGTCTATAATTGTGAAACAAGATCCGAAAACATGTGTTTAAATTTGTTCTATATGTATCAATGCATATATTACTTTAGAATTTTTAGTAAATTCAAACCAAAATATTGGGTATGATATTTTAAAACAATATTTAGAGTTGTATTATAAAACATTTAATATATAAAAGTTGTGAGAACAATAAGAGATTTGAAAATTGGCCTACTTTTGTATCATACCAATCTTACACTTCAGCTGCCATCCAAACTTTTAGGCGTACCCATTCCCTAGAAAAAAAAACTTGAAATCCCCAAATCCAAGTGGAACTAGACATTCGGTCGACGGGCCGAGACATTCCCGGAAAATATCGAAAAATCTTGAAAAACCGAAACAATAACTCAAAAACAAAAGAACTTCAAAATGTGGAACAGAAGCCAAAGATGTCGAGCTGGAATGGGACTCATGATGATGCTGATGGGACGGCTGACAGATGCGCCGGCGGCATAAACAATTTTCGGGGGCTTTTCATATTTGTCGGACCGCAGGCCTCGAGCCCGTAGCATAGTGTAAACAAATCAGCAGTCCGCGATTTCCGATTTTGTATACGACTATGCTCAGAGTTGTTTATTACAGGGAATACTTCAAATAATTTTGAGTCTTTGTTACAAACTTTCAAACAATTGCCGAATGTTTGGCTGGGGCTTTTAGGTCTAGTTCTATACAATTTTCAACACAAATATTTATAATATTTTCTGAAACATTATTTTTCACTTAATTTCATAATTGGCCTTTCAAGTTGTAACCGTTACTCGTAGAGTAAAAGGGTATACGGTATCCGGGGAACAGTATGTAACAGGTAGAAGGAAGCAGACCCCCTCCGACCCCATAAAGTACATATATTCGATCTAACCATGTCCGTCTGTCCGTGTGAACGGTGTGATCTCGAAAACTATAAGAGCTAGAGGGTTGAGATTTCAGATTAAGATTACTTATTTTCGTATGCCACTCCCACTCTGACGCCCACAAACCGCTCAAATCTGTGGCTCCTACAGATTTAGTGCTAGAAAAAAAATATTGGCTGAAATGTATTAATCTCGGCAATACCTATCGATTGACCCACAAAAAATTTTTGCCACGCCCACTTGAACGCCCAGAACACTTAAATCTGTCTGCCGCCCGCATAACTATATATTAAGACCATTGATTGCTGGTAACAAATTTTTTTTTACAAATTATTTGTGGTTTATCGGACATGTAATGTTTACTCATATTAAGCTTCTAGTTAATGGTTAAATATAACGTTTTTAACACAAACCTATCAAATACTCACTTTTTTGTATAACGCCACCTTGGGGTGGAGAGTATTGATTTTCGACATGTAGATAGGTATGGGAAAATGAAATCAATTTCAATTTAACTTAAAAAAATCTTTAAAAAACATTTCATCTAGTAAATGAAGAAAAATATTTGGTTTTCTGTTCAGTACCTAAATATATTTTTGTAATATTATTTTAAATTTAAATTTATTTGCATTTACAGAACCACTGGCGGAGGCAGCAGCATGTCCTCCATGAGCCACGAAAGTCAGGCTCGCATGAAGCAACAGCAGCAGCAACAGCAACTGCAGCAGCAGCAGCAGCAGCAGCAACAGCAGCAGCAACTCAAGGAGCGAACGGCGGCAACTAGCAACTTTAGCCTGAGTTGCACCGACTTGGGCGTGGAGCAGCAGCAACAGGGAGTCCTGCAACTGCCGGCCACGCCCTCCAGCAGCTCCACCTCCGGCAACTCCCCCGATCTGCTGGGCTACCAGATGGAACAGCAACTGCAACAGCAACAGCAGCAGCAGCAACAGCAACACCAGCAGCAGCAACACCATCCTCAGCAGACACATATCCACCAGCAACATCAGGCGAACCAGCAGCAATCGCTGCTCCAACAGAGCCAAAACCAGACCCAATACGGAAGCTATCACCATGCCTACCAGCCACAGCCCCAGTCGCATCCCCTCACCCCCCACTCCACCAGTTCCGCATCCCCGCCAGCAACAGCCGCGGGAGCAACTGCATCAGGAACGGCAGCCGGCACAGGGGCAACATCAGCCGGCACGGGAGCAACACAAGTGATGGCCGCGGCCAATATTTACTCGAGCATCGGTCAACCCTATGCCCAGGAACAGAGCAACTTTGGCGCCATTTACCATCATAATGCGGCCGCTGCCGCCGCCGCCCACTATCACCATGGCCACGCCCATGCCCACGGACACGCCCACAGCCACGCCCACGGCCCGTATGCCAGCGCCTACGACAAGCTGAAGGTGTCGCGTCACGCGGCCGCTGCCGCCTACGGCATGGGCGCCACCTATCCAAGTTTCTACGGCTCGGCGGCCCACCACCAGATGATGCGGCCCAACAGCTATATAGACCTGGTGCCACGCTAAAGATGATCTGGGGTGGTTCTATAAACGCTAATAATCGGGTTCACAAGTCCCCTAGCGATTTCAACTTAAATATGCTAAGAAATATCCTTAAACTTGCCTGTAAAAATGATTTAATACTCTACATTAAGATTACTTCGTCAATATTTAAAAGCACAAAATATTCCTGCCAAAACTTTCTGAAGCCATAATATATTTCTAAAATCAAGAACTTGCATCCGAAATCGAGGTACTTTGTTGCATTATCCACCAAACTAAGAACCGTTTGTTTCTTAAATCTTATCTTAAAAATTATTTTAAATATAAAATGTTTTATGGAAAATCGTAACTGTAAAACTAAAGATTTTTTAAAAGAGCTTTTTAAATTTTTTTTTTTATTGTTTAAATGAAAATTGTAACTGTATTACTAAAGATTTTTTAAAACAGCTTTTTAAATATTTTTTTTAGAACTTAATACTACATCAATTTAAAATTAGTAATATTTCTGCAACAGCCAAGACCTAAAATAAATTCTTAAAATATTTAAAATTTAGAAATATAAAGTTCTGATGCCGAGATCAACAATCCTTTAAGAATACAAAAAAAAACATGTCCGAAACAAATCATATACATATGTTACAAAATAACTTTTAATTAACCATGCAAATTATAATTTTTTTTAAATCTTATTTGGTCACGGAATATTTGCCTTAGAAAATGTATAGCTAAAAATCGTTGTTTAGTATGGAATATATTCCTTAGCTCCAAATTCAGATTGAATCATATACAATTTAACGAAACATTTATGGAATAAAAACTCCCCTTTGAGAGATTTCATTCTTGATTTTAGAATTAGATTGTTTGGTCAGTGCAGGAGTCAAGTATTAGCAGCCAAATATAAAAGCAACAAGTATTACAAGTATTTCTACAAAATATATTACCAAAATAAAAATTGTTTTTTTTTGTAGAATAGTTCTTAACTTTATATATTCGTGTGAAACAAAACCATAAAACATATTTGATGTTATTTGTAGTGTAATTTTAATATACCTTTTTTTTCTTAACATTTTAGTTACTTTGTTTTTTCTATGTAAATACAAAATACACCTATCTCGCTATATATAAAAACTGAAACAGTTTAAAGTAATAAAAACACGGAAAATTAAAAGAAAACTTAAACCCAAAAACATAAATTAACAAAAAACGGAATTTCATTTTAAAATGGACGAAGTCAATTGGGAAATGAAAATGCTACGGGGGAAAACGATTTTCCATTTACCATTTTGTTTATGCTATATAGCACTTTATCTCCATCTCTCTTAGGCGAGCGTTTTTTGTTAAGTGTCCCGTCTCTTTCTAAACAAAATGTGCCGTTGTTTTTATTGAGATAAACCAACGAAAGAGCAGCAAAGAAAAGAAGGCTGGAAAATGCGTTGAAAAATGGGGAAACTGCTGTGAAAAGATGAGAAAATACAGAGTGGGCGCAGCGGCAAAGGAGGAGTTGTGAATCCAAAAATATATATACACTTGAAGCAGGCGAAATCCTGAAATTGATTATGATCATTTTTTAACATAGCCAGAAAACCCAAAAATTTAATACATATTAAGAAATATCATCAACATATAAATAAAAAATGTAAATAAAAATCAAATAGCTAGATTGTTTAATAGATTAAGTCTGTAAAAATCGTAAGACATTGAAAAACTTAAGTAGAAGAGAAAAGAAGACAATCTGAGAAGATTGTAGACCCCGAAAATCTAAAATTCGAGTCTAAAGAGAGTTCATGGAGTAATGTTTCAGGAAGAAGGAGAAGGAGGAGTGCTAGACGATCAGGGTCCAAGGAAAGAGATAGAAAGATCGACAAAGGAAGCCATAAAATCGAATCTTCATTTTCCGCCTTTTTGATTTCCCAGCTACTTTTCTTTGTTATCATTGCGCGTCCATCGACCCTCAAAATGGGTTTTCCATACTCTGATAAGTTTTTACTCGACGATTGACAAGGCGAATGAATCTCCAGCCCATGGAATATCGATTTCGGGTCATAAATATATATGTATATATTATAGAATTGGCAGGCCATCGATCTATTCAGAACGGATTTAAATGCCAGATGGAGGATTTGAGGTGGCCATAGACTGTCATGTGCAATCATTTAGGGGGAGAGATAAGGAACCAAGCAAATAATTAGGCTTTTTCATGGGTGTCTTGATCTTTTGATTCTTCATTATTCATTTACTCGAATAAATACATCAGTATTTCCATTTGCTGCATAAACATTTTCATAAATGAACCATTACGCATGAAGGTTGTCCATCATTTGCTTAGCAACTGGTAAAATTTCATATAAATCTAAAAATATCATTACTGGCACACTGTTTCATAAATAAAATATGCAAAATGAAAAAAATAATAATATAAGTAGGATAGATATATAAAAATCTAAAGCCTATTATTATCTTATCTTATAAAGAGCGTGAATACCGGAACGTAAGTAATGAATATAAATGTATCCGAGATATATATGTACACCTGAAATATCTAAGTTCATATATAATCTAAGACTTATCAACAAGTTTTTCCCGGGAGTACGAATTCCTCTCCGTAAGATTTGCTCCCCTGCCACACTAAATGCAGCAACACCTCTCGCCCCCAAAAAGTACCATATCATAGCCATATCCCCCGACCCCCAATCCGTCGGCGACACATCTGTTTGTTCTTGGGCGTTGTTTTTGTGAAATTTTATGCAAGTGATGAGAAATTTATGTTCTACTTGGTCGCTGCTCTAAGGCGAATTGCATGCCAATTTGTTCTTATTTATGGGTCCTCTCGTAGGAGCTGTGCCAGAAGATATGGAATATGTATGGCGTTATTAAATTTTAGACATACGCTCGCAGCTCTTTGAAGATGCGGCCCTTTAGGGAATTTCCAACGGTCTAATTTATATATTTTCGTTACTCGAGTGGCTGGCCAAAGTTCAATATGCCATACAATTAATCTAAAAGCCTCCCATCGTGTCACCATTTCCGTGTGACTAATGAATGTCGCATTTGATGGCTTGTCACAGTTTTCGGGTATAATGTTTGGGCGTGTGAAATTGAGTCTTGAGTTCTCTGTGCAGGTTAAACGTCAGGCGAGTGACGTTACTAATGATAAGAAGACCATGTGTCGCATGCCCGTGGCCCGCTGATCGTTCCATCCGATTACCTCTATAGATACTGTACTATATATACTTTTTGCTTGGCCAGAGAAGGAAATATGATTGATTTTAGTGATCTGAAGTTTTGGAAAGCTCAAGATAATACATCATAATTTATTTTGGGATGTTTAATAATATGAATGCAAAGTGAAATGTTCACTAATGAGCATTATTTTAACTGTTCTCCAAAATAGAGCATCAGGACAAAAGTTCACTTGCTAAAACAAGACAAGCTTACATAATAGTATTAGTAAAAAAGTTGTTTTAATAGGTCAACTAACCGTTCTTATGATTGTTTAAATTTTTAAAATTATATTGGTATGTTATTAAGAGCAAAAATACACTTTATATATTTCTACCTTCATCAAAATTATTAATTTAACATTATGATTCGATTTAAAAAATCGTGGCTATTTTTTTTATACCCATGCGAAAGTTATTACAACTTTAAATAGGATTTGTGGAGAGGGAGGTACTAATCTCAAACGCCATTAAAATATATAAAGCTCCCATAAGAATGATTGCGAATGATTACGAATCAATTACGAATAACTTATTATTATGAAAAACTTGAGAAACTACGCTCTTTCTGAGAAAAATATAATAACTATTGACATGAAACTTAGCAAATGTCTTTTTTTATGTATCAGAGTTAAAATTTTTGACGATCGGGCGACCATACCCTATAGCTAACAAAAGAGTCAAATAAGTTATGAATTATTAAGGCAATTAAAATGTTTGATTTTAACCGTGTGAGAAGGAAAACTCACTTTCTTCTCATAAATGATTCACTTGCATTCTAGTGATTCATTTGTACTTGTCAAGTGCGTCTTAAAAGAAATGAGTAAGAAATAGGCTCATCACTGACTAATATGGACTATCGATGGAATGTTGGGGTTCCGAAAAGCAGAAGTGACATGCTCTATAAGGTGTCATGTAAAACCCTACACAAGGCCAATCCATTGAATTCTTCTGCAAAATCAAGTGGATTTTTTCATAGTATTTTTCACTATCGCTCCGACACTTTGTGGGCCGATAAGTGGTATATGACGTATGATATCACCGATCCGACTTATGTACAGTGCTATCATTATGTGGTGATAATGGCTAATGGATGGGGTGGCCCGATAAAATTAGGGTGGGGATGCGGGCCAGTGGCCACTTGAAATGGCATGAAATATGGTCGCCGGGATCGGTTTGCTGCCACTGTAAAGTGAATATTTTGAATATTTATTGTCGCCCGGCGCTGTGGTGGGTCCACTCTAGGCACACACACTCTCTCCCGCGACACACACACATATGTGTCGATTGCTGTAGGTGTGTATGCTGTCGCCTGTCGTTTCAATCACTCGCATGGTGTCGAATTGCTCACTTTTTTTAGAGACAAGAAATGCACTCTAAGAAACTACACAATGTATATTCTTTTTAATATAAAGAGTTTTCATACGAAAATAATTTTGCTTTACATACTTCAACTAGAAAATAAGTATAAAAACCAAGCTCTTAACAAATATTTTTATTTTAAGCAAGGCTGCTTGTTATTTAAAACTCAATGATTGTGAATTTACAAATTACATTTTTAAGAGCATACAATAACGAACTCGCATAAGCCCAAAAATAAATATTTTTATTAAGAACTCATATGAGAGTGAAGTAAAAAGAGGAGTATTTTAAATAGGTATTTCAACTATTTGATGCAATTTTTCTCTGTGGACAGGGACAGCAAACTGAAACTGTTTTTCCTATCGACCGTGTGTGTTTGTTGTCGTTTCTGGATTTTCGGCACAAGTTCGGGGCGCATCCGTGGCTAATCGCTTTGAAAGTGAAACCGTGTTTATGTTGTTGCCTTCGATTTTCCGCTCTACGAATTTTCCCCTCAGATTTCCTCCTTTTCCCCGTTGTTGTTATTGTTGTTGCTGACACTTGAGGCTTTGTTTACGTTTTATAAGGAAAGGATATTTTTGGGGATATAAGTCTTAGCAGGGTGTTGAAAAATATATATAAAGAGAGTTCTAAGACCAGTTTCAGTAAGAAAATATTAATATATAGAGGTGTAAATAAATATTACATAAATAGGAAATAAAATAATTTATTTTAAGCTTAAATATAAATTGGTATCCTATCAAAAAAAGTTAATAACAAGCAATTATAAACATTAATCAAATCGCTATAAATGTTTGACATATAAACCTTGTTCAGTAAGAACTATCCAATAATTGATTTTAACACTACCACTATTTTAGATGTTACTTAGATACATATGTTTTTCTAAAACGGATACTAGAAAAAAAATTAAATTCGGGCAGGATATCAAAACTTCGACTATTTACCCCATTTATTTTTATTATTTTTTCCCTTTCAAGTGGACGACCGACCAGCCCCGAAAAAAAGAGATCAAGGATGAGGGCAGGAGGCTGCGGATGAGGGATGGCCGGAGGAGTGGGGAACACGGGCTCTTCCTTTTGTGGGGACGCATGCGCGACTGTCGAGTGCAATTTTGACATATTGCTGACACGCCCACAAACAAATCTCTCTGCGGATCTGTCAGTGCCCCATGGAAATACTCCCGACTCCCCCCAAAACTTTTTTTTCATCTGGCGCACGTGCTCGAAAGTGCAGCCAACAATGTTGCTGCCGTTTTACGAAGCGTGAAAATTATGAAATAAAAGTTGCATAAAAATACGAAAAATAATGCTACATTTAAGCATCGAACGTTTGAATATCCTGACATATTTGAGTATAAGAAAAAAAATCCAAATTTCTAACCATAAGCCTGTCATAAAACCTTATCTGTAAATTGCAATTTTTATACAAATAATCTAAACCATCTATATATATTTTTTAAATTACAGTAGTATTGAGAAATATTTGAAAACACATAATTATGTTCTTAAATGTTTTCTTGGGTAGGCAAAAATATTTAGATAGATGAATTAATCTGAAGAATGATGGGACTCCCTTTGAGGGTATATACAAATAACAAATAATTTAACGACATTTTCGGTGGTGCAAATTATATTTTGATGGCTTGTGACCAATTAATATTACACAATGCGCATAAAGAATTGGGTAAATTTGTATAAGGGGCTCCTTCGATTCAACGGAAATTGAGCGCATAATTCAGAAAAATGTCGTGCCATAAAAATCGTGTGTTGAAAGAGGAAGAAGAAGAGGATATAGTCGAAGGAGCCGAAGGAGAGGATATAGTCGGGCGCACTTACCGAAATTAATGCCATCGATGACAACATAGCCACCAACAATAAAAGGCGAACGCCAAAAATAGCCACGAAAATGAAGGGAAAATGGGAAAAGGGAAATGGAAAAAGGGAAAATCATGAATGGGAATGGGAATGGGGGAAAGTGTGGGGACAATGTTGCCGCTAGCTGCACAATTATTGCCAACTGCTAACAGATTTGTTGGCACTGAGAAATCGAGGGGCGAAACATTTGTTTGATAATGATAATGGCCATGTTGAAGGCCCACAAAAGATGCAGTTGCACTCCAGCGAAATTGAGTCATTTCCACGCGGAATTATTGACACATGGGGCAGCTAGCTGGGCCTGAAATTGTACAATTTCCGAAATTAAGCAGCGATTGCAAGTGCCATTACAATTTGAGTTGCGCGCTCCAATGGCCTCCACGAGGTGTTGATTGTAACGGTCGATTGGTGTGGAACGTAAGTTAAATTGTTAAAATTTATTTTAAAAAAAAAGGGATGAGGGCTTTGCTTATCAATAAAATACTTTAAACGTCTTGTTAAAAGAGGTAAATGAATCTTAAAAACAATAAATAAGAATAGTTTTAAGCAATTTAATGCGCTGAAACCCTTTACAAAACTCGGACTTACTTGTTAAACTGAATTGGCATTAAAACCTTGAATATTGCCATTTCAACAAAAATAAATAATCTTAATATTTGTTTAAATTGGCAAAATGTTAGGCCAAGTTAAAACAAAAAAGATTTTAAAAGAAATGTGATATTACTCCCTGTTGTCATGTAAATTACTGACCTATATTTTATCATAAGTTGTAGAAAGAATAGTCTGTTTTTAAAAGTGGATAACTGTTAACTTTAAGCCAGCCTAAAGCCTAAGAAGCTATGGCTGCCTATCCCTGTTGCTTTAGTTTTTAACTTTAAGCAAGCAGTATGTAAATAAATAAATGTGGATATCATTGAAGGTATGTAGGTTACAGCTTAAATTATTTGTATTTTATAAACATTTTGTGTTTTATTATTTGAAATCGTATAAATAGCAAACAATTTCTTAAAACCGATAATTTTGGCGCCCACCGGCATGAATTCAAAACCAAGAGGGCGGAAAGCGTTTAAATTGCTTAAGCCCGATAGTTTTTTGGCGCCAAGCCAACCAGTGTTGCCACCTGCAGGTGATCGTGGCATTTTTTGGCGCTCTAGGCGTGGGCACACTTTTGTTATTAACATTTTTTAGCAAAAACAGAAAATAACTTCTAATAAAATAAAAGTACAAATTAACACTTGATTCACATGTGCGCTGCCTGCATGATGGATACTCCATTTTGAGTTTACAAAGCAGTGAAGCCAAGTGGTGATCCTCACTTGAAACAAGCTTTTGCTTCTCAAAAAACTTTATCCCAGAAACCTGTGGAATTTACCTAACTTTTTTTGTTTATAATATTATTAAAAGGTTACACAATGGAAGTGGGTTTGTGGCGAGATACTAATCGGCCTATTCCTATCCAGATGTCTGATTCCTTGATTATTTGCGTTTGCGACTACTGGCAGCGGTGTCATTTCCACAACCGTCCGAACCGGGAGGCCGGCGGCTCCTGTCGGGAAAAGGCATCCTTGAGGAGGCTGAGCATCCGAGTGGACGCCATAAATGGGAATTACTACCTGCGAGAGTTCCTTCAGCAAACGGAGCTGGCCAAGAGCCTGAGGAGCAAGCATGGCGTCCACTTGGTGTGGCTCTCCTTTGAGCCGCCGGAAAGGGAAACGATCGACTATCGGTTCGCGGACATGCTGGCACACACGCTGTGGGAGCACATCGAGGTGGAGCACCTCATGTCCTGGCTCTCCACCCTAGGCGGCGGCTTTTCCGCCCTCGGCGAGCAATTCGAGCGATGCGTAAGTCTTCCAGGGAACTAAGTCTGTTCTTACCGGAAAATCCAGTCTTTAGGTAGTCTTCAGCAAAAAACACTGACATTTTTGTAGATAAAAATATTCTCTGCAGCACCAGACATCAGAAACTCATCAGAAATCCGTTAAAAAAGCTTCAAAGCTGATGATCATGCAATATTTTCGTACAATGATTGATCTGCATGTCAGAACATGCATGACAGAAGCTTTTAATCGACTTGTCATCGTCAAAATCGGGGTTTTGCCATCTTTATTTAATCGACTTGTTATCGAACTTTAATAAACTACATTTTCAAAAGGAAAAAATGAGAGAGAAGGACACATTAATGCTTTACTTTGACAATACGTATTGACCAACAGAGTATCATACAGTTCCTTTTCGAAATAGTGTAGTTTAACAACACTATGAACTCGCAAAAGGCAGTTACACTTCTTTGCCAACTTGTAACCTTGTTCTTTCTAATACCAAGTCCATTTTCAGGCAGAGACGGCCGGAAAGATATCGCTGCAGCAGCTGAAGATTGGTATGCGACTTGGGGATCCCTTCCTGCAGGCGCGGTGTAAGCTGTACTTCAGCATCTCCCTGATCCAGCGGGGCCAGCTCCGCGCGGCAAAGCATCTGATCCGAGAACAGTATGCCTTTGCGAGGAGAAACGCCGAAAAGGATGTGCGCCTGGTGCGGATGTGCCTGGGTATTTGGCAGCGACTTAGCTACGAGTATGAGCAGCGGCGTATGCGGCGAATGGGAAACTAAGACCCCATATTCTGCCCTTAAATTATGTACATATTGGGAAAGTGTCCCGGTGTTCCTTTTTGATTATGCAAGTTGTAGGTAAAAAAAAAATTGTTTTCAATATTTATTTAATATGTAATTGTATATACGTAAAAAAATGCATTTACATTATTCATTTATTTCTCGTTTGTATTGTATATATTTTCAACTGCCCGCTGCAAAATCAAAGATAAACGTAATTTGGGATAGAACTGAGATATTTTTTACTTAGGCGCTAAACACAAAATGATTGTTTTACAGAATTGACAAAGATTGGGGACTTGGACTGATATATTGCATATGCATACACCTGGGGGATCGGGCGGTGCGGGTGGTGCTCGTAAAATGTGGCAACTGGCCAGAGAAAAATAATGTACACAAAAACTGAAAGCTGGTAACTCGAACACTTGGATGCCGTTCGAAGATTGCTGCTCGTAAAGCTTTGTATATATTGTATTTAAATATATATTTGGATGCCGGCCTACTGCGCCAGCGTGCCCATGGGATCCCAGGCGGGCAGGACGATCGGATCCATGTCGAACACGCGCAGCACATCCTCGGGCACGTACTTCTTGTCCACCACCACCTCGAAGCCAAACTCCCTGAACCAGTCGGCGTTCATCACCAGGTAGCCCTTCTCGCCGCGATCCTCGCCCCACGAGTTCTCCACTCGCAGTTTCTGGGCAATGCCGCTCTTCTGCAATTCAAACGGTTGGTTGCTAGTGCCATTGCTGGGTTTATTCGAAATACTCACGTCCACGGAGACGGCGGTGAAAACCATGGCATGGGTCATGGCCGATTCGCCATAAATCAGACGGTCCGCCTTGGAGAATGTAGTTTGAATGTCGATGTCAAAGACCAGCTTGAAATCGTGGCTGCAAGAGAAGGATAATCAAGTTATTATACTTTAAAGTAATTTTTGAAAGGAACCTTCTCGAAATATAACAAAAATGGAATGGACTCGAAAATAACATTAAGGCCACTCACACGTCCACATCCTCGATGCCCTGCTTGGAGGCGAATCGCTTGCTGACCTCGCAGCCGAACCAAACGGCTTCGCCGGCCTTCAGCGACTTGGTGACCATGGCCAGGAGCAGTTCCACCGACTGGTTGTTGTACAGGACGGGACGGCCGCCAACCACATTCCCCAGACAGTCGACAGTGTAGGCTTGGTCATAGCTACTCGTCGGCCGAGGATCGGTGACCAGACACACTTTGTCTTCCACGTTGAAATGCGGCTTCACATAGCGCTCGTAGAATTCCAGCGAGCTGACCGGTCCGATGGATTGGTAGTTCTTGCTCTTATCGTAGTACTCCCAGGTGAAGGTCTCCGAGGGAATGCCCAGGCAGATACCCACCACCTTGTAGATCTCAGCCATCTGCTCCTGAATCTTGCAGGCGATCTCCTCATCCGTTGGGTTCTGGTCCAGCAGATCGCGCAAGTGGCGGGCGTACTCCCGGAGCTACAAAAAATATACATCGTTTGTTAGTTTAGAAGAGGTCTAATTTAGTTTTTTTTAAATTAAAGTTAAACTTATGATTATAACTCATATTAATGCGCTGTAAAGCTGAGTTACTTAGACTGAGTACAACTCTTACTAATAACACATGGTTAAACAACTATGATATATTAGGCTTATCTGCTGTATTACATTTAAGAAATTGGAATGTATATAATTTACAGAAATGTCCCTTTATTATTGTTAAATTAAAATAGCTAATTTCAACATCTTGCATTTAAATACGGATTTTAAGAGCTTCGTTCACAGACCAAAGGAACTTAAGAATTTATTGGAAAAGAGAAAGACCGTATGCTTTGACTTTTAACAGGTATATATAGAACTGAGAAAATAATCGGAGTATTCCTTACCTTGCTCTTCAGTATGGCGTTCATTCGTATGCTGGACTCACAGCTAAAGCTCTCTGGGAAGCATTTCTTTGGCATGAGGCCGTGTTTGGTTATCAGGTTGACCAGCATGTCCCACTGGCCGCCATCGGAGGTGGGATCGAGGAGCAGGAAGGACACCAGCCGGCCGTCCACCTTCTCGCCCCGCTGCGCCGTCTTCACGATGTTATTGAGGAAGTAGTTGCACCGCTCGATCTTGTCCCAGTAGAAGAGGAAGGCCTGCGAGAACTCGAACTCGTCCAGATTGTAGTTCTTCATGAATGGCAGGCGGATGCAATTGAGGGCCGCAAACAGCCAGCAGCGGCCGGAACTCCTTTGGTTGGTCACCGGCTTGCCCTCAGTCTCCACCTTGTAGTTGAACACATGGTTGGTGGTCTCCAGTGCCTTCCTGGATAGGCACACATCGAAGGGATCGACGCGGGAGCAGACGTTCTGCGCCAGCAGATTCTTCGGTTCGCTGTAGAAGTTCTTGCGCCATTGGCCCAGCAACCGATTGGTAATGGCACTGGGCGACGACTCTTCGATCCTGTGAGTCGAGTTCTTCCCGCTATTAGCACTATTGTTGTTCCCAGAGCCACCGCCTCCTCCGCCGCCGGATCCGCTGTTGTTGTCAGCTGGAAGTAAATGGGATTGGCAACGTTCGCCGGATATTGAGTGAGTTACTCGAACGGATTCGGTCGAATAGTATATCGCCGGCTGCTGCTGCTGCCACATCTTGTTCAGATTTGGAATTGGATTCGGATTCGGATTTCTACTTGGATCTTGACTCAGATTCGGGGTCTTGATCTTGATCTTCTTCACCGCCCGACTCACCGCCCAAACTAGAGGATAGAGATCGGGTTACCCAGAAAAGAAACCAAAAGCGATAATTTTTTGTTGACGGTGCAGGTAAATAGAGTGATTTTGGCTAATGCCAGAGCGGAACAGAACATAAATAACAAGTAAATTTGGATATCAAAAATTGGTTAAAGCGACTTCAAAAAGTGCTTCATAATTTTTTGTGGGATCTCTACAACTGATGATTCATTGTGCGAGATCCTTGACAATATGTAAATTTAGATACTTTTGGAAAGGGTTGGGAAAATGACAAAGAGAGGAAAGCAATCTTGTTTTAAGCAGCCAAGTCCAAATAGTCAGCTTTCTTTATCGGAATACAATCTTGAATATTTAAAAGAAAAGCGACAATTTACATTTAAGCGACAAAAACAGCTGAGCTGTTTGAAATTAATTGGCAATTACGTGCCTTGCTCAAGAATGCCGTATTTTGTACATAGACAGATGTTTTGGGTGTGCAATCTTTTAAAATAACTGAAATATAAATTTGAAAAAAAGAACCCTTGAGATCTTCGGGATCACGCAACGCTATTTTTTTACCCCCATCTGTTCGTCTGTTATAAAAACACGATCGCTGAATAGAAGATTGTGATAACAACGTTCTAAGATAATGCCTCAAAACTTTCCATAGCATTTTAAGAGTACCAAAATAAAATGAATTGTAATACTTGTAGCATATGCACTAGTAATTTGCCTAAAGATAGTTAATAACACAAGAATCTTATAGAACAATCGAAATGAAATTTTAGATTTTGTCCATTGAAAGTGAAATAAGCATATCAAATCATTTTTATTCGATTTTTAAAATGAAGTTGAATTTCTGAGATGTATTTTCATTTAAATATTCTTTTTCGTCTAAACGTCTATGAAGACTTTTAAAAAACTCCATTAATTCTTCAAGACCAACATTTGTGAAGATAATACAATCATTTTTAAATATTCCGAGTTTAGAAAAATGATAGTAAGAAGAGGTCTGCCTTTTAAAACTAACATTATAATCAAAAAAGTATTCATTGTACAAAATCGTTCTAGAATAAACCATAGTTCCGA
Organism: Drosophila subpulchrella; assembly: GCF_014743375.2. Classification (NCBI taxonomy): domain Eukaryota; kingdom Metazoa; phylum Arthropoda; class Insecta; order Diptera; family Drosophilidae; genus Drosophila; species Drosophila subpulchrella. The sequence continues at coordinate 5,725,628 of NC_050613.1, forward strand.
TCCGTTAGAACCGTTTTGTGACGCAATCTGGAAGAAATTTGGCAAAGATGGCCATTATGTGCATTATTTCCTACTTGGCCAACTTCCAGGGTTTCCTATCGAAATGTGGGCGTGGCCGGGCGCACAAAGGCAGAAATGCTAAATGATAGAAAGTGTGAAAGAAACAAAAAGAACAGCTGCGGTTCGGGGCCATTAACATTGGCATTACCATTATGCACTTTGGATCTCTCATCTCTTTCACTCTTCGTGGATTACTGCGCTTTGTGTTTATTATTTATCTATGTACATACTTCTCCAGGTGTGTGTGTGCGTGTGTGTGCTCTAGTGTGGGTGATGCTGATAAGCGAAGCCAGCGGGTTAAAAGCCGTTAAGAAATACCTTTTAAAAACCGTTATGTGCGAAAGAGAGGACGATGCAATTAAGCCAAAACCAGTTTAACGGGACTCGCACAGACACATGGGTAGCGGGTGGGGAGTAAAAGAGAGCGCAGGAAAAGGGAGAGAAAGGAGAGGAGAGGTGAGGTGTGGGAGAGGGAGAGAGGGGCAAGCCCAGTGCGTTTTAAAAACTTTCGCGTAAAGCCGGCACAAAAACAATCTAAACAAACAAAAACAGAAAAAAATCAAAAAACAAGTTTGTCCAGTTCGGAAAACGAAAAAAATTTGGTGAAATTTTACTTTCGTCTGGTATTAATTTGTTTTTGTTGTTGGGGCGTCAGCAAGACTTCCATCTCTCTCTCTCTCTCTCGCACTCACACCCGCACATCACAACAACAACAAAAGAATCTCGCCCGGAAATTCGTTTCACATAAAAATTAATCATCTCTAGTTAAATTAACTGGATTTCAGTCTCCTCCTTTTGTTTACCAACTTACACATAGTTAACGTTTTTCTCCTTTTTGTGTGGCTTTTCACTTGTTTTGATTTTCAACGGTCACTGCTGATTTTGTTTGGCCTGAATTTTGCGCTTCCTTGATTTTCCGGCTGTGTTTGCAATGCTGGCAACTGCGGGCGACTGCAATTGTATTATGCGCAATTCGGCCCGCTATTATTTTGTTGTTAATAATGTTGGGAAAAACAAGGAAAAATCTTCGGAACCTATCGGGCCTTATCGTTCTTCGATATTAGGAGGCGTTTTTGTCAGAACCTATCGGGAAGTATGGCAGCGCCGATAACGATACCGAATACCATGTTCAAATAAATACCACAAAATACCGTTTTCGTTTTTATGAAATATCATTTATGTTTGTAAATGAATATAAATATTAATAAAATTTAGGGATGACGGGTGCATTTCAATTTAAATTTAGGCCGAAAGTAAGAGCAACCAAAATGTGAAAATATTTTAAAAATATGGTATCGTTAATATATCATATAATATATAAAAATTTGTCTCTGAAGAAAATGTTATTTTCTGTTGTGTGCGCTACTGCAATTTAAATAAATTTACTTGTATAACTTAATTGATAAGTCAAAAATATCCCTAGTGCATATATCGATATTTGCAAGGGCTGTCGCAGCACTGTGACGATATGAGCATTTATTTATGTCGAAAAATATCGATATATTGATATTATTTCCCACATCCCGCATCAGCTGCAAAAAAGCGAAAGAAAATCGTGCAAAATGTTCAAAAAGTACGTATACATTGGGGTTATTGGCGGGTTCTGACTAACTATGGCCCTCCGATCTGTCCAGATTCGAGGAGAAGGACAGCATTTCCAGCATCCAGCAGCTGAAGTCGTCGGTGCAGAAGGGCATACGTGCCAAGCTGCTGGAGGCATACCCCAAGTTGGAGAGCCACATTGACCTGATCCTGCCCAAGAAGGACTCGTACCGCATCGCCAAGTGGTAGGACGGCACGCGCACATAGCATTCCAAATGACCCCATTGATCTCCCCTCCCCACTGCAGCCATGACCACATCGAACTCCTGCTGAACGGAGCCGGCGAACAGGTGTTCTTCCGCCATCGCGATGGCCCCTGGATGCCCACCCTGCGGCTCCTGCACAAGTTTCCCTACTTCGTGACCATGCAGCAGGTGGACAAGGGAGCCATCCGCTTCGTCCTCAGTGGAGCGAACGTCATGTGTCCGGGTCTGACCTCGCCGGGAGCCTGCATGACCCCGGCGGACAAGAGCACCGTGGTGGCCATCATGGCCGAGGGCAAGGAGCACGCCCTGGCCATCGGACTCCTCACGCTATCCACACAGGAAATGTAAGTGATGTTTGACAAAAAGCCATTCTATCATTCTGCAAAGGCAAAAGTGTTTTTTGTAAAGGTCGTTCTGTTCTTTGTTAGTTCATCTTACCATAGCCTATAGTCTGTTAGTCAGTTTACCTTCAGTTTTACGAACCAGTTTGTTAGTCTTTTGTTTCGCTGCTTTTCTCTCGCTCAAAGAGGTTAGAGGTCACGCTCCTTTTCCTGTTTTATCAAACTTTCCACAAAACAAAGTTTAGTTGACCCGAATGTGGGTGAATATCACTAAATCTCCACACATGTATTGCCAATTTAATGGGTAATACGAGTATTTACTAGATATTGTCCATTCTGTAACTCCAAGAAGATTATTGTTGAGGTATTTCTTTAAGATTTTACTACTTTGTAGTCAGCTATGTAGCAATGTAGTTAACTTGCTACGATTATGTTATGTTATGTTAACTTGTTATGATTACAAAGAGGTACAAGTGCAAATTGTGGCTGCGTAAATGCTCTATAGCTTTCATTAATACGCATCAGAGGTTCAGTACCTTTTAGAAAAGGCCGCCTGCAGATTTCGTATATCTTAATAATGGTTGAACCCACATTTCTCTTCCCATTTCTATAGTCTGGCGAAGAACAAGGGCATCGGCATCGAGACGTACCACTTCCTCAACGACGGCCTGTGGAAGTCGAAGCCCGTGAAGTAGGCGAAATAGGAATCTGCACATGCACTTTTTAGTCTTCTATGTCATGAGAGCAAAGAATGGTTTTTGATATACGCAACTGAATCCTGTTTATTATTTTTTTCACTCCTAATCTTACACTGTCAGTTAAACTATTTAAATCAATGCGAAATATAATTAATGGCATTTAAATCGTACAGAGAGAGAGAGAGAGCTGAAAAAGAAAACCACCTGTGGAAAATGGTCAAGGTGAAAAGTGTAAGCGCACCTAAATTGGAGCTCTTAGACGCGGATTTGGGCATCCTTGAATTGTCTGTTGGGAAGCCAAGCTTTTGGCGGTGACCATTTTGTACGCTTAATTCATATTTTTGATTAACTCGTTTTGTTTATTGATTTGTCGAAAAATCAACAAAAAAGCCTGCAGCCAAAGGATTGCCAGGGCTGAATGAAACTTCTAGGAACATCTCACGGGTATAGCCAATTTTCTGGTACTTATTTAAATGATTTATTTGATAAGAATTTGGAAAAGAAGAATCTATTCGAAATGAGCTTTACAACTAGATATTAACAGTTTAGTTTAGTTGTTTTGTTTCGAAATGTGAAATAAAGCTTCTCAAAGCCAAACTTTATTTTTGTTAATATTTTTGGGGTTTATTGCCTTCGTACTCTCAGCTAGTTTTAATCATAGCATACTTTCTGGAAAGATAAAAGACACGTTAAATTACGCTAGCGGCTGTAATATGTTTTCCAACAGTATGAACGGATGTAGAATATTGAGATCATTCAGTTTGTCTTTGGGTCGAAATGCTCCAGTGTTTAAACTTTAAACTATAAACCTCCGCCCTGGTTTTTCCAAAATTTCAGCTGACCGATAAACGGTACAATCGAACAGCTGACTTGCAGACATGCGCAATCATGTCCCAACTAACGGTACTCCATGCGCACTCCGCCGTAAATGGAGAAAGTGCTTTCCTTTCGCGTCACACAGCATTTGTCGCATCCAACGGCAAGTGCAGCGCATTTTTCCACGGAGAAAGCAGAAGGAAAGTGCGAAGAAACTGTGGAGGAACAGCAGGAAAAACCACAAGTGGTGGCTGCTAACCGTTGCCAAGCATTATGGATATATTCCCCCCGAAAAATGGTAATTCCCGATGAGTAATCACAGTGAAAAGTGCTTATGGGGCTGCAAAAATGGCTTGACATATGGATTTAATTCAAAAAGTACCGTTGCATTGCCTGCTGCATTGCTCGCCTGTGTGTGTGTGTGAAAGTAAAAAAAAGTTTTTCAAGGAAAACGGATACACACTGTTTGAACTTTTCGAAGGTGCACAATTGCAGTGTGAGAGCAAAAGTTTTTGGAAAGTGCAAAAGTGACGTGACGCGAAATCACACATCCAAACTTCATGGCATGCGTGCGTGTGTGGGTGAACACATATGGCGGCAACATACACATACAAAACAACCATCCTTTACCGTTACTGTATTATTATATTATTGATGTATTGATTTTACTTCCGTTTTTTAGGCTCTAATTGAGTTCTTGTTGTTATTACCAATGATGGCGTGCAAGGGCGAAGCAACAACAGCAAACCAAACTGCCTGAAGCAGCAGCAACAACAAACCACTCACACCAGCAAGGAATTATTTGCCCAACACACACACACTCGCCCGCAAAAAGAGAGAGTGTTAGAAAGAGAGTGCGGCACCATGGAGGACCTCTTTTTACTGATTATTAAGGAGTCAACGGGAACTAAACACAATGCACTTCGACAAACGGCGCAAATCGCTTACGGTAAGTTGTCCTTCCTTGCAATATGCGTGAATTTACCGTTAGCACGTAGAAAGTGAGAAAGAGCGAGAGAAAGGGGGAGAGGTGGAAAGCAAATGAGAGCAGTACCATTTCCTCACTTCCTTTCTCGCTTTCCCTTCTCGTTTGTTGCTTTTGTTGTGGCCTGACCACAGTTTGTTGTTTACCGTTAGTTGCTACATCCTTTGTGCAAACCTCTTCGATTTTGCAGTGCGGCATTTTAGTTTTGCAAAATTCAACTATCGAAAGCAAAGATTTTTTTTAATATATACAAATAAGTTTCCTTTTTAATGGAATTCACTTCAGAAAAGTTTTAATAGTGATAATATTAAAAATGCATTTTTTTAGCAATTGTTTTTTTAAAGTTTCGTAGTTTTATGTAGGGTCCCTGAAATGATACAAATAAAATCACAGCTTTTTGTTTACTAATTGACTCACTTAAATAATAATTATTACTGTAAACGAAAAATAAAATTCCCGAGTAATATTTTTTCGCACAAAATCAAATTATTTGTTAGTTTTAGTGAATTAAAACAAACACGATAGTGTATAAATCTTTTTTTATAATCCTTTACTAAAAAATTTGTTTTAAACGATTTCAATATCATACATTTGTACATATCTACAATGTACATTGTACATATACCATTATTATTAAAAAAATATTTTATTTATCATTAAATTTTGTATTCACCTTAAATGTTTTTTTGCTTGGTCTACAAATATATTTAATTTCTATCTATAGAGGATATTGCAAGTTCCACACAACAGAATTTTTGTCTTGTCTCCTTTTGATTTTCTGACCTCTCGCTTTTGTGTTTTCTGCGTTGCAGGAAAGTAGCAAAGATTTGTGGGAGTGGAAGTTCCCACGTTCCCACGTGAGGGTGAATGTGGGCGTCTCTCACATCCCCCACACCCACATTTTATGAACGTCCGCTTATCGGGACAGATTTTACTGCCTGCATTACTTACATACTTGGGTGCCCATGGCGATAACCGTTAATCGCGACGACTTACCACTAATTCCGGCTCTAACTTTTTGCAAACAAAGAGAAAAACATAAAAATTACAATGTAATAGGTAAAATATTTTTAGACACAGTACTTACAGATAATGAAGATTTGATATTGACAACGGAATTAATACTATAAAATAATAATTGGTATATCTCAAGGACTTAGAATTATAAATGTATTGAGTAGATAAGTTAGATTTCAATATTTCAAAAATACTGTTTTAAAATGTAAGATCGTAGCTTTATCCCAATTTAAAAAACAAAATTTTTATTCTCTCTGCAGATAAACTCTATCGTCAGCATGGAATTCACCGGGATCCGTCGCACGAGCTGCGCTCCGTTTGCTTTACCGCCCTGCAGATGGCGCTGGACACAAAGCGGCCTAAGTTCATCACGATGGGACTCAACGGCCTCCATGTAAGTGCACTGCCCGGAAACGGAGATTATCGGGAGGGGTAATGGTAAATGGTGCGGTAACAATGGCCATAACAACCACTGACACACATTTTCCGGCCGGAACTTCCGGCGCACAAAGCGGATTTATCATTCCGTGTGCACACACAGGACAAAGGACATGGGAAATGGGATATGGAACATGGCAGATGGCATATGGCATATGTGGGGAAACTGGGGCATTTGTGGGCAATGGGTGGAATCGGCTAATTGCTGGGTATCCTCGGGGGTCGGATGTGACTTTTGTTTATGAATGGTTAACAATATGGTAATCAATATTTCCGGACTTGGTCCTGCACTTTGCTGTGTGCCCTTTGGCTCTGGTTATTTTTATACCATCCCCTTCCCCCTCCTTAATATCCTTGATTTAATAGTTTCTCCTTGTGACCTCCAACTCAAGTCAATCCTTTAATTTTTTATACATGTTATAGTTACTTGCTCTTTCTTTCCGTCTGCCAGTTTTGTATTTTTTACATTTTCACCAGCCTCTGCTAATCCTGTCCATCCTGTTTTGCAATCCCAACAGCGCGTCATCAAGGACGAACGCTTCTACATCGGCCTCGAGCCCGAGGACGACTCCGTGTGGCTGCCATCGCAGCTGCTGAGGGCCACCAACGGCATCCTGCCGTCGACGAGCAGCGAGGACACGGTGGTCAATGTGCTACGGCTGTTCCTGGCGATGGCCTGCTCCCCAGCCTGCACTTTAAACGGCCGCCTGCTCATCGAGATCCTGTCCAGATGCGGCGAGTGCTGGGAAATGGGCTCGCGCGCCACTAAGGCCGCGTCATTGGCCGCCGCCTCCCAGTGCCTGCGCACCTTCTGCGCCTTCCTCATCGAGGAGGCAGAGGAGGTCAAGAAGACGGCGCCCGCCGGCCTGATGACACAGACGCAGGCCTCCGCCGTCTACAACGAGGTCATACCCGTGATGCAGTGGCTCTGCAGCCGCCTGGTGGAACCGAATGTGAATGCCTCGCCGAACAAGAAGTGCGAGAACCACAGCTCGCTGTACCTCACCGAGTGCATCCTCACGTTGAGCTCGGCCCTGCCCCGGAATGTCCATGCCAATCCGCACTTCACCTCGTTTCTCTGGCAGAAGTTCTGCCCCACATTGGCGGCGGCACTTGGATCACCCGGCAGGATCAACCTGGACAAGAAGTTCACCTACAAGTAAGTGAACAAAATAAAGCAGCTCAAGGGCTTTGAAATTACATTGCATATAGTTCAGCATCTCTAGACGAGTCGATTTGGCCATGTCCGCATGTCCGTCCGTCCGTCTGTCCGTTCGTCCGTCCGCCCGTCTGTCCGTCCGTGCGTGTGTTCGTCCGCCCGTCTGTCCGTTTTTACGCAAACTAGTCTCTGAGTCTTAAAGGTATATATAGGTAGTATGCAAGTAGTATTTAAGTCGGAACGAGCCGGGTCGGACAAATATATTCTATAGCTCCCATAGGAATGATAAAAATCAAGAAAGAAAGCTAACTTCGGGGCGCCGAAGTCTCTACACCCTTGCTGATCGTTCCTGTGGAAGCATTGTATATACAGAGCTTTCAAATTTTTAGAAAACTCAAAACTAATTACAAAAATGTTGAGATAATGGTCCATTTCAATTTACTACCGTGTATGTTTACTAAAAACGAAATATAGCGGCCCATGTATTATTTTGTCATTAATTATCCGATCGTTCCTATGGCAGCTTTATGATGAAGTCGTCTGATATGAATGAAATTTTATTCAAAATACTATAATATTAAAAGAATAATATTTCCAATACCGAAGTTATAATTATTTTATAATTATTAAAAAAATATTTTTTTGATCATTCTTATGGGAGCTGTACATCCCAATAGCTTTAAAACTGAGAGACTAGTTTGCGTAGAAACGGACAGACGGACATGGCTATTTTGACTTGTCTAGTGATGCTGATCAAGAATATATATACCTTATGGGGTCGGAAACGTCTACTTCACTGCGTTGCAAACTTCTGACTAAATAAATCACACCCTTTGCAAGGGTAAAAAAATGATTTTTTAGTGTACACAAATATATCTTCGGTGTTTTCTAACATATTAACATCTACTCTTGGGAATATCATTCTTATAATTTTGCAGACTTTTGGTAGTAATAGTAGTACTATTTTTTAGTTTTCCTAAAATCGGAAAGCTCTGTACATACAATGTTCCCACGGGAACGAACTGCAAGGGTATAGACACTTCGGCTTGCCGAAGTTCGATTCCTTTCTTGTTATATGTACATTTTATTGGTTTTAAGAATTTTCAGAACTGGAGTTAATTAAATATTATTATATATTTCTTTCAGGGACGCCCTGCACATGATAGAGAACGAGGCTCGTGGCTTCTTTACGGGTCCGGGTTTGGATGGTCCGCAGGCCCGTTGTGTCTATTTGACCGCCATTCAGCTACTTCGGATTGCCGGCGCCCATGGCTCACTGCGTCCTATGCTGGAGGCCCTGTTCCATCGGATGCTCCTGCTGCCGGCTCCCCAAAATCGCACAGAGCCCCTTCGATGCGTACGTGAGATCTTCAAGAGCCCGGAGCGACTGATCGATCTGGCGGTGATCTTATATGTGGACAAAAACACCGCTCAGGGCTGTAGCGATGAGATGGCGTTATTCCGGCTGTAAGTAATATGAGTAGACCATTATATTGTAGAGTTCAAGTAATAACAAGAGAAAACGCTATAGTCGGTGCCCTCGACTATAAGATACCCGTTACTCAGCTTAAGGGAGTGCTAGAAGGATGGATATATGCTTAAAGCAACTTGGCTTTTTTCACTAACCTAGCCTATAGCGCCACCTATACTCTTTTTCTATAGCGCCACCTGGCCTACAGCGCTAACTTGCCTATAGTGATTAGCGAAAACAGCTAATTTACTGCATGCGGTGTGCTATCTCGATTGAATTGAAAAATATAGATTATTATTCGGTTATAACTTTTTAATAAGTTGTCCGATTGAATTAATATTTGGCGTGTATAATAAAAACAAACTCTTATTTAAATTTTTATTAAAATATTAAACAGACAGAAAGACAGACGGACATGGTTAGATCGACTTGTTTAGCGATGCTGATCAAGAATATATATACTTTATAGGATCGGAAACGCTGCCTTTTATCTGTTGCATACTTTCTGACGAATCTTGTATACCCTTTTAATCTATGAGTAACGTTTACAAATATCATGGGTTGTTCTTTTAAATGTTCAGTTACTTTTAGCAAACACAGAATAATTCAGTAGCATTACGGATTATAATGTTTTGTTATATTAATAATGCATATTGTATTTGCTATCAGGTTGGTGGACGCCATGGAAGAGTGTGCCTATGGAGCCAGCGGCGTGGGCTCGGCCACGGAGGCCAGCCTGCAGGCGAGCGTGGAGTGCATGGTGGCCCTTCTGGACAGCCTCCAAGTGCTTTGCAGCGGAGAGCTCACTGAGTCGATGATTAGCGACCAGATCGTGCAGGTGGTCAACGGACGGCACGACCTGCTCAAGGACGCCGACTACTCCGGCCCACTGACCTACCAGAGCATGGCTCGTCTGCCGGCTCCCTACCGCGATGCCATCGTGGAGTTCCGGCAGAACGTTTTCGAGACCTCGTCGGGATCGGAGAGCGAGGGCGAGCCGCCGCACGAGCAGGATGCGGCCTCCAATGGCTCTGGAGATACCGAAGGACCCGAGGACGACGATCCCAGCAGCTCCAGCGATGAAACATCTCGTGTGGAGAACCGCTGGCCATATTCTCACCTGGAGGCACCCGTAATGCCCGTACGAACCGATAGCGATAATGATCGCCAGCATGCCCGCGATTTCGCTCGGGCTCTGAGGCAGGATCTGGTGCCGAAACTCCTTCGCCTGCGCAGCTGCGTGGAGCTGGACGAGGCGATGCAGGAGTTCGCCTCGGCCGTTTGCCAGGAGAACAGCATGAACTTCTCGGACTTTGATTATAACCTAACCGCCATCAATGCGGACGGGATCTACCTGGCCATCTACTCCTCGCTGCTGCTCAGCCTGCAGCTGATGCGGGCTGGCTACTACGAGCAGGTGGCCCAGGGTATATCCCACAAGGACATCCTGGTGCCCATGTCGGAGCAGCAGTTCGTGACCTCGGTGCAGAACACTGGTGTCCTCGTCTATCTCTCCTCGCCGTGGCTGTGCGAGCTCTACCAATCGGTGACAGTGTGCAATGTCCTAGAGGCCATGCCCCGTCAGCAGCTGGAGGGGATGGGGCCGCGTTGTGCCCTCGTCGATATGCTGTGCGATGCCGGAGGACTGGGTGCCACTCAGATGCTATCCGAGTGGCAGCGCCTGCAGACGGCCAATGTGAAGCACAAGGAGGAGGAGCAGCTCCATGACAAGCGCAGGGAGGCGGCCAAGAAGCTGTGCCGCCGATTGCTCACCTGCTGCTGGGACTCGATGGTCATCGTGCTGAGCTCTGGGCTGGGCGATCTGCAGACCAGTTCCGCCTCCAACAAACTGGTGGCGTTGTCCAAGCGAACACTAAGGGTGAAGGCGAAGGCGAATAAATCGAATGGAGAGGCCCTGTATGCCATGTGCCTGGACGGTTTGCATTCGGTAAGGAGTTGAAGATCATTCTTCCTAGTACTATACTAATACCATACTTTTCTTATTATCAGGCCGCCACGCTCAGCAATAGTTTGAATCTGCAGCATTTGGCCGGGAAGATACTTAACCTGCTGGCCTCCAATGTCTGCCAGACCTCCGGACCGCGAATCTCCGCCAGCCAGGCCATGTCCATGGACGTGGTGCTCACCGGCGGCCTGAATCTGGGCAGCTACAGTGCTGATTGCTGGCCGAGCATCTTCGCCGTTTGCCGGCATGTTAGCCAGCTGGAGCACGAGATTTTTAGCATGCAGAACCCGGCGATTTCTGCATCGCCCGGCAGCAGTCGCCGGGACTTGGAGACGGGCGAGAAGTTGAGCAACGGCAATGCCCAGGACAAGCTCAACCTATCCTCCATACCCATCGATGATGATGAGACGTGGTAGGGACTCTTTTTCCATCTCATTTTCACCTAATCACCTTTCAATTCTCCTCCTCAGTGTGGATGTGTACAGCTTCCTGCAGGCACCGATGCAGAGTCCCAACACGAACATCACCTCCATTTTGAAGGTTTACTCGGGAACGAATGAGACGGTGCTGCTCAGTCAGAGCGACACTTCAAAGGTGCTCTGCGCCTTGTCTCACCAGGCGGAGAACCTCTTTGGAGACGCCGCCGAAAGGCTCAGTTTGCCCTCCTTGTGCCAGTTCCTCAAGCATTTGTGCCGCGCCTCCAGGGAGCAATTATACAAGAGCCAGGTGGCTCGCAAGGGCAGTCGCATCTGGTGGCCCAGCAAGGGTTGGAAGAAACTGGACTCGCTGCCAATGTCCCTGCTCCTTCATCGGATTGGAGATGTCACGCTCAAGGTATTTCGAAGCTCGCGCCCACTGCTGCACGTTCTCAAGGTCTGGGCCATCACAGGACCGCATCTGATGGATGTGAGTATAATTTTGTTATAGACATCTTGCCTCAATTTTTTTTTACGCACATGTGGCTTAACTATCGGTCAGTATATATTGAAATCTACTCCAAATGAATTAATTTAATATGATTTTAATTGCATGCATGTTATCTACAACGATATATAATGTTCTGCGTGCCGGATTACATTTCCTTTCTTGTTTTTTTAATATTTTAAATATATTTTTATTATTAAATATTCAGGCCGCCTGCCACCGTGACCGGATGATTTCGAAGCGAGCGATCGAGTATATCCACGACATCATCACGGCGCTTCTGGTGGAGCAGTCGGAGCTGCCGTACTTCCACTTCAACGAGGCGCTGCTGAAGCCATTCGAGAATCTGCTGAGCATGGACACGGATGTGGATGTGCAGGATCAGATCGTGGCCTGCCTTTACGAGGTGGTGGAGGCGCACCGCACGGAGATCCGCTCCGGATGGCGACCGCTCTTTGGAACCCTACGGAATGCCCGCAGTCGGATGCTGAACATGAGCAACATCATCGACATCTTCCGGGTGTTCCTGGACTCGGACAACACGCTGGTGTTTGCCAACGCGGGATTGGATTGCATCCTGTGCTTGCTCTCCTACCTGGAGATCTCTGGCGGAGGGAATAACAACGCTTGCTCCGGCGGGAGTGGAAGTGCAGCGGGAGGAACTGGGTCAAATGGTGGCCAACAGGAGGAGGACAACACCTTCCGGCCCACGGACTTCCTCCATGAGACCCTCCGCTTCTTGGAGCGCTGTTCCAGCATTTTGGGCTTTATGCACAGCATGCCCAAGTGCCCCAACTTCCACTCCACGTACAAGATCAAGGGCATCTCCTATACGCACATCATTGACGCGAATATACCCAGTTCGATGGAGAACTTTACGTATTTTGGTAACGACTATCTGCAAACGCGGAACGAGCAGTATATGATATCCTACCGATCGCTCCATATTGATAAGGACACCATTGTCAAAATTGACGAGATGGACAAGCCGTCGGGTGTGCTCAAAGTGTGGTTCCTGCTGCTCGATGGACTCACCAACTCGCTGATCGTCTGTCCCTACTCCCACCAGGCTCCCATCCTGCAGACGATCTTCAAACTGTTTAAAAACCTGCTGGCAAGTCCGGGCATCGATTTCGGTTTCTACTGCATCAACCATCTACTGGTGCCGATGATCCAGGACTGGCTGCGGTACATCAACAAGACGGGCTCCTCCTGGCAGTTGGTGGAGAAGAACTTTAAGCACTGCTGCTGCATGACCACCGATCTGGTGGTGGAGTTCATCGAAAAGTCAGTGCCGGAGCAGCGGCGCCTGGGGGCGGGCACAAAGACACGATTGGCGCAGATAGTTCACCCGGCAGACAACCTGCTGTACTCCAAGCTAAAGTTTGTAACGGAGAGAATCGAAAGGGAGCAGCAGCAGCAGCAGTCGCAGCCTGTTCAGGATCAAGGCTGTGGTTATAACCAGCAGTACGACAGCAGTTCTAGCTCCGCCAGCGAAGAGCAGCAGAAGAACGGAGTAGGGGGCGGATCGAACCTTATAGAATCACCCACCAAGATCTCGGGTTCGGCAACGCTGGCTCTAAAACAGTTACTCCTCGTCCTAATCGAATGCGCTGCCCAGTCGCAGGAGGCGATTGCCAGGATCTCGGTGTCCTGCCTCAAACACGTGATCCTCTCCACCGGAATGCTTTTCAACGAGTCCCAGTGGATGATCGCCTGCTCGGCCATCCATCGCGCCTGCACGGTAACAATTGCTCCACTGCGTCAGCTATCGTTTGCTTTCCATGAGAAATCCAATAGTTTCTATGGGGATTGCGCCAACGTAAAGGTTGCTGCTCGACGGGACAGCAGCCTGGAGGAGCTGGCCAGGATCTATGCGCTGGCACAGCAAGTTTTCCTATCGGACAATCAACGGGAACCGGGTCAGAATCAGGCTCCCACGCCCAGTGCCGCGCAGTGCAAATTGTCCGACGACAGGAGCTACTCTTTCCTCCTGTATCCACTTAACAATGGCTTCAACTCGAACCTGGATAACTTTGTGATCCGGATTCCGTTCAAGAACCTGGTGGTGGGCCTGCTGGCCAACCAGATGCTGCTCCAGCTGGTGGCCAAGTTGCTGTTGTCGCGGTTAAAGTGTGTGCCCCAGGCGGTGTCCACCTGCATCTTCGACAATTATGCCGCTTCAGCGGCTTCGCCCAGTCACGACTACGACCTGGACTTCCGCTCCAAGGAGATCCTGCTGCGCTGCGTCAAGCAGTACCTGATGTCGGCCCTGGAGTTTGACTCGCGACCGGGTCTCAAGTTCCTCATGCAGAAGGTGTCGAACATTGAGTACGCGGCGAATCTGTACAAACAGATGACCTCCTCGTGGATGATCTACTACATAGCGCTGGTGGACTCGCATCTCAATGATATTGTGGTCTACAACCTAGGGCCTGAGGACCTCAACTTTATATTGGAGTCCTGCTCCCGACTGAATACCACCACTGTGAAGAAGAAGGAGAACTTTGTGAGGTACCTGTTTTGCCTGCAGGATGCCTGGAATCTGGTATGTGAGCTCTACTTGAGCAACTCTGCCCTGCATGAGATCGAGAGTGGATCGGGAAAACTGCGGCAGAAGCCACCGCAACTGCACCACCATCCGCAGAGCAAGCCCATGTGCATCTCTCTAAACGGAAATGGAGATGCCGAGATGACGGATACGGGCTCGGGTTCTGGTTCCGGATCCGGTAATAGCACCTCGCCGACCAAGTGCGTTCAGCTGCAGGAGGAGGAGAACGTGACCATGACTACGTTGATCAGTGAGTTTCAGCCCAAGTGCCGCAGCAATCCGTTTGACACCAATCGACAGGCCAAGTCCTCGGAGGCGGAGTCCATCTCGCCGGAAATCGAACAGCAGCGGGCCAGCAGCATACTCAAGGACTCCAATTACAAGAGGGCTGCCCTCGCCCAGCTTGTGGTGGCCTCCATGGAGCTACTGCGCTCGCTGCCAGGCGAGGCTGAGGAGAACCTCAAGCTCTTGATGACACCGACCATTCGCGAGGCCTTCCGTCTCGTTCAGCTGCAGGGCAACGAGCTGAAGGTCAACCAGTTTTAGGCCATGCTTGTTGAGTTTTATTTTGATCTGTAGGCGCAGCCCCTGCCCCTACCAAAGGATCCCTCCTTCCAGAAGTCCTCCATAAATAATCCTCCTCCCGCTCCCAAATGGCTAATTTACAGCTACGTCTGCATCTCATGCTCTCACTGTCTCACTCTCTATATCTGTCTCTCTCTGTCAGTGGAGTGTTATTGCTTCGGTGCGGCCAACAACATATCGAAGGGTGTAGTCTAGACTCTAAACTATACATATACCCACACAGTATTTCCTTAAACCAAACTTCATATATTACCTGTAACTTGTGATCTTTGATTGTTTCAATCGCAAACTTGTCAGTATTATCTTCTAGATCGATTTTAAGTGCAATGTTCCGTAAAAGTATTATTTTTATACTGATGGAGCAGGTATTACAATAGAATCAGATAACAAGAAACCTTTAAGTAGCTTGTCAGTTCTTTATTCCTCTTGAATATCCTATTTTAAGGTTTTAAGCATAAATGCCTTACATGCAACGTTGGTCACACTGCTCGCATACTCTCCATCTGTCCCTCTCTCTCTCGCCCGCAGTTCCCAGCACAGCAGGCAAAACCATTTCAAAGTAAAAGCTCAACATGCCAGCACAAAAAAGCAAAACTATCGAAAGTACAACAGTGTCGATGCATTGCAAGGATATCAGATATATAGGATATCATATTGCGATTGGAGGATGAACATGACGAAGAAGCGTAGCAAACGTAGTCCTGTACATTAAATTAAGTCAAGACTTTCTCACACTTAGCCCCTGCACCGCCCCCGCCCCCGCTCCACCTTCTTCCTTCTAGCTCCCACCCAGACAACACTTCCTCTCCCAGCACTTTTCGACTTCTTATATTGTAAAGATGTATCAGCGAGCACCTGTCCCGCCCTAAAAATCAGTAAATTATATATAAATAAATATATATATACATATATATAATATACATTATATTAAGAGTGTAACCTATGTAAACTTATAGCGAATGTTAACTAACACAAAATCAGTGCCGCCCATTAATCCACGATTACCACCATTAAAGATTAGATCACAAAAGCATACACATAAAGCCTATACTAAAAACATATGTGTGTCCAAGTAGTCCCGCGCTGCCTTTAAAAAATACTTGCATACTTTTGTACCAGTGTGCGTACCTAAGAGAAAAATATTAAAATTATCGAAAGCAACATAACCGAACAAATTCTAGCCACCTTGCTGCACTATCAAATCAAAGCTTACTAGCCTATATTTTCACCCCCACACACATACCATATAATATCAGGGTTCAGATCAGGAAATGGGGAGTACAGATATGAGAGCCCTAGGTTTTTGCTCCTGTCTCTGGACCACCATCGATTTGTTCCGCGCCCAGCTAATAGCGATAGCGATACCGATACCTACATTATACAAACGGCTACGTACAGTTATATGCCTACAAAAAGATCTAAAGAGTTATATATTGATATACATAAATGTACTTATATGTATTATAGTTGCCACTTGGGTATAAATGTTGTAAATGTCTAGCAAAGGAAACATTTTTATATGTGAAAACTATTAGCAACAGCGCTACAAATCTATACATATATTATAAATATAAATATAAAATAAATATAAATATATACACATATACATTTATTTTCGCTTTGTCGTATACAGTATATACATCTACGTACATATATATAATATATAGAGAACTATGTACTTGTGTTATTTACTTGCCCATCTCAACTCTCTCAATCTGTCTCTTTCTAATGACTTGTATGTGTAAGTGCGAAGAGTGCAGTTGCAGAGGCCCGCAGAAAGTGTAGAAGAGAAGATCGCGATCGCGCTAGGCTAGTACTAAAACTCTCCAAGAGTGCATTTGTAACATGAATGAATAAACGATTCCACAACGCTTTCGCAACTTTACTAAACAATTGCAATTTGTGTGTGTCTTTTATTTCGGATCATCAAAAGGTGCGCTTAAAAATTATGATGGTCACACTGCAGCTTGGGGAGATCAAGCCGTTGCCAGATCTTGGGTGAAAGAAGACTATGATTATTAACTTTGGAATATGCAATTAGAACTGTTTAGAACAGAACTGCTGAAAATAACTTCTGTTTTTTAATCTACAGGTGAAATTCGTTTAGATTTTTTTGGCATATAGTTTTGGGTCAACAAATTGTCCGCCTGTGTTAAAAATGAATCTATATTTACATGTATACTTGTAAAGTGCAATGCAAAAATATTGACCTCTTTAGATTCAAGTACAAACCAAAGTCACAGAAAAGCTCACCAAATTTGAAATACTGGTAACCCTTTCGAACATCTGGCAGCGCCGGCGCAAAAGCGATAGCCGTCAAAACTGGTTTGGTAACACTTTTTCAACTGCGCGGTCGCTTTGACGACGGCTCCAACTTACTTGCCGCCTCAATTTGTCGTCGCCTCTCGCGAGATTCACGTCGTCAGTGCGGAAAAGCTCGTTCCCAGAACAAATAACTCCCGCTAATTTCGTTTTCCCGAAGAAAAGGAAAATAGCAATTATTGCCGGCTTAGCAAACAAATATATTTAAGCGCGTGTGTGCTGGCATTTCGCTTTTTTTTTGGAGTGCATTCGATCTTGGGGCCAGCAAAAGTGCTGAAAGTGCACCTGCACCTGTCTTACCTGAGCGCTTCAAGCCACAAAAGTGTAAAGTGCAGCGCGACTCTTTGCTTTTCCGTCGTTACCCACTTCGATTTCGAGATCCGCCAGATTCAGCAAGAATTCTGCGAGCGTAAGCGAGTGTTGTTATTGCCGCCGCGCTCTAATTGCCAGGTTTCGTGTGGAGAATTCTTCAGCCGCTTCTTTTCATTCTTCTTGGGACGCCCGCACCGCAAATGAGGTAAAAATAATAAACAAACTAAGAAACTTGCACCACCATGAAGTACACAGGAAACATAGGTTCCACAAAGTAGCTCGAAAAAACATCTAATGGGAAATAAAATATTTTTAAAACTTGAATTGATTTAAGCAAACTCATTACAAAATATACCCAAATGATAATAGATTATATGATTCAAAATGAACCATGTGTATCCATTTTTATGGATTTAAATGACGATTATTAAATTAAAAAATAAACTTATTTGAGTTATTCAGATTTTTTACTTAAAAATATATTATAATCAATATTTTCCGATATTTTTTGTGTACCCTTCTTAACAACAAGTATGAGTTAGCGTTTGAGCATGTAACGTAATGCCTTGGCGTGCTGTTATTGTTATTATTATATTGTTGGCTTGGTAGCCGTCATCTGTAAACCGCTTAACGGGCGACACAATTTTCAGATATTAATAAATAATGCGTTAATTGTCGCCCGGCCTTCAGCTGTTTAGTTTGTTATTATTAGCCTTATTGTTGTTGCGGCCGTATCTTCGTGTTAGATATGCTCTAAATACTTTGAAGTTCACAGAGAAGATCTGGACTGATGAAAATAAGAAAGTTCTTACTGTCCGCATTAGCCACAAATCTATCAGTGGCTGGTCTAAAAAAATAAGGTGTTAAAATACATTGAACCACGCTACAAATTTTCATGATTTCTTTTGATTTGTTAGAACATTGGTATACATAAAGTATCAAATACCAAATTTTTTTTTTAACTCGAAGTGGAAGAGAGTATATTGTATTTGCTTAAAAGTATGTAACAGGTAAAAGGACTCCATAAAGTATTTTTTTTTTTCGTTTGTAGGAACGTTCAGATCTCGAAAAGTGGCAAACACTTGAAACAAGCTATAGCTTTTAAGCTTTATAAAAATTTGTTTCAAGTATTTGCCATTACCACTCTAGCTCCTACATTTAAAATGATAATTGAAATGCATTTCTTTGGTCAATACTTATAGACTTACCATATTATTAAAATCGGACAATTACTTAAAAAGCTATTAGGAAACTATTTAGAACCCAACGTTACGGTGTTTAACATGGTCAGTGATGTAAAGGCAACTGGCGCTATCTAGAGACATATATATTAACGAGTAATGGGAAAATGACAATGAAAAGCCCTTTGTTTCACTCAAAGAAATACTCGCCCTGAATGTTCGAGTCACTTCATGTTTAATTTAAATAAAAAGTTCCTTAACTTAGTATATTTTCTATATTTAAAAAAATGTGTTTAGGAGTTTGTAATGTAATGTTTTTTATAGAATGACTCAAAACGTCTTGTTGTTTAAGTGAAAATATTTAGGGAATGGCTCAGATAAGGTGTTATTATATTTAAGTGATAGGATAATATTTTCTTATATTTGCCCTCATTGCTTAATTAAGTTTTAAACTTCCTCTTTATACAAACAATTGTTTAACTTTACCTGCATTTATACTTCATTTGTAAGTACTTAATATCTCACGTGGTAAATTGATGTGAAAAACTGTACCCAAGCCCAATGTAAATTGAAAAACTATGGTCAAAAGAAAATATGTGCCAAGACAGAGCCTCGCGGCTGATAAACGAGAATCTTGAAGACCGCCCGTAGAATCGTTTACGCAGCGGTTTCCTTGAAAATGAGCCAGAGAGTGAGGGCCTGGGCCTCGTTATGATTGATGGACTGGCTAACTGATTGGGCCGCCTGATTGATCATTGCATCTTGGCTGGGCGGCTTATGCAATCCCCGCCAGCAATTTGGACACTCGAGCCGCAGATGCAGATGCAGTCGCAGACGCAGACGCAGAGTGGCGCAGCCTCACCTGGTGAGCACCTGGTCGAATGGGCCTGCGGTGGGTTAAAAGCACCAGCAATGGCAATAACAATAACAGGCACACTTTGGCTCGGCCAACAAACAGCAAACAACGATCAACAAACGGCGACTTTCGAATGAGCACGGCTTGTGGGCCAATCGGTTAATTGCATTTCCTGGCCACCTCGTCATCGTCATCGTCATCGTGAATACCCATCATCATCCCCATCGGCCGAGTCAAGCCAACCCATTCCCATGATGATGGGGCGTTAATGGCGCTTTAATTACCCGGACTGTTTGGCAGGGATCTGTGGATCTGTTGGATCTCTTGGATCTCGAGACCGGGACCCGCATTGCATTGCATTGCACATGCAAATTGCCAAATGGAAAATGCCAATTCACGTTGCGCGTATCTCATAGATACACAAAATTGAAATTATAATAAAAAGCAAAGAGGCAAAAAACAGTTGCCGCGGCTGCCTTCGGCTGCCCAGGCTAACTTGAAACCCGGCTCGGCTCAGCTCCTTTTGTAATTCAAGCCACCGCACCACCAGCTGCACCACACAAGGCGAAAATCCTTGAGAAACTGATGTGAACTATCTATGTAACTGATAAAAAATGATCCAATTTTCATTTTAAATAACAAATTCCTTAGGCTGAAGAAAAATATGATTTGCACATACTCTTTTATTTTTAAGGATTAAGGATTATTTAAGGATTTAAGAACGATAAAACGTCCCTTATCTTTTTATATCAGTTTTAAAGTAATTAAATCATAAATGTTTTCGTTTTAGAAAAGGAATTTTCAAATACTTACTTGTTGTACTCTTTAAAATTATAATGTCCGATAAGGAGAGCTTCTTCCTTTATTTATAGCAATAGCTTAAGAACTTTTTTATTTCAGATTCAAAGTAATTTAATCATAAATGTTTTCGTTTTAGAAAAGGAATTTTCAAATACTTGCTTGTTGTACTCTTTAAAATTATAATGTCCGATAAGGAGAGCTTCTTCCTTTATTTATAGCAATAGCTTAAGAACTTTTTTATTTCAGATTCAAAGTAATTTAATCATAAATGTTTTCGTTTTAGAAAAGGAATTTTCAAATACTTGCTTGTTGTACTCTTTAAAATTATAATGTCCGATAAGGAGAGCTTCTTCCTTTATTTATAGCAATAGCTTAAGACCTTTTTTTATTTTCTTTAGAGCTCAGAAATTAGTATCCCAACATCTTCAACGATTCTTTATGAATTTAATTCAAAAAATTTGCAAATCTCCACCCAATATTCTCTGTGCACCAAAAGGCCTGGGCAACCAGTTCGCCTCGCCGCCCAGTTAGCCTCAGATGGCATTTTTGCCAGGCGGACTTGGCGGACAAACAGAAGGACGGACATTTGGCGGCGACTCTCGGACTGGTTGGGTTTCCAACGAGTCTACCAAGACTGGCATTTGTGGCTTAGGATAAGCCTTTTAGCCAACTTAACCCGCTAGCAGCCATTGCTAAATTAGCGAAAAGTAAACGTTTGCCTTGTTGCTTGTTTTAGGGTAATTAGGGCATAATTGTTATGCCATTGCATGCAAATATTTTACTAACCGTCTTTTTCATTAAGTAACCAAGAAAAACGTAAATACCTTACTTTTCTAGAGTGGAATAACCTTTCTAAGTGCAAAATTATAATAAGAGATTATTGGAGAAGGCCCATAGCAAAGGTGTTAATGAAGAATTAACCCCAATGGGCTTTACTAGCAATAACCGCTCTAGAATTCCCTGGCTAGATTTCGCTTCAACTTTCGCTGTGGCTAGAAGATGATGATCTGCAGATGGCTTCAGCCAAAGCCGCGCCCATCCAATCCAGTTTGTTCCGCCGCCAATCCTCTCCTGCGCCCACTGAGAAATATCCAGAAGTGGCAGCTGGGCCGCCAGCTGGGGCTCCATCTCCGATCTCCGATCTGCTGCCCCTCGTCTCCATCTGAATGTGAACCTCCTTCGCCTTCTTTGAGCTTGGGCAGCTGTTTCGCGTGGGCAACTTGGCCGAAAAGGGATTGGGCAGAGGGGTACACAGGGAAAAAAGACAACAATATCACCATATCAGCTTCTCATTGTCAGCTTAATTTTGTCATATTCATAAGGTAAATAAACAAAGTCGAATGGGAAATAATGTGGACTCTTTTCAGTTGGTTAGAGATTCATATTTATTAGGAAATCAAATGCAGTTGCACAGGGAAAAATATATAGTTCATAATTTCATTTGAAATCGAAAAAATAGTATTTATTTATGAAAAACGCTATAAATGTTATACTTTATTGAGCTACTTTTATGAGAGAAATGTAATAATTTAAAAAAGCGTTTTAGTATTTGAAAGGTAACATTTTTAGACATAACCTTTTTATTTTTCCTTAAAAGATTTAAAAACCTTTTTTATGACTTAGTTAGGTTTTTATGTAGTTGTAAAAAGTATGAGCTTTTACATCTAAAAACAATTTTTATGTTCATCACCACCTCTATTATTTTATTTATTTTCTTGCAAGTTCAAAAATGGCTTATTTAATATTACACTTAAATACTTAAAGTTTTCAGGGAGTGCCTTAAGTCTTTCAACTGACCCTCTTTTTTTGGCCAGTGTTTTAGAGTAGGAACAGGGCAGCTCGGCACTTTAATTAAAACCAACACCCTCGAATGCAAACAGACACAATTGCAACTGAAACCGAAAACGGCAACGGTGAAACATCAATTTATGCAAAACAATTCAATTTTTGCCGCCATCAGCGGTTATTTACCCCTTTTGCAACTCCCTCTGTTTTTTATATTTTTCTCTTCATTTTTTAGCGGCACCCATCATTTGGCTTTAGGGCGCTGAGTACAGCAAACGTACTTGAAACAATGTTTCGTGTCACGCCTTGGACAAAAAGTTGTTCAACGTTTCACACGCTGCAAGTGGGTGGCAGCAGCAACAGCAACAGCAACAACAAGAGCCGCAGCTGCAACAGCAACAGCAACACCAGCGACAGGTGTGTGGGAATCTTGGCCAAATAGCAAAAGTTCAATAGCAGCAACGGCATCGCTTGATGATGCGATTGTTGCTGCTTGCCACTGATGATGTTGCTGGTTGTTTCCAGTGTTTAGTGTTGCTGCTGTTGCATTTCGCTGCCAAAAAAAACAGTGGGCTGCAAAAGTAAACACCAGCAATGCTGCCATTTACCCATTGTGCAGTTGCTGGGCGGGAATGTTGCTGGTGTTGCTGTTGCTGTTGCAGCTGCTGTTGCTGTTGCTGTTGTGGCTGCCAATTTCCAGCTGACGCAATCAGGCAAATGAAGAGGCAGGCAGCGATGCCAAGCTCATCTTGCACGCAATCAAACTGAATGATTTGAAGCGCAAAATTTAAATTGTTTTGCCAGCCGACGCGTCGGTTTCACTAAAGCCTGATGTTGCTACTTCGGGCTTTGTGCCATTGCCACACACACGAAGCGTTTACACAGCTCGCAGCATCAGCTACCACATTGTATCTATCTGAAGTTATGGCCTTAATTATGTATCTTACCATTTGTTTTCAGTTTTTCTAAGGCAAACAGTTTTCCGGCGTAATTGAAAGCTGGCCTTGTTTTGTTTTTAAAACAAATCTATCGTTATAATATAATAAAATAATATAAAAAATATATATTAATTTCCTTATTTAGCAATTGTAACAATTGTTTTATAAGTTTTAAACTTAATAACTGGAGAAAGACAAAAATAGTTTCAGATAGACCTCAACAATAATCTTTAAGTTCTTTACAATCAACAAGATTTTAGAGCAGGGTCTTCAAAAAATATTTAAAAATAATTTAGATTTGTTTAAACATAAAGTAATATAGCAGTCAAAAAAAGTAATGTATATTATAATTTTGACTTGCATTTTTAAATTGCTTCTGTGACTCATTTATTCGCTAATAAAGGATTTCAAATTCGCAAATTGTCAAATAATGCCCGTTTATTCACTGTGGCCTTAGATGTCCGGGGCTTTGCCCTTCAGCTTGTGCGATGTGTGAAGCAATCCTTTCCCGATGTTGCATAAGCTGCACTTAATTGGTTGAAGGTGAAAGCCAACGGCACAGGCACATGGACCTTCCTTTAACCCCCACACATCGTTGTTAATGTTCTGCAATTAAAATGAGCCGGAGTAAAAGTGCACAAGGCGCTTTCTCCAGACGAAGGAGCAGATTCCCAGCCAGCTGGATTGTATGTTGCTGGTGGCTGGTTGCAAGTTGCTGGCTGCCAGTTGCCAGTTGCCAGTGGCTTCCTTGCGCACGACAGCAACATTTGGTATTTATGGAGTTGCTGCGACGCTGCATCACGATTATAGCCATGGCGCATCCTCCTCGGTGGCATAACCCACGTTTGACATTGCTTGCAAATTTGGCGATAAGCTGCAAGCGGAGCTTGGTTTTCACCAGAAAAATGCCTCTGCGGCTGCCCGAGAGGATGCTGCCTAGATTATCGACAATTTGTCACGTTGTCAGTCGTGCGTTTGTCTGATTGCCGCGGCGGAAGTAAAAGCCTGGGCACAGGTGCGCATCAGCAACATCCATACACCGGCCACATGCAACGTGCAATATGCCAGATGCAACATGCAATGTGCAATGTGCCATATGCAAGCCATTCAAGCGCACACGTGTGTGTCCAACGGACGACAAATTCGACAGAAATTTCTCTTTTATTTATTGTAATTTCTTTCAGCAGCTGCTCCTGCCTATTTAAATATGAAAATGATTTGAAAAAAATCAGCAGAGAAATGCTGCATGCATGTATGTACATATGTACGTGCAAATATTTCCATTTGATGTTTGGCTGCGACACGTGAGCAATTAAAACATGCCCAATGAACTCATAATTAAAGGCAAGGCAGCAGCAGCCACTTAGTTGTGTTTCCCTCGTTGCTGCAATCTTCAAAACGAAAGACTTAGGCAACGAACGTGCGAGATAAATCAGTTTGACGATCCAACGTCGAAATTTGACATGACATGGTTGTCTCCCTCTATAAGAAAACACCAAAATCCGCTGGATAGATTAGCCAACTGAACAAGGGGATCGTTTGTCGACCAGAGTTGCCCCTGAATTTAGATAATTTACGGTTAACACATCATTTAGGTATTGCAGCCTAAACATTAACAACATATCGGATTTCGTAGGGATAACCTCTTCAAGTTTGTGGGTTTCTCTATTAATTTGTGTGAACATCCATTATTGAAAATATTGTCTGATACGCAAAACATGGCCCATTACATGGCTCGAAGTGTGCCGAATGGGTCTATCAATCATTCAACAGGCGTTGACACCCATGAGACACACAGAACCCGATCAACCTTTACGACTTTCGCTCGATCATGACTCAGGGCTAATGAAATCTATTCCGAGTGAAATTCCAAGCTGCAATCAAACCAAAGAACTGAAACAAAAAGCCAGGGCCGAGGCGTGATTATCAGTTTAAAGAGAACCCGCCGTTAACGCGAGTCCAACGAATCTCGAACTCGATCTCGATCCGAATGGGAAAACACTTAACGCGCTTGTCACGCACATGTAATGCGGAGAACTCACTGTAATGCTACGTGAGCCGGTAAAAATGGGTATGGTAAATACCAAAAAAAAAAAAAGAGTATCAAAAATAAGAAAGCCCAACTGGATGCTGGACAACGGAAAATTATCATATATGCAGTGAAAGTCATGTCCACAAATAATTACTACATTTTAGCTGCCCAAGAAGACGCAACCGAAAACAATGTTGTTAAAAGAAAACAACAAATTCATACCTGATGTTTTTGGCAAAACCGAGGAAGTTTCTTTCTACATTTCCGAGGAACTGCTAAGCATGAAATTCGTATGGAAATAAAAATCAGCCAGTGGTCAGGGCTTGTTATTTTTATTTCACTCTTGTCTTTACACTTTTTTCTTTTGGCTTTTTTGCTTTTTCAATTAAAGTTTAAGCAATTGCCAAACGGAAACCGAACGGAAAGTGTCAACACGCTGGAGAGAAAATAAAAAGCGGGGGAAAGGTGGAAATCTGAGAGGCGTGACAGGAAGTTGTAGATGCCGCAGCAGCAGCAGCAACAGCAACAGCAACTCATTAGAACTAATTGTAGGGGTCAGCGGGGGGTCAAAGCGGTAAGTCAGTTGTTTTCTTCGCTTTTTTTAACAGGTGAAAGGCCGTCAAAGACTTTGGCCTTTTTGCTTTTGTTTCGTTTTGGCTGCCGCTTTCTTGTTGCTGCCGCTGCTGTTGCAGTTGTTTGTCGAAACTTAATTGTAACTGCCAAATAATTTGTGGCGGCCACAGAAACAGATTATCATTATTATTATTACTCTCCTTCTATTGTTATTACCTGTCGAAAGCAATAGGGAGTGGCACTGTCTGCCAGTTGCAAGTTGCCACTAGCAGGTTGCAGGTTGCAGGTTGCATGCTGCCGCTTTTCATCGGCATCGATAAACGAGATCTTTGTCTCTCGAGTCGGGAAACTCCTCCATTATCGAGATAAAAGCCGAGTTATTTGGGTCTGGGTCTGAACTTAACCACCGATAATTGTCGTTAATCGGTGGCATTGCTGGGATGCCAAATGGCCAACGGATGTGGGATGTACGCGCCATGATCTTATCAATGGCTGTTAATCAAATGCAATGTCGTTGGATTGGAATTTACGATTTCCCAAACAATTTAAGATAGAAGACCTTTATGTACAAAACAACCCTTAAAATATAATTCCATTTCTTATTATAATAATATATCATATAGACTACAAATGTCTTATTAATGTTTAGAAAATTCAAATATTATTAGGTGATTATAAACTTGTTAACTTATGAGACACAATTCATGTTACAATCTGTTTTCGATGACCCCATTGAAATTTGAATGAACATTTCATAAACTCAATTATTAAAAGGTGATTACAAACAATTTTTTAATTCGATGGACCAAATTTACAAATTGTATTAATTAATCAAATATCAAGTATGTCATATAACCCATCATTATTTTTAGCTTAGGCTTATTTTCGTTCACAGCAAGTATTATTTGGCAACAAGTTTTATTATTTTAAGCTGCTTTGATAATAATATTCGTAATTGATTTATATTTAAAGACTTATATCAACTATTCATAGTTTTCGTTAAACATTTTATTCAGATGGCAGCAATACCAATTTGTTAACCGATTGAAAATGACGGAATCGTTTAATACCGATGACACAATTTAGATAATTTCGATAATCAATCGATTACCGATCGGCCACTTAGCCATTTAAGTCGATTGCGGGCAACTAGTTAGAGTTATAACTTAATTATCCCCATCAACTTAATAAGCCGGCTCACATAACCCAATTCTATGTCTTACAATTATCTCTTTACATTCGACACACATTTCTCCTATCATAAGTTTTTCCCATAGGCCGCCGCCAGCTCCCGATTATCGAATGATTTATACCTCTCCCATTGAGATTGCAAATCAAAATTCCGATTCATATTTCACCATTAGTCGGCGGGCAATTATAAATGTTTTGATCCAAGTAATTGCCGCTTGCGTCAGTGGTTCAGTTCGCAGTAAGTGGGTAACTGAGGCAATTTGGGTTCAGACTCAGATTCGGATTCAGACCACCTCCAAACCCCAAACTCCACCTTTCACCCCCCGAACATTGTCTTCGGGTCGCCGGTAAGTGAGTTGAACTTTGGCGAACTAAATGATTTATATGGCAGCCTCAGCTGGAGCAGCTAACAAATAGCTGACTCGATCCGAGCCGAATCGAAGTGCATAATGCAGGGCCCGGCGGCGCTGCATAATTTCAATAATAAATTTCTATAATTTTCACCCAGTTTCTTTCGCGTTTTTTTTTTTTTTTTGGCCCGCTGCAAGTGAAGCGTAGAATTACGTGAAAAAGTGAAATTATGCGACGGCGGCGGCGGTGAATGTAAATCGCCGCAGATCTCTGGCTTACCAACTTACAGACTTACAAACCCACCAACTGGCAGTGGTGCGTGAAAGCAGGCACCACCACCAAAAGGAGCACCACCAGCACCACTCGTGCACTGCACCGAAATGTACCGAATTGTATCTTAATGCTGATAGCCGATAGTTATACAAGTTTTCATTTTCTCCAAATGAATATACAATTATCATCAATTAAGATGAATTCTATCCTACCTTAAATATTCTTGATTATGAGATTTTTGAACATCATATCATACATCATACATCATACATACAGTGGGTGTAAGAAATATAACCTGCAATTAACCTCGAGCTTAAGATAGAAAATAGGCGTCGATTTATGTTTAATATGCAGTATACAAAATCTAACAAATAAAAATCTGTTAAAAATATTTTATTTATATTCCAATTAACCTTGAAGACTTTATAAAGCTTTACTTAATTGTATAATTTCGTTTATTATATGGATTAATCCAAAATATACATTGGCTTTGTCAGAATTTTGGTTCAGTGTACCCAAACCACCAGCAGCACTGCCTCTGCCGATGCGTGTGACCCAATTCGGGAAATTTTCGATTGCAAGTTCAAGTTTTGCTCACTTTTTTATATTTATTTGTATATATACCTACAAATATACCTGTGTCTCGTCTCGTCTTGCATTCTGCCTCTTCTTCTTCGTTCATTACTTGTCAGGCTGTTCACGTCGCCAAATCGGGCATTATTTTTGAGAAGGGGTAGGGGTACGACGAGTACGGGAAGACACTCCCCACTTTCTTCAGCTTTCGCATGGAATCCAATTAATTCGCTTTTTGGCAACTCTTCAACAAAGTTTTCCGAGGGACGATTGGAAATATCGTACAATGAACATAATTTATTGTGATAATTTTGATTTTTAAGATCGATTATTAAAAGTTCAAAAGGTTTGTTCAAGGTTGTTCAAAGTACAAATGGTTGATAGATCCTTATTCCTATTTTAGTTGTTTCGGTACTAAATGAAATGTTTTTTTAGATTAAAACAAAACAAAATTGTTCTTAACCGGTACATTTTAAATACATTTATGACTTAAGTTCGTAAATTTCAGAAGATCTTTCAGTCATTTCTGAGATCTAAAAAAATCGGATTAAATATTTAATATTTATTTACGTGACGATCGCACCTATAACTTACAAAAGTTCTGATATCAATTTGGGACGAAAAATGATTGTAAATTTGACTAAATATATACACTAAAATGTTTTTATTACACAATTACAATTTGTTTGGCTTTTAATAATTTATTTTTTACAACAAATTTTAGTCTTCGAGAAAGTTGTAAATGTTATTCTTTTACTTAAATAATATCTTATAAGAATTTTGTGTCATCAAATTAATGATGTATAGTTTTAGGCATTAAAGGTAAGCATAAAATGTTTTTCATACTGAACTGAATCAGGTTGCATTTTAAATTGCTTAATAACTTCCAAACGGTAATTTTTATGACAAAAAGGGCTGCGTATTAAAAATTGAGGAATCTCAAAGAAAGTTTAAAATTAAAAAATAACTTTGCTCGAACAAATTTTGAGAAAATATACTAAAAGTGGTTAAAAAAAACATTTTTCTCTAACATTAA
Source organism: Drosophila subpulchrella (assembly GCF_014743375.2). Lineage (NCBI taxonomy): Eukaryota > Metazoa > Arthropoda > Insecta > Diptera > Drosophilidae > Drosophila > Drosophila subpulchrella. Next base: position 5,754,671 of record NC_050613.1, read on the forward strand.
ATCTGTTGTATGAATTACCTTTTCAGCGACGTATAACACGTATGTGTAGCGTTAGTTGTTTGGAAACTAAAAGCATTTAAAATCTAGCTATTTTTTGGATTTCCCGCTAAACCAGCGGAATTTTCCAAAAGTCGTAAAACATAAGTTTTCTATCTTGAGCATCTTAATAAACCCACATAGCCCTTGAGAGCCTTAAACCAAAAAGGGATTCATACAAAGAGACAAACAGTTTCATATTGGAAAGTCGTCCAAAATCTTGTTTTTGAAATAACTTTTGATCGGTGCATTGATTTTCCACAATTGAGGTGTAATTCGCGTATTCTCAGTAGGAAAACTTGGCTAATAACCTGGGGCATTCAATCCCACCGGCTTCAATTTTCTAAATGTAAATTTTCACTTTAACACTATCACCGCTTTTTCTCCCAAACCAATTGAAATTATTAAAGTCTTGGTAAGCAATCTTTTTAGTTTTTTCAACAACGTTCAAAGAGTGTATCACTCGTTATGATCGGACCATTACTGCAGATTTTCACTTCTGCGGCTACATAGTAGTCGCCTTCGCCACTACGTGGAATGCCATCCACAGTGATGTTTCCAGTTCCTTGCTCTAATTTGGTTAAGTTTGGTATCTCACAGGTAAATAAACATTTCCTTTTTCCTTCTTGCAGCTGCCTGTAAAGAAGACCCAACAAAATGATGACGATGACAGCAGCCTCGGCCTCAATATCCACATCCACATCCGCATCCACATCCGCCTCCGCATCGATAACCAACTCGGCGTCGACGGACTGCAGCAGCAGCATGCAGGGATCGACGACCAGTTCGGCGTCCAGCGATGTGATGACCTTGACGACCACGGCGGCCTCCTCGTGGTGCGCCATTCCGGCGAGCTCCCGCCTCCGGGTCCTCCGGCTGGTGAGGCCGCACCAGAGGCGTCTGCTGGTCGGCGGACCGGAGAGGGGCAGCACCTACGGATTCGCGGTGCGTGGAGGACGGGAGCACGGCACCGGTTTCTTTGTGTCCCACGTGGAGCACGGCGGCGAGGCGCAGCTGAAGGGCTTGCGGGTAAGTGGATCACTGGGCCTCCCTCCAATGGATCACCCATAGCCCCGATCACGTAGCACTACGTGACGGATTCTAGGGCGAGGTCTTCCACTTACATTTCACATATCACTTTCCCCCGACAGATTGGCGACCAGATCTTGCGGATCAATGGCTTTCGCTTGGACGATGCCGTGCACAAGGAGTTCATCCAACTGGTGGCTGGCCAGGATCGGGTTACCCTGAAGGTGCGCGGCGTGGGCATGCTGCCGGTGAGGGAGTAAGTGGACTAGAACTCAAGATGAGCCCACAAGGATCAGATAAATAAATCTTTGTTATTTTGTAGCCAACCGGAGGAGCGTTTGTCCTGGAGCGTGGTGAAGCTGCCCAGTGTGAGTGGCACACCCTCGGAGAGTTCCTTCAAGGGCGAGAGACGTGGCGCCAGCCGGGACATCAGTGTGGTGCTCCATGTGGCGCCCAGGACGAAGCTGGGACTGGGCATCTGCAAGGGGCCCGAGTGGAAGCCGGGCATCTTTGTGCAGTTCACCAAGGAGCGGAGTGTGGCCCGGGAGGCGGGTCTGCGTCCTGGCGACCAGATCCTCAGCGTCAACAGCATCGACTTCTCGGATGTCCTGTTCAGCGAGGCCGTGGCCGTGATGAAGAGCAGCAGCAAACTTGATATGGTTGTGCGCACGGCGGCCGGATGTGATCTTTTTCCGGGTGAATCCAGTGGCTACAACAGCTCCGCCAGTTCGGTGACGGGGGATCAGAGTCCTTGCTGGGCAGATGCCAAGTCCAAGCGATTGACAGCGGTCAGGGAGGAATCCGGCGGAGGCCTAAACTCGGGATCTGGAGTGGGAAATGAAAATGGAAGTGCCAACTGGTCGCAGGGCGTTGAGGTGCACAAGCAGATGAACAAGACCATCATCAAGCTGACGGAGAACGGGACCTCTATCAACAACACCTACGTAGCCAGTTCCGGTAGCAGTTCCGTTTCCGGATCCGGTTCGTCCGCCAGCGGAACTTCCGGTCGCAGCCAGCAATCGCAGTCGAATCCATCCCGCAATTCAACCACCATGAAGCGCAGTCACCTGAGGCCAGTTAATTCTACGGGATTAGCAGTGGGGCCAGGATCAGGATCACTATCAGGATCAGGAGGAGCAGTCGCTGCACCTGCTCCCCCGCCGCCGGCCATCAATGAAGGAGCTAGTCCCAGCGGCTCAGCGGGCAGCAGTCTCTCCAGTGCCATAACCGAGGAGCTAAAGAAGCGCAAAGAGGTGGGTTTTCTACTTTAACGAAACCTCAAATACTTAAAAGATACGTGTATTACTTAAAATAAACGAAACTATAGAACAGCTTATCTCATAAAAAAATGTATAGGAAATTTGTAGGCACCGCATCACTTCGTAAAATATCTAAATACCTATTTCGAACACTCGAAATAAAGTTTTTCCTCACAAAAGTTTTTTTTCGCTGTCTTGCTTTTTGTCAATCTTATAAATAACATTATTCAATGGTATGAGTGATACCTCAAAATTTCTCTGGGAATACCAAGTAAGTCTTGAGAGTTTTTTGTGCATATAATATAGCTATATTTTAAAGAATCTCTGCAAAATCCAATTTATATTAACCAAGCTAAAATTTTAAGTTTATTTATTTTATTTATTATTATTATTTCATTTATTTTTTTAATATTAAGGAACTACAAATTATTTTTTTTTTAACTAAATAAGTAAGTTTTTTCTGATATTGTATTTTAAGTGCAATATAGCACATTGCTTCACCAGCAACTAATTGGAATCATTGCAGAAGCAGCAGCAGCAACATCAGCAGCGCAACAATCGCGATCGAGATAGAGATCGAGATGAAAACGGAAACTTGGGTCGTCATCTGGCGGGGAACAATGGGAATGGAATTGCCAATGGAAATGGAGGCCACCGCAGCTCCGGCGGACAAGTGTCGCATCGCCCGCGGGCGAATGTTGCTGGCGTGGCTGCAACATTGCAGGGCAGCGAACGCAACAGCAATTCGGGAGGCGGAGGAGGAGGTGGAGGAGGAGGAGGTGGATCGATTGGAGCTGGTGGAGATCAGCACACGGCGCTGATGGATGAATTCAAGCGGGCACATCAGCGAATGTTCAGGAACGGGTTCCATGAGAGCGAGCACAAGGTGAGCAACCAGCAACTGGCAACATCCAAAACGCAGCAGCAACATCGGCTATTTATCGATTGTCGGCTACTTGCAAAGGTCAAGAGAGCTAGCTCTGCAGACTGCACTTGTCGTGGGCCAGTGGCTGGAACCCCATCTCGAGACCCCCTTCCCAAGACCCCGTTTTCCCAGCCCATTGTTGTTGGTTGCTGTTGCCCAACAGACCAACAACTCAAGTAGCTGGCCACTTGTGGAACGAGTACTTCAAGGGGGGGGACTTGATTATAATGAATTGCGGGGGCCCCGATTCAGCGATGGCATCTTATCGGCCAGATCGATAAGAGTCGCAGCCACAGCCGATTTCCCAGATTGCATTGGCCATATAACGATGGTTATGTGGGTCATTATCAGGATCAGTGACCATTTAGTTGATACCAACTGCAAATGGCTGAATTATGCACTTGTCGTGAATAAATGCGGTCAAAAAGTATTGGCAGCTGTTAAAAATTACGGATATAACTATTTTGTCTAATGAAATTTCAGTTAAACTATTATGCGAATTAATAGGAAAATTAAATTTTAATTATATCAATCTGTTCCAAACTTAATAAACCAAAATCTTCCATATATTAACGACTTCATTGCTTTTGCAAACAATTCAAATGATAGAGTTATGAATTAAACGATACTTAAATGTCAGTTAGAACACTCACTAGAAGTCAGCATAATTTTTATGGATGACGAGCTATTGGCAAAGGCCGAAAAATCAATCAAATACTCACGTTTGCTGGATGACAGTCATATTGTTATCGATGGCACTCCACCGGACATGGAGTCGTGATTCCTGGCCAATATTCGAACACACTTGGGATGACTCACGCGATCCGGGTGACAAAAATGAGCGAGAAAATGTTAGAGAAACCAAAACAAAAGCCCGGGCAAACAAATGGCCAAAAGCAAACAGGTGGGGTGGTTGGGCATATTTTTGTTGAGTTGACTGTTCTGTGACTACTCCTCAATGGCTTTATCTAATCGGCGGCGTCGGGCGGTGAACGATGAACCCAACTGCGCCGCCGAAGTTGTCCAGTCTTGGCAAGCACTCGCTGTGAAATAGATCGCATTACGGCCGGAAAATGAGTTTGCTGCGCGTGAAAAACGGTGGAGAAGGAGGGGGCGAGGGGTCAGGGGTCATGCCCACCATGCGACCCGTAAGCATGGGTCGACCCCTGGTGACCATGTCCACTTATCAGGTATTTCCCCAGGAGGATCCATCAACCAATTGTTTGATCTATTGCTAATCTGGGTTTTTCCTTCTGGCATTTTCTTTCGCAGGAGCGCGTTGAAACGCTAAAACGCACCTCCATCATGCCCGACGAGAGCTGTTATCGGAATAGTATCAACAACAATGGTTTCAGCAGCAACAGGAGCAACGGCAGCAACGCGAGCAACAGCAACACGAGCAACAGCAACGCGAGCAACAGCAACGCGAGCAACAATAATCGCCTGCAGCCCCAAAACGGATTTAATTCGGCGAATGGCAATGGATCGCCGGAACTTCCGCCACCGGTAAGCGAATGATCCGTGTACGAGTGTCCACCAATAGCCCAAAAATAATCCAACAGCTGTCATTAATAAAACTACCCTCTAAATTCGAATTCAAAACGTCTTTATCCATATCCCATAGTTTTTGTATGGGGGTCTACTTTTTATGGTTATTAATAATTCGATGATGATGATAATAGATGCTTTAGCATATTTTCTTGTAAAACTGCCTATTTCGTTTTAAAATAAAGTATGTTTTGAAGTACATTTTCTACAATGATTCAGTTACAACAAAAAAGGTATTATCATTGTTTAAGGGCTCTATAACCTTGTAATTTTTTTTGCGAAAAAAAATTAATCATCATTGTTATTATTATTTAATGCTACCTTGTAGTAAAAACCACAATCTAACAAGGGTTTTATTCTGGACCTTTAGCATGGATCTACCATGAGATATAACTTAACTTTAATTTTTTGTGCTTCAGCTAGGGTAGCTTAAAAAATAATTTATCAGAGATCTACATTTTAAATAACTTTGCCTCAATTAAAAATAAAGAAATTTAATAATTGTTAAAAACCAAAAAAATGATTGATTTTATATTTTATATTAATAACTTTGATAGATAGTTTTCTTGTGTGTGAACCAAAATCAAAATTTGTAGTGTTCAAATTTAGTTGTCTATTTTTGGGAAATGCCTTAAACAATTAAGCATGAACTTATCAACTTATGTTTCAGTTGTTAAACCTTTTGTTATTTTTGTTGCAGCCACCACAGTTCGCCAATCCCCAGCCAAAGCAGATGCCGCCCCAGCAGCTCAAGCTGACGACCGGAAATGGTGCGGCGAACGGAAACGGAAGTGGGATAGGATTGGGCAACGGCAGCTTGGCCAAGGTCAAGCAGCCCATGTCGCCCATGCGCAGTGCCAGCATCAGTGTGGGCGGTTTCCGGCCACCAGCCACGCCCCAACCCGACTACGACGCCGTCCAGCTGAGATCCCCTCCAGGAACTGGAACAGGAAAAGGAGCAGGCGCAGGATTGGGACCCGGATCGTCGGGACTAGCCACGAGTCAGCAGCAAAGGCGAACCCTGCGATTGGGCACGGTGACCATCGGAGGGTACGGGGATCAGAGGACGACGGGAAAGCGAGAAACCCTGCGAAAAACGAACGGAGAGACCGGTTCCAATGGGATCTTGAAGAACGGAACCAACCGGAGCAGCGCCAGCTTCAATCACGGCTCCTCCCACCAGCCGGAAAAGACCATTAAATTCGGCAACTGATAGGGTCGGATATAGCCCGGATATATGTATACTTTTGTGCAATATGCCCATGGATTGAGGATCAGAATCAACAAGGAGAGTACAAAGAATCGAACGCGCAGCTGCTTTCCATATACACTGGTCGGCATATGTATTTTGACAAAATAAAAGTTAAGTATACTCATAACTTGAATTTACTTCTTGTAAACTATAGGCATCAATGGAAAGGTAATTTCAATGCCGTTTGAATGATACAATACATATCTTTACCCATTCAGTACTTATTGAAAAGGACAAATTTGTGTAAATCAACTTTTAAATTTTTTTTTCAAACTTTTTTCCTCGACTTGAAAACTTAAACTTTTTGATGCAAAAAGTTTCTTCAAACAAAAATAATAGTAACTGCAAAAAGAATTTTTCAAAAATCATTTTCCTTATATTTTTTATGATTTTTTGAAGGTGACAATGTCGGAAAAAATTTGTATGAAAAAGAGAAAAATATGGCTCAAATGCCTGTTTTTAAGCATTTTCAAAAATTCATAAAAAATATAAGAAAAATGATTTTTGAAAAATTCTTTTTGCAGTTACTATTGTTTTTGTTTGAAGAAACTTTTTGCATCAAAAAATTTAAGTTTTCAAGACGAAGAAAAAAGTTTTTAAAAAAAATTTAAAAGTTCATTTACACAAATTTGTCCTTTTCAATAAGTACTGAATGGGTAAAGAAATGTATTGTATCATTCAAACGGCATTGAAATTACCTTTCCATTGATGCCTATAGTTTACAAGAAGTAAATTCAAGTTATGAGTATACTTAACTTTTATTTTGTCAAAATACATATGCCGACCACTGTATATATATACATAAATACCATGTCCATTACTTTATATCATTTTTTTTTGATTACTCCTAACTCTTATTGTATTTTTTTGTACTATTTGTTGGAAATATTCTATCACTAGCTGCTATTATTTAACCAACACTGTAAATAACCCACTGGCGAGTGTGTGTGTGTTTCCAATAAAGCATATATGTACCTTATACCCCGGCTCTAGATATATATATAAATAAATGTGTCTACATCTAAACAAAAGCAAAACTGATAAGGAAATGAAAATATTTAGCCGCTTGCGTCAGCTGGCAAACGCCGTCAGGCAAATCCCAATTACATTAGACCCGTAAAGATATCGGGCGTGTTCCCGGGGTGTACGCCTCAATTGATAGTGATAGTGATTGATAATGCAGAGCATAAGTCTTCGACGATACTTTTAATTAAGTGAAGACGCACCTAATCAGCGAGAAAATGGCAAGACGAACAGTTATTGGCGAATTTTTTGAAACATTTGTAAAATGTATTTTCTTTAATAGAGCGACTTTGGGAAGTTATCTGTGAAGTTTAATGATAATGTACAATTCAATGTGGAATAACAAACACAGTGAATTAAAAGAGACAATATTATCACTACTTTTAGCGCGACACCAGAGTAAAAATAATTATAGAATTATTATTAACAAACTTAACTTGCGCCTTGAAGTTATAAGACGGTTACATTTGAAATTTTAACGGTATGACCTAACTTATTAACTATGCTATGCTAAGCTGTCATAGTTATTTTGAGGTGAGACCTGACTTAATTTATAATCTAGGCTGGTATTTGGTATTTGGTGTTAGAATGTTACCATTTTAAGACTTCCGAAGAAACTCTACTATGCAAATGAAAATTTTCAAACACTGTTTCAATTTTCTTAGTTTAACCGGAATAACCTTAAGCTGGCAATTATAGAAACTAAAAGCTTATTTTCAATCTTATCTTTGGGATTTTTGAAATACAGTCACCAGATATCTTTCAGCTTTTAAACAAACTACTTCCATAGAGGGACATCTTTTCAAGCACTGCGATTTTCGAGGGTAAAGCAAAAATAATAACTCAGGGTATTCCCTAAACTGTTGAATTGCTGAATTGTTGAATTTTGATCAGCTGTTAATCAGCTGTTCCATACAAAGTCAACTGTCAGAAATTTCAGAAATTCAACAGCCTCGGGGCTGTTGAAAATTGTGTTGAATTGCTGAAAGCCAGAGTTGTCGCTGTTCTCGAATAAAAGTAAGAGGGTAACTCTGGTCACTTTTAAACATGGAGAAATTGCAATCGTATAAAATATGCAAGTAAAGGATATCTGATAGGATGCTGTTATAGCAGTTATAATTGTTTAATTTTTGACATATTTCCCGCATTTTCATTAATTTCAAACATAATCTTTGGCAAACACAGTCTGGCAACTTGACAATCTGACAAACAGCTGACATCTTAAAATTGAACATTCAACAGGGAACTTTTAGGGTCTTTTCCTTAATTGCTGAAATTTTCTGTTGAATTTTCAACAATTCAGAAATTCAACAGTTTAGGGAATACCCAGACTATTTTAAATTCGATTGACAATCAAACCTGGTAATATTTATTTTTTTCCATTTTTTGTAAAACTTACGACAACTGGAAAAATTTGTTTTTGTTGGAAATAAAAATAAAAATTAGCGTTTCTACATTTTTTAAAATTAGTAAAAATTAATATATTTCAAAATCCTTCGTCCTTTTAAGATGCTGAATATGAGACATGAAAAATTTAAGATATCGGTTCATTACTTTTTGAGCTATTGTGTCCACCGGCACCCAAATCGTGGTTTCAAGAAAAACGCAATTAAAATACATAATATAACTTTCGAGGACAATATCGCCTAAATTATTGGTCCGATGAATTTGAAGTTTTGGACTAACTAAGTAAACTGATTACACCGAGTTTCAATGAGGAATTGTTGCGACAGAATGGTAGCAACATTGTTGACAGCAACAAGTTGCCGGCTTCGAGCTTGTTGTTTTTGTTACCGTTGTAATACACTGTAGTGCAAAATTAAAGCGGCTATAGAGACTTGCAGTAGGGCTTGGGTAATACGTTGCATTTAAAGAAATACTTTAAACAATCCCCTGTACCCGTTTAATGGAACGCTGCCGACCGCTGATTTAAAGATATTTAAGATTGATTTTATTATGAAATTCTTTTTTTAATGACTGAAAACGATGCAGTGTAATATGCTTTATCTTTCCCAAGGATGACAACATTATAAACACTATGCTTTCCCAGGGTAATGCAAAAGTAATAACTATTTTTATGTCAAGAAAATAGTTATTTTGGTAAACAAGATGCATTTATCGAAATCAGTCAGAAACTTATGGGAATCATAGGTAGGGTATAAAAAACACAACTACGTTTTTAAGATTTGGGATGTTATACCTCGATGTGCTCTTAATTTAAGGTTATATCGATTGGCAAACAAACCTGGTAAATTTTATATTCGACTATATTTTTAAGCATAAAAAAAATTTTATGGATGTCTGTGGCTTACCTGTGGTCATAGGTGTCCTTTTTAGCCAAGTTGCAAGATAAAAACAGCGATAAAATATGTGAACTTGCATTTAAGAACTATGTAAAAACCCTTTGGTATTTTTTGAGTAGAGTTGCTAGTTAAAGTAGGAATGTAACCATTTTAACCTATCAAAAAAACGACTCCTTCCAGGCATCTAACTTTTCAAACACTGCTCCTTGTCTAGATTGACCCTAAAGCCTTGGGGACATAAGTTTTCATTATTGATAAACGGTCATAGAGCATTCTATTTCACTTGACAAGCCAACGGTCTATGACTTATAAAGAGCTCTATTCTTGCGAAAAAAAAAAATTAACCGAAGGAAAAAATGAAAGTAACTAGCGGAAAAACGGTTTTGAATGAGGAACTTCTCTCGATGTCTCTAGGTAAGCAGTCCATTCTTATGGAGTGAGGATTTCAGGGAGTTAAAGGAACCTATTGTCCCAGATGATTACTACCTTAAGAATGTGAGGAAGACGAGTTTTGTGCCCAGTCGTTCTGGACCGAATTCTTCGCAACCCTCACTTTACCAGCGAACGCATTTCTTTGGTCCTGCCTACCGAAACACTCCGTCGTCCCTGCTTAACCTGCGGGTGGATTACCTGCGGCGCCATCTAAAGGACCTCACGGTCGTGGTGGACTCCAAGGGCCTGGTGGGCTCTGCTCAGAAACGGCTGGACGTGATCACGAAGCGCCTGGCTCAGGTAGCTCCGATGTCTCCGATGCCGCCGATGCCTCCGATACCTCCGATGCCTCCGATGTCTCCGAGACCCTCTCCTGGCCAGGATCCGCAGGGTACCAAGGGTACTGAGCACCTGGCTCAGGAAACTCCGAAGTCTCCGATGCCGCCAATGCCTCCGATACCTCCGATACCTCCGATGTCTCCGAGGCCCTCTCCTGACCAGGATCCGCCGGGTGCCAAGGAAGCTCAGGTGCCCCAAGATACCCAGATTGCCCAGGATTGTGAGGATACCCTGGTCCTCACCATCGGCGACGAGGTACTCTACGACGAAGCCTACAAAACGGACACTCTCTGGATGCCCCTGGATGATAGCAAATAAATATCTTGATATCCCAACGAATCCTAGCCCATTGGCTCCTCCAAAACTCCGGCGATTATGACACAAGCTGTAGAAGTTGAAAAACAACATCGACAACATTTTAAAAATATAAAATCTCTTAATTGATCGACTCCAATGGAAAGTAAAACTGGGTCTTGGGTGGTCACTCCACTGGGAAAAAATATGTGGAATTTAGGTTTTTTAGATTTTTGTTGAAGGTGAAAAATATTTTATTTCCAATAGGGGATGACAGCCTTTGCAGCATTCGTTATGAATTGTCATATGGAATTTTTTCCCAGTGTGGAGTCATAATTGCACAACCATCAGGTGGGTTGCGTGGATGTTTGTGGGGGCGAGGGGGCGCCTACCGATTGACCAACTAACTGAGTAAACTGAGTAAACTGAGTAAACCGAGTTTCCTTCCTCATTGTTGCGACAGAATGGCGGCAACGTTGTTGACAGCAACAAGTTGCCGGTTTCAAGTTTGTTGTTATTGTTACCGTTTTATTGCCGTTTTGTTGTTGTCATTAGTATTACAATCCATACGCTACACTGTCGGAAAAAATTGGGTCGGCTTTAGAGACTCGAAGTAGGGTTTGGATAATACTTTTATATCTTGAATGTATTCATTCATTTAAGTGAACTACGTAAAAACATCACTATTTTAACATGCATGTAAATGCATTATATTAATTAATAGTACACTGGTAAAAAAATAAGTTAGTCCTTAGATTTAATATTTAATATAAATATTTGTCCATGAAATATGGAAACATAAAATTTAAAACTTATTGTTAGTTAAAAGATTTTAAAGTTCTATGACTTTAAATTTTTAGAGCAATAATGGTTTCTACCTTAAATAAATAAATGTTTTAAATAAATTATTTAATGTAATTACTATTATAACAATAATTATCTTTTTCTTATATTTTTAATATTATTAAAAAAATTTAATTTTAATATACAGATATTTATTTTTACTCTTCAACATTTGTTTCAGTGCTGAACATATTTTTATATCTTAAGAAAATATTATTTCTGTGTAATTAAAATAAACTCTTTTGATCATGTCTTGTATTAAATAAAAAAACGTTTATTTGCATTTAATTTGCAGTGGCCCTAGAAGTCGTTAGCCCCCGAATGCAACCTGAAAACCTGAGCTCCAAATGAAACCCAAACTAAAGCCAAAACGATCGCGGCTCAATGTCCAAAGCGGCGACTCTCGTGGTCGGGTTAAACCCATAAAATCGTTGCGCAGACGCGGCCATTCAGTTGAATTTTGGACTCGACAGACTTCGGATCGAAGCTCTAAGTGGGACTTGCAGCTGGATTTGGATTTAAATTTAAATTTGGATTGGGAAACTGGAGGCAGGACGTCTTCACCTGGTTTCATAAGTGTTCATAGCTTGGCTATTTCCCCCTCTGCCTGCAAAAATAACTAAGATGATGGGGCAACATGTTAGGGTGCATCTTCTGCTGCTCCTCTTCACTATGATGCACTGCATCGCCGCCACGCCCATCGCTCCTGCCACGCCCGACGGCGCCACGCCCATCGACGCCCGCGTCTCGGCCGCTGACTTCGGAGCCCAAGATGCCTTTGAAGCCGCCGACAGCTCTGCGGAATCCACGCAAGCGCAGGCCAGCGAGGCCGGGTTCAAGGTGAGTCGGGGTCAGGTGCTGGTGCATTCTACCCAAGGTCGGAGGCCGGAAAATAGCACCAAGCACATAACAACAAATAATAATAGTGAAACTTACAACCTCTCATGATTTGTTTGTTTTTTTAAGCACTTGATGGCGACCATGTAAAGTAAAAGTATTACTATTTTAGCAGGTTACTGAAACCTAATTTATTTATATTAAGACAATTTTTAACCATCAATCTCTTCTCTGATAATGGAATACGGTACCTACTTCAATTTAAAAATCATTTAAATATATTATATTTATTGGAAATAGCTTACAAGTTCAAATTCAAATTCAAATTCACTATTCAAACATAATTCACAGTTATAAGAGTATGTGAAATTTATTAGGCAGCTGACTACTTATGTAATAAGATATTATCATTTTAGCAGTACCCAAGTAACTTACCCTTTTTCGACAGATCTCACTATTGCCAACTCCGGCTAAAACGGCGGAGTCTGTGAATCTGGAGCAGGAGGCTATTCCTTCGAAGGTGTTAAGTGTGTACGACAATAGCCAAAAGAAGTTGGCCGATTTTGCCCAGGTAAGTGATGCAACAAACACACGGGGATCCCCCAGATACCCCATATCGACCCATTTAACTCCAATTCCAATCGCAGCCCGTTCCCATTTTGGACTCGATCAGTGAGCACGAAAAGTACGGCAACAATGGCGACATGTTCGACGGCATCTCGCGATCCATTGTCAACGGTTACGAGGCCTTTTCCAACCTGCTCAACACCATCATACAGGTGAGTGCCGAAATTGCTTAGCTTTTTTTTGCGTTTGTTTTTGTTTGCTTGCCTTATTTCCACGGTGGATCCATTCGCACACACGTTGCATAATACTCCCCATGCAGTTTGAGAGTCTGATTGTCCAACCTGTGATCTCTTTGCCAGTGCTGCTCCTCTCGAGCAGCGAAAAAAATTGTTACCATTACAAGAGAGTTCAGTTGAAAAAATTTTATATATCTAATTTCAAGCTTGATGGACATTAAATATTTTTAAATCAATTTAAGAATTTAAAACTCATACATTATTGGCCATATGACACTTTCTTAAATTTCAACTAGATAAAATTTTATGAATTTTTATATGAAATCAAAACATACATATGTATGTACATGTTTGGGTTACCAGGGCTTTTGAAATAAATCCAGTCAGAAAATCGAAATTTAAGCAAGTGTCATATGCCCATAATAAATTTTGATTTATTTTACTTAAGAATCAACAAAATTTAGAAATGTTTACTTTCTTGCAAACTAGTTTATTACGTTTATTGAGAATCAAATTTAAAATATTTTTGTTGTAAACTTTTATAATAATGAATTAGGATACGAATACATCAAGATCATTTTAGCATTCAAAAATTAAGAAAGGTACTTACATTTAAAATTAAAAAAACTTTAGTTTGTACACTTTTAAGATCTCAAGATTAAAAAGTTTAAAATTACTAAAATTTAAAGTTTAAAAAATCTTCAGCTTGGACATTTTAAAGATCTCCATATTGAAGAATTAAAAACAAGCTAGATTTGGGGATAAAAAGAAAGCCAGATTGGCAGCTCTATTGCTAGTTGGCACTACTTACGCAATTAGCCGTGTGTTTGCTTTGACCAAGGTCAGTTCCAGCTATCCCCCTTTTGACCACTCTCTTCCACCTTTCCACTCATCCATTTTTCTCTTGCAGAAACCCAAAGAGCTGGCGCGCAGCGTTACGAAGGGAATTACCGCTCAATTGGATATTATCGGTGGCAAACTGGTGGGCCTTTAACGGCACTCCATAACCCACCATAACTGCTTTTTGTTTGTAATTTAAATAAATACTTTAATTTATTTGTAACTTAACACGAACATGTTGTGTAGGAATGTATTTCGATATAAATATATGTATGTATAAATAAAATAATCAAACTCATAGTAGTAATAATATTTGCTCTAACTATTTCCCTCCCGATTCCTCTTCCTCCTCTTCGTCTTCTGGGTTTTCTTGCTTCCCGGGCAGTTGCGGTTTCTGCTATTTCGAATACTACAAAGTTCCATAAAATAACATAAGTATACTGGTATAGTAATGTATAAATATATAGGTTATATGTATTGTTTTAGTTAAAGGGTTACGAGCATATTTGGGTCCTAAGCCCGATTCACACTAGCTGGTACTTGTGGTACTTTTTTAAACTGCTTGCCTGATAAGTATGAAACGCACTGTACCCCGTTATCGGGTCTTGGGCCATATACTATACTACTAGAGAGCACATCACAATATGGATACACCGCTAACTAAACATCTTTGTAAATATGTGATTGTTTCACTGGGAACATTATGCCCGGTCCACACTGTCTTTAAGTGAGAACACATCATCTTAGTCCCATAAATTTTGTTCGATATGTCTTCGCCTACAGATAACAACAAAAAAACAAAAAAATACACTCTGAATTAAATTAATTTTTGGCACATTTCGCAGAATGAATTAGAAACTAGGAGAGTTAACAAAAAGTATAGAGATAGCGACAGAGTTGGGGGTGATTCCGACCCTCCAATTTAGAAGTTCGCATGGCGCCGTTACAGGCGCGTTCAATCCTCCCAACTGCTGGTGCGGGTCTGGGGATCGATAGACGGGGAGTACGACTTGTAGGTGTCCGAGGCCCGTTTATGTTTCACCGTGCAGAACAGCAGCATCGAGGTGATCAGTCCGAAGAGCTGGACAAAGGCAATACCCAGTCCCACGGCGCCCACCACGTTCAGTTGTCCCGTAAACCAACTCTGCAGCGAATGGGCACAGCCTTTGTCCCACCACAGCGACGGGTTCTCGGATCTGAAGGGGAATATATAGTAATAAATTTATTTCATAAGTCATAAGTTGGTCAACATCATTGTCAATTGTTTGGAATCATTTTGCAAGGTGTCTAAAAGTATGCTGCAGAACTGTATATTTCTAGTGGACGGACTAAGACTTAAAGTCATAGCATACTTTTAGATAACTTTACAGCTACCCATTAAGCGGGCATAGGGAATTTGATCTGTTGTGTCTTTGCCGCCACACAAATAGTGTATCGCAGCGGTCGTCCCAGATAATATCATTATAATAATATAAATTAAACCAGAGTGTCCCTGAAATGGAATCACGATCACCCACCTGCCGCAGTCGGCGCGCATCATTCCGTCGCCTGATCCTTCGGTGAGCACTTGGCGCTGGTCATAGAGGGTCCTGCAGCAGGACTCGGGCACCCAGCGCTTTCCCGGCCACGACTGGATGTCGTACCAGTCCTCGTAAGAGGAAACGCCACAGCACTCAAACTGCAAACAGGGCCAATGTTTTAGTGCCAAACTGTGGCTGGGAAAAAGGGAAAGGCGCCACTCACCGAATGCTGCACACTGTCCCAAATGGAGGCCACCGAAGGCGCCACCAAAGATCCCCGATCGCTGGTGTTGTAGTGCCGCTCGATCCCGAAGCGCAGCTCGTTGGCCAACGTCCGTCCCAGTCCGCCGCGGAAGAGAAAGGCGATGGAGCCCACCAGGAACTCGCTCATGAACAGCATCACAATCAGCAAGAAGTACTGTGTGGGACCGAAGGAGATATGGCATCGTCGTATGGATTACACAGAAAGAAAGTAATTAGAACGGGTTGAAATAAATCTTTAAATAATGTTTGCTAATAATATAATCCCTAATGCCCAATATGGCTGGAACTCTTTGGTATATCTATGCGGACTCCAATCGTTTTTAGCTACAAGAGATTACTGTGACACCCCCGAATATATGGCAATAATTTGTATTCAAAAACATAAAAACGCTAATATTGAGCTGTGGATTCCTTGAACTACGCCTTGCCCAATATATTACTCATACGACATGAATGCCAGATGTATAGATAATTTAGAAATATTATTTTTCAGAATAAAAGTAAATAAAAGTCTAATAAAAAATAATCAATTTTTGTAAAAATCGCTTTTTAGCATAACTTTGTTTATTCTGAAAAATAAGTCAATAAAATCGGACAACTATATGTACATATGTAAATCCTGCAGTTCCTAAGATTTAATATCTTAAAGTTATAAAAACTGTCTTTATAAACTATTTAAAAATCCATTAAAGGTGGTAAACAATATTCTTTATCTATCATACGAACTTTTAGGCAAACCAGGATTCCTACTGTTGTAGCTCAACGGGTTTCAAACTAGTTTTTGTTTTAATCAGAAAACGATATTTTAAACTAACGAGATTTGACTTAAACATGTTTTAACGTGATTACATTTAAAAAAAAAATGGTTTTTCCATGATATCGGCATTTTTTGATTCGTATACTTTGTATTTTTATCGTGGGTTTAAAATTCGGTTTACATTAAGATTATAGTATTTTTGGAGTGTCTCCTCCATATCCCTGATATCCATTCACTCACCAGTACCAGAAGGCAGCGGGACTGCACCCAGGCGCCGCAGCAGCCGAAGAAGCTGACCACGAACCCGGTGCCCCCGATGCCCATGAAGATGGTGTCCGCACTCAAGCCGGCGTGTTGGGGCAACAAAGTGGCGTAGCCCTCGTAGCTCAGACGCAACCACAGTCCGGCTCCTAAAAACGCACAGCTACACAGCTGCAATGGGTCGAGTCAGAAATAGTAAATGGGAAATTAGAAAGGCACTGATTACCTCGCAGAATGCTCAAAAAGAGAGAGGGCACTGCATTTCCCTTGGTAACACACTGCGACCACAACTAATTGTGATTGAGAACACAAATATAAAATATACCACCTAACCATTTACTAAAAAGATTCACTATTCGCAAATTCATTTACTGTTGCAACTAAACTCTGTAATTATCTTATAAAGACTCAAGGATCGTATAGGCCTTGATGCTCAATTTCCAAATATATTTACGACTATTATATCCAACAAAATGGTTCTCAGAAAATAATGTGTTGGACCATTTTTATAAAGCATACTTTATGGTATACCGGCAAAAAAGTTAGAAATGAAAATGACTTAGTTAGAAATATCGCAAGATTATTTGGAAAAAAAGGATCTGAAACCCTAAAATTTTTTCTTTATCTTTTGAAGTACTCAAAAAAAGTGGAAACTGGTTTTTCCAACTTCGCGGTTTTTTTTCTCTGATCAGGAATGCATTTTTTGTGAAATCGATTCCCAAATTGAGCATCAAAGCCAATAAGATCCCTAAGCATATAGAACCAATTTTGTGACACAGGGGTATTTACTTGTAAACCAAATGAGCTCCTGAAGGTATATTTCTGGAAAAATCAAAGTCATTAATGAAAGAGTCTTGATGTACAGATCTGTCGGGGTATTTAAGCAGCCGTTTTGTTTCCAGCCAATGTCATTTAGACACAGACCTTGATTAATTGCCATTGATGCTGCATTCGCTAGAGGATCTATCCTCCAGAGGGGTGATCAGATAATTGGCAGCTGAATGCAGCTGAAGGCAGAGCACAACTGTTGCATGTCCACAAAGGCTGGCATGTGACATTAGGGGGGGCTATTGGGGGAACGCCACTGGGGAAAAAGGGGGCCGGAAGCTACAGCTGCAGATTGCCATTCAGATTCAGAAAACTGAAAGCCATCTCACCGCCAAAGTCAAAGTCGAGTTTAAAACTGAAACTGAACTGAACTAAAAACCAATGACATAAAGTCAATGGCAGGCGCTCAGACAATGCAACATGCTGTCACAAAGACACTTCCGCTGCAGACGACGGCAAAGTTACTCGTATGGCTCTGATTAGCTGCTCTACCTTCTGATTCTGATTCTGATTCTCATTCCGATTTCAGTTCCTCCATCTATATGTTTATGCTCTGCTTCTGATGCTGCATATCCGTCCTCAGCATCTGCACTCAGAAAAAAGGCGCATAGGTTTATTCAATGGACCAACTATCTTTATTTATTCATTTATTTTTTTCGAATTCTTTAAAAGTAAAACAAAATATTTTTCAAAAACATTAAGTGGACCTACATTAAGACCTACATTATCTAGTTTTATTATTTCGAGCGATTGGGTAAAGTGATTATAAAAAATGTAGAATACCCTTAAAAACATATATGGTTTTGGTTGGTTTTAAATATTTTTTAGAATAAATTTTGCAAGCTTTATGTATTTCCAAAATGTTGCAAAGTTCATTGGTAAAATAACTTACCCAAAGAATTATGTTGAGCCAGCAGAAAGTGCGGCGTATGCATGTATAGCCGGCATTACCCATGGCGGGATCTGAAAAGCAAAATAAAGGTTTAGACAGAGCTATATCCCCCATACACCCCCTCCATATTCTATATAGTATCATTCCTAATGCAGCATAAATCATATGATTCGGGTTATGTGCGTACAAACTACTTATATTTTTTGATGATTTGTGTAATGTTCTCTTTTCTTTATTATTGTATTTGTTGTGCTTTTCATTGGCATTTCCTTTTGTCTGTAATGTAACCAGAGTACCCAGTGTGTCTGCCAGCGGGGGCGTTTGGTTAAGCAATTGCAGCTGTTGCTCAAATGCAATAACATGCACGAATGTCCACACATGGATGGGCACTCGTTTATGCAAATATTTTTATGATTGAATGAAAACAATAACTAAACAACAAAAATTACGAAATTAACAGCAGCAATGTCCATGGTCACTGAAGCAGATCAACAAATAAATGAGTGTCCTCATTTGTGTATTCCATCTATGTGTGGCAAAAAGCATTCAGGGCTGACATATTATTAATTAACACGCCTACTTCCTTTGACTTTGGAAAACCAAAGACTGTAGTTGTCAAAATATCAGTAAATAGTTTTTCACACTATGATATGTATATGATATGATATCGCATGTTTTCGAAAATATCTAATTAATGAACATGAAATTTGAAATAAAGATCACATTTTAATGATACGAGTATCAAATTGATATAATATGTTTTTTCGTGTGTAGACTAAACGTTGTATGCGATATAAACCAATGTCCATAGAAATCTTAAAACCTTCAGATAACGCTGAATATAAATGTATTCAAAAATTATGTGGAACATTGCGAAAGTGCAGAGAATCAAGAGTTGAATTGCCAAAATTTCCATTCTTCTCGACTTTCCCATGAAAGAAACAGCGCCCGAAGAATTGGTTTCATGCTAATGATCACATGTTTTGTTGCAATCGAGCTCCATGGATCTGGGAAAATTCGTGTTCGACCAACAAAAAAAAAGATTGCGTGTGAACCAGCAATAGCGTCAAACTAAATAGACAAATATAGTTTCTTTTACGATGCACTGCTAGACATCAAGGGCTTTAAAAGATTGGCTATACAACTAGCAGGATGAGCAATATTAAAAAAAAACCTTGTGCATTGCTGCCATATCTAGCCATTTTCAGGACAGTCCTTTCTAAGATATAGGCAGAAAATCTCTGTTAAATTCCAGTTTGCACGAAGTCTGTATTTCCTTTATTTCGTAATTAAATTTCAAAGTTAATCATCATCCTGGATTTCATTTTCTTGCTCGGATGAAACATAAGTCATTAGAAAGAATCACAACCTAACCTTGCTAATAGATCTGAACTTGAAGTCCCAGAGAAGCACGCGCCTCCAAATCTGGATCCTCCTACGATCTCATAACCCCTTCGGACTCAAACTCGGATTCGGAATGTCCGCTCGAGGGTCGAGCGCTGCGCTATCCACTATATAATTGGAATAACTATCATCCGCGATGGTGATCGTCCGCCCCCCCGAACATAATAATAATGAAATAGTGCAAATAATAAGCGGGAATGGGCGGGGTAATGGGTCTGGGCCGTCCATGTCCAGGGCTGTCCAGTTCGTATGGTATGTGGTATGGTTGTGGTCTTTCGGTTCCATGCCAGTTCCCATTCCCATTTCCATTCCCAGTTTGTCGTCTCCAAGTGCGAACAATTGCACAAGGCACACAACGACAGCAAAAGTAACAACGAGAGCAACTGTCGCTCGCTTATTTTCCAATTTAACTCAATAACGCGCACTGGCTTAATGGCATTTGACGCTGAAAATTTGCGATTTACTACACCCTCCATGCCCCACCGACCCTATCTCTATACACTACATACTATGTGCACTATCCACCGGGCACTAGCATTTATCATAATTCGAGTAGCTGGATCTGGGATGCTGCGGATGCTGCGGATGTGGATGTGGCAGAGTGATTTATGCCAGGAAAATACTGCCAGCACACATCTGAAATTGTTTTCGTTTAGCCAAATATTTTGCAAATCGCAAAAGTAATTGGGTAAATCGGTTAGCTTTTCAGATTTGGCTATAGCATGTGTTATTAATTGGCATTCTCTAATTGAAATGCCTTTAACCCAATTACCAAGTATTTGTTTTTGCATTGATCTATATCAATATTGCCCAAACATAATCTGATACAATCCAAACTATTATAATAAGTAATTCTGATGAGACATAAACATCAATCCTTAGAATTCTTTAAATCTTTTAGTATACAAAATATATAGGCTCAACCTATATTTTGGTAGATATATCAAGAAACAATGATTTTAAGCCTTCTTAAAAAATCATATTCCCACTCCAAAAAGTTACCGAAAATGATGAAGCAAATGTGTAATATTTCGTAATATCCAGACAAAGATCACAAAAGATCAGGGGAGAAAGACATAGTGAGAGAGTACTGTAGCAAGCAGTAAAAACCAGTAGGTAAAGTTGGCATTGCACAGATCCGCCAGCAACAACAACAACAACAAGATCAGTCGCTCTGAAAAAGATTTTCACCATCTGACCATTGAGACCTCCCCTTAATCGTCGTTGTTGTTTTTTCGTGGGTCTTTCAAAGTGTCGTCCACGAAAAGTTTTCTCTTTTTGTTGTAGCTTTCCAGTCTTGCCATTGTTGTTGTTGCCTCTCTGGCCGATCGGCCAATCTATGTGCTTATACTTTGTTTGTGCCCCATTGCCGCATTTCTTTTCAGTTGCAAATTACTTCAAGTTGTTGTTTGTTGTTTGTTGTTTGCTTTCAATCTGGTTTTTGTGGTTGTTGCTGTCAATAAACTGCAAAAGTTCGTTGTTATTGTCACTGCATCGGTTTTCTATATACTGTATATATGTGGTGGATACTTTGGCTATACAAACAGGATATTTACATTGGCTATGGGTCGAAATAAAGTCGTTATCGGGACTATCGCTGATGCTAAGGGATTTTTATTGGCACTCTTCAACACAGAATTTAACTCGAAAAAAAACGAAAACAGACAAATCAAGACACTTTCTGGCCCAATAAGTTTGTACAAGAATTTCCGAATTGCTTTCCGTTTGTTTGGTTCTGCACTTCTGATTAGGATAATCGGATCTCTGGGACTCGAAATTCGTTTTGCGTATTCTATGCGCTCGCCGCGGTTGTTCAAAATAAACTGACAATTCTACGTTGTTTAAAAATAGTCAAGAAGCGACGTCCCAGCGCAGCAGCCGAAGTTGCACGAATGGCCAGCCGAAGTCGGTTCGGTTGCAAGTTGTATTACACCGCAAAAAAATAGAAATTAACATTTTTGTATATTTTGGATAGGCTTTAGGCATATTTTTTAACAAAAATTTTGGCACATGCCTTAAAAAATGGGCTAAATATAATTTGATAAGAAAAAAGATTTACAAAATTGTAGTTTCTTTAGAACACTGATAAAAAAATGGATTGAATATAAAAACATAATGTGTAAAACGAAATATATTGAATTTCTTTTTTAATTTAAAAATGTTTGAATCAAGGTAGAACATATTAGGTACGATGTTAGTCATATTTAGACATATTTACCATTTTTGAGTTTAATGAAAAAGAATTTTATAATGAAAACAATGTTTAAGCTCCTTAACTTAACTTTAATTTCTTATTAGTGTATCTAAATTTAAAAAAAAGAGGCAATGGTTAAAAAACAAAGCTAAGGCACTTAAAACTTTTTTATGAGTCTATCTTTGCTGTGCAAAAATTATGCCATGAACCACAAATATTGAAATATCTTTTATGTATAACAGACAATTAATTATACATATACCCAATTATCTCATTTATAACTAATCTAATATAATTTAAAAAAGCCACTGGGAACAAATGGCTTAAATATTTTCGTGCTGTGAAATATCTGTTAGAATATAAACTTTCCAGGTTCATGCATATCCCAGGATGGTAAAACCGTCTTAGACCGCTATTTAAATTCAAATCAAATATAAAAGCCTACTATTTCTCTGAGTGTATTTTCTGGTGACAGTTGCACCAAGACCCTCGCGCTCTGAGAGAAAAATGCTGTGGAGAATCGAGTCGAGGAGTACGTGAGGCCCCAAAAGAGAGCTACGAAAGCGCCGCGCGCGCCGTCTGCATACTTTATGAATGAGATTTATGTTTAGATTTCAGTGTCACGTTTTGATCCACTTTTGGGCCTAAGCACCACACAGAAAATAAGCAAAAAACAAAAAGAAGCACAACAAATGGAGAGATTTGAAATACAAACGACGGGAAGTGGAAGTGGTCAGCACTCATACGCCGTGTGTGCAGCTGTTGCAGTCCGACATGACGTCACGGATTACACTACGGATTACGGCAAGCAATCAGCTGTTTGCCGATCTTTAACTTAAATATGAGGAAATAAAAGATAAAATACAAAAACTCAATAACATTAGTTTAGTTTAGTTTTTTTATTTAGTTTATTAGTTTTATGAAGAAATAAAAAAACACAGGAGCTACAAAATTAAAAGTAATATGATTTTGTATAAAAAAAAAATGATTGAATTGGTTGTAAACCCTTGTTCAATCGAAAAAAGGAATTAAAAGCTTAGTTTTCTAATGGAAAATACCGGGGAGTTGTGTTAAGAAAGATATGTTATTATATTTGTATATCATTTGGTTTTTTGTAAAAAAATATAAAAGTGGTCAAGAAAATTGATTTTCCAAGGTAATAAAGACAGTTAGCTTAGGTGTCCAGCTATACAAATCAGTCTACCTTTAAGCGATGGGTTTCTTTTTATCCAAAGTGAAACAAAAAAAAAGATAACTTCTCATATATGGCTAAAAATTAAAACAGTCTCAACACATCTCTTCCCCAATAGATTACCTAGAAAATCCCGTTATTTTTAATGGTTTCTATGGACACCGTGTTTATAAATATCTTCTGGGAATCCCACTCCGAATATTTTGGGACTGCACACATTGTTTATGACTATTTTTGTGTGAAATTCGCAAATTTGCGAAATTTTTGCATATGCTGCGACCAAATTGCTGATGGTGGCATTCCCACAACAGTTTCGTTTTTGAGTTGCATAACCAAACAACAGACAGCATTAATA
Organism: Drosophila subpulchrella; assembly: GCF_014743375.2. Taxonomy (NCBI): domain Eukaryota; kingdom Metazoa; phylum Arthropoda; class Insecta; order Diptera; family Drosophilidae; genus Drosophila; species Drosophila subpulchrella. Next base: position 5,778,101 of record NC_050613.1, read on the forward strand.
ACTATGCCATAACGGAGGCAGCAGAAAAGAAAATAAACAATCCATCGACTTATCGACACCGACTTTGCGTTGCGTGATATCGAACTTAGCATAAATGAAAGTCTGGAAAAGAAACTTCATCGACCCCTGCAATAAAATGCGTTTCTTCGAAAAGTGTTTGATAAAACCAGCACAATAAGGAAAGGTAATAAAGAATGTGCATATTCCAAACGAAAAATAGTAATCACATATTTTTTATTATGATCATTATTTATTATTTTAACCTGGATGGTTGTTTGTTGTAAAAAATAAAATAAGATAATAACTATTTTGTTGGAAAAAAATCTATATTTAAAAAGCTTCGGCCACTCCATTTAAGTAATATCTTTATACAAATTATTCATTATAAGTAAGGCACTGTGTGAAAACATAAGCATATGGTCAAGTTGTCATGGGTTGTTGTTTAGAATGTGGAATTCACAATTTCTCGAATAATAGGAACAATGTTATTTATAACAAACAAATCAAAATGTTTACAGTACCTATATTGGTTTTTGTAAAATGTGAGAAAAATCAGTCTAAAATGTTTGCACTGTGCACTCAAAAAAAAATGTTACTAGACTAAGCAAATAAGGCAAGAGTAAATGATTTGTGAAGGTGGGTCAGGTCGTGCAGATCACTTGTCCTTTCGCAGCTTCTGGCTCGAGAGTTCGATGGCGTCCAGCCAGAGCTTGAGTTCCTCCGGTTTCTCCGGTCGCTGGGCGGTCTCCGGATAGGTCTTCAGGACCTCGAGGACATTGGCGTTGGTGATGTTCTGCTTGGACATGGCCACCGCCCGCACGAAGCCGTCGGAAAGGGTGACGAACTGCTGCTCCAGGTAGATGGCCTTGTCGTCCCACCAGATCAGCTTGGTCTGGATCTTGTACGGATGGAAGATGGGGATGGTGCGGCGGTACCGGACGCTGCTGGCTCCCTGGACGGCTCCGCCTCGTCGCTCCCGGATCCGCTCGTAGAGACCGGTGAGGGCGTAGAAATGGAAGCGGGCAAAGTCCAGTTCCCGAAGGTAGCGGGCATTGTTCATGTGCCGGATGAAGATGTCCACATCCTGGGACGTGCACAGCCCGTAGATCGTCGTGGTGTCCGTGACCTTGCGCTTCTGCTGGAACAGCCGACCCGCAAACACCGTGAACACACAGCGGATGAAGTAGTTGACATCCCAGATCACGTAGAGGATCAGCAGTACCACCAGCCAAGACATCGCAGTGTCGAGTGTATGTATTTACTCTGAAAAGATGGGAGGGGAAAACCCGTTAGTGACAGCGAACACTTTTACTACACTGCAAGAAATCGTGGAATATTGCACTCGAAGTTCCAGCTAAGAAATGTTTCTTCTTTGCCATTTAAATGTAGATTAGGTGTTCACTTGTATTATTTCATTTTAAGTTTTAAACGTCCTAACTATACATTATAAGATACAATCCTATATCATAAAAAGTCTTTTATGAAACATTTGTCACAGCAATATTTTGGAATATTAAAAAAAATTAAGTTAAATGCTTGTCCTATTATTAGTATAGTCTATCTAAATAATTTCATATTCGTCTTTTAAGCAAAACCAATTTACAAACATTATTTGGATAACAAAGGGTAAACATTTTAAAGGAGTTGTGACTATAAGCAAAAGATATGGCCAACATTTTTCAGTGTGCATCAGACTTTGGTGCTGATTTATCGGATCGCCAAAGTCCGATCCGGGAAAGTCAATTATATCGGTTGACCCCTTCGCCAAGCAGCTGGATATAGGTATACTTACATTTGCAGTCGGTCGTTCCGTTCAGCTCAGCGAAACAAGCTAGTAACTAACAGCGGGACGAGCGGGCGGGAAGGCGGTGGGGCGGTGAAACGCAGAGCGGTACGCAAATACACAACCGTTGGCCAAGCACGACCACAGACGACTGAAGATTGTAGACTGTAGACTGCAGACTGTAGACCGTAAACTGAAGACGGCCGGTTGGCAAAGGCGAAGACGACGCAACGCCGAAGCAGAACAAAGCAATAGCTCGAAAGTTAGCCAACACGAGCAGTGCTGCCAACTCTATATTACCTATTTGGCTAAAACCTGAACATAACATATTGTTAATATAAAATATTAAGGCAATAAGAAAAATGTTAAATTAATAGGTCTTCTTTGATTGAAACAGCATTTTAAATATACATATTATTTAGTTTTCAGTATTATATATTGTATTTGGCTAGGAAAAAGCTAATTTAACAACACTAAGCGAAATCAGTGAATTGAGTGGAAGCGATAATGAGAAGACAAAGCGGTAATGGGAAAAAGAAAGTACTGACAGCTCGGCCTTTTAAGAGACAAAACTAAATGTTTTTAAACGACGAAAGAACGAGCAATATTTTAAAACTTACTAAGACGTGTTAAAAATGTATTCCTAGGCGTATACGCAATTTAAGATCTCTTTAAAACTTATATATTGTATAATTATAGGGAGGAAGCCCCAGCTGTATTAGCAAAAAATTTCTGACTTTTTATAAATACTGTAATTACCAAGTGTAAATAATTTCCCTTGTGATTTCTGTAAAACCACTAGACAAATATTGATGTCATTTTTCGACAGTTATTGAGACTTAGCCGCAAAAAAGGGCAGTAGCCAGCTTAAATAATTGATTTAGCTACTTTAAACAAATAACTATGGTCAACACTGGAAAAAGCCCTTTTACATTCACCCCCCCATGCCATTCTTCACCCCATATTTTTCACCAACTTGTAAAGATAATCCCAGCTTTTTCCAACAATCGATTGATATGAATTTCTATGGCGTAATTAGCAAATTCACAGGTAAACGCTTAAAATTATAGTCATCAGGTGTAAACACTAGCCATCGAACTGCGATCACCTGGCTGTATTCAAGCTGCAAATTACCTGAATAGACAGTGCTTTAAAGGGCCGCTGCTGAAAGTTCAAGATGGGGCTTAATAACAAGCTCTAAGCGGCTGATACGAAATCTTAAGAAAATATTTACCGCTGGGTTTTAGTACTACCTAATCATAAGAGCAAGCAAAGCAGAAACCGATTTCAAAAAGAAATAATCAACTATGATTTAAAATAATTTTAATATGATTCTAATGTTTTGTAAGGTTTTATATCTCGACACCTGTTATTTTGTAGCCAGCTTTTGGACGCTGAAACGGAAAGCCCAATAAAAACCACTTGTTTGGTTGCATCTTTTCAAGATTTTGTTGTTCATTTTACTAAACAATCATTGTACATCGTAACTTACATACTGTGGACTACCAAGGGGCTTTGTTTTTGTTTGTTCAGGGGGCGTGGCTGATCTCTAGGTAATTATACAATTAGTTAAGGCCAAAAGAGGGCGGGATTTTTTTTTGTTTTGTTTTTCAGACACTTACATAGCTTACAATTTACACATTCCACGGACACACTTAGACATTAAACATTAGCACACATTAGCACGCACACACACACACACACAAGCACGCGAGACAAAAAATGGGTTAATATTAGAGTATTCCGTTTCCGGTTGCACATGCACTTCCGCCCTTGGCGATTCCAACGACTCCAGTCAGCAGCCGCTGCGCAGGTTCTTGCTGGACATGTCGTTGTACTCGATCCACTTGGACAGCTCCGGAGGCAGCGAGGGCTTCAGCTTGAGGCAGTGCGCCGCCGTCGTGGGCGTGGCACCGGCAGCGGTAGCGGTAGCGCCAGCGGCAACCGCACCGGCACCCGTCGCCCCCCCTCCGTTCGTCCCATGTCCATTCTCCGCCAGCGAAGTGTCCATCGCCGGATTGCTAATACCGCCAGACGCCGCCGCCGACGCCGCCGCCGCCGACGAGGGCGCAGCCAGCGAAGGCGACGCCGACGCCCGGAATCCATTGGAGGAGGTCCTGGGCAGGAGTTCCGCCATAACCGCCTCCATGGAGACGTCGATCACCCGCTGCCGGCAGATGGCGATGCAGTGCACAAACTTGTCCGACGGACGCACGAATCGGTGCTCCATGAACAGCGACTGCTCGTCCCAGTAAATAATCTAAAATAAAAGGCAGGGATGTCGAGATTAGCACAGGGATTTCAATCTAGAAGAAACGAACTTCGGCAATCCGAAGTGGTAATGCCCTTGCAGATTACTCTATTTAAAGTGTGACTAAAATAGAATTGACACAAAGACTTCAAAAAATGTGTCTTAATAAAATCTGCAAGTCAAATTCTAACCACTCTAGCCCTAAATATGTGGGTGCCAGAGCGACTGTTTCCTAGATTGCACACGAGCTCCACCTAGCGGTCATTAATTTTAAATTAATGGTCCGATGTGAACAATTTCTGACAGGCTTAGTGTGGTGTAAAAACTATAATACACAGAGAAAAAAAATTTGATAGGATATGATGATAATTTTGATGATTTTCTATCAATTCTATCTAGATACGGGGCGTATCCCTTTCATATGTTCGCATATGTTCTTACATTTTTCACTTATATATTTCGTTAAGAATGCAATGTTGATAGCTCATTATTACCGAGAGTAATTTTAGGCGGTATTTGTATATTTTCTGTCCTTTTTGATTTGAGAAATTATACTTAATAAACTTACTATGCGAATATCAAATGGATCATAAGGTGTTATTTTTTATAGTCGACTTTTTAACAACCTCGTTAGTATTTTTTTATATTCTGGTAGTGGTGACAATTTTCAGATGAACAAAACAAATTTTTGTATCATATCTTGCTTTTCACAATATGGGATCAATATTTAAGAACGCGTAATATATTTTTATAATAGTACTTATATTATCGAGTTGTGAACTCACCCGTGACACAATGTTAAACCGGTGGAAGGGGCGGATGAAGCGGCGGTAGCGGATGGTGGCCGCCCCCTGAAAAACGGATCCGCCCATTCCTGTGATGGTGCGGTACAGATTGGTCCGCTCGTAAAAGTCCACGCGGGCGAAGTCCAGCTCACGAAAGTATCGAGCGTTGTTCATGTGGTACAACAACGTATCCACATCGTTGGTGAGACAGAGTCCTAGAATAGGGATGAGATAAAGGGTTAAATGAAATTAAGGTATCTTAATGGGATGGAAAGAGGAAGAAAGTAGAAATAATTTGGGATACTTCAAGAATTAACAGTTTAAAGAGTTCAGTTCCCCAAGACTTATCCCTCTTGCTATTGGCTTAATATTTAATGATTAGAATTATGCCTGGTTAAGTCATATCGATAAAATAACTCCACTAATAGCAATAGTGGCTTGGTTCTCTAGAACCCTTAGACAAATAATTGCTTTCATAAAATAAATAAATTTTAAGTATCCCAGTAAAGCCAACACTGCGTATAAGTGATAACCTTTAGAACCATCTTGTTGGCTTTTAAACGTATATAGTCCACCCTATATAGAACCAGCGTGTGCCGCTTAAAAACTAAAATTATGCACTCAGAAAGTTTCACAATGTCAGTAAAGCTATTTGTCGATTTTGACCTTGAGCAATATCATTAATATTTAATGGCTTGAAAACACGAATTATGCTCATCGGATATTTTTATTACATATTTGCAGCTATATAAATGCGCTTTAAAAACAATAACGATTTTCCTGACGTCTGTACATAGATTTAAATTTTTAAACAAAATAAGACTTGAGAAAATGTAAAATGCAATTATAAAACTTTCTTAAACTAAGAATTTTAAAACGGTTAAGTTTTCAAAGCAATAAATTGGTATTTGTATTGCTTTACAATCTCATAAGATTCTTAAATTCCTATATTTTGTATGTCTTAATAAAGTAGTCATTTAACTGATGTTATTTATCTGAAGTACAAGATTGATAGGTGGATTTTTTAAATTTACAGAACAAAGAAAAGTTTTTTGGATGTTGGCCCGTTTTATTTTTCAGTGCATTGGCTAATGCCTGGGTTCCCTTTGTTAATATTATGGGAATGGCTATCAAGGCTATTGGATGTACTCAAATGTCTCCCATTGCCAATGTGTTGGGAATAAGGGATCCAGGGAGTGGACACAGGAGTACTCACCGTTGACCGTGGTGGCGTCCAGGATGTGGCAGCGCCTCTTCACAAACCGCGCCAGCACAACACAGATGCACATGCGCAGGAAGTAGTGGAGCTCCAGGAGTCCGTACAGCACCACGATGGCCAGCAGGACGCTCAGCGCCAGGTAGCACAGCTGCTCCATTCCGCTGGCAGATTGGCAGGTTGGTCGATTTGTGGGCGGACGGGCCAGGGGGCGTGGCAAGCGGAACGGGAGGCGCTGCAATGGGAAGGGGGAGGAAGGGCTCATCAAGACGTTGGGCAATCAAATTGTCAAATGATTGCAAGCTAATTAGAATGCGGAAGCAGGAAGCCAGGCAAGTGCTTGGGGGCTAAGGGTTAAGGGTGACACTTTCGGCGCTCGAGGGTTAAGGTTCCGGGGGTGGTTTCTAAGCGCGGCTCTGGCCCTGGTTCTGGTCCTGGCTAATCTGGCCAAGATGCTGAGCGGAATTAGGTCATGTTTTCACCATCAGGCGAGTCCTTCGGCCAGGACTTGCCCACAAAACACACACACACGATGCACACAGAAAAAATAGGATGTAGATATTATATTTATGTTTAATAAATTCTAAAATTCCAATTTAGGTACCCCCAAATTGTCCCTGTGTAGCACAAACACACACACACATATCGAGAAACACTCGCGCGCGACCAGGACAACCCCTAATTTGTTGATTCGTGGCTCGATTCATGGCCAGGACATTCGGACATCGGGACATCAGGCCACCCGGCCACTTTCAGTCCTCTCCTCCGCTTCCCGCTCTGCTCGCACCACCCCCGAATTTATTTTTAATATCTTCCTATTTTCCAATAACAGGAAAAACCACTAGCACGCGCACACTACACACATTATTAAATTACAAGAAAGCACACGAAAAAAAAACGAGCAACGAAAAAGGTGTTTTCTTCGAAAATGCTTAGGCCAAAAAGAAAAAAATGCTAGCGAAGCGCCTACCGCAGCGACAACAGCGCACTGAGACTGAATCGCCTTTTTGGCCAAATCCAAATCCGCTGGCGAAAAGTCCGCCGCAGCCTCTGCCGCCGCCGCTGCTTCTGATGCCGTCGCAGTCGACGCCTGCGCAGCTCCCACAATCGCCGCTCTCAGCTGACGTCCTCGCAGCTTTCGGCCCCAAAAGCTCCGCGGGCTAAGGGTTGAACCTGTTGCCGGTCCCAGTCCGGTCTGGTCCATTCCACTCGGCACCCCCTTCCCTGTAGTACTAAGAACCAAAGTATAGGGTTTTCATAGAACTCTGGGGTATAATAGAACTGGAAAATATGTGATGGGGTGATATATTGCTCATATCATAATCATCATCATAATCCGTGTAGCATACCAAACAAAAATTGAATACGATCGGGTATTTTGTGGAACGAAGGGAAATAATAAAACTAAAACATTTATGTGTGACGGGATCTTTATGATATTCCGAATTAGAACCCCCACAAACATTGAATATCCATTAGAGTAGGGTGACCTTCCTGCAGAACTTTATAATAGAAGTTGGGGTCACAAAATGTTGCATCTTCCACTTCTGTGAGTACACCATACACCATTTGTTATAGTGGTACAACCCAAGGCCTATCGCAGTCAACCCTCGCTATGGGGTCTTTCGAATTTCTTATACCAGATTCTGGCAGAACCCAGGGCTATATTGCATTTTAGCTCATGTTTGTAACAGGCAAGCTTAAAAAAGTGCAGTCATTAGAGCGAAAAGGGGGGAAGAACTTGCACCCAAAACTAGGTGCTAATTATAATTTTTCCATAATTAAAACACAAATTATAATAGGAAATACGATGCTTGCATATTTTCAATTAACTATAATTAGGTGTTTGTAATAATATACAATTTTCCAACTCGAGAAATTGTTGGTTTTTTCGCCTAAGAAAGAAATCCGGTTTCAGCTTAATGGAAATAAAACCAAGGGGTATTATCGTTATTAGTTATATAATTAATCATTTTAAAGGGGTTTCTTTAAAAATTACATGTTTAATGTAGTTTTTCAAACTAAAATCCAACAACTTTTTCGGAACTGTTGATATGAAATATATCTTATAGTAAAAGGTACAAAGCAAGTCCCAATGGATTATTATCGTCAATTGAATTGCACTGGTAAACAAAACCAAGGTTCTCGAGTGGTTACTTGAGCCAGAATAGAGATATTTCCGCTTACCCGGGCCCAAAAAGGCAAACAAACGTAGATCAAGTACTTATTTCCATGGAAAAAGTAAATGCCAAGAATAAACCCACTTGATTTCGCAAACTTTCGATCGGAAGCTCGAATACTCGGGTATTATATGTGCGACAGCCATATCACACCCACATATAGGTCTAGAATCTTGAATCCGCAGAGATGGCCTTTGTTCCGCTGACTGGGGACTATATATACACATATATGTATGGCCCTCTCGAGAGGTAACACAAATTAGCTGGCTGTAAACACTAGCAGGGCACACGGCGAGCAAATACGGGAAGTTTGCACCCATAAAAATAAAAACAATGGGGAAAAATCGAAGAAACTATTTAAAAGCCTGCTAAAAAGCCATGTCATTCGCCTACAGGTGCACATTGATTTTTCGTTTTTCTTATTTCTAGCCTCAACAAATTGAAAAGTCCAAGCGAGTTAAGCTTTAAACTAGAATTTTCGTTAGTTTTATTTGTTGTTCTTGTTGTTGGGTTTTCGATAGGACAAACAAAATTAGACAAAAGTGATTAAAGTCGTAAGTGCTATGTACAAAGTGTGTGGGTCTCCCTCTACGCTGAACGATTGATAGGAACCCAACATTTGTTCCATATCTTTGCCTTCTTAAATTTATATCCGGTTTCGTTTATAGGTATATAACACAAGTTAGCACAACGAACGTATTGTTTTTCTTTTCTTTTGTTGGTGGCAAAGGATCGATTTGAATAGAGGCATATAAATAACGCTTGTGTTTGTATATATATGTGTGGTGTGTTGGGTATATAAACTATAGTTAATTATCTCATACATCAGTATTTATATATATACAGTATGCGTTGCCAGCTGGCTTTGGGTTTAGGATTAGGTTAAGGTATAGTATGATTAACTGGATAACAAAAAAAAAAGTAAACCAAGATTAGTCGTGTACATCCTTACAGCAGTTGGGGAGACATCCAGAGTATATAGATTAAAGTATATGTAAAGCGTGACACGGGCTTGCGTCTCCCTTTCTCGTTCCCTCTTGCGTTCTCCGTCTCGCTCTGTCTCCTGCACTCGTCCTCGAAGTTCGCTTGTTCTGGATTGGATGGTCCACATTGATTAATAAGGCATACGAAACACACAGACGCCACTTGGTCAACACATAACGCTCTGGCCTCTCATCTCTTACAAAACTAAATTCCAGCTCCTTCGCATCTATTCCATTCTTATCTATATCATTTATTTCAGTTGTATCCTAAACATTCCGACGAATCCCTTTTCCTGAGGTCTTGCAGTAGCAGGGGAGCAGAGCAACAAAAAAGCAGTTCGTCATCATCATCAGCAGCAGCAGCAAATCCAGCATTCATTTCGGTTCTTCTTTTTATTTGGACTTCACCCGGCACAGCTCCTCGACGTTGCAGTGGTCTACGCTCTTGGCGTAAAGGCGACGTAGTGTGGCCAGCGGACAGAGGTCCTTGTCCTGCGGGCATCCGGGCAGGCGCACCACTCTCTCCTGGTGCAGCACCAGGACCTGCGGCTCCTCCTTGTCGCAGCTGCAGGGTATGTTGGCTATTAGACACTTCACATTATGGCCACTTTGGCTATCACTTACTCGTAGCGGAGGAAGGCCAAGTTGGTCGCGAACGCGTCGATTTGGCTTGTGCGCCAACGACGCTCGCTGGCAAAGTGCTTGTGCGTCAGCGGCTTCTTGTCCCGGGCCAATCCCAGGTGGGCCAGTAACTTGAGTAGCGTTCCCGAGTGCGTGAAGTACAACGTGGCGTTGGCCCGTCGCTCCTCCGTCGAAGAACTGAAAACAAAATCCATACATATTATCACACATATTGTCAAATCTTTCTAGCGTAAACTAGAAACCATGATGAAAAATTATACAAATGCTAAATTGTATAGTAAAATACCTAATTGTTATTTAAGTTTGCAGTTTTGGGAAGTGGTAACCAACCAAATAAATTAACTTTCAGTCAAAGTTGCTTTAGCTAAATATTTAGCATCGACAAAGGAGATTGCTTTATTTGAAAATGAAAATTGCTTTGCATGATTAAAATGAATGTACAAAACCAGATCTGTACAGGATTTGCAATAGAAACTTGTTTACCGTAGGCTCTTTATAGATCAAGATAAAGATGTTTAATCAATGGACAAATAGATAGATCGCACATCTCATTTAGAAATATACAAATATTAATAGCAACCCATTTCATTTTTGCTGAAAAACATGACCATACAAAATAAATAGTATACTATAATAATAGTAGTTATCTATAAATATATTCTTATCTTAGCTTTATATAAATAAAATAAATAACTCTTCACAAGTAGATTACAACTATGGGACACTGGCTGCACTCACCTAAGGGCCGCAAACATATCTGCGATTGCCGGACAGGCAATGCGATGGGTCAGTTCGTAGCCGTAGCCATCGTTCCAATAGTACTCCAGGTCCTCGAAGAACTCCAGCGCCTCCAAGGCGGCTACATCGAAGAAGTTGCACCACACGGAATCAGATGAGGATCGGGAACCAGAACCACGTCGCGGGCGATGCCAAGCCGTCTCGAAAGCACACACCGTGTACATGAGCTGAACATCCTCCGGCTGAAGACCCGGCAGCCGGGTGCTGCTCCGTATCTGCTCCACTGCTGATTGCATCTGCGGCTCCGAAAGGAACCTGCGTGCGTTGACCAAGGTTTCGGGATTCTTATCGACGTCAGTTTTCCACTTCCCACAGCCCTTATAGAACTGCAAGGAGAAATACCAATAACATATTAGTTAGGATACATTAAATGGGAACTATAACTAGAGAATGACTTGAATAAATGTTAGTGTTATACATATATTTATTAAATAAACCTCTAAAATGCTGTCTTCTTATTTTTGACAGCGATCTCTACCTGGGGTGGGGCTGTAGATGGCCACCATATTGTCCACGAAGCCCACCGCCAGCTGCACCTTGTACGCGTGAAACGACAGCCAGGTGGGATGGCCGATCTTGGGCCCAATGAAGCCCTCGTTCGTCCGCAGCACCTTCTGCACCCGCCCGTCCAGGGAGTAGATTGCGATCTTGGAAGCATTGCCGCAGGCCACAGTGCCAGCTATCTGGTGACTGGCTATGGCCGTCACATCGCCACCTGCGTCCCACTCGTGCACTACATCGCTGACACTACTGGGGAACTGGCTCGCCCTCAAGTCCGCCACGCTGATCCGGCCCTCTGTACAGCCGGAGACCAGCATCGTATCGTTGGCCCGCAGGCTGGCGTGCAGGATGGGGGCACTGTGGCGCCGGTACACGGAGATCCTGGCGTCCTGCGGCGAACATCGCTTGTCGAACAGCTGTACACTGCCGTCGTCGCAGCCGGCGAGGATCACATCAGATCGCATGTTGGGCAGGTAGGGTGCCAGTACCCGGGCGCAGGTTTCACTGCGACCCAATGGAATATCCGCCAGTTTTAGCTCCCTTTCCACGTCCCAGATGCGTATAAATCGACAGCCGCCGCCGCCTATCACCAAATGTTGGCTGCACTGCTGCCAGGAAGTCACGATGCTTCCCGTGCCAGATCCACCCATCGAGAGTCCAGACGAATCCGCACCCTTGCCAATGCTTCCTCCGCTGGCCCCGCTGCGCTGGCGGTGGCCGTGCTGATTAACCTGGCCGAGGGCTGTCCAGGCGGTTACCAAGCCGGCCTTGCTTGGAGAATCCTCGGAGGTGCCAGAGCTGGCCGGCGGCGAGGATTGCCAGACACGCACCACTCCGTCTTCGTGGGCGACAAGATTGAGCGCCATATCCTGGGCATTGATAAACTCGATGCTGCTAACGCGGGCAAACGGGGCGGCGGATAAACCACCTCCTCCTCCCCCTGGGGCAACGCCCGACTTCCGCGGAGTGCTGCCATTGAGCGACGAGGATGATCCGGAACCCGATCCATATCCGGAACTGGAGCTAGTGGCATTGGCTCCTCCTAGAGCCTCCGCACCGTAGGTGCGCACCGAATTGTACTGGAAATCGTAGAACAAAACTTTCTCGCGGTAGGCCACCGCAATCTGGGGCTCATACGGTAGAAGCTTCACGATGGAGGGCGTGAACTGTGTCTTCCGGTTCCACACGCACACATCGTAGCCGAATCGATCGCTCTGTTCCTGGTACTGGCGGCGAGCATGCCGGCGCACGAAATCGTTCCGCAAGAAGCGCAGTCTCCTACGACGCAGCTCCGCGGAGTTGCGATCCACGGGGTAGCGCTGGCGTCCCTCTTCCGTGACTCCCTCGGCACTACTGTAGCGCTCCTTACCCGGCCTCGTGAAATAGGAAATGGCCCAGGGAATAAACTCGGTCAGGACGATAGGGGTAAGGCTGTGTCCGGGCTCCAAGTACTGATTGCTCTCGCTGCCGCTGCTCCGCGCCGAGTGGGTGCTCTCCCTCGGCCCGCTGGGCAGACCCAGGCCAGCTCCTCTGGAATAGGCTGGTCCGCTGTCAGTCTCATCGTTGATCGAGCTGGTGCGCAGCTTCCGCTGCAGGATGGATGCAGGATCTCCTGCAGCCACGCCGCCACCACTGCCTGAAAGTCGCAGCTTCTGCGCCCAGTGACTGGCGGCCGACGCTGTTGCTCCGACAGGCGGGGATTCTCCGGCCGCTCCAGCTCCTCCTGGTCCGCCGCCGCTGCCCAGGTAATTAACCCTAGTGTTTGGACTGGGCGGCAGGCTTACACTTAGGCTGCTGCACTTCTCCGAGGCTGTGGCCATGGTGGCCTCCTTGGCAGCCATAATGGGACACAATGCCGTATCCTTTACATGGTCCACAATCTCCTGGGCGATGGCTGCCACACGTGGAAACGGATCCTGGGCTAGATTGCAGATGCCCAGCCACAATTTGGTGAAGATCGACTGGAATGGTATGCTGTTATTGCCTCCCGCAGCTCCGGAGGCTCCTCTTCCGACCGAGCTGCCAGACCCACTCTTCGAGCGACCCAAAGTGTTGCCGGATGAACCGGCACCCGAGCTGGTTGAAACACCGCCCATGTTGGATATGGAGCTGGAGCTGGCTCCCCTTCGGATGGTCACATGACGCTCCAGGCTGTGCGTGGAAGAGGTCAGATCCCGGGGATCTCCGCACATCACAAACGAGGCGGCGGTGGCGTGGCCGCGCATATGCTCCGCCAGATAGACGGCCACGAACTGCGACTCGAAGAGCAACACCATCCATTGCAGGGCGGCGGCCAGCTCCATGCGCACCAGCGGCGACATATCCTCGCCCACGGTCTCCAGCATGGTGATGGCAATGATGCGATCGATGTTATTGGCCTGCTCCTCGCTGCGGTCCGTCACGGAGCTGATAAATGTGCCCAAGGCAAAGACGGCGGCGGCTCGCACTTCCGGAATCGCGTCCCGCAGCAGGACATACAGCTTCTCGTGTGCCAGATCGCGGGCTCCCGACCAGCGTGCCTTCTCGAAGTTCTGCCACAGCATGCCCAGGCAGATTGCCAGCCACTGGCGGAGAAGCCAGCTTCCGTCATTGAGCTGCTCCAGGCAAATGGAAAGCAGGGGACCCTGCAGGGCGCTTGTCTGTCCCAGCAGGAAATTGTGCACAATGGAGGACAGTACGAAGGCGGAGAGCGTGCGGTGCTCCTTGGAGACGGATGTGTCCTGTAGCACGGACAGGAAGTATTTGTACTCCTTGACCAGATCCACCTGGCAGCTGGGGTCCACGGCCAAGATCTTGGCCCAAATGAACACCAAAACGGGACGCAGCTCGCGCGTAGAACTTTGCAGCAGCTTGAGCACATACGGGAAGATGCCCACGCCCAGGGCGAGATTAACGGCCCACGGACCCAGATCCAAGAAGCGAGCCAGCAGTTCAAGGGCCCTCAGTCGGTGCACCTGCGACAGGAGGACTTGAAGCACAATGGGCAGCTGCTCCGGCGGCGTTCTCGACTCCGATTCACTGTCCAGCCAAACCTGGAAGGCCGTGAGCTGGTGCTCAAAGAACGGCAGCTGCCGGTACGGGGCATTGTGATCCAGGATCTCCGGCAACTGCTGCAGTGCCAGGTCCACTACCAGATCCCAAGCCTTCCACATCGGATGGCGATAGCAAGGCGGAAGGGCGGGCAGCGAGACTGGGGTGCAATCGTGGCTGCGCAGGATTCTCTCGGCCAGCAGAAAATTGCGGAACAGGCTGGCCACCAGTAGATCCTGACGAAAGAGGCGCTGAAACAGCTCGCGCGGCAGCGTGTTCCAGGCTATCGTGTCCGTGATGGCGGTGAATATCCAGTTAAGCTCACCCATCATGGTGCGCCGATCGTTTACCTTGCCTATGATGGGATTTAAAGGTTAACAGGGGGACTAGCGTCGAGTAAAGGCGTAACCTCACCTGGTATCTTGTCGATCAGCTCGCTTTGGATGCGCGGCACCATGCCCAGCTTCTCCTGCATGGCGTACCACTTGAGCGCTATGTTTATGGGTGTGGTTAGGCAGCTGGTAAACAAATCCGCCGGCAGCTGGGCATTCATGGGCAGAATTTCGTTGGCCGCACAGGCGGCCAGGTGTATGCAGTTCTTGTAGCTGACCATCTGGTTTGGCAGCTGCACCTGGTTGGCGGCCACATTGGCGGCGCCACCTGAGCCGCACACCAGCTGCTGGACCCCACCTCTTTGCAGGGCGGCGGCCAGCGCCTTTTCCAACTCGTGCTCGTGCTGCTCGGCATACGGCTGAAAGGAATTGATGATGATCCCGGCGTTGGAGCAATCGTACACGTAGATCGAGGGCGCCGACATCCAGGTGATCAGCTCGAAGATGCTCAGGGGGATGTACTGAGTGAATGTCTTGTTGAACACCCAGATCTCTCCATTGGCCGTGGGCTTGGGCACCCCGTGGCCGTTGTAGTGGAAGAGTATACGCTCTCCCTTGGCGTTCCTCCTAAGGGAGGTGCACAGCTTCTTGACGTCCTCCACGGTGGGATCGTGGCACTTCTTGTACCTGGCCCTCGGCTGCCAGCGCTCGTACTGCATCTGCAGATTGCTCCCAATGAGTTCCATGGCCTTGGGTGGCGACACCGAGCTGGGATCTATCCAGCACTCCAGGCGGGAGCAGGGCTGGATCTTGACCACGTCGGGCGGATCCACGCCAATGTTAAGGCACAGGACCAGGGCCACGCTGGCCGTTTTCATGCGCTCGCGGATGCGCCAGGTCTGCCGCTCGTACATCATGGCCTGGATGCGCTCCTTGTGCCGCTTGGTCTGCAGGGAGAGCGGGCACCTTTCGTCCCGAAGTCGCTCCCCGAAGCAAATCTTCTCCGTGGGCGGCTGGGCCTGTAAGCTCTGGAGTTGCTTTATCAGCAGGTGGATGTTCTCGTCCCGGGGCCACTCCTTCCTTATGGTCTTGATCACCACCTGCAGGCAGCTGAGGGAGGCCTGCTCCTGGCCATCGGAGGCCAGTATGTCGGATATTTGCTCAATGTGCTTGACGATCAGAAGAAGCGAGTGGTCGTCCGGCTTTATGTTCCGGACCAACTCACGCAGTGCATATACAGGATCCTCCTGGGAGTGTTCCCTACGGACATTGGCGATGCCGGTGGTGTTGGCCACCTGCTCCTCCGGGATGGCGGAGGACTGCCAGAGTTCGATTTGCTCCAGCTTCTCTGTTATCAAGAGCAGTGGGTCGTTCCATCTAGCGAATACGTATTTTTCGCGCCTCTTGCGGATGAGGGAGCGCAGGGCGGCCAGGGATTCGGCCTCCGCCTGGCAGGAGGACACCCCCTGCTCCGCGACGCTGCCGTTGCTCCCGCTGCCGCTGCTCTCGTCGTCTGCGCTGCCGACGGCGGCAGAGGCGGACTTAGCGCGAACGGCACTTGCCATGTTTTGCGTGTTTTCTTCTGTTTTCTCCTCTCCTTTTTCTGTGGCAGGCGGGTGCAGGGCAGTGCGAACGATTTCCCGGAACGATTACGTCTCTGTTGCGGATCCAAGCAGCTAAAAATCCCCCCGCGGGGACTCTAGCACATAACCCCAAACGCTTTTCGCACTTCCTCGCTCTCCTCCTCGCCGCTTTTCTTTCCCCGTTCGTCGTTCCGCGTTCCTCGTTCCTCCTCTCCACGTTTTCCGCCTACGGATCGCGGCCCATTTCCCGAATACGGTCAAAATGAACTCGCCAAAAACACGCCGCCTGGCCGCTTAAATCGTGGTCGGGCCAGAATAAAATCCGTACCACTTTCTCCGCCGATCTTTGGCGGAAGATGTGGCGCACTCACGGGTTTATATACTCGCCGAGGGGTTTATTTATTTATGTTTAATCAAATTATACGAAAAGAATTGCGCAGAAAATAGAGAGTGTGACCGCGAAATTATCTGTAAATAATACCTTCCGGCTCTGGGAAATATACTTTATATACCATTTTATACGGTCTCTTTATAATATCGAGAGCGTGTCTTCGCTAAGTTAGCGGACATACCATCCCATCGTTTTAGTGCGACCGTATAAGAAACGCGGACGATGTAGTACAGTATGTACCAGAATAATTGCCGAAATTACATCACTCTATACTCTAAAATGTTGGGATGGTGACACGACTGAGTTAGTGAAGAAAACCACCAACATTCTAAAGTGACCGTTTGTCACAGTGCGACATGGCGTTGCCAGATCAGCGACATGCTGAAGTGGGCGCGCAATTTGAAATGTATTTATTTATTTGAGAAATCGAAAATAATGATTATTACAGATTTTCCTGACTAAAAAATCATTTACTAAGTTCTTAAAAAAAACTAGAACACCTATTATAAAACTCAGGCAATTATCGATATTGAAGAGTAGAAAGATATAAAAATCATCAGTAATAATTACTCGTGAGTTTTATTTTATAAAAGTACAAACCACCACAACCGATGATTTTGTCAAGGACTTTGGCAAGGCATGGGTTTAAGGATATAGGTCTATAGCTTTAGGTTCGATTTGGAGTTTTTATGGTTTTAGGAGTAGCTATTAAGTGTATGATTTTTCGGATAAATTAAAAGTACAGCAAAGAAAAACTCACCCTTAGGACAGGATCCTCATGCAAAGGCGGTGGATATCGTACGGAATGGATGCGATTGCGGCCAAATAAGCCCGTAGCGAAGCTCGCTGCACTTTTCCTCGTCCTCTGCGTGGCCGTGTACTTAAAGTAATACCACTCCGGGCTGTACAGTTCCGGAAATAGGTCCGGAAACCGCTTCTGCATCCGCTCCGCCAGCTCAATCAGCTCGTCCTCTCCCTCCGCAACCAGCAACTTCTCGTCTTCGGTAGCATTCAAGTGTTTCCAGCTCCATTGGCGCAGCCTCTTCAGTTCAGCGGAGCATATAGGTGGTTTCGGCTGATCCAGAATGCTTTTCTTTATTTCGGAGAGGCGATTTTGGGCCTGCAAAATAACGGCTTCGCTGGGATTTCGAGTTCCGTGCCGAATGATGTACCAGATTCGGGTAGGGTGGCAACCTTGACGGACGAAACGGGAATAAGCGATTAGTTGGATCAGCTGTTTCATCAACCATATGAAGGTCGAACAGTAATCACCAGCTAACATAAACGGATTCTTTATGTAAATACTATATTTTAATGTATTTCATTTTATTTAATCCTTGCAAGGAATTTATACTTCTGCCCAAATTAATAATAGCAGTAAATTGGGTAAAAAATGCAATTAGCTTAAATCTTTCTATCTTTAATCACAAAAAAATCTATATTTTAAAGATTAAACCCTTTTTTTTAATGAATATTCACACTTTAAAGAACATCCACATTTTTAAGTGTTCACTGAGTTGAGCGCGCACTGTTGCCTGCCAGCTGACAAAACATATGTTCGGTTTTTCTTGGCAGGTGTCCACTGTAAGTGCGGCACAGGGAAAACAACAAATACAAACCGGCGAATTTCGGCGGCGTTTCATCGTAATTGGCGATCGCCCTGTAAGGCGTCTTCGTCGACAGTCTGCCCTCGATATCTGCGCGATTGAGGCGGTGGCACTCCCCCTCCTCGGCCCACGCCACGCCTACGAAGATGTGGAGGAGGAGCAACAAAAACAAACAGTAAAATTGATTTAGCATTTTTCCGGGCGGCCGGAAAAACTTGTCACGAGATCGAAAACAGAGTTTTGCAAAATAAAACAGAGTTAAAACATAGAAACACGAGAGCAAAAGAAAAGCGATACAAAATAAACACGGGAGAAGAACAAATTGACAAGTGTGCCTGTGGCGAAGGGTGGCAACGTTATGGAGGAGAGGAGGTTTTCCGGCAACCCCAACAGACAGTGCTGACAAAATAAAAAACCGTTTCAACCGGTTAAGGGCGCGATTTTCAAAAAGCTTTTTATTGGTTGATTTTAAAACTATTTTGCTGCCTTTTCTTTTCAGGATGAGCCCATATAAGTAAGAACATGAGTTCAGGGCATTCGGACTTCTCTTCTCTGCTCAACAAGTGTTCTTGCGACGCCATCGAGCTTTCTGTCACAAAAAGCTCTGCTTAACCGGCCCGGTAAACTAAGCGATTAAACAAATTTTTAGTCGCATGCCAAACATGCAAAAGGAATAAGGCGCTTGCCGAGAGAACAAATACCCAGCCTAAAATACAAGAAATTTAGAACTAAAAAGTCCAAGGGTTTTTAATAATAAAATAATAAAATATTTGAAGAACCCATCGTCGGATATTCTTTTTTTTGGAGTTTCGTAATAATTTGTGCTTCTTGTGGCGCGCCAAGTTGATTTTGGGCTGCCATATGGCGCCCGAGGAGTCGCCATCCGCCAATGTCAACAGAAAAAAGCAGCAACGCACGTGCCGGGAAAATTATTGCGCCAAAACTAGAAATCCAGGTAACCGGTAACCAAGTGGTCTCAATGTGTGGCAGGAGTATTCGAAGTGTACGACTTTGATTTGTGGTAGCAACACACGCGAGTGCACCGGAAAAAAATATGCACTATAAAATAAATGTATGGCTCTGATTATTTTTCTTGGAGTGGACAAAAGTGTTGCGATTTAATATTCCATCGCAGCAAAAATATTAAAGCTATTAACAGCTTTTGGTGCATTTTCAATAGGGTTTTAGTTCGATGTATAGTTACACTTATCATTCCGATACTATAATAAAATAATAAAGTGATAGCTTGTTGTTATGAAAGCATTTATAACCGATGTCTACAACACAAAAGATTATCTTCATGTAAACGGTGTACATATTTTCAACAACTATACTCCACACTTACTAGTACTTTTTTGTAAATATTGGAACAAATAAATTATGTTAAATTATGTAATAAAAAAAAAACAATCAATATTAGTATTTCCCGGTTTATCGCCGTGTAATTACGCCACCTGTTGGGCGTCCATTTTTTTGGAGCTTAAAGCGCGTGTTTGGAAACTTTCAATCTATTTTTGTGAGCTAGGATGACAATCAGCTAACGAAAATCGATCAAATTATGGGGTTTTAAGGGTGGCTTGGTTACGTTACAGGGTTACTGGATTTTGGGAGGGGGAGGGGGTTTCGACAGAGCTGCCAATATATGATCGCTCGGGAATTCGGTGGACTGGGGACAGGTCTTCCATCAATCAGCGAAATCTAATGGAGAACGCAATTTCGACGATTACCTGGCCAGAAAGAAGTGTCAGAAAGCAATAACACAGGATGGCCAGAAAAGTGGGTTGCTTTGTGCGGCTGGGGAGTGGGATGGGCCTCGGTGGTCTGGTCAGGGGAAGCGCTTCCTAATCTCCCCACTTATCGGACAGGGTGGTAATTAATTTTTTTTCGAAACCCATTGACAATGACACGATGATCACGCACTGATAATGCCAACGCCAGTGGCCAGTGGTTGGGAGGGGTGGCTCTGTGGGTGGTTCTTCCATGGCTGGGAGGTGGGTGGTTCGGTGGTTTAATGGGGGGGTTACAGCGTCATGCTGGCTGGCGCAGACAGCCGAGCAAAAACCTCAAAAACGAAAAGAAAGTAAAAACCGAGCCGCGATTAGAACGCTTTGTGTGTGGAACGTGCCAAATGGGCCTCCATCGGCGGCACCTGTACTATTGCAGTACGTAGTAATAGTAATGAGTTAAGGTAACAGGAGAACCGCCATACCTGCCGGGTAAACAGCGGTGTCTGCACCACAATTGGGTGGTAAACATCCATCATTCGTTGATGGTCTATGTGGTATCCTGTGCCAACGTTTCAACCAGTTCTTAATCAATTAACCTTCCATCAAAGAGACAAGAAAATTATCCCCGAAAATTCGTATTATATAAGTATTATCAGGAGGAGTAAAATGAGTGGATGGGTAACATAAAAAACATAAATAATACATCATACTTTAGGAATATTATGACAAATGGTAAAAAAATTTATAAGTCTTTCGGTTTCTCTAAAAAAACGAAGAGTTATACATTTCCAAGCACGCATGGCCGCATGGCACGCCCCAAACTCTTAACCCAGAAATCTGGTACAAATATTTTAGAACAAAGTGATCATATTTTTTGATCCATATTTGATATTAGATCCCACACAGAGAAAATTCTGACGTTCTCATCTGAGTTGAAAATGTTCTTAAAAATAGAACGACATTTTTTAAGTTGAAAATGTTTTCATTTTGCTCGAATCAAGTTAAGTTAAGTGTATCTCAACAAATATACTATTAGTCCAGTCTATAGTGTTTACTTATCAAAAAGTTGTTAAATAAACTCAATTTAAATTTTCTCTTTTCACCATTTCGGTCTAAGATTGAGAACATTGATATCAAAATGTACATACACGGTTTTTAAGAACGAATGTTCTCAATTCAAGAACAATGTACTTGAATATTTCCCTCTGTGCATTTTAAATGTTACAACCTACAAACTAATATTATTGGAGGACATTCTAAGTCCTCGCCTTTTTTGAATCTCCCGAGGAGGTCTGTGCTCTGATGCTCCAATACTTTAATGCTTGACCATCCATAATTTGTCCAGCTAACTGGGACCATCTCAACATCCCCCCACCCCCGTATTATTTTATTCGTTTTGGGGCTCGGTAACCAACTTAGCATTAATTTAATATAAACCTCTGGGGTGTCACTGCCATTGGCAATACTTTGTTCATTTTGTTGTTGCTGCTGCTGGCGCCGACGTCGACTGCGACGCTGGCAGCGACGGCGACTGCGACAGCGACTGCTTAAAAGCTAAGGACACGCGTTGAGAACGCTCAGTTGGCATCGAGAAGTCGCCACGCGCGTTTGGCGGCTAAATAAAATATTACCTAGTGGTATCAGAGGTCCCAAGTGGAGCGACAGAGAGAGCGACACTAGCGCGCACCCACTCGCACTCACTGGCGAATCGCAAATGCCATCGAGCGGTTAGTTCAAAACAACAAACAAATCAAATCGAAGGCGGTGAAAGTCGTAAAAGATATAAATAATAAAAACAAGAGTCTCCTAAAAACAAAAAAGAACAAGAACGGTAATCCGCGACGCAGAAACAACAAAAAATAACACTAAAATCAGCAGCACAACAAAAAGTAATGCACTAAAATATTATAAAGAGTTTGACAACAAAAAAACCGGAAAGTGCACAGAAAAAAATAAGATCATAAGTTCGATATTTTGGATAAGATATTATTTTGTTCAAAACTCAAATAGTGTTGTCGTAGCATTTCCAAAATATGTTCTGAAACTTTGTTTCAAATAATATAAATATAAAGTGTATACAAACATTTTTTTCTGTGCTCTAAGCAATATTTAAGTTAATACTTACGATAAGTTATATTGATGCTATAACTACTGATATTATCCCACCCAATAATCTATTTGGAATATCCATTTAAAAAAAAACTTTTTTTTAGTAATACCTATAATAGAAACACCAAACTGTTCCCAAGTACCAATTTTTTCTTGTGCGATTATAAATTTCAAAGTTTTGGTTTAGTTTGTGAACCAGCTGCGGTAATACGATGCGAATTTAACGACGGTCGCATTAATTTATTTTAGTTTGTCTCGCCTCGCTCGAGTTTCTATCCTCCTCATCGCTAGTCATCTCTGCGCTTCCTCCTCCCCTCGTTCCAAAAATATATATATACAAAACCATAGCGTTTCGCATTTCACGTGGCCCAGCGAAGTACCCAATTTTAATAACCGTTTTGCCGACGATCGCGAGTTTTAAACATTGTGAATGCTAAATATTCATAAGCGTCACGAGATTTGGATCTGGATTTCCGATGGGCTTTCGATCTGTCATCTGCCATCAGATCAGATCAGATCGGATCCGATCGGCCTGGCTTGGAGACAGTATATAGATGATATAGTCCGCTGTCGCAGTCGACGTCGCTGTCCACCGCAGCTGGGTTAACTAGTTTCGAGTTTTGCAAAATTTGCCGCGCATTAATCCGGGCCTTAAGTCACAGTGGATATCGGTTAGAAAGTAAGATCGGATGTGCAGATCAAGCGATCTCAGACCAATATTTATATTTGTGATTTGTGAACGGAAGGCTAATCTTCTCTAATAGAGTTGCTGCTGTGCATATAAGAAAAATTAGTGTATGTGTTATTTTGAACGTACAAAAAGGTATTTCCCTACCATTTTCAAGTAAAATGTTTAATAGTCTCATAAACTTAAAGCTAATTTAGTTTTCTCAGTTAATGTTTAAACGCCATTTCAACAACTATTAGCTGATGGGTAACTTTAATAAAAAAAAAAGCAATTCATTAGGGTTTAAGCCTGTTATTTCACAACTTAAAATGCATTTTAAAAGCGGCATCCCTCTTAAAGCTTTTTTCTTATCTATCCAGTTTAAGGTAATGATTTTTGTTTAATCAACTGAGACTTGGCCAACCGTTGGTGTGTTAGAAATAGTTTTAATTTCTTTTTATTAATTATCGTTAATTATATTAAATGTTAATAAAAAATTAAAGTTTTTAATGGGTTTTAAAATGACTTTTGAGTTATAAACGAGGCTCACTGTAATCCACGGCACAACAAACTGTTTGGCTTTGCATCCCCTGCTGAGTTGCCGGCTTCGATTGCGCGAAAAACACGTTGGCCCTGATCGCACGTCACAGCAGCAACAACAAGAACAACTGCCTGCGAAAGGCAACAACAACAACTTGGCCATATCAGCAATAACCAAGAACAACAACAATGCAAAGGAGATGATATCAGAAGATCATTACCTGTCAAAATATTCGACTCTCGGTCTTCTGACAAGAGAACTGCGGCCGTAACTTCTGCGTGTTTTGTTCTTCCAATGTCCCCCTTTAATTCGCCCCCCTTTTGTTGTAGGAGAAACCACAGTGAACACTCGACACAAGGACGGCAATGAACCTGTCGATTGAACAAATATCGATCGTGGAAGATCTGGTTGGGTCCGGTGTTGGTCTGGTCTTAAGTCCCTTCAGATACCTGATAAAATTACGAAGGCCCGCCTACAGTGGAGCAAGCTTGGAAGAAACTCATGACCGGGAAATCCAAAATATATATATTCGTAATAATATATATGATTTGTTCCTTCAGTAATTGGAGCAATATTTAAAATAATGTTTTTACTCTGACTGTATAGGTCGTGTGTTATTCAAAACCCTTACAACATATTTATGTACTTATCTTTGGATCCTTATTATAAAATGGGTTTATTCTGGTAAATTTGTAAATTGGAACGGGGCTTGAAACATTTTTTGTTTGCTTAAATCGCATTTCTATTTCTTGTGTTAAATGTGTTTTTAAAATCACCTTTATAGTTTATACGAAAACTACATTTATGTAGATTAAGATGATTTTTTTTTGATTTACCTGCCATTATTTTTGCATTACTTTAAAAATCTGTTCAACGAGAAGTTTTAAAATTGTATTCTCCAAATATTTTCTTAATTTAATTTGGTTAATTAATAAGTATATATTAAAAATACAATTTTTAAAATTATATGGCTCTTCACAAAAAATTAAAAAAAATAAAATAAAGATCATTTACAAAATATTAAAAACATAAAAACATTGGAAAAGCAACCAAATCAGTGTTCAACGCACCAAAGGGGCCATAAATTAGGCTTTAGCTCTCGACCCTGTCCCATGTCCATCAAAGCCCCTGCATTTAAGACCAATTGTATATCACCGAACACTATCTTTCTGGTATCTCCTAACCAAATTGTTTTCCCTTGGATTTTCGCCAGTGCCATCGCCGCTGATGTTGCCAGCGTCGCCGCCGTTGTCGCTCTAACTGCGAACGGTCCGCCGACCGCTGAACCGCTGAACCGCTGATCCGCTGTACCGCTCACCTGTCGATTGCCGATAGTCGTTTTCCACATATCAGGCGCCCGAGGAAAGGGGGATCGCGGGCAAAATGTCGTCACAGCAACATGAGGCAACAACAGCGCAGCATCTCGAGAAACCGCTGAACAACGGCTACCTGCAGGCGAATGTGCCGCTGGAGGAGCTGAGCTCCACGGTGGTGTCGCCGCTTTTGGGGCAGCAACAGGTGCCACATCAGGTGCAGCAGCAGCAGCAGCAGCAGCAGCAACAACAGCAGCAGAACAAGCTGCCCACCGTCGTTTTCCTGGCGCCCGACGGCAGCGGGGGCGTGGGAATCCAGCGTGGGAACCCGACGCAGGGGAATCCCGGCGGGGGAACCGCAGGGGTGGGGGGCCACAGCGACTGGCTGCTCAAGGAGTCACAGCAGCGGCGCCGCCTGCTCGTCCTGGCCATCGCCTTCACCGTCCTGGGAGCGGCCATCGGGGCCCTGGCCATCTACTTCGCCAGCGTCCACCAGCGATGCCAACTTTACCGCCTGGAACCAGGTAAGGGTTAAGTTATATGAGCACAACACTCAGAGTAGCAGCATTTTTTACCGAGCTGCTATTTCTTAGACTCAGTTTTAGCTTAATCTACCTATTGTAGTATGGGATTTCTGATTTTAGTCAAAAAACTCTTTTTATGCGGGTTTTCAATCGTGTTTTAGCCGAATCAATGCGTACAGCTAAGACTGACTATTTTGGACAGCTTGCTACCTATGCATCACTTTAGAGAACATTTATATTTTATTTATTTATTTAGGGGTCCTGTTTCTTTTTGGGATTCAGATTTTGGTCAAAAATATTCTTTTTTAGTGGCTTTCAATCATACAGCTAGAAGACGGACTGTTTTGGACAACTAACGATCTGCATCACTTTAAAGATCATTATTTTTTGACCATATCTGCACTTTTCAAAAGGTTCTTATGGATTTCAGATAATGGTAAAAATACTCTTTTTAGTGGGGTTTCAATCTTAGCATAGCCGATTCAAGGAGTACAGATAAAAGATCGACTATTTTGGACAGCTTGCTACCTATGGTAACGATCTGCATCACTTTAAGGAAAATTTATTTTTGACCAATTTTCGCATTTTGTTTTTTTTACACACACATGAGTCACAAAAAGCTTTTTGGTGACTCAGATTTTGGTCAAAAATACTCTTTTTTGTGGTTTTTCAATCGTAGTTTAGACGAATCAAGGCCTACAGCTAAAGGGTCGACGGTTTTGGACAGATTGCTACGTGTGATAACGATCTGTATCCCTTTAAAGAACCTTTATTTTTTGACCAATTTTCGAATTTTGTATATGGTGGTACATCATATTCTTTTGTTACTGGTTTTTCAATCTTGATAAGCCAAATTAGAGACCGACTGTTTTGGACAGCTTGCTACCTATGCTAACGATCTGCATCACTTTAAAGCACATTTATTTTTTGACCAATCAACATTTTGATTATCAACATTTTCTTTAAGTTTGAATGAAAAAAATAACTTTGTCATTTTTGATTTTCATGAAACTTTTGTACGCATACCATTCGGTGACTATGAAAACACGTGTATCAAAATTAACTAGAGGGATCGAGAAGCACCACTTGCTGCATAGTGCGTTCGTTGTAGAAATCAGAGGTCTTGTTAGAAACAATTCAATATCTTAAGAACAAAAATGGCTCCAACTTATTAAAAAACCGATTGCAGGTGATAAACTGGCACATATATTAAAATTTAAAAATGTATTTTTTTTGTGGAGGAGAGACTTAAATTATTTCTTGAAATTTAATTTGTTTTCATTTTAAGGAAATTAATTAATTAATTAATTAATTAGTGGCTTTTAAAAGTAGAGGTTTCAGAGGATTAAGTAAAAAACAAGGAAGAACGCTATAGTCGAGTACCTCGACTATTAGATACCCGTTACTCAGCTAAAGGGACCAAAGGGAAATGGAGATATGCAAGCAGCAAAGCGAGATTGAAATGCGCCACCTACCGGCGGTAGACAGATCTAAGCGTTAGAGTGGGCGTGGCAAAGTTTTTGGATCAATCGATAGGTATTGACGAGACCAATACATCTCAGTTAAAATTTTTCATCTAGCATGCAAATTGTGGACGCCACAGTTTTAGGCGGTTTGTGGGCGTTAGAGCGGGCGTGGCACATTCGCGTAACAAACATGCGCTGCGTACAAGGCAACGGAATCTAAATCTAAGATCCCAATTCTCTATCTTTGATAGTTTCCGAGATATCCACGTTATATTTATGATTTTTTGAAGTTTGTGGGCGTTAAAGTGGGCGTGGCAAACTTTTTTTTGGGTCAATCGATAGGAATTGATTAGAACAATACATTTCATTTAAAATTTTTACTCTAGCATCAAAACTGTAGGAGCCACAGATTTGGGCGGCTTGTGGGCGTTAGAGTGGGCGGGGCACCCTGATTAAACAAGAAGCCCAAGAATCTGCATACCAAGTCGCAACAATTAGCTTTTATAGATCTCCGCGTTCATACGGACAGACGGTTAGACGGACATGGCTAGATCGACTGGGCTAGGTATTCTGAATATATAGATAGATAGATTTTACGATAGATATTAATGAGAGCAATACAATGTAGATAAAATGTTTATTCTAGCATTAATACTGTAGGAGCCACAGCTTTTATAGTTTCCGAGATCACAGCGTTCATACGGAGAGACGGACAGACTGACAGACGGACATAGCTAGATCAAGTCAGATAGTGATCCTGATTAAGAATATATATATTTAATGGGGTCGGAAACGCTTCCTTCTATCTGTTACATACTTTCCGATGAATCTAGTATACCCTTTTACTCTACGAGTAACGGGTATAAAAATAATTTTCTTTCGACCAAATCCTGGTACACGTGCTTACTTATTTATCGATAGTGCGTAAAAAATTTTCTGGCAAATCAAAAATGTGACCCACAAAAAGGTGTTCGGGTTATTAAAGAACGGCCAATATTACCAATTTGTCTAAGGCTATTTACCGGTATTTGGTTAGTTTTTCATAACAAAATTCCCAGGTGTCATAATGGAATTTTAAAGTCCAGAATCAAGTGTAATCAATGCATAGGAATGTGGGAATTATTCTCGTCTGAAATATGAATTATGAGCACATGAGATATCGCTAATTTAATAGAAGAGTGACATATCTCAAAAAATAGCATTTCATGATGAACGCGTTTATAGTTTTCAGGTACTGTATGCCTTCCAGCAAAGCAATCAAACTTTTACATTTCTCACGCTCTGTGTATTAAAGATAGGATGATGAAATTTTTAACACAACGTAGATCATTTTTGCATCGTTAACTTATAAAACGTGTTCTTCGACGTATGCCACTCTTTTAGTAAATTAAGCGATATGTCAATCTAAGAAAGAAAATTGCGATTTGTTCATTTTTCGTTTGGAGAACTCGATTAATCAATCATGTTTGGCAAAGTTCTCGGAAATACTTCCTTGACTTTAAACCTAGTCTATATATATTTTTCTAGAAAAGTTTATGGAAAGTGGGGTTTTGCTTTAGTGGCTAGATAAATAAAATGGTCTTTTTGTTTTCCGCGAAAAGCAAAAGTGCTCAGATCTATTCACCTGTTGTCAGGATGAACTGGGGCTTACTGGGTCAGCAGCCAATCAACAGGCATCCTGTGCTCCTGATTCCCCAGCTTTTCTGCCTTTCTGGTGTTCTGTTATCCTATCATTCATTGAGAAGGCAACTAAACATTAACTGAATTTAGCGCCTGCCCGCAGAAATACAATTTCCTTGTCATGGGGAATAAGGCGCAACAGGCTGGAGGATGCCACTGGTGGACACTGATGTGGATGTGGATGTGGGATTGTCGGGGTGTTGTAATCTCCGTCCTGTCCTTTCCTGTCCTGACCGCCTTGTAATGCGGCCTGTTTGAAATTCAATTACAAAATATGTCAACAACCAGCGGGGGCAACAACAATGACAGCACTCTCTTCGTTGTTTTTTGCCTTTTTTACGGTGCGCCAGTTGTTCGCAGCACAGTGGGGCAACATTTTTATTCAGCAAAATCAGAAGTGGAAATTAAAATAACTTAAAGAAATTCTAAATTATTGGCTACCACATTTACTCGTTATTCTTATGATTATAATTATGACTATCATATAATATCTTACATAATATTCGGTAATATATGTTGAATACAAAACCTCCTATTAGCTGATTAGAGAAAGTGGAGCTTTTTTAGTTTAAGGATAATTATTATTTAGAAATCTCTTTATTATTTATTATTATTTTACCAACACAAATAGTAGGGGAGTGTAGGGTAAAGTGACGAACGATTTGTTTTTTAAATATCACTTTTCCAAAAAATAATATTTTTTTGTTTTGTATTCGGTCTCCTTGGATAGAATATCTCATATTTCTGTCATACTAGGACACAATAGACACACGTTGTTTCACGTAAACATTTTCGCTCGTACTCTTTCACACAAGTGGATGTAGCGGCAATCGTTCATAAACTTTCATAACTGCTTGGTCGGCTCTTCCGGCTTTCCTCGCGTTTCTTCAACTTTGTTTTGTCTCCGGATTTACATAACCCCATCTATCGTAGGCGCTTGCTCTTCCTTCTGACCATTAGATTCTCTCATCAATAGCATTTTCTCAGTATTTGCATCAATTTCTCTAACATTTGTTTGTTGTACATCCGTACCATAACCATTTTCTTCAATTTTTGTTTTTTTTTTTCAAAGGCTTTAAAGCAGAAAGATACTGAGATCTATTAAGCATTTTCCTGTAAAAGTTCGACGGTAAAATTCTAGCGGAGGTAAATACTACAGCTCTTGGCGTAAGCCAATATCTTTTCACTTTTAAAAGTTTTAGGGTAAGGTGACGAACTGGTAAATACACACTAAAACTCTATGCAGATGTGAAAATTATTTATAATTTCATCAAGAAAAAAATCTTAAAAATCACAAAGTATCAAGAACTGTTGCTAAAGATCTTATTAACACTTAAATATATTTACAAGACTTGGTTATCCACAAGTCTTTGCACTGGCACTGCTGAAACACAAAAAAATTGAATATGTTTTTTAATTTTTGCTCCACCTTTTTAGTCAAAGTTATCTCACGAACAAATTACGCCAATTCCTAATAATATTATTAAAAATACATTGTCGGCATGATAAAAGAAGTCGACTACAATTATTTTTAATTTTTGAGGTGACGTCACATATAAGATAAGTTGAGTTCGTCACCTTACCCTACTCGTCACCTTACCCTAATAATAATAATCTTATTGATATAAAAATTCAGTTTTTAAAGTGAAATACCAAAAAATGGAATAAATAAACAAGTATATCTCAGAATCGACATTTTTTGAGACAGTGGGACACTGTTTGCCCTTTCTTTTCGCATCTGTGGTGGTTGGGTGGCGTTCTATAGTCTCGACTCTCGACTTCCTTCTGCATTCGTTCGGAAGCACATGGAATAATGCGATTCAAAGCAACTGAAATATTCAAGAGCTGGCATAATTTACATGTTCATGTGCTCCCTCGATTACAAAAACCGAAAAAAAGAACCCAAAAATACAGAAACCAAGAGAGAAATACGGACAAAAAGTAATCAATCGGCATTGCCGGGGATGTCTATGAATTTTTTAACGGCCCTTCCAATCGATCGCGTTTTCTTCCTTGGGCTCCTTGTGCTCCTTGTGCGAATTGAATATGCACACACTTCTACATCCCTTGGCCCACACCCTGCCGACCATTATCCTGTTTATATTTACCGTGATAAAAAGTGTTTTTAATATTTTGCGCCAAAAATTCATTCATCGAAACCGCAAAATCGGATGGCGGGGCAGCGGCACCATCAAAGCCTGTGCCTTTTTATAACAATTTAAAAATATCTCTTTGGCGGCATCTCTGTAAATACCCAGTGTCATCATCATTATCATCATCATTACCATTCAGCATTCACCGGCAGCATCAGCTTGTGGTAGGCCTCTTCTGGCCTTGACTATGGTTTTTCTCCCGCTTTTCCACTTTTCCATTTCCATCCCCTTTTAACCCATCGATTTTCCGCTTATGTTCTGCATTCAACCTTAAAGTGAGTTGATACCATAATTGTGGAAAATATAAGCAAATCAACTTAAGATCAATATGGGTATTTTCTTTATTTATTGTGAAGGTGGCTTTATTATAATTTTTATAGCTTGTTATACTTAAAACAGAGCTTTTTTAATATTAAATTTAAATGCATTAATGGATGCACAAATTTGTTAAAAATTATCCTTTACTATATCAACTTAATAATATGAATAACGAAAGAAAGCATTTTATTTGGATTTAATAATCCATGCTTAGTTTAATTGGATTTATTACTCAAATTCATTGTAATGTCAGAAGTTAAATAAATGTATTGGTCAGTTATTCTCTTAATATTAAAGCACAAAAGAGGCAATAAACCAAAGTATTACATTTTATGGCAATTCAAGGGTATCTAAATCGATTGTCTACCCAATCCACGATTTCCCCCCGAATCCATACCCTAATTAAAGTACCCCACTGAAATATAATTGCTGCAGCTCCTGGACATTCAACCCAAGTAACCAACTGAGCAACTGGCCACATGCCACTGGATACTGGCCACTTGCGGTCCACTTAAACCTATTAACGCCGGGGCAAATGTTATTAGCTGGGTGGCCGGTTCGGTGGGTTGAATCGCTTTAATTAATAACTAAAGCTGCCATTTCCAACGCCCAGTAACATCCCATTTTTATTGACAGCCTCGACAGGGACGACATGCAACATGTGTCCTGTCCGGGCGGCAATCGATGGCCAATGGGCCCTCCTAAGCCATCGGGCTTAGCGTTTCGTTATTTCAATTCAATAAAGCCAGGGAGGGGAGGATGATGGTTCCCTTCTTTTTTTAATGAAAAATTCGAATTCAATTTACTTGAGTGGCCCGCGAATCGCTGGTCTTTTTGATAAGAGGTTTTCGACTTGACCGCCATTCTCCCTGGTCCACCCCCTTAAATACACATTACCCATACGCCGCGTGCGCTGGCAATCGGAAATGCTGAAAATACTGAAAACCTGCCAACTATAATTGCAGGCAACGATGACAGACCGAATGGCAGGTGGAACCAGAATTCAGGATCCGCCCACGAGGGAACGGAGAACATTTGCATGACCCAGGAGTGCGTGAGAACAGGTAAGCTGAGATCCACTTAGAAATGTCGGGGGAGGATTGCTGGTTTCGGGGAGGGAAGTTTCGAACTGAAACCAATGCATATTTCGATGGGAACTCGGGTTTGCTTGTGCAGCTTTTAAGAAACATTTAGAAATTGCATTCCAAATGGTTTCAATAGTGCGTTTTGTATAACTGAAGTACCGGCTTGCTCAAAACTCAATTGGGATTTACCAATACTTCAATAATATTAAGGTTATACCAAAAAAACTTATAGAATTAATTTTTTGAGGGCTTTTTGACTATTTTATTTGACTCACTACCATTCTAGTACTTTAGTACTTATAATAAAAATACAACGAAAATTGAGTAGGAATGCTTGATTTATCCTTGCATATATTCAACAATCAAAAAAGATTGACTGGTTTAATCACAGACTAGTCTATATATAGTTCGAGTATAAGAAACCCCAACTGTACTGAGAGGATCCAATGGGGTGGGTTAATTAAAGTAGAGCGAAGGGTGTCAGGGCCTTACCCAACCGTCCAATATTTGCGGTTTTTATTTGAGTTGTAAATGATTTATCAGCTATTAAGATAGCTAAGTGCCCGTTTGTCGGGGGGGCGTTCGACATCGGAAATGTGATACGGGACGTGAGGTGTACTTGGCCCCGCGATGGGGACCTAAACATCTGCTCCACGAACACGTCCATACCAAATGCACTTATGTCAAGCAATGCGGGCAGCTAGCAACACCTCAAAGTCACTTGCCAAGGAAATTGGCACTGTGATTGACTGGTTGGCATGCCGGTGAACACACATGCATCGGTATGGGTAGATGGATGTATAAATACACCTGTCCGGGTGCAGGACATTCCCTTAAGTTTACATGGCCACAATTACCAGGCGATGCAATCGATTCAAGTGCTCCACTTAGCATGCTTTTTGGGGTGCACGAATGCGAGTTTGGGGTGAGCCCCAAATTGGTAACCCAAAACCTTAAACGAATTGAGGCATAATTGAGGCAAAGCTGTTCCGTTTGGGGGAAACTCTATATAATTACCTATTATTAACTAAAATAGGATAAACGCCTTCTGGGAAAAGAGTGGGGGAGTGGTAGAAAGTAATAACTTTTGTAATTATGTTTACCTTTGCTGGCATTCCAAGAAAGAGAGTATGAAAGCACATCCAAAGAATGCAATTTTGCTTTAATGTTTTTGTAGACAACACGAAATCCTTCGGTTTCTTGGCTAAGGCATAAATCAATAATGGCTTTCCTAGAAGTGTGAAAAATCTCGTTGGTGAGGGACTCGCTAATGAATTTCGCACTTGGTTTCTCCGAGATATTGGAATTCCGCTGGTGGGCGTTGATTTATGGATTGGCCGCGCAGCCAGACGACAATGCAGGTCTATCTCTGGAAATTGCTTCTTTTTGGTTTTTAGTGCCACCAAATTATTCATAAAGTTTGGGTGACGGAAAAGTTGCATCTTGGGAAAAGTTGAGTGTTTTTTTGGGGAGCGAGGGGCGTATCGTTTATCACAAAAACTTGGGGGCGATGATTTGTGGGCCAAGTTTGTGGCCGGTGCGATCAAAGGGCGGCATAAATTATGGCCCCAACGGGGTGAACCACGCCAGCTGACGGGCTCTTGACTTACTGCCCAATAAAATGGTGTCACTGCATTCGATCCATCCCAAACACAGCGGCCTCCCTGCTCTCGGCCATGGACACGAACTCCGATCCCTGCGAGGACTTTTTCCAGTACGCCTGCGGCACGTGGAACAAGATGCATCCCATTCCCGAGGACCGCAGCTCCATCAGCACCTTCGAGGTATTTGCTTGGGATAGCTTTGTCTGTCGATGAAATACTGTTTCTAAAGCTAATCTCCAATCCTCCGCAGGTCCTGTCCGATCAGCAGCAGGTCATCCTGCGCGCCGTGCTCGAGGAACCCATCGACGAACGCGACAACAGGGCCACCATCAAGGCCAAAACCTTCTTCAAGAGCTGCATGGATATACGTGAGTTGAACGACCCATCCATCCTGGATTCCTGGAGACAGTAGGTAACCGAAAGAAGTCTCTCCTCGTTCCCAGCTCAAATCCGGAAGATCGGCACTGGGCGGCTGAGGGAGGTGCTGAAGTCCCTGGGCGGCTGGCCGGTCATCGAGCGGGACTGGAGGGCGCCGGCGGATCTGTCCGTGGAGCGGCTGATGGGCCAGCTGCGGCTCAACTACAGCGAGCCGGTGATGATCGAGCTCTACGTGGGCGCCGACGACAAGAACAGCTCGGTGAACATCCTGCAGATGGACCAGCTGCAGTACGCCCTGCCCTCGAGGGACTACTACCTGAAGGAGAGCAGTGCCAACGATCGCCGGGCCTATCACCGGTACATGACGCAGGTGGCCCTGCTCCTGGGTGCGGATCCGGCCACCGCCGCCGACGAGCTGGAGAAGGTGGTGCTGTTCGAGACGCAGCTGGTGAATGTGTCGCTGCCGGAGGCGGATCGTCACGACACGAGCCTGGTCTATCGCAAGATGTCGCTGCCGGAGCTGCAGGAGCTGGTGCCCGAGGTGCAGTGGAAGGAGTACCTGCAGGCAGCCCTGGGCCCGGGGATTCCCCTGCAGGAGGACGAGCCGGTGGTCACCTACGGCCTGCAGTATCTCACCGAAATGGGCCGGATCCTGGCCCGCAACGATCGCCGCGTGGTGCACAACTACATGCTGTGGCGCCTGGTCATGTCCCTGATGTCGCACATGATCGACGAGTATCAGCGGGAGCGGGTGGAGTTCCGCAAGATCCTTATGGGCATCCAGTCGGAGCGGACACGCTGGTCGCAGTGCGTCGAGTGGACCAACAAGAAGCTGGGCGTGGCCGTGGGAGCCCTGTTCATCCGGGACAACTTCAATCAGGAGAGCAAGGAGGTGGCCCTCGAGATGATCCACACCATTCGGGCGGCCTTTAACGAACTGCTGGCCGAGAACGATTGGATGGACGACGAGACGAGGGCGGTGGCCAAGGAGAAGGCGGACTCCATGAACGAGCGGATCGGCTATCCGGAGCTGCTGACCAACGCCACCGAGTTGGAGCAGGAGTATGTGAATGTGAGTATATGGAGAAGATGGTAGCTGGCAGCTGGTACACACAAAAAAAAAACTGTGTAAAAACAACGATTTAATTACTAGCTAACCATTGTCCCGGACAACTTCATCAACAATGTCCTTAGCATCCTGCAATGGGAATCGGAGAAAATGCTGCGCCTCCTTCGCCAGCCAGTGGACAAGGAAAAGTGGACCACCGAACCGGCGGTGGTGAATGCCTTCTACAATCCGAATAAAAACGATATAGGTGTGCGGAAATCACTTTCAATTCAGGTCCTCTCACTTATTAACACTCCTCATATCCCTTAGTATTTCCCGCTGGCATCCTGCAGCCTCTGTTCTACAGTCAGCACTTCCCCAAGTCCCTGAACTACGGCGGAATCGGTGTGGTCATTGGTCACGAGATCACCCACGGATTCGATGACAAGGGGCGGCAGTTTGACAAGGAGGGCAACATGATGCAGTGGTGGAACAATGCCACCATCGAGGCTTTTCGGGAACGGACGCAGTGCGTCATCGATCAGTACTCGCGGTACAAGATCAACGAGGTGGACATGTTCATGGACGGACGGATGACGCAGGGCGAGAATATCGCCGATAACGGCGGCCTCAAGCAGGCTTTTCGGGTACGTCTTTCTATTCCCCATACATGAAATGCTCTTGTCAACCTGTGCAATATCTTTAAAAAATCGATGGATTTCATTTAAATCTTGGAAACATAACATTCTTATGCAAGCAATTCTAGTCATATCGTTATGGAACACTAAAATTCTTTGAATTCCATTATATTTAGTAATCATACATAAATTCTATTCAAATGTTTACTTTTATTGACTTTCGTTTACGATAGAGTTAACTTTAAAGATATAACTGGGCACTATAATATAGGTTTACGTATAGTAATCCCCCTCTTTTCTTTCTCAGGCCTACAAGAAATGGGAGACATTGCACGGGCGGGAGCAGCTGTTGCCCGGCTTGAACATGACCCACGACCAGCTGTTCTTTCTCAACTACGCCCAAATCTGGTGTGGATCGATGCGGCCGGAGGACGCTCTGACCAAGATCCGGTCTGCGGTCCACTCGCCGGGATTCGTCCGTGTCCTGGGGCCACTTTCGAATTCGCGCGACTTCGCCAGCGCCTACAATTGCCCTTTGGGCAGCACAATGAATCCGGCGGAAAAGTGCAGCGTGTGGTAGTCCGCCGTTATCGTCGATGTTTTTTTTATATATTTATATCGCATACTATATAGTATATACATACCTATATACACAATACGAGTACTGTAGATCACCTGCGGCATCAAGCAACTTCGATGAAATGCGATGAGTTTGAGGATCGTCTGCTATGTTCCAATTTTTTGTGTAGTTTCCTGTTTTTTTTTCTGTTTGTTCTAGCGCAGTAATGCATATATGTATGTACTTCATACCTGGCTATAAAGATTTATAGTGTGTTTGTAGCTGTACACGAGTGAGGTTGTCGGAGTAGCCCACAAAAGCCCTGGAACCGCACTTTTCGCAACTCTTTACCGGCATTATATTCGTGAATAAAGAACAAGTACGGAAAATGTATCTTTTTCAAGGGGACATTTTTTTTACATTACCAATACCATTCCAAAAATGAGTTTGATCACTCACCTTCACACTACCATTTCCAACAGTCAATCCTGGAAAAGTAGAACTGGAAAAAGCACCTTAGCGATTCTTTTCAAATTCTCTTTAATTTATTATGCTCTTTTTGGTTTTGTTTCGCTGCTTTACATAGTATGTGTTCTCAGTATATATGTACGTATCTAGTGGAACCAATCGAACCATTCAAATTATACGCAAAGGGCACGCAACGAAATGATTACAACTTGGCTATTGGCTTTTTGTCTAACAGAGTTCCGGTTTCTTACTTTGCAGCAGAGGATAGTGCTTAGTTTCTTATGTCCTTTCTTAAACAATTTCACATTTAATTGGCTTATTTTACTTTGCAAAGAATGAATGGTTTCTGTGGGGTCTCTTGTACCTGCACGTAGCTAAAAGCAAATTTGCTTAGTTTTGCATTTCGTTGGCCGTTATGGCATTAATTTTAAATTTAACTCACTTTTCTAATTTTGTTGTTGGCTTTGGTTTTTGTTTGTTGTTTTGGTTTTCTTTAATTAACTTATGTTTTGTAGCAGTTTACCTAATTATTAATCAACAAGAAGAAACGCTCTTTATAGTTGCTTTACGCTTCGCACAAAAAAACAGACACACACAACTAAAACCAAAAACGAATATAGTTTCATTTGGTTTACTTCAAAGCGGCTACATTAAAAAATTACAAAAAAAAAGGTCAAAACTACTAGCGCATTAACCTATAAACTTCATGCTTTCGTTTAATTTAATTTGTATTTTTACTTCCATGTTGTATTTTTGTATTTTCGGTTTCTCTTTATTAGTAGGCTTAAGTAGTTATTTTGTTTTGTTTTTCATTATTATTCCTTCGTCCTGCCTCGAAAATAGTTTTCAGAGTTGCATTTGTAGTTACGCGAGGCACTGCTTGCCATTACCGTTATATTTCGCACTGCTTGCTTGATGACTGTTCGGTGTCTTGAGTTTGGTGTAGGCGAGTTCCTTGTGTATGTTTGTATGTGTGTGTGTGAGAGAGAGGGAGAGGGAGCGTAGAAAGAGATAGAGACAGTATCTGATACATTTGTTATGTATACATATATGTATAAATGTGTATATATATATTCGTAGAGAAAGGCACAGATGAAATTATCGTATAATTAAATTTGTTGCTTCTTCTTTCCTCGCATTCGACCGAATTGTTCGCTAAGTTTGATTTAAAAGTTTATCTAAATTGGAGAGCTCCTTCACTTCGTTTTTTACAGTGTGTACAAAGAGTGTAAAATTGTTTTCATTCTTAGATCTTTGGTTTTCCTTGAAAAATTAGCTTAGACCATGTTGAAAAATTGACAGTGTTAAGTTAGTGTTCATCTCGATTCCTCGCACTTTGTCTTGTTCTAGTTATGCCTTCTGAAGAAATATCTTGATACTCTATTGTAATTCGTTGATAGTTCCATATATACACTATATATAGTCATTAAACATTAATCATTAAATTTCTACTACGTTTCTCTTGGGTTTTTTCTTTATAAATGCTAATTTTTAAAGTTCTTGTAGTTCTTGCTGTTTACTCTGCTTTTTTTTTGGGTTAGGTTTGAAAGTAATTTTATTTTTTATAAAAAAAAACATCCTGAATACCCTTGCTGCGTTGGCACTGTTTTTAGATGTCTGTTGATTTGATCAGGGGCGGGATCTTGAAGTTTTGGAAGCCTTTAGGGGGAGATAGAGAGATAGACAGACATGGGAGATTTAGCAAAGATTGTCGACCAGATCGTAATAGCTATCTGTATGGGTGTGTCTGGGTGTGTGTGTGTTTAAGTACCTAATTAAATTCGTTTGCACAAAGTTCTTATATTTTTTTATGTTTTCCCCTTTTCCGTATGCTTTTTTGTTGGGCAAGGTAATCTTGACCCTGGAACAACGCAGCTTTATTCGTTTTTAGGTTAGGTACGATCTTAAGAGCTACAGTTGTCTATTGCTTATCAATGGGCTCGCTCAGATGGCTCTATTCGGTATCATTCCGTTAGTTTTTACCTTGGCTTAGCTACGTAAAATACACTCGAATACATATGTTTACATACAGGCCTTCTATGTATATACAGATAGCATTGTGGTGTGTTTGTGTTTGTGTTTTTGTTTTGGGTGTCTGCATGCCTTCCCATACATACATACATATACATAAACGTTTAAACTTTAAGAGCTAATCACAGAGTTGATGATTCTTTGTTCACAAATTTCCATCATTTTTGTTTCGAATGCAGTATCCCTATAAGTAACTGTATACGTAATATAACTGTATATATGTAAATCGCATATAACACTTGTATATAATCCATCATCATCGTCTTCTGGTTAATTTTTGTTTTCGACTGCTACATTTAAACGAAAAACACTCTAATCAACTTGAAACATAGCTATCTTCTTGACCAATCGATCGTTGGCGATCTACTTTTAGTTTTTATTTTTTCTTATAAGTTCTGCTTGTTAAAGTTATGAAAACCGTAGGATTGCACTAAAAACAGTTGACAATTTAGCTTATTAGCTTTGCTTTTCATTTCCTTGTTTTACTTAACTTTGCTTTTAATTTTATTTTACTGGATTTCATTTTCGTTTTTGTGGCCAAGAGTTTACCACTTACCATTTATCGTTTATAATGGCTATCGATTAATCAATATTTGTGTTTTCTCACCACACTCCTCGATCTTTTTGCCTAAAGCCTAATGTTAAGGTCATAGTTTTTAGAAAATTCCCTAAAGTAATCTTTAATGACGGCCAAGTTCACGTTATAGAGAATATATGTATAGACTTTTAGAGGTTGAAAGTAAGCTCCTTTCAATTTTACAGCATTCGGATAGACAAACTGAGATTTTCCATGCTAGAGGATATTTTGTCAGCCAGGTATCCTAGCTACTATTCTTGTTAATCAGCACTACAGTTAACGTTATGTTAAGTTAGAGATAACTACTTTGTAAGATCTAGAGAGGGTGTGTGTGTTGTTTGCATTTAGTCCATGGAGGACTGCGGGGACTTGACCAGGAGTAACTCCTTGTAGTCGCTGTCCCTGTCCTCCGCGTCGTTGTCCTGATCCTGTTCGGGGTCCCTTTGCTCCCGCTGATCCATGCGCCTGCGCTCGCTGATGATCCGCAGGATGTCCGAGGAGTCGGATTTACTGACCCCCGCTGCGATATCCTGCAGGGGTTTCGGGCTGCCACTCTGATCTGGGATGTCCAGCGAACTCGAGGCTATGACTGCCACCAAACCTGGTCCTGATCCTGATCCCGGTCCTGAACCTGAACCTGAACCAGATCCCCCAGCAGCTGTGGGCAGCAGCAGCGAGCTCTCGTCCATGTCGGCATCCTCGTCCAAGGCCTGCTGTTTGAAGAGCTGCTTGGTGCTGCCACTGCGACTGCGCGGCGGCATGGATCTGGGAACGGAGAGGAGTAGGCTGCTCCTCAGGCAGCCCTGGTCCACGGACTGCGACCATCCGAAGGGTCTGCGTGGAGCAGGATGCGATGGCATGGGCAAGGGCGTGGGCGATGCTATGGGCAAGGACAGGGGCGGGGGCAGTGGCGTCGCCACAGGCGGCACCAGGGCACTGACCACCGACAGGGCGGAGGATGCATCTCCCTTCGCCTCCAAGTGCCCCACATCGGCACTGCGCACGCTCCGAATGTCGTAGGACCCACCGCCACCCCCGACTCCTCCCCCATCCGACTCGAGGCTCTCGAAGATCGTGCCGCTCTGGCAGTCGAGGGCATCTCCGCCCCAGGGCAGCGAGTCGCAGCTGGTGCGCTTGGCCTCCAGGTTCCGTCGTCGGATGGCCTGCTAGACCAATGAAAATAAGACTATTAGAATATCTAGTATTTTGCAAGTATCTCTTAAAACCGGACATACATATAACAACCAACCACCAATTGTTTGTTAAAACGTATTCCTAATTTTAACCTTCCAAAAATATATCGTGTCATGGCTCTTCTTAATACCTCGCCAAACTATTCGTAGGAGCAAAAGTTTTTACCATACTAAGATACTTTTTATACCTGATACTCGTAAAGTAAAAGGGTATACTAGATTCGTCGGAAGATGTGTTATAGGTAGATGGAAGTGTTTCCGACCCCATAAAGTATTCTTGATCAGGATCACTAGCCGAGTCGATCTAGCCATGTCCGTCTGTCCGTCTGCCCGTATGAACGCTGTGATCTCGGAAACTATAAAAGCTGCAACACTGGTATTAGGCATACCGATTCTAGAGATTCCTGCGCAACGCAAGATTGTTTCGTCAGTGTGCCACGCCCGCTCCAACGCCCACAAGCCGCCCAAAACTGTGGCTCCTACAGTTTTAATTCTAGAATACAAATTGTAGCTGAAATGTATTGTTTTTATGAATACCTATCGATTGACCCAAAAATAAAGATTGCCACGCCCACATACCGCCCACAAACTTCAAAAAATTGTAGATACGAACGCGGATACCTCGGAAACTAACATAGGTAGAAAATTGGTATTTCAGATATAGATTCCGCAACCTTGTACGCAGCTCAAGTTTATTACGCGAATATGAAATTTTAACTGAAATGTATTACTCTCGTCAATACCTATCGATTGATCCAAAAAAAGGTTTGCCACGCCCACTCTAACGCCCATAACGCTTAAATCTGTCTACCCATATAACCATATATTGAGATCGCGGGTAGGTGGCGCATTTCAATCTCGCTTTGCTGCTTGCATATCTCCATTTCCCTTTTGGTCCCTTTAGCTGATTAATGGGTATCTGATAGTCGAGGTACTCGACTATTTCGTTCTTCCTTGTTTGAACTCCTATCTTTATATATTAGCTACATTTATTATCTACATGAAACATCAAAGGGTATTCATTTAGAAACAAGAAAAGAAGCTTAATTTTGCAAGCCAACGTTTATATATTCTTACAGCTAAGTCCATACGAAAATTCAAGAAACATCATAAACCATATACCGGTAGTTCCTATGTCATATATATGATACCTTAAATCTTAAAGATTTACTGAACCCAAGGAAAGAATAGAAAATACCACTGATTATCCCCTGTTTCCCTCATCTTGAGGCCCGTGAGGGAGTCCAACCTGCATACCTCTCCCGTTTACTTTCAGTTAACCCGCCTCGTTCCAAAATATGCTTAAAACGTGTTGGATTATAATGAAAGTCCGTATAGAGCGACAACTT
This sequence comes from Drosophila subpulchrella, assembly GCF_014743375.2. NCBI lineage: Eukaryota > Metazoa > Arthropoda > Insecta > Diptera > Drosophilidae > Drosophila > Drosophila subpulchrella. The sequence goes on from NC_050613.1 coordinate 5,819,611, forward strand.
AAAAGCAAAGTAAATTTAATTGAAAATAAATTTAAGAAATGGAAACTGGAAGGCTGGCCAATCGGAACTTACCCAGTACGTTTGGCCGCCCCAGGGCAGCGAGTCGCAGCTTGTGCGCTTGGCCTCCAGGTTCTTCTTCCGGAGGGCCTGCTCGTCCAGCGAGCGCTCCTTGGACAGCACGCCGCGCTTGCGGAAGCCGGCGGCCGCGGAGGCGCGACGCCCGCGACGGCGATTGTCCAGCGGCGGCAGCGGGAGGCCGGCCACGCCCACAGCCAGCGGATCGCCCGTTCCTCCGCCTCCCGCTGCCGTCGATGAGCCGCCGAAGGGCTCGCCCAGCCGGGCGCCGAGCGCCTGAGGCGTCAGCGTGCCGCCCATCTCGGCGAGACTCAAGCCGAGCATGGATTGTGGTGGCTGCTGGAAGTACTGGACGGTCTGCCTCCGTGGTCCAGCCCCAGATGCCGCAGCGGATGCCGCTCCGGAGCCCGCACCCCCACTGGTTGTGGCCGCTCCAGGGCCACCAGTGGCCACCTGATTCAGGTTGGTGGCCGCCGAGCTGGTCAGGCTCGAGCTGGGATTGTTCGTGCCCAGCGGCAGGGGGAACTTCTTGTCCAGCGAGGGCGTGCTGTAGATGAAGTTCTTGGGCAGCGATTTGACCTTGGCCAGGGGGCGCGGGGGAGCGGCCGCCTTCGATTGCGCCTCCGCCAGCTGCTGGCACAACTTTTGCTCCTGGGCGAACTCCTGCTCGCGCACCAGCTCGCGCTCGAGCTCCACCTCCATGTCGAGCTCGTCTTCCATTTGCTTGTGGCTCTCCTCGAGGTGTTTCATCAGTACAGCCACGACGACGTTCACTAACACGAATTGCGCCATCAGCACGAATATCACAAAGAATATGGGAGCAATAACCGAGCTGACGCAGCAATTGCGAACGCAATCGGCCGCGTCATCGCAATTATCCCTCAGCGTGTCCTTCATGATGCCGTTCCAATTATCGCCAGTCGCTACGCGAAACAATGTGAGGAAAGCCATGCCAAAGTTGGCGAAGTGCGCGTGCTCGCCCAATCCCTGGCAGGGTATCTCGTCGGAGCACTCGAGTCGCCCGAATAGCTCCACGCCCAGTGCCGCAAAGATGAAGAAGAGCAGGAAGAACAGGAGCCCCAGGTTGCCCACTTGGGGCAGGGCCTGCATCACGGTGTCGAGCAGGGCGCGAATGCCCTTGGCCATCTTGAGTAGCTTCAGCACACGTGCGATCCGCAGTACCCTCATCACCCGGATGATGGTCGGATTGATCGGTATGATCTTCGTTTCCAGCTCCTCCAGGACAATGCCCACAATGGACAGCAGGACAATGCCCACGTCCAGCTGGTTCCAGCGATCCTTGAGATACAGCTTCCAGCCCAGGGCCACCAGTTTCATGTTCGCCTCCAGGATGAACACGGCCGTGAAGAAGTAGTTGAAGATCTTCAGGGCGTACTTGAGGCCGCTGGGCATCATGTAGTACTCCATGGCCATGGTGACCACATTCAGGCCAATCACCGCGGCAATGGCCAGGTCAAAGTACTTCGAGGTCACCACGTTGTGGACGAACATCCGTGTGGGCGAGTAGTTGGTGTAGTAGGGCGGCTCGTGCATCCGCCGCCGCTTCTTCTCCATCTGGAGAGCCCTCTTCGCCGCCCGGCGAATCTTCTCCTCCTTCTCCTGCTCCTCGCGGCAGCGATGGAAGTTCTCCACCACCACGCCCACGAACATGTTCAGCACGAAGAAGCCCACCAGGAGGATGAAGGCGATGAAGTACAGCAGGCGCCACTCATTGTAGTTCACGATGGGCTGTTGGTCGACGCCGACGGCGTCCAGACCAGTGTACATGATGTTCACCCAGCCGTCGCGGGAGCTCAGGACGAACAGGGACATCAGGGCCTTGCCCAGGTCATCGAAGTTGTACTTGCGGTTGGTCCACACGTTGCCCGGTATGCGGCGGCACTCGTCCGCATTGCGGACGCCTTTGATGTTCTCGCCCTCGCAGTAGTAGAAGGTGCCCTTGAACAGCTGGACGCCCAGGATGCCGAAGATGATGAAGAAGGTGCAGCAGATCAGGACGATGTTGCCGATGGGACGCAGGGACGATAAGAGCGTTTGCACGACTAGTTTCAGACCCGGGGCTCGGTTGATCACCCGCAGCGGCCGCAAGGATCGGAGTAGTCGAAACACCTGCAAGGACATCGGTTTTCCGGCGGGCGGAAACGGAAAAGAACAGAACGGAAAAGGACGAGAAGAGAAGAGTGATTGTGGTTGGTGCATCGGCTAAACTGCTTTATCGGCGGTGCCCCGCGGGGGAGGCACTGCTTGCTTCGGCCCGCTTCGGCCAGCGGACGCCAGGCGGCGCCACAAATGTGGCAAAAGCATGAAGTAAAAACCATGTAGATATACTCAGAATGAAGCCAACAAAAACGAAAATCTCAACAAAACACACCAGTTTTGGGCAAAGTTAAGACAAATAATACATTTAAACGCAAAATATTATAAGTTGGCTTACTAATATATTAATTCTGATGTTAAATGCATTAAATTTGTTATATCTAAAAAACCAAATATTGTGAGTAGTTAAAAAGAACTTATTTTGAATAAGGAACTATTACACAGAAATGAATTATTAATAACTATGAAAACGAATTACGACGCACTGGTGTGTTGTAACAAATGGAATTACTTTAAAAGATGTATCTCACATAAAACAGGCTTAGTAATGCCTTTAAATAATATAAAATCGGCAACACTGCCTTGAACAACAAAGCAAGGCGATGGTAATTGATTGATCGGTAAAGATACAAGATGGGGCGATTGCATTTATAGCTAGATGGAGATGTATTGGGTTCGATTGGAGTGGAATGGGAAAGCTCAAATTGTGGCTTAATTTGTATAGGGGTATGACACTAATTGATAGTTCTACTGGCCACATGAAGTAATTCAAAAGCTAATTAAATAAAAAACTAAAAGCCGAGGAAGAGTTTTGGAAATAATTTGTACATCTAATACAGAAATGAAATCAAAAGTTATATACTCTTGATAGATCCTTCTGGCTGCTGGCCCTTTTATTACAAGTGTCATAACCCTATTATTTGGAGGTTGTCGATAGGAAAGGGAAACAATCAACTATGTACAATACAAAACTCAATGATGGCGAGTCAACGGATTACTTAAATTTTTTGTTTTCTTTGGTTTTTTTGGGGGTACTTTTAAGAGTTATATTTTTTGGGAGGGGGGTCTACACACACATAATAAATGGTGAAAACAAATTGGATTTTCTTGCTGATTAACGCATATAGCAGCGGAAATTTACCTGAAGTTTTCAGAGAGAGATATACAATATATATAAGTATATTATATACATGAGTTATAGAGATAGACACGAGATATGTGTACGTAAATAGAAGATGAAATTAAAATTGAAAAGTTTTGAGACAATGTTTTGTTGAAGAATTTTGGATCATGTGTATGTGTGTGTGTGTGTGTGAGAGTGTGTGTGGGTGTGCGCAAGAAAAAGAAGAGCACATAAAAAGACAGAGATGGCCAATCAGCAGAGAAACAGAGACAGAGCTATGTGTTCGGGGCGATACAGCGAGCGAGTTTTGATTGTGGTTTCGAGCGTTAGCATTCGATATAGCCTTAAATTAGCGATTTGGCGATAGTTTTTCTGATCCGAGTGCGCAGCCCAGCAGCCAATTAAATGGGCGTGGTCGGTTCTGGGCGTGGTTCTTGGTAGTAGCTGTTCTGGTTGATGGTCTGCTTGTGCAATCGCTCGTTTTTCTGGTTTTCTGGACGACTGAGGACTGCTGGCTACTGCTGCTGCTTTCGGATAGCAAAAGTGTCCAATGGGGCCGCGATTCCGTACTTACCCTTAAAATCCCAAATATCCTCGGACTCGATTCGCTAATCAGGGACATTAACAAATCAATTATGGAAATGGTAACCAAAGATCCGTCCATGATATTCCAGCCGGACGTGAAGTAGGCGTCGTGGCCGTAAAACATTCCCGTGGCCACAACCTGTTGTTTGTGGTTTAATCATAATTAGGTTCTGCTTTTTCGGACATTGTCGAAAAGGAATGGAGACCCACTCACCTTGATAAACATTTCGACGGTGAAGACGACGGTGAACACGTAATTGGCTGTTGCCAGGAACACTCTTTCGGTGCTGCTTGGAGGGATGTTTGGTCTTTCCATGGCCAGGGTGATGCAGTTGAGCGCGATGAACAGCAGGACCACGTTGTCGAACCACTTCTGGTTGACAAACCACGTACAGATTTGCCGGAACCTGAAAAACGGACGGCGTCGAAATGCAAATACGTGAAATGAGCAACTCGCAGACAAAGTTGAAATTGAATTTTGCGCTTGGTGGAAAGAAGAACGGAAAACAGGAAGCGGAATCGCAGAGCCAAAGTCAATAAACTGGTAACTGATTTGTTTTCTGTTAGAAATGTCGTAGGAATTACAATGTAAGTGAATAAGCCAAAGACTATTAGAAGATAGAATGGTAGACTGTTTTATAAATTCAATAAGAAAACCATCTCCATATTATTATTATACCCGTTACTCGTAGAGTGAAAGGGCATACTAGATTCGTTGGAATGTATGCAACAGATGGAAGAAAGCGTTTTCGACCCTATAAAGTATATATATGTATTCCTGATCAGGATCACTAGTCGATCTAGCGATGTCCATCTATCTGTCCGTCCGTATGAACACTGAGATCTTGGAAACTATAAAAGCTATAGCTTTATCTATAGGTAGTTGGGATTTGGCACGTAGAGTCTTGAGCCTCTTGCGCAGCGCAAGTTTGTTTCTACAGGATGCCACGCCCACTACAACGCCTACAAGGGCCCATAACGCAAAAACCCGTTTAACACCCAAATTTTAAAAATTTTCGAAAAATGTAACTGAGATTTTGTTTTGATTATCAATGTCCAACTATGTACATGCCAAAAATTCAATTCGGGACATTCATTAAAAAGTTATTACCAAATAAAGAGTACATTCTTGTGAACAGGCGCTTTTCTGCTTGTATATCTCCATCTCCTTCGCACTCTTTAAGTGCTTCCAGTACACTTAGTTGAGTAACGAGTATCTGATGGTCGATACCATCGACTTGTTTTGATTAATATTACACAAATTTCAATTTGAAAATAACATTATGGTATTACTTTCGGTTGCTTTTTCCAAATTTATGAAGTCAATTTTTCTTTCTTTGAAAATTCTCTCAAATCGAGAGAAAGAGAGCAAAGAACGAGATAGCGCTTAAAGTTGCTCTGGGTAAGAGCGAGACAGCAGTATGCGCCACAATGTGAAATAGAAAGAGAGGGCAAGAAGCAAGATGGCGACAAGTGATCCAAGTGATTCAATAGAATTGATACTGAATTTCATTAAAATGATCATCATTATTTTATCAATGTTGTTCTCAGTGTACCCTACTCTACACCTACACTTACGTGTTATCTGACACCTTTGCTGAACTGGAGTTTTGAATTTGTCTGGGGCTATTTTAATTTCATGTACATATTTGAAAACCCATGAAATTCGCAGGGGAAACATGGACACATCCCTCTACATACCTGTTGTCCTCTGGGAATATGTAGAGCGAGTAGTCCTCGCGCTCGGTGGTAAAGTGCTTGGGCGTTAGCTGCTCGATGATCATCTTGAGCTTGGAGTAGCGCTCGCCGCCGCCTGGCACCATGGAATGTGGCTGCATCGCCAGCTGCTGCTGGTCCTTGGACAGGCGGTGCATCTGCTGATGCTGCTGCTGGGTGGTCGAGGAGAAGGAGTCCTGCCGTTGCTGGAGCAGCTGCTGCTGGTGGAGCTGCTGCAGCTGCTGCAGCTCCTTCTCCTCGAGCCGCTTCTTCAGGTTGTAGTGGCTGATGGAGTTCTTGCGCTTGTCCCGCGCCTCCATGTACTGCTGCAGCATGTTGTCCGGCTCGTTCAGATTGCCGTACGACTTGTTCCACTTGTCCAGGTCCATCTTTGAGTTCGTGTACGAGAGCGACTTGCGGTTCGCCTCCAGATTGTGCAGATTCAGATGCGAGGTCTTGCTGAAGGCCAGTTCGATGGAGCTCATCCGGCGTTGTCCGGATCCGGGGCGCAGTTTGGGCGGCTGGTTTAAGTTCTGGTACACCTGCGAGTTGAAAATGCAGGCCGAGGCCCGACGACTACCCACGGGTGCACTGCCCATGCTCAGTGTATTCGATAGCCTTCTTATCGAGTTCTGGGGGCTCAAGCGATTCGTTTCCTTGGCGCCCGCGGAGGGACCGCCGACCACGACGCTGCCACTTCTCAGCATAAAGCTGTTGTCGCCGCCGTTATTCAGCTGCGGCTGCGGCTGCTGGTGCTGCTCCTCCTCCTCCTCCTGGGTCCTTCGAGCCGGATTATCCTCGGTGGTGGCCAGGGCCAGGGCGGAGGATCGTCGCTTCTTGGAGCTGCCACGTCTCAACCGCTGCTTAAAACTCCCTTGCTGGGGCGGCGGGGCCAACGGCAGGCGCTCACTGGACGAACTGCCGCTTGTCGAGGCCCCAGTGTTGGCATTCCTGCCCAATCCGGGGAGTGCCATATCACCGACCGGGCTGGAACCCACGCTCACATCGTTGAGACTGTGGCTCTGGCTCTGCGCCTCCGCCGAGGACGAGATGGTGGGCACATAAATGGGCGTGGCCGCCGCCGTCGAGCTGGAGCTCTTGGAGATGTCGTCAATGATCACGCTGTGCATGCTGCTCGAACTGCCAGCGGTGCTACTGGCTCCGCCGCCCACTCCCCCGGCCACGCCCACACCCACGCCCAGCTGGCTGGCATTGAGAATGTTCAGGGGCTTGTGGGAGAGCACGGGCGAGGGCGGGATGAGATCGATGGAGGGTATGCCCTCGTCCAGACATCTCTGTCCGCCGGTAAAGATGTTCGGCGGCCGCAAAAGCGATGGGGAGGGCGGAGTGGGTGGCTGGGGATGGGAGTTCAGGGGTTAAACATGTTTGCCCGCTGCATCGTTTGCTGCTGCACTCACCTCCATGTCGCCCCACTGGCGGAAGCTCATGCCCGGCTCCAGGGTGGTGCTGGGCGAGTCCTGCGGCGTGGCCGCCGTTGTCGTAATGATGGGCGGATCCCGGACGAGCCGGATCTTGGAGAGGCGTGGCGCCTCGCTGCGCCGCTCCTTGATTGAGTATGTCTGTGTGCGACGGGGTGCAGGTGGTGTCAAGTGTTCATGTCTGTCTGCGAGGATCGCCCCATGTGGTGCTCTTACCTTTTTGAGGCCGCCGCGCGTCTTGGCATGCTGCGCCCCCTCCTCCTTGCCGCCCATGCCGCCCGCCTCTCTGTCCCGCTCCCGCTCCCTATCCCTGTCCCTGTCCCGCTCGCCAGTCGCGGAGGCGCCAGAGGTGCCGGAGGCGGATGGAGTGGCAGAGGAGGCGGGCAGCTCGTTGATCTGGTAGTCGTGGGCGGGCTGCAGCATTCGCTGGCGGTGCATGTTGCTCTTGGCCTCGGCGATCTGCTCGGCGGAGTCCTGCAGCTGGGGGGGATTACGAACCGTGGATTCAACTCGGGCCACTCAAACAAACCAACACACACACTCGCATGCAGCATGCAGCTATCAGACACTCTATTTTTTCTTGGTTCTTATCTCAATCACACCTGGTTGTTATTGGGAGGGGATCCTGATCTTCTCGATCCCCGATCCCCGATCCGTTCGAGCTCACTTACCTTGCGCACATCCTCCGCCGATCGCCAGCGGTTGCGCACCTCGTAGTAACTATCGTTGGTGGTCGAGGAGTCCGCCTCGCTCCGCGACTCATCGTACATACCATCGCTGTAGTTCTCGGCCAGCGTCTCCTCGCGCAGTTTCTTAACCAACTCGCGCTGTTCGCGCTCGCGACGTTCATTTCGCTGAGGGAATCAAAATTTCAAAATTAGACTTTCTCGTCAACCGGCGGGGGGCGTGGCATGGATTTCGGTTCGGGATGGTGGCACTGGGTGGGTCGGCTGACCCACTCCCTCGCTGGCCACCCGTATCGGCTGGCACTTCCGGCCACGGCCGGTGGATTTAAAAAAAGGCGGGGATTGGAGGCACGGGCCGGTGGGATTGGGATCGCGACGCAAGCGATGCTTCATATTATGACCTGGGTTTCCCTAACACTAAGTTAGTGTTTTACGAAATAGGGGAGCTAAATGGTTTTCTATCATTCTATTTTTTATTCTCTTTACATCGGACTCGTTAAAGAACTATTTTTAGTCAGTGTTAGAAAAGTGTTACAGTGTTACAGTGTTGAAAAAGGTAATAAAAAAAAGTTAAAAAAAAACTATTTTGAATGTTTTAAGGCTTTAAACCAAACCTAAACGAATCGTATAACCTATAATCTTTTATCTTTGTTCAAATTCATTTTAAATAGGAGCCCGCTTATTGAATTGTATTGAAGATCAAAATTTGAAGCGTCGCATGCGTATAGGAAATCATGTAATTTGTATCAAAAAGCCAATCGATGGGGATCCAAAGATCGTTTCGAATAGGCTGGGGTTTTCTGTATTTCAAGTTCTTTTTGGGACAGGGGAATGTTGTTGGCAAAACTCTACCTCTGAACTGAATCCCTCAACCAAAATGGCCACCAATAAATTAAATAGCACATAATTGCCGAACGTCATTAGTGCCACAAAGTACAATGCGGCCCAATGACTTGTCTTTTCCATTCCGTTGAACAGGACGACGTTCCAATCCTCTTGCGTCAGTATCTAAAAACATTGGTTGGTTTTCGTTTTCGAGTTTTTTTTTTTTTTTGGTGAGTTGTTGTAGTTGTTGTCGATTGTTGTTGGTTTTTGATTAGAGTTGGAGTTGTAGAGTTGTAGTTGTTGATCGGTGGCAGTTTGGCGGTTGCAGTGGCGGGGCGGCAAACGTGGTGCAGATTTAACATACATACGCATGGATATATATGTCGTGATACACATATCGGAATATATATCGTAAGAAGCGAAAGAAAAAGAACGAAATACCAATAAACAAATTTTGTAATTTTTTGTTGTGATGGGTGGCAAAGAAAGTAGGTAAGTACGTAAGTAATTAAGGAAGTCGTTAGTTACAAAATACGAATGGAAAACAAATGGCAAGAAGGTCAAAGGTCAGACAAAAGACAGACAGATAAAGAGCGAGATCAAAACGACAAACGGCGCTTTAGCACACATATAGGTACACATGAGTACACTTCCTGTTGGATTGGCGTACTCATGCGTACCTACACATTGGGTTAGCATTGGAACACTAGCAGTTTGTGCATTTTGGTGTTGGGTAACTCAGGCGCATACATAAAATAAGCGTATAAATTAAAATATTATCATCGATTGATGGTAGACTTGTCCTCAAAAGTGGGTTAGACCCAAGTATATCGTTTGTGGTCAATGGAAATAAATTAAAGCTGCAATCGAGGAGCAAGCCAAGGAAATAGTTCCACAAACTAAAATAAAAAAAGAAAACATTTATCCAGAGTGTTTTTTAACGTCTAATTACTTGAGACGTTTTTTTTTTTTATTTATTTTTTTTTTTACTTGGATTTTCTAGAAACATTAGGATTGTTTGTTTTTAGCTCAGACGTAACCAGAAACACTCGGATATATGTAGTTAAAGCTTTGAAAAGTGAGATAGTTGAAAGAGATTTACAGAAGGGGACTTGAGGGAGATCAAGCAGTGTTGGCGGCTTGACTCAAAATAACCTTGATAAGCCCGCTAAAAAGCTGCTCAAACTGATTCTTTTCTAAACAATAATTCGTGGTGTGGCATATTAAACGAACCAAAAGCAAAACTAAATCGAAATCAAGATTAAACCATAATATAAGCACGCTATAAGCAAAGCCAAAAGCAAATAATTTAAGAGAATCATCAAAGGCTCTCGGACTAAATCATAGAGCAAAAAAGCGCACAAAACTCTTGCATATACGAATTGGTAAAAGGTTTACATTTTTAATGGAGCCTTTGCTCCATTCTGTTTTTGGTTTGTACACAAAGTGCCAATGGGCTTTTCTATTTGGTTTTAGTTAGTTAGATTTTGGTTTTTGTTTTTGCTATACAATACGAATGCGGTTTATATAAGAGGCGAATTAATTTGATTTTGGTTTTGTTGTTGTCTCTAAACTTCGGTGGCTGTACATTTGTATTGCGCATAAGCAACTTTAAAAATATATAGATGTATTAACAACGCTTTTTATACAGCTTGCTTGGCAACGAATTTTAAAATGGATCGACTAGGTGAAAGAAGGAGATATAGAAAAGGCAAAGATTGAGAGGAAAGCAGCAGCAGCAAATTGAGAAATAAAAACTTTCGTTTCGGTTTGAACAAGCCAACGAACCAACAAACAAACAAACAAACCAACGAACAAACAAAAGATGTTAAACCAATATATACAGTTTGTATGAGTGTGGCTGTAGATGGTTCATCGGGTTCTGAGAGGTCGCAATCGAAAGTTGATTCGGGTCTGGCATACAATTATAAAGCCGAAAGCCAAAAGCCCAGGCAAATTAAGGTGAGGATCCCAAAAATCATGCAACAAAACTCGGAACATCAGCGGTAACGGTTTTTGCTTGGATTATGACGTATGTGTGTGTGAGTTAGAGATGGGGAAAAAGAGAAAGAGACAAAGAGGGAGAGAGAGATAGAAGAGGGATAGAGAGAGAAAAAGATTGATGTGAGACAACCGAGTGTGAGTCCTTTCCATGGACTTTCGGTTACTTTGTACAGCTGCGCGGAAAACTGCGTACTAGAGATGTCAATGGTGTCGATAATTTCAACATCGATTTATCGATTTATAATAAAAACTGTTTTTTTAGTTACCTGAATAATTGATCGTGAAATTGATAAATAAATTTCTGGACTGGAATCGTGGAACCAATATGAACATGATATGTAATAAGGCAGGTACTTCTTTTTTTCTTACTCATTGGATAGTCATTTCATATTGGAATTATCTGAATGGGAATTTTTCTTTGGAACCAAAACCAATTAAATAGTCCGTGACATCTCTACTAGTACTGTTTGTGTGACAGAAGGGAAGAGCTCCAATGAGGAAGCACATACACACACGTTGATCGTAAAGTTAAGGTGATTGTCCTTATATTCACAATATTTACAGGGAATTATTGATATCATATTTCTTTTTTTTGAGCCTACCCAATGGTCGTATGTCTAGGCGCAAAAGCTTTTGTGGGTGTTTGGGTGTGTGAAGAACTCAACGACTACATTTGCTGGCATCAGAATCGAAACAAGATTAAAAAAAGGTCGGAAACAAAGCTAAACAAAAGTGAACTGAGGGAATACAAACAACTGGTGAGTACTTAGGTGAAGGCTAGGAGCTGGATATTGTAAATCAAATCAAACAAGGAGTTACAAGAAGGCAGAAACTAGGAACTGGGAACTTTCGTGGCTATACGTAAGAATTCGTTACATATGTTGTCATAATCACAAGAATTTCAGAGTGGTATTAATAGGTATTGTTGTAGCTGTTGTCCAAAGTGGGTACTTTGGGGTTGTGTTTGGTACAGCTTAGGATGGTGGAGGGATCTAGGGATACGGGGCTATGGGTAAGTGGGTGGTAGGTAGTTTATTGCTGTATTATTGTTCTTACTTGGAAAACTGTGACTGTGGCCCACAAAATGTTGTTGAAGTGTTTGCGATCGCACTCGCATTGCGGATGCCGGCTGATTATTTCGGGACACGTGCACTCGCGTTCGAGTCCGGATTCGTCCAAAAATTTACAAAACTTACCGCCAAACAGATACATGCCGAGTATGCTGCAGGTTTATATATATGTTTTATATATACCGTATACATATGTATTTATTTATAGAGTCATAGATGTGTGTCTGTTATCATAGTTCATTAATGGCTATATAAACTGGTTCATAGATATAGAGAGAGAGCTGGGTTCGTATATATATTTATATATTATATAGTTGCGATTCTTATGTCTAAGGATAAAAACGAGTAGTAGGTTCATCTAGTGGTCCCTGTACATATATGTATATGTATGTGGGTTTGGTGTTACTCGGGGATACTTGTGGTTCTTTAGAGAATAGAAAGAGGCAGAGAGAAGGGTCTTCTCATCGGATACTGTTCTTCTGCTGGTCTGGATTCTTCTGATCTTTTCTACCTCGTTTATGTGGAGTTCTGTCTGTCTATATACACAGTGGTTGGTGGGTAGTCCTCGATCTGTCTTCAGTGCTTGTATTTTTACATATACCTCCTAAGAATGAGGGCTGTGTAAAAGGTTTGACTATTGCGGAAGGAGATGTTCTTTTTATTTTAGAGTTGGTCTTCGGTTCTTTTGAATGACAACTTGAACTGACCCAAAAATCTACGGATCTTAGGAGAATCTGTAAGTATGTGTGCCTGGAGGGTCTGAGTAAAAGGGAGGACTTTCATTACAGATTTCATTGGGAGATTGGTTGGTTATGCTTGTGTATCATGTATGTGGCTGTGTCTGTGTGCGAGACAGTGGGAGAGACAGAGACAGAGAGAGTTCTCCATTCAGAGGGTTTTTGGGTGGAGTTCTATACAACTTAGAGTCTAAAATAGCATATGGTCTAAACATTGGTATATACTTAAACGTAGGACAAGTGTATGACAAAAATCGAAGCATATACATATATGGTATATAAAGAAGGCACGAGCGAGACAGAGAGAGAGAAAGAGAGGCAAAGGCAAAGGCAGAGATAGAGGTGTACAAATAATGCGTGAGATTTTTCGAGAAGTGTATGCAGTGTTCGAGATGCTGGATGCAAACTCAGTTCTAGTCGGTTATGTATGTACATATTATTTATATAGCATGCTTAAAGCGCAACATACTTGAACCGAAATGCTTACCTGGTGCATCAATGTACATCACACAAATACATACACACATACAAGGATCTTATGGATACTCCCACATACGAATACTTCGAACGACATGCGGATGCGCGCTGCTTGCTATGAAACTCGTAACGGTAATGGTAACGCCAACGGCAAAAGATTGTTCTAACACTAACACTAACACTAACTGTTTTCTAACGATAATCGCAACTGTTAACGCATGCATGCCAAATCAAGTGTCGTAATCGTAATCGTAATCGTAATCGTAATTGGTATTGAAATCAAAGTTAATAAAGATGAAAACAAGTCTTAAACTGAACACCACACTCAATCAAGGGCACACCACAAATTAGTGCGAGCGAGCAAGATGGCTAAGCTAGCTAGTCGATCTCGACGTCTGGCAACCGAAATGCTAGAAAAGAAATGATACAACTCAAAAGTTTTGTGAGTGCGAGTGATCGATTCAATCTCAGATATCTAAATCACTCGCACCCACTGAAAAAACACATGGTTAGACAGACAGACAAAGACAGAGACACAGAGTGAGAGTGAGAGAGCGATAGAACGTCACAACAGTTATCGATTGAAGCGGAAAACAAACGGTTAATCGATTCGAAACGGAAATGAAAACATAAACACAAAATGAAATCGAAATAAAAATGAAATCGAAAGAAAGCTAAATGCTCAACGTATCAAAACGTATGTATTTCACTGGGAATTCGTAATGGATATCTTTGGGTTTTCTTATTTTTTTGTTCTTTTTTTTGATTTCATGAACAGTTAGGTTATCGTAATCATATTAGTAGCAGATTATGGCGTAACATTAGGAGTAGTAATAGTAGTAGTAGTAGTATAGATATATACATATAGGTTTACGTATGGTATAAGGCTGATAGCAATGGGTCTACCTGGAACACTGTGACGAGCGCCCAGAGCAGGCTGTCGAAATTCTTACGATCGCAAATCATCTCTCCGTTAACTTTCTCGCAGAATTTACATCCGAACAGATTCATGCCGAGTATACTAAAGTGATGGTTTGGTTTTGTTGATATATAATATGATATATATATATATTTTTGTTGTTTGATTGTTTTTCGTTTTCGATTTATTTGAAATATATATTCTTATATATTTTTTGTGTTTTTTGGATTTTTGGGGTATTTTTTTGGGTTGTGTTTAGCAAACAGTTTTTTAGGTTTATTTTAATTTTCGGTTTTCATTTTATTCGATTATTATTGGATTGTTTTTAGTATATTTTTTAATTTGTGTGGAGTGTGACAAAGAGAGAAATAGAGAGAGAGACAAAATATATATATATAGAGAGAGATAGTTAAGAAAGAAAGAGATAGAGTGTGGGTGAATGATTAGGAAAGCTAAGAGAGAGAAAGATAGAGAGCACGGGAGTTATGGCTAGAGCTAGTAGGTGTTTTTGTAAGTAAACTGAGCGGCAATCGAAAGCTAACAAATGAAAACATTTGGAAGACAGAAAGTGAGAAAGAGGGCTTTATAGGCCCGCCTATCGACTTACATCGGACCACGGAACAGAATGGAAATGAAACGAAGGAACTGTTCACTTCAAAGATACTAAAAAGACGAATTCTTGAGGTTAATGGGGAAGAATTGGTCCTTGGCTTGGTTTTTTTGTTGGTCTGATTTTGATTTTCTGTTTTCTGCTTTATTTTAGTTTTCTCTTGCGAGTTTATTATGGGCATTTATAGAGTTAGTTTATCGGTGGTAACGCTGGCTTCTTTTTCGTCTTCAGCTCCATTTACAATTCGTTTGGTTCATTAGTTGCTTGTTAATATATAGTTTGTGAGGTTATGTAAAGTCTAGTCGGTTTTTTCGTGTGGCTGTTGTGTTTTTGCTATTCTAACTACACAAACTCCATTACATTTACTTTAGCAACTAGACTAGCTAATGTGTGTGTTCTTGTTTTTAAACTTTCTGTTGTCGTTCTGTGTGTGAGTTCTGGATATTCATAGTTATACGAGTATATCAATTACGAGTAATCATATATAAGTATATATAGAGATAGAAAGAGAGTACGGGTATATATAGGTATGTATCAAACTGCAGCGACTGCAACTACACAATAATTAAGCGTACGATCTTTTTAAGAATTTTTTTTTAAGTTTATTTTTTCCAAATACTTTTTGTTGAGTGTATTTTTGAGCGTGAGTGTGCGTGTGCCGGGTCCGTGTGAAAAGCGCCGAGCAACAAAGCTTTCAAGCCCGCATTTTCAAGTCTTCTGGAAAATGCATCAAGCCAAGCCAAGAGCTTTTTGTGTGTGGGAGTGTACACATGTATATGTTGCAGTGTTGGTTAACGCTAAAAGAAGCTAGGATACACACTTAGTTAATTTGAAATGGAATAAAGCGTTTTTGGCTAACTAACTAAGCTAACTAATTGTTTCTGTGGCTGTTATTGCTGTAGTTGTAGCGTGTAAAACCAAATGAGCATCAAATGATTGGGTGTCGAAGAGATAGAGATTCGGAGAGGAAAGAGATAGACAGCGATATAGGTGAAGAGAGAGCGTGAATGTGATGTGTTGGAAAACGGTTTTTAAGGCTTTAAGTAGCGAACATAGAACATATCCCAAAAAATGTATCAAGAAAGGCAGCGACTTGGTCGGTGCTTGAAATTTAACTCAAATCGATAGTAAACCAAGCGAGAAAGTGATAAAAACAGAGAATTTCCGAGATTAGAGAAAGCGAGGAAGAGGGAGATATTTGGTCCGTGTTAGTGAGCTGTGACAAGATGTGTGTAAGAGTAATGCAAAGTGAACGAGCGGGGACTCAAAGTGTACGACATCTAACGGCTCTTTGGGAATTGGAGAAAGATATAAAGAAGGGTAAACTGGATCGGGAAAAATATAGCGAGAGAGTTATATTAATCAAGTGATACAGTTCTTGCTGGTACGGATACGAGATCGATTGCTTAAAAAGTTACACAACTTGTAACGTCATCTAACTACGATTCTTTCATAAGTTTCAAATGTTACTCAGAGACAGTAAGTGAGAAAGATACCAAGAAATAGAACTTAAGAATAAGTGGGGTAAGAGAAAGAGAAATCGTTAGAGATCGCTTGGAGAGACATTAAAGCAAATCTTTACTCATATAGGCAATACTCAAGTGGTACTTAAGTAGAAATGATCGTGTCGAAGAAGCAAATAAATGAGGGTGGGGATTAGGAGAGGCAGGAGTTTAAGAGATACGTGTAAGTCTTTGTATGATTATGTAGTGGACAACGGTAGAGGTCCTTGGGATCTGGTGAACTAGGGAGAAAATAGATGATAGAGAATGGATGACAGAGAAACGTCTATCAAATGGTCATAGGTTGTACAAACAACTAAGTTCCAAATGAATCTACTGAAGCTTTAATATAAATAAAGTTCAGTGAATTTGGGACTTAATTCAGGAAGTCTAGACATCAGTACTTTTAAAAGCATGATAATAGATTGCATAAGAAAAGGTTATCTGGAAATTATTGTTTTCGACACTAAGGGAATTTTCAAAAGGTCTTTTTTAAATAGTTTTTTAAACTAACTTAAAATATGTAGGGTATCAATATATTTTCCCTGTGAAATAACTGCCTTTTGAAAGGTTTTTATGTTCACAGTTCTTAGAGAGTGATGGATATTTAGAATGATGGGTGAATGGCTGGGCGGGGGTATCAGTTGGCTGGCTGGATGGGTTAGTTGTAGAACATTCTATGTGGTAAGCAACTAGTGAGGCGCTAGGAACTGTTAGGCATAAGACGACTGCTATGGGCTAACGAAACTGAACTGTTTCTGTTTCTGTGGCTCGGGTTATTTGTGTCAATCACTCATGTTCATTACATTCGATATTTGTTTGCAGGGTCGCGTTCGATAACTGGGTTTGGCTATCGATTGTAGATTATATTAAAATTTCTTTCTTTTTCATCATTACTTTTGTTATCTCCGCATTCTTCTTGTGTGTGTGTCTGTGTGTTTGTTTTGCTTTTCATTTTGGTGTCTTCATTTCTTGTGCATGTGAGTCTGTCTGTGTGTGTTAGTGTATTTGTTGGTGTGTTGTGTTGCCCGTGTGAGGGTGTGAGTTGTGGTGTTGGCTAATCGGCAATCGAACTCACCTGAAGATGAAGATGAACAGGACGAGCAGGGAGAAGAAGACGGCCACGTTGTCCATTGTGCGCAGCATCACGAACAGCTGGCGTCGCAGGTTGGGCATAAAGCGGACCAGCTTGAGGATGCGGAGCAGCCGGAAAGTCCGCAGCACGGACAGACCGGAGCCACCGCCACCCGTTCCGTTGCCCATGAACGTCTGACAGATCTCAATGGCACTAATTTCACGGGGAGAGGGTGGCGATGGAAGTCAGATATGTTGATTATCGAGGATCAAAAGGGATATCTCCTATACCGGGTGGCGCCCTCACTCACTCACCTGAGAATAACAATGATGCCATCGAAGACATTGAACCCATTGGCGATATAGCGGAATGGCCCCTCGGCAACTACCTTTAGCAGCATCTCAACGGCAAAGATGCCGGAGAAGACGACGTTGCTCGTCTCCACAATGGCGGTCAGTTCCGGCGGCTGGTTGTGGTACTCGATGCCCATGGACAGGGTGTTTATCAGGATGGCCAGCAGGATGCCCTGCTGGAAGTACTTGTGCTCCACCAATCGCCTTATATAGCGGCGAACCCAGCTGCAGGCCCGCGACATACAGCGATAGCCGGCAATCAGACAGCGGGTCGTCGGCGATCTCTGCCTGGGCCGCTCGTCCAGTGGCGACAGGGCGTTCTGGTAGAGATCATAGCAGCAGGCATAGTCCTCCATATAGTTGCCAGTGGGAGTGCGTGGTTCCCGCCCTCGCGAGTTGCCCTGTCCCTGACGCGATCGATAGTTTCGGCTGTGGCTGGTGGTGTTGTTGTTATTGTGATGGTGGTGCGCCTGCTGGTAGTGCGACGGCTGTTGGTGGGACTGCTGATGGTGGGACTGCTGGTGGTGGGACTGATGATGGTGCGAGTGCTCCTTGCGGCGGTGGCTCGCCGCCTGAGTGTCTGGGATGGGTCCCACAACAGCCGACACTGTCGAGGGCTCGAGCGTCTGTCCGGGATCACCGGCCGTGGAGGCAACCACCACGGAAGCTCCTTCGGCGGGTGGCGTTTGATTTTGGCCAGACGGCGTCAGAGGGCGAGCTTTGTGGTGGGCCTTCAGCGCCTCAGCGGTGTGAGGATCGCAGCGGGCCAGCGATGTGTAGAAGGACTCTAGCGTACTCTGGCCCGTCGGCAAGGCCGCTGAAAAGGCCACAGAGAATGCTAAGAGCTCTTGACATGTCATCGCATCGTGTATACCCAGTTCAGAGCAATCGGCATACGGGTTGGCAATGGTGCCGATGGTCTGCGGCAGATTTACCTGTGAAAATGATATTGGTAAACGGTATATACAGTTGGTAATTCAAACAGGTGATCAAAATATACATTAATGATGAAGCTAAAGAAAAATATTTTAGCATGGCACCCGAACAGGGACTTTTAGGATCAAAGTCCCTCCTCAGGAGCCATAAGAAAAACTTGGATATATAAACATAGGTAAGCAGCATCCACATTATGTATATAAAAAATGATGAAATTGTAAAAAAAGTTAAGCTCAAAGAAAAATGTTTAAGAATGGCGCCCAAACAGAGACTTTGACGATCAAAGTTCCTCCCCGAGCGTCATAAGAACCGAAAAACTTGGATATATAAACATAGGTAAGTAGCATCCATATTTTGTGAATAAAATTATGAAATTATAAAAAAATTTAAGCTCAAAGAAAAATGTTTTAGCATGGCGCCCAAACAGGGACATTGTAGATGAATGACCCTCCTCTGGCGTCATACAAAATCCGAGAACCTGGGATCCTAGAAATATCAACAAACATACCTGCCAGATGCTGCCATCGCCAGCTTGGGTCATCTTCTCCGTGGAGAAGATATTGATTTTCTCACTGGTTCCGCCGGCGGTTGCTCCGCTTGCGACAGCGCTGCTACCGTTCTGGTGGCTGTTCACGCCGGAGCTGTTGTTGCTACCGCCGGCACTGGCCGCCGCTGCTGCAGCTGCTGCTGCCGCGGCCGCTGCTGCCGTTCCTGCAACAGTGGCCACTGTGGTGGCGACCGTCGTGGTCGTGCCCGACGCCGCCGGATCCGCGTTGAGGGCGGGCGGCGTGTGCAGCAGCACGTACTCGTTGAACATCACCGAAGGTCGTCGGCTGGCCGAGGTGGGCGGACTGAGGAAGCCCGAGGTGCACGGATGGCTCTGCGGGTGTGCGATGGTACAATAAAAACGGTATTACAGTGGGGTTGCAACAACTGTACGGAATTGTCACGGACTTAGAGGGAATGAAATGGAAGATAACGCTCAACTGGGTCAAGAACTAACTACAAGCAAACTCCAGAAACGAGTAACTATATTAAGATGGGCTAGGAAGTATTAAAGATTAATATTATACATGGGTTCCCAAGCTAATATATATTACAGTGGTTTTACGCGATAAATTAACACTTTTTCACCCTCTTTTTTGACAAGTTTATCTATTGTCATATATATTGGGTTTTTCAATTACCAAATTTACTGCGACACTTAATTTTGGCGAAATTCCAATACCGTCTCTTATACACTTTTATCTTTAACCATTTTTTAGGACCCCGCCTAACATTTATTATGGATTTAATAGGAGAACATATGCACGTACAAAGGGGTCAGGTTATTGTCTCTGTTTTCAAACGGCATTTACATACGCAAACAAAACAAAATGATATAAATAATTAATGGGCATTTCGGCGGGACAATGGGGCTAAAACAATGACTAACGAATTTATCAATGGGACAATCAATTCGCTATGTGCTTTTAAACAAAAAAGCAAACAAAAACTCTTTTAACTGCACTTAATATGCAAACATATCGTTTATATCTACAATTTGTAAGTGTTTTTATACCCGTTACTCGTACAGTTAAAGGGTATACTAGTTTTTTTCGGAAAGTATGTAACAGGGAGAAGGAAGCGTTTCCGACCTTATAAAGTATATATATTCTTGCTCAGGATCTATAGCCGAGTCGAACTAGTCATGTCCGTTTGTCCGTCGGTCCGTAATGCTGATATCTCAAAAACTATTAAAGTTAGAATGTTGGGACTTGGCTTGCAGATTATTGAGGTTCTGGAACAACGCAAGTAATGCCACACCCACTCTAACGCCCATACGCCCACGATAAAGCCTGTCTAGCGCCCAAAATTTGGAAGATTTTTTAAAAGCGTAAGTGAAGTTTTGTTTTGATTATCAATATCTATCTTCATGCCAAAAATTGTTCATATCGGACCATCCATTGACAAGTTATAAGCAAATAAATAAATCGACGTTAGGTGGCGCTGTTGCGAGGCTTGCAATATTGAAACAGTCGCTGCTTGTATATCTCCATCTCCCTCGAACTCCCCTTAGCTGAGTAACGGGTAGCATTCTTATTTTCTTATCCATTATTTTTTATGTGAATCCCACATTTGGTGATACTTGTTCGCTGGCTGAATGTCCTTGGCCCTTAACTGCTTTTTGTATTTTCGTAGGACATTCAGGCTTCGGTGTCACCGAAGAAGCATTGCGCTCTTTCATAAATTATGCTGGCAATTCATAGATATTATTTAACTTATTTATTGTTCAGTACCTTGCCTAAATTTCCCAACTGCAGCTATGCGATTAAGCAAGGTTTGTAACAGATATGAGAAATTATTATTATTATTATTATTAATTTAATTCGTTTGTAGCTGCTGTTTGGAATGCTGTCTGTTTTTGTAGGCTGGCTATTTTTTTGGTTTGGCAATTTGGAAATATACATAAATACATATATTCTGTATCTGTGGCTGTTTATCTTTACTGTTTTCTGTTCGAATCGATTTGGGTGGTCTATTTTTGTGGATTGGGCTGATCGCAGTGTAGGCTGGCATACTCACAATTAGTTGATCGGAATCGATCATTTGCTGCGGGAACTTGAGCAAAATGGTCTTCTGCTCGGCGGCACTGCCCTCGGGCTTCAGTTGATGATGGGCTGTTGACTTTTTCATTGAGGAACTTCGGGGAATTCCATCTGGGGCCATCGATTGATCCGTGTTGTCGGAGGAGGAGAGTTGCTGCTGTTGCTGCTGCTGTTGCTGTTGCAGCAACTGATGTTGCTGGTGGTGGGCCGAGGACATGGTCACACTGGCGGCACTACCATTTATCCCATTGACCAGCGCAACTGTGGTGCAACTGGCCGCATTGTTGCCGGCACCACTGTGGTTTCCACTGCCATTGTGGTTGCTACTGGTGCTGTTGTTGTTGTTGTTATTGTTGTTGTTGCTGGCTGCTGAACTGAGCGGCACCATGACGGTAATCATCTGGTCCTGAATGCTGGACGGCTTGCGATTACTGTACTTGGGGCACTTGGGATGATGGCACTTGATCCGCGACGGCGAGAAGGTCAAATTGTCGGCATTGGGCAGTAGGCCCTCCTTGCGCTGCTGTCGCTGGTACCTGTGGCGGTGCACCACGGTGGTTTGGGCGGTTCAGTGGTTCGATGGTTGGGTGGCAGCGGGGCAGAGTGGGTGGAATAACAATTCGATTAGCGACAATTTCAACTGACAGTCCGCGGGGTTTACACACTCATGTCTGTACACAAAACATCGTGTTCTCTGTTTTTGGGGTCGATTGGGTGGGTGGGGGGTTGGTCAGGTAGCACGGAGATGTGGGTGGACTCGTTGCACGTGCATCGGCTAAGGGGTGGTTGGATTCAAGGGTGATTCAGGGTGGGGTACTCATTTGTACGTGCACTCTCATTAGTGTCAGTGCCATGTCGCATGTGTGTTGGTGTGTGTGCTTAGCCATTAGACAGACAACAATCGCAATTACATAATTCAATCAAATGAACTAAGGACAACGACAGTACAAAAATGCAAATGATCCAAATTAACACGAGTCCCATCTGCGGATTCAGTGCCATTCGCTTAACTCGGTATTCTGTACTCTGTTCTAAATGTGGCATCACAGTGTGGCAGCAATTTGGTGTGAGGCACATGGAGGGGTGGGGTTGTGGTTACAGAGATGGGTCACCCATAGGAGGCTTTGATTTCTTGGTCTGGGTCACCGGACTACATCATTAGGCTTATGGTTGCTCTCAGAGAGTCAAGGGCCTGCTCGGCTTCATCATAAGCCCTTGTAGTTCGAAAATATCATAACTTTAAACAGTTTTCGTTGGAATCGAAAATAATGTGGGGTTTTAAACTTTGGGTCATGTATAGTTTTATTTTTAAGTTGAAAGTCTCTAATCTGGATCTCTTGATCAAAGAGTTATGAAAAATAAAGTCTTTGCATTTATTTACTGACCTTACAAAGTAAATTAACTGTTTTTCATTTAAAGCAATAGACTCCTTTTTATAAAATATGTTTAGATTCTTAAGGGAAAACCCCAAGTAGGTGAATGAGGGGTTTAAATACATACATATTCGAAATGTAGGATGCACTTTTTAATACATTATAACTGGTCTAGCTTAAAACTTCTAGCTTTACATATTCATGCCCTGGCCACTAATCTCGCTACTAAGTTGCTTGATATACTATAAACTATAAGCATGTTGCGAAACACTCAAACAGATGCTGAAATAAAAAAAATATGGAACATAAAATAAAATGAAAAAATGTTAAGCCATCTTACAAAATGTAATGTAAAAAATAGATCCAAACGGAACTAATAAGGCAGTAAAATGTAAAAATCTGTTGATAACACAGAAATATAAGAAATTTGACTCAGAATATGCACAACTTAATAATCTTTGGATAAAGAAAGTGCCCACTTCAAAGGCAAACCTAAAAATAATCAAGAAGTCTTTGAATTTTTTAAGGAAATCACAGGGTCAAAGTCCTCGTTCGCTGCTCAAGTTCCCTCTGTCAGTGTGAGCTGAGCTTTTTGGCGAGAGATTAGTGCGCTAATTAGTCGCTTTAATGGGTTAGTAATCAATCAAGTTCCAAGTGACTAAAGCCTACAGCTTTCTCTAGCTTTTCATTTGCATCGAGGGGGTCGAGGGGTCGATAAAATCAAACAGAGGGAGTCAGACTGAGAGAGACAGAGACTTAGAGAGAGAGAGAGAGACTGGGGAAGGGAGCGGAAACCGGAAACCGGAAACTAAAATAACAAACGGAAGACATAATTGAATGAACTCAAAAGGTACAAGCAGCATACTTATATAATCTGTACTTCTTTAACATTCGTCTTTTGAAGCGTCGCCACAGATGAGCGATATATTTAACGATCTCCGCATAGCAGGTGGCCGGTTCCGAGTTATTTGTGCTGCTGGCCAGGGTCGAGGTGGATGTGTATCTGGCCCTCTCCTGTCGCATCCGCTCCATTTCACGTTTCTTGGTCTCCGAGAACTGTGTTGCGATGACGACCAGGCACAGGTTGATCATGAAGAACGAGCCAATCTATAATGACAGTTGCAGAAAGCAAAACCCCGCTTGAATTAGTAAGTAGATTTAAAACAAATCGAAAACCTTCTGAAAAATGCAGTAGAAGGTTAACCAAGAAAACTGTGGGTTCGCGCCAGCAGGTGGCGCTTTGTAGTTGCTGAAAAACTTTTCGCATTTCCGTTTAAAAGTTTTCGTTTTCATTGCTGCCAGCGACAAATGCAAGCTGAAAGTTTTCCCATGCCTTTTTTATGCCCCCGCACACTCACAGCAAACAGGTCCTGATGGCTCCTTTGGGAGGACCTTCTCAGCCAGCCACTTAAATTCAATTAGCTGGGGGATCGCCAGACGCCACCTGGTGGTCATCGGGGGGATTATAGGGCGGCTAAGATGCTGATCTTAAAACTTAAAATCGCAAAACTTCAGATTCCACCGACTGTCTGCCTGAATTCGTTGAAGCTGGCTTACGAATTACTGAACAACTTTGCCAAATAAGTAGCAAACTATCGCTTTAATCTGAAAATATGTATCCTTTATCTTGTCGGGGCAGTTCAAAGATAGAAGTTTAAGATTCATTCATTAACTTATTTAGTATAACTAAGTTAGGGCAAATTTGCAGAAGAAATTTCCACTTCTCGACTTGCAAAAACGGGGTTTAAGCTGTTTAACTTAAAACCCTTAAAGCTTGTTCTTGAATTCTCTACAAGCCTAAGTAAAATTTGTACTTTCAGATTTTTCAAAAGCAGGAAAAAATTGATGAGTTATGATCTGCCAAGCGTAGAGAATTGTTGTTCACTTCGGTGGCCCCTGAAGAATTTCCAACTTCCACAACTTGTTAGTAGGACCGAGAACTGAAAGTCATAGCGTTGGTAAACTTTAAATTGAAAACATATTTCAAAAACAAAGAAAACGCTTCTAATTTGGAACTCGTGAGCTTGGCAGAAAATGCATAAAACATAAACAAGCAATTTCCTTCCATGGCTAGCGCCCAATAGCAAATGAAGGGAACTGTGTTGGAGTGAGTTTTTGGGGAAACTGAAAACTATTTGCATACCAAAAGTTGTTGGCAACAAGAGCAAAATCATTTTGCACACGAAATGAACAGCGACAAAGATAGAGATAGAGATGGAGAGAGACAGAGACAGAGACAGCGACAGAGGGAGAGGGAGAAAGGTTGAGTAAACTTCAAACATAAATAATGAAATTTCCTCATGTGTGTCTGCATCTGTATCTGTATCTGTGTCTGTGCCAGCGTCCACTTGTGTGAGTGTCTGTGAGCCATAAAGGCTTTTAATTAGTCCAAGGACACCTGAGCACAAATCCTGCCATGCAAATGACAGCACAACAGACTGGAGTCCACTCGAAGATGGCACTGGCGAATGAAAGTGGACACTAGCTGGGTGGGGAAATGTGAAAGTGGCAAATGGAAATGGAAAATGGGGAAGGGAGGGGTTGCTGTCGGCGTTGCAACATGTTGCCAGCTTCATGAAATTCGTAGCATTTTTACTAGACAAACTTTGCAGCCTTGTTTGGTCGCCCACCTGAGCACCGAACCCGCTGCGCGTGTGTGGTCATAGTTTAAAAGTAATTTACTTATTTGCATTGCCAAATTGCCTTAGCATACTCTCGGCCAACAATCGTCGGCAACTGAAAGCCACAAATACCAGGGCTCCTGACCCACAAACTTTGGCTCGATTAGGCTCCAGTAACTTTAAGCCGTTTCCAAATTAAATATTCAATTCGTGATCAAAGCGAGTGGCCGCCAGACTCCGTGACCCCAGACCCCAGACCCCTGACCCCTGACCCGCTAACCCACTGAGCCCACCGAAATCCCCGATCTCCCGAGTCCCCGGGTAAAAACACTCACCACAATCAGCAGCACAAAGTATATCCAATCCCAAAAGCTGTGCGCATCCTGCACGTAATACATTATGTCCGTCCAGCCCTCCAGCGAGATGACCTGCAAATCCAACAAATATTTCACCGTAATTAGCGTGCGCTCTCTGCACAAATATAAATGTACGAGTATATGCAAAAAGGTATAAAACTGAGGCAGATGGCTGGTGTTTTATTGTTCACGCCCCGCCATTGTTGGCCAAAAGGGAAGGGGTTGTGGGCAGAGCAATTAGGATAGCCTTTTGGCCACGGACCACGTCACGTATGCGTAATGTGCGGCTTTAAGCGGTGAAACGCGAACAATTCAGCACTGGCTGATCTTAAATCCCACTAAAAAGAGTCAGGCATTTAACTAACCCTTGGTAATACCCTAAGTAGGATATTACTGTTTGAGGTAGATGTAGATTAAAGGCACTTTGGGACACCTGTTTTATGTCACTGAATTTGGCATTGAAGATCTATAGATTTATCAAAGACATTTTCAATAGTCCTTGCCAAAAACCAAAGGAAATCCTATATATAAATCCTATACTTTAAAATACCAAGATGCGTAACCAGGAGTAAAAAAATGTACACAAGAGGAGTCATTTTTGCAAATGAGGCTCACAAGTATAGGAATCTATTTTTAGAGTGCCCTTACTTTGCTTCTTTCTCTCTCTTTGTCACTTGCTCTCTCGCCTCCGCAATGCCAAAAAAATTAAAATTCAATATTTGGCTCAATCGTCGAAACTTGAATTATGTTGACGAAGTTTGTGTCCCGCGGATAATGCGTTCGAGGTTAAATTCCACTCTGAGGCGGAATTTTATTTTACTACTTTTTTTTTTAATATTTCTTCTTTTTTCTATCTGTATTTTATTTACCAATTATTTTGTATTTTTTATCTGTATTTTATTTGACTATTTATAAAAAAAATGTTTATATATTTTCTTTTTATATCCTTGTTTTTACCATTTTTTTGTTACTTTAAATGGGTTTTTAAACTTGATTTTTTTTTGAATTTTTTTAGATGTACCGATTTGGACCTAATAAAGAAATCGCTACTTCAGATATATTTTTTAACAAGGTTTTTGAAAATGTTTTTTATTACTATTAAAACAAGAACGCATTAAACAATTTTTAGTGAATCAATGCGTAACGTGTACTTGAGAGAGAAATTTTTCATCGTGGTTGAACATGAACATGTTTAATAAATAGATTAAGGTTTTGCTGTTCTGAAAATCAAATATCTCCAGAAATTTTTTTATTTATGGCGAATAATATTTAGCTTATTGCTAATTTAACATTTATCTGGGGAATCAAGCAATTTGCAATGTTTGTAGAGCAAGAAAACTGTTTTTGGCAATACAAATTTCGGAAGACGAATTCGACAACTCAACCTGTTCCAAAAAAAGCTTCACATCATTTGCATATCGATCTATTAGCAATATATCCTACATAACATCGGCTTGAGGTCAATTCAATGGGTATATTGGTGCAATCAAAATCAGCTGCAGAGCTATTAAAGTAAGCATGATTTCACCTCATGATGTCCGAAAATCAAACAGTAATAAATATAGAAGATTTGTTCAACCCATGTTCCAATTGATTGTTTAAAAAAAAGATGGGCATTGATAATTATAATAACAACTAATTCTCGATTACATTTTTACTAGCCCGCTAGACGGGTTTTAGTGTTATTGTCGTTTGTGGACAACATTCTACACCTTATAGTTTCTGAGATCTCTGCGCTCATACGGATCAATAATATATATATTTTATGGGGTCCGAAATGCTTATTTCTACCTGTTTAATACATTCCGACGAATCTAGTTTACTCTTTTACCCTTCGAGTAACGGCTATAACTATCTATGTAACTAGATTTATCTTGACCCTTCACCAGCTTGTGTGGAATATATAAATCATAAAGCCATCGGTACACAAAGCCCTTTTAAATGTAGCAAAATTCCATACAGATTTAACTTCCTAAGGGCACTAAATACATTTCTCCCCTCTTCAAAACCATAGCGTATAGCCCGCCATTGGTTTCATGGCTTAATGTGCACTTGATTTGGGCTTAATTACATCATTTGACCTGCATATCAATAGATTCGCTTGCGGTGGGCGCCGTGTAATTGGCATATCAATTAAGGCCTGCCCCGGAGGACGAGTGCGCTTCGAGTGGAGTGAGTTGGGGGAACATCCATTGGTTTTGGCATCAGTTTCGGCATCAGCATCCCAATCGCTATCCCTAAAACTATCACTATCACCCTATCCCCGTTCGGTACCACAAATGCAAATTGCTGGCGCTTGTTTTGTTAGTTTAGGGAAAGTAGAGCTGGGGAGTTTTACTCGCGGCAGAAGTTGACACCGAATTAGCATACAACATTTTGTTGTTTCTATCGCTTTCCATCGCTGCTCTTCGCCTGTTGCTATTTGTTGAACAAAGTTGAACACTAGTTGGCTACACAAAAAGAAAGGATATAAATAATTTGTGCTTTTAACTGAGTATCTTTATTAAAATTAGTAATTATTCTTCGATTTAAAACAAGAGAATATCCCAAAGCAGCCTTTCTATAACCTCTTTCTTAAGTTATATAATAAACTGGATGATATGACTACTACTATGACTACTTGTTCATATCGATTCTTAGCTTGTGGAAATATTATAATTTGGTTCTCACTCAGACTAAGATCTACCAATCGTAACCCCAATTCTTTCCCAGTGTACGGATGCTACTCACCAGGAATATGGCCACCCAGGCCATGCCGATGTTGTCGAACGAAATCGTGCCCTGAAAGGGATTCTCGCCGCTCTGCTTACAGGTGGTATAGTACTGGTTCCAATTGACGCAGGACGTGTTCGTCGGCTCGTTGAAGTCGAACAGCTTGGCCTCCTCTACGGATTGCGGGATTGCGGAATGGAAAGATGGGGCGGAAAGTGTATTGTTTGTAATTGTGATTGCTTCGGTGGCTCTGGCTGTCATTAAGCGACAGCGAGAGGGCAATTAAAAATGCCATCAAATTTGATTACAGCGCAATTTGCACTTCATTTAGCTTTAAAGTTAATGTAATTGACGTTGACTGGAAATGGGGATAGAGATGGGTATGGGAATGGGGATGGGGATGGGTGGGGATGGTGATGGTGATGGTGATGGGAACTTACCATTGCAGACCAGCGAACCGATGCGATATGGCGGGAAGTTCCCGCAGAGATGCATCCCCGAATCGTTGGGCGTGGAGCAGATATAGTCCTGATCCTTGGAGAACTCGTAGTACTGCGACAGGCTAGGGGTGCGATGTGTACAGAGAATTAGGAGAGTCATGGGATGCGATTGTCAGTTTAGATCGGAAGAACATCCAGCACACAAAGAAACAAAGTGTACGAAAGAGAAGTTCACACCAGAGA
Organism: Drosophila subpulchrella; assembly: GCF_014743375.2. NCBI lineage: Eukaryota > Metazoa > Arthropoda > Insecta > Diptera > Drosophilidae > Drosophila > Drosophila subpulchrella. The sequence goes on from NC_050613.1 coordinate 5,848,194, forward strand.
GAGAGAGATAGATTTTGACATATATATATATATATATAGAGAGAGAGAGAGAAAGAGAAGGAAGGAGTGAGAGTGAGAGATAAAGAGAGAGTACAAAGAGAACAATTAATAATCGTAATCCGTAATCGTTGTTCCATATAAGTAATCTGTATGTTCAATGCGTATCGTAAACATTTACATCGAGATTTACATACGTAGAGAGATATGTCGAAATAAAGCAAGTAAATGATTTTGATAAGTCAATTTTGGTCGGTGCTGTGTTTCGTGGTTGATCCGCGATAACATTCAACTAATTAGAGTGTAATAGACAATGCCAATTCGAATATACGTGAGGCAAAACAAAAGAGCTAAACAGAACTGAACAGAGTGAGACACGGTTGACCAATGCAAGAGAGACAGATAGAATGTGAGCGGGTGAGCGAGAAAGACGGCGGTAGCGAGTGGTAAGATCGATTAGCTTAAGCGAGTAGCAAGAGCGAGTTGAAAGAGCGAGTAGCGATTTGAAAGAGCGAGAAGCAAGTAGTAGAGTCCCACGCACAGAGAGATCTAGATAGCCAGTTCAGAGCGAGTAAGCAAGATAGCGAGAAGAAGTGAGTCATAGTAAAGGCTGGTCACACTGAACATTAGTACAGAACAACACAACTGTACCAGAAGTGAGCGATGGGGAGACATAAGCGAGCCACAAAGCGTCAACTAAAAAGCAAGAAGCACGAAAGCAAAGCGCGGGAGGGAGGCAACAAAAAAGAAGGGTGGCATGAGGAACGGGGATGGCCAAAAGGAAGAGGACTACACACTCGTAAAAAAGGAAATGAAAACGCCAAAGCAATTTAAATTAAACGCGCGATGTTGCCACAAAATGGCCGAGTGTCATCCGTAGAGCGAGTGTGTGAGTGTGTGTATTCCAGAGTGTTGCCGTGTGCGTGTGACAATAAAATGTGTTTAATATGCACGTGCAAGCACGGCAATGACATTTGGTGACGAGGGGGGCAAGCGGAATCGCAAGTGAATTTTGAAAAATTCCCCGCTCGCTTTTCTCTTTTTTTTGTACATTTTCCTCCCTGTTCCTTGCGCAGTTCGCAACAATTCGCACGCTCCAAAGTATGAAAAACTTTATGGAGTTGTTCATGTACATGTGTGTGTAATTGTTGCATTTAATTTGCGTGTGTGTGTGTGTGTGTGTGTGGATAGGAGAAAGCGAGGGGGGTCGTATGAAGCAGGGGCAGCTTTAAATACCTTTGCAACAGAAACTGATGATTTTTCCTGTAAAAAGAGTTCAGCTTACAAGAGATACACATACATAGGCGTGTGTGTGTTTTAGTGCGGGGAGTGTGCTGATGTGTGTGTGTGTTCCGCTCTAATCTAGTAAATATTGTACTGCACTGTGCTCCACTGAACTATGTGTGTGTGTGTGTGTGTCTTTTTGGAGTGTGTGTTTGCGGACCCCAAAATGTTGTTTAGCTTGGTGAGCAAACAAACAAAAATTTAAAAAACAAAGAGATATCTAGTGGATAACGACTTTAAGATACCCATCGTTAGAATTTATTTAGATCTTACGCCAATTTGTAACCCACCTATTACAATATTTTATTTTATTAATAAATCCGGGATTATTGATTAAAATGTGCATTAGGCAATGAGATATCCCTTCCACCTAAATGGTTATAAACAAGCAATAAGTAGGTTATCAATTATATTCAAGTGCAGAGTACGCTCTTGCAGGACCAACAAACATTGATATTATTCAGTGAACTGATATGGCTAAGGATCGTATATCCCTTTGACTGGGAATTTCAAATGGATGACAGGAGAAACGCTGCACGTTTCTGGATTGTACACATATGACGTGTGTTGCTACTAATTGGTATGCTTGTTATTTCGGTTGTTTGTGTGCTTTAGTCAGGGAGCTCCCCTAAACATGTTATATATTTATGTGCATGTTTGTGTGTGGAACCCCAAACAAAGATGAAAACAAAAGCAGAAAATTGCAAAAGGAAACCCAAAATTTGGCAAATGCAACACAAACAAAACCTTGGGGTGAAGGAGCTGCGAATGATCGGGGTGGAACTCTCTGACCCCAATTCCATATACACATACACATTCATATATGTGTGGTTTGGTTAGCAGCTGAGATCAGGTTCAAGTGGTGCCACATCAACAACTCTAAACACAAAAAATAAACGTACATCAAGTCTAGGCTAGAAATTTACTTATATATGAAACGACATAGGGGGTTAAACTAGGTGGCAAATAAAATGTGGCCTCAGACGGGTTAACTAGGGGCTTTTGCTTTTGGTACAGTTGTGTGGTGGCTGGGCAATAGAGTGAGTATATATAGTGTTTTTGGGTGGAGGGGAAAAGAACAGGATGCCGAGTGGTTGTCTAGTTTAGTTTAATTGATATTTAGTATAGCTTGGTATTTCGCATATATATATATGTATATATATTCATACATATGTCTTCAAATAGTACTTATACAAAGAGAAAGAGACAGAGAGACAGTTAGCTGGTTAGACGTTAGAGTTAAAACAAAACGTATTTCGTATTATCGTATGGCCAAGTATATTTACTAGTACGAGTATATAGATATGCACATCTACTAATAGGGTGTGTGGCGACTATCAAACGTGTGTGGGAAAGTGACGCCTAAATAGAGTATTGTGTGTGTAGAACAGAGAGGGAAATAGGTATTTGGACATAAGGGTAATTATCGTATGTCCAATTCAAACGCCATGGCCACTGCATTACCCTTTATCTAAATAGTTTTCTTTAAATATTAAATGGGGGTGCCACAGAAGTCTCGCGAAAGTTAAAAAGTTTAACTTTCGGTTCTTAGGAATTTATTTACCAAATCAACGTGCTCAACACATGTTGTAGCATACTTTTAGACAGATTTTTAAGAGATTTCTCTGGCACCACCGAAAGAAACGGAATGGAGTGGTCATCGCACTTTAGATAATTAGGGATAGAACATATTTAAATATTGATCTGTAGCTAAAAAGAGACTCAGGAAAGAGAAGGGAGTAGCAAGAAAGGGCTGACGGATAAGAACTAAGGATTAATTAGGGACTTAGCAGGCTAGCGCTAGCGCGAAGACAGAGATAGTTATAGAGAGGCTATAGAGACTTAAAGGCGGTGGTAGATAGTTACATTGATATCAGTATTTATAGACAGAATCTAATTGTGGACTAGCTAGTAGACGACTATTAGAATCTTTTTTTAGTGTCCACTTGGGGGGTCTTTTGTTGGTGTTGGTTGTGTTTCGGACTGTGTAATAGTTTGTGTGTTCGTGTGGGAGTGTGTCAGTGTGTGGGTTAAGTTAAGGGGGGAAATAAATCATTTTATCTTACGAGTTAACACGGACTCGAACTCTGTACACTTCAGGAATCCTGTAAACAAAAAATTTGTTCCCGGTATGATTTTTGTCTTTGTTTCATATCATCTGCTTTTGTTGGTATTTGAAATTTATTTTTGTTTTGTTTGCTTCTAGGGAAAAAACTTAAAACTCGAAAACATAAAGAGATAATTGAATGTCAGATTTTAGAATTTCGATGTTGGATTTGCTTGGCTGCCAATTTGGAAATATTTTTGTTCTCTTGTTCTGTTTTGGTTTCATTTTTTTTTTGTCACAACTAAATACAAATCGAAGAAACGAAAAACTGGAAAAGAACATATATGCATATATATATCTATACTCTGTTTGCCATTCTCACAGGCTTGTCTGTGGTTGTGGTTGTGAGTGTGAGGGTGTGGGTGTGGGTGTGGGTGTTTGTTGTGTGGGTGTGGGTGTATATACAGCATGACTTCAAGGGCTCACAATATAAGAGAAACGTTGGTTGTATGGTACAATTCCTGCCTGTGCGAATTGAAATTAACATAATTAAAATAATTTCAACTCAAAAAGGGGGCTGCAGAAAAAAGCTTTAAGAAAAGGTACCATTTTGAAAAAAATAACTGCACCGGAAAGGTCCTCAGCAGAATCCCGGTTAAAATGTCTGCTATTTCCTCAGACTTTTCAAACGAAATCAAAAATATTAAAAAGGCTTTGACTATGCATTGCCAGTTGCACTTAATTATGTGCAATAATTAAGCAAAGGCAAAAGTCAGCCGCAAATAATAATTTATTTTGCGAGCAATATATAAAAACAAACAGTTTGTACAGCATGCAAGGGAAAACAAAAAACAAGGAAAACGAGGAAAACAAAGCGAAAAAAGGAAGTTTCTTTAGCGAGGCGCGCAGCGACCCAAAAATTCCGTTGCCTACTCTTAAGGGCTGCGCTGTCAATGAGTGGATGAGTCCTTCCGTTTGTCTCGGTGTGTGTGTGTGATGGCTGCGTGTGAGGGTGAGAGAGCACGCGTGTCCTTTCTGTTCTGCGTGTGACGCTATAAAGCCGCCGTGGCACAAACACAGAGGCAAACACAATGCCAATGATAAATGATTGTTTCGGCCAAGTTTAAAATCTTTTGTCAGCTGCCAGCGAGAGAGCACAGTGGCACCGAAAGCCCCAAAAAGGACTCGATAAGGATAAAACAAATTCAGGCCTATCTTAACTCCTTGATAAGTACATAAGTAATTTGGAAGTAACGGTGTAATTAATCAAATAAAAACACCTCTTAACGAGGAAAGTCAACCATTTTTCGTCACAAAAATCGATATCAGAACTTTTGTAAGTTGAAGGTGCGAACGACACGACTCCTTACCTCATTAAGAGGTGTTTTTATTTGATATCAGAAGTTTCTGTTTTAAAAATCAATTATAAAATGGGAGTTCTATTCACTTAAGCTGCAATACCTATATAAGGTATCAGCATAGCATTATATACATATATGAGGAATCTCCAGGGCTATATAGTTTAAAATTCAAAAAGAAACCGTTTGAACCTAATTCGAGAAAAATGGCAAAAAGTGGTTTATAAAAAACATCAGCGACATTAACTATAAGCCTTTAAAAACTAGTTTTATTTTAATTTACCGCTAAGCTAGCGGGTTTTTCAAATAGTCGAAAACAAAAGTTTTCCATACAGTCATAAAGTTTTCAAGACTCTAAAAGCAAAAAGGGATTCATACAAACCCACAAGCAAAGGCACAAACATTTTCATTTTGGAAAGTCCCTTTATATCTTGTTTTTGGAAAATCTTTTGAACGGAGCATTGGACTTTAAAAACTGAGGTGTCATTTGACGCGTATTCTCAGTAAGAATAAAACTTGGCTAATAACCGGAGGCATTTGTCCCCGCCGGCCCCAACAACTCAAACTTTCTAAATTTTCACCGATCGCTCTTCTAAGCCAATTGAAATTATTAAAGCCTTGGTAAGTAATACCTCCCGATTGTTGTAACACTCGTTATGATCGGACCATTCCTGCAGTTTTTTAATTCTGCAGCTATATATAGTAGTCGCCTTTGCACACTCTCCTGGTGCGCGTTCGTCACTACGTGGACTGCCGTCCACAGTGATATACTTTCAAAGACTGGCATCAAAAAACCAGAATCAAGCCAAGCTTTCAATGCTAAGATCATGTTACTGATCAAATGTACATCCTAAAAAATATTTCAAGTGCAAAATCCGCTATGTAAGGTCAAAGTACCATCCCCCTATCTTCTTGATTCTACTTTCCTGGTATCTCTATCACTTGCCTTTAATTGCAGGGAAATCTGGCAGGTGTTTCACCCCTGAACCCCACTGTGCGTCCTCTTCTCAGCTCTTCTTCCGGCTGTCACGACCACAAGGCGGCTGTTTTTTGGGTACTTCCAACGGACCACCGACAGGCTGAAGGATGTTGACCCAGGGACTTCATCAAATAGACGGTCCTCTGGATTTCAAATGCAAATTGCTGGGACACTGATGCAGCAGCTACAGCGGTATCTCAACTGTTTTGTGGCTGTTTGTGGGTGTTTATGGCGTTGTTTGTGTGGTATGTGCCTGTGTCTTGTGGCTAAGGCTAAGCAAAAAACCAAAAGCTAAGCCATGGAACCAAAAAAGCCAACAGCGGGAGGATTGAGAAAGCAGCAGCCAGGCAGTTCAGTTGTGGAAGACTCGGCTCAAAGTCTGGGCTCGATTTGATTTGGATGACGCGGAAAAGGAAAACGAAAACGAAAAGCACAAACCAAAACACTCAAAGCCAAAAAAAAAAAAGAAAATCTCGATACGAGTATATATATATTTAGATATATGTACAGCATACATGTATGTATGCCCAGGAATATGTATGGTATGTACGATTATGTATGAGACCCGGAGGCGCCGGCAGACAGAGGCCCATATTTCCCATACGACCTGGTTTTCTTTTCTTTTTTTTGTTCTTTGAGAATCGGCGTAGTCCTCAGACTGGCTACTTACGTGAGGGGATAGACCATGCCGTCGGCTTGCATCAAGCTACAGCGCTGCCGCAGAATGCCCTCCCAGAGCTGGACACCAATGATCCCGAAGATGAAGAACACGAAGAAGCAGAGCAGCAGGACATTGCCCAGCATGGGTAGAGTGTCCAGCAGGAGCATCACCAGAATTCGCATGCCTAAATGATTTGGAGTTACTACCCTTGCATTCCCTATACCACGGGTATACTTACTGGGTATTCGATTGATGGCGCGCAGGGGGCGCAGCACACGAATCGTCCGGATGGCAGTCAGATTGAGGTTCTCCACATGCATCACGTACTCCAAGAGACCCGCCAGGACGATGAAAAAGTCCAGGCGATTCCAAGAGTCAGCCAGGTAGGTGTTCTTGCCACACATGCCCATGGCCACCATCTTGATGGTCATTTCCAGGGCAAAGAACGCGAAGATGATGTCGTCGAAGATCTGAAAGGGATAGCATTTTGGGGTTACTAGTTGAGTGGGGTAAGGTCTTCTTTAAACTATATCTTATATCTGCAATGTTTTCAACCTAGGGGCTATTCCAATTCCATTCCAACTTGCTAACTTCCCTTAGTCTGCCGTTCTATTTAAGACTAGTTCCTGTACCCTTCTTGGGGAATACGATTTTAAAGTATATGCTCTATAGCAACTTTCCTGCAGCTCAAATCCTATCCGATTAATGGCGATTAAACCTAACGAACTAACGAGAGTTGATCAAATTAAAATTAGCAACCCCTCTATAGGGAGAGGGGGTGGCAAGGACACACATGCACCTCGAAATGAGTTTGCCTTGGCGACACCATCATCATCATCATCATCATCCTCGTCGTCGTCGTCGTCGTCGTCGTCATCTTTTTCTTGTGCCCCGTGCACCGTCTTGTGTGAAGTAATTTGGGTTCTTTGGGGGAAGGTCGGGATATATGAACATATATTATATGTATATGTGGTTGGGATACGAGGGTGGAAGCGAAGGGCGGCGGTAACGCCCACTTATGTCACCGACTGCGACTGCCGCTGTCGTTGTCATTTTGACTTTGTGCTGTGTGCCAATTTGGCGATGCCTTCTCTTGTCTTATCCTGTCCGTCCTCATCCTCCTCCTCCTCGTCCACCATCGCCATCGAAACTCCTCCTTGTCCTTGCCAGTATCCTGTCTTGACTGGTCTGTGTCCTGGTCCCCTGCTTTTTTCCATTCCGAGGGTCCTGGCCCCGGCTGTCGTGTTACTTTACACTTGGCTGCGGCCGAAAATGTCGTCCGACTTACATATCATTTACAAACATTTTCGCACGTTGAGCCCGGCATTTTCTCTATGCTCTGTAATTGCCCCACTGAGCACTCCACTCCAAAACCTGCAAAAAGCCCAGAATCCCTGTGAAACCCCCTCCAAAAAAAAAACAGTTTGCGGTGGTGCCGCCTAATGAGCCGAAGTGCCTCGTTGGGTGTCATCAGTGTGGCAGCCAGGAAGTGAGCCAAAAAATTGCTTAAATAAATGGCATTTAATGTGACACCGATGCTGACAGGCCCACCTGGGGAGCAGGGATATACAGCGAAGAAAGCAGACCCAACAATGCGACTCCTGTCCCCATTTTTCACATCATTTTTTCTATCAAATTAACCTTAAGCCCTCGGGATGGATCCATAATTATGCCAATTATAAATGTCCACTGAAGTGCGTTGAAATGTAATTGAAATTTTGATGGGTTTAAGTTCTGCTTCAGCAAATACCTGAAATTGTAAACCTTGAATGGGTCTGCTTGTTAAATTGTCTCTTAGATATACAATTGAATTAAGTATATCATTGTACTTTCTGAAGTATTTAAGAACATCAAATGGGTTATATTTATAAACTGAAGCGGTTAAGCAAAGACTGAGAACTTTTTAAAGCAAATCTGTTTACGAATCTGGATATTTTCCATTGCTTAAATTTCTATACCCTTGTAATCAATCGGATAAAAATAGCTACATTAGTAGCATTATTTTACCCATATCTTGATCAGGGTAAAAGCCCTATCCGATCAAACGTCTATATCTTTTAGCTCCCATCAAACATTATGTTGAAATATGCCGTTTTACCCAGTTTTTAAGGAATTTAAACACCCTAAGAGCTAGCAAGATCAAGCTTTGCAAATCGTAATATTTAATCCATACCCTGATCCTATTTCCTATAGCTACCATGAAAAATATTTGATGTTTTTCAAGATATGTGGATATTTTTCGTTGCTAAATGTTTGATATCTTAACTTTATCTAATTTTAGTCACATTTCAGTTCATAATATCTGCAAGGGTATTACGACCTTGGCTTGCTTTAAAATGTTTGGGAAATGTAACTAGTGTTCAATTGATTTTGGGCTGGGGCTACTCACCTGAAGGATCTTGCAGCGGTTCGTGACACAGGCGTCGTCCACGCACGGTTGATACATTCCGAGGGTGATGCAGTTGAGCAGGATGACCAGGATGGAGACGCGCTCGAACCATGTGAAGGTCCCCGATATGGAGTCGAGTCCGTGGCTAAGTTAAGGGGCAAAACCAAAAAAGAAATGGCAAACAAGGACGAGGCCAAAGGATAAGTACAGAGGGGTATGGTTTGGTATAGTCGTTGCCTACATTTCTGCGCTGATTGAAGGCGAAACAAGTCGAGCGAAAGCAGTGGTAAGGGGGCGGATTGCAAAAGGGGGCGTGGTGGATAACAACTTGCAGTTGCCTCTTATGCGCACTCAAGTGCCTGTCAACTTGGCTGCCAACCACCCACATTTACCGCCCACCTCCTGCGGTTGCCGTTTGTCGGTCTCGTTTGGTATGCTCTCGGTTTTGGTTTCTGGGGGTTTTGGGTGCTAGGAGCTTTTGGCTTGCGGATGCCCAGCTACCAGTTTCCAGTTCCCTGCTCTCCAGCCAGCCAAATGCAGCAAATTGATGACAGTTGGCAGTCAGCTAATAACACTCGAGCTAAACGCATTTTGCCAAGCAACAACCAGAGGGACTCGCAGGACCTCAGCTGAATGCAACATTGTAAAATGCTAGTTTTATATGCTCGCTGTGTGTGCTTTAAGTTTATCACTCATACGCACTGTGGCCTTCTCTCCCTTAATACCCATTACTTGCATTCGCTCAAGCAGTTTAGAAAATGCAAATTCAACAAGAGGTCATAAAGTGTAGCTGTGCTTGAAAAGTTGAAACTGGTTTAATTTTAAAGAAAACAAAGACTTAAGATAAACAAACAATTTAGGAACTGATAAACCCACAATTAGTTAAGTTTAAAAGCCTTACGGCAAACAGAATTGGTGTGTAAATTTCTCTGGAATTTGATTACTCACACGAAGTTTTGTTTTGGGCTTAAGAAGAGGAAAATACAAAACAAAAGACTGAAGAGAGGTATTCCGTATTCCACTGGTTATAACTTTTGTCAGCATCTCTTGAAATGACCATAGGTATACTGCTTAAAATACAAATTCGTAGGAAATATGGGTAAAAAAAAAACATCGAGGCCTGAGAAATGTACTATTAAATTACTGATTTTTAGAGGTTCGCCCTTTTTTTAAAGTCCTACATGTGATGGAACTGAATCGACTGCTCTACTGACTGTTTTTTTTTTTTTTGTATTTTCCCCAGCCCGTAAAACCACCGTCCTTTTTGCCACTTGTCGCCTAAAAGCCTCGCAGCTGCACTTTGGTTTTTGGGCCTCAGGCGGAGAAAAAAAAGAGAAAAACTGGAAAACACAAACACTCGCACAAGGCCAAGTTGGCAAGTTGGCGAAGGGGGAATTTCGAGCCGGCTTAATGCATGGCCAAATGAGCGCCAAGGACTCATTCTTTCCACGGAGCAATTAAGGATCGAGAACACAAGCGCAAAATGGCAAAAATGTTTACGCTATTAACGCACAATTAAAGATAAAACGTGGCGCACAATGGTCTGGCCCAAAACCAAAAAAAAAAACCGAAAAAAGAAAATCCACAGCCAACCAAAATATGCCTGGGTGGTAGGGACGAAAAGCTGCCACAAAAAGGGCAATTCATTAGGATGCGAAAGGAGATTGGAACATATGCAGGCATCTGAGGGTCAGAGGCGGTTGTGGATTCAGTTCGGTTCGGTTGGATCCGCGGGGCCGTGTCATAAAAACAAATGTGAACAGCCCAGGCGGCACAAAAGGCCGCGGTCGAAATGGAGGCGGCTCCAAAGGGGTCAAATGGGGGGCGGGGCGGGTCGGTGGACCACGCCCACTCTCCGCCTGGATAAATACTGCAGCAGCACAAATATGCGACAGCAGTAGCAGCAACACCGACCCTGGCGCATTCATTTCATTCAGTTGCCTCCAAAGAGGCAGCTACAGGGATGTCAAAAAATACATGACGATATAAAAATATTATTTCCAGGTTGAGCTTTCATACTATTTTTGAAAAAAATATTCTTAACCATTCTGTACAATACCACATTTTTCTAAAAAGAAAAATTAAAAATTGCCTGTAAAGTACTAATTGTTTAGTAATTTATGAACAACTTATAAAAATTTTAAAAAGGGGAATATTCGAGAAATTTATTAATTATTTATTATTTATAAATATTAATTTATTTATTTATTTAGGAAATGAAAAGTAAATTTATCTAAATATCGTATCGATATTTTTTATCGCCCTCTTAGCGAGTTTTCGCCATTCATCCCTAGTCAGGTGTGCGTGGGTGGTAAAATGGGCGGTAAGGTCGGACCCCGGGTATGCGCGCATTATTTTTGATTTGGCAACAGCGATGGCCCCCAAACCAACAGTAAACAAATTAAGTCGAGCGTAAAGTCGGCCAGCGGTAAGGGGGCGGTGCCATTAAAGGGGCGTGGCGGGTCGGGTGGTACCGGGAATGGGGACGCATGCAAGCGTGCAGAAATCGCAACAAATTAAAAGAGCCACAAACAAAAGCGAGAGCCCCGAAAGCAAAAGCCGAATAAGATGACTGAACATGCCAAATTGGAGGCGGGTATGGGGTGAATGGGGAGTGCTGAATGGCGTATAACGAATAACTAAAGCGGGAATGAGAATGAGGCAAACGAAACATGAAAAACAAACATTTAAAAATGAAAATGGCAAAAAGGAAAAGTGAAAAACTTGAGATAAATTGGCTTCGACAAGGACAAGTTTTACTCAATGGAAGCTATCAATTTAATTGGTTCTATCACCATTGAAAGAATCGACTATCCATCTGCTGTGGGATATGTGCAGGGTAAAAGTTTCAAGGGTAAGCGTTTCTTTTTTACTGAACTACGATGTCTCACCCAACAAAACACCCTAATACTAACCAGATTCTCGAATGCATGGTCACACTATGCTCAGGAATAGAGAAGGGTCTTATTGCTTACGCTGTGATTACAGTGGTCGGCATAAGTATTTTGACAAAATAAAAGTTAAGTATACTCATAACTTGAATTTACTTCTTGTAAACTATAGGCATCAATGGAAAGGTAATTTCAATGCCGTTTGAATGATACAATACATTTCTTTACCCATTCAGTACTTATTGAAAAGGACGAATTTGTGTAAATCAACTTTGAAATTTAAAAAAAAAACTTTTTTCCTCGTCTTGAAAACTTAAATTTTTTGATGCAAAAAGTTTCTTCAAACAAAAATAATAGTAACTGCAAAAAGAATTTTTCAAATATCATTTTGCTTATATTTTTTATGATTTTTTGAAAGTGACAATGTCGGAAAAAATTTGTATGAAAAAGACAAAAATATGGCTCAAATGCCTGTTTTTAAGCATTTTCAAAAATTCATAAAAAATATAAGAAAAATGATTTTTGAAAAATTCTTTTTGCAGTTACTATTATTTTTGTTTGAAGAAACTTTTTGCATCAAAAAATTTAAGTTTTCAAGACGAGGAAAAAAGTTTTTTTTTTAAATTTCAAAGTTGATTTACACAAATTCGTCCTTTTCAATAAGTACTGAATGGGTAAAGAAATGTATTGTATCATTCAAACGGCATTGAAATTACCTTTCCATTGATGCCTATAGTTTACAAGAAGTAAATTCAAGTTATGAGTATACTTAACTTTTATTTTGTCAAAATACTTATGCCGACCACTGTATGTAATTGTCTGCCTTTTGAAGCATTAGCCAGCGGCGGAAATGAACAATTCCCACACAGGAACACGGCGACCTGTTGTCGGTTCATCAACTAAGTCCCTGCTTCTCGTCCCTTTGACAGGACGTTGGGAGCTTTTATGTAATGAATACAATGCACATACGCAGTGGTGGTCAAAGGGGATAATGGGCACTAGCCAGAAGGGATCCACACAACGCTCTCAGCTCTCCGTCATAATTAGTTATGGGCGTGGCAGCGGTTTTACATTATCCAAGGAGCGAGTCCAACCGCCCCGCACTCCATGCTAATGATGATGCCTGCGTGTCCGAATGGCCGTGTGTGGCGGTCCTAATGGCAACCGCACAAGGATGCAGCCAGCTGGTAGCCCATAACCCCTGACCCCCACTAAAATCCGCACTCAGCTCTCCTCTTGCGCTGCACATGTTACACGCGCCGCGCACATTTCACGCTAAAAGCGCCGTAAAACGAAGGAGATAACTTTGCTAGAAACTGCCCGAAAATCCATCGTATCATATATGAGAGATGTGGTAAAAGTTGCACCGCTAATTTGGGTTTAAAAGTTGCAAAGACGACCGGATGCCGCAGAAGGCCAATGTCATTCTACAGAGAAAAATATCTTATGAATTGGTATTATTGATGATGGTTATTTTCTTGTTTCATGATAACTACTTTCCCATAGTGCTAAGCAACTTTCTTATTAAAAGAAGTAGTGTGACCATGCTAACGATCATTTGGTCAAAATGTGTTAGCGTGACCATGCAATCTTCGATCTGGCAATTTCAATTAAACCAAAATTCCAACTTTTGATATGGATGAATATACGTTTCCTAGTGAAATGATTAGTTTTCTCTGCGTGCCATTTGATTACACTTCCGAGGGTGGCTCCATCCAAGAACCTCGATGGGGAAAAACAGGAAAGGAGCGTATGGCATCCGATATTGATACGCAAGGCCAGCTGGCGACGCTGCGGCGGCTTTAACTTTTTGGCAAATGGCACCGCTGACCTCAGCTGCAGCCGAAGGCACGTCTGGGTCACCAAAGACACGGGCGAGACGAGCGTCGCCAGCGGAAGCGGAAACGGAAGTGGAAGTGGGGTAGCACAAGGAAGTTGAACTTAAATTAGTTTAGCCAAAGCAGTTTGATTGCTTCTCGAATCGAATCGAATAGAGGCAAAATGCAAGCAGGGCGAAGTTGCACCGCAACACAGCCACAAAATCACTTTGGCCACCACAGCTCAACTCAACCACACCCTCGATATAATAATCGGCGCTGGGGGAGGCATCCACATCGTAAACTTTGACAATAAAATCCATAAAATGTCAGCAAGATATAGAAAACAATGCAGTGGATGGGGCATGGGGCAGCCACGAAGTTTGAAAAGCGCGAACAATGGGGAAAATCAAAATTTATGGCCAACAATTAAGTGGCAAGTATCGAGAGAACGATTACGTACTTGTGGCGCAAAGAAAGGGACTTTTCAAGGTTGGAGAGTGGGAGGGGGTTGGATGAATGTGTCATATCAAGTGGGTAAATCGCTACCATCAACGCGGCTTTTTGGCTAAAAATAAAACCACTTCGCGTCTGACGACTTCCTGCGGGATATGTCACCGGAGAAGCGACTTGACGTTCTAAACTCAATTATCATAATTTACTGAACCCCGAGAACCACGGGCATAAATAAATATCAACGTCAGTCAATTTTAATTTCGCTCGAAGTGAAATGTGAAGTGCGCGCCGGGAAGTATGCAAAGCGATTTTTCATGCACAAGTGCCACATGCCACTAGGAGCTGGAGAAAACGCTGGAGAAGGAGCAGGAGCAGGAGCAGAAGATGGAGCTGGAGGAATGGTACTGGCACTGCCACTGGCAGATATAAACAACATCGAACCGCCGGGGTTGTCTTCTTACTTCCGCCTACGCCTACGCCTCCGCCGTATCCCATATCCCATATCCAACATCCTACATCCCACTGATTGGCGCACATTATCCCCCAGCAAATGGATGGGGATGCGGCAAATATGAAAACAAGTCGGCAGCGGAAGGATCCGGCAACTGGGACTGGGGGACAAACATATATCCACTGGTTCCGTCGCTCAATGATGATGCCCATTCAGATATTTATTATTTATGCCCAGCGAACTCGCACACACACGCACAAGGTACTGTGCAACTGCCGACATTGGGGCATGAATTTTGCAACAGGCAGGGGATAAAAGTAGTCCAGCACATCGAACATGGGATACCCACTGTTTGATGAAATATTGTAGGGCTAAATAAGTCTATTTTCCTAACTCAAAGTCACATAATTAAATATAAGCTTTAAATTAGGTTGAGTTTATAATGCCTAGTCAATATTCTGTAACACAAAATATTGTTTCAGCTAATCAGTTTTTTGTTAAATATAACATTCATAGCTTTATTAGCAGGATTTAAAAAACTATTAAATTCAAACGGGATACCTGGTCCTAGAGCCCAAACAAAAGGAGCCACCCTGAACCGATCAAGGACACCAAACGGACAGATCGTAGTGCACCCATATTAAAAATTCGCATGTGGGCATCCTTCAGAGACATTTCTACCCCCACCGAAATGCATTTAACCTCTACCGAATCGAGTGTCCTTAGGCCCGTTAAAAAAAGAAGATATACAACAAAAAGTGGAGAGAAAATCGAGAGGACGGGAAAAAAAGAAGAGAATAATCAATAGGCTCACAACGCACATCCTGTGAAATGTGTGACAAGGACATTCGGGCACACACACACACCCAGGGGTAAATTGCCAGCGAAGGACAATGGCAATTAGGGCATCCCCTCCCCCACACTCTGTTTTTTGTTTGTGCAAAGGATATGGATTGGTGATGAGCATCAGGCACCAGTTGCGTGGCCGAGTGTACTGCGTCAGTGCCTTCATGGAGATCTCAGGGAAGCCGGGGTAGGGCAGATTCGGTTCGCCGGACGAGCTGGACGAGCTGGAGGACGAGGTGTGCGAGGAGTCGCCGTCGTCGGAGCTGCAGCTGCCATTGCAACTGGAGGCGGTCGAGGAGCTGACCGCCCCTCCCCCGTCGCCTCTCCTCGATCTTCCAGCTCTTGCTTCTCCTCCTGCTGCGTCGCTCAGCGAGGAGGCTCCACTGTGCCGGCGTCCTGTCCGCCGGCGTGGCGCCTGCTGCTCCTGCCGCTCACGTCTGTGATGACGATCCTGACGATCCCGACGATCCTGGCGATCCTGGCGATCCTCGCGATCCTGGCGATCTTGGCGATCTTCGCGGTCTTGGCGATCTTGACGATCTTGACGATCCTGGCGATCTTGGCGATCTTGGCGATCCTTTCCCTGATAGCGACGCCTGCTGCTGCTGCCACCACCTCCACCATCCGAGGCATTCGATGTCTGGCGATGGGACGACCTATGACCGCTGCCCGTCCTTTCCGCAGGATTCACCGATGACTTGACATTGGCACTGGAGGAACTGGTTTTTCGCAACCTTTGGCTGCCCCGCCGATGGCCACTCGCACCGGAAACGGAAACGTTGCTGCCACCACCACCGCCACCGCCCCCATCGACGATCACCGTCATGGGCGGCTCTTCGTTGGAATGCATTTGACTTAATCTGTTGGTGTTGCTGGTGTTGCTGTTGCTGTTGCTGATGTTGCTGTTGCCAATGTTGCTGTTGCAGCCGTCTGTTGCTGCTGCCACGCGACGTCGCTGGCCATTCCTAGCTACTTCTGCTGCTGTTGCCTCCGATGTTGCTGCTAATGTTGCTCCCGATGTTGCTGATTGATTTGTTGTTGCCGCTGCTGCCGCTGGCTGAGCCAGCATTTTCCGGGGGGCAAACTAAGAGAGTTATGGTCATTCCATCTTCCTGCAGATTGCTGTAAGGAAAAAAGAGAGAGACAGCTATTAGGTCAGTCATTAAAATCAAATATCAAAGTATAGGTGCAACATCAACCCACACCGAAACGAAATGATACGTCAAAGGCTCAACAAAATTGCTTACAAAACACTAAACTCCATACCAAACCCTTTGGGTTTGGCTAGAATTAATGATAGTTTTACTGTAAATAATAATAATATATAATATAATATTTACAATATATTCAATAGTATTTTTCCAATGTTCTAAAAACACCATTACATACATATATCAAACTTTTAAAGTCCATCGTATTATACATTTCTTTATTTGCGATTGCGAATATAACAGTTGAGAGCCTTGACTTTCAAATACTCTTTACTTAGCCAACCTACTTTCTCGACCTCGACTATTAGATACCCATTACTCATCTAAAGGGACCAAAGGGAACCCAATATATGATTATGTGGTCGGGAGAAGGATTTAAGCGTTATAGGCGTTAGGGTGGGCGTGACCAACATTCGAGAGTTATTGACAAGATATAACATATTTGTCTTGTCAATCATTTCAGTTAACATTTTTTATCTAGCATGCAAATTGTGGGCTAGAGGTGCAGAAAACATCGCTTTTCCGATGTTTTAACAGGCAAACATCGATGTAACATCGAAAAACATCGATGTTTCTGCACCTCTATTGTGGGCGCCACAGGTTTGGGCGGTTTGTGGGCGTTAGAGTGGGCGTGGCATATCCGCGTAACAAACTGAAATCCCAATTTTCTCGTTCATACTAACGATTTTTTGAAAATTGTAGGCTTTAATGTGGCCGTGGCAATTTTTTTGGGTCAATCGATAGTTATTGATGAGAACAATACATTTCTTCTACAATTTTTATTCTATCATTTAACTGTAGAAGCCACAGTTTTGGGTGGTTTGTGGGCGTTACAGTGGGCGCGGCACCCTGACGAAACAAACTTGCGCTGCGCAGGAATCTCTAGATTCTGCATGCCTAATCCCAGTATTGCAGCTTTAATAGTTTCCGAGATCACAGCGCTCATACGGACAGATGGACAGACGGACATGGCTAGATCGACTCGGCTAGATGACTAGATCAAGAATATATATTGGGTCGGAACGCTTCCTTCTACCTGTTACATACTTTTCGAAGAATCAAGTATACCCTTTTACTCTACCAGTAACGGGTATAAATCTGTGTAATAAATGCGAATTGAAAGTAAAATACCATGGAACTATCCATATAAAATAAATAATAACACACTTAAATATGTATATACAAGTATACACATATATCCATAGCACGGCATTTATTTTTTCAGAAAGTAAAGCGGAAAGTCAGAGTATAAGTCCGCGGTTTTTACGTCCTTTGCCCAGCACTCCTCAAATTCCGTGCCGTTGGGATAAGCGCTCTCAACGTCGTCAAGTAAAATGGCATTCAAATAACTGCAGGAATAGAACTCCCTTCGTATGCCCAGCAGACTGCAGCAAAACATCAGGTAAGACAGATCCCATCCAGTGATCGGCTCCTCATGGGTCCTGAGGATATCAGTGTCACCAGCGAAAAAGAAGTCCGGGACAAGCTTTTGGTCATTTCGCACAATGTAGGGCACAAAGCATTGCTTGTTTATGCTGATAAAACTGCACCTCCGCGAGTAAAATTTGCTTCCGCGAGTTAATTTGTTGAAGCAAAAGCCAATGAATTGATAGAACTCATAGGCGTCACTTATAGGGATTACGGTATCACTTAGGTCGAAGAAGCTGCTGCCAAATTTCCCATTGCAGTGGTCGCGATTGATTTCGTTCAAGAGATCCACTTCGAAATCGGTGATAGGTAATCTGGCCATATGGTCGCAAGCGGAGAAGATATCCGGATGCATGAAATTCCGGGATCTTACAAACGTCGTATGCGAATATAACATTCGTATGGCTACGTATTTTTCCGATTGGCGATATATATATGGTACGTACTGACTTCCGTACTGCGCCCAGCCAAAGGTCCCAGGAAGGTACTCCCTAGTTATGGTTTGCTTATGTCCTGAAGAGGCGTCCATCGTTTTGCAAGGAAACTGATTGTCGTTCAGAGCACTTATTTTGCCAATGTATGCAATAGATTGTCAGCCTGTCACCAGGTGCTGTTGTCAAAATTTTACTGTTCCAGGGCTTCACTCAAGGAATACAGTTTTAATACCAATTTTTGGTATTTTTTTAATTTTGGTATGTAATACTCGTAGAGTAAAAGGGTATACTAGATTCGTCGGAGAGTATGTAACAGGTAGAAGGAAGCGTTTCCGACCCCATAAAGTATATACACTGGTCGGCATATGTATTTGGACAAAACAAAAGTTAAATATACTCATAATTTGAATTTACTTTTCGTAAACTTTTGGCATCAATTGAAAGGTAATTCAAATGCCGTTTGAATGATAGAATACATTTTTTAATCCATTCAGTATTTATTGAAAAGGACGAATTTGTGTAAATCTACTTTTAAATTTTTTTTTTAACTTTTTTCCTCGATTTGAAAACTTATATTTTTTGATGCAAAAAGTTTCTTCAAACAAAAATAATAGTAACTGCAAAAAGAATTTTTCAAAAATCATTTTGCTTATATTTTTTATGATTTTTTGAAAATGTTTAAAAACATGATTTTGAGCCATATTTTTCTTTTTTTCATACAATTTTTTTCCGACATTGTCACCTTCAAAAAATCATAAAAAATATAAGCAAAATGATTTTTGAAAGATTCTTTTTGCAGTTACTATTATTTTTGTTTGAAGAAACTTTTTGCACCAAAAAATTTAAGTTTTCAAGTCGAGGAAAAAAGTTTAAAAAGTAGATGCTTACACAAATTCGTCCTTTTCAATAAGTACTGAATGGGTTAATAAATGTATTGTATCATTCAAACGGCATTTAAATTACCTTTCCATTGATGCCAAAGTTTACAAGAAGTAAGTTCAAATTATGAGTATATTTAACTTTTGTTTTGTCAAAATACTCAAAATACTCAGCTCTTAAAGTTTCCTAGATCTCAGCGTTTGTATGGACGGACAGACAGGCGGATATGTCTAGATGGTCTCGGCTATTGATTCTGATTAAAAATACATGTATACTCTTTATATACTTTTCAACGAATACAATAATTTTTCTACTCTACGATTTTTCACATCATTTACGAATTTAGAACTTATTTAATTGTTTGTTTTAATGAGCTCATTCGAACTCATTTCGGAGCCAACAATTTTCTTTTTGTGTACGTGCAAAGTTTCGGGAATTGATTTTTAATGCGTTACTTGGCGTCAGCAATGGGCACCACCCACCCTTAAAGTGAGCCACCCAACCACTTTACCAGCCCCCGCTCACCCCCATAATGAAGCCAAAAAACATAATTTATACGCACGTGCGTTGCTTTTTGTAAAACTTTGTGTGTGTGTGCGTGTGTGTGTGTGGAGTACGTAAAAATAATGAGAAACACATTTTGTGCGTATAGACAAGAAACGTAGCATACATTTTAGGGGAGACCCTTGTGCGTAGGTGTGCGTTCAATCATTAATTACGTGTGTGTGTGTTTGTTCTCGGGGTGGGGACCTCTAACACATTAACGTGCCAAAAAGTGCTTCGTTGTGGTTTCCCACACACCCGCCACACGCACACACGCGCACACACACACGGGGAAGACTTGCAATTGTGTGAAAATTGGCTCATTGATAGGCCGCCAAAGAAATGCCACAAAGGACGAGACTCCTTTTGCAAGGCTATTGAGATATTTGTGCAGATCTATGGAATCGATTGAGCAAACAGCACACTGGGTTTCGGCAATAATAGCCCACAAGCTTATCAAACAATTCATCAAAACGCAGATTAACTGCAGGCAACCGTGGTATTTTAGGTGAATGGGTTGCGAGTATATCAATTAATGGCAGAGTGCAAATGTGAACGATTATGATTATTATTTAAGCATTTTATGATATTTAATATCTCTTCTGAAAACTATTCTGAAATCACAGGATTACGAATCGATACTTGATGTTACTTCCGACTTATTGTCTTAAGTTTGTCAGTTGGCCATTTATGATTTTGCCAAGATACATGTCCTGTACAGTTAGTTTTATTTATAGGTGGACCTTTAGACTAGAAATCAAAATAATTAATCGTTAGCTGGCGCCATTTGTTTATCAGCCGGAAACGGAAGTCAGCGCCAAGATAAACAATGGCTCACACACACACACACATGAAAGAGCACGTGACAATACAAAAGTTAGCATATTATTTGGAAAATGTTGAGCAGGCTTAAGCAGACATGGGAGATATAATGTATGCACAAGGACAACTATTGTAGGGAGCGAAAATGTAAGCGCCTTGTACAAAAACACATGGCACCCTTGTAAACTCACACAATCAGGTTGTATCTGTGTGGGGCTTTCACATGTGTTTGTTTGTTTGTGTGTGTGAGTGCTTGTGCCTTACACAGATATACATAATTAAACACAAACAGCGCGGAAAAGGCAACTTCGATGTTGATATTAGTCAAAGGGAGAGCTAAAACACAAGCAGACCAACACACAAATCGACTGTGTGTGTGTGTGTGTGTGTCGCCGAATAACGGGATCAATGTGACATTCAAACATGTCAGATATTAACGCGATAACAATTTGAAATGGGTCAACAGAGCGCAACATGAGTTTATGTTGTAAGTGGACCTCAAACTGTATATGTATGAACTTATGGCCATTGAGGGTTTGCCAATCGAACGGGTTTATTGCGCTCATTCAATGGATTTTTAGCAGCCATTAGTGTATAGAATTACAAATTGAATACATTGAAAAGTATTACAAAAAGGATACCCTGTTTCATGTAAGCTAAAATTTAAATAATAATTATTCTAACGCGGCTTACTTGAAAATTCCTTGTTGAAAATAGAAAAAGAGGTATCCCAATTCCACGGCGCACTGTGTTGTCTTATAAGTTTTTACACTTTTCGCCCGACTATTTGTTTTTACCCCCTTTCGCCGCAGGGTTAATGTAAACAACGGCCAGGACAACTTACTCTTCAGTCTGTCGGTGGCATGAAAATATGCAAATAAATTGTCGCTTATGTGGCAAGATATTTGCGCAGTTCTCCATGCCCCGCATACATTTTTTTTTGCCGCCTGTCGGAGAATCTGCGGATATATAATTCACTTTTAAATGCAAAATCAAGCCGCTGTCATTGATAGCTGTCTCTGGTGGCGAGGGCAAAAAGAATAAAAATAAAGAGCCAAGGAAAGAGGCGACGAGGCCCCCCCCTCGAAATAAGTATACGCAGCGTGGTACACACGGTGGCAAATAAATCAGAGGCAGCGCGCCTCGATGTCGCCCGATGGCATGGAGATCCCTTTTTTTCGGGCTCCACCCATAGGGGTCCTTCCTCGAGCCGAAGATTTATGCTCACCGCCTGCTTTATGAGGCAGAGCCTGTCAGGGAAAGTCGCCGACATTAGCATAAAGCCGGGCTGGCAGCAAAAAAAGAAATGTGCTGCGGGGAAGTGAGAACTTTGCGAGGAACACAACTTAACTTCACTTTCGGTTATCAATGCCCATTCCGATTGCCATTCCATTAGGCAATGGTCAAGCAGCAGGGCTTTTCCGCTCCGCTTTTCTTGACTTTTCCCGGAATCCACGGCTCTGCTGTATTTAACATTAATATTTATGATTGCTCATCTGTGTATAAATCGATGCTCGGTCTCGCTTTCGCCGCATTCATTGCTCGCTCATTGCGCTGATTTTATTATTATTTTTATTTGGCTTGACTGGCATAAAAAGCAGTTGAGGGAGAAAACTCATTTTCATGTTCAGCAGCTGCCAGAAACACAGACAGATATATATACAATATATATATATATATATATAAGTATGTATACCTGCTTGAGCTCCAGTTTTTTGTGCTTCCATTAGATTTTCCAATTCGAGTGGGCCCTCCGATTTCCACCGCTTTTCTTCCGTTTCAGCTTCATTGAGCGCGTTTGTTGCTTTTCGCTTTCGTTTCATTTCTCTTTTCTTTTTTTTATTTTGTTTTGATTGCCCTGGCAGAGGAACTTGAGCTTTACTTTCCTTCACTTTCATTTCATTCACAGCCACACGTTGCTTATTGTCCTTTTTAAATAAGCAGACATAAAACTCATATTTTTATGCGTCACTTTTTATTGGCCAATGAATGGCGGCCACTGAGCCGCTCGAAAGATCCGAAATCCAGTATCCAACTTGCAGTATCCAGTATCCAGAATCCAGAATCCACCTGGCGCAGTCGTTTGAGCACAACCGTAAATTTCCCAGTAAAGCATCCGGAGAATCCCTCCAGTATACTCTCTCTATACGTACGCATTACACATATCCCCTACCCGTTTTGGCAGTTCGATAAATTCCGTACTTTTTTATTTGCAACTCTTAAGTAATACGGTTAATGGAATCTGTGTGTGCATGCGTGTGCCTTATTCATTATTCGATAAATATTCAGCATGTTAGCGCAATGCACGTCTTGGGTTCCGATCGGGGTCTGAGGAGGGCCAGGCGATTCAATTTGGTAATGGAAGCCGTAATCGACGGAATCGATTTATGACCGAATCTATCGAGCGTAGCACACTGTATCAAATTTATCGATTGTTCCGATTCTTTTGTTTTAATAAACGCAAATCTCAAGTTAATCGATGTTTTATTAAAAATTTTAATTATGATTATGACTCCTCGGCGAAAGCCTTTTTAAACTCATTTTTATAGACACTTACATTTTGCCCATAAATCAATGGAATCGATTTATGACCGAATCTATTGAGCGTAGCACACTGTATCAAATTAATCGATTGCTCCGATTTTTTTGCTTTAATGAACGCAAATCTCAAATTAATCGATTTTTTATGAAAATTTTTAATTATGGGTATTACTCCTCGGCGAAAGCCTTTTTTATCCCATTTTTATAGACACTTACATTTTGCCCATATCATCGATTATAATTTTCCTTCGTTAGCTCTCGTAAATGTCCCATAAAATGCGCTCTTCATTTGGTTTATGGTCGTAGTTATCGCCTGCCTTTGACTACAGTATTTTTCGTTTTAATCACACAAAAAGAGGTCTTTAATTCTTATCGTTATGCATTTTATATTAAATGGCCTCCCTGGCGAATTGAACAATCAATATGGAAACGCTTTTAATGGAATTGCTTCAACTGAATTCGCTCAACGATTGCCGACGACTTAATTCAATCATATTGCGTTGCGATGACTTCAGTGGAAATTCGACCCCGAATCGAATTAAATGCTCGCCATCTTATTTGATTTTATTGACTTTTAACCGCATTTCCTCAACAGCTTGTGGCGCAAGCAGTTGCAAAATTTCAGTTGCAAATTATTGCGCATACGCCGCGTGGGTCCCGCGTTCAATCAACGATTTTGGCGTCTCGCTTTTAAGTAATGAGAACGGCGATGGCGCCTTCATCTCCGCCTCATTGGCAGCATCTGTTAAATAATACAGAAATGGAAAGGCGGAAAAGGTGAAAAAGCAGGGGGCAGGGGAGGAAAATCCAAGGAAATGGAAGCCATCCAAGGCTGCGGCCATGTCGCATCGATATTGTAAATTACTTTTGCTGCGCTCTGGCTGACATTGAGAATTCATTCGTAAAAAAAGGGTAAAAACAAGAAGCAATCCCTTTGCCCTGGGCCAAATCACGGAATTATACCGATTTAATGCTTCTGGGGAATAACAAACTAATCGCCGCCTAGTCGAGCATACCAAAAATGTATATATATATATATAAAGCACGTATAAAGAGACCGATACAGATATAAACATCTGGGGCGAACGGGGGCCGAAAAACCCCATGAATTTTTATGCAAATTCTTTACGGGTTCAACTTGTTGAGCCAAAGGGATGCCACAAGCTCTGCCTTCCTTCTTTTTTTTTTGTTCGCTGGGATGGGAGGGCATAAGGCAGCCGTTACACAAATTAAACAAATAAGACAACAAGGGACAACAAAGCTCTAATTCGATTTGAGCTGCAAAATTCCCACTGCCCTGCCGAAGGGAAAAGTTCGGAGATGACAACGACATGTAAATACTTTTGCACGCAACCCCACACCACAACATGTGAAATACACAAAATACCCCCCGAAAAACCAAAAAAGAAAACAGTAAGGTAAAGCGACGAAGAGGGAAAATACGAATTTTTGGTTGTTGACAAAAAGCCAGAGGCTGGGTTCCAGGGGCAAAAGTTTTCTTCGAACTCCCAAATCGAAAAGCACACGAATGAATTTTCATTCAATTATCTTGAACATTCGCTCGACTCTCCAGTTTGGTTTTGTCTGTTTGTTTGTTTGGCCCGTCTGGGGACTGAAACTAGCCCCGAAACTGTTCGGTGCAGGACCAAAAAGGACGAGCAGGAGGCCAAGGGCCGAGCACGTTGAGGCCATTGTCTTGGCTGCAAATTCATAGCCGCTCTGTTTCAATTTTCGGCCAGTCGAGGTCCTGCCTCCGACCTCGTCCTCGTCCTCGTCCTTTCGCTTTCACTTTTTATCTCGCTGTGCGAGTGTCCTGCTGCCTGTGTCCTGTGTCCTGAGTCCCGAGTTCTGTGCCCGGTGCTGTGCGCCATAAAATTTCATTTTATCAAACAATGAAAACGTGTCGGCTCGCACTCAAGGTACACACACTGGTACACAGAAAAAAAATGTATAGCCTTCGATTTGAATACTCATTTCCTGATACTCAACTCAATAAAAACCATTCCTTATATGAACGGGCCAATAGGGTTTTGACATACCTTTTGCAGATGTGCCTAAAAGTATGCAACAATATAGTGTAGTAGGGTAACTCAATTGTTAAATGTATATCCACTTATAACTTGTATTAGCATTTAATAATTTATTAATTAATTTATAAGCTGTTGCAAAGTATGTAAACCGCATAAGAAGTTAAAGAGGAGGGTCGAATTATAACAAAGTTTTTCGAACCTTTAGGTAGTTTACTACTATAATAATTATAATCTGCATGCCAGATCTGAAAGGCGTCATCTTTATAACAGTCTTTTAAACACTAATGATGTCTGGCACCCTCTAGTTTGTTACTAAAAAATATAATTTTATTAAAACAGAACTTACATTAAATTTGTATAATTATGAACTTAAGTAATAATTTTTATTACTGAAACTTTCGCGCTTGTTCAAAAAATGACATTATAATATGTAATATTATATAGTTTTCTTATATAATACAAACGTGCTTGCATTGAGTAATTACTTAAAATTGTATTTAAGTTGTTTTGTCAAAGTACACACTTCTTTTATTTTAGTATTTTTAATGATATATGTATTTATATCTATTCAAAACCATCAACACCTACAGCCACCAAATGTCTAACACCTAAATTTGATAGTAGTTTTGCCAGACGGACTACATCAAGACTTTTCTTGCTTCTAATATTTTTCTTTTCTAATGAATTTCACGACTAAGTCGGACAACATTTTTCTCGCCGTGCATTTAGGCCGCAGAGCACTGGGCCGTAATGTCTTTAAAATGGAGTGCCCGTACCTCGAGTGCCCCGTGAAGTTTGTTAAGGAAATCATCTGTATCTGTCCTAGGGCAGTTAATGGTGCGATCTATGCGGCGACACTTGTCTCCGGTGTGGGTGACCTCTGACCCGAACCCACCGATTCTGCAGCTATTTCGTCGAAATTGTAGGGTCCGCCTTTACGACCCAACCGTCTGTTCTTGATAATTTTCAATTAAACTTGGCCCCGCTTTTCGCTTATTTTCGCCTCTTTGTCCGCTTTGTCATTTGACGCAATTTTTGGTTTTTAATTGGCCGTCATCAGGTCGGCATCAACCTTTGAAATTGCCAAATTATTTACTTGCCGTCTTGTTGTTATTCCCATTGCCCTTATTCGCTGATTCCTATTCGGCTGCTCTGCTGATTAGGCCGGAAAAATGGGTCAGGGGAATGGGGTGGGTGGTTTTTAAAACTTGCCTAATTGTCCCGTCTCCCAGGGAAATGGAGAAAGTGCCATGGCAAAGTTTTCGGCCGCTCGTAAAAAGAAATGTTTGGGAAATGAAATGGCGACGAGAAAATGCGGCAGTTAAGTTCGCAAATTGAGCCGAATAAATAAGTAAGTGGGTGCACAATGCGGCTGGAAAATGGTTAGTGGTCCTTCTGCAAATTGCATCTTGAAGTTTGTAGTTCCACAACTGGCTTAAGGCACAAATTAAGTTTTTCTCATTTTCAAAATTAATTATCAAGTTATGTATCCCTGGCAACCGCAGCTGAAAAGATATTGATTTTTGACCTAATGATAAAAAACATTAGATTTCATATTACCAACCGCATACCAAAATTATATCTATAAGGAACGATTAGACTCAGTTACAACTGTGAATTTTCTCGCAGCCAACAACCCTGAACTGTTATGCCCAGCCCAATGTAAGCCAACCAAAAAGTATTCTGCCAAATTTGGCCATCTTGACCCTTGGCTTACCGGCCACAGTTTAGAGTGTTTCGGTCGTTTTAACCCAGTTTCTGTGGCCGTCATAAAGAGTCGGAGCAAAAAAATGTATGACAATTAGGCTCAGAGCTCAGAGAAAGCCAACGGGCTCTATGAATAACCAAAGGCAAACACAGTACCCAAATGTGCTGAGACTGCAGCCGAAAGATACGAGAAACGAGAGCCGGGATCTTGTACAATTTCTGACACATGACAAAAAAACCTAAGCCAGACTCAGAAACAGAAACAGAAACATGGAACTGAAATATGGAACCGGGGAGGGATTGGGACTCAAGTTGCTCACCTTGAGACCCGCTCGCTGGCCACATGACAACTGTCCCAGCATTTTGACCTAGTGCTAAGTTAGAACCGAACAAAACAAAACAAAACGCACACTTTTGACCTTTGCCAGTGCAAGAATATGTGTTGGAATGTAAGAAAAACATGGCCCAGCACTTGTCTACCCTTTTGGCATCGTCTTTGTTTGGCCCACAGGCCCAAAACTGGCAATAAACTTGTCTATTTAAGCACATGCCACAAAAAGAGACGGCTAGATGCACGGTTAGAGGTTGGAGGTTGGAGGTTGGATGTTGCGATGGAAGGGTAACTATGCCAAGACATTGTTGGGCCCTTTTTAGAGCAGTTCTCATTTCTTTTGTTCGGCGTGCGTCTGTGTGCGGCAAGGCAAGCTCAATTTGAATTAAATTCAATTTTTTTTTGTTATTACTCTGCATTCTCTGTGCAACTTCAAGGTTGCCAATCTAACCGAGTTGCGAGAGCAGAGGCAGCAGCAACAAACAGGCAACAGCCTTTTTGGATTTGCCAGCGGCCATTAGGCAAGATACACAGATACAAATACATATACAGATACATATGCAGACGCAGATACAGATGCACCCTCTTACAACGCATTTTTCCCCTTTTCGGCCAGTTTCTGAACAAATCCCACGCTCGGGTGTCCTGATTTCTCTCCATCTGTCTTTAAATACCCATTACATTGCCAGGGTATAACGATTATTAGATCAATAAGAAGCTCGGCAAATTATTTTAGAATTTTGGATTGTAGGTAAAGATAACTAGACCATTAAAAATGCTAGAATAATATCATTATACATGAGTTTAGGTAAAGTCCATTAATAATATCAAATGAACTAATTTTTTAGATATAATACTATATTTCTAAAATACCACTATAAATAGCAAATCAATATTAAAAGCTATAAATATCTTAATGTTTTGAAAGAGTATCCCAAATTGTTTATTCTTATATTTTCTTTTTCTTTTAGATTTTCAGTGTTTTTTTTTCGGTTTTGCCCCACTTTCCCCGTTGATTCTTTTTCGCTTTTTGCTGCTTTCAATCTTTTTGTTTGCATTTTTGGGGGCCCCCCGGTAGATGCAGATGAAAAGACATTCCAAAAAGCTGCCTTGCAATTAAGAAATTTGTCAGTTCGCAGTGCAGCCAAACGAAATGGAATGAAATGCAATGAAATGAAATCAAATGAAATCAAAAGAAATGAAATGAAAGGCATTCAATTGAACTGGGGGGGGTGGGGGGGGGGTTTCTAGCGAAATCCGTGTGCCACAAAGGCAGTCGTCTAATGAGCGCATAATTAAGGCGCACAAAAATTCAACCGATGATGATTCGGTTCAAGTTGAGCTATATGCACATTTCATTTTGAGTGGTGCCAAATGGGCCCGGACCTTTGATTATGATCATAACGATGATGACGATGATGGCTTTCTCGGGCGGTGTCGTTGTCCTAAAACTGGGACGTAGCCAACTTTTGCCCTGCTATCTGCCGCACTTCCGGTTTCCTGTGACACTTCCCCACATCCCCCCTGAACAACAACAACAGCAGTGGCTTCCTGTACATCGTCTATGCCATTATGGCCACTTGAGTTGATGCCAAAGCTGCCATTTGTTCCCCCCTCTCACCTCTCCTCTCTCAGCCATAAATGTTTTGTTTAGTCCTGTTAGTCCTGGCTGCTCCTCATCCTTCCTGAATGCCAATGCCACCATTGGATGTCATTTTTCGGCTCTTTGAGCGCACAAGTTGCCACGATTTATGTGCAACTCCTGCAAAATGCTAGCAACTTTGGCTAAAAGCAGCCATATCGACTAAGTGCATTTGGCCGTTTTGCATATTTGGCACCAGATACTGGACTTTGGGCCCACAAAAAAAAACTGTATTCTCCTTATTATAACACGGATAGATAAAGCTGTGTAAGAGAGTTTTTATACCCTTGCAGAGGGTATAATGATTTCAGTCAGAAGTTTGCAACGCAGTGAAGGAGACGTTTCCGACCCCATAAAGTATATATATTCTTGATCAGCATCACTAGACGAGTCGATCTAGCCATGTCCGTCTGTCCGTCTGTCCGTCTGTCCGTCTGTCCGTCTGTCCGTCTGTCCGTCTGTCCGTCCGTTTCTACGCAAACTAGTCTCTCAGTTTTAAAGCTATCGGGCTGAAACTTTCCCAAAAGTCTTATATCTTTTGCAGGTAGTATATAAGTCGGAACCAGCCGGATCGGACAACTATATCTTATAGCTCCCATAGGAATAATCGGAAAAAAAAATGTTAAAAAATTATATCTTTGGTGTTTTTTAACATATTACCTCCTTTCCTTGGAAATAACATTTTTTAATTAGTCTTGAATTTCGAATTAAATTTTATCAAAATCGGAAGACTATATCATATAGCTGCCATAGGAACGATCGTAAAATTGGTGGGAAAATAATATAAAACAAATTATAGCTTCGGTGTTCCTTAACATATAACCTCCTACGCTTGGAAATAACATTTTTTAATTAGTTCTGAATTTCAAATTTAATTTTATCAAAATCGGACGACTATATCATATAGCTGCCATAGGAACGATCGTAAAATTGGTGGGAAAATAATATGAAACAAATTATAGCTTCGGTGTTCCTTAACATATAACCTCCTACGCTTGGAAATAACATTTTTTAATTAGTTCTGAATTTCGAATTAAATTTTATCAAAATCGGACGACTATATCATATAGCTGCCATAGGAACGATCGTAAAATCGGTGGGAAAATAATATGAAACAAATTTTAACTTCTGTGTTTTTTATACCCTTGCAGAGGGTATAATGATTTCAGTCAGAAGTTTGCAACGCAGTGAAGGAGACGTTTCCGACCCCATAAAGTATATATATTCTTGATCAGCATCACTAGACGAGTCGATCTAGCCATGTCCGTCTGTCCGTCTGTCCGTCTGTCCGTCTGTCCGTCTGTCCGTCTGTCCGTCTGTCCGTCTGTCCGTCTGTCCGTCCGTTTCTACGCAAACTAGTCTCTCAGTTTTAAAGCTATCGGGCTGAAACTTTCCCAAAAGTCTTATATCTTTTGCAGGTAGTATATAAGTCGGAACCAGCCGGATCGGACAACTATATCTTATAGCTCCCATAGGAATAATCGGAAAAAAAAATGTTAAAAAATTATATCTTTGGTGTTTTTTAACATATTACCTCCTTTCCTTGGAAATAACATTTTTTAATTAGTCTTGAATTTCGAATTAAATTTTATCAAAATCGGAAGACTATATCATATAGCTGCCATAGGAACGATCGTAAAATTGGTGGGAAAATAATATAAAACAAATTATAGCTTCGGTGTTCCTTAACATATAACCTCCTACGCTTGGAAATAACATTTTTTAATTAGTTCTGAATTTCAAATTTAATTTTATCAAAATCGGACGACTATATCATATAGCTGCCATAGGAACGATCGTAAAATTGGTGGGAAAATAATATGAAACAAATTATAGCTTCGGTGTTCCTTAACATATAACCTCCTACGCTTGGAAATAACATTTTTTAATTAGTTCTGAATTTCGAATTAAATTTTATCAAAATCGGACGACTACATCATATATCTGCTATAGGAACGATCGGAAAATTGGTGGGAAAATAATATGAAACAAATTATAGCTTCGGTGTTTTTTGACATATTATCTTATACTATTGGGAATATCATTTTTTGTGTTTTTAAATTTAATAATTATAGCTGCAAGGGTATATAAGCTTCGGCTTGCCGAAGCTAACTTCCTTTCTTGTTTAAAAGTGACTTTAACTTGCAATAAAAACGGGCTAGACCCCATCATAAAGCGGTGTTACCAATCATAGACGACCTACCCTAGATCCATTTTTAATTCCCTAGATCTATAATGTCATGTTTAGCACAATCATTGCACTATGAAGACATTTGTTAGACAACATAACATTTTTATGCAAACAAAACCGCATTGGAAGTTAAGTGATTAACAAAAAAAAAAAAGAGAGAACGCTGAAGTCGAGTATCTCGACTATCAGATAACCGTTACTTAGCATTTAAATTGAAAATTGATAAAAGATAAGTTAAAATGTTTAATTGACCGCTTTAAAATTGCAATACGCTTCGAAGATTCGCAAAAAAATCGCATTAGTATACCCTTTCTTCTCTACGAGTAACGTGTATAATAATTAATATATATTATTGATTTCACAATAACATAGGAATTTGAAAAAGTGCTTAACGCGATCTATTTTTATACCCTTGCAGAGGGTATATTGATTTCAGTCAGAAGTTTGCAACGCAGTGAAGGAGACGTTTCCGACCCCATAAAGTATATATATTCTTGATCAGCATGACTAGACGAGTCGATCTAGCCATGTCCGTCTGTCCGTCCGTTTCTACGCAAACTAGTCTCTCAGTTTTAAAGCTATCGGGCTGAAACTTTCCCAAAAGTCTTATATCTTTTGCAGGTAGTATATAAGTCGGAACCAGCCGGATCGGACAACTATATCTTATAGCTCCCATAGGAATAATCGGACAAAAAAATGAAAAAATATTATATCTTTGGTGTTTTTTAGCATATAAGCTCCTAAGCTTGGAAATAACAATTTTTAAATAATTTTGAATTTTGAATTAAATTTTATCGAAATCGGACGACTATATCATATAGCTGCCATAGGAACGATCGGAAAATTTGTGGAAAAATAATATGAAAAAAATTATAGCTTCGGTGTTTTTCAACATATAACCTCTAACGCTTGGAAATAACATTTTTTATTTAGTTCTGAATTTCGAATTAAATTTTATCAAAATCGGACGACTCTATCATATAGCTGCCATAGGAACGATCGGAAAATTGGTGGGAAAATAATATGAAACAAATTATAGCTTCGGTGTTTTTTGACATATTATCTTATACTATTGGGAATATCATTTTTTGTGTTTTTAAATTTAATAATTATAGCTGCAAGGGTATATAAGCTTCGGCTTGCCGAAGCTAACTTCCTTTCTTGTTTTCTATGATACTCAGCCGAATTTATCTATTTAATTTTTGTATTTATATGTACTAAATCGTACTAAAGGTTGGGTTCCTGTTTCCTCACTTCCTGAGAATTCAGTTTAGTTAACCAGCTGCTTGTTGCATTTTTGGTTTAGCAAGTTTCCTGTTTTCCCCCGCCCTGTGGCTCCGTCGCGTGTCCTTCGTCCCTCGTCCTCCGCCCGCAGCTTAAATTACACACTTCCGTCCTTCTTCCTGGCATTCTGTTCTCTGTTCGCAGGCCGTTCAACTTCCTAAACGGGTTTGTCAGTTCGCCTGCATACTTCCGGAATACGGAGCCCGGAGTCCGGAGTCCGGAGCACGAGCATCTGGTTCTGCTGGCCCATTGGCAAGCTGTCCTGCCCTGCGCCGAACTTATGTTTAATAACTGGGCCCAAAAAGGATAGGGGCTGTCTGTTTCGACATTATTAGTATTCTAACAAGGGAAGTGCTGCTGTGATGCGAGCATTATCGGTTTATGTTCGCTTCCGTTTATCGCTTTTTACCAAACTAATTAGGATATATATATATATTGTAGGAAATGGAGAGCGAAGATCTTGGCATCACTTTGTTGGCATCTAAAAATGTGAAATCCCACACGTTTTTAGCCGTTAATAAATGCTTTAAGCGACTATTATTTTTATACCCTTGCAGAGGGTATATTGATTTCAGTCAGAAGTTTGCAACGCAGTGAAGGAGACGTTTCCGACCCCATAAAGTATATATATTCTTGATCAGCATGACTAGACGAGTCGATCTAGCCATGTCCGTCTGTCCGTCTGTCCGTCTGTCCGTCTGTCCGTCTGTCCGTCTGTCCGTCTGTCCGTCTGTCCGTCTGTCCGTCTGTCCGTCCGTTTCTACGCAAACTAGTCTCTCAGTTTTAAAGCTATCGGGCTGAAACTTTCCCAAAAGTCTTATATCTTTTGCAGGTAGTATATAAGTCGGAACCAGCCGGATCGGACAACTATATCTTATAGCTCCCATAGGAATAATCGGACAAAAAAATGAAAAAAAATTATATCTTTGGTGTTTTTTAGCATATAAACTCCTAAGCTTGGAAATAACAATTTTTAAATAATTTTGAATTTTGAATTAAATTTTATCGAAATCGGACGACTATATCATATAGCTGCCATAGGAACGATCGGAAAATTTGTGGAAAAATAATATGAAAAAAATTATAGCTTCGGTGTTTTTCAACATATAACCTCCAACGCTTGGAAATAACATTTTTTAATTAGTTCTGAATTTCGAATTAAATTTTATCAAAATCGGACGACTATGTCATATAGATGCCATAGGAACGATCGCAAAATTGGTAGGAAAATAATATGAAACAAATTATAGCTTCGGTGTTTTTTAACATATAACCTCCTACGCTTGGAAATAACATTTTTTAATTAGTTCTGAATTTCGAATTTAATTTTATCAAAATCGGACGACTATATCATATAGCTGCCATAGGAACGATCGGAAAATTGGTAGGAAAATAATATGAAACAAATTATAGCTTCGGTGTTTTTTGACATATTATCTTATACTATTGGGAATATCATTTTTTGTGTTTTTAAATTTAATAATTATAGCTGCAAGGGTATATAAGCTTCGGTTTGCCGAAGCTAACTTCCTTTCTTGTTTAACACAAAAAAACTGTTGACAAACTTTGATTTACTGGCCATACATGGTCAATGACGTCAAAGCGAGGCTATGACGTATTTGCAGTTCTAATAGCAGACGGTTTTCAACACTGTTTGTGAAAGCCGAAAAGAGAGCGACAAAAGGCGCTTGGTTTCTTTTAGACACTGAAACTCAGTGTTGGAAAACTTACAGTGTTTGAAATCCATACAGTGCGCTGTTAGCTTTTATGCATGTATTGTGCAACTCACGCAATTTTATTACGCTGGGTACCGTTTTTAATTACTAATTTTTTTTACTAATCGGCATAAAACATTCACGAAGGTATATTTATTAAGTAACACTGTGAAGGGTATCTGAAAGTTTATGTTGAAAAAGCTAACATTGCAGGCCTTGAACGTTAATTCAACTTATATTAACTATTAGATAAGAATAAAATCCAAAGCTTGGAAGTATGTTAACTTGACATATTTAATGAAAACAAAACAGCTAACCCAATAATAATAAAACAAAAAGCGAAAAAAATACCAACCAATAGATGGCAGCTCTATTCCTGTGTGAAGCACTGGTCAGGTTAAATTTTGACCACAGTACGGGTCAGCAGGTCACACCAGGTCAGTCTATGCAAGTCATTCCGGCAATCAACGACGAACAATTTCCTTGCAAAACCTTCGAGAACAATTCAGGAATGGAGAAAACCTTGAAAAAGCAGTACCTTCCCGGAGCCTTTGGCTGGGCGCAGTACGGAATCATCAACATACCGTATATCTATCGCAGGTCGGAAAAGTACGTATCCTTACGTATGTTATTTGCGGAACCGATGCTCTTCAGATGCCAAAACTACATGCATCCGGATGTCTTCGCCTTTTGCAACCATATGGCCAGACTACCTATCACCTATTCCGAGATGCGTCTCCTGAACGAAATCAATCGCGACCACTGCGATGGTCAATTTAGCACCAGCAACTTCACCCTACGTGATACCATCATCCGTATAAGTGACGCCTATGAGTTCTACCTGTTCATGGGCTTTTGCTGCAACAAATTGACCACCGGAAGCAAGTTTCCCTCGGAGCGGTGCAGTTTTATACGCGCTGCCGATAACTTCGTGGTGCCCTACATTGTGCGAAATAACCAGAAGATTATGCCGATCTTCTTCTTCACGCGTGACTCTGGAGCCCCACAGTCCAACGAGGAGCCGATCACTGGATGGGATCTGTCTTACATGAAGTTTTGCTGCCGTCTACTGGGCATACGCGAGGAGTACTGCTCCGGCAATCGTTTAACTGCCATTTCTTTCGATGAGGTCGATGACGCTTTTCCCAGCGGAGAGGATTATGAGGAGTGCTGGCCAAAGAATTTTAGAACCGCCGAGTTGTTGTTTGACCGTCCAAACGTATTTCTCAATTATTAAAGGACCTGCTATGGATATATGACATAGTTATATTCAGATGTTTTATTATTTATTGTTTATTTATATATTCGCATTCAAGATGTGGGAACCAGACTATTAGATTCAAATGAACAAAAAAGGAAACTAGTTTCGGCAAACTGAAGCTGGCAGCTTAAACACAAAATTAATGTACCGATAGTTCCTATGCCATTGAAACATAGTCACAAAAAACCGAAATTCTTTAATCTGTAAGTATTGATATACAAGTGTGTAAGAAAATATGTTCCAAAACAACGAAGCTATAATTTTCCATCAATTTTCCGATAGTTCTTTTGTAAACTCTATTACATTATTGTCCGATTGAAAAACAACTTTATTCGAAAATCCAAAAAGGTCTGTTACCAAGAGTAGAAGGGAATATGATCAAAGGCAACAAAGCTAAAATTTCGCTATTATTATTTTGTAATTCATTTTCCGATTGTTCTAATGGCAGCTATATGATATAGTAGTCCAAAAAGAAAACCAATAAATAAAATATATCATAAGATGTGGGCAAGCTAACTTTAAAAAAGCGCTTCCCAGAAAAGCGTGTCTATAGATATATAATGTGTAATCTCTTTTAAAGATCCAATTAATATGTAGGTACATATATGAAGGGTTACATATACGTTTGCATTTATGTTTCTCCTGCCACCGACACAACCTGTTGTTGTGGCAGCCACTCAGCTGTTATACAGTCGCTTTTTGAGAACAATTTATGGAACTACGCACCGTCACAGCGGTTTCTTGGCAAGCTTCTCTAAACTTTTGCCACTGCATTTCCTTTCCGTTCCAACTTTTCCTTTCCTTTCCGAAGAGCCACCACCCACCGATAAAATAAAAGGCACCCACCCACACCGTAAAAAGTTTTGGCTCATGGCTGGGGTTTTCTTGGTTTTTGTGCCAAAAATTAATTAGGCTAATTAAAATGCTGGCATTGGAGGCGGATAAAGTTGAGGACGGAGCTCAGCTGGAGGAGGTGGTGGTGCCAAAAAACTTCAAGTTCAAAGTTCTTCTTTTTGGCGGGGCACTTGGCACACTTGATTGAATGAAAATTTTGCCACCTGTCGGGGCGATCGGGAAGAGGAAAAATTAATTAACCTGGCCGGCAAAGAAGAAGTGCAGCTCCTCTTAAATCTTCCTAAATATCTTCTCTTTTTTGTTTTTGTTCTCTTTGTTGAGAAAAACAATTGGAAAAACTCGAAACTGAAAATATAATTAAGCTGTTTTGCCAGACAGTTTTCGTTCCGTTTTTGGCAGGCCTCTGGGCGTCTTGAAATCAATTAGAGCATGTCAGTCCAGTCGTATTCCGAGAATTGGGAACCCAGGATGGGAATGGGAATGTAAAAGTGAATGGTTGGGGTCACCACTTTGGACATTTGGGGTCACCACTTTGGACAGTCCGGGCCGCGGGTCATTTGCCATCTGCCATGTGAAAGAGAGAGAGCGATAAAATGAGAGAGAGGAAAAAGTAAGAAAAGTTGTCCCAAGTGCGACACTGCCATTCGCGTTTTTTCACGGCCTTTTCCCAACCAACCCACCCACTTTTCACGGGCTTTTCCACGCATGGCCGCCGGCCACTTGAGCTCCGGTTTCAGCTGCTGCTCTGCAATTTATACTTTGGTTTTCATTTAGGTGTCCGTGTGTGGGTTGTTGTCACACTTTTTGGGGCGTGGCCATTTCGTGGGGAACGGTGTCGGAAAAACCCTACAGCTGGATGCAAATGTACCCACTTAAAACACATAGCTTTTAAAGTGCTCAAATCGAACTTGGACCATCGAAAAGTACGAGTGTGCTTGCAGCTTATACGATTTAATGGCACTTGACCAAAAGTTGCCTTTACTTTTTTTTTGGTCAGCAGTCCTTTTACTTTTTCCCTTTTGAGAGCTCCTTTTCCGATGTTAAGCTATCTTTTTCATCGGTATTTAAATATATCATCTTTATAACAAGAATTAAAGAATTAAATGCTTTCTATCATGATTTTTCCAGCTTTTTATTTATTTTTGTTAAATAAGATTTAAGCTTTGGCTTTTGATTGAGGGGTTTGTTTTAAATTTAGGTTTTTTGTTTAAAGGCAAATTAATTACGACATAATATAGTTAATATATAGCTTGTAGCTGCTAACATTTTTAAAATCATATTATGAATCAGGGACCGAAAAATAGCAATATTTGCGGTTGTGAAAAGACTGCTCTGAATTTTTAAAAATTAGAAATTGGAAATCAAAGAAAATATATTAACCTGTCAAGAAACAACCAAGTTTGAAACACAAAGTAGGCCTTTAGAAATTAACACTACAAATAAATATTATTTTCGGATCCTGTTCTGAGCTCATGGTTTCCTATTGACTAATCCTATAAGCCAAAAATATCCATACTCTTATTAAGTAAGGGTAAAATTTATTTGAAATCGTTTAGTACGCTTTTTGCCATTTCTGGGAATTAAAAGATTTAATGGTGGCTGACTGATAACTTGAGAGTCACCAGAGATGTGCCCCCTCCCCCCATTCAACTGTACCAGTCAAAGGTCAAGTGCAACTTCGATTCGCCAGCAATTTGCCATCGCCGCTCGTCTTCTGTTATTTTGCTCCTTTTTTTGGCATCGTTTTGCTAAATGCCTTCATTAAAAGCGGCAAGTGCGCAGTATGCTCCCAAAAACGCAGCCAGCGACTCCGACGACCTTACCTTCTATGCAAGGTTGGTGGTGGGCGATGGGCGGTGGGTGGCTTCAGGTGTTCCCAAAAGGGGGCGGGGCTACGAAGCAAAAACAAAGAGCACGTGCAGCACAAAGGCGGCTAAAAGTTCTTCAGCCCGCAAAGGTAAGAGTTGACTGTCTGTACATAGCGGAAAAAATAAATATCTGAAATAAGAAACTTTTTCTGAAACCTGAGCTTATTGAAGGAATTCGTATTAAATTTCGTATTTTTCAGCTAAATAATTAAATATCTTATTAAAATAATTGCTTTGAATATTTATAATTCCTCGTAAAATCGTTAAGCTCCATTTACAGCTCGTTTTAGCTCAAAGACAATTTTTTAAAAAACCATGTGCAGTGGGAAACATTAATTAACTATACTTATATTTTTCCCAGTGGACGTGTGTGCCAGTTGCATGTGGACAGTTGACATTGCCGTTGTGGAGAAGCCTTTTCCAAGGTGGGCGGTGGGTGGCAAAGGGTGTCGAGTGGGCGGGATCGAAGCTGTTGTTGTTCTGGCCCGCTTCCTCGGGCTCCGCGCCGCTTTGTCCTCCTATGCAGCATTTCTAAGCCAACTGACAACATCAAGGGCTTGCCATTCGGTCCAACCGCCCCACCAACTCACCCCCGCCACCTATTTTCCACTTCTTTTGCAACCAAAGCACCCCGTTTACCACCCCCTCTCAAGGCAATTGGCCGTGTCGCGCGGGGCACTGTGAAATAGGCAACACTTGTGGAGAAATGCGGGCCTTGCAAAAGGGTTTGCCATCTGTTGATGCAGCCAGGGGGTCGGTCTCACCCCACACAGTCCTATCCCCTTGCAATCAAGGCCGCGGCTGTCATGCACACATGGTCCCAAAATGGAGCCTCCGAAAGGTGAGCACTCCGAATCCGTGATTGGATTTAATAGCGAAAAGCTTTCCACGTGCGTCTCCCGATTTTCGGTATGTTTATGTCGGGGCTGTCAGGCCAAAAAAAAAAAAACAAGAGAAAACGATATAGTCGACGGCCTAGACTATCAGATTCCCGTTACTCAGCTAACAAACAAAGCGCCACCTATCGTTCATGCCTAGCGGCTGTATACGAGATTTCACTAACACGCCACATAACGTGAAACCTTCATCCCTCTCGCACTCTATTGAGTTTGCTAATTATTAATATTGTTTGGATATAACTTTTTAATGAAGGCTCCGACTTGAATAATTCTGTGCATGCAGATGGGTATTGATAATAAGAACAAAATCTCATTTAAATTCTTACAAAATTGCACCCTGCTGAAACAAAAAAGAGACAAGTCCCAACACTCTAACTCTTATAGTTTCCGAAACCTCAGCGTTCATACGACAGATCTGTTGGGAATTACCTGTAACTTAAATTATATTTTCCTGTTCCTCAAATTTAAATACTGGATACCTATTGATACCCAAAATATGTATAAATTTTAAAATTTTTTTAAATGGTATTAATATGAAAGCAAAAAAACATTTCAAGCTCAAAAATGCACAACGTTTTGGCTTACAATACAAATGTAGTGTTTTCTAATAGCTGAAATCTTCTGGGTAGTGCCTATAATTTAAATATTATCTTCCTGTACCTCAAAATTAAATATTGGATAGCAATTGATACCCAACATATAATTGTTTGTATTTTTAGATTTAAGAAAAGTCGTACTAGATGTAAGAAAAATCGCCCAAAATGTAAGGAAAATACATGCCTATTTTTAGACAAATTCCACCCTAGTTTGTAACCCAACCGGCATTTACCCCCGTTTTCAGGCGATTTTCCTTGTTTATAAGCGATTTTACAGTAACATTTCTATGAGTGTGTCTGGTGGTCTACCAATTAAAACCCCGGGAGCCGTATCAGTTTCCAAATTAATTGCTCCATAGATGTACATTCATGCATACATACCTCCCACCGAGCATTTTCCATTTGCCAGCTGTGAGAGAACATCGCATCAATTAGATGATCGCAACCAGCAATCAAATCAATGGCACAAAAGACCCCGGGCAGAAGGAGGCCGACATACCACAGCCCGGAGCTCGAAAGGATCCAGGATTCAGAACTCAAAACTCAGATTCGGATTCGGGCGAAATGGCGGGGGGAAAGCAGTTAGCCAGGTGCATTTATCAATTTAGCTGAGCCCCGCAGCGCAAGTGCCAACAATGCCGGCCAAGAGACACAATATGACACGGACGGGGGTCGGGGGTCAGTGGACGGTGGACGGTGGACGGGGACCAAGGCAGCAGCAGTTTGGCCCAAACAATGAAGGCTAACAAACTAAAGACGACACGGACAAACAGAGAGCCATCCACCGCTACACAGAGAGAAATGTGAACGAATCTCATCAATTTGTTGGTACTTTTTAACTATAAGAAACGGATTGTCTGATACCTTCTCTCGTTTTAAATATGCTTATATAAAATAACATATTCTAAATAACAAGCTAAGATACGCCTGTGCTATTTCGGGTCTACCAAATAGCTAGAATATCTCAATATTATATTCCAATATGAAAATAATACCCTTATCGGGGGTGCGAACTGAACAAGAAATGGGCTTTGAAATCTTTTAAATGGGTGCCTAATAGTATGCTACTATATATTTAGAAATATGATACTGCATTCTTTTAGATTGGGGTGCCAACTAACAGGGTTTTGAAATCATTTATAAATTAGTCTATTGGTATTCTTCAACAAGATACAGTATTAGGTGATTTCAAAAAAAATATACATATTTCTTATATTATAAACTTTAAAAGGGATTATACAATATCTCAGAATAAGTGTTCCCTTTTTCTCTCTGTGTTATAGCTAACTTCCGGCAGTTTGGCAGGCACTCGGCGCAGTTGCATTCGTTTCTAGCCTAACAATGGGCACCTCCAGCTCCATGAATCCTGGCCCTGCACTTGCACCTTCGTCTACACCTGATTCTGTATCTGTATCTGAATCTGAATCCTGCGAGACAATGGCCAATTGTACGGCCAGGCCAGTCCTTATGCGAAAATTGTAATTAATGCCTGGGGCGACTGGAATCTTGGATCTTGGACAACTAGGCATTGTTTGGCCCACAGATACAATGACGACATCACAGCACCCAGTTACTTTTGGCCCTGGCCCTAGACAACAAAAACAAAACAGAATCAAAAACAAAAACAGAACAACAAAATTGCAAAGCACAAACTAAAAACAGGCCAAGAACAAAAAAACAACAACTTAAGCAGAGGGCTCCATCATCACAGGTCGTCATCCCAGTTCGAAAACTGGCAAACGTTGATGTTTCCATCGAGAATGAAATGTTTTATTAAAGCCCCCTCCGAAAAACATACTGCCAACGATGCCAAAATCGGATTATACATACATATATGCATTTAGAAGCTGAATCGTATGCATATATGTATACAGCTTAGGGGGAAATGTGTGTGTGTGTAGATGTGCGACCCGGAAAATATTTAATATCTGGTGAATATGGAAAGCAATCGCCAATTTCCGTTTTTACTACCCCTAAAACCCATCGAGGTATTCTTCTGAAATTTAGTCCAACTAAATTGGCTTAGAGAGTGAAATAAATATGTTTAACATTTATCGTTATTTTATTTCCACAACTAGGAACATTTGTCAAGTGGATGGCAAATCTCTGCGCTATTAAGTGATTTTAATATAACTAAATCT
Organism: Drosophila subpulchrella; assembly: GCF_014743375.2. Classification (NCBI taxonomy): domain Eukaryota; kingdom Metazoa; phylum Arthropoda; class Insecta; order Diptera; family Drosophilidae; genus Drosophila; species Drosophila subpulchrella. The sequence goes on from NC_050613.1 coordinate 5,889,748, forward strand.
TTCAGGACATAATGAATATAAATATATATACACCCTAGCATGGATTTAAATTTGCCTTATTAGTATAAATACTAAATATTAAATATTTGACTTATTTCACCCTATTTTTCTTCCCTTAGCTATTAAGTATAGATAGACCCAATCAGCAAGATTTGTTGTTTTTATCAGAGTATACGTAAAAAATAGAATAAACTGATCAATATTTTTATACCCCTAACTCGTAGAGCAAAAGGGTATACTAGAATCGTAGTAAAGTATGTAAAAGGTAGAGGAATGCGTTTCCGACCCTATACATATTCTTGATCAGGATCACCAGCCGAGTCGATCTAGCCATGTCCGTCTAACCGTCTGTCTGTCCGTCCGTATGAACACTGAGATCTCGGAAACTGTAAAAGCTATAAAGTTAGGATTTGGAATGTAGATTCTAGAGCTTCTTGCGCAGCGCAAGCTTGCAAGCAGAGAGCGACGCTCACTCAAATTTTTGAAAAATTTAAATGAGATTTTGTTTTGATTATCAATGTCCAACTATATGCCAAAAATTGTTTCAATTCGGGCCAATCCTTAAAAAGTTATAAGCAAATAAGGTGATAGTCGATGGCATCGACTATAGCGTTCACTCTTGTTTTTAAAACTGGAAATCTTGGCACATTAGAGCCAATTGTTCTTTTGACTACTATAAATGTATAGTCTACAAATCACTGAAGCAGTTCTTTGAATCATTAAACTAACTGACATCTCTGGCTCTTCTCATTTATATTGATGCGCTATTAAATTCAATTAGTTTAATTTTCATTGAAAACGAATGCAAGACACAATAAGTCACTTTTCTGGCCAAATTGTTACCATTTCGGCAGTTTATGAGAAGTGAAAGGCGGGAAAGTAGCAAAACACTTTGCCAAAATCAATAATTACTCGTTTAAATATCACGCATACGCCGCCTTGACCACACAACTGTTGACAAAACTGTTGAATACCCCGGCCTCCTTTTTCGCCCTGTTCCCCAGAATCTTCGGCCGGTTTTGTCAATAAATCAGAACTTAATTGGCATCTAATGTGCAATTCACTGGCCAATGCAGCAAAATGGCCAGCAATGCATATTTAATGGATCTGCATTATACTGATATTATTTGGATGCTAATTACAGTCAACCAAAGTGGGCAAAAACACCAGGCAAAAGCCGCAGAAAACAACTGCTGTTGTATATATCCACCGGATTTGCCTCCCGCAAAAAAAAAACCTCAAAATCCCACAAAACACCACGGCAATTTAATTTTCGCCCAAATGTTCTGCCACTTAATGCAATATAGCATTTCGCCCACACTTCCCTCCCAACACGATGGGCAATCAATAAATCTAATGAAAATTTCTTCGCCTCGGCCTGTCAACAAATCGAACTGGTCCTCAGTCTACACTTGGCGAAAATCTTAAGTTGCGGCTTGAACAAGTGTCAATTGTGTCTTTAAGTGAAACCTTATCGTAGACCAAATGTAATTTATTGATAAGCCAAGTGAGCAAGCAGGACATGGCCACAAAAAACACTGCCACAAGGAGCTGAGGATTATAGGAAATTTTAAACCATATTTTTTGTGAGGACTTAAAAAGAGATTTATCATTTTGAAGGGCTTATGAAAATCTAAGCGATGATAAATGTTAATCAAATTAAAACTCCATGTACAGGGCCATAGAAAAATCTTTAATATAATCAGCATTTTCCCAACATTTTCCAAAAAACAAATTTTATCCTTTATTGTAATAGAAAAGTTTAGATTGACCAAAGGAATCTATTTAATGTATTATATATCAAGGACTTAAAATATTTTTAAAATAAACTTATAATAATTATTTATACTTTTAATTTTAGTTTCTCATCAGGAGAAGGGGTTCTTTAAATTAGATTATTAAGATGGAGTACTTTGTTGGCCGCCATTCGGCGCAGTGCACGACCACGACCATGTCCTTGCCCATGTCCATGTCCTGGCTCTCCGGCTTAGCGTGCAATTCAATTAAAGTTGCATAAGGCCATCGGACAATGGCTCCTCCGCGCTCTCCTCCGCACTTTTGGCCAAGTGAAATTTCACTTTGATTTACCCCACACACCCCCCTTTTTGAGCAATCTGCCGCCCAGTTTTGTGACAAGAATGAATGAACAATGGCTTCGGCGTCCTTGGCAGCCTGGGGCCCAAACATTGGGATGAAAATTAACGATTTCGGTTTTGGCTTCACAGCCCTGAAAGCTGAAAGCACACACATATTAAATTACCAAGTGGCAAGTCAATTGGCGTATGTCAGCGTGCCACACAGGAGGCACACACATTTGCCACACTTGCAGCAGCAGCAGCAGTCGCCCAGAGTTGCCAAGTTAAATGAAGTCAAAAATGTAAATTTCATTTGCCGTTTGAAGATGGAGAATTTTCGACACCGCAAAAATGGAGGGCCGAAAGACGCAATTAGGGGGCGGGGAGCGAGTGTGGGCGTGGCTGTTGGCGGTGCCAAATTACAGTTACCAGCTGTTGCGCCAAAGTCGGAGGACTTTGTCTACGGGGCCCCCGAGAAAACCCCAGTCTTACCATAAGCGTAGACCCCAAATGCACCCCTGCAAACAATTTCCGCCAGCAACATGTGTTTCCAGTTTCCTACCGCACCAACAAGCCCACAGATTTTGGCAAGAGAATCGATAGGAAAACGTAACGAAGTACATAGAATACCTGCTATATAAGTATGCTCCATACCTGAAAAGTTTACTGAATTACTGAATTTACTGAACAGGAATAATAAAAAAAAGGTATGATTAAATCAAACTACACTTCATTCAATATGTATATAGTCAATCCAACTAATGTATGGTTACTTTATGTGGATTAAAAGAGAGTGTACTTTATTTGATATACACTTTAGGGAGAAACACAATATATATATATTATATGCCTTATCGGGCTGGAATCGCCTAACAGTCCCATACCTTCCTAAGAACCCTGTACACCCTTGTCCCCAACAAATACCCGGCATAAATATAGGAGCCGTAATGAATTTGTTGGAGAAAATCTGCTGAAACGCATTTTGCGGGAAACAGCCAGTAAATGACAAAAGACATAATTTCATAATTAAGTGCACAAGACAGAGGGAGATAGATGGAGGGGAGAGAGAGAGAGAGAGAGAAGGAGAGCTATCGACAGCGAGAAAAGAGAATTTTCCTTTGTTTTGTGGCCCATTAGCAAGTGGACTAATGGTCTACCAAAACCGGCGAGCTTCTGGCTCAGCTCGTAATTAATGGCAAACGCAAGCGGCAGGGAAAATGGCTGGGAAACTTTCCCGGCAAACACTGGGAAATGAGGCAATTTCCCAAAACTCAGAACTTCGAGCCGAGCAATGGCAGCGAGTTCATTCTTCAGTCTGTCAAATAGAGATTCCTTAATTGTCTGGGGGGCTCGGCTCGGAGGGGATCCAATGTGGATTCAATTGGGCGAATGAAGTATGCATGGGCAAAAGCTATAAATCGGTATTGCTCAGATATGGCATTTTAATTACAACTGACTGCAAATCCAACGGTTCAAATAGATGAAATATAGCAGGTGATCTAGCTAAATGGGATTTTGATTAATCAGTTCTTGGGGTTGATAATTTCTTAAACCTCTATAGATATTAATATTAAATATAAATTGCTTGGTATATGTCTGTATACATTTATAAATATACATCTATATAAAATGTTCTGTCCATTGAGTTGATTAAACAATCTTGCCATAGTTACTTACTCAACCGACACGAGAGTGATCAACATGCATGTCTCACTGATTGGTGCTCGTTTAACCCCCCGTGAAAAACCCCGGAAAATCCAACAAACATGTGTTCCATTCTCCGCTCAATCGAATTGTTTGGCGGGAAAATAGCTGTTGCTTTTGGCATCGGCTTTTACATTGTTTTTTGTGCTGTTTTTTTTGCCAGTTCCGCATTTTGCCCAATTGGAAAACAGATCCATGTGCATGGGGAATGCGAAGGGGGTGAGGGGACTTTTGGTATTGCGTGGGACTGGTACTGGGTACTGGTAATGGTACGAGTACGATATCGTGGCAGCTGCGTCATTTTGGCATTTGGCAATAAGCAAATAAATAAATAAATCATTTGTGTGCATAGCCAGCGATATATATCGCCCGATATAGATATGGCTAGGAATTGATATGGTGGTATATGGTGGGGCTGGGCATGTGTGCCATCCCACTGAGTGGATGTGCACCACCTTTCACTTAAAAGTGGCGGAGGAAATGGAACTTGACTGCGTTGACAGCAGGCGGCGCCAAATCGGCTGACTGCCAGTCCTCCACCTCCGCAAAAATGGCACACATGGCGTATGCTCGATATGCCTCCTCTGCGATTATGAATATGTTTTTCCAGGGGGCCACTAAACATATTTCATGTCGCCTGGCACTTTTATGACTCACATACATTTGTTTGCATCTTCGTAAGAAACTATATTTAGGAATTTAACAAAGCGTCAAGAGAGTTTCCCCATTTGCGGGATAAAATTAAAGTAAACCGTAAGAAAGTGGAAGGGAAAGCGTATTTTTGAAAGCAATTTGGCTAGTGGCATTTTCTTTTGTATATTCCCGATTCCGTTTTTCCACATCATCGTCGTCGTCGTCGTCGTCGCCTTTCAAGTGTCCATCAACATGTTTGACAAGTGCGCTGATTTGGCCACCTCACTCCAAGGAACATCCCACCCAGCATTGTCTGTGTGAGTCATTATTTGGCCATGCTTCCAATTTCCGCTGCCCAACCATACCATTCCCATCCCCTTTCAATTCCCGATTCCGATTTTCTCACCCGGAAGTTGTTAGACGGGCCAGGGCCATGTTATTTCGGCCAGGGCTCCAGCAACCCTAATGAATAATGCAAAAGTCTCTCTGGGGGGCACCGAGGTGATGTAGCAGGTAGCCCCCAAAAAATAAAGTTGAAAAAACTCCCAACGAAGGCGGGAGCGAAAGGCAAACTCTCACCAATGAAATATTTAAATCGAATCCTTTGCCAGATAAGGGAGAAAATATTTCGTGTAGACTGCTTTAAAACTGCAGACGATGATCGCCTGTCCACTGCGCTTCTCGCTGAGATTATAATCTTAAGTTCGTCCCATCAGTGCCCTTCTCCGCACTTCTAGTCCGCTCCACCTAAGCAGTGCTCAGCAAAAGCAATTTAGAAAATATTTTATGAATTAGGGCCCTTCTCCGCGCTTCTCACTCAGAACACTTAAGCTTGTTTCATCAAATCTGTTTGAAATCTATGAAATTATAGAAACGCTATAGCATTTCATGATTAAATACTTACATTTTCCAAGCTCAAGAAAAGATGTAGACCCTGTAAAGATTAATCAAAAATGTCAATTTGGCAGTCAAAGTAATTTGAGATATGTTGTAAACAATTTATAAAATATATAACAGTTAAAATGTATCTAACCCCTGTAGTTGTTTTTTTATTTGTGACAACCCCAATCTCAGTATTTCTTTATGCCCTCAATTCGACCGATTGTTTATCAAGTGTTAATCCATTGGTAAATGAAACCAAGAACTAGTTAAACATTTCCCATTTCGGGACAATTAATCAAATATTTTTCCATTGAATTTCCACGAGAGTCAAGCTGACGGGAGACAAATGTTGAACTAAGCCATATCACATGACCGTGGCCCAGGTTATTCTGGGTCCCGTCCCCGGGGCATTAATGGGCCAACTGACAGACAGCCCGATTGATGGATGACACGTCGGGGGAAGGGGGTAGAGCGTATGGGGGAGATAGGATGGTCTATTCGAGTTATGCGTGTTCAAGTGTGAGGGCAAAAACAAGGAGCTATATGTATGTTTTGCTAGATACAACCCCCGTTCGTTCGTACACCCATATATCTCAGCTGATGCCTCTCGCTTGTCATAAATCGCATTTGTGCATTTGCATTATATGCAGCTCGTTGGTTGCAATGAGCAACAATGTCAAACTTACTGCCGCCATCGCCATCTGCATGCAAATCTGGCCGGGATGCTATGCAAATCCTGTTTTACAGTCACCAGACTATGACTACGACTATATATAAATGTGCTGTATATGCATGCTTGGCTTAAGACCGAAGTCTGGTCTATATCTATACGGATATAGGGACTATATAGCTAGACGGCTACATGGCACCATCTTTGGCTTTGGATTTGGCTAGGGGACTGGGCTTTTATTTTGATTTTATGGCATACGACGGACATAAAATATGAATGGATTAACGCACACACTCGCACGCAGACATGCACAATGCAGCAGGCAGGCGACAAATGTGTCACTTTATAATCGTTCGACGTCCTTAAAGATTCTTTTATACGCTTTGGGTTTGAGAATGTTCAATCTATTAGTATCGTTCTCTTATGTAAATATTGATAAGTGATATATGTATATATAAATCACAAAATATACTGGATTTCAGTACTTGAAGAATGGATTTTATACTAATAACTGTGGTGTTTCTGCTGAATAGCCCAGCTGTACAGATAAGTGATATATACATAAATCACAAAATATATTGGATCTCAGATCTTGCAAAATGGATTTTATACTAATAATTGTTGTGTTTCTGCTGAATAGCCCAGCTGTACAGAATGAGAAGCGCTGAGAAGGGCGCCAATATTTTTGTTCGGCGGATTTCGCACATGCTTGATTTAATTCCCGAGACTTTGTGAGTATGTCAATGTCTTAGTTCCTATTTCCTCAGCAGCCTTTGGGAAAATCTTTTGTCTCCGTGCAGCGCTTGTCTGTGTGTGTGGTCTGGTGTTCGTTGTGTGCATGTGTATCTGTGTGTGGCGCTTGTCATTTGTTTATTTTATGGCACATCGCCTCGTGTGACATCATTCAATTGACATAACGATGACGGCGCGATCCTATCAACTTGCTTTAAAGGTGAAGCGATGCTTTTCTTAAAATTTTCCTCTTTTCCATTTTAAACGCAATTCTCTACTTGTCACCTTTGCCGCCACACTTTTCTTTACGGACAGACGTCTCAATTTTTTTATTCAGCACTGTTTCTCTTAAAGTTTTTCTTTTATTTTTGGGTTAACGCCTTGAGCGAGCTGTAAACAAAACCGCAGTGAGTTCTCCACATATACATACAGTAGAACTTCGAAAACGAGAAATAACATTCGTTGAAAATGTATTTACATTCCCACAAATTTATACTTAATTAAAATGTATACATTTTCGACAGATCAATTTTGGGGTTTGATTAATGATCACAATTTTATTTTCACACTATTAAAATCAAACAAAATTTACCGAAGCTTTACTGTACTTGCACTTTGTATATTCACCTGTTCTCCTCATGTTTTGCACCCTGCTCTTTTATATTTAACTGGAAAATTTTGTCCCGAGCTGCGGATTTTCATGTGCAAACTAATTGGTCTGCCCTATTACCAGCCAGAGGAAATGGTTTCCAAAAAGGTAAAGTTCATCAAAAACGTGACTGGCTTAAAGTGAACGCTGGGGCGCATAAATCAACAATAAATGTTGAAGAACAAAACAAAAAATGTGGGAAAAAACCATACATTTTTGTATTTTTTTGGCTGCGTTTTCTGTTTGGTTTGCGGAGAACGTAAGACAGTGGCGGCGGAAGAGGGGTCAAGAATGGGGAGACGAGACCCAGTTTGCAGAGTAAACAAACGGCAAATGAAATGCCGCCGCCGACGTCCGTCGACTGAAACTATTAAAAATGAAATGGGCTCTGCGGAGAGCACCATCGCCCCCTTCCATTCGCCCAACGCCGCCCCTGAATCAGTACGAATCCGCCCCCCTTGTCCAGTTGAATGGGCGTGGCATGGGGACAGTGGGCCTCGCAGACGATGCCGCCGTCGGCCTTTTGCATCTATAATGCATATAGGCACGCAGAACGGGCGGAAGGGACATGGGCGTGGCTGGAGAAGGGGTCCTAGGACCGGGGTGTTTATCTATTTACTCATATGCATATATGTACAGCAAAGCACATATATGTACACACTGCAAGGAGAAATGTCTGGTGATTCGTCATCACTTTTTGGGTTACCTAAAAGTATGCAATAATCTGTTTTGCTCGCTTTGTGCCATTATCTTAATTGGTTTTGCTATCTAAACTGTGCAGATTCTAAGCTTGAAAATGATGAAGAAGAATTTATGAAATTCCCATAACGCCGCCAGCTTTCACGAAAGTTAGACAAAGCTGAGACTCTTAAAGTTTTCACCGCAAAAACCTTAATCTTTTGTGAAAGTTTTTCAACGTGCTTTAAAGCGGTCACATCTACGAAAAAGTTTTGCTTTAAGTGTACACAATTTTTCTTTTTTTTTATTTAGCTCAGTTTGTTTTATATATGAGTTTCATACGTTCATATCTCCCCACAGATATGTTCATTTGCATACGCTTTGCACATTGCCAGGTTTTCCAAGCGTTTCAACGAAACTTCAAGCATTATGATGACCTATATACCACCGTATATATGGGCAGCAGTATGCAATAAAAAAAAGTGCGTTTCAAAACAATAAAAAGTGCTATGTATGTCGATGTATGAATCATCAATAAATAATTACAAATACATTTTGATTTTAATTGAATTTTTTTGTCATAAAAAAAGGGGAATTTAATTAATAATGTCCCCTGTAATTGGTTAAACTGAATACCGAGTGTTAAACATTTAATATTGGGAACAAATGTTTGTTCACCATCATTCATGAAACGCACTGTACCCCTGCTGCATATTATATATGCGACAGATAACTGCACTTGATACTGCACGGCAATAACTTGGCTAAAAGAGCGCAATGAGCCAGTGTGTTTATGAAATATGCAAATGACACAAAATCGCACGCACTTTGCAATTCCATTTTGGCGTTAAGCTACCTGCCACTTAAAATTTCTCCACCTTGGCCACTTTAAAGACCAGTGATTGCTCCGATCGATGGATCGATTTATTGAACCTATGTAGAGGGGCTGAAGTGAAGTACTCGTCCCAAGTGCAAGGTTAAAATTCGGACCATGATTGATGGCGGAAAATAGAAATGGAAACCCTTTTAAGTGGCGCAAAATGAGTGGGAATTTGTCTGGGAATCCATGTAGATGCCAGGTCATAAGTCAAATGGTAAGTCCTCCCAAAGATCTCTTCTGGAGTGTTCAGAATTTACCATTCTGGGGACATCTTTTAACTCGTACACCCCTCATTAGAACCCCCTCCCTTTTTTTCCCCGCTGGGTAAACACCAGATGAATGCTTTGTGTCCGGCGTTTGCCTAATTTGTTTTTCTTTCGAGTTTAATTTGAAACCTGGACAACAACGTCTTAGCCTTGGTCCTTCGGTCTTGGCCAACGCAACAGTTTGCTTTGTGCAAAGACCAAAAGCAAATTTTCCTTTCAGTTTTCCATGGGGGGAAAGAAGGATGGAGTGGAAAATGCTGGCGCTGCGTGCTTGGAAAATGTGTTTATTTAGGATAACTTAACTGATTGTTGTTCCTGCTCTCGTGCCCATTCTTCTCGCCAACTCGCTTGTTGTTCTTGGCCAGTTGACAATTGGCCCCGGAGAAAAGCGAAAGCGGGCGGACGAGAAAGTGGGCGAAAGTGGGTGGCTGGCAGGACAATGGACACTCTAAGGCGCGCCCCGTGCACACAAAGCGCATTGTGGGAAAAGCAGCCAGGCAGGGCAACAACAAACTGAAAGAAACAAGTTGGGAGCTGCTACATTTTCCCTAGTTTCGGGACTAGAAGATACCTGGTATTTAAAGGAAACTACAAGCAAGGAAAAGCGAAAACCCATTGTTGTCGAATTTCCACAGCCGAACAATAGTTATATGGCTTTGGTTGAAGAAATGCCCATTGAACTCAGGAATGTGTGTTCTATCTTTTGAAAAACTGTGGCCTAGTATTCAAGTTAACGAAACATAGAACTCCATATAACATTCTGACATACAAAAACTTAAATGGAATTTATTTTAGTCCCAAGAGATTTTCTTAGCTTAAGTACTGAGCCCAAATGTTCAATTTTAAAGTGAAGATATAACATTTTTTATTTTTTTTTTTTTTTTTAATCTTTAAGAGCTTGGAATAATGGATATACTCCACCGATCCCTGATTGTCGGGTACTAAAAAGCAAAACAAAGTAGAGCCAACAAAACGGCAATGACAACGGGGGGAAAATGAATCCGCGACCTCTGTTAAAAAAAAAAATTCGCAGCCAACTGACCCACAATTTCCGCCCTCTTGCCCCCGACCCCGCCCCCGCCCCCGCCCCCGCCCCCGCCCCCGACCCCTCCCATTCCATTTCCACTTTGTTGTTGCTATTGCCGCTCTGTAATAAGCAGTAAATACGCTGAGAGCAGCGCAGTCGAGGGCCATAAATCAACGGATGAAGAAAAGGGGGCGTGGCAGATCGGAAGGCGAGGTGGACGGGGTCAAAATAAGAGATATAAAAAAAAGGAGGCGAGAGCAAAAAAAGCAAACGCGCTAAAAGAAATCACAGTAATTAATTAATATGCCTGGGTGTTTGTGTGCGTTGAGTGGGCCTCATAAATTAATTGCCGACGCCTTTTGTCTGGCCACGCCCACAGACAACATGGCCCCCGCCCCGCCCACTGCAGCGCCCTCTGCCGGCGACCGACAACAGCACTTAATCAAAAGATTCCTTTGCTTTTTTCACACTCCTTTCTTGCATTTTAATTGTCGACATAAGTCGCTTTGCATTTGTTGTTCTTAGCTGTTAAATTTTTTTATGACCGGAATTAATATGGTTACCACGACAAAAGCTGCACGCTGTGCGGCGCCAACCGAGCGGAATTCGTAATGGATTTTTGTGGAATTTTGTCAAACAAAAGGAATTTAGAGAATTCATATTCTGAATATTGCAAGCGTTGTCCCCTTTCAAGTGAGGCACGCAAAGTATGTGGAAGGATACAAAAATGATTTAATAAAAAAATTAAAAATTATTTCTTGATAAGAAGAAGTAAAGGGCATACTCATTGAAGCCTAATTTACTTATTTGCGGCTCCAAATTTCAGAAGAATGCCTTTGGTATCTCAAAAATACACTTCTAAAGTCCAGTTCATAAGAAATTAATTTCTGCCTTCGCTGTAAGAAACTAATACAAATTTAAGTCTTTGATATCTTATAGTCTATATTACACATTTTTTTAAAGTTTTTTATAGTACATACATTTATTACCACACATGCATATATAAATCCTAACCAAACAGAGAAAACTGCTTTCCCTAAGCAGTTTCCCGCTTGCAAGCAGTGCATTATGATTAGCCTAGGTACATTTAATCTTAATGCGCCGTGGAAGCTCTCCCTCGAGATGAAAATTTAAGCAAATTATGCCCATCGCCGCACCGCTGGCCAAGGGAAAAGAATAAATCGTGGCAACATATTTGGCCCGGAATCATCTTCTGCCCGGGGCTAATCCCACCCGATCTGCGAGCACAGGTGCTGCAAGTCACTCGTCTCTGGCAGCACCGTTAAGTTTGAATTATGGCGCACATGTGGCTGCTGGGATGCCCCTTTATCCACCGACTTCCCTCACCACCTTCCCCCCTCCCCATCTCCTCCAGCCAGCGTGTCCATGAAAATCTGACACGCATAAATCCTGCCCAGAAAAAGGAGGAGGAGGAGGAGGAGAAGGTGCCGGAAAAGCAACAAGAGCTGGGCAGGAAAAAAATGAAGTGGCAACTGCGGCAGGCAACGGGAAACGGAAGCGGAAACAGCGTATGCGGAAGCGCATGTCTAACAAGTTGCTGGAACTATGCGGGTCGGATAGCACTGACCGAAAAACTATTCTCGAAAGTTCGAAAAGAAGCCTTACGATTGTTTCGGTTCCTGAACAACTCTTAGTGTTAAGAGTTTAATAAATTTAAATGTTTATTAAATTGAATTTTGGTAAGCTATTAAGCGGAAAATTTCTCTTTTATAATGTAAGATCATTAGATTTAATTTATTGGCGCCCAACGTGGGGCCCTTACTATATACGCCTATCTTACGGTATATTTTTAACTTCTTAAAAGAATGACTTAAATTTCCTTTTTGATCTCATAAAATTACAATAAGCTGTTTAATTAAGGGTAAATTCTGTAACTCAAGATCTTATTTTCCCAAGTGTATTGAAACAAGAAATCGGACCATGGAGTGGAAAAACAAGAGGCAGACAGCGAAACCGAGTCCGAAGTCGGAATAGCGCGAATGGTCCCAAAATGTGATTAGTGCACACGGCAAGTGGCCGAAACGGTTAAACGGGGAAACTGGGGAAAGTTCCCGGGCAGCTGGTGCTCTCCCTATTCCCTTTCTCCACCACCCCTCCCATTAACCCCTTAGCCGCCCTTTTGAAACAAACATATGTAGCAGCATATCCGAACAGATGTACGCCTGAATTTTCTCCCTTTCGCTCGCGCAACAAAGTTGCTAAGACGCCGCACAGTTCAGTTTCAGTTTCAGTTTGGTAAATCCTTTTTATGCCACGTCCTTGTTGCTTCTGCCTTTGTTTTTGTTTTTGTTGTGGTTGCTCCCTCTCCTTGTAACCCCCTCAAAACCCCTTGCCATCCGCCCCTGGCTCACTGTTTGTTTGCCTACTTTTAGTGTTTAGCCAACGTCGCATAAAAATAGAACAGCAGCCACTGAAAAGCAGCACTAGTCCATATGGCACACTGGGTGGAACAGGCAAAGTTCTAAGAAAAAACTGTTTGAAAATAAATATTCTCAAACGAACTTGGTGGGTGTTCAAGGTTTAAATTTAAATCTTACGTCAAAACCTTACAGTTTCCTAAAAAACATAAATTTATATTAGGATTATATCAACTGAACTGTTATCTACGAGTTTAATATGAGAAAGCATGGTTACAAAATTTATGGGTGTCATAAATTATTTCCTCACTAAAACGTACAGAGCTAAGACAGTTTATTTGGCAAACGGTTTAATAAACAAGTGGCACAACCCAAAATGTGGTTCCTAATCGCCTTAAAATCCACTGTTAATAAATTGTACGGTCGGGGGGGGGGGGGGCGATGTTCAACTTAGTGCACTCCCCCGAAATAATGAACTTTGAACCACTGTGCGTGGGGATCATTGCATTTTGCGGTTGCCACTGTGGTCGCGTTACCCAGAGCAGAACTCTCCTGCTGGTTGTCGTCTGCGTAAGGGCTTAAAGTATTACAGTTACAGTAGTTGCCAGACCCCTGCCACGCCCCCAGCCCGTGCTACGCCCCCTTCCCTGCTGCGACAGAAACTCAGCTAAGCCAAATGTTGACGACGACGTTTGCTGCTTTTGGCTTTCGGCTTTGGCTTCGTTTCTACTTTTCCGCTTTTTACAGGGAAAGAAATGGGTTCTGAAGGATAAGTCAAGTATTTCGTAGTAAGTACTAGAAATTCTTGGCGCTCAAGTTATATTATCTTTAAAAGGAAGAGATCATAATAGCATTTCTTCTGCTAAGCTCAATTATAAGATTTTTCATTATTTGTTATTGGATTGTTGATTTAATTATAACTTTCGTTTATAAATATATAGTTTATTTAAAAACATATTATTTGTTTCTTTGGTTTGATTTAGGTGAACCCTATTTATAAAATATCTGAATGAAGAAAGGCTGATATTATTTATCTGCATTTATATTTAGCATTTTAATATAGTTACTTCTACCCATTTTAAGTGGTATTCCCACTTTAAGATGCCAGTCAAAAGACCTATCATTTCAACAGAATTCCTTTCAGTGTACCCTTCTCAGCGCAATATGAGCAACTTTTTGTTGCTGCTGCTGTTGTAGTCACAACAAATTGCTGTAAGATGTGAAACTAATCTTGGCAGTTCTTTCCCTTTTTCAACCCCACTTTTTCGGGGAGTAGGTTGGGCTGGGGGAAAACTACTTCAGCGGATTACTTTCGGATAGTTTTGTTTCCCTCCACTGACTTTTTTTAGCGGGTCCTTGGAGGGGGTTGGTTCTGCAACACTCATTAGCCGCGAATAATTTGAGCAGCCCCCTTTGTGGACTCGCAGGATTATTTGACCATCCACCTGGTGGACCTTTTGGCCTCACGTGCGGCGCCACTTGGCCAATTTGCGTAGCATACTTACCAGCTGAACGCTAATAAGCGGTCAACTCGACACACAAAAGGCGTTTACCAACGGCACACACATATATGTATGTTTGTACTTATAGCATAATGTGCAAATAATTAATTGCCCGTTACGCGTGATTCCCCATTAGAATTGCGAGTTTTTCCTTTTACCTCATTCAATGGCCGCTAAGCCATCAGTTGAATAAGTTATCAAAGGTTTTAAGCTCATTTGGGCTTTGATCAGGGGATCTGACTTTGACCTAAATACAGGGTTCTATAAGTCAAAGCCATTTTTAAAACACGAAACATTAAACATTGCGAAGTATGTACATATAAAAAGTCATAGGTATCCATGATATGAAATAATCAAAATCAATTCAATTCAGATCAGGGGATCTGACTTTAACCTAAATGCAGGGTTCTATAATTATACTCACTAATTCAAAGGATTATACGGCTATCTTAATAGCTTTTTAAAACACTTAATATTTCATTGTGAAGTATATCTAAAAAAGCAATAGGTATCCAAGATATTATTAATACCAATTCAATTTCAGGAAACCGCTCCAGGATTCGCCCATAAATTAATCCACACCAATCTTATCCAGATGTATATACATATACGAATACTTTCCGATTTGCTGCAAATTGAACCATTTCCATTCTATTTTTGGCTGCAATCCCTCAAGGATTTCCACTCCATCACGACTGTTCAGCCATTCCCATTGAGAGAGTGCAGCGACTGACTCAATTTACCTTATCGATATGGCCCCGATTCCCCGAGTGAATCTAATAGAATAAACCAATTGCAAACACAGTTGGGTGACGAGGGCAGAAAAATGAATGGGGGGACTCCTCGGGAAAACTGTTGCCCATGTGATGACAGGCTCAAGTTGTCGTCGTTTTGCTTTCAGCGTTCGTTTGCCTTGGCTGCTTTCACTTTGTGCATTTCCGTCAAGCGGAAATTCGCGTAAATTGCCGGCATGTCCACTGTGGAAAAGTGGGGCGGTGGACGGAAAAGATGGGTGGGTGGAAAAGTGGGCGGTTCCGAAACAGAACGGAAGTTGATGCAAGTCTAGAAACGAGTGCCAAATGCCGGAAGCCCATGGCATACTTGGACACAGGACTCGGAGACAGGGAGTCGAAATGAAAGGCGGAAAGAAACTGTTTGCAGTGGCCGACTAAAAATGCAATTTTCCCAGGGACTTGGCACCACAAAAAGGGGAAAATGCGAATGGGGGCTTCATTCCAAGGGGATGCCGATAGTGCAATGAACTGCGCATAATTTGTGACAAAACAAAATGATTGATTCTTTGGGACCAACAGCTTGATTGACTGTAAAAAATTAAGAAAAGTTTTGAATTTTGAAGATTACATATTTTAAAATTAAATTGAGTAAATTTATTTAAGAAAAACAAACCATCACATTTTTTTGTAAAATTAACTAACCCAAATAATTTCGAGTTGTAGGTTTGCGTTCCTTTGTCTTTTACTCAAGGTGCTTTCCATCTTTGTTTTGGATCCATTCCTCTAAGCGGCATTATCCAGCCTATCCAAATAAAGCTCATCCTATTCCTTTGGGTAGTACTTATACTTCATCTCCTTGGGATCTCTCTCATTTACCAACCATCTATCTATCGTTAAATCCAACTGTTTGCATCTCATCCGAAGGATCCGAAGGATTGAGAGCCCGTTCTAATCCGGTATCCCGGTAGGCCCGGCCCCCCAATTACTGGACTTATGGTGGAGGATTTGCGGTGGCAGTTACCCAACCACCTTGGCTATCCTGGTTATCCCAGGACCTTGTCTCTTAACCCGCTTTCAACTGCTTCACCTCGTTAACCCCCCACCGTCCGTAGTTCCATTCCAATCCTGCCCCTCCCCTGCTGGTTTTCTTTTCCCCACTCGAGTCCGGGGCAATCCACTCAATTTTTATTCGTTATTTTCATGTTGGCAATGCAATAAAAGGGGCCCATTCATGAGGGCTCTTTTCCTTGCCGTTAGGATGCCTAGAGGCATAGCCATTTTGCGTATCCTCCCTTTTCTTCCCTCCATTTCGGGGTCCTTTCTTCGGGGGAAAGGGGACTTGGATGCCATAATATGATGAAGTGATTGAAGTGCCGGCGACTCGCTGGAATGACCATTAGACATGCAAAACGGCGACGTGTTGCTATTTATGCTCCGTTATAGCCTTGTCCCAACCCCCACCGATTTTCGGATTTAACTGCCATTTTCATAACGGGGCACATTGTTAGGACATTTTATTAACGTTTCTTTGTTGTATTTTTTTTTGTCCTTTCATTCGCCGTTTGTTTGTTGATTGGTGCGTGTTAATTGGCCACGCAATGGCGACAAATTGAGTTCACCGCCACCCACTGACCCACTCGAGGACACCTTACCAACCTGTTTACACACTGCTTACTCTTTTTGGAGGGACCTTGCACCTGACCCCGAGTGTTTTTGGTTCCAGAGTGTCGGAGATTCATTTTCATGCCAAATGTATGCCAAGTGGCATCCGCTTGGCATAATGAGCTGCGTCTACAATTGCTCTGGCCTTGACATCTGCCTAAAAGGGTGGGTGCCGTAGCACCATAGCACCATATCGCCACCCACTAACCCACCAACTCATCCGCCCATTGGTCCTCCTGGCACATTTGTTTTTATGTCAGAGCTCCAACGCAGTTTCCATAATTTTAGCGTTTGTATAAAATTCGCCTAAAAAGGCAGTAAAGATTCGCTATCCAGAAAAACTAAAACGATTTTTAAGAAGGTCAACTAACTGATTCAGTGTTGATTCTGGTTTTTAAATAAGATGAGCATCAACTCTTCAGTGTGACCTTGCCAGCTAAAAAAGCGTTAAGAGAGACCATATTTAAATGCGAGACTTTGGCTCAGTGTGACCTTGCCAGATTAAGGAAAGTTAAAGAGCATACATTACTTGAATACGTTACCTTCAGCTCTCATGAAAACTCTTAAATTGAGTGCCAATCTACTGGATTTTAATAACTCCTTGAGACTGTAAGCCTTGAGAACAATGCCTGGCTTATACCTGAGTAATAAAATAAAGTCCTCCTCTCCGCTGGCTCCACTGTATCGAGGTGGCAAGCGATGCTATCATTAAGGGCTTTACGACAATGCCGGGCAATAAAATTAATTAAAATTCAATAAATTGACGCCCCGAAATGGAAACATTCAAATGAGAGCTGAGGGAGCCTTGATACGGATCCTTGAATGGCTTGGGTTTTGGATGGGTTGGGTTTTATTGGGCTGGCGATTCAGTACAAGCTCACGTTTCACTGGAGGATTCATCGCTGATGTTTAACATTGGGAATTGTTGGGTGGCTGTGGGTGTTTGTTTGGGTGGAGAGCGGGCCCAATCTGCGGGTGCCTGCTTATGTTAATGCCCAATTACAATTGTTGTTCGCATTTGCTGTTTGCGTTGGAAATTGTATTCTCCCGGGTAATAGGAGAAACGTAATGGGATGGGTAAATATTGCTGAAAGCGAGACCAACATTTAGGGCAAAGTATCGTGGAGAAATTTATAGGCCAGCGGAGAGGGGGGATGGTGAAAAAAACCAATAAATATAACAAAAATAGACGTATACACGTTCGGAAAAGCAACAATTGTGGGAAGAGAGATAAAAATCATGTTACCAGCATTGGTAAAAATTTTGTTTTGGGCCAATAAAATGCCAGATAATTGGGTTAGTCAAGCAATTGTAAGTAAGTTAAGTTACAAATTTAATTTGGAAACCAATTTTTATTTTTTTGAATATCAAAGCGCTTTAAAATGACCACATTACAAGTATATCCTAAATAATAATTATTAAAATATTTATTTTAACACAATATTTTTCTATAATATGCATCTCTTTTCTCTAGTAAATCAGAAATTGCTGCTAAACCAAAAGAACGACAAGACTTTGCAAGGCAAAACCCAAACACTTAAAAGGAAAATTCCATTTGACATCTTTCCATTTTTTTTGAACCCATTGCCATATTTTCTATCTTTCAGTTCCACACTTGCCTCACATGCCTCAAAATTTGTTATTTATGAGTTTGCCCATCGACAGACAGCAAATAATTTACAGCATCGTAAGAATGGAGCCCCGTAAAAAAAATCTCTATAAACAAAACACTTGGAAATGCACAGGTAATAAACAACAACTAATACTACAAGCGGGGAAAACAAAGAGCAAAAAATAAAACTATGTGCCAGGCACAACAGAAATATAGCTCTTGGGTCGAGCGAGGGAAATTGTAAGCCGGAGAATCGAAGGGTTTAAGCAGAATTGGAAAACTGCACTTGGACCCAAAAAGGACACCTCACAGGAGTGCGAGAAAGGGGATTTCGCGGAGGGCAAAAGGACTATCGAAAGGACTTCGGCGGCAAATTGAATTGTTTGTCATTGAAGAAAATGGCAAGTGATTGGGAAGGATGGAGGCTGGATGGAAAGATGAGGTGCTACGAAGTGGCCCAAGGACCACAGGCATACAGGATATACGGAAAGAAAATATATATTGAATCTATACATGTACAATTAATATTTTGGCTAGATTCTGGCACTTTAATTATGGGTTATTTTGAAGGCCCTTAAATTTTATTTTCAATACTCTTTTCATTTTTGTCTCAACATATTTAAAACACTATTTTTTTCAGTGCTCGGTGTGGGAATCTATACACATGGCAACAGTTGGCCCACAAAAGATTTCACAGTCAAAACAAAACCGAATGCCAAAATGAAGACAGCAACTGACAGCGGAAATTGAATCGCACTGCTTGCTAGTGTGTGTGTGTGGGTGATTGTGTGACCTGGTGTGCGTGTGAGCTCGTGTGTATGTGTGAACGGGTGTTTCTGATTGAGTGGGTGTCGCACATTTTCCTTGGGCACGCCTTAACTATCCTAGAACTCGGCGTGCTGGCCATCGATTCCAATCAATGAAAATGTTTTTGATCATCAGCTGCTTCACACAACGCAAGCAGTGTGACCATGCCACAGCTAGAGTAAACGAATGTGACCGTTCGCCATGATTTCTGTATCAATGTTTAAGCCAAACAAATTTTAAAGTTGTACTTCACAAGAAAGTTATTTCTCTCTACTACCACTAGAAACTTCATCTTTCCATTGCATCCCAACAAAATGTATCTTTAATAGCTTCCCAAATGGCAAACACAAATAACTCCACCCAAGTGAAAGTTTGATCCAATAAGAGCCGAGAACATTGTGGGGAAAACTCCGGACCTTTCCGCCCGTTTGTCCACCGCACTAGTTTTTTTCATTTTTGCACACTTTCCTCCGGAATCCAGGGGAACGAAATATGCTCGCATTCAATTCACTTCATGTCCTAACCATATTTTGACAACTGTTACCGCAAAAACAGAAAACCAACAGAAAAGCTTCCAAACAAAAAAAACGTGGTGAGCAATGGGGCATCAAAGGGGGTGAAAAATGGGAAAACAAAAACCCGAACAAAACTAAAAAAATAAGTAACGGCTTGGCCAGCTGTGGCATCCACTTGTGGTTATATGTTGTCGGAACTTTTGCTTTCTACCATACCCCAAAAATTCCTCTTCCGTTGCAAACTTTTATGCTTGGTCTTCTTTTTTGGCAATTTTAACCAGCGCTAATGTCTCTGTATGTTTGTGAGTTTTGGACCAAGGCTTCGAATTTCACAGAAGAAGAGCAATCCGTTTTTTGCTGCCCCAATGGGGGACGACATATTTTGAAATTTTCATTAAACCATTGCATTTGCAGTTTTGGGAATGCCAAAAAAATAGAGCACACATTTTTTAAAACGCTTTGTCAAAAGGACAACGATGGTGTGAAACAATTAAGGTTTATTATATTTATTTCTTCATTTGTTTTCTCACAAAAACTGGTGATTCTTCATATAAATAAAATAAAAACAGTTAAGTACGTAAACGTGATATTTGACAGAACTGACAACATTGCGTATACGTATTTTATGGCACTTATGCAAAAATTAAACGTTTAAGAATATTACGTTTTTCATTTTCACGATATGTTAACCCACATCAGATATGGTGGTTAATTAAATAAATTCTTTCCTTCGCCCCGTCACCTGCCTTAAAGCCATTCATATATGTTCTTTGCTTACATCTGTATAATTAATCATATTTTATGGGCTCAATGTCGATTGTCGCTGACATTGTTGCCATATCATGTATATGTGGGTCTCTTTTTTGTGTGGGAGTAATGGCTTGGGATGGGCAACACGTAATTGTTGTCACTTATTCATTGCACAGCAGATAAAATTAATTAGCACATTTGACACTGAAAGACACCGCCCACCTCACCGCAATTCTGCCATTGGCATTCTTGAGTTTCGAACGCCACATCTTTGATCTCCCTTTTCCCACTTTTTCTCGTTTTTCCTTTAAACGTCCAAAGTTTTCGCAATGTGAAGATTTTCGAATTAAAATTCATGAGAGGCCACAGTCAACGACTTACAAATTTCATTTCGTTCATTTCCCAGGCTGCCGTGGGCTCAGCAAAAAAGAACATCAAGCTGCAGACAGTCTTAAAAATTATGTTTATGATAATTATTATTACATGTATATGCACGAGTGAATATATATATATATTTGGGTATATATAAAATTTCTCTTTTGTCCCTCCAACTTTTGCTGACATATTTTCACAAGTATTTAGAAAGAAGTTCCCCAAACTTCGGCCGCTCTCTGTCTAAACTGTAAAATTCATAGCCATTTTCGAGGGGATGGACTGGAGAAAAGTTTCAGATGGAAGTGAATAGTATGAATTTAAAACAAAAGAAAAATATAACTGGTTTTCAATTTAAAAGAGGAGATTAGTTCTATATTTATAAAATTGTCCTCTATTCAGAAACCTACAAATTTGTTATGTTTTTTATGAATACTAATAATTAGGTTTTTTAATAAATCCGACGACCTTAGGATTATATTCCATAATATTTACATTGTCTTTTTATTTATTCACTCACATTAAGTTTCGATCAAGGCATACCTGTTTTTTCTTTGTGTATGGAAGCTGTTGCTGCTGAGACTGGCAAACTTTTTGGGGCTGGGTGCTCACACAAAAAACAAACACAAGCTCAGGTGGGGTTGGTTGGGTTGTTTTTGGGTGTTTAGTGGGGGCGGCAGAATGGGAGTTTTTGGGCGCTTTGTTGCCCTCCAGGCAAAGGGCAATTTTCAGTTTGAATATTTTAGCTGCTAATTAAAATGTATTCGCGGTTAACAAAACGCGCACCTCCACGGCAACGGCTGCTTTTGGCCCATACCCATTCCTCCCATTTTCCATTCACCCGCCTCTTTCGCCTACTAACATTTTCCTCTGCCTCGCCTCCCAGGAAAATGAGAGAAAAGCTCGGTTGAAGATGAAGCCGCAAATAAACAGAAAATGTAATTGCATGCAGCAATTTCAAGGAAAATTCCAAAGGGAAAGTCTAGGAAAAACACATCCCGCAAAATGCAATGACAAAATTCCAGCTGCATGTTGCCAGTTGAAGCCGGAAATGCTGATGCCATATGCCATATGCGATGTGCCATATTGAACTTGCCCCAGACAAGTTGATGTTGGTCGGAAATGGAAACGGAGTTGAAGTGGCAGGTGGATCACGAAGGTATGTACGTACATATGCATGTCTGGCCTGAAGTCCTGCGATTGCAAGCAGGTTGAAGGTTAAGAAGGAAGGAATGGGGCACCGATGAATTCCAACTGAAATGCCTGCAGCACCTGCAAATATCTAGAGTTACCAGCCCAAACAGCTGCAGGTGTTCTTGCAATTGATTTTATATCGATGTAATCCCGATCAGCACTCAGTTACAAACAAGACTTAGCCATGTGCATTGCGTTACAACTAATTAACATAACTTACATTAATTTTAAATTAACAAAGAATTTACCGAATAAATAAAACCATGCCAACCAGCAGTTGCTTATCTAATAACAATTTATAGGGAAAATTCCAATGGACATGCCAAGAGTTATTTACGATTTTATAAATCAGATTATACGGCATAAATTCAAAAACAAGAGAGAATGCTGTAGTCGATGCCATCGACTATCAGATAAGCGAATTGGAATTTTTGGCATGTAGTTGGACATTGATAATTAAAGCAAAATCTCATTTAAACTTTTAAAAAATATTCAAAAATGTGGGTGCTAGCATTATGGGCGTTTGTGGGCGTGGAACCCTGCTGAAACAAACTGGCTCTGCGCGAGAGCTCAATAATCTTCTTGACAAATGCCAGCTTTATAGCTTTAATAGTTTCCGAGATCTCAGCGTTCATACGGAACTGTTACATACTTTCCGACGAACCTAGTATACCCTTTTACTTTACGAATAACGAGTATAATAAGCTTGAAATTTAATAGAATTTGATTTTTGTGAATAATGTAACCTAAATTTCAAAGAGCTTACGAACATTGACATTTTAAGTTTCCAAGATTGTTTTGTTTTTGAATATGTTTGTTTATTTATTTTAATCAGGCACTTTAGATTGTACTTCTTATTTTAATCCTTGAAATTTAACGTTGGCGATATAAATATAAGAATTCACCTAAAAGGCTCGCCTGGAGAGATGGTAAAACTAATATTTTCCAAGAAGAGTCTCTGAACTTCCGACTGCAACCACGAAGCACAAAATCTGATCTCTGGGACAAGCTGTGTTAATGACAGGTACATACAGGTAGCAAACGTTGGCAAGCATTTCAAACTTCTGGACATATCTGGTAATGAGTGAGCAACTCCCTTGCGAAACTCCGGGGACCTCCGACCTCGGAACTCCGGGCAGAGAAGCTCATCAATGTGGCAGACCCCCCGACATGTCACGACCCCCGATTTCCTTTCTCTTTCTCATTAACCACTCCATCGAAGCCCATGAAAGTTCCTCCGCTCCATTCACTTTGCAGAGAAAGAAAATTGGGTGAATTCTCAGGAAAAGAAAACAGCAGATAAGGTTTTTGAATATAAAGCACGCAGCTCCGAACTCAACTATTTCAAGAATATTTAAGGAAAAATACATAGATTTAGAAGAACATACTATTAAATAGGAACGGATAAACAAAATGCTTGATTTTCTTTGGGTGAAAATGAAAAAAAAGGTTTATATGAAAATATCTTTTGCTAGTTCACTGACCTTTCCATATTTTGCCATTAGATCTGGCACTTTCTTTAGCAAGATGTTATTCACAGATCAAAAGTATTTAATCAGCTTGAAAGTTGGTGTTTTTTTTGCAATGCTTGTGTCCTTTTGGGGTCCTTTGTGCAGTTCAGCTGTCAGGTAGCATAATGTGCACATTGTACACGGGTATTTCGCAGTCTCCCCGTCTCTCTCGCTCCCCTTCTACCCGTCTCTTTCTAGGCAGGAGGGCCGACCGATGCTCTTTCCCTTTCTGGCCGTGCTTTGCTGCTCCATCGAGTATTCAACTCGCATCGCTTGCAAAGTGACATGGCATATTTCAAGGTAAACATTCTGAATTTTGCATATCAAACGCGGGGCAGAGCAAAAAGCAAACATCACAAAAGAAGAGTGGCAAGAAGAAGAGCCCTCCTACACACACCAATACAGTGGTAGTAGTAGTAGACCAATGCATATAGAATTCACCTACACACACACACACACACTCAGTTGGGTTTTCCACGAATTGCTTTGCAGTTGAATGAGCTGAGTGCTCCCCCGTAAGCCATGTGCAACGCGAAATGGACTGTCTGTGCAGCAGCAACACCACCACCCACTGAAGCGCCCCCCAGTTACACCCCCACCCAGCCACCCCCCCAAATGGCCACTGCAAGCTGTAATTGTATAATTAATGAACGCTGCCCGCCGTCGATGGACGCTTAGTGCAAATACTCGGGTGCATTTGGGTGCGGTGCGGATAGTTTCCAAAAGCGAAAAATTCCGAAAACCGCTCACAACCGGTTAAATCTGCTGCGATCCCGCCATCCATCGGCAATCCCCAATCCCCATCCGCATCCCCAAACGCAGTCCCTTTTCACGAGGGTTGCCAAAGCAATAGTACCTCCTAGAAGTATAGGATACAAATACATCCCTTTGGTGCAAAGGCTCTACAAAGAACTTATGCACTTTTTGAAGTCAAATTCTGAAGATTCCAAAAATTCGCTTAGAATATTTCCTTTTTAAGTTTTTCCAAACAGTTTGTTAATACCAATTCCTACACAGACAAAATTCTGACGTTCTCAGCTGAGTTGAAATTGTTCTTAAAAATTGAACGACATTTTTAAGTTAAAAATGTTTTTATTTTGCTTGAATCAAGTTGAATTGGCGGTATTTAAGTACATTGTATGTACAAATAAACTATTAGTTCAGTCCTTAGTGTATACTTATCAAAAAGTTGTTAAATAAACTCAATTTAACTTTTCTCTTCTCACCATTTCGTTTTTATATTGATACCAAAATGTACTTACACGGTTTTTAAGAACGAATGTTCTCAATTCAAGATCAATGTTCTTAGATAGTTTTCTCTGTGTATGCAAAATAAAGAGATTCAAACAGAAATCCCTTAAAGACATACCATTCTAGACCTTAAAACATTTTTTAAAGAATCTTTAATTTTAAATGCAAAATAATCTTTTTATTTTGTATTTTACCGGGTAATACCATGTATTGCTTATATGTATAAGCCATTACATTATATTTAAATTTTATGTACATAAGCCCTTGAAAATTTAAATTCCAAATACCTTCATTTAATAACAAATTTATGGCCAGCTTTTCAATGCCAATTTCTCTGTGACTCTCAGGCTTAAACAGTATCAACCATAAGGGATAAGGATTGGAACGGAAAATGATTATAAACTTGCGTACAACTGACGTGTGTGAATATTTCATCGGACTATCGTTTAATTGAATCGCCAGATAATTGCTTAACTCGAGTGACAATGCGCCACTAATGAAAGAACGGCAGAGGAAGCAAGAGTGTAAAATGATTTTCAATATTTGCCTGATGTCAATTAAAACTATTTTCGATTCATCTGGCCGTGCGAAATGCAGTAATTAATTGGGCAACCCGCTGGTCACAAATTCCATCTCCGTTTGGCCGTGTCCAGTGTGTTGCCCTCTCTTTCTAGCAGTCTCTAGCCCTCTCTTTCTCTCCCTCTCCCTCTGTCTCCTTCTATATGTAGATGTGCTGCTCTTTCTCTGTCTGTCTCTGTTTACAATTGCCGCCCGCTAATTTATTTGAAAAGCCATTTGTTACCTTTGGCTTGCCTCTGTTTACACGTCCGTCTGTCGGGCTATCCGTCCGGATTTTCAGTCTGTCCGGATTTTCTATATACCCAACATACGTGTGTGTGTGTGTGCCCGGGTTTATGTACATACATACATATGTTTGCTTTTCAGATCTCGCTTGATATTCGCACATTACATTTACATACATTCACAATTACAATTTGCGTTAATTCAATTTACCGAAAGAAAAGGAAAAACCCAAGAAGAAAAGAAAAGCTCTCTGCTCCCCCCCTCAGAAAAACCAAAAAAATCAACAACATTTTACTAATTGTTTAGATATGTGCATAAAAAAATACGTGTGTAGAGATGTGCCAACCACCAGTGGGCTTTATAATCAATTCATTTGGCCAAATCCGGACAAGTAAATAATGAGAAAATCGGAGAGAATAAATCGAAGGAAAGAGAGAGGGCATTTTATTGATAGAAACGCGGATCGAACAGCTGCCAATTGCCAAATGCCTCCAGTACTCGATAATCTTATGTACAGCCAAAGATACACACATTTATTTAGTGAAAAATCGAGGAAAATGTGTTCGCCTTTGTTTGTGTTTTGTTAAGCTTTAGTAAATACTTGAAAATTTAATGCCGTTTGGCCAATAATTAAGGAAAAAACATTTCCAATAACCCCATATACACCCCCCCCCCCCCCCCACACACTCCCCATTTTCCCCGCCAAATCGTTTTCTTTTGATAATTCGCTCAACAATCTGGTGCATATTTTGAGATATTAATCATACGCACAGTTGGCAACTTTGATTTGCATTCAGTCGCAGTCAATGAAAATTTAAAGTACACGCGCAGCAGAATAAAAGATACATATTTGAAAAAGTAAAAGAAGCATGGAAATTTGGATAGCCCAAGAAAGCTCTATTTCCATTAAATCACTGAACCACAGGAAGCGTCCGAGGGAAAACCAGTTGGGGAATGAGAGAACAAACATCAATGGACAATTAATGTGAAGACAAGTTCCGAAAAAAGAGGAAAATTGGGCAAGAAGCGAGTGAGAAATGGGAATGGCAAAAGAATGCAAAATCGAATTGTAAACAGTGTGTTCGATGATGGCACACAAAGCCCAAGGAAAACCATTAAGAAAGCATCGGACAAACAAAAGGCAAAGGAAAATACTGAAGGGCCGATAAAAATGTGGAGTCCAAGGTTGTGGTTTAAATTGTTTCAGCACCGAGTCTCGCAGGGATTTATTCTTTTCCTGTTCTATTTTTACATTTTCTTCAGCAGCACTTTTGCATTAAAGGTCTATTAACATACATTTGTTTGGTCACACCTTGAGAATTCAGGCAGCTTTCCTTTAATATTTAGGTATGTACCATCAATTAATTATGGTCTAGTTATATTTTTGAGGCCAAGTATTTAGAACGAAACCAGAAACTTAACAAATTCTTTATATAGTTGTCATTTGTTAGCTAGGGTATCTTTAATATAAAGGAAAAAGAAAAGTTAGAAAAGCCTTTCTTTAATAACATGGTAAAACCCATTAAACCTTCAATCTCCAGACATCGCACTCAAGTGTGTAAAAAATTCTATTATAATAATTATAATCTATTACTTTCGCAAAACTTTAATTTTAAAAAACCACCACCTGCAACGTTGCGTATGCGCGATATTCTTTGAAATCAAGTTCCATTGCCAATTTCACTCACCTTTAATCGCTCCGAAGGCCTTTTACTTGGTTTCTGTTGTTGTTTACCTTGGATTTTCTCCTTTTCCGCTTTGCTTTCCAAAAACGTTTAGCTTTGTTTTAATTTCAAATTTGATTTTTGATTTTTTTTTTCGAATTTTCAATTCGCTTTCAGCGTGATGTTGTCTTTTATCTGGTGTCTCTGCCAAAGTCACAACAATAACCGAAAAAAAAGAACAAACATTGGGATTTTTAATGGGGTGTTGGGGAGCATGTGTGTGCATGTGCGATAGAGATCGGCATATATATATATATATATAGAACTATATAGAATTTCAAAACAAAAGTTGCGCGCCCAGGAAGTCCACGATTGTTGATTGTTGTTGCTGCAAATCGCCCGTCGGCGTTCGGTGCCAAAATACCTCGGGGTATTGAACGAAAAACACATTCCAATTCCAATAACTCCTTCAAAAAAAAAACCAAAAACAAGAAAACGAAATTACATACAAGAAAAGACGAGATGCCAAATTCCACTTGGTTTTTTTTATATTTATGTATTGAACAGCAATCATACTAAATTAAATGTGAATTTAAAAAAAAAAACCATTAAGAGACTGTATTATTTCTTTAAGCGTTTATTTTCAAATTGAAGGTTATGATAAAACTTCGAAGAAAAAAGTTTATGGCATAAATGTATAATTGCACTGAACACAGTAAAATGCAGCTAACATTGGTTGTGAATGATGAAAAACTGTTTCTATTTTCACACAATAAAATAAAGTTTTATGGCTGTAAGATAAATATACCAAAACATTGTTCGACACAGAAGTGTTTAAATAAGAACTCGAAAAACAGCAAGAAACAACGCTGGATCTTTTCAACAGGCATACAATTTTCTAGAACATTTTTAAAAGATCTCTCGTTTGTTTTATTGTCAGGCACTTTTTGGAATTCTTTTTCAGAACGTTCAGAACTTTAATCGTTAAACAATTCAAAAAAAGTTTAAAAAAATATCAGAACTTCTCTATTTGCTTTCATTGTCACGCACTAATTTAGTTGAATTATTTAAAACATGAATGCCAACGGTATTTAGTGTTGATTTTGGTATGGCTGCTCCTCTGGTATTTTATTTAGTGGGTATGTGTTTTAGTGGGTGGTGTGTATATCGTATCGCTGCGACTCCAAGAACTACAACAACGCAGTGTTATCCGCTCGGAGGCTGAACGCCTACTGGATGTTTGGATGTTGCACGCGCCGAAAGCTTCCGCAGAATGTGCCGTTACGTTTGCCAAAGCACGCAACGCGTCGGCTGCGCAGTCGGCAGAGCAGCAACGGCGTCGCTGGCGGCGACGTGCACGAACACGACCGAACACGAACGGACACGACCGCTGAACACCGGACTGGACTCGGAAACTGAGGGGAGATATCATAAATCCATGTAGCTGTTGAAAATACTTTTTAAAACTTTACATTATAAAAAAATTAAAAATTAAATAAAAATGTTTTGTAATAAAATTAGACAGAACTATAAAAATAAAAACTGTGCAAAACATTAAACACTAGCTGTAAAGAAAGTTATAGTTGGCACATCAACTCAAATTTAAATTAATATGATATTTTAAAGTTTAAGTTTCCATTTGGTGACCCTAAGCTGTAAGTTTTTTTTTATGCTAATAAAAGTAATCAACTAAAAATAAATAAATATTTTACAGCAGGACTTTACATATTAAATGCGATTTTTAGTGCGCACGCG
Source organism: Drosophila subpulchrella (assembly GCF_014743375.2). Taxonomy (NCBI): domain Eukaryota; kingdom Metazoa; phylum Arthropoda; class Insecta; order Diptera; family Drosophilidae; genus Drosophila; species Drosophila subpulchrella. The sequence goes on from NC_050613.1 coordinate 5,918,455, forward strand.
CCAAAGATTTAAAAGCAACTAAAAAAGGAAAGCTTGCTTTGCGTATGCTTTGTGCGCTGTGAAATAATGCACGATTTGTCTAAAAACGTTAAACAAACTGAAAATACATACATATATTAATTGAATAACAAAATTAAACATTGATTAAACTTAATTGATCTTAATTAGTGATTATAAATAAAAAGTGTACCCAGAATACACACTCATTGGATCTTTTCGGGTCTTAGGATCCCGCCAGCTGACTGGCCATTTTCGCTTATTGCATTTTCTCTGGCGCGGACGTCCAAAAGCGCAGCGCCTTCCGCCCTGATCCATAAAACATACATATCTGCCTGAATAATTCAAGGCAAATATAACGCAGTCTACACGCCGCCAACTGAAAACTCTACACGTCCTCGCTCACGCACTTCGCACAGTGGGCGCAGAATGTACAAAAACTGTAATAATATATTTACATAAAAATGTCTGAGTATCTTCTGAATATATTTAATGTTCAAAAAGGCAAATAAATTAAGACAAAGATAAAAAAAACATTAAAAAAAACTTGAAAAAATAAAATAAATAAGTACTTTGAAAATAACATATCTTAGTAGTAATGTTTTAATAACAATAAATATATTAAGTTTTTAATACGAAATTCAAAAAGGTTTAAAATATTTATATCTTTTAAATATAAAATCGAGAAATACTATACCATATGTAATGCGACCAACAATTTTTTTTCGAAAACCCATACATGCATTAAGGTACAGCTAATATATTTTTAGCTGCATATATTTGTTTTCTTTTTAAACATCAACATTAAGGTAAAGGTAATACATTTTTAGCTGCATATATGTATATGTTTTCTTTTTGAACACTAAATATTTTTATAGCTGGCTAAGCCAAATCGCCCACTGTTCGCAGGTGTTCTCAATGGAGACTTTCCACGGAGAGGGCTTCCTCTGCTGGGCTGCTGCCCTTCCAGTCGGGTTTCCCTTCGTTTTCCAGTCTGCCTCGTGCTAACAAGTGGAAAGCAACAGTTGAAATGAATGAAAACTTTCGAAGCTGCTCGTTTCTCGCAGTCGCCGCGGGCAGAGGCGCTGGCCGCGACGCCGGCAGCGACGCCAGCTTCATGTGTTGCTTCTCCTGCTTCACCTGCTTGGCCCAGTGGGTGGGGGTGGGCGGTTGGCCAGTGGGCGGAGGTCGCTTTTCCGTTAGCTGTTGCTTTTCCAGCACACTGTTGCTCTCGCTGAGACGTCTGTTTTTTGGTGGTGGGGAGGGGGTTTTTGGGTGTTTTTTGGGGGTTTTCGGGGTGGATTGCTGTTGCTCCCGTTAAGCAGGAACTAATTTTTGTTAATCACACCTTAATGACATGAACTTGAACACTATTCCAGTGCCGATGCCTCAATTTCCATAAATTAGGCAACCAACTAGATAACGTGTTGCGGTTTAAGGCATAGTAATTAAATTAACTACATTACAATTGGTATCAAATATAATATTATTAATATTTTTACACAGAAACTTTTTTCATGGCATTTAAAATGAAGAACAAATTTTTATATTTAAAAATGGGACTAACAACATTCCAATGAATTTATTTAGGCAGTAAATTTTTCAAAAACAATATTTTTTTCAATATTATTAAATATGGGTACATGATTATTATCAACCTGATATAATAACACGAATATTAAAATGAATATTTATTGTACCATAATTGGCTTTACAGCTTAGAAGCAAAACAACACCTTAATAAACTAACCCTTTTATATGGAAAATCCTAATTCAATATTTAGAACCATTTTCAATTAAAATAACCTTTTTTTCAGTGTGTGTCTGCTTGAGCGACACTTAATTACAATGTGTCAGCTTAAGGGCAACTATACAAACAACGGCAAATATAAAGTGCAGCCCACAGCAAATGCAACACACACACACCAAAAACACACACACGTCCAAACGGTGACACACACTAACGCAAGTACGCATTGATTTTAATGAGTTGCCAGCCGACAAAAAGAACCAAATCGTTTTGACAGCCCCGCGAATAAATCAACATTTTGATGCACCTTTTTTCTGATTTATGACTGCACATTAAGGAGAATTTGTGAAAAATGACTGGCACTTAATAGACTTGTTCAAACTATATAGTTTTGCAAGCACTTAACATTAATTACGTGGTGCCTGACTCATTATTTGCGTTTTAATTGCCTTTGGGTAATAAATGTAAATATAATTCGCAAGTTTTCAATATGGTTTTGGAATAATATTTATCACACAAAGTTTTATATTAAGAAAAAACATATTTTACATTTGATTATTAAAGCTATTTTTGATCGATTTAAAATATTGTTCACCCCTAAAAATCAACAGGATAGTGCAAAATCCAAAATTTCTTAAGAAATGGGTAATAATATCATTCTGAATATTTTACACGTGGGTACGTTCGATACCTGGATAAGTGAGCAATATGGATTGACCTACTCCCAGATGAGATGCATCATCATTAGGAGCGTGATTAGCAGAAACAGCAGGGTTCCCAGTCTGCTGCCCTCCACTGTGGTGGCTCCATCATTCGCATATTCATCGAAATAGTTGCCGTATAAGGCGAAGGTCATTAGCTGGCTATGAGGTTGTCGCAGTTCCATCTTAATCTGGGTGAGATTATCCAATTCCTCCGTTGACCAGTTTAATTGAGAGGGTTGCAGGGCATACAGATGGGAGGAACTGAGTGTGCTGGGCATAATGAGACGTCGAGGTCTCCGGACAAACTCCCCCAGTATTTGCAACTCGGTGAAGACCACTTGATTCTCCACCAGATGTCCCAGTTCCCGCTGCTCATCGCTGACTAGACCACAACTTTCCACGTCGGAGCTGCTGCAGGTAAACAGACCACATAGCCGGATGGCACTGTACTGCTCCTCCTCGTAACGCCTTTCGCCCACCCAAGCCCCCAAACGGTAGCTATATCCCGGATGTGTTCCCACTGGCGACCAACTGATGCGGAACTCACAGCACAAATCCTCCTGGCATATCCTCTTCTCCACGGAACTTCCCTTAATCATGGGCAGCTCCCAGGTGGTAAACTTCTTCAGTTCCGGTTGCTGCAGTAGTTTTAGTTTGATAGGAGTAGGGTCTTCTGGTTCCAAAATCTCATCCGAAGCATCCATGTTCTCCTCGGGATTTAGGGGAACCTTAGCCAGGAGCAACCTTCTCTGACCCACCGTCTCTTCCGTCATCATAAGTCGAGCCAAGGCGCCGTGCTGACCCGCATAAATGCCACTGCCACTTATTCCACCCTGCGGAAAAGATCCTCCGGAAGCCAGGAGATTCACCCGGTTGGACCAGGCCCAACCCTGTTGGAACTGGGAGGCTGCAGAAGGAGTTCATAAGTCAGTTATTACAGTCTATAAGATACTAATATAAGAAAGTTATATAAACGAATAATCCTATTTTTGATTAAGAAAATTTTAAGATTGTACACTAGCTAGGCCTTTTTTGTAGCTCTTCCAAAGAAAATCCATTTTGTATACAACTTTCAATATTCTACAATTTTAAACTTCCATTGTGAACACTAATCACCTGTGAGAAAAGGCAACTCCGAGTTGAACATTTTGGTGACGATCACATGGCGAATGCCCAATCGCTCCACCAAATCCTGAGCCGGGGTATAGAAGAGCATATCGAAGCAGATGAAATGACCGAAGGTCGCATTGAAGTCGGTTTGAAAGGTGGCCAGTTCCGGTTCCTCAGTTCGGTCGGTCGACGGTTCCAGGTAAAGATTCCACTTTCTATAGCGCGAGATTACCGCTCCTTGTCGATCGAAGACTACATTGGTGTTATGGACCACATAGCCAAGATTGGTACAGCTAATATCCGAAGGACAATTCTCTGGAGCCCGTTCCTTGACATTGACCACCAGATAGGTGCTATGTTCTCTGGCGGCGCAGGCCAGTTGTCGCAGAAAAAGGGCTATTTCCGGATCATCACCAGGCTGCTCTTCACATAAACTCAGTTTCGTAGATTCCGGCACCGCCGTCAAGGTGACCACACTATTTAGGGTGGCCTCCGGGAAGACGATAATATCCGTAGTGCCATTTGCCGAGGCCATAAGTTCCAGATAACCAGCTAAATTCGTCTCCAACAGCTGTTGTGAAGAACCACCCATTATCTCTGGTCGAAATTCCGCCACACCAGCTGTATAAAATCCATCTGATCCATCGCTAGCCACAACCAGAGATACCAAGAAAAAACCACTGAGGATCCACAAGAACCGAAGCTGGAATCCAACCATGGTGTTTATACTTCAACGATCGCAAACCGACTAAGCCCAGCCGGTTTTCCACCTTGCGTTGAAGCTATAAATATGTACATACATATATAAAAATATTTTCCACTCTCTATATCTGGCTTTGCCGTCGTCTGACTTTTTGTTGTTTACTGTCTGTAAAGATGGTCTATCTAATCGGTTTAATCGGTAATCAGCTGATTTGTGCGTGCCCTAGTTTTTTATGGGTTGAGTAAAGTCGAATTTTGGGCACTCGCTGAAAAAACTAAAAATTCTGAAGATACCGCCAAAATTGTAATAGCTAACAAAAGACTTAGCTAAGAATATCATAAATCTTTTATAAAATTCCTTAGATTTCAAAAGATACATCTTGTTCTTAAGCTCTTTTTATATTTTTGGATTCTTATAACCACAGGCCAGTTGCTCCTCAGCGGTACCGACACCAAACGTGCAATCATTATAATAGTAGTTGCCATAAATGGCAAAAGTCAAAAGGTGACTGACCTCCTGGGATTCCCCTAAAGCAAAACGCACCTGATGACTATAGAAAGTAGAGGGGAAACCATTAGTTAAACAATGTATTGAACAGATCTTTAGACTCACCTCTCCTCGGAGGGCTGTTGTTGGGCCCATTCAAATTGTTTGGTTTCCAGGGGCAGAAGATTATCGAGCAGTGTGTCGGGAAAGAATAGAAACTCCCGTGAGTGCGGATAGGTGACCCGAATCTCCAGGTGGGTGAAGGTCACCACAGGCTTCTGAAGGTCAGGCAGCAGCTGACCACAGTCATCTATCGAATCCCCGGAACAGGTGAACAAACCGCAATTTCGAATATAGTTGACATCCAGCCGCTTCTGATTACGCCAACCATCGAAAATACCCACGCGATAGCTATAGTAACTGGAGTTCCCCGCAGCATTTTCCAAGGATCTCCAGGCCACGTCGAAATGACAGCAAAAGCCACCATGACATAGAATCTTGCTGAGATTACCGTTCTTCCCAGCCTCTATTTGCAGCTCCTCGCTGGTGAAATTCTCCAGATAGTCACGTTTTATGTTGAAACTGGAACTGGTGGCCACCTGTCGGTTGAGATTCCTTTTCATCCGCCGTTTGCCCTTGTATTTGGGTACTCGGGCCACATATATAGCCCGTTCCCCGGAGCCCTGACGCATCACACTCCTCAGAGCGCCACTGCGTCCTTGGTAAATACCCGAACCACTATTTCCCACGGTGGGATCACTTGCCCCAGCGGCCAGCAGGTTCACATCGTTGGCATAGGACCAGCCCGATTGGATCTGAACAGCTAATGGAAAAGAACACATTAATTATGAAATATCAATAACTAGACATCATAGTATGTGCAAAATCCTATTATAGACAAACGATAGTAAGAAACCTTTGGCTAAAACTGAATAATTTTCCTAGACCTGAGCTTTATCAAGTTAAGAATTTTTGAAAACTATTTGTAACTGACCAAAGTTCGCTTGTATTAAATCCGATGTATATTAAAAGCATCAACACAATTTAAATTATATCTTGTATACAAGTGACTATTAAATGTCATTAAATTTCCCGGACATTGCGGTTTAAATATTCAAAGAACAGATAATAAGCATTAACCACTTGACCACCGTACGCCGAACATTCCGCATGGAGGGCTCTTCATCTCAAGGACGTGTAAGAGCCATCAATTAGCAATCACTCGACCCAGTTAATGGACCTATGTCAATGGACTGACCCACTTTTCACCCCTGTGTTCATCTCACTCAGACTTACCTGTAAGGAAGGGCAATTGGGAGAACCACATGGCCGGGTATACAAAGTCCGTGACTCCCTGATCCACCAGCTGATGGGCTGGCGTGTAGAACAGGATATCGAAGCAGATGAAGTGCCCGAAGGTGACCCCGAAGTCCGTCTCGAAAGTGCTCAGTTCCGGCAGGTAAGTGCTGTTCTTGGGTTCACCATAGAGGTGAACCTTTCGGTATCTGGACACCACCACTCCCTGACGATCGAAGACCACGTTGCTATTGAACACATTCAAGCCATCCACGGCACAGGGTCTCGTATCCTCGTGAACATCCTGGCACTTTTGCTTCTCGGTGAGATTGATCACAATATACTTGCTGGCATTGCGGGCCGCACAGGATAGGGTCACCAGATAATGCTCGAAGTGGCTGCCATTGGGATCACTTAAACAGGGATTTATCCGGTCCTCGGGATTGGGCACAAAGGTCGTTGGACCCATATCATTGAGGGTGCTCTCCGGGAACACAATAATGTCCGTCGAGCTGGCATTCTTTGAGTGAATGATCTTCACATAGCCGTCTAGATTATCGGACAATAAGTTCGACGGCCTAAACTCCACCACACCAGCAGTATAGTATTCTTTCCTCGAAAAGGAAGCCTAAAATTCCTCAAAAAATTGTGGTATTCTATTTTCATAGATTTAAATATAAAACAATTACCTGCTGACTCAAACCCAGCATTAACCATATGGTTAAGCACTGTAGGAAGAACCAATAATTTTTCGCCATGTTCTTTGGCAAGATAGATATTGGCAAGTGACTTGGCGAGACTAAACTTTTCAGCTTTATAGCAATTCCTAGAAGGAGATGGGTTAATCTTATCTGCTGAAAATCATGCGAAATATAATTTCTGTCTGGACTGGTTCGATTCAGTGGTCTCATTCTTAAAGACAAAAATAAATGCCAAGCTGTAATTTATGATAAGACTAAAGTTCAAAAATTCGGTCAACAAAAAATACCTAGCTTATCAATAGCGTGCCTAAAAGGTTCCAAACTGCAAACTAATTCAAATAAGAATATATAAAACAAAATTAAACTCGAATTCTTTCAACGATCAAACTTGTACACTTCTCAAGCCCTCTGCATTAATTATAATAACATTTCTGCATCATTAACCCAACAATCGTGATGTTTGATATACGCCACTCTTCTAATAAATGATCGATATATCATTTAAATGGACTGTTCTTATCAGCTAGGTGACCTGCTTATCAACGATCACACGTGACATTTCGATGACTGATAGACAAAGCTGCCGGCTTATTAAAAGAGCTTGTTAACCTTTTCTGTGGAAAAAAATATAGAGGCTTTCATTAAAGCAAACTTTTAGGCAGTCTAGTATAAATATTAACACAAATTGTATATGCTCAAAATTTATTTAATCACTTATATGTGATATTTATAAGGACCAAACATAGGATGGTACCTTCAGGCACTCAAGTATCCTTTGCACCCATAAGGACTATTAAAGGACATTCTGCCTTTTTGAAGTTCCCAGCAGGTTTTTTATATGTTCGTTAACATCAAAATTATAGTACGGACAATAAGTCGAATTTTCGGCAAACCTTTCAATTTTTTTCTTATTTGTTTGCTTGAGAGCGGTCTTAAGATGAGATCTTTGCTCTAAATAAAATGCTAAGCACTTTTGGATTTTCTGATGGGGAATAATGCTATCCAGCTCCTCGATACGATCTAAGATTTGTTGTTCCAAAAATAAACGTTCAATATTGTAGGTTTCAAAGTTAAATCGTAGTTGGAACTTCTCCGTTAGAGCGGTATTATTATTTTTCACCGCCGCTCGAATTTTTGAAATCCAGTTGAGAAACTCAGTGTTATCCTTCCAGGAACCATTGAAATTTTCCAGATAACTCTTTAGTTCTTTCGTTACTTCTTCGTTAACATCGCCCAAGGATTCCTGATGAATATATTACAATTTTTCTGGTTTTAAAATTAAAATAAAATGGTACTTTCCGATCTTCCTTGAGCGATTAAAAAACCCAACACAAAGAGGCTCCATATCCAAGACATTTTTGTTCAGCTTGAAGAGTTGCAAGGTCTTGCAAGAAGATAACTGACGATTCTAGGCCAGTTACAATGGCTTTTTATATATAGGCAGCTAATACCAATTTGGTATGTCTTAATTAAGATAAGACTTATCAGTGAAATTCCCTAATCGTTACCTTAAAGCTATTTATTTAAGTGCTCTACAGAATTTATTTAATTAACAACACTTTCTCTTTATTGTTATCTATATAATTATTTTTTATAGCCAAGAACTTTAAAAATGATATATATTCAAACAAGAGGGCGACGCGTGTCGCTGCTGTTTTTTCTTGAAAAACTTGTTGCATACCCAAAACCGTTTATACCAAAAGGCACTGTTTATAATAACCTTCCTGAAAATGTGCCGATTAATATTAATTTATTTACAAGTCGATAGTACTATTATCTTGTATTTTATTTATATAAATACTGGTAGTATCGAGCAATAGGTGTATAAAAAAAAAAAGGAAACCCAATATGTGGGTCTTAAGATAATTGTATAATATCCATAACTCTTATCGTTTGGATATACACTTTGATCTTATTGGGCCCTAGTCCAGGCAGTAACCAGGATAACCAGCGGCATTATGAGCCATCCCCCGAGGGTTGTTAACCTAGTGGATCCGCTCTTGTATCCACAGGCCAGTTGCTCCTCCTCACTACCAACTCCAAAAGTGCACACATTGTCGTAGTAATTGCCATAGATGGCAAAGGTCAACACGTTGCTCAGCTCCTGGGATTCCTTGAGGGCAAAGCGAACTTCGTGCACGTAGCTGAGGATCATAAAAACATAAGCATTTATAAACAAGGGAGAACGCTATAGTCGAGTACCTCGACTATCAGATACCCGTTACTCAGCTTAAGCGACCAAAGGGAAATGGAGATATGCAAGCAGCAAAGCGAGATTTAAATGCGCAACCTACCGGCGGAAGACAGATTTAAGCATTGTGGGCGTTAGGGTAGGCGTGGCAAAAATTTTTTTTGGATCAATCGATAGGTATTGACGAGACCAATAAATTTCAATTAAAATTTTTTATCTAGCATGAAAATTGTGGGCGCCACAGGTTTAGGCGGTTTGTGGACGTTATAGTGGGCGTGGCATATTCGCGTGACAAAATTGCGCTGCGTACAAAGCTACGGAATCTAAATCTGAGATCCCGATTCTCTATCTTTGATAGTTTCCGAGATATCCACGTTCATACTAACGATTTTTTGAAGTTTGTGGGCGGTTTGTGGGCGTTAAAGTGGGCTTGGCAAACCTTTTTTGGGTCAATCGATAGGTACTGATGAGAACAATACATTTCAGCTTAAAATTTTATTCTAGCATCAAAACTGTAGGAGCCACAGTTTTGGGCGGTTTGTGGGCGTTAGAGTGGGCGTGGCACTCTACTGAAATAAACTTGCGCTGCGCAGGAATCTCAGGAATCTGCATGCCTAATCCCAGTATTGTAGCTCTTATAGTTTCCGAGATCTCAGCGTTCATACGGACAGACGGACAGACGGACATGGCTAGATCGACTCGGCTAGTGATCCTGATCAAGAATATATATACTTTATGGGGTCGGAAACGCTTCCTTCTGCCTGTTACATACTTTCCGACGAATCTAGTATACCCTTTTACTCTACGAGTAACGGGTATAAAAATGCTGGCTATAAAGCGTATTTTATGGTATCTCACCTATCTTCAGTGGGCTTCTGCTGCGACCATTCAAACTGATTGGGTTCCAAAGGCAGCAGATTATCTAGCACGGTATCGGGAAACAGAAGGAACTCTCGGGACTCTGGATAGGTAACCCCGATCTCCAGACGGGTGAAGGTCACACGCGACTGCTGAAGCTCTCCCTCAATGGGCAGTAACTTGCCACAATCATCGATGGAGTCCCCAGAGCAGGTGAACAATCCACAATTACGGATGTAATTGGCATCCACCTGCTGTTCGTTACGCCAGCCATCATAGGTTCCCAACCGATAGCTATAGTAGCTACCATTCTCCACTGCAGTTCCCAAGGATCTCCACGCTATATCGAAATTGCAGCAAAAGCTGCCATAGCAGATAGTTCGATTGATAGCACCAGTGGTTCCCTCGTCGAACTGAATCAGCTCAGACTCATAGTTCTCCAAATAGTCTCGCTTCATGTAGAAACTCGTGGACGAGGCCACCTGGCGGGAATTGATCTCCGGCGTACTCCTCCTCACGCGTTTTTGAAGAGCTCTACTGCGAGTATACTTGGGCACCTGTGCCACATAGATGGCCCTCTCCCCGGAATCCTGAATCATAACACTGGTCAAAGTTCCAGAACGTCCATGATAAATACCCGAACCACTACTTCCAACCGAGGGACGGCTGGCACCAGAGGCCAAAAGATTCACATCGTTGGCATAGGCCCAACCTTGTTGGGTCTGAACAGCTATTAAAGAAATGTTAAAACAAATAGTAAGCGTTAATAATTTCCATAGCTAAAGAACACTATCGTAGCAGAACAAAATACTATCCTGAAGAATTCGCGTTCTTATTTTGTTAAATGAATTGTTTGGAAAATAAACTTCTAATATTCTTCGAGGCCAAATTGACTGCTGGATTATCCCCCTTAGTAGTGTTTACTTTTTCACTTACTCATGCAGGTCTTTACGATGACACTTCGGAGATAAGACCTATTTTATAATTACAAGCCATAGCTTTGCTGCCTAATTGCCAACCATTACCGACTTTGTAGTCTTTGCAACCTTTGTTTCAGGTGGAGTGCCTGATTATTTTCTCCCTGTGCATAATCGGTCCTAGGCACTTCATCTCGAGAGGTTGCCAGAGCCATCAATTAGCAATCAACCGGATCCCCGATAAGAGACACATGTCAATGAACTAGCCCCTGCTTTCTTTATCGCCCATGTCTGTGTACAAATGACTTACCTGTAAGGAAGGGCAGTTGGGAGAACCACATGGCCGGGTAGACAAAGTCCGTGATACCCTGCTCCTCGATGAGCTGATGGGCTGGCGTGTAGAACAGGATATCGAAGCAGATGAAGTGCCCGAAGGTGACCCCGAAGTCCGTCTCGAAAGTGCTCAGTTCCGGCAGGTAGGTGTTGTTCTTGGCCTCACCGTAAAGGTGTACCTTTCGGTATCTGGACACCACCACTCCCTCACGATCGAAGACCACGTTGGTGTTGAAGACATTCAATCCGTTGGACGCACAGGGTCTCGTATCCTCCGGAACATCCTCGCACTTTTGCTTTTCGGTGAGATTGATCACGATGTATTTGCTGGCATTGCGGGCCGCACAGGATAGGGTCACCAGGAACTCCTCGTACACGGTGAAATTGGGATCACTCAGGCAGGGGTTTATCTGATCCTCGGGATTGGGCACAAAGGTAGTAGAGCCCGCGGAGTTCAGGGTGCTCTCGGGGAACACAATAATGTCCGTGGCACTGGCATTCTCAGAGTTTATTATCTCCACATAGCCCTCGAGGGCATCCGACCAGGCCGACAAGCTGAGGATCGACTGGCGGAACTCCACCACTCCGGCCGTATAGTAATCCAAATCTGCCAGGGCTGCCTGAAATTTTAGAAGAATACCATCAAATCTAATCAACTAATTGCCGATTAGAAAAACCACCTGGTGACTCATGCCAGGCATTAGCCCTAGGATTAGGAACACCAAGGAAAGCCGCCACCAATTCTTCGCCATTGCCAAGAGAGTCTTAAAATTGCTAATGACTGGCACAGCTTCAGGCATCGAGGCTTTTATAGGGCCCATAGGAGTGGCAATCATGTACCGAGAACTACTTAATCTTATCAGTGGGTCTGGTCTGCGAACACTAAATGGTTCGCTCTTTCCAGTGTTGCCAATACTTAAAGTGCTATCTTAATATGTTACTATAATATTTAAGTGGTTCAAATTTAGCTATAATTTTACAAAATTTATAAAACTAAGGTAGAGTAAAAATTCTTTCGTTCCATACAGAAATCACATTGATAATTGTAGCCAAATGTGGCTGTTTAACAAATACAACACAATAAATAACCAAAGTTAGTAAAAGACTGGATGTATAACAAAAAAATAAAAATAATAATGGTATATTATTTTCTAATTCCATTATATTTATTAAAATAATAACATTTAAGAAAGAAGAAGGAAAGCAAAATCGCAGCTTATAGAATGAAACGGAGAAAATATGGGGTCTTAGCGATTTTTATCAAATAAATGATCAGATATGGCCATTTTGCCAGCACTAGATTGGTTAAATCGCTAATTTCTTGTGGCCTCTGTGTGTTATTCTAGTTTCAGCGCTATTCTGGGAGTCATGTCCGCGGACCGTGAGCATGATTAGTGGGTTCACTGCGTTGTACATTGGACTGGCTGCGCTTGGGCCAACTATTTCTTCGCCAACCTTATCGCCGCACCCCAGACTATCCAGGTCTGATGTTCCGATGGTCCCTCTTCGACTGTACCTTACCATATAGTATACTTCTTTATCACTGCGCCGCAAATAAATCGATTGATTTCTCTCGATTCTTACTACAACATTGATTTTTATTTGCGCTTATTAAATGTTTACCGTCCATTACCACAATCGGTGAAATAAATCAGAGCTCGGCAGCCAGTGTTCGTAATTAGTATATCTAGGCCTTTCTTTGATTTCCTTGATTTTCTTTTATCTTTATTGCATAGGCAGGTTTCCTGTATCAGGGAGGTATTATTGAATTTATTATTCAAACGTGTTGGTCATAAATGTTTTGATAAAATGCGCTGATTAAGAGCTCTTTATTTTGGTAGTCACCACACGAAAGCTTTTATTTTCAAAGTACTTTGATTATATCCGAAACTATTTCTATATATCCACTTTTATTGATGATATATTGTACGTTTCCATTGACATTTTTGACCTTATCTCGAGACATCAGACCTTTAACAAAACTATCTAAAATGTTATCTTTACCTCTCGATGTTATCTTCAAATACCTGTAACTTTTCTGTCTAATAACACTGGTCGACAAGATAACAATTGTTTTGCTAAATGATTTGGACTCTTTTTAACTTGCCTTACACATTTATTTATATTTTATTGGTGTGTTAAAGGACATTATAATTTAAATAAATATCATAATCTAATTCTGTAACAATCATATTCAAGAATCCTATACAGACTGTTAGCATAAATTACACCCAATATCCTAAATGATTTGGACTTTTGCTTATATGCCTTATACATTTATTTATATTCAACTTGTGTGTTAAAGGACATCAGAATTTTAATAAATATTTTTTCTTATTCCGCAACAATCCATATCCAAGATAAGAGATACAGATTGTTATTATATGTAAATTGCACTCAGTATCGAAAAATACCAAACTATCTAGCAAATCACATCCATTCTCCCCCGTTAAGTTCACTAAACTTTGCTTACCTTATCTTTATATTTGTGTATTCTTTTCACTGAGTGTTATCCAAAGTTATCCGTCAGCAGAGGAAATAAGTGGCAGACCCGCTCGGATCCATCAACCGGCTAATTCAGGGCGCAATCTGCCCCATAAAGTTCTCAGCCGGCACTTGACTGGGCTTTAAGTCGACATCATTGCCCCACTTTGAGCATTATCGGGTTTTTTTGCTCTTCTTGTGTTTCCTTTCAGTACTTGTTGTTGTATATGTATATTTTTATTCATATACCTATGTGTATATTCTTCGGGCAAGGATAATCCTTTCCGCAGATCCCAAACGTGCAGTCATCTCGGGACTTAATGCATTTCCATACGCTCCACTGCAGACTCAGAGCCCCCGAAAAAAGCGTTCGTCTTCGGGGCGTGGATGCAACATAAATTCAGGCGAACACCCCTGACAAAATCTACTCCACTCGAGCAGCTTCGCAATCCTTTCCGCTCCTTTTCTTTTCCTTTTTTCCCTGGCCCACTTTGCTCCACTTACTCCTCGTCCTGGCAAATTGATTTGCGGCAAGGAAAGTACGCAAAAAAAAAAACTGGAAAACCAGGCTGTGGGGAGAGAGAAAAAAATAAAATTAAAAAATAATGTTTGAAAATTTCTTGGTCATATATTTTAAATACGAAAATTTACCCAAGGGAGTCGAACCGGGCACACACACATTCGTGCACGCACAAGCCTGCTACCTGCTCATTTTATGCGCCAAAAGAAACGAACGGTAAAACACGTTAAAAGCTAAGACGAGGCCCCAGCAACAACAACAGCAACAAAAGCGAACGAAGGAGAATGGGAAGAAAGGAGCACAAAAGCACAAAAAGGTAGAAAGGAGAATCTCATCCTAGCAACAGGATAACCGAATACTCTACTTTTAACTATAATACATCAATATTAAAACAATATTTTTATAATCTTATATATAAATATGGACTCTATCCAATACTTTTGAACCAATTTTAATACAATTTGAACCGTTTATCTTTTTCATTCAGTACACAGAGAGAATTCTAACGTTCTTATCTGAGTTCAAAATGTTCTTAAAAATAGAACAAAATTTTTTTTGTCCTTGAATCAAGTTAAAATGGCTGTATTTACATTGTATATGTTAACAACTAAACTATTAGTCCGGTCAGTAGTGTATACTTATCAAAAAGTTCTTAAATAAACCTAATTTAACTTTTCTTTTCTCACCATTTTGTTATAATATTCAGAACATTGATTCCAAAATGTACTTACACGGTTTTTAAGAACGAATGTTCTTAGTTCAAGAACAATGTACTTAAATATTTCCCTCTGTGTAAATTTATCGAATTTAAAGAAAGAAGTAAACATTATTGTACATAATAAACCAATTAATTTATACACCACATCCAACCGATTTGATATAAAGTTTACAATATATCATAACCCATAGGTTAATCGTTCAAATTTTTGACCCAATCACGAACAAAAGTGGCCTCAGCAACAAAGGCACAGACTGGCAAATTGTGCTTATAAAAATATTTGATAACTGCATTTCTATCAGTCAAATGCAGTGATACATATCGATAAGAGATTGACTGATTAGACATCTGTTTAACAAAGAACATATGTATATTTCACCGAGGTTGTTTTGCAAAAATGCTTACAAAAACACAACAAACTGAGTGAAAAGTTGGGGCAACCCCTCGAAGAAGGTAATACGGAGGCAACTTCATTTAGTTTTTACTTATGTGCGCATATGTATGTATTTCAGGGGGTGGTTATGGGTGACTTTGCATGTGTGTTCGTCGGTGGGCGGCATTCGTTGCTACTTATGTTTAAGCTTCGTATTTAAGCTTTTTGCACGATTTCCTCTAACAAATGGATTTTCACTTGTTGCCCAGCCATACGAACGAAGCCATCACATACAACCACACCAGAAATATGGGTCTATACACTGAGAAATATGTGGCGAAACAGAAACTTTTTAATGTAGGTCATGGATTTAATACGGTTGAGGGATGCATAGATATAAGCTTTAAGGATTAATGAAATTGAGACTTGTAAAAACCATATCATAATGATTTATATAAAAAAAGAAAAATATCAATATACTTGCATATCAAAAAATAAATATTCCTTACAGTGTCAATCTTTTAACTGTAAGATAAGACCAACAAAAAAATAGAAAAATCGCACAAATAATAAGTATTTTTGACTTAAGTCTAATTCCTATTTTTTCGCCTTGAAAAACAATGTTTTAGGTGCCAAAATGCAAATGAAGGTCAGAATGAGGAATACCATGCCTCGTTGAGCTCGTAGTTTAATTTCCAATTCATTGACATTCAACCTAAAAAATGTTTATTTATACACCTTAGGGTGCACAAATTTCTTGTATGTATTATATTTTTAAGTCTTTTGTAAATATATCTAAGACTTAGGTTATACAAAACAAAAAACATATCATTTTTTTCAATGTTAATAATAATTCTATAAAATAACCCATTAAAGGCTATTGCTTCGAATATTTTTTCAAATAACACCCCAGTTTCTCCATGTGTTCTCGTATGTGTGCTATCCTTATGGCCTTGTTGTCAGGCTCGTTTTTTATATCTCCTTCCTGGACTCCTTTTCCTTCTTCTCGTTTGCCTCGGCTAACAAATAATTTAATTTCTTGGGTCGTCTTTTATACTTATGTATATTCCTTGCTCCTTTTCCTAGCCATTTTGGTTTCGTCCTGGGCATTCTTTTCTGCGTATAGTCGGGCCAGGACTCTGCTCGATTGTCATATATCGATGACTAGGAATCTCAATCTCTCAATCATTGATTAGTCAGGCAACGAAATCGTACATATGTATATGCATAAGTATACATACACTGGTCGGCATATGTATTTTGACAAAATAAAAGTTAAGTATACTCATAACTTGAATTTACTTCTTGTAAACTATAGGCATCAATGGAAAGGTAATTTCAATGCCTTTTGAATGATACAATACATTTCTTTACCCATTCAGTACTTATTGAAAAGGACAAATTTGTGTAAATCAACTTTTAAATTTTTTTTTCAAACTTTTTTCCTCGACTTGAAAACTTAAACTTTTTGATGCAAAAAGTTTCTTCAAACAAAAATAATAGTAACTGCAAAAAGAATTTTTCAAAAATCATTTTCCTTATATTTTTTATGATTTTTTGAAGGTGACAATGTCGGAAAAAATTTGTATGAAAAAGAGAAAAATATGGCTCAAATGCCTGTTTTTAAGCATTTTCAAAAATTCATAAAAAATATAAGAAAAATGATTTTTGAAAAATTCTTTTTGCAGTTACTATTGTTTTTGTTTGAAGAAACTTTTTGCATCAAAAAATTTAAGTTTTCAAGACGAGGAAAAAAGTTTTTTTTTTAAATTTCAAAGTTGATTTACACAAATTCGTCCTTTTCAATAAGTACTGAATGGGTAAAGAAATGTATTGTATCATTCAAACGGCATTGAAATTACCTTTCCATTGATGCCTATAGTTTACAAGAAGTAAATTCAAGTTATGAGTATACTTAACTTTTATTTTGTCAAAATACATATGCCGACCACTGTATATGGAAAGTTAGCCTCGGGACTTGGGGCAGATCTTTGTCTGCTTGATTAATTGCAATTTTGTTGTGCACTGAGCCGGGCAATTTGTTAGCCGGAAAGGAGAAGGAAACCAGGAACCAGGAACGAGGAACCAGGAACCATAACCAGGCGTATGTGTATGCTAACTAAAAAGTATTATTAATGATACCCAGAAACATCAAAAAACGGCACTTCTCAGTAGTCAGTTTGCCTGCATTTGACATCGCTCATACGACGCGTTGTCTGAGATTTATGCCAGGCACAGTGTTCGCCGAAAAGTGCCCCAAAGGGTGTGAAGTGGGTCAGTGGCTTGCAAACTGGCTGGCTGATTAATAACAAACGCTTAAATCCGGCAAACACAACACACACACAGCAAACCAGACCAGCCACAAAAACCAGTGACGAATTATTCCGCATACGCACTCGGAAAATGAACTGTATTCACAAGGGCGGGCGGAAAAGTGTGTGGAAAAGCTTGAGAAATGTGTTTGCATGTGTGCGATTAGCCGCTTGCTGTGGCAACATAAAATCACCAAGGACAAAGTGGAATTGCAGCGAAATCGAAGTAATGTTGTGGCAAAATGTACTTTAAATCTACCTAAATGTTTACCAGCTGAAACAAAATTCAAGGGGAATTGCAGTAAAATTTAAATGTAAATTAAGTGTAGTTAAGGAAAAACTTAAGTATGTGATTTAAAATAAAGTATAACGAAAGAATTGAGATATTTTAGTAAACGCTAATGTCACACAATTGAACTAAAATGGTTGCTACATAATTGTAAATTATATAAGTGTTAAGTTTATGTAAAATCATAATAGACATTTTAGGGACATATTAGTTTAAAACAAGAAAGGAAGTTAGCTTCGGCAAGCCGAAGCTTATATACCCTTGCAGCTATAATTATTAAATTTAAAAACACAAAAAATGATATTCCCAATAGTATAAGATAATATGTCAAAAAACACCGAAGCTATAATTTGTTTCATATTATTTTCCTACCAATTTTCCGATCGTTCCTATGGCAGCTATATGATATAGTCGTCCGATTTTGATAAAATTAAATTCGAAACTCAGAACTAATTAAAAAATGTTATTTCCAAGCGTAGGAGGTTATATGTTAAAAAACACCGAAGCTATAATTTGTTTCATATTATTTTCCTACCAATTTTGCGATCGTTCCTATGGCAGCTATATGACATAGTCGTCCGATTTTGATAAAATTTAATTCGAAATTCAGAACTAATTAAAAAATGTTATTTCCAAGCGTTGGAGGTTATATGTTGAAAAACACCGAAGCTATAATTTTTTTCATATTATTTTTCCACAAATTTTCCGATCGTTCCTATGGCAGCTATATGATATAGTCGTCCGATTTCGATAAAATTTAATTCAAAATTCAAAATTATTTAAAAATTGTTATTTCCAAGCTTAGGAGTTTATATGCTAAAAAACACCAAAGATATAATTTTTTTTCATTTTTATGTCCGATTATTCCTATGGGAGCTATAAGATATAGTTGTCCGATCCGGCTGGTTCCGACTTATATACTACCTGCAAAAGATATAAGACTTTTGGAAAAGTTTCATCCCGATAGCTTTAAAACTGAGAGACTAGTTTGCGTAGAAACGGGCGGACAGACGGACAGACGGACAGACGGACATGGCTAGATCGACTCGTCTAGTCATGCTGATCAAGAATATATATACTTTATGGGGTCGGAAACGTCTCCTTCACTGCGTTGCAAACTTCTGACTGAAATCAATATACCCTCTGCAAGGGTATAAAAATGTATATCTTTAAATAATATTAAGGTATCTTAAAATTTGTGTTGCTTAAAGAATAAAATTCTTAAGCAGTGACCAAAATTAAAAGGCTACGTTGTTTTTATAGCAAAACAAGCACCTTTGAAATTCAATTACAAAAGATACACGCATTTCTGCGAAAAAATCATTTGGACCTGAATTCTTAAAAAATTGCGATCCGTCGAGGATAATTTTAAAGTGATTTTTGGTGCACAGGCTTATATTTCAGACTATTACCAAAACCATGAATTCTTTAGTCTTATTCTCTTGCAAGTTTTATTTTTGTACTGTAACTTTTCGAGAGATAATAAGTCTTTGATAATTGGTTGTTGTTTGACTGATGAAGTAATCGGGGTTTTATAAAAGTTATTTCGAATTGTTAAATAAAAAGCAACAAAATAACTGTACAGATTACATGTATTTTGAAGTGATTAAAATAGCTTATAGAATATTCAAAGGTAAGCTAAGTGCGATTGAAACGCTTAAGTAAAAGTAAGAATACTTAATGTTTCTTATTCACAGAAACGACATTCCACTTAATCAAATCTTGCATTATGTTATTCAACCATACGCATTTGTCAAGTTTAGGCAGAAGTTCAGTGTTATTGAGCTGTTATGTTAATCCTTTGTATCGGGCAACTGTCACTGGATATTCCTGACCCTATAACCCCCTCTCCCTCTACCCCTCCTAAAATCCCTGTAGGTTATAGCTGGCCATGTCAGGCCTCTGATTTATAGCCTTGTATGTGTGTGTGGCACGACCTCCCACCACCTGACTTGGTTTAATAGCCTTAAACGCGCCGGCTAATAAGTTTTCCCAGCCGAGAATACCATTCTGCACTACTCGCACATCCGCAAAAGCCAATGACTTGCCGTTTGCCTTTTGCTCTTGGAGATTTATTGACATATAAATTTAATGCCGGCCATCCCCAACCTCCATCCCTCCAATCCCCCCAGTCCAACAGTCCTCCAGTTCTCCAGTCCAACAGTCCACCAGTCCTCAAATCCACCGATCCCATCTCCACCGACCTATCCCACCTCACAACAAAGTTAGGAGCAGTTGATTGAATGCGCTTTACTGCCTGGATTTCCGTTAGTAAATTGAAAAAGCTCTGGGGAAAAAAGACGTACGCAAAAAAAGAAAAAAAAAAAAGTCGACTTAAATTGAAACTAAATCCTTTTGGCAGGACAACACCTCAGCGGCAATATATTCTATTTGTCGGATTAGGATTTGGTGTAAAGCGGAATTCGATTTGTGATAATTGGAAGCTCCGAATCGATTGGGCACAGCAAATTGCCTAATTGGGTTAGCAATTGGGCTAGATCACAAACATGTTGCCCAATTTCCTTAGTGCAAATTGCAATATTGAAATGAAATAATAGTAAACGAATGACATAGCTTTTATAATAATTAAAAAAATTGGAGAGCTTGAATAACTAGAAAGGTATCTGAAATTATGCAAGGAAAAAATAATATTGTTGCATACTCTTAGACACCTTTTTAAAAAATATTTGGTGGAACAGCCATTATCTTTTAAGCCAGTGAATAAACTTTGAGATACATTTAATTTTAAACTCCAGGAAGGATGAAAGTAATTCCTAGCAGAGCTAGAACCCAAAATTTTGAGCCACAACTTGGCAAACTGTGAAAATTGAACAATTTAGTGACTGTAAGTTGATATCTTAAAAACTCGAACAAATTCCACATTTTCAAAGTTTGACGAGTTGTAGCTCACAATATACTCAATGCAGCCCACTTATTTATTCCGCAAAGTTAATGGGTGTTAATAAATTGTAAATTAATACATATATTACCTTAATTGGTTAGGCGCAACTCGAAAAGTAAGTAAAAACTAGAAGATTCCAAAAAAATGATCCAAGAAAATCATTACAAAAACCATTTTTTTTTTTTTTGGGATTAAGGGGTCAAATACTACATCCATCATCCTTCTTGGATAATTTTCAAAATATATTTTTGTTTGCTAGTGTTATTTGTATGACTTAAATCTATTTTGGTTTGTTTGTACTGCTTGCAATCTTTTAAATATGTGGGTGGGTAAAAGTCTTTGCATCATAGTTTTAGACAGGTTCTCAAAAGACTAGAAAACACTAGACAATTTTTTTGGTACCCCCTGAGAATTTTCATTTTTCATCTGGCTGCATCGACTTTACCCGTGCCTTGTGCACCTTTTTCAATGTCAGCGAAATGCAGCGAGCCAAAAGGAAAGTTTGCAATTTCCCAAGCTTACCGCCAGAAATTATGCACCCCCTCCCCCTCCCCACGAAGAATAGACAGCAATGGGACTTTTCAATAGACAGAATCAAGCGCCATTACTTTGACTGATATCGAAAAGAAGGAGCCCCGGCTGGGCTGCCATGGAATCGAATTGAATGGCATGGAATGTCAGGGCGCCATGCATGAAATGGATGCCCAGGACAGAAAGGTGAATCAGCCAAGGGAAGGAGCCCAGGGAGGAGCATTTCTGAGCTCACCTGGCGGGATACAAGACCCATAAGTCAGGAGCGAGACGACAGGGACTCGAGATTCAATTCAATTTCTTAGCTCATGAAACGGCGCCAAAGCCGCGACATTTTTTCACCCGCAGTGCTGCAATCGTGCCGCAGATCTAAGCACGAAAACTTGATTAAATATCTCCCGAATATGGCCAATATACGGATGGATGTTTTATTGAATGGCAGGCCAATGCAATTATTAACAGCGAAATGGATTTATGCAATGGGCAAATATAGAAATCTCCATGGAAAAAATAGCTGAAATAAATATTTGAGTCCTCATATATTTGAGCTTCATTTAATTTGATTTTTAGTAAAGAAAATGCACCAACCATGGCCATTTAAGGATAGATTTATTTTCATATATCTTTCAAAACCACTGAAATGTATTTTATCGAATGCATCCGTTTTAATACAATATATGTGAATTTATGTGGTTTGAAATATACTGCTAGTAAAGTTTGCTCCGAAAAATGTAACGAACACGCATAACTACTCAGGCCAAGATGTTAACTGAAAAGAAGCGCTTACGCGAATGGTTCTTCGCCTTTGCTCGTTGGCTAGAGGATTAGGTTTTAGCTACTTCTACTACGTGAAAGGACAAGACAAAAACATAGGGACTACTACTACAGTTGGAAAACTTAGGGGGGTCTATTGCACTTAATCCCATCCTTGAACACCAGAAAATCTCGGTTGTAATTGAGATCTATATCGCATTCCCTTTACTTGAACGGTTCCTTCGGTGTTCAGGGGTGTCAGGAAATATTATAAATTTGTATTTCAAAACAATGAAAAATTTTAGGTATATCATGGGAACAATTAAAATAATGAATAGACATCCATTAAAGTTAAAACATAGTGAATTAAAAAAATAGAACATAAGTATAAAATCAGTACAATAATAATGGGTAAAATATTATTGAAACAAATCGCATGTGTTTACGTGGGCCATAATAATACAGTTTTCCTCCACGAAAAAAGCGCTTTCCTGGAAAAAAAAACCTTAAAATTCGCAGATATTTGAAATAAAATAATATAAATAATATTTGAGATTTATATATTGTAAAAACATGATTTTCTTTATGTGGGTTTTGGGTCAATCGATAGGTATTGATGAGGACAATACATTTCAGTTAAAATTTTTATTCTAGCATTTGGGCAGTTTTGGGCGGTTTGTGGGCGTTAGAGTGGGCGTGGCACGCTGCTGAAACAAAATTGCGCTGCGTAAGAAGCTCAGGAATCTGCATGCCAAATCCCATTAGCCTAGTTCTTATAGTTTCCGAGATCTCAGCGTTCATACGGACAGACGGACATGGCTAGATCGACTCGTCTAGTGATCCGGATCAAGAATATATATACTTTATGGGGTCGAAAACGCTTCCTTCTGCCTGTTACATACTTCCCGACGAATCTAGTATACCCTTTTACTTTATGAGTAACGGGTATAAAAACGACACCAAAAAAATACGACAGAGTCACAGGGACAGAAAGTCTAAAAAAAACCTTAAGCACATTGAAATCACTCAATTTGCCTTTACCTTCTCATCATCACTTTTGCTCAATAATTTTTTTTTCGTCGCATGGCCTTTTTTCCTATTTTTTCATGTATAATGGGTTAAAACTTTAATGACATTTTGTTAGGCCTTCAGTGCAGAGATTTTCTCTGGCCTGGACTCAAGTCCACTTGACGAAATCTGGGGATTTGTTTCTTTTGGGCTATGCAAAAGCTTCATGCACACATTAAAAAAAAAGTTGACAGAAGGGTCTGTTGCTCTCATTGCCCCTTATGCCACATCCCACATCGCAAACGGCACTGCCCAACCAACGATATTCGGCCAACTACAAGAGCTACAAAAAGAAATATATGTGTGTATCATAACGCTATGGTCGAGTACCTCGACTATCAGAAACCCGTTACTCGGCTAAAAGGACCAAAGGGAGATGGAGATATGCAAGCAGCGAAGCGAGATTGTAATGCGCCACCTACACGCGATCTCAATATATCGTTATGTGGGCGGTAGACAGATATCAGCGTTATGGGCGTTAGAGTGGGCGTGTCAAACTTTTTATTGGGTCAATCGATAGGTATTGATGAGAACAATACATTCCAGTTAACATTTTTATTCTAACATAACATCTCGCGCTGCGCAGGAATCTCTAGAATCTACATGCCTAATCCCAGTAGTGCAGCTTTTATAGTTTCCAAGGTCCCAGCGTTCATACGGACAGACGGACGGACGGGCATGGCTAGATCGACTCGGCTAGTGATCCTGATCAAGAATATATATACTTTATGGGGTCGGAAACGCTTCCTTCTACCTGTTACATACTTTTCGACGAATCTAGTATACCCTTTTACTCTACGAGTAACGGGTATAAAAATATCTTTAATTTAATCATTGCTTCTTTGTTTCACTTTTTTAAAATACCTAACCACTTTTAAACCGCTCATAATTAACTCAGAAACATATGCATATTTTTTTAAGCTCAATGAGATGCCACTCATGTGGCCAATTGAACATTACGAGCTGGCAATTACAATCACGAGGTTCGTGCAGCTCTAATTGCCAACTTTCTGAAGAGGGGGATTCCCCCTTTTTCCATTTCCCTCTTAGCCAAAATACAGCCACCCACCCAGTTCTTGGCCCAGCTTTTCCCGTTTTTCCCGCTTTCCACCGGTTTTTCCGCCTCCATTTTCTGCTCCTGTCGTCTGCCAGCGGTTCAATGCAGTTCAGTAAATATTATGCTAAATTGAGATAATTTGTTGGCTGAAATACACACACACAGAGTACGCTCCGGCAGTCACACAGACAGGGAGCGTGTCGCCATTTTGGCTCCTGGCGTGTCCTTGCCAAGGCTAAAATGGATTTGCATGTAAATTTGTTTTCGCCTTATAGTCGCAAATTTTTTGCTCGATTTTGCACATTCTCTAGATTTCTATCGTAATTGGCGGCTTGTTATAGGCAATACGTGGGTGGTGGCGAGCGAGAGGGAAGCTGAGGAAAATCGGTGAAAAGCCGGTTGGAAAACTCGTACACACACACAGACAGACAGATGAAGACTAGCTGCAGATATTCTTTTCTTTCCATTTTTTTTTGGCCGGAAGTATCAGCGCCAGTTTCCATGGCGATTGAGCCACTTTTTTATTCAATTTGCAACCTTCGTTTCGATTTCTCTTATTTGCCTGGCACTTTTTTACGACTTGTACTTCAAGTGAATATATCTTCTGGATTTAAGCCAGTTCTGATAATCTGAGCGTTCGGAAATCAAAATTAGGTTGGAACTTATTTTAATCATTTCATATGGAGGCGCCCTAAAAATATGAAAAATATAATTATAATTCATATTAGTTAACACTGAGTGTAAAACTTAAACTCTCCATAACTGGTTCAGTATAAATGAATACAGCATCAATTGCACTTTCAATTTAAATTCCCCAACTGCAAATTTCTTTAAAAGTTTGCAAAATCAATTATACTTCTGAGATGCATTCATGTTAACTTTTTTTTATACATTTAAGCTAAACTAAAGCAAATCTAAGGTGAAAATTTTTTCAATAATTTTATATGCAGGCGCCTTGAAAATATGAAATTATTCAATACGTAGTTTTTTGATTATTAGTTTTTTAGAGTACAATTAAAACTATCCAGTACTTGTTTAGTAAACATTGCCAATATAGGTGAATAAATACATACAAATTGCACTTTCTATCTAAATTCCCCAACTGCATATTTCTTAAAAAGTTTGTAAAATCAATTATACGTTTGATTATTCTGCGGCCATGTTAGCTTTGATTTTGACATCAAAACTAAACTTTCATAATCAGAACAAATTTTTAATTGGTTATCTGTCAGGACAACGAAAGCCAATCGGAAAGTTTGAAATAGAAAACTTATTCCAGGAATTAATCGATGGCAATTTTCTGTACCTGCAAGGCATTCGCGTGATTTGCGGAAATTTTGTGTAGCATCCGAAAAATATGCGGGAATTCTTGTTTTTTTCTTGTTTTTTTACTTGAAGAACATATTTTGGGGGCATGCCACTGTTATTAAATATTTCTCTCGCTCTCTGCTCGCCATGTGAATATGATTTTATGAAAAATATATGGTATATATATGGCGCACTCCTCGAAGAAACAATTCAGGAGCCAAGTATGCCGTGCACTTTGCTCTCGTTCTCACTTATGGCATACTTTCGGAGCAGTTTTTGTATCTGGTCGGTGGGGAGATACATTTGCATCCCCAAGGGAAAAGTCAGTGACCCAGGCAATGGTGGATACCAACCCCAATCCCAATCCCAGTCCAAAAAACCAAAAACGAACCCCAATCATAATAAATCGTATGCCGAAAGACAAGTCGTGTGTGTGAAATAGTCATTAAAAGGGGTCCACAAAAAGGACATGGGCCAGTCACAATGCAATTAATTGTTTTGTTTATCGGTTTATCGGACAGTTCACGCTTGATTTGACCCAAAGGCAAAGCACAAAAATTACTTATACTTTCGTAGGAAAACATCCTGGGATTGCCGTGTGCTTTTCGATGGCTGTGCAATGGAGTGTGCCCAGGATCTGAAGCCCTGATGACACAACTTTCGGCAGCTCGAACAGGAGAAATGTTTCATGGCCGAAGAAGTGGATGCATATTGTAAGGATATTGTGAAAGCTCAAGCTTGTGGCACGTATTTAGAAAATAAATTAAGCCCGTTTTATATGTTTGTGAGCAAGTTATGGCTCCACAGAAATCTCTACGGTTTTTAAATCACTTACAGGGCTGTCTAAAAGTATGCATCAAAATATTTTGCATTGCATACTTTTAGACATCGTTTTAAGTAGTCTCAAAGCCCAAGCGATTTCTGTAAAACTGAAACTCCCAGTGTCAGCTAAATACTAAACGGTTTTTAAAACGCTCGTTACTCGGGTAATAAAGATAACTCAAGAAATAGTTCACAAATGCCATTAACACTTTAATAAAGCGAACTCCGTAAATAGTTAAGATAGCCCATTAACACTTTCCTTTTCGCTCCGAACACCAAATTAGCACTTGCATTTTTGCATTTATTTTATTTTTGCCTTGGCTCCCACTCAATTGCAGTCCCGTCGGGCCCTTCGTCCTTGATCCTTGGCCTTTTGCAATGTCCTCGAAATATGTCTGCCCTCGGTTTTGCAGACAGAGATTAGCGGAAAGGCAAATTTCGCCGTATCTGCAACCGTATCTGTATCAAAGAATTTGCAACCGCCTGGCATTTGCATATTTTCATTTGGGGGCTGGCCACAGAGCACCGAAATGGGGATAATAATGCGAGCCATTACACATGCCGAAAAAGCCGGACAAAATGCGGAATGGGGGCGAACCGCACATAATGCGCTTTTCAAAACTAATATGAAAATAATGTGGGTTGGTTGCGGGGTGGCTGGTTGGTTGGGTGGTGGGGTGGTGGGGTATCCGTATCCATTGCCATCAAGGAGCAAGGACGTCGCTGCATTGTGGCTGTATCTGTGTATCTATGCATCGGTGTGTGTGTGTGTGCGAAGTTCGAAGGACACTTCAGCCACTGCATGTGCATAAATATAGAACAATAAAGTAATAACAGACAGTTCAAATCGATTGCTCAATCGAATGCTGCCTGCTCCACAGGGGTCTCTAAAAATACTCTACACTTTTGCGGCAAAAAATACCCATATATGCACGTTTCATGCTTACTAAAGTGGTAGAAAGCCTTAAAATAAATATTTTCCAACAGGGATAAGCGATGAAATGTGAAATCGAGTATTTTCATAAACGAGTACAAGAATTTGCTATAAAATCTCGTACATTTGTTCTTCTTCCTGGGTTAAAAATGTTTCGAAATTCATTGCCTACTTTTCGGCGATTTAGGTAACCTATGTTAAATATTGCATGGGGTAAGAAGATTTAATTATCAATGTTTTTTCTTCATATCACAAATCTATATTTAATCACTGAGGCTTAAAGATCACCAATAGTAGAGCCAAAAAGTATGCACAGAAAAAATTAACCCTACTGCCACATTCCATATTCCATATTGTTGCATACTTTAAGACACCTCTATAAATGATTTCAAGACCCTCGAGTATTTTTAAAACTGTATTCAATGTTTCGAAATAGAAAAACGTTCGAAATCCAATTAAGGTCTTCTGCATTGATGGTATCTCAACGTCAGGTGACATCGAATATGCCTAATCGCTGGCATCCGTAGTCAGTGTAGATGCACCCAGTTACCCAGTGGCATAACCCGATTAGATCCTGTAAAACCCCCATTTCCCTGGCCCAGTAATGGAGTCAGCAATAAAATGCAACAGGAAATGAAATATAAACGCTCGCAGTGCAATCGTGTGTAAGTTCTGGCAATGTCATTATTATAGCTCTGGATTCCCCGGCAGTTTCAACGAATTTTCCCCCGCATTTCCCTTATTTGATGCTGCAATGGAAATGGAAAATTGTTAGCATCATCAACACGTATCGTTGACGTGTTGAAAATGGTGAAAATTATAGCAGACATTCAAAAGGTGGGCCAGTTATGTGTGCATGTACATATAGTTGAAAATCGGGGGACGTGGGCTGCCTTGGCAATAAAATGCTATTCAAATCAATTTCCATACATTTGATGCACGAAAAAAAGCGTATGATTAACTTTAATAATATTCCATATTACTCACACCATTTATTATGTGCATTTTTTTGAATGGAATTTCCTTGAAAAATGAGGTGTGTAAAATTTGCTGTGGTTTTTGCTTTTCTGCAGCTCGCTTTTTAGCTTTATATATTGATAACTGTTTCATTTTTTTTTGCTATTCTGTTAATTTTATGTTTCTCTTTTAAGTACACTGTGGCATTTTTAAAATGAATAGTTATTCATTTTGCTTAATCTTATTCTGATTTTGGTTTATCCTTATTTATAAAGCCAGTGCTTATACTATTTTTTGGTCAGCTGAGAATGGTCCTTGATTATCATTACTTTTAATACTTTAAACCTTTATGTATATTTCTGCTATTGTGGCGTTTCAGTTTTTCCCACACTATTGTTGCTTCTGGTTATGGTTAATCTGACGTTTTTTTTGTGGTTTTTATATAAATTAATTGAGATTTCGTTGTCTGTTGGTGGTGCAGTTATATAAATACTTTTATTGGTATCGCTGCGCCTGTTGCGCTTGGTTTTATGCTTTTTTTTACTGTTTGCTTTGGAAACTGTCTTTTGTTTTTTGTCTACACTGCATGAAAAGAAAACGAACATTTAATTTAAAAATAAAATAGTGGGTAAAAAGATAAGAAGTCTTAAGTCCTTTTTCACCTAAGCTTAAGAAGTTTTATGTAATGCTAGTCTCAATATTTATAAATCTAAAACTTAGTGATGGACAGATAATACATAATTGAAAAATTAACATTAAAATTATATGGTAGTTAGAATATTTGAAATGAGTTTATTTTTTCATATTACAAAATTTATAAACTAAAACTGAAATTTTAGAGATTTCAAATCGTTTTTTATACCACACAAAAGTATGTTATAATATATTTTCTTTTAGAACTCGTCTTCAAAATTCTGTGATTCTTATACAAGGTAATAATATTTGTTTAAAAACTATTTTAACATCGATTTGGCAAAAGTTACCAATACCTTATAAATATTTAAGTTTCTTTCATTAAGTAACGTAACTTTCTAAGAAATATAATTTTCTAGCACACTTTTGGGCGGCTTTTCTTGATTTCCAGATTTGTGGACCCACAGTTTTTGAGTGTATTTTGTAGTTTTCTGTTGCTGGTATTTTTTGTCGATGTTGTTACCACTTGTGGTTATGTAGCCTGTTGCTGTTGAACGCTTGTCTGCGGCTGCTGCCCGTGGCATTTTATTATTTTTTAGATATTAGTTCGCCCCGTCGCTTTTATCACCGTGTGTTGTCGTTTAAGTTGTTCCTGTTGCCTTGTACACGTTACCTGTTACCTGTTACCTGTTGGCTTTTACCTGTTAGCTGCTTTCTCTGCCGTTTCCTGCCCCGTGTTTGACTTCATTTAGTTTTAGCATAAAAAACGCGTTAAGGACGCACGCGGTCAGCGGCGTCGTTAGCTTTTCCCGGCATTTCCCGCGCTCCCGCAAGTATGCCACATAAAGTTGAAATCTATAAAAAAAGGCATATGGCAGGAACAACGCCAAAACACAAACAGAAGTCAGGAGCATAGCAGGGGGGGAAATCGGGAGAGGAAAAGTCGACGAGCAGCAAAGGAAATGAAGAAAAACTTGATTTATTTTTATGTGCTCAGCGATGCGGCAAGGAAAACGGAGTGGGATGCAGAGTGGGTGGGCTTTCCATTCATACAAATGCTACGTGCGTAATGACCAGGCATACACGCACACTAGCCCACTCTCACGCACTTGAAGTTAAAGAAGTTCCACGTTGCGTATACGTAATCATATTCTTTCTTATTTATATTTTTGTTTCGACCCCGGTTTGCCCTACTCCTGCTAAATTATACATCTGCATGTACACACAAATGTATATATATATGTGATGGTATATATACTTTATATATATATTGTACATATACCTGAGCAGGGTGGTTGAATTCCGGCTGCGTGGACAAGTGGCCAAAAATTGCGACTCCCAAATCAATGGCAGGCCCACCACAAAGGGAGTTTGGCAAATAATGCGGCAGGTCGCTGGTTAGATGGGTAATGCTAAACCATTATTGCAAATCAAACATTTTATCGAAATTCACACCTAATTGATTTGCAAATTATGGAATTTTTAATTTATTTGCTAGCGCAGCTTAAATGTGGTTAGGTATGCTAATTGAAATTAATACAAAAAGTACAGGCAATCAATGAATTCTGAAAATAACAATTAAATGTGTCTAAAAGTATGCAACAAACTCCAATGAACTTCGTATTTGAAAACCATTTTGTTTTTTCACTGCATACTTTTAGGCATTTGTTAAATCGATTTTAAACCCCTAGTGAAACCTTATATGTATATGATTCATGAGTTATGGGGGAACCATTGAAAAACACAGCTTAGCTGAAATAAATTGATTTAAAACAGTACCCTAGAGAATTCCCGGCTGGTTTGCCCACTTAAAAACCACAAATGCTTGCCACATTCCGCATGCAATTAGAGAATTTCAATCTGCCAGCGACCAAAAGTTGCGGCCAGGTAAATCGAAGGCCAATAAGGTGAAATACTTCCCCTCAGAGCCGTGTTTACAAATCATTTTAATAAAGTCAAAAAGGCGTCCGGGTGAGTGTGTGAAAGAGAGGGCACCACAATAAGAGAGTAAGACGGGGAGATGACTCCGGATATGCGAGTGTGTGGGCCAGGTGAGCCCGAAGGGAACATAATAAAAATATGAAAATCAAGTGAAATCATTTCCATTCAAATTCAAATGGCGAGCCAGAACGGCAAAGGTACCTGGAGGGGCGGACTGGCGACAGTGGGGATATGGGGGCGTGGCAATATGGGGGGCTGCGGCAGCTGAAAACTGATATTCAATTCAATCAGTTCTGCCTGAGACCTCAGGGAAGCGACTGAAGCACTGGCGATGGAGGTGCAGGTGGCGAGCAGGGATCTGCACAGTCAGAAAATATTATACAAATTTATACAATTATATAATGGAGTCTTTTTTATACTTTTTGGAAGAAGAAATCCTAAAGCTACCCAACCATATCTTAATATCATAAAAATGATCATACGAAGCATTTATGATTTGGATTGACTATGAAGAAAGAAATCGCGTGTGCTTGAATATAAAAACAAATCCATAAAATGCGTTTACGATTAAAAATGACTTCTGAAACTTACAATATAAGCCTATATTTAGCAATGTAAATGATAAGATTTCTTTTCTGGAATCCTAAAGAATTCGCGTATCTGAAATTCTTACTTTTCAGTCAAAGCAACAATGCTGAGGTTTTTACGTTTCTTTAATATTTCTTACTTATAAAACTTATAATATGAAGATCTCTGATAAGATTTCTTTACACATAGCTAGAATCCTGAAGAATTCGCGTATCTGAAATTCTTACTTTTCAGTCAGAGCAATAATGCTGAGGTTTTCACGTTTC
The DNA here is from genome assembly GCF_014743375.2 of Drosophila subpulchrella. Taxonomy (NCBI): domain Eukaryota; kingdom Metazoa; phylum Arthropoda; class Insecta; order Diptera; family Drosophilidae; genus Drosophila; species Drosophila subpulchrella. Next base: position 5,949,957 of record NC_050613.1, read on the forward strand.
TTTAATATTTCTTACTTATAAAACTTATAATATAAGCCTATACTTAGCAATTTAAATGAGCATATCTGATAAGATTTCGTTACACAATGCTAGAATCCTGAAGAATTCGCGTATCTGAAATTCTTACTTTTCAGTCAGAGCAACAATGCTGAGGAATTCGCGCTTCTTTAGTATATCTTATTTTATAAATCTCAATTTTTATTCACTCTGTTGCCAGGATAAAGGGAATCGAAATGGTTCCGAGTTCCGAATGTGGTTAGTTGCTAATGCGGCGCCCTGCTGTGTGTGTGTCAATGGCTGGAACTGATTCTGATTGAGAATCCTTCCTCGTCCGAACCGCTCCCCCTCTTGAATGGCGGGAACAGGCCGGAGTTGAGCCACAGGAAATCGGCTGAAAAAAGAAGCCGTACTCCATCGCACGGCCAGATATTTTATGGGCGCGACGGCGGCCTTCACCTACACTTCGCCACCTGTTATACATAACCGCCACCCACCCGGCCACCCACTCGATCCCGAACTCCGCCCCTTTCGCACTGGCAACTTTGCGCCCCCATTCACTTTAACAATAAATTTTAGCAAATAAATCAAAATGTAACAGAAGCCGTGTGGAATTTTCAAGTGGCAGGTGCCACAGCAGCATCCCACCACCTCAAACCACCCCCTAAAAATCGGTCCAGAGAAGAGAGCTCAAAGTTTTTGATTTTTGTGCAAAATAAAAAATGTTTACCAAGGCCTGGGAATCGATTTGAATGGCGAGAGAGGGGCGTAATGAAAAAAAAGGGCAAGGGGGGACTCCAAATAAATGGAGGGAAATTACAGCAAGGGGAGAGTATTCGGTATATGTCTATTATTGGCTTAAGGATCTATTTTTAAATCATGATAGCTTAAGCTTATTATAGCTAAATGAGGTAATTTACCATTGTTATCTGGCACTATGAGCTTAATTTTGTCCTTTGACTTTTTATAACTATCTTTTAGAGATATTTTACTTTGAAATCTGAAATCTATTAGACCTTAGAAGTGCACTCTTGGGTCACCATTTGTGTCAAAGCTAATACTTTCTTACAACTATAGCAACAGAGATAAATTTAAAATAATTATTTTACTGTTTGAACAAATTATTTACATCTTTTAGAATTATTTACATCAATTTGGATTTATGTTGGGCTATGTATAGCTATTTTCTTTAGCTTATATTTTGTTCTGTGTATTTAAACAATTACCCAACATTTTTTTTTGCAATTTGACTTAGCAGCCCTTTCCATTGGGAAAACTTTTACCCTTGTCGCTGGACACCTTTTCAGGTTCAAGGTATTTTTGTTTTATATTTTCCTTTTCTTTTTTGAGAAGGGTGGTAGGTCAGGGGGCGGGGCTGGAGGCGGTTCTTTTGGGGGCGGTGTGACATTAGCAAGCAAATTATGTTAAGTCGCACAGAAAGTCACGGCGTGAATCCTGTCCAGCAGGATTCTCCCGCGGAGAAGTCGTCATCTTTGTCGTTGCCATTGAAGATGCTAAGCTGTCATTACGTATATATGAATGTGTGTGTGGCTGTGGGTAGTGGGTGGGTGGTTTCACCCGCAGGACCTCCAACAACAGCGCCATCCCCCCCCCCCCTTCCCATCTTCGTCCTTGGCTCATTACAATCGGCGGCCACTGTTGCATGGACGAGGACGGTGACGGCGACATCGCTACCTGTTGGAAATGCAAACAACGCTGGCAGAGGTCCTTGAAGCGCCTGCGCTGGAAGGAAATCTCCACAAGGTCGTCGGCTGGGTGGGCGTAAAGGGCGGTGGGCGGTGGGCAGCGTGTGGGTCGTCCTTTCATTCAAATGTTTTCCGACTCCTTTTGGAGACTCACGAATGTAACCAAAAGTAACGGTCAGTTTTTGAGGATTGAATAGAACGGAAACCAGAAGCTGGGTAAAATTCTAAGAATCCCAGGTGCTGATGTTGCATTTGGAATACCTGCAGATTCACATACCAATTCTTAGGAAATGGCTCAGTGCCCTTTGCCTTTTGCACTTGTCCCCTCGCCCTGCTTGATATGTCGTTTTACCTCCATAACAGAGTTTGGATATCAAAGCCAATTTTTGATTTGATTCGTAAGGAATCAAATATTTTCAGCTTACCTACTCCTGGATATATACTATATTCTTTAAAAAGTACATAGCCAGTAACATGCAGCGTTACCGACCCTATAAAGCATATATATTCTTATGTGCTTCGGTCACAAGTGTTAGTATTACTGACCCTCTTCAGGGATCTGCATACAAACTTTATAAACGGACAAATTCATCAATGTTTGCCAACGGGAAAATAGAGAGGTTATAGAGCTTTATTGGCAGATTTCGCTTCTATTCACACAATAATACAAATCGTAAGTGTTTTATTTAACTCATTATATACCCTTATAAAATGATATAACATTTGGGGCTCTACTTTTATTTTATACTTTGTATTTATCATTAGTTTGTTAACAAACATTACGTTTTAACTTTTAGGCAGAGATTTAAAATCCCCTTTTTTGCTTTTTTTGTATCATTAGTCACAATGTGATCGCGTGTTATCTAGAGATAAAAAAAAAATGTGTAAGAAAATGTGACTCACAGAATCTGCAGGAAATTTAAATAATTTGTATGTGCCAAAGTAGTTGCTGGTGTATTAACTTAATAATTCATTATAATGGCTTGGCAGAATAAGAGCACTTATGTATAGCATAAAGAACAGACAGGCAAGTGCCCACAAAACACTGGAGGCATACAATCCAGGGGAACCAGAAGTCGAGGGACTAGTGAAATTCGGTTGCATGTGATCCAAGTTGTGGGTGCTGGGCAACTCGGTGAAATAGTTTGCCCAAATGGCAAAGGTCAGCAGGTCGTTCTGCGCCTTTGATAGGCTCAAAGCCACAGATATAGGTTTATCTGGATTTGGCCCCGCCTCTGGTGACTCACTCCAATCGAAATCCGAAACAGCAACTGGCAAGAAAAGGGCATTCAAGGTGCTGGGCATGATCAGTCGACGACCACGAGGAGCTGCTGGAAAATTACCAGTCATATTCAACTTGGTAAAATGGTGCTTATTGATGACCTCCTGGCCTGCGGGAAATATGTAACCGCAACTGCTGATATGCTCGTCCGTACAAGCGAACAGGGCACAAATCGCCTGCTCGGTGCGATCCACTCGAATCACGGTCGTTTCATCGCCCCAATAGGCGGCTATTCTATAGCGATAGGTCTTGGGATCCGTAGAGGTCACCTCATTGGCGCTGGCTGTGGTAACCTTCCGTTCGATGGCAAAGGAACAGCAAAAGCTGCCGTGGCACAACTTCCTTTCCAAGCTCAAGAAATCCTCCGTCAAAAGTTCACTCTCGAATATATCCACATTGTAATCCCTGTAGGTGGCCACTCCAGTGACTCGTTGTGTTTTCAACTGTGGCGTGAAGAGGGGTGTGAAAATGGGCGCCAGTTGACCATACTCTCTTTTGGGAACCTCCGATATCATCAACTTGGTTGTGGGTTCCTCGAAAATCTCCGCCACAAGTCTTCCACCCCGACCTGCATATATCCCAGAACCAGTGGTCCTTCCATCGGGTCGACTGGCATCCGCCGCCAGCAGATTAACATTGTTGCCAAATGCCCAACCCTCTTGCAGTTGCACAGCTCCCAGAAATGGCAGTTCCGAAAACCAATAAGTAGGATATACGATATCCGTTATATTGAGTTCCCTTACCAACTTCACGCCCGGCTCATAGAACAACATGTCGAAGCAGATGAAATGGCCAAAGGTTACACCGAAATCTGTGGTAAAGGTGGATACATCGGGAGTACGGAGAACCGATGTCTCCGCGTATTCGTGACGCCACAGGTGGCTTTTCCGATATCGCGAGATAACCCTGCCCTTTCGGTCGAAGACCACATTGGTGTTGAAGTACTGAACTCCTGTCGAAGGACACGGGCCGAAGGTATCGGATCCGGCTCCATTGGCACAGAGTTCCTTCTCCACCACATTTATCACCACGTAGATGGCCCTGGATCTCGCCGCGCAGGATAATTCGATGAGAAAGAGCTCATAGTCCGCTTGGTAGCAGGGCGTAATGTTCTGGGATTCATGGGGTACAAAGGTGGCAGTAGCCTGACTATTTAGAAGATGCTCGGGAAATACGATTATGTCCACATCGTCTACATCTCTGATGATATTCTGAAAGGATTGTGAGGCGGAACTGGTGCGTTTCCGGGCAGAATCACCCTCCGGCTCCATGTGTTCCACCACCGCTGCCCAATAGGTTGAATCCTCGGGCTTGGAAAGCTGCAGGAAAAATATATATATATTAATTTTCTTTTTTTAAATAACGCCACGGTATAATTTTCATGATTACATTAATATTTAAACATATTTTTTAAACAATATTTTAAAATAAGCAGTTCGAAATATTTCAAGCAAATAACTGCTAAGACTATCGACTTTCTAATACCAGTTAATCTGTTTACCAATTTTTAAAGAATATTGCTTGCAGATGGTGTCAGGTGCAGTTCTAAAAAATAATTCTGAAATAATTTTGACTAGATCAGCTAGTAATCCTGATGAAAAATATAAATACCGGTGAGGACGGAACCGGTTCCTTCTACCTGTTACGTACCTTTCAACGAATTTAATAAGATTTTTCTTAATGAAATTGTATTATTACTTAAAGTCAAACAAAAAAGGAATAGCATATTTCAACTTAATTAGCCTTAAATAATTTCTTTTTATATTTTAAAAGTTGTCAAATATAACAAGTATTAAACATATCGATTTACCTGGTAAGAACTAGTAAAGAAGAAGGCCAGAAGCACAAAACTCAATCGAATGGCCATCATGATGGAACCGTGGCCGAAATCCAACTGCCAAACAATTGCGATCTTGGCCAAAAACGAAGACTACGCATCAAGTCCAGTGCCATTGTATAGTCAAATAATTTTACAGGCCCACTAAGATGGCGGATATGACTAGATTATGCATTTCGGCAGATAAGACCTCGAATATTTCTCTTATCTCAGCCGCTACAGCAATCATCGAGAGGTTAATGGTTTCATTTTTAAGACAAGCCACTATTAAAAATAAGATAGCAATTTATTGAAGTATAACCTGTAATTATCCCCAGAGTGATATGATAAACAAACATAGATCATCGTGCCATTATACATGGGTTATCAACCCACTTTTGCAAATAGTCTTCACTGTAAATATCTTTATCTGCCTATTATTAATTTTACTAGTTAGTTTTAAAAAAAAACAACATTTGTTAACAAAAAAAAAACAAAAGAAAAACATTCACAGCTTAAAAAAAGAAAGATCAGTAATTAAAATCAAGCAATACATAAAAAAGAGGGTACAAACTACATTATTCAAATTCGATAGGCGGTGGTACAATTGATATCGACTTAAGCTTAAAGCTGCCGCAAATCGGGATTTTGTGGCCACCTCTAGATGGTCACACTGCGCCAGCCAAGTTCAGCTGTTCGACAACAACAGCACCCGCTAGCAACTACAACAACAACATTTCAACTAGATTGTAATCAAGCTGTTAACAGTTATTAGCGAGCTACCAAAAAAAAAATTCCCGCAGTTCCAATGCGCCCAACGAACGGTAAGCAGCATTCGAAGGAGAGGCCATAGAAAGAGATAGAAAAACGGTGAAGGTCGCGCGGTGCGAACAGAATGCGAAGAGCGAGCGAAAGAGAGAGGGAGACAGAGCGAGATAATTGATTCGCAGGTTGGTGTTGGTGCTATTTTCTTATTCTATTAACCCATTTGCATGTGTGCGTGTGTTTATACAGCATATAAACTGATATAATCAATCATGATTCTTGACTTCCCGCCAGCGAAACGGAACAAAAACAAAACAAATCGAGATCCGCCATTAAACCGGATTAACCAGCATCTGTATCTCGTATCTCCCGCGGATTAGAATATCCCATTGTGAAGGTAAGTGATACCGATAACGATAGCCAGTCCACCAAACAATCCGCGTACTTCTTATCGGCAACGTGACAATCGACCGATTTGCCGACTAACGCTGAGCGGGCAAGCCCAAACCACCCACCCAGCAACCTTGGAAAAAGTTAGTCAAATCCCTCGATATGAAATCGAAGATGTGATCAATGATCACTAGTTATCCTATAGAATTCCAGGACATAAATATGTACATATCCTGCAGTTTGATCAGTGATTAGAGGACAATAAAATAGTATTTATTCACCTATCTAAGTGCTCGGTATTTGATCAGTGAAATAACTGCATATAGCAGAAAACTATAAATTATCTAAATGTACGAAAGTTATTTGCAATGATTGTCACATAAAATGGCAGCTAGAATAACTACATATATAACAATCTTAGTATCTCACTAATATTTAAAAAACTGAGTTCCACCAAAAACGCTACATTTTTACGACTTAATTCTGGCCAAAGCATCAGAAGATAATTAAATTTGATGGCCAATAAAACGTGGGAACATGTACATGTTTATATTCCATTTCATTGTATAACTATGTAGTTAATATGCGTAATGATGCTCAGTTCTTAATCATTTATCCTAATTCAAAAAAAATATATGTATTAATGTATTTTCCTTTCCGAGTATCCATTTATTTCGGAATCAGCTTGTGCTGACAACTTATTGATTTCGTACTGCTTATTTCCCATTTGCAGAAGAACAACTATTTTGCTACTGAATTTTACTAAACGCAAGACATTTGATAAGACTTATTTTTAACAGCTGATAGTAACAGAATGAATCCAGAAAGTAAACGATGTGCATTTTGGATACAGAATATATCTAGTTATGGAATTCTTTAATAGATTAACATATTCAGAGCAAAGTTCAAATCAAATGCATGTTCAACTCAGAACCTGTTTACGAATTTATTGAACCAACTCACTCCTCATACGTATCTTCCGTTTGGAATAACCGATAAGACAGAATGTTTTACACGCAAACACTCGAAAAATACTCATTGATTGTAAGGGAAGTTGTTGTAGTAACTATCAGTTGTTCTCTTTAATGTAGGATATTTTATATTCTACCATCGTTTCGGGGTATTAAAATGTATAGTAGGGCTGAGATAATAAAAAAAAACCATAACACCATCATATACCCGAAAAAAGAATCCAAAACCGTGATGATAAAGATGTGCTTATATGTATATAAGAATAAACGTACTTAAAGAAATTTCTTGCCTTTAAAATCATATAAAAATGTCTAATGTTGAATTTATTTAAAATATATAATATGATACTGATTTATGGTGATATTTATTTCGTGTCAAATAACACACCCATGAATAAAAGCTAAACAATCTTAAATCTGTAAATTACGTCACCACACCTAAAAGGTCACAGTTTTGAGAAGAGCGCGTTAAAAGAACTTAATACTCGAATTATAGGCACTTTTTTAGGCCTAATAACAACTAATAAAAGTCTGCATTTTGTCGACCTGTGTAATTTCATAAATTCCGTAAAACCTTTCTCTAATCTACACTTTTATTTTACAGATATGGCTTTAAATCTAAAGGCCCTTTTGGGCATGGTGTTCGTGTTTATCGGATGTTGCAGTAACGTGGTCTTCCTGGAGCTGATCATCCAGATCGATCCGGGAGCCGGAAACCTGATCACCTTCGCCCAATTCCTATTCATTGCTCTGGAGGGTCTCGTCTTCACATCCAAGTTCTTTACGGTGCGTCCGAAGATTGCGCTCAAGGACTATGTTATACTCGTGGCCCTCTTCTTCGGGGCGAATGTGTGCAACAACTATGCGTTCAACTTTAATATTCCCATGCCGCTGCACATGATTTTCCGCAGCGGATCGCTGATGGCCAACATGATTATGGGTATTGTGCTGCTTAAGAAGCGCTATAACCTCCGGCAGTACAGCTCCGTGGCCATGATAACGGCGGGCATTATACTATGCACCCTGGTTTCCAGCGGCGACGTCAAGGATAATACGCATCACAGCCTTAAAGTGGATACTTCCTACTCCGACTTCTTCTGGTGGTCGGTGGGCATTGGTCTACTGACGGTCGCTCTACTGGTTACCGCCTATATGGGCATCTACCAGGAGGTGATATACAAGAAGTACGGCAAACATCCCAGCGAGGCGTTGTTCTTTACGCACATGTTGCCCCTTCCCGGATTTCTGATAATGGCAGGAAATATAGTGCAACATTTCGGTATTGCGTGGTCATCGGAACCAGTGGATGTGCCCCTGCTGGGAGCCATTGGATTGGAGTGGAAGTTCCCGCTGATGTTGTTCTATCTGCTCTGCAACGTCGTCACCCAGTATGTTTGCATCAGCGCCGTCTATGTCCTGACCACCGAATGCGCCTCGTTGACCGTCACTCTGGTGGTCACCCTGCGCAAGTTCGTTTCGCTCCTGTTCTCCATCATCTATTTCCGGAATCCCTTCACCCTGAACCACTGGGTGGGCACCATTCTGGTCTTTTTCGGCACCATACTCTTTGCCAATGTGATCAACCAGGTGAAGGATGCCTATCGGGCCAGGTCGAGCGGGAAGGGCCGTTTCGACACTGCTCCGCTGGCCAAGAAAGTGGAGTAATCTCCGAGGGCTGTGTGGGATCCTGCTGCAGAGGCCATTAACTATTAGTTTAGAGTCCTAGCGCATTGTTTGTACATAGAATACGCTTAGTGTGTAGACGCCTCATTGTCTGGTTTGTAATTCTTGTCTTTCTACATTTGTTTTTTTTAATAAATAATTGTCCAAAAGTTTGTAAAATACAACGTCTCGAGATTGTTCATTGATTTTTAAAATAAATTCTTATAATTTGAAAATGCATTTTTGGTTGGAAAATCTGAAAGTTTAAGAGTCGCTTGCTGGACGGTTGCTTGATGCTTGCTCACTGTTGGTTCGACGTCATCACATTTACAAAAAAAAATGTGACTCAAATCTTTGGAATCCAAAGTATAGGATACGATAAGAGTATGTTTCTTTGTATTTGTTGTAATGATTGAGTTTTTGGACCTCGAAATTTGTAGTTATTAGTCAGCGTGTAAAAAGTTTCCGAAAATCGGCAATACTTGTCATTCTTTCTCTTTCATTTTCACCCACATCCAAAGATATATCACATCAAGACCATTCAACATGCTGTTAGCTTGCACAGTGGGGTTATTCCAAAGCTTTTCTTATTTGATCAGTTGTTTTGACATGAAGGATTTTTGCAAATATCTATTTAGACAGACATGAGCACGCTCGAATGTGAGAAAAACAAACTTTTATTGCCACATTCTTGTATAAGTATGTATTTGTATATAGGTAATATATATGTATATTCAATGAGTTAATACTTATGAAAGGGGTTTTTCAGGGAAATCGTGTTATCGGGCTCCAACCTCACACACTACAATATCGTACATAACATTCGCTTGTGTTGGCTACTTTTTGTTTAATTTAAATGCACAGGTAAGTACAGGAATATCAGGAATCAAAAAACAGGGGGCGCGAGAGCAAAAAAAATATATATATATTAAATTATCAAAACGAAACTCATGATGGATAGTTTGGACAGGCTGATTGAAGAGGCAGCTGGCTGGGCGATCGATTCCTGGCGATCTTACTGCTCATCCTTGTCCTTGGCACCGTGCTTGAGGATGCGCGTGAACTCCAGGTAGTCAAACAGGCCGTTCTTGATGGGCGCCTCCCGATACATCTCGTCCACCTGCAGGGAATAATGGAAAACAATTAAATCCAATCTCATAAACCTTTAGAAATTGAGCTATTATGAAGTATTGTCCTCACAAATTTCAGCTTTTTTAACATACGTCAAACTTAGTCAAGCTAGGTTCAACGACCCATTCAAATACAAACAGCCTTGGCATAGTACTTTAGTGTCAAGAATTACTTTCAAAGTATCAACAACAAGTGGGTTCGCTGTTCAATTGAGGCGTGAATTAGTGAACTAGGTAAACACAATTATGTTTAATTAAATACCTATATAAGATCCCCTTTATAGTTCAACAACAAGGCAAATATACAATATCATCCCCGCAATTGAACATATTTAATTGGAACACGAATTATCAATGCTCTAGGTATGAGTTTGAAACTTACATCCTCATCTGTGAACCGATCGCCCATGGTGGTCAGCAGCTCCCTCAAGCGATCCTCGGGCAGGACGCCCATGTTCTCCTCATCAAAGCATCCGAAGGCGTTCTTGATCACATCCTCGGGATCAGTGCCCTGCAGTCGCTCACCGAAAAGCGTGAGGAACATGGTGAAGTTGATGGGGCCGGGTGCCTCGTTCATCATGCCATCGAGGTAGTCGTCCGTTGGGTTCTTGCCCAGCGAGGCCAACATGTCGTGGAGGTCCTCCTTCTCCACGAAGCCATCTCGATTCTGGTCGATCATGTTGAAGGCCTCCTTGAACTCGGCGATCTGCGCCTGGTCGAACATGGCGAAGACATTGGAGGTGGCGCGTTGGGCGCGTTTCTTGGTGGTGGCACGACGACCGGCTGTCTTACGGGATGACATGGCTATTGGTTGGTGGATCTGGTGAAGCTAATGGAGCCGGCGGAGCTAGTGGAACCAGTGGATCGCTCTGGAGTGATGTGTGTGCGGCGTGGATCTGAAAACGAAAAACGACGACTCGCATTAGCATTTTGTTGGCCGCGTATGTATTTATGGCTATATATAGACATATTGCAGTGAATTCCGCTGAAACCGATTTTCAGTGCTCCCCAAACAAACTGTGTCAACATACAGTGAGCACTCTATACAGTAGAACTATTATAATGGGCGTACTGGCGTTGCATTTTCTACATTTTGCTATGCTTAAATTCAGGTTTGAAGGGGTCTTACTCCCTAATCACTAAGTCAAGGTAACATGATAAATCTATTTACATATTTATGTATGATGTTATAATACAACTTCAGCTCTGCATGACCCAAAGTTACTTGTAAGCAAACCGAAATATTGAAATATTTTCGATTCAAAGAGAGTTATGGCTTAGCCAATAAGCAAAAGTTATTTGACAACTTTAAGTTGGAACTGAGATATAATGTTGTGGTAAGATCGACTCTAAGCGATCCACCGTATCGTGTGTCCACTGTGTGTACGACTCATGCACGCACACAAGCGCGGATTCTCTGAGTCACTCGCGCATTCGAAAATGACACGTATGGGAGTTTGGCTCTCTCCGCGAGTGCCAGCGCCGATGTATTGGTGTTTATCAATGCTGTTGAACTGCGGTTTAAAAAAAAACAACAAAAACGCTCACGAATTTGGCTCATTGAAAACATTCTCACACACGCACACCAGCACTTTCAATTAAAGCCTTAAAAGGCCCGAAAAACAGCATCTGAAGCCCCCAATTCCACTCGAAACCCCCAAGTTGTGCCAAATGTTTGTCACTCTGTTCACCTATCACTTTCTGGTTAACATCTAAGGGGCCTTTTACCACGAAACCAATTGTTTTCTTTTGCGCGCTGCCGACGCTGACTCATACACACACACGCACACCCACAAAGGACAGCGCCCTTCGGTGATAAAGTTTCCTTGTTTTACTCGTGTTTTCCGCATAATTGCGGCCCATATCGATTCATACTCACAGCTGCCGAATGTCGAGTGTTTAATACTTTCGGAGTTTCGTTAATGCAACTTTGACCAGCTGCTTTTGTCTTTTATAAAACCATACACAACCAACCACAACCGCTCAATTTTTTTTTCGACTGCGCTGTGCTCAGCTCAACGTAAGCAAACGTAGGCATACGTAAGCAAACGTAAGCAACCGTAAGTGTCAGTAAAATAGCCAGATGCCAAATTGTTGATTTTTGTTCAAAGGCCAGTGTGACCAACACTCAAACCTCTATATATGAGATACTCCGGCAATACCGGAAAAATACTGAAAATGGTTAAATATGTTTAAGTTACTCCCTTTTAAATCAAACATTTATTTTTTTTTTAATTAAAAGCAAACAAATACATTAGCTGTCAAAATAATAGTATAATAGCAATTGTATAAATAATAATTTTCTGATTATGTGTCCTAAATTTCTAGTTAATTCAACTTTAAAGGAAAAACTGCTACTTTATATTTCGTGTAGGTCAAGACACCGCTCATGCTGTTGAAATATAATGAAGAAAATTAAATAAATATTTTTTATGTTTCAGAAACACACATGTCAGAGTAATTATAATTAACATCTGCTGTTTTTATTATTGCTAAATTTAAGTTCCTGTGATTAGTCATGGGGAAACCTAACCATTCTGAAAAACGGTATTATTGGTAGGATCTCAAATTTATATAAGCTGATCATTTAAAAATGAATTAGGCGAAAAAGCACTTTTTTCAAACTTAAAATTTTTTCGTTCGGCGACAATATAATTTATCTTACAAAATGTTTTTACATTTCCAATTTTATATAAAGCGTTCTCCAGGAATCGTGTCCACCGCAAAGCACTTAAAGCCGATAGTGGTCCGGCAGTTTGGCTAAAAACTCCGTTATAGCCTCTGCACACAGACACTTAAAATTCTTGTTCACGTAGAGAATTGCTGAAGCGAACAACTGATGGGCATAAGCAATCAGTAGCCCGAGGCAAAAAGCGTGCAAATGCAGTTGTTTAAAAAAAAAATGGAAAACAACGCAAATATATATACAATTTAAACGCTAGCATGTGGAATGTTTTCAGCGGCAAATGCTTTCTTCATTGCTATTAGCAAGTTGATCAGGGATCGAAATTCCATTTCGTCAAGCGTAGTGAAAATTGATTGAATTTTGATTGGGGCAACAGTGACGCCACGAAAATGTTCACTAGCTTTCAGCGTAAGGCCCCTTTTAAGTATTTATAACACCTTCCTCGCATACGGTTCATTGACTTTATCCATTTTTTAAACCACAATTTTGGATTTAAAGTACGTTTTGGTTGGTCATTTTCCTAAAAAAAAAAATAGCAATATTTATTTTCACGATGAGATCATTACCTGCATCAACAACAACGGCGCCACAGTAGTCTGGGTGCATTTCCTTCCCAAAAAAATTCGAAACGCCAACAACAATAATCACCTAAGCTCGTAAGAAAAAATGAATAAGATCGATTAGCGTGTGAGGTCCCATTTGCCGCTAAAGCGAGTTGTAACGACTCTTCCCCATTTCTTTCTAGTACGTGCATTTCTTATTGAAGAGATAGACGCTTAAACGGAATTTGGTCGCTGAATCCGAAACCTCCTCTGTGTAAATAGGCTTTTATTTTTTAACTTTTTTATAAATTAATTTTAAGAAAAGTTTAAATATCCAAAGAAGATCGCGTTTTTTCAGTAAAGATGCAGTTAGGGTAATAATCTATGGCATTTATAATTTCTCTGGTACACTGTCACTACGTAATAGTGTTCCTTTTGAATAATGCATTTTTTCGCGATCTGGTAGCCCGATAATGTTGCCCAAAACAATCGAAGTATTCGATACTCAACAACATTATTCATCGGCTATCGATAAAAATTTAGACCACCAAAGCCATTTCGTTCGACCAGCCATTGAGACATCATCACTCGAGCTCCCAAATCGGTAGCGGGGCTAGTTAATTAAAACCATATCTCCAACCGTTCATAAGTAATGCACCATTTTTAATCAGCTGTATTTCTATATTTTTATTTTTATAATATTTCGTTATGCTCTAGCATTCTTTTTATCATATTTCTAAAGTATATCTTCAAAAATCTTGCAGAAAAATTATATTTTTTTTTATTTGTGGATTTGTGGATCATTCCTGATTGAACTTCACGCCCGGAAATAGTTGTTTTAAAGTGCCTTCTTAATTTCGGCAGGCTGTCAATATCAGCTTTGAAATGCAATTTCTTTATATTAAGGACGTTGTCGACATCCTCCTTCTGATGTTCCTACGTTGGATATGCTGCTACTTCAGCACACTGCATTATATCTTCAAATAATCCACCAGAAGAACTTTGCAATTTTTATGGTGATGGACGATAATAGAGGAATGGGCCACCTATCAAAATTTTTGCTCTCAGCGAATTCTAGTTAGGATTCATCGCCGAATTTCATGCCTTCCTGTAGTACATCTTCAGGTAGCCGCGCGAGCCTCCATGTTCGGGTGTGATTTGTTTTTTGGTGGAAGTTAACGACGTATTAAAGTATAAACCTTAGGACATTTTTGTATGCCAGACTTCGAAATATAAACATAAGAATGTCTATTCCTGCTAAATACTAAATCCACACACAGCGAATTGCAAAGTGGCCTCTAAAAATCGATTCTTATTAAATTATTATTAAATAAATTAAATTAAAAATAATATTTTATTTGGAGTAGGAATATCTTTATTTTCTATGGCCTCTGCTATCATTTTCCTTTGAGCACTGCGCCTTATAATTTTTTTTGTCGCACAAAGGCTATCTGATTTAAAGCATCTCACCGTCAATAAATCATCACATTTTCGAACATAAAGAAATTTATTTCGAAGCAACAACTAGTGCTGCCGATCTTGGCAAGTGAAACAGTTGAGCGCTTGTGCCATCCCGGAATTGATGGTTGCTTCCAAAGCAATTGGAGTAAGACCGTTTTCCTTGGATATGTCTGCTTGTATGCGCTCTTCTGTGTGCAATGGGGTTAGCTTATTTCCTAACCTCTTGTTTTTGACGTAAACTTTCTTCCCTACCTCAAAAATCTATTTTGTCCGTGGCTTTTTCAATTTACTGTTTAATGGTCAGATTTTGCTAATTAGTTGCGTGAGCCGCATCTGTTGGCTTAAGGTCTGTGACCGAATGGACTGTCCTGTTATACTCTATCGTGGCTCTATCATGAGTTCGATAGTGTCGTCAATATGTTTTTCGATTCTTAATGGCATTTTTAAAGGTGTTGGAGCAGTAGAATAAATGCGTACATAATAGAAAAAAATATGAAGTTGAATGTAAAAATGATGTTACAAATAAGAAATAATGTAAACAAGCCAGATGTAATGCAAGCTTGGCTTAGAGTGCGGTCCAGCTTTCCATATAGCTGAGCAGCGAACTCTTATACTGATAAGCTTTTCGTAACTTCGTGACCCTTTGTAAAAGTTGTGAAAAATCCCCAGCCAGGTCGCTGAGTTGTAGTCGGTTTTTTTTTAGTAACTTTTCCGGGAAAACTCTTTCGGAATTCGCTGAGAGCAAAAATTTAGATAGGTGGCCCATTCTTCTTTTATCGTCCATCACCATAAAAATCGAAAAGTTCTTCTGGTGGATTACTTGAAGATATAATGCAGTGTGCTGAAGTAGCAGTGTGGTGTATGCTGGGTGTGGATTTTTATCAAAATATCAAATGCAGGAACATCCAACTGAGGATGTCTACGACGTCTTTCAAATAAATAAATTGCATTTCAAAGCTGATATTGAATAAAGAAACAAGTCCAGCGTGTCAAATTCATGTTATGTGGTTATCAATCAGGAATGAATCCACAAATAAAAAAAAATATAATTTCAAAAGGCATGGGGGGTCAAATTGCGGAAAGTTTAAAACAAAATTAATTTTTCAGCGATATCGGAACACCAGTGTGCT
The DNA here is from genome assembly GCF_014743375.2 of Drosophila subpulchrella. Lineage (NCBI taxonomy): Eukaryota > Metazoa > Arthropoda > Insecta > Diptera > Drosophilidae > Drosophila > Drosophila subpulchrella. The sequence continues at coordinate 5,965,495 of NC_050613.1, forward strand.
TACACAAATAGTAACCAAACCTTCTACCATCAAATTTCGTTTTAAAAAATCTATTTTCCTGTTGGCAAACGGGATTTCAACCCTTGAAATTTAAATTTTAAAACAAACCGTTTTTGAACGATAACGAAAACACAAAATATCGATAACGTTAAGTAATTCATACCCGTCACTCGTAGAGTAAAATGGTATAAATAAAATGCATATATTCTTGATCGGGATCACTAGCTGAGTCAATCTAGCCATGTCCGTAGCTTTTAATCTAGGTCATTTTACCACTATTTTTGCTTAACGATGACCTAGCGTAATATTATATATAATCGTTATAGCTTCTTTAACATAAACAAAGTATTCAGTTTTTAAATTGTCCGCGCCCCTATCCGAATTTTGGTATTTTTCGCTAGTGTATTTTTGAGCGATCTGATAGCTCGATAATGTTTCAAAAAACACAACTTTGATTGTTTGCTCCACAAAATTATTCATCGCCTATCGATAGAAAGGTAAGCAAAGTATTAAGTTTTAAATTGTGCGCGCCTTTATCCGAATTTCGGTATTTTTCTCTAGTGTATAGTGTTCGATACTCAACAACATTATTCATCGGCTATCGATAGAAATTTAGACCACCAAAGCCATTTCGTTCGACCATCCATTGAGACATCATCACTCGAGCTCCCAAATCTGTAGCGGGGCTAGTTAATTAAAACCATATCTGCAACCGTTCATAAATAATGCACCATTTTTAATTAGCTGTATTTCTATATTTTTATTTTTATAATATTTCGTTATGCTCTAGCATTCTTTTTATCATATTTCTAAAGTATATCTTCAAAAATCTTGCAGAAAAATTATATTTTTTTTTATTTGTGGATTTGTGGATCATTCCTGATTGAACTTCACTCCCGGGAATAGTTCTTTTAAAGTGCCTTCTTAATTTCGGCCGGCTGTCAATATCAGCTTTGAAATGCAATTTCTTTATATCAAGGACGTTGTCGACATCCTCCTTCTGATGTTCATACGTTGGATATGCTGCTACTTCAGCACACTGCATTATATCTTCAAATAATCCACCAGAAGAACTTTGCAATTTTTATGGTGATGGACGATAATAGAGGAATGGGCCACCTATCAAAATTTTTGCTCTCAGCGAATTCTAGTTAGGATTTTGGAAATGATTATGTATGTTCATCGCCGAATTTCATGCCACACAGAGAATTGCAAAGTGGCCTCTAAAAATCGATTCTTATTAAATTATTATTAAATAAATTAAATTAAAAATAATATTTTATTTGGAGTAGGAATATATTTCTTTTCTATGGCCTCTGCTATCATTTTCCTTTGTGCACTGCGCCTTATAATTTTTTTTGTCGCACAAAGGCTATCTGATTTAAAGCATCTCACCGTCAATAAATCATCGCATTTTCGAACATATTTTTTACTTATAATTATATATACCTACCACTCATAACACCAAAGAAATTTATTTCGAAGCAACAACTAGTGCTGCCGATCTTGGCAAGTGAAACAGTTGAGCGCTTGTGCCATCCCGGAATTGATGGTTGCTTCCAAAGCAATTGGAGTAAACCCGTTTTCCTTGGATATGTCTGCTTGTATGCGCTCTTCTGTGTGTAATGGGGTTAGCTTATTTCCTAACCTCTTGTTTTTGACGTAAACTTTCTTCCCTACCTCAAAAATGTATTTTGTCCGTGGCTTTTTCAATTTACTGTTTAATGGTCAGATTTTGCTAATTAGTTGCGTGAGCCGCATCTGTTGGCTTAAGGTCTGTGACCGAATGGACTGTCCTGTTATACTCTATCGTGGCTCTATCATGAGTTCGATAGTGTCGTCAATATGTTTTTCGATTCTTAATGGCATTTTTAAAGGTGTTGGAGCAGTAGAATAAATGCGTACATAATAGAAAAAAATATGAAGTTGAATGTAAAAATGATGTTACAAATAAGAAATAATGTAAACAATCCAGATGTAATGCAAGCTTGGCTTAGAGTGCGGTCCAGCTTTCCATATAGCTGAGCGGCGAACTCGTATACTGATAAGCTTTTCGTAACTTCGTGACCCTTTGTAAAATTTGGCACTGCTCGTGTGAGTCAGTCGCTCATTATCGCTGAGAATAATTAAACACTGGATTTTTGATTGCTGCGTATTCTTCTTTCGCCGGTGAAAAATCCCCAGCCAGGTCGCTTAGTTGTAGTCGCCTTTTTTTAGTAACTTTTCCGGGAAAACTTTCGGAATTCGCTAAGAGCAAAAATTAAGATAGGTGGACCATTCCTCTATTATCGTCCATCACCATAAAAATCGAAAAGTTCTTCAGGTGGATTACTTGAAGATATAATGCAGTGTGCTGAAGTAGCAGTGTGGTGTGTGCTGGGTGTGGATTTTTATTAAAAGATCAAACGCAGGAACATCCAACTGAGGATGTCCACGACGTCTTTGACATAAAGAAATTGCATTTCAAAGCTGATATTGATTAAAGAAACAAGTCCAGCATGTCAAATTCATGTTATGTGGTTATCAATCAGGAATGAATCCACAAATAAAAAAAAATATAATTTCAAAAGGCATGGCGGCAGCAGGAATAATGTTTGCATCAGACTTGATCAAAGATCAATAAGCTTTACACAGTAAGGAGGAAGGAATTCGTCAAATTGCGGAAAGTTTTAAAAAAAAAATTTTTTTTGTGCTTGCACAAATAGTAACCAAACCTTCTACCATCAAATTTCATTCTAAAAGATCTATTTTCCTGTTGGCAAGGGGGGTTTCAACCCTTGAAATTCAAATTTTAAAAGAAACAATTTTTTAACGAAAACGAAAACACAAAATATCGATAACGTTAAGTAATTTATACCCGTCACTCGTAGAATAAAAGGGTATAAATAAAGTATATATATTCTTGATCAGGATCACTACACAGAAAAAAAAACGAGCCAGGATCAATTTGATATACGCATGGTAAATTTGTGTTTTTTAGACACATATCATTTTTACCATTAAATAATGTCGAATTGATACCAAAAATTGTCAAGTTGTCGATTTCTCTCTTTTCGGAAATTCTTTGACATCGAAAAAGAGAGTGGAAGCGAAAAGGATATATTCGAAACTCGAATTGGCCTACTTCGATCATGTTGTCTCGCTTGCACTTACATACGTTTTAGTGGATTTTTTGACACTTGAGTTTTATTGTGAAGCCGGTCAGACGTAAATTGTCAGTGTTTTTTTCTTAGCGCAGAACAAGGAAAAGGTGAGTAAGCTTAGTGGAAAAAACTAAAGTCGTGTACGGTTTTCTGGCTGCCCTACGACAACGAAAGCACGTGCAACTATGTACAGTGGTCGGCATAAGTATTTTGACAAAATAAAAGTTAAGTATACTCATAACTTGAATTTACTTCTTGTAAACTATAGGCATCAATGGAAAGGTAATTTCAATGCCGTTTGAATGATACAATACATTTCTTTACCCATTCAGTACTTATTAAAAAGGACGAATTTGTGTAAATCAACTTTGAAATTTTTAAAAAAAACTTTTTTCCTCGTCTTGAAAACTTAAATTTTTTGATGCAAAAAGTTTCTTCAAACAAAAACAATAGTAACTGCAAAAAGAATTTTTCAAAAATCATTTTTCTTATATTTTTTATGAATATGTGTGCTAGCGTGACCCAGTCGTAAATGACAGCATTCCAGCATGCGTTCTTTCATTATGAAATGGCATCAAAAAGGTGTTCCGGAAGTGATGAGTCTGTCCATTCTTTTTACACGGGTTCGGGACAAAAAAGAATGCACCCGTTGCATGCTTCTGGAAGCATATATCTGGAATGCACCTGGAAGTAACAAACACATTCTGGGTGTACTCTTTTTTAATGCACCTGGAAGCAACATACTAAACACCTTCTGGGTGTATTCTTTTTTAATGCACCTGGAAGCAACATACTGAACACATTCTGGGTGTATTATTTTTTAATGCACCTGGAAGCAACATACTAAACACATTCTGGGTGTATTCTTTTTTAATGCACCTGGAAGCAACATACTAAACACATTCTGGGTGTACTCTTTTTTAATGCACCTAGAAGCATTCAAAAATCAAATATCTGGAAGTTTTCCCCAGGAATACATACATAAGACTGGATTTCAATTTCATATTTTTATTTATTTATTTTTATTCAGAGTCAGAATCGTACGGTTCGGCTCCTGGCTCCGGGTGGGCCTTCTTTAATGCGCTTTTCCTCTTATATATTTTATTTTTTTGGAGCATAAAGGCCAACCGGACGTCTTTTATATATTCCAATAAGGAATATCCTTCCCGTTTTTGTGATTCTGCAAAGGTAAAAACATATTTAAAATTATTAGCTTTGGTTAATATTTATAATATAATATATTATTTCTAATATTGGCTACTATTTATTACAAAGTAAACGTCACCAAGTTTTTAATCATAAAAATGGACGTACCTTGTAGGACTGAATTTAAGTTGTGGAAATTGGCGAGTCCATATTTATGTTTGGACCCACTGTAGTTTAGTTGTAAAATCACATCCGGGCTTAAAATTTGGTCCAAGTTTTTAATTAAGTTGTTACCCAAAATGGATTTAAGGAGCGGTACCTGAAATAAAAATATAAAAATTACTAGAAAATATGAATAACAACTTACATTAAGATTCGGAGATAATACAAAATTATATATTTCTTAAATCCAAAGTATACAACGCAATGTAGGAGAAGAATCATTAAAAATATAAGCAAAATGATTTTTGAAAAATTCTTTTTGCAGTTACAATTGTTGATTTATTGATTTTGTATAAAAGAAATTAAGTCAATCGGATAACTAAAGCTGGAGATATATATTGCTAAAAGCGGGTACTTATAAAAAATTGTCGTTTTTTCGGCAAAATCGTGATACACGTGTTTACTTATTTAACGAATAATATACGTAAAAAGTTATAGGCAAATCTTTATTTATTTATTTTCGAACAAACATTAGTAAAACTTTGATATATTTATAAAATAATAAAATTGTAAAATTGCACATATTTATGTATTTTAATTTTATTTTCGCACTAATTTCATGTTTTTTTTTTTTTTTTTTTTTTTTGTATTCCATTTTTTAACTTTATTACTACAACTAATAAATATACATTTAGAAAATAGATGGGCGTAAACTGCAGATGTTGTGCGGTACGGCCGCAAAGCAATGCTTCGCACAACCGCGGCAGCTTACGTGTCCAGGCCTCTCCTCTCTCTCTCAGCTATCCTGAGTTTTCGCATTACAGACGCAGCGAATTTGGTCGTCGCGTCCCACTCCGTTTGGCCTCTTAGCATGGTTGGCACTAGCGTGCTGGGGCTAGTGCTGACACCAGTCGCTATTTCCAGGGCGGTCCTGTCCTCTACGAACCGCACGCACTCGAACAGGACGTGGCGTGCGTTCTCCTCGATTCCAGAGCCGCAGGATGGGCATCCGTCACTCGTGTCGTGACCGTACTTCTTCAGGTACGACCGGAAGCATCCGTGCCCACTCAAGATCTGGGTCAGGTAGAAGTCCACCTGCCCGTGCCTCCTTTCCAGCCACGGACTCAAGACGGGAATCAGATCGTGGGTCCAGCGTCCAGAGGTTGCGGAATCCCACCTCTCCTGCCACCGAGAGATGGATCTCTCTCTCGCGGGCCGTCTTGCCTCGCGCCTAGTTTGGTCGTCCGTGGTCGTGACCGTTTCCTCCACTTCTAGTGCCTCTCTTACCAGTTCTTGCACCGGAACTAGACCGGCTATGACCAGCGCAGCTTCCTCAGAGATTGTCCGGAAGGCACACGATATCCTTGTTGCACATAGTCTGTGCGTGCGAGCCACGCCACTCATGTACGAGGGCGTCGTGGCGGCTTTAGCCCATACCGGGGCGGCATAAAGTATTTGGGACGTGACGACGCTCGCTATGAGTTTCCTCCGTTCCTGCTTTGGGCCCCTTGTGTTCAGGAGAATCCGCGCGAGCGATCTGGCGGTCGCAGCGGCCTTCTTATTGGCGTACTCTAGGTGCTCTTTGTAGGACAGCCTGGTGTCTATCATGACGCCTAGGTATTTTATGGCTCTTTGAGAGACTATGTCAACCCCTCCGACCGTCAGCTTGGCCGTCTCGACGAGTTGCCGGCTGCTTATAAGAACGGCCTCTGTTTTATGTGCCGCGAGTTGGAGCCCGGCGAGTGAGAGCCATGACTCCACCTTCCTCACCCCAGAGTTTGCCATGTCCTCCACTTCGGCTATCGTCTTGGCCACGATCGTGATGGCGACGTCGTCCGCGAAGCCAGTCACGTGGACGTTTGCAGGCATGGGAAGCCTCAGCACTCCGTCGTACATAGTGTTCCACAACAGGGGGCCCAGGACCGATCCTTGTGGAACCCCAGCAGTTACGAAGTACTCTTTCGGGCCGTCGCTCGTATCGAAAAGCAGCACCCTTTCGCCGAGGTAGCTGTCGACTATCCTGGTGAGGTACTCCGGAATCCGTAGCCGTCTTAGTGCCTGCATGATCCTCATCCAGTTCGCCGTGTTGAACGCGTTTTTGATGTCGAGCGTGACCAGAAGGCAGTACTTCTTCGTGCCGCCTTTCCAACGCTTCCCGCGTATGGCTTCCGCAGCTGTCCCGGTGACCATTCGGATCGCGTCCAGCGTTGACTTTCCTTTCCGGAAACCAAACTGGGTGGTGGATAGGCCACCAGCCGCATCTACGGCCAGGTTTAGCCGTTTCGAGATGAGCTTCTCGAACACTTTGCCAACAGTGTCAAGCAGACAAATTGGCCTGTAGGAGGAAGCTTCACCAGGAGGCTTCCCAGGTTTGTTGAGTAGAAGCAGCTTCTGTACTTTCCATCTCCGGGGAAATGTTCCCTCGCGCAGGCAGGCGTTGTAGAGGTCCGCGAAAGAGCCCGGCCGAAGCCCAAGCGCCAGCTACATTGCTCTGTTGGGCACTGCGTCGGGACCTGGGGCTTTGTTGTTCTGCAGGCTGCGTCCTGCTTCAGCAACCTCGGCCTCCGTGACTTCCTCGATCTCCCACGTAGGCGCCGTTTCGTGCTGTACGCTTTCCTTGGCGCTACCCGAAGGAAACAGTGTGCGAACAATATCGCTAAGTGTTTCAGGGTCCGTTGGAGAGCGGCTGCCTGCGCTTACTCGCTTTACCACGAGTCTGTAGGTCCCACCCCACGGATCCTGTTCGGCTGCGTCGCACAGCTTCAGGAAACATTCCCGTTTGCTGTCCAGAATGGCGTGCTTCAGGGTCCTCCTGGCTTGCTTGAAGGCGGCGTGTGCGGCCTCGGCCCTGTCGGTCCTTCTTGACCGTTGAAGAGCCCTTCTGGCTCTGAGGCAGATCCTTCTGAGGGTCGCTATCCCCGAGTTCCACCAAGGTACCGGCTCGTGGTCTCTCCTGTATGGTTTGCGCATCAGCATCCCTGTCCTGCACGCATCCTCCAAGCTGGCTGCTATCGCGTCCGCGTTGGTGTTCGCGTCTGCTCCAGTGGAGCAGTGCATGTCGGCGAGGCACCTGCTCATCGCCTCGGCGTTTAGCGTCTCCTGGCGGTAGCCCTTGACTGTTCTGTTACGGGTTTCTGGTCCTGGCCGTGTGCCCACTGTGCATAAGATTGCCTCGTGGTCGCTGGCCGTGAAGAAGTCGCCGATTCTCCAGTGAGAGCGCCGGGCTAACGCGGAGCTCACAAATGTGAGGTCTATGATAGACCCAGCTCCAGCCCGATTGAACGTCTCCCGGGTCCCTTCGTTTAGCAGCGTTACGTCTAGCGTTGCAAAGGCATTGAGTAGGGTGTGCCCCCTTATGTTGCTGCTGGGGCACCCCCATTCTTCGGCCCACGCGTTGAAGTCGCCTGCGATGATAGCGGGGTAACGGCCCCTTGCGTCAAAGGCGATCGTATCCAAGGCATGGCTAAAGTCCGTCGTGGAGAGGCTAGGTGCTAGATAGCAGCTATATACCCACATTTCGCCTATACGAGCTCGGACGAAACCCGAGCCCTTGTGCACAGCCATATCGCGGCCTTGCCCGATGTGTCCGTTATCCAGTCGCCGTCGTCTTTGGCTTTGTAGGGTTCACTGATGACAGCCAGGTCCGCCTTGCATTCCCTCGCTGACTGCAGGAGTAAGTCCTGCGCAGCCCGGCAGTGATTCAGATTTATCTGGATCACTTCCATTCGCGGGGTTTGGCTACGGCTCTTTTTGCGACGTGAGGACACCGCCTGCTTCCTGCTTGGTGGTTCCTCGACTTCGGTCCTCCTTCGGTGCATATAAAGCATACGCTCTCGTTGGGACACTGAGCGATTTTGTGCCCCGTCTTGCCGCACTTAAAGCAGCACCCACTTCTGTCCACTTTGCTATGACACTTTATAGCAATGTGGCCAATCTCTAGGCACTTGTAGCACCTGGGCTGCGAGTCCCTCCGTTTCACCTTGCAGATAGACCATCCTAACTTGATTTTGCCCTTGCAAAGAACCGCTTCTGCGTCTCTGCTGGGCAGTCCAACCACTGCCGTCTGGGTGTCTCTGTGTAAAGGACGTAGACTCCTCAATTTGACCGATTCGGCGTTCACGGCGAATTGGTCCACCAGAGCTTTGGTGACATCTACGGCCTCCACTAGCGGGTCAAAGTCGCTAATCACCACCGTCCTTGTCCTCGCACTTTCGCACATCGCTCGAACCGCGGTCGCTTCTCCTAGGACAGCCTCAAGGCTCTCTTTTATTTCCTCCGTGCTGGTGTCCTCGCTTCTGTTGAGCTCCAGAAGAAGGTTCCCGTTCGCTGTGCGCCGGACCTTGTTTACACGGGTGCTGAGGCTTTGTAGCTTGCCGTCGTCCCTACGGGTTACCATCGCTAAGACTTCGCTGTAGGTCTTGCCATTTGCCTCCACTATAAGGGCGTCCGGGCGGTGAGGCTTTCGCGCCCGCTTTCTTGGAGCAGCCTTTCTCCAGGCGGTGGTCGGGTCCTTTCCATCGTCCTTTCCAGCGCTGCCTCCCGCGGCTGTTTTTGGCATGCTCCTCATGTGGGTTTCTCTTCTTTTTCTGCTGGGATCCCGCTGGCGCTCTTCGCGCAGACGATTGCGCTGGTGAAGTCGGGGGCTCTCCCCCGTCTAGAACCGTGCCGGGCTGGCTAAGCCATTGCAGCTTGCACATGTTTATGTACATATGCTAATTTGGTGTATGATGTCTGCACATATGTACATATGTACATTGTAAATTGCAGCTTGCACATGTTTATGTAAGTTAATTGTATTTCCGCACAACTTACTTATTATTTATTGAAATTAATTTGGTATTTATTGCATTTATGCTTAATATTGTTTTAACTTCGCACTTATACATACATATGTATATGTATGTATGTAATTGCATTCTAAATACATAAGTATGTGCAATCACATTTAAGTTTTTAGTAAATTTGTTAAATTTCTCACTTCACTAACTACACTTTACTTACCTGGGAAAAGAATAATTTAAGGTTGGTTGGTAAAAAATTTGGTAATTTTGTAATAACACTTGTGGCTGAACTTTACTCTTTCAAATGAAATCTGCAAGTGGCGAGAAATGCAAGAGGCGAGAAAAGCCGCGCGCTTCCTTGCATGTTCCCTTTTGTCTTTTTCGTTTGCTTTTCAAGAGTACCGTTTGTTTGGCCTATGCTTGCTTCTATTACAGTGGCGGGAAAAAATCTAGCATCGAGGCTACGTACAGCAAACATATTATAATATATAACAGCAAACTTTACATTATTGTAAATCTAAAATTTTTTTTGCCGTAAAACAAAATTGGAAATTAAAAATATTTACCAGCAATTTTTGTTGTATATGTAATTACGTAAATAAATTTTATTTTACGTAACTAGAGGTGCTAAGAATTCTTGACAGTTTCATATGTGTACAGAAAACATACATTCGGTTTTACCGAAAAAGACGATTGTAAAAAAATGGGCATCGGCAACCTTCGGGTTTGAGTTTGGTTTTTTTACATTCCCACTAAAATACACCTGGATGCACTATATTGAAATACACCCAGATGGCACCCAAAAGACTGCCCCCCGCACGCACATTTGCTAGTTAAATTTGCATGCGTGCTGTTTTCGTAAAAAAGGTACGATCCAGAACTATTTTTACGTTCCCGAAATCCCGTTTGGGCATGCTTCTGGATGCACTATATTGAAATACACCCAGATGGCACCCAAAAGACTGCCCCCAGCACGCACATTTGCTAGTTAAATTTGCATGCGTGCTGTTTTGCGTAAAAAAGATACGACCCAGAACTATTTGTTTCGGAATACGTTCCCGAAACGGGTGTTTGGGCATGCTTCTGGATGCATTATTCTGAAACACTTCTAGAAGGCACTGCAATAGAATGCACCCAGTACGCACATTTGCCCTGGAAAATTTGCATGCGTGCTGTTTTGCGTAAGAAAGGTACGACCCAGAACTATGTTTTTTTAAAACACGTTCCGCAACTTACGACTGGGGAATAAAATTTATAAGTATGTATGTCTATCTAACATTTAACAAAATAGCATTTAAACATAAACATATTTTAAAATGCGCTCAGACTTACATGCCTATTCATTTTTTTTTCCACGCCGCCCTGCAAAGTCGCTTCTCATGTACATACACATGTATGTATAGACAGATGCACGTGATTTTCATTGTTTTTCTTAAAATTTTGCACATTCTTGAATGTCTTTTACAAATTTGTTCTTATTACTCAATTAATTAAGGTTTCAAATTCTAGCGAGCACTTTCAAGCTTATGTGGTGGATGCCGAACTGGAATCTTTTAAGATTGTATAAAAACTATAATTATAAGTTAATCACAATTAAGAAATTTGAGTTAATAAGTATACATAAGTACGAAAAAAAGACCCAATGTAAATATCCTAAAATAATGTGTTAATAAGAAATACTGTAAATATTTTGTACAAACTGTAAATAGATAATAAAACGTATAATTAAAAAAATTGGTATATTATTTTTTATTTAAATTTGTCTTTGACATTATAATATCAAATTGGTATTTTTAATATCCAATCTACTACAATGTTCATTTGAAATTATAATATCAAATCTACAATAATATCAAATTTACAACAAAAATATTTCAAAAAATTGATACCGCGTAATGTAAAAATGATATTACCGAAATATCGTTTTTACCATTTCGAACATATCAAATTTATATGTGCCGTATCAAGGCCGAATTGATTCTGGATTTCATCAAATTGACCATCATATCATATCAATTTTTTTTTCTGTGTAGCCGAGTCAATCTAGCCATGTCCGTGCGTCCGAATGAAAGCTAAGATCGCGAAAACTATAAAAGCTAAAACTAGAAAGTTGGGATTTGGCATGTAGATTCTTGAGCTTGTTGCGCAGCGCAAGTTTGTTTCACCAGGACCCGTCTAGCACCAACATTTCTTAATATTTTTGAATAATTTAAAGGTTTTGTTCTTATTATCATTACCCATCTACATGCAAAAAATTTTTGAAATCAGACATTCATTAAAAAGTTTTAACCAAGTAATTGTACATTTTTTGGGAATTGGCCCCCTTTAAGTATTTCATTAAAAGATTTTGTTTTTCAGCGCGGTACTCAGATGAGCTAAGGAAATACCAGAAAAGTTCCTGACTTAAGCCTAGTACTCAGATCGGCTAAGAGTTTCACTAGTCGACAAATCTTATTCTTTGTAGTGTGACTGAAGTTTTCAAAGTTCACCCGCAGTGCATGTAGCATGGTCTTACTGTCAAGTAGCTGGGTTTGTTGCCAAACGGAAAACAAATCAATTGGAGAAATTTAAAAAGGAGGAGTCTGCTGGTACACAAAGAAACCAGCTCCGCTTAAGCTGCCAAGTAGCTGGTGGTGGTGGTGTACGGAGTCCTAATGGATAGGTCGTCGGAGATCATACTACTAGTGGTTCTGCTAAAAAGATACTTCTATTAGTACAACGTAGCCAAATTCTTTCGACCAGATATAACTTTATTTTCGAGGACACGCCCGGCAGGATGTCCATGTAGAGAGCGAAGTCCCACTCTTCATGTTCCTTCCCACTGGGATTCTCTAGTGGATCTCCTCCAGCACTTCAACTATTCTGCGGATTTGCCCCTGTTGTGACATTGCTTCCTGTCGCGGTTTTCGTCGATGTCAGTACTAGGCTTTAAGCTATAATTTTGATAAGTAATGTACGTTTTGGAGTAACAGGTGCCAGGTCTTGCCAAGAAATACATAAGCTGGAGGTTGGTCATTTTCCTAAAAAAAAGGATAGCAATATTTATTTTCACGATAAGATCATTTCCAGTCCAAATTCATTTCCTTCCCAAAAAAAATTCGAAACGCCAAGAACTAAAATCCTCTAAGCTCTTAAGAAATACTAAATAAGTACACTTAAATATTGAATCGATTCGCGTGTGCGGTCCCATTTTTCGCTGAAGCGTGTGTGTGTTTCTTAATGAAGAAAAAGTCGCTGAAGCAGCAGTTGCTCGCTGAAGCCCAAACCTCTTCTGTGTGAATATACTTTTAACTTTTTTATTATTTAATTTAAAAAAATTTAAATAATGTACATCTGATTTCAACAAATAGGCTAATAAATTAGCGTATTTATCCCCCACCCTAAAATCCTTCTTTTTCTTAGTTTACAATTTCACTGGTTCAATTTTTCACTACGTAATAATGGTATTTTTATATAATGAATTTTTTCGCGATCTGGTAGCCCGATAATGTTGCCCAAACAATCGAAGTATTCGATACTCAACAACATTATTCATCGGCTATCGATAGAAATTTAGACCACCAAAGCCATTTCGTTCGACCATCCATTGAGACATCATCACTCGAGCTCCCAAATCTGTAGCGGGGCTAGTTAATTAAAACCATATCTGCAACCGTTCATAAATAATGCACCATTTTTAATTAGCTGTATTTCTATATTTTTATTTTTATAATATTTCGTTATGCTCTAGCATTCTTTTTATCATATTTCTAAAGTATATCTTCAAAAATCTTGCAGAAAAATTATATTTTTTTTTATTTGTGGATTTGTGGATCATTCCTGATTGAACTTCACTCCCGGGAATAGTTCTTTTAAAGTGCCTTCTTAATTTCGGCCGGCTGTCAATATCAGCTTTGAAATGCAATTTCTTTATATCAAGGACGTTGTCGACATCCTCCTTCTGATGTTCATACGTTGGATATGCTGCTACTTCAGCACACTGCATTATATCTTCAAATAATCCACCAGAAGAACTTTGCAATTTTTATGGTGATGGACGATAATAGAGGAATGGGCCACCTATCAAAATTTTTGCTCTCAGCGAATTCTAGTTAGGATTTTGGAAATGATTATGTATGTTCATCGCCGAATTTCATGCCACACAGAGAATTGCAAAGTGGCCTCTAAAAATCGATTCTTATTAAATTATTATTAAATAAATTAAATTAAAAATAATATTTTATTTGGAGTAGGAATATATTTCTTTTCTATGGCCTCTGCTATCATTTTCCTTTGTGCACTGCGCCTTATAATTTTTTTTGTCGCACAAAGGCTATCTGATTTAAAGCATCTCACCGTCAATAAATCATCGCATTTTCGAACATATTTTTTACTTATAATTATATATACCTACCACTCATAACACCAAAGAAATTTATTTCGAAGCAACAACTAGTGCTGCCGATCTTGGCAAGTGAAACAGTTGAGCGCTTGTGCCATCCCGGAATTGATGGTTGCTTCCAAAGCAATTGGAGTAAACCCGTTTTCCTTGGATATGTCTGCTTGTATGCGCTCTTCTGTGTGTAATGGGGTTAGCTTATTTCCTAACCTCTTGTTTTTGACGTAAACTTTCTTCCCTACCTCAAAAATGTATTTTGTCCGTGGCTTTTTCAATTTACTGTTTAATGGTCAGATTTTGCTAATTAGTTGCGTGAGCCGCATCTGTTGGCTTAAGGTCTGTGACCGAATGGACTGTCCTGTTATACTCTATCGTGGCTCTATCATGAGTTCGATAGTGTCGTCAATATGTTTTTCGATTCTTAATGGCATTTTTAAAGGTGTTGGAGCAGTAGAATAAATGCGTACATAATAGAAATAAATATGAAGTTGAATGTAAAAATGATGTTACAGATAAAAAATAATGTAAACAAGCCAGATGTAATGCAAGCTTGGCTTAGAGTGCGGTCCAGCTTTCCATATAGCTGAGCAGCGAACTCTTATACTGATAAGCTTTTCGTAACTTCGTGACCCTTTGTAAAAGTTGTGAAAAATCCCCAGCCAGGTCGCTGAGTTGTAGTCGGTTTTTTTTTAGTAACTTTTCCGGGAAAACTCTTTCGGAATTCGCTGAGAGCAAAAATTTAGATAGGTGGCCCATTCTTCTTTTATCGTCCATCACCATAAAAATCGAAAAGTTCTTCTGGTGGATTACTTGAAGATATAATGCAGTGTGCTGAAGTAGCAGTGTGGTGTATGCTGGGTGTGGATTTTTATCAAAATATCAAATGCAGGAACATCCAACTGAGGATGTCTACGACGTCTTTCAAATAAATAAATTGCATTTCAAAGCTGATATTGAATAAAGAAACAAGTCCAGCGTGTCAAATTCATGTTATGTGGTTATCAATCAGGAATGAATCCACAAATAAAAAAAAATATAATTTCAAAAGGCATGGGGGGTCAAATTGCGGAAAGTTTAAAACAAAATTAATTTTTCAGCGATATCGGAACACCAGTGTGCTTACACAAATAGTAACCAAACCTTCTACCATCAAATTTCGTTTTAAAAAATCTATTTTCCTGTTGGCAAACGGGATTTCAACCCTTGAAATTTAAATTTTAAAACAAACCGTTTTTGAACGATAACGAAAACACAAAATATCGATAACGTTAAGTAATTCATACCCGTCACTCGTAGAGTAAAATGGTATAAATAAAATGCATATATTCTTGATCGGGATCACTAGCTGAGTCAATCTAGCCATGTCCGTAGCTTTTAATCTAGGTCATTTTACCACTATTTTTGCTTAACGATGACCTAGCGTAATATTATATATAATCGTTATAGCTTCTTTAACATAAACAAAGTATTCAGTTTTTAAATTGTCCGCGCCCCTATCCGAATTTTGGTATTTTTCGCTAGTGTATTTTTGAGCGATCTGATAGCTCGATAATGTTTCAAAAAACACAACTTTGATTGTTTGCTCCACAAAATTATTCATCGCCTATCGATAGAAAGGTAAGCAAAGTATTAAGTTTTAAATTGTGCGCGCCTTTATCCGAATTTCGGTATTTTTCTCTAGTGTATAGTGTTCGATACTCAACAACATTATTCATCGGCTATCGATAGAAATTTAGACCACCAAAGCCATTTCGTTCGACCATCCATTGAGACATCATCACTCGAGCTCCCAAATCTGTAGCGGGGCTAGTTAATTAAAACCATATCTGCAACCGTTCATAAATAATGCACCATTTTTAATCAGCTGTATTTCTATATTTTTATTTTTATAATATTTCGTTATGCTCTAGCATTCTTTTTATCATATTTCTAAAGTATATCTTCAAAAATCTTGCAGAAAAATTATATTTTTTTTTATTTGTGGACTTGTGGATCATTCCTGATTGAACTTCACTCCCGGGAATAGTTCTTTTAAAGTGCCTTCTTAATTTCGGCAGGCTGTCAATATCAGCTTTGAAATGCAATTTCTTTATATCAAGGACGTTGTCGACATCCTCCTTCTGATGTTCATACGTTGGATATGCTGCTACTTCAGCACACTGCATTATATCTTCAAATAATCCACCAGAAGAACTTTGCAATTTGTATGGTGATGGACGATAATAGAGGAATGGGCCACCTATCAAAATTTTTGCTCTCAGCGAATTCTAGTTAGGATTTTGGAAATGATTATGTATGTTCGTCGCCGAATTTCATGCCTTCCTTTAGTACATCTTCAGGTAGCCGCGCGAGCCTCCATGTTCGGGTGTGATTTGTTTTTTTGGTGGAAATTAACGATGTATTAAAATATAAGCCTTAGGACATTTTTGTATGCCAGACTTCGAAATATAAACATAAGAATGTCTATTCCTGCTAAATACTAAATCCACACACAGCGAATTGCAATGTGGCCTCTAAAAATCGTTTCTTATTAAATTATTATTAAATAAATTAAATTAAAAATAATATTTTATTTGGAGTATGAATATCTTTCTTTTCTATGGCTTCTGCTATCATTTTCCTTTGTGCACTTAGCGTTATAATTTTGTTTTGTCGCACAAAGGCTGTCTGATTTAAAGCATCTCACCGTCAATAAATCATCAAATTTTCTAACATATTTTTATACCCTTGCAGAGGGTATATTGATTTCAGTCAGAAGTTTGCAACGCAGTGAAGGAGACGTTTCCGACCCCATAAAGTATATATATTCTTGATCAGCATGACTAGACGAGTCGATCTAGCCATGTCCGTCTGTCCGTCTGTCCGTCCGCTTCTACGCAAACTAGTCTCTCAGTTTTAAAGCTATCGGGCTGAAACTTTCCCAAAAGTCTTATATCTTTTGCAGGTAGTATATAAGTCGGAACGATGGGAAAATTGGTGGAAAAATAATATGAAACAAATTATAGCTTCGGTGTTTTTCAACATATAACCTCCAACGCTTGGAAATAACATTTTTTAATTAGTTCCGAATTTTGAATTTAATTTTATCAAAATAGGACGACTATATCATATAGCTGCCATAGGAACGATCGGAAAATTGGTAGGAAAATAGTATGAAACAAATTATAGCTTCGGTGTTTTTTGACATATTATCTTATACTATTGGGAATATCATTTTTTGTGTTTTTAAATTTAATAATTATAGCTGCAAGGGTATATAAGCTTCGGCTTGCCGAAGCTAACTTCCTTTCTTGTTTCTTCTTCTTATCTCTTTAGATTTATATAATCCAATTATAAGAAAAAAAATTCTTTGTAAAATATTGTTTTTCAACGATCACCAGCTCCAAGGTGACAATTAGCAGTAACTCTACTACTAGTGTTACCTGCACCATTTCAAACACCAAACTATCTTGGGCGGTACTTCTACATACACCGTGGCTGCAACGGCGGCCAGCAGCATTTGCTCGACCATGACTCCGCTGACAAATGTATTAACTTCGTTGGCGAATAAAACAAGTAAATCGAAATGCCTGTTCCAAGCTCGTCAGCCGAAAACGTAAAGGCGTGGCTCAGTCCTCTTTACCTGTTCTCACTCCGCCCCCGATCCGCAAAACTAAGTTGCAGGCCACAATGCCGCTCAACAAGCCGGCCGATTCTTCTTCGGCAAAGACATTGGGTAACAATCGATTCGCGATTCTGGCTGCTGAAGCAGAAGAAATGGAACAGGATCTGGAGGATTCTGACTCTATCAATGGCGGTACAGGTGTCCTTGCTGGAGATGTTCAATCTACAAAATCTAACAAGATCCCTGCTATATGTGTACCGAACGTAAGCGATCCGGTCTTATTGGAAAAATCTCTTGATCTTAGCATTGGCTCCTCAAACTACAACATTCGCACTTCCAAATTTTGTGTTTCCATTGGCCTTACTGCCAATTTTGGCACCATCAGCTAAAAGAAGACAAGGCCTACAGAGTAGTTCTCAAAGGACTCCATACAAACGTACCGAAATCACAGATAGAACAGGGATTTACTGACAACGGCTTTGAGGTCCTTAACATATACTGCCCCAAAAAGACTGATTGGAAGAACATTCAGGTTAACTAGGACGATAACGAAGATACAATAAATTATAAAACTAGGCAAAATTTGTTTTATGTCAAGCTTAAGCAGAGTGCAAACGTACCAGAGTCCCTAAAAATTACACAACTTGGGAGATACAGAGTCACTTTCGAGCGTGCTTCCCGTAGAAAGGAATTACTCCAATGTCAAAGATCCCAAATTTTTGGGCACTCTAAAAACTACTGTGTCCTGGACCCTGTTTGTGGTAAATGTAGTGGCTCTCATGTTACTGGTTCCATGCTCTGTGTAACCACGTCTCGTCAGATAAAGGCTGCCCAGTCAGAATAGAAAAAAATAAAAAACAAAAGCCGACGCCTAGACTCCCGATAACCAATGATCCACGACGCGCCTCGCGTGGATTCATACCAGCTGAGGCATTAAGAACGAGTATATAAATAAAATAGTCTTTGTGGAACAAAAAATTTATAAGGCGCAGTGCACAAAGGAAAATGATAGCAAAAGCCATACAAAAGAAAAGCTATTTCTATTCCAAATAAAACATTATTTTTAATTTAATTTATTTAAATAAAAAAACGATTTTTAGATACCACAGAATAGGTGGTTAACGTCGCGCGATGTCTTCTATACCATCCAATATTTTTGTTACATCATCACACTATAACAACAATTAAAGAGTTTAAGAAGCCGAAAGCCTTAGCAGCTATGGCTGTCATCCCTCCCTGTAGCCTAATTTTTATAAGTAAGCCTACAGTGTACAAATAAATAAAAAGAGTTTAAGAAAAAGAAAAAAAAGAAAATATACTTGAACTTGTCTCGGTATCTAGAAAAGTAGAACTACCTTGGAAATACAAAATGTAGATAGGTGGCCCATTCCTCTATTATCGTTCATCACCATAAAAATCTCGAAGTCCGTCTGGTGGATTATTTGAAGATATAATGCCGTGTGCTGAAGTAGCAGCATATCAAACGTAGGACATCAAACGGAGGATGTCCACGACGTCTTTGATATAAAGATATAATACAGTGTGCTGAAGTAGCAGCATATCCAACGTAGGAACATCAGAAGGAGGATGTCCACGAGGTTTTTGATATAAAGATATAATGCAGTGTGCTGAAGTAGCAGCATATCCAACGTAGGAACATCAGAAGGAGGATGTCGACGACGTCTTTGATATAAAGAAATTGCATTTCAAAGCTGATATTGACAGCCTGCCGAAATTAAGAAGGCATTTTAAAAAAACTAGTTCAGGGTGTCAAGTTCATGTTATGGTGGTCATCAATCAGGTATGAATCCACAAATAAAAAAAATATAATTTTCCTGCATTCCTCTATTATTGTCCATCACCATAAAAATCGCAAAGTCCTTCTGGTGGATTATTTGAAGATATAATGCAGTGTGCTGAAGTAGCAGCATTATTTGAAGATATAATGCAGTGTGCTGAAGTAGCAGCATATCCAACGTAGGAACATCAGAAGGAGGATGTCGACGACGTCTTTGATATAAAGAAATTGCATTTCAAAGCTGATATTGACAGCCTGCCGAAATTAAGAAGGCACTTTAAAAAAACTAGTTTCGGGGGTGAAGTTCAATCAGGAATGAATCCACAAATAAAAAAAAATATAATTTTTCTGCAAGATTTTTGAAGATATACCTTATAAATATGATAAAAAGAATGCTAGAGCATAACGAAATATTATAAAAATAAAAATACAACTGATAAAAAATGGTGCATTATTTATGAACGGTTGCAGATATGGTTTTAATTAACTAGCCCCGCTACAGATTTGGGAGCTCGAGTGATGATGTCTCAATGGATGGCCGAACGAAATGGCTTTGGTGGTATACCTTTCTATCGATAGCCGATGAATAATGTTGTTGAGTATCGAATACTTCGATTGTTTTTGGCAACATTATCGAGCTATCAGATCGCTCAATATTACACTAGAGAAAAATACCGAAATTTGGATAAGGGCGCGCACAATTTAAAAACTTAATACTTTGTTTATGTTAAAGAAGCTTTTACGATTATATATAATATTACGCTAGGTCATCGTTAAGCAAAAATATCTTTACTGGTAAAATGACCTAGATTAAAAGCTACTTTTTAATCATTTTAAATGTTATATTTAAATTGTTATTACTGGGACAGCAGTCCCATGTGTGCGGTGAAAGTATTAAAAAATAATGGGGACTGCTGCTAAACATTGTCATACCATCATTATCTGTTCATTATTTTTGTTTTAAAGTAATTTTAGCAATTCTTATTCCAGCTTCGCTTGGATATTAAAAACATGCATAACAATGACTTTCCTACCGAAAAATGCTCGAAACTTTAGAGGTTTCTAAGGAAATTGTGGATATGGCATTCAGCAAAAGTTGAGTGCCGAAGCCCGTGGACGAAAGTCCAAAATATGTCAACTCTGTATAGAAATGTACTGAGATATGTGAGGCGAAACCAGTTTGCATCTGCCAATGATGTAAGGTCAACTTTTCTATGGATTTTTCATACCCGAAAACGTGTAAAATATGCAAATATATTTATTTAAATTTTTTTAAACAATATATTGGTATTTGTATTTTGTATGTAGGTAATGCAAGTGTGGAGTACACGCTAAGTCGCAAACGGTCTCTTTAAAATGTTGGGAGGGCGCCCTTGCAATCTTAGCCGGGTCACCATCCTAAGATTTTAAGTGACCGTTCACCAAACTGAAAATTCCGACAGTATTTCATAAACGGTCTCGCAAAAAAAGAAGAATCTGCTAGCTAAGCCAAGACACCCTCCGGTCATTTCAGAGTGACCGTATGTTTGAATACCGTGATATCGAATTTATCGAATGAATCGATTGATTCGATGTTTCTCCACCCTTGGGTGTTTGGAAATGTTCGCTATTTGTGTTAAATTCTGAGAGACTTGAATGAAAAGAGGCATGCTTTAGGGCGTCAATAGAGGGATTTCCGATTTCCCAGCCCAGCAGTTCCTTGCCAGCGCGTGAAAAGCGGAAAGAGTGAAAGTCGTATTCATTGGCCAGTCCAATTAATTTCAAACTGCGCGATTTGCAGGAGAAGATGTGTCTATACCTGCATGTGCATGTGTATCTGTGTGCGAGGAGGCCCACGGTTGTGTGTGTGAGCAGCGTGTGAGTGTGTGGGTGTGTGATGGTGTGTGGGCACACTGGAAAGAATCAATAAAGGATGTGCTGCGGATTGCTAAGCGAGAAAAAAGGACGAAAAGTACGAATTAACGGTTAACTTTTGACACGATTAACGCCAAAAAACGGTTTAATAAGCCCAACGAGAGAGCGCAAGAGAACTTTGAAAATAACGAGAGTGCACAGTTAATTAGCAAATTAGCGAGTGGGTGGCCACAGGATTCCAGGATTTCGCTATATTTTGGATTCCTGCACATGAACAAGATGATGAGATACTGCCTGATAATTGCATTGCAGCTGTCGTTGGCATGTAAGTATAAATAAAAAGAAGAAAAACAATGGGGGTTAGTTGAATAAATCGAGGAAAATTAGGAGTAGGAGGAGGAGGATGGTGAAGGGGCCGGGGAAATTGGGTGGGCAGGTGACCTCCGCCCCATGGAAACCCTCTTAGTCCGATATTACCCAACATAAACCAACTAACCCACTCTTTAAATTACCCCAAAAACCCTTGGAAAATCGCTTGCCAATCTCCGCCAGACTCCGTGGAGGTGCACTTCGAGGCGCCGGACAGCGGCTTCTTCCTGAAGCACGCCCGCCAACCACCTGTGACGCCGGAAATCGCCAATGTGCAGACATCCTCAGCGGTGCCTCCGCTGCGGCAACGATCCTCTTACGATTCCGTGCTGTCCCTGGACAGATTCACCGTCGTGGAGACCACACAGCCGGTGTCCATTCGCGCCAGCTACGGACCCTTCTCCACCAAACAGACGGTGCCAGCCCGCTACATTGTGCCGGACACAATGGACAGCCAGTCGGGCGATTACATGAGCGTGAGTAGTCCCCTAATCTCGGTCAGAAACAAGCCTCTTCATCCCGTTGTACACCCACAGAATGCCACTTTACTGGAGCTCCAGCAGCCCAACATGCATCTGGATATCTCAGCCCATTTGGTTCGGTCTAGCGTTTCGCAGGATGCTCCCGTTCTTCGGGTACTCTTCCACGCCGGAGCCGATCCTGGTGGTCATTTGCAGCGGCAGAAGGTGTGTGTGCTCCTGCACGTGGCCATGGGCTCCGAGCTGCCCCTCAAGGGACGCTGCATGCCGGAGGGCGAGGACGGTGTCTGCGTGGCCGAGGTGGTGGTTCCCCTCGGCTGGTGGCCACAGCTCCCGGCGCCCACTCAAGATGGCAGTGGCCAGGCGCCACCCAAGGTGCCGCAACGCTACGCCCAGGTCTCCTACAGTGTCTTTGAACCTCCATTGAGAAACCCCGAGCAATGCGAGCCAAAGGTGCAGATCCAACCGCTGACCACCTTCGCCCAGGTGCCCCTGCTGGCCGCCAGGACTCCCTATCGCATGCTGCGCGCCGATGATGCCGTCACCTTTCTGCTGCCCCAGCACCCATTGTATCCACTGTCCCGTCTCCATGTGCCCGTCTTTCTGCATCAATATCCCGATCAGCGGGTGGCCGCCTTTACGGTGAGAGCCCGGGTCAAGGCGGGCTTGAGGATTCTGGGCGCCACTGCCTCCACGGATCAGTGGAGCGTCTCTGTGGAAAAGGAGAATCCCAAGCACACCACCGCCCGTGTCACCGCTTTCCGCAAAGAGGCCGAATCCAGTCTGGAAATTGGAGCCAACCTAACCAGCGAGGTATTTGAGGTGTTCTCATGGCTGCTCGAGGTGGCCGAGGACACCAATGATATTGTGGATGGCGGCAAGATTGTGTGGTCCGTGACCCATGTCTATGACACGCCCAAGGACAAGGACTCCGGGGAGCTGGTAATACCCGATGACAACAAGAAGCGACTGATTGCCAAGCTGGAGATCAACAAGGATGACATTCAGGCGGTGCTGCCGATGGCCAAGATCTGGGAGGTCATGAACACGGCGGTGCTAACAGGCAGACAAGTGGCCCAGGCCATGAAGGTGTTTATCGTTTCGCAGGCGGGCAAAGTGGCCGATGTGACGCTCCAGAGCTCCTGTCACGCGGAAGACGAAAGCGTGATTAAGGTGAGTTTGGAACTGTCGGTTTTGTAATGGATTGATAATCAACCCGCTCCTCCCAGGTCTCATCCTCCTGCAGCTCTGTCTATGTGGATGGTTCCGAGCAGCGTGGCTCTTCGAATGCCTCGGTTATTGTCAAGTATGGTACCTATGTGGGCGTGGCCAAGTTCATCGTCTGGATGCCCGAATTCCCTCTGGAGGTTTACATATCCGATTTCCGTCTCTCCCAAATCAAAGGATGGAAAGTAACCGATGATAATCATTATCTGTAAGTCATTTTAGCTCTCTGAAGTCAAAAAGTTACGAATTAGTTACGAGTACTATATTTTTCCATAATTTTTTATGGCTTTCACTAGCGTGAAAAGGTTGTTCATGCATAATTGGCGAAATTGCATGGTTTATTTTATGGCCCATAAGAAATTTCTTAATTTAGAAACCAAAATATTCAATAGAAGTCCAGAGGTATTACCTCACTTACGAATCTTTCGTGTGGAAATAAACTAACCATATCAGTTTGTATTCCATATATATAGCTGACTTTAATAGTTTCCTGTCAGTATATGTTCTCAATAAATACATATATTTTTCTTTGTTTCGCTCTATGTGTAAACTCTGAATAGTTTTAGGAATAAAAAAAACTGCAGTGTGACTAATAATATGGTTTTACTATTTCAAAATATCATATAATTTGATTATAAATATACATTTCCTACTTCATATCCTTTTTTTTTCATATTTAAGACATAACAAGCAGTCGCGCCGAAGAAAGAAGAGATCCTACGTTTGGGGGCAGCATGGCACCAATTACTACAATAATCTTGGAGCAGACAAGACTGTTTGTCGAGCTCGTTATCAGCAAAGTCCCGTGGAAGTGTACGCCAAGTTCCTGGCAGTGGATCAGGTAAGATTTTGTGGGCCCCTCAATAGCGACACGATATTACAATCCTTTGTTGTTTTCCACTCTGAACAGAACTCTGGACGCACCAGCTACTTTATCTCCCGGCGTACAGGCTTAAGGGTCACGGATCTGGTGCAGCCGCTGCTTCGTGTGGCCGATCCCAAAATTGCTTCCCTGAAGGGACGTATTTTGCAGGGCAAGTCCATGGGACGCACCGATGTGCAGGTTTTGTCACCCATTACGGGTCGTGTAATTGGCACCAAGGAGATCCGTGTGGGCAGCGACAAGGTCAACCTTTCCAAACTTATTGTGCGCGTCATCTCGGGCCTGCAGCTCACCATCAGTCCGGACAACACGATTGAGAACGGATATCTGGCGGAGACCTCTGTCACCCATAAACTGACTGCTCAGTATCAGGAGGGACTGCTTGATATCGATCTGGAGTTCACCGATGGCTCCAAGACTCCGTTGCGGTGAGTAAACTTTATATACATGAGAGACTATACAATTTTGTACTCATCCCTCGAATCCGTTTCGATAAACGTTTTTAAATAAATGAAATACCTTACATTTAACGAAAACAAGTAAAAACCATTTGAAAAACAGTCCTTACATAAACTCTCAATTATTCTTGCAGGGACATTGCCGTGGAGGACTACTTTCTGCTGGTGGAGAGTCTGGACACCGAGGTGGTGGCCTTTGCCCCCATGCTGGCATCCCATCATCCGCGGGTCATAGCCGTGGGCGAGGGCAATGGTAACCTGCTGCGCGTGACCCTATTGCTTTCCGAGGAGTGTCGCCAGCGACGTGGCACCTTGACCAGCTCGAAACAGAACAAATCGAATGCTGCGCCGCTGGCCAGTGCCTTGGCGTCGATCGAAGTGGATTTCAACAATGTGGATATCGTGAGCAAGCAGGAGGCGATTCAGAATGATGGCACTGTGGGCAGGGAAAGGAAGAACTACAGACAAACGGGCGATCTGGCTGATATTATAGGTGAGTGCAGTTTTTATTATAGTCAATTATATAATGCTTATCCCTATTCAAACCCTTTTTAGTAGGCATCCCTTTGCGGGACTCTAGTCAGCTCTATGAACCTACTGTTCAGGCGCGCCAACATCGTGGCAGCATCCAAGCGGTCCATAAGGGTCATCATGGCAAAGGCCTTGCTGGCACTGGTACCATGACGACCATGGAACTGGGCATGTACGTCCTGCTCACGGCCTTCTGCTTCGCTATTATTGTCTTTGTGATCTCTTGCGTGGTCTACGCATCCAAATTCCGGCCAGCCATGATTGAATCTGGCTTGGATCCCCTGTCGGCGGGCAAGGGCAGTGGGTCGGGAGGATCGGGTGGCTTCCGGGATGTGCGCTTGAAGGAGTCGACTACGAACGCCCACGATTGGGTCTGGTTGGGACGGTCCACCATCGACCGCCAGTCAATTGTGGCTGAAACCAACACACATCTAAATCCACGCGGTAATAGTTGATCTGTTCTCCACCCTGTTTCTAACTAACTCGGAGTTATTATTCAAACAGATTCCCGCATGCGCATCACCAGCAATCCCATTGTGAGCTACGACAATGGACGACGCGTGAGTTCCTTTGACCAACAGCCCAAGCTACAGACGCATATTGTGCCGGCCTCCAATCTGAACAAGCAGCATGCCGACCAGTGAGTATTGTGTTTAGAGAGTGTGCCCAACCAGCCCACTCTAATCTGGGAATCTGTTGCAGCTACCTGGCAAATGAGCGCAGGGATAACGCCTTGGACTACAAGCCGCCAGTGCCGCCGCATAGGAATGTGGGCTCCCGAGCCTGTTTGCCGGTTCAGCCTGTTCCCGGGTCCGGATCCGTAAAGGTAAGGCTTAAACTGTGAGCTCTGAATTAATGAACTTAAGTGAATGTAAATATCCTTTAGGATGCCCCCAACAAGCGACACAGCCAGCTGTACAAACGTGAGCATCTTCAGAGTAGCGACAACAATGCCAACCCACAGCCGACACAGCAGCCGAATCAGCAACCGCCTCATCCACTGGCCCATGGACATCCACATCCCCACCCGCTCCAGCATCAGCGGAGCCATAGCCACAGCCACAATTTCAGTCAGGAGCCACTCATCAAGGCGGCGCAAAACAAGGTTAAGCAGCAGCAGCAACAGCAGCAGCAGCTGCAACACGAGGAGCTGCACAACGCTGAAAAGCTGGTGGAGTATACGAATCCGCACCAGAAGAACGCGTTTCAGTTCGATTCGCTAACACCAAAGAGAGTTACCAAAGCAGCCGCGTCCTCGCCGGCAACGCCGTCCACAGCAGCAGTCCAGGGCAAAGCTAAGGGTAGGTTATATTTACCAGCAAATCAGTTAACATATTGTCCTCCTAACGATGCCTGGATGTCAGCAGAAAACCACAGCATGGCCAGCAGCACTGGGGATGCGGCCAATTCGAATGGAACGGACGAGATCATGCGGCTGCCTCCCAGCGCCGTCAGCCAGGAGCCCACCACGAAATCGTCGCGTGTCAAACGCGCCACCGTGGTGGGCAATCCGATGTTCTCGGCCACCGTCGACGAGTCCGTCGCCCCCGGAGAGCGTCTTGGACTGGACGACCTCGACATGGACTACGAGCAGATCATGCACTACTTTGACAACCTAAAGGTGGGTACATGCTGCGATTTTTATTGCATTCTAAGAATTTTCTCTATATGAGCATGATGATCTAAAGAATTCGCATCGTTATATGCAACTCTAATTGATAATATGCATTTTGCAGGAGTCAAATGCCTGAGTACAGGAGATCATTGCTAAAATTCGCGAGATATTGTCCACGTTCCATCACCGCTATCAGACGGTTGCCACGCCCCTAAACTCGCCCACTCGCAAGCAGATGCAGCTGCTCGACGAGCTGGTCGCCGGAGTGGCAACGGCCACAGCAATCACCGCAACCAAGCCAACATCCTTGCCGCTGGCTGATGGAGAAGCTGAAGCATTCGATGCCTACGATGGAGCGTTGGACATCGAGAGCAGGCAGTTCTAGACGTCAACATGGCACAGGTCTACACGCAATTCTAGCAATATCCCCAGTACTCTAATAGGAAACCTTGAGGTCGCTCCACCCACTAAAACAAAAACAATCCATGCTGAGGTCGAAAAAGGCAGGCAAATAGGCAAGAAAACCTAAATACGTCGATGGAAAAACATATTTATTGCTAGGCTAAGTTCATATTAAAGCATACACCTATAGGCATATGTAAACGTGGAGATAATCCAAGTGTATCTCGAGGAGCGCGTGCCTGACACAATCGGAATCGACGGGCAACCACATATAGTATCGACTATCTATATCTCTGTAATTGTAACTGTATCTGTATCAGTATCTGCATAAGTACTATGGTGTAGTTAAGGATCAGCCATTTAAAGCATAGCTTAATCCAGACATTTTTTCCCATTCTCTTCGCTTCACACACACGCATCTCTAGATAAAGTCGCATGTCCCGTCTGATCCGTCTGATTCCATTCAACTTCTCTATATTCACACGATCTCGGCCCGATCTTGCATATCCTATAGATTCTCTCTGCTGTGTATGTATGTGTGAGTGCATTTTGTGTGTGCGTGTGTGTGCGCCAGGGAAAGTGAGATAGAGAGAAAGCGAAAGTGAGGGAGATAGCACAGAGAGAAATAGAGAAAAGAGGAGAGTTTCCAAAATGTGCCGGGCACCGCTCCCAAAAGTCGCTAGAACTTAAAAACTGAATAATATACATGCTCTATACAAATATATATATATATATATATATATATATATATTTATGAATATATACCGCGCGCTAAATTTAAAGAAAATCGAACAGATAACCCAAAATGCAGCATTATCTATTACGAAAACTCGAACAGAAAACATCGCTTTATAAGTTGGTTATTGAAGCCTAATACCTAATACCAATCATAAAACTAAACTAGAAGAGGAACACACAAACACAACTCAAATAATATATAGACGCTTCTGAGCTTTATTTGATCGATTGCATTGAAAAGAAGGCTAAAAGCAGAACAGAACCCCAAAACCAAACCGAACCGAACAGAATCATAAATAGGGGAAATGTGTAACCAAATATTATATGATATTACCGAGCGATCCAAGCTTTATATAACAAATTTACCATATTTATAGCATACGAGCGTATTTATTATCATTATTATTATTACGATTATTATTATCTTGTCTTATGATTATCATTATTGTATTTATTACCAACGAGAAAAAGGAACAAGTGCAAAATTACTTCAAATCCAAATTGAAAAGCCATATTTTGAATAGCGAAATTAGACACACACACACACCGTAACACGCAAGGCTAAATCAAATGCCGCCAGGATACGCCAAGTCCTCCTCCTCCTAAAGTGGCTAGCATACCCCTAACTATATAGAGATATATTACGATATATATAAAAGTATATATTCACTCACTTGTGTGTCACACGCGCGCTCTCTTTCTAAGCCGATCAACACGTATCTATATGTAATTGCATCTGTTCGTTTTCCTTATCTATATGTACGGACACTAAACGGATGTATATCATAGCACCCAAGAGCTACTTCATTCCATTAGCAAATCATACTTATAGCCACTAATCGCGTATCTTGTCTTCTTTCGTTTTTGTGTAAGTCTGTTTATTTTCGTTTGTAAGATCTGTAACCACATCTGTATCTGTATCTGTATGTATAAGTGTCTCACCCGATTAGTTTATATTTTAGAGGCCATCTAAGTATTATGTTCGTATCTCTCATTGTTTCATAATCATATGTTGTAAATTGTTCCGTCCAAAAAAAAAAATAAATGAGAAACAAAAACAAAACAAAGCTGAATGAAAGATAAAAAAGCAAACAAAACAAAGCAAAGCAAACAATTGTAAACGAAAATAAGCAATCTATATCTGATTTTTGTAAGGCCAAGAAAGGCCCAGAATGAAACGCACGAAAGCATTGTTTGTAAACTAAATTTGTAGTCCTTGAAAAGACTTTTGGACATTTATTGCACTGTACTGTACATAACGTGTTAAGAGTGCAGTGCGTTTCGCAGCTATAAAAGCAGTTGTGGCTGAAATTATGATCGAACAGTCTCGAAGCATGATTCTTATGTCAAGAAATAACCTACATTTTGAAACAACAGCCTGGCTTTATGGCTCGCTAACGCACTGTGCATATTATTAAACTTAAACTTGAGTTGCTCTCTATCGATCTAAGGACTGCAAAACCACACGCATACACAAAGGACACATCACAATCCTATTGATTTCGACCTGTAATATCATTAGCATATATGTATAACTAGAATCAATTGTTTGCCCCCTTCCCCTGCCCCGGCTTTCTTTGTGACCCAGTAACCGTATGTAGCACTTTGACATATCCCCGATCCTAGTCCGCACAACAAAACATATACACACCCACTCTCAGTCGAGCTGCACTGCCATTGGTGAAAGTGAGATTTAGGCCTATTGAAGCTTCCAGCATTTACCAGTGCCATATGTATAACTTTATATAACTTTACCCACACGCCCTGAAGTACGGTGATCAATCCAGCGATTGATTTCGGCTAGCATCGAGCTTAGCACAGGCTTTCTTCCAAGCTTGCTTGTTAGACAGACAGTAAATGAAAAAACAAAACAGCCTCCCTCCATTAAAAACTTAGTCTTAGCTGATCCATAACTCAATGGAGACCAGACCCAATAGAACAACCTAGGAAAATTTGAGTGGCGCGAGGCGAAGAGCGAAGAACACAATTTTTAATCTAGACAAATGCTTGGCTTCAATTCGCGGATCGGTTTGATCCTTCTTGTATGTGTTTAATGATTCCAATGCAAAGACTTTTATATACCTTTTTTGACTAAATATATACGCGTATACACCTATATATTATATTATATATTATTGTTTAGCATGTTTCGACTGTAGTTTAAGGCGAAATTTAGATGCTCTCTAGTCAGTTCAAAGCGTTTTTTATTCGTTTTGTCACCCCCACCATACAAACAAACACACATACACACACACTCATAGTTTTATATAGTCAAGGCAAGCTTTTACCGCCCCCTGCCACGCCCCACCCCCCTAAACCTAAGCTGTATGTAATTGTATGTAATATCGAACCACAAAAAACCGAAAAAATGCACTTAAAATATGAAAATGATTAAAAATGAAACGAGAAACTTCTGATTTTTTTGTCAAACCCATTGATACTTGGAAAATCGTCGATTTATATATATAGTTAATAACACTACCTATATCGTGGCAAACAAGGCGCCGGCTAAGTGTAATGCAAACAAAAAAAATATTCATATATAATATAATCGAAAAATTATACAAAAGCAAAGAAAAATGAAAATCACAAAAGTTGTTTATGCTGCTTTTTGCAAAAATGGAAAAAAAAAAAGATGGAAAATTAGGCTATACTTAAATATACATACAAACTAAATACATATATGTTTGAATTGAATATATATGAGTGTGTACGCTTGGCACGAACAGTAAACCAAAACCATAAACAATCCAAAAACTAATTACGCTAAGGAGGTTAAATTACAGGAGGAGAATTTGAGTAAATTGCAAAAAGTACTATACGAATATAATGTTTTGCCATGTAAGTTCTATGAATGTCCCACCTGCCTGAAGTCCCCGCTTGGAGGCAATGATGCCTAGATGCCCCCGCCCCCCGGAACCCCGCTGATTTGCACCTCCCTCTCCAGAAAAACAAAAATCTTTAAGCGATAAGCGATATATACATATTCATATATCGATCGATCCGCCGCATAATTGTTAACATTTGTATCGGTTATTAACGTAGTTGTTGTGTATGTATGTATGTAAGTATGTAAATGTGTGCTTACCCCCAGAAAATAACGATTACGATTAACGGTAACGGTAAAGTTAAAGACGGAGCAGATAATACTCAATTCTTGTTGTTATTGGCAGCGCATGTCTTTTAAGAGCTAGTGATATATGATTTATCCTCGCCCCCAAAAAGATGTTTTTTTTCTTTCTTAGCAAGCAAAACCACTCCACACCACACACAAAAAAACACACTCAGAGTGATCTCCACAAGAATGCTTATATTACTATATAGTGTATACACACCCATATATAAACAGCGTATAAAGATTATAAAAAATATACATATATATAAATCATACCAACTGTATAACATTTTCGAGCAATGAAATCCAATCCAATTCCCCCTTCATCATATAGAAAAAGACGAAGATGATCTAGAAGTACACATTTGCTTGCTGTTCAGTTACGCCAATCAGTTAAAGCTGATCCTTCCGCTCGTTAGGTCCTTGTTTCCAATCCAACCCAGCGCAACCAAACCGAGACGAAACTCGGAATCGAATCGAAACGAAATGAAATTAAATGTTGCCATGTAAAACACTTTAGTAGTCTATTATTATTACTATGATTATTATGATATTATTAAGCGAAGGACACATTTTCTTTAAACGAAAGAAGGCAAACAAAAGAAGCAAACAAAAATATTATAAATATTCAAAAATGAAAACTGACAAAATTAATTTAAATAAAATAATTTATTAATAAACCACATATTATAAAATGAAAAATGTGAATGGCTATGATTTTAGATTAGCTAACGATTAACGAATATTTTATTTAGGGTGTTTCTGGGAGAATATATAACAACAGGATGTTAAGCTTAAAGCCTTATACGATAGTGATATCGGTAATGATCTGTTTCAAGTCCGTCGAAGATGCTTTCAAAGCCCAGGGTCAATTTGTGTCGGGCACCTTGAAGTATCAAGGCCCAAATCGAAGTTCTCGACGCCCTTGATCCCGTTTGGACTCCTTTTGCCGCCAGCTGATATCCGACTGCCCATAAGCGATCGGCTCGTTATATAATTCGCAATTCGGTGGGCATGTGGCACCATTTTGGGGGACAGCCGTGTTCTTGAATTTTACGCAACAGTTGGCGCCGCCGCCGCAGCGTGATCTTGGCTATATAGCGATGTCGATGGCGTCAACCTGCGGCCACCCGACCACCCGATCTCACCCAGCCACGAACCCATCGAGCACCACCGAACGAACTGTTCCAATCCAATCCGATCGGATCCCATCCCAACTTATGAGTCGCCCACTCCACCGGGAGAGGATCAATAACAAACAATAATCGTCGTCTAATTGTAAAAACCAACTTCCAATTTGAGAGACATCCGACATGATCGCATAACCCGGGCCCACAGTGCCGGTTAAAATGGTAGCAATATCATGTTTAAGAAAATCTGTTAGCTTGGGAAGTCCATTGGGTTTACATGTTTAGGTATTCTACAAAATTCAAACCAATTATCCAGTACTTTCAGTCATTCTTAGTCTACCAAAATGTTCTTATACCAATTGAACTTAAACGTATACGTGATTTATGCAGAGAAACTTAGAAAAGTGCGTATACGACTTGTTGAATCGGTTTACATAGTAATCATCAAACAAGTTTAATGTAATGTTTTTAATGTTTGTAACGTTTTTAAACATTGGATTTAACAAATAATCATTTATTTCAGATATAATCATCACTTTCATTAAAAAAGTTAAAGAAAATAGGTTAAGTAATGGCAAATTTCAGCTTGCACTGCTCCCATTTTGACCTGAATTGTATGAGTGTGTGGGACTTTCATTCCGCTGATCGGTGCCCAAACCTAGAAGCCAAAGATGCGATGCGAAGCGGGCCCAACGGACCGTATAAAAGCGCTTCAAAGGCGCAGCTACATTTCAGTTGCTTCAAAATTATCGCCCCAACCGCCTGCCGCCTGAGCGAATTGCGATCGTTTTCGAACCGTTTTCGAATCGTTTTCGAGTATCAAGTGTTATTTTTTGTTTTGTTTCAAACCGTTTTCCGAGTTTTTGCGAACATGTCGTTCCTGGGCAACACATCCGATCTGGAGTGCGAAAAGAACGAGTTCCCGAGGCAGCGCTCCACGGGCATCGTCACCAAGGTGGCGGCCCACAAGCTCTCCGCGGAGCCCAAGTGGACCGACAAGCGGGAGGATGATTCCGACTCGGAGGTCTCGTCGCCGGATAACTTTCTGACCAAAGGTGGCCATGGCCCAGCACTAACTCTAACCCTTAACCCCAAAATGCCTAGAGAATTACCATTGGTATACACTTGCAGGGGGCTTATGAAAATGTATAGTCAGCAGACAGTTCCGTTTTCCAGACAAAACATTTATAAATCCCTTTCTTTATGCACGTATTTAAATCTTTGATAGAAAGTATGGCTTAAAAACATAAAATTTTTAAGATAATTGCATGCTAGTATGTCTGGATATTTCTATTTATTAAGGACTTGTAAGGAACTTAAATATTTGGTTAAAATCTGTAATTGTCAGAGAAAAAATTGGTAAGAATTGTACATTTTTAAAAATATTATCTTAAAAAAAAGTTTTTTTGTATTCCAAACTGGCATAACTTTATTATTGTTAGACATATACGCTTACCTAGAGAAATAGAAAGTAATGGCTTTAAGAACTTTTAAGATTCAGGACTTACAAACAAGAATATATCCAAAAGCTGTCACAGGTATAATCAGGTTATATGTATATATCTTTACCTGCAAGAGCATTAACTTTGGCCTATTTCGCTTAGTGCATGACATGACGATTTAACCCAATGACGTCCATTAAAGCCACCAAAATCAATCTAACCCGGTAGATGGAGAAAACTAACCACGTAGCCTAACCAGAGCGTAAACGTACTTACAGGCGCCTTCCTACTGACCCCATCCTACGAGTTGTCCATGGAGCGGGCGGCCCTCATCTGCGAGAAGATGGCCTTCAAGGGATGCTTCAGCTTGACGAAAACCGCTACAGGCATTCTGTTTAAATTCTCACACCCAGATGACTATCAGGCGGTGTTCAAGAAGGGCTTCCACAAGGTCACCGGGGCGCGTTTCTACCGCAAGGTGAGCCCACCCACCCACACCCACATCTCCAGTGATTGGAAGGGCATTATGGGGCACAAGGTATGTGCCACAGCAGTGAGGTTGAAGGTGCAATGTCCCGAGAGTATCATAAGTGTGACTAAACACATTTGTGCCCACACAGATCACGAATTATGATCGCAGATTGCAAATCAACATTAAATTGTTTATATCATTTAGTGGCTTTTTGCACATCAAAATTTTTATCCCACGGAGGAAAATATCCAAACTATCTTGAAAACTTTGGAATACCTATCAAAATATAGTTTTCCATTCAACATTTTTTTATAATCCTTGGGCCTTTAATATTATAGGTCGATACGTAATACTTGCTGTTACTTACTTACTTACTTTTTCATATAATTATAACCAGATCTAAAGAAATCGAAATATCATTTCAAAACTTTCAAGTCGCTTTATTTACTTTGCTTTCCTTTTTATATTTATATTTTATAGTAAATAGCTTTATTATGCTACAAATTCAAAGCAATTTCCCGAAATTATATATTGGACTTTCGTTGCACCTGCCTGGTGTTAAACCCACAACTTACACCCCAGAACTTCCCATCACTGCCCATTCCCACCTCACATCTCACCTCATCCCCATCAGATCCGGTATCATCTTCTGCCAGACTAACCCAACCGACAAGTGAAATATGCAAATTATATTTCCCCCATTTTGCAGCAAACATTCTCGCGCAGCGTGAGTATATCCCCTATATCCATATCGATTGATGACTCTCCACTGCGATTGGGATTGACCCAGCACAGACATAACCCCCAGAAACCCACATTTATATCCATCGATCGATCTAGCCTAGCTTAACCATGCGCATGCGCAGCAGTCACTCTCCGTTCTCCCTTCGTTCTTTTCTGTGACCCACAGATAGCCATTCCGTGCCGGCCGAGAAAGACCTTCACCCTGTACGTGCTCGACGTGCCGGAGGACCTGCCCGTGGAGGACATCCGGCATGCCATGTACAAGTTCGACTCGGTGGTGGAGGTGGTGCGCCTGCACATCTACTCGAGCCTCGCCAGCAACGCCGCCAACGCCTCCTCCGCCGCCGTCGCCGCCAGCTCCTCCTCCGCCGGCGGGGACAAGGGCGTCGAA
The DNA here is from genome assembly GCF_014743375.2 of Drosophila subpulchrella. Classification (NCBI taxonomy): domain Eukaryota; kingdom Metazoa; phylum Arthropoda; class Insecta; order Diptera; family Drosophilidae; genus Drosophila; species Drosophila subpulchrella. Next base: position 6,000,357 of record NC_050613.1, read on the forward strand.
GGTGAGCAGATCCAGCTGCTGCACACGCCGACCCAGTCTCTGCGCCGAGCGGCACTCCGAAGTAAAGTACCCTCCAATTGGTAACATGCGAAAAAATATTGAAATTTCACCCCTATCCCTGTCCCAAATCGAAGTTCCTCCAAATTGTGGTCACCAAGAAGGGGTTTTCAACGATTTCAAAGTCTCCTAAGTCGAAACTCTTAAGAGAAGCAATATAAATATCTTAATATAAATATGCCCAAGTTTCGAAACAATGGCATGTTACTGTATAAAAAGAATAGTAACTATGAATAATTTGAAGTTGGAAACCCTATACTTAAAACTTGTCATATCTATAACCTTTAGGTGGTAAATTCTCTCGAGAGTAAAACCATTAATTCCTTATGATAACTGACTTTGCAGGCACCTCGAAGAGCGTGGGTTCCGTGGTGGGCGATGCCATCGAGAAGGCTGAGCGTCCAGAGCGCAGGGAACTGCCTCCTGCCGTCATCCGGGTCACCCTGGCCTCCATGGACGAGTACAACATCCTGTTGCAGAACGGGCTCAACTTCTACGATGCCACGTTCTTTCCCACTGAGGCCAACATCTCGCTAAAGGGCGCCAAGATTGACTATAAGCGCAGGTATCTAATCGAAATTTGAACATTATGCCTATATATAGGCATATAAAAAGTGATAAATTATATACAATTTTAGGGGAATGTCATTTCAAAATTAAAATCACATAAGTTTTGGTTTACTATTTTCTGAAACATACAAAAACATGATGTTCCATACCTCGAATAATCCGAAATGTGAACATTATGGCCATATATATCATGGGTTCTTATATCTGTCTCATAAAGTGATAAATTTTATACAATTTTAGGGGAACATCATTTCAAAATTAAAATCACATAAGTTTTGGTTTACTATTTTCTGAAACATACAAAAAATATGATGTACCATACCTCGAATAATCTGAAATACACACTCAAAACATCAACTTAACTAAACCCTTGGCAATGTTTTTGCTCCCGCAGAATGCTCGATGGTTCGATTCCCGGACGGGTGAGGGAACTGCTGCCCGTTTTCGATGCGGCTGGCTTCTGCAAGCTGCCACCGCCCACCAGCAAGCTAATTAAGCCGCCGAGGTCGTAGATCTGTTACCACGATACGATGCCATATGACACGATACGACACGACAACGCGTTCCGGCCAAATACTCGGGCCCCCTTGACGACCCCACTCCGGATTCGGCTCTACCCATTTTATCTTACCCTACTTCGCTGTATACTATACACATAATGCTCTTTCTAACGGATGCCAACGTTTCCGCTCGATCCGCCGATCCGATCCGATCCGATCCATAATAATTCCTCTTTTGGCTACCATCTATGTTTTTGTTGCCTTTCTTTGTATCTGTCTCCCATGTGAACTCTTCAAACTTTTTTTTTTTTGCTAGTTTTATTATTAAAGGCCCATAAAAGGCGTAGCGTTTAATTTGTTTGATTGTCTAACAATGAAAAAATAAGCAAACACACAGAAAAGAAATAATAAAGATGAAATAAGAAAAACACATTTCAATGGCAAACGGAAATGGGAAAATTCTGTTGATGTGTATATTAGTGGGCAAATGGATGGACCCATATATGGTTTTATGACTACCGTGGCGGGAACATCCTGTTGACGACAAAAAACATAGGAAATGCTATAGAAATGTATGCAGATTTTGGTTTCGTTTGGATGGAGAACACCAAAAATTAGTATACCTCGTTCCACAAAAGAAAGTAAAATTGTTCATTTCAGAAATCGAACCTTATCTGGATACCAAACTAGCCAAGTTTTAAGAAAACACAGAATTTGGTTTAAATAATTTTTTTTATTCATTTTGCACTTTATTTATTTTTAGTTAATTCATTTAGTTTCGTTTTAGTTATACATATATCTTGATTGATTTAACAACAGACAAATTTTTGCACAAAGCTCAACACAAAGACATAGATCGTAATATATATTCGTAAGCATATCAATTACCATACTGTCGAATGTCTTGTATATCGTATAATAATAATTAATTGATTTAAAGCATATAATAGATGTATATAATATATGTATGTATATATATATCTTGTATCTGTATAGTAGTGTATAGTATATAGTCTGTTTAGGAAATACTCAAACATGAAACGAATCAAGCGAATCGAGTCAGACGCAAGTTTCATTTTTTTCGTCGTTTGGAAAACATTAAATAGCAAAACGGAAACGGCCAAAAAAAAAATAAACAATACATTTATGCAAAAAAATAGTAATAACGTATATATATGTATATCTGTACGTGTAGGGAATTGAAATACAATCAAAAATGTTACAATAATCAACGATTAACAAAGAATACACATATTGTAGGACACTCGAGTCGCGTCCTCCTTGCCGCGGCACACATAAAAACAGACGAGCACGAGAGCAGAAACACGGACTTTGCTGCGGCAAATGGACACCGACGCGGACACGGAATCCGGATGGAGCCGTGCCCGAAATGTTACGGATAGAATACAGCTTTCAATACACGGAGTGAACAATGTTGTCCTTCTCCACCAGCAGTCGCACCTTCATGCAGCCATCGGAGCCGCAGGAGAACAGCCGGCCGAATGGGTCCACGTACACCTGGCTGACGCCCTGGCCAGTGTGCTTGAAGAACCCGTTCTTGGCATGCTCATGCGGGAACGTATTGATCAGCATGAACTGATTCATGTCCCAGATCTGCAGGATAAGCAGGGATTAATATGAGGATCTCGGCCAGAATCTAGGCTATTAAAACCCACCTTTATGTCACCCTCAATGGAGCCAGTGACAAAGAACTCCTCGTGCGGATCCAGAGCTATGCACTTGATGGTGCTATCATGGGCCTGTCAAGGATTTTACGAGGATTATTATCCAATTTAACCGATATATATATATATCAAGAGCTCACCTGATAGCGATGGCGCAACGTTCGCTGTCTCACATCGAAGACGCAAACGTCGCCGCGTTTGCCGCACGAGATGAGCACCTGGTGCTGCGGAGCAAACACCAGACAGGACGATCCCTGGTCGTGGCAGGTGAAGGCTGTAAGGGGTTCCATTAGACATATACAACTCTTTGGATTCAAGGCTACCCAAATCTACTTACCCGACACACAGGACTTCTTGTGGGGCAGCAGTGTGTCCCAGATGTTGATGTTCTTGTTCTCAGAACTTTGACCAGCTGTGGAAGATATTGAATGTAACAAGGACTCATGGGAGAAACGGCGGTGTTACCACATCACAACTCACCGCTAGCCAAGAGACTGCAGGAACCAAGGAACACGAAATCAGACAGGGCCTTGTTGTGGCACTGGTAGCTCTGCAAAGGGAAAGGTTCATGATTAGAAGGTGGCTCACAGATGGGCCCAGATGCCATGTGCCAACTCACTATGAACGAACGATTGTTCTGTGAGGCGATGCCCGCCTGCCAGAGACTGAGCTTGCCGTCACCATCGCCGATGCCAAATTTGTTGCCCTGCTCCGAGAAGCGGCAGCGCGTCACCTTGGCAAAGGTGCCCGAGGTGCGGGGCGAGCAGACGGGCTGCTGGTGACCCCACTCCCAGATCTGCACAGATCCATCCTGCCCTCCGGTGAGGTACAGCGGCATCAGCGGATGGGCGCTCATGCGCTTCACGTTGTCCACCTTGTGGCGCAGCACCTGTTTAAGATAAGACGCATCAGTGAATATTATCTTCGAATGCTTGACAGGATCACCCACCATGGATGTGCCGCGTCCCGATTGCGAGGCACTTTGTGTGCTGGCATTGGACTCGCTGTACGCATTGCTGTTACCCCCAAATTGGTTTCTGCAAGTCAGGATCATTAGTAAGGGCGCCATACCGAAACATGAATAACTTGACTTACTGCTCCTGCGTCTGAATGATCAAAAAGGACGAGCTGTTGGTGTCCGCGTCCTTGGACAGGTTCATCATGTCGTAGTCGCACTCGTCCTCGTACCAATTTGGCGACTCCAGCAGCAGCGAGATGTCGAACTCCTGGATCTCACGCGGGTTTGCAAAGGCAATCATCGAGGAACTGTTGTTCTTCAAGCAGAAGGACAATATCGACTCGTGGTCCTTGTGAATGATTCGGATGTGGTCGGTATTCTCGTTGGTCGAATGAGATTGACCTTCGGCAAAGAGTCAGCAATTATCTAATCAGTATCAATTTTATTTCAGGGACCAAGAACTCACCCTCATCGGTCTCGTTGTCGTTGTGGGTGTGGTGCGATCCCCGTGTGCTGGGCTCCATGTTCTTGCCAAAGATGCTCTTAATGAAGACCTCCTGGGCGGGCTCCTGTCGCACCAAAAAGTTCCATAGTCGTCGGATGGGACCAGCCGATGAGCCCGAAACGAACGGAGTGTTGTCCTTGTTCAGCAGCGAGCGGTATTTGTGGATGGCCAATCCGTTGATGCCGCTCTCCGCGTAGCATCCGGGTATGTAATGTCGGGACGGTGGCCCGCGGGCTATGAGGTCACTAAGGGCAAACTCATTCCAGCGATTAAGGGTCCTAAGCACTTCGTGCGACAGTGGACTGATCACAGGCAAATCTGCACGAAACGGGGTGGCAATATAGGACGGGATGCTTAGTGGATGATGTCGAATGGATGGATGAAATGTTACAACTACCCTGCAGTTCGATGCCGGCCACCTTGACCAGTTCCTGGATCTTGTGCGTGCTGATCTTGATGAGGGCCAGGCGCAGGATGCTCCACGAGTACGACGTGGGATTGGTGTGCTCCGTATTATCCTTGGCCTTCAGCTGCGATCGGCTCACATTCACATCATCGTCGTCCTCCTCCTCCTCCTCGTTGTCCGACTCGTGCGAGTCGTCCGTGTCGTAGTCATCGCATTCTGCAACACAATGAACATGTCAATTAGGGAGTAACTGTTTGGAGGATCGAAAACCTACCGGTTGTGGGCGGTTTGGTAAGGAAGTAGGACAGCATGGACGTCTCCGGCGGCATGAACTGCTCCCGGTACGTGGGCTTGTCCTCCTTCATGTTGCTGGAAGTACTATTCTGGCTGAAGCTTCCCAGGATTTTCATGTTAAGCTTCATGCGCTGTTTCGTAATAGAAGTGACCGTATTCCAAACGCTGTTCTCATCCGCCGGCTCTTCGGACGTGGAACCGGTGCCACCAGTAGGTCCGCCAGCTCCTGCTCCCGCTCCTCCCGCCACCATTTGGTTGGGAGGCTGTGCTGCAGCGGGCTTAATCAGCAACTTCTTCATGCCTCCGCCGAAGAGAGTGGACCAGGTCTCGTTGTTGAAACTCTGACCACTCAGGCGGTACAACAAACGGCTATCGCAGGTGGACAGAGAGTAAATGAAGAGTGCCATGTAGGTGGAAACAAAAGACTCCAGCAACAAAACATTCAGCTTGGGTACATCCTCGTCCTTCTCCCGCGCCAAAAGGGCACGCAGATTGGTTACACCCGGCCACTTGGAAGGAGTGGTGCACACGCCTGCCGGCTCATCAGTGGAATACTTGCGCCTGCGGCCATAGGCATTTCGGCTGCCCACCAGATAGCTGCACTCGAAAGACGAGTTTATCTTGGCTATGTTCTCCATTCCCGGACTGGGGTAACCATTGAAGGCCGAGTTGTTTACCACAAAGCTCTCGGAATCGCATAGCGATTGGTAGATACACGATGACAATGCCACGGCCAGGTCCCGGAGCACAAAGATCTCGCTCAGAGCACTGGGTTCGATTCCCGGGAAGGGTAGCACCTTGATGATGCTCTGCAGCATATCTACCGTCTGCGATTGCAGGTACTTGATGGGATCGGCTATCACCGTCTTGTTGCCCGCCACACATGCGCTGAGCAAAGGCAATGTGGTGGGGAAGGGTAGCGGGCTCAGGAGCTGCTGTTGGGTCTTCTCCTGCTGGAGCTCCTGCAGAAGCAGCACCAGCTCCATGCGCACGGATGCCAGGCCACCGCCACTAGCGCCGTGTAGGGAACAGTAACTCAGCAGCGTGCGGAGCAGGGTTTCATTGGCTGAAGTGGGTAAGGGTTAATCCATTGAATTACATATCTAGTTATATAGTTATATGGATAGTTATAGGATCTACCCAGGATCATCTTACCCTTGAGCCAACGCTTGCGTTTGGCCGCCCGCATCACCTTGGCCTCAAAGTCCTGCTTGTCCTGCATGAGGATCTCGTGGAGCGTGGGTCGCTCAGTGCTGGGATAGATGCTGGCGTTCATCTCCTTGTCCCTGGCCTCGGCATCTGCCTCACCAGATTCGTGATTCGACTGTTCCGCTTGGCTGCAGTAGTTGCACAACTGCTTGAGTGCCTCCACCTCCCGTTCCAGCCACATGTAGAGCTGGTAGCGCAATTGGCCGCCATCTACCTCGAATCCGGTGGCCAGCGTGGACAGCTCCTCCATTAGGATCTTCAGACAGGCCACGAACTTCAGCTGCTGAGCCATAATGTCCATCTTCGCATCGTTGCCATTTGATTTGCCCCGGCCCAGGATGGATGCCTGTGGCTGCGGGGTGGCCAGCTCCGGTTCATCGGGCTCAAGATCAGGGTCCTCCTCTTCGTCCTCATCATCCCATTTTATTTCGAACTTGGCCTCTGACTCACTGGACACGGGAGCGCCCCAGTCGAAGGCATCTGCAGTGCCCTGCGAAGCGGCCGGAGTTGCTCCCCACTGGTCCATGATGCCCGTGTTGATCAGTTCCTCCTTGTTCTGCTGGGCACGCTCCTGAGCCTGGCTGCCGGCCACACTGCCGCCAGAATCGTCGCTGATCTTCTGTGGCAGCTTGTTAAGCACCTCGAGCGCCAACGCCGGACAGCCGCTCTTGAAGTGCCCGTGGGCGGTGGTGAAGTACAGCTGCCGCTCGATGGGCGTTATCGAATCCTCCAGCTGCAGCTGCTTGTCGCAGGCTACGGCACTGGGAGCAGCATCGCCGGCATAATTGAATCCGGACAGGACCACGTGGGCAATGCGCTTCTCCTGTGCCGACAGAGCAATATTCTGACGGATGAGCAGGGGATGGGTGCGCAAATATATGTAGAAGTTAAAGACATTCGGATTTGTGGCCTGTGGTTCGGGACGCAGCAGATCCTCCTCCCTGTAGCTGCTGTGCAGGCTGCCCACGTTGTTTAGGAGCAGGGTGTTCAGGCTCTCCTGGTACTTCTTGATCGTCCAGTAGGTCATCGAGCGCAGGAAGGGATCGGGATGGGCGCGGGTAAGGTCGCAACGTCCGGTTTCCGCATCCGTGCCCAATATGTGCTCGTGCAGCAAATGGTGGTAGTAGCTGCCCTCGGCATCGCCCTCGTAGAGACGAGCTATGATGAGAGCCAGCTGGAAGTCCTCCAGCTTGTTCATGCACACCTCGATGGCATCATTGAGGCTATTGGCCAGCAGGAAAAAGGCCACAGCGTGCTCGAATCGCTGCTTGCCCAGCAGCACAAAGGCATTCTTTAAAGCCGCCTTGCGCCAGCGATCCTCTGCAAAGTTATTGCCAAAGAAGGCGGTCATCTTTTCGTCCCGGCGGGATCTAAACAAGCCCCACACCAGGGACTTCTTCTTCATGGCCAGGTAGTAGATGGCCGCGTCCAGCGGCTCCTGCTTCTGCTGGTAGGCGCACTTGGCCAGCTTCTCCACGCACCGCCTAAGCGTGTTGATGTTCTTCAGCCAGTAGCCCATGCCCAGATCCCGAAGCGTGGCCCAGCGGAGATCGCCCTTGGTGTAGCTCGGTATAAGGTTCAGGAGCTCCTCCTCGCTCTCCGAGTGAAAGGCCCACACAATATTGGAGGTGCCCACGCCCTGGCGCTGGAACTGTGCCCGCTGCTGAAGCGGCAGGCATCGCAGCAGATAGGTAAAGTGCTTCATGGCCAGCAGGAAGCGCAGGCCGCAGTCATCGAGGGAGTCGGTACTAGTGCTGCCATCCTTCACAGCTCCCGTTCCCGCTCCCCCGCCCATTCCACCCGACTTGCCCTGATCGGCGGCAAACTTGTCGGAGAAATCCGTATTGCATGTGGCCACCGTATCCGCCAGCGCCAGCAGATGCATCTGGTCCAGCGAGGAAAGTCCGGGCAAATGGGTGTGGGTCAGCAGGCGCGACAAAAGCTGCCCCTGCCGTGGCCCAAAGTGCGAAATCGAGTGCTTCTCGGGCAGCGAGAGCCGACGCTCCTGTCGCTTCTTTTCATCGCCCTCGCTCAGCAGCTCATCCAGATTGTCCTCCGAGTTGTGCATGTCGAAGAGCTCATCGTAGTCCTTGTCGCCCTCGGCATAGTTGTTGCTCTGACCTGGCGTCTCACGATCCGCATTAAGGAGCACCCACAAGGGTAACGGCGGAATGGAGTTGATCTCTGCGTAGTCCAACATCAGCTCCTCGGGAATCTGGGTGGTGCTACCGCGGTGCTCTGCCTGGATGTTCTGATCCGCCGTGTAGCTAATACTTAGGGTGCGGGATCTTGACCAGCTGCGCTGTCTGGCATAGCCATCCTCGTCCTGGCCAGCTGTGCTCGAACTGTTGCCACTCATGCAGCGCACCAGATGCGCCAGGATGGCCTTTACCCAGCGGATCTTGCCGCAGTTGAGCAGCTCCATTAGCTGCTTGGGATGGTATTGCGGCAACACTGGACAGGCGATGCGAGAGGCCTGGAACAGTCCGAAATCCGTCATGTAGTCATCGTTTCCACCGTCTTCCGCACCGGCGCCATAAGAGCCAGCTCCTGCTGCGCCGCCGGCACCATTCATATTGGCCATGCTGGTGTTGCCCAGACGGCGCTTCTTGTCGTGCGACAGCAGCTGCAGATTGGCCGTGCTCACCTTGCTGATCAGTGGCATAGAGGCCACGTTCTTTAGACGCAGCTGTGTGGACTCGTTGGCCAGCGAGCGCAGATCCTCGTCCCTTAAATTCCGAGTATCCGGTACATCCTCACCAGCAGCGGCAGCCGCTGCAGCTGCAAAGTGCGAGGAGTAGTGCGGCTTCCACTGCGAATACACATGCATTTCGGAATCCATGGCCACCACTAAAATGCCATCGCGCACCCAAGAGATCTGCATGGGCAGCGGCGGCAGGCCGTCGGCCGTCTGCAGGTCTATCTGCCGCAACTTCATCCAACGGATCTCGTCCACAAAGTTGGGCTGCGCCAAAGAACTGGCCTTCCGCAAAATGGGACGGTTCACCGAACGCGACTCCTTCATGGCCTTGATGTTCGCCTGGGCAATGTCCGAGCTCACGGGTGTGTATAGCAGGATCTTGCTGCCTACCGCGACGGTTAGGATGTGGGAGCCATCCTCCTTGCTCACCCAGTCCAGTTGGACCAGATGCTTTTGGGTCAGCGGACAGGTGTTGCCATTCTCGGCGATGCTCTTCCGTAAGGATTGCAGGGTACTAAAGCTGGGCACGGTTAGCAAACCGGAGGCAGCGGCCGATGGTTGCCTATTGACGGCCAATTCCGGTGTGGTCTCGCCACTTCTCGGGGATCTGCTCTCCGGATCGTGGGCGAAGGTGTGAAGAACCTGATTCAACCGCTGCTTCTTTGCCAGCAATCGGCTGTCGTGCAGGTAACTCAAATCGATGCCGTGACCAATGTTGATCCGCGGCAGGTGGACGTTCTTCAGGTGAATGGTGTCCTCCAGGACCCACTCGCTACCACCGGAGCTCTCGCACTCGTAGATGGCCACGCATAGGTTCACGTAACGCGAGTCCGGATCGGGACCCTTGTTGGGCCGCGTAAAGCTCTTGCCGTACTTGTAGGCACAGGCTATCCGGCCAGAATAGGCCGCACTGATGTTTAGCGGCTGGCCCGGGATCTCGATGGCCGAGTGCTGTATGCGACTGAACATCTTCCATTCGCTCCAATGGTAGGCATCGCCTTCCGGATCCTGATCGTCCTCATCGCCGATGGGCTCGCACTTCCAGAAACGCGAAATGGAATCCGAGCAGGCGGTCACAATGATGTACGGCGCAAAGCAGGCCGGATAAATGCTGGAGCTGCTCAGGTGACCGGCGGCCGGGGAAGCATGGATCACGTCCACGCCCTCGGGCAGCGGCAGCTCTTGGGTGCACACCTTCTTCGTGGTAATCGAGATGTGCGGCGCCTCAACTTGAGGGCCGAAGTGCTCGGCTCCCGTTAGGGTTTCCGCTCCTTGAGACATTCGCCTGGGATTCTGGTTGCCACCGGCACCATCCTCATCCGGCTCCTGTGTGAGGTTGCTATCCGGCACATACATGGCCGTCTCGGAGAGGAACGAGTTCTGCTGCTTGGAGCTGATGACTATGCGCCACATGTGAATGGTGCTGCCGCGCAGCGTCTTCTCGATGTTCACAATATAGAAGGGTTCCTCGAAATCCGCGTTGCGCTGCAAGTCTACAATTGCATCCATGTCAGACTCCAGTAGGGCGTTTAGCCGCGGCTCCTCCAGATCGTGGGGATCCGTCAGAGGTGTCCTCTGTCCACCCGTGATTAACTGTGCCTGGAATACGTGCAGGAACTGCGTGTTCTGCCAGTCGTGCTTGGCATCCGAAATGGCGTCCAGCTGCAGGATGCAACCGGGCCTGGCCGTCGACTGTTGGGACACCACCTTGAGCTTGTCGTGCAGCGCCGATCGCTGGGCCCGCATCGTGGACGAAGCATTCGAGATCATCGACGACAGCGAGTGCGACTTGTGCAGCGTGTTGAGGTTCTCCGAGCACGAGATCTCAGCCAGCAGGGTGCGGGCATCGATCACCGCCTGGTAGACGCGCAGATTCTCGCCATCGCTGGCCACAAAACAGGCGGACGGTGAGTTACTGTAGCTGCCCAGTGTGGTGCTCGGCAGAAGCGTCGGGATCCAGGCCACGTTGCTGAAGGCTGAAATTTCCGGCGAGTTGATCCTGGCAAGCTCACTGACCCCGCCCGAATGGCACAGCGGTCCCACGGAGTCCACCCGCCAGAGGATCAACTCCGAACAGAAGCCCGTGGGCGTAAATACATCTTTGTCTCCATTGGACCCGACAGAGGGTCCTGCCCCAGTTCCCCCGCCCGAAAGAAGTCCTCCACTGAGGGGCTGCTCGAACGGTGACATCGGCGACTTGGCCTCTGAGTCGGGCAGGTTGTGGTGCGAAGTGGAGACGAGCAGCGGCAGCACCGGATGGCAGGTGATGTCGTTCACCCGGAACCGATGGCCGGAGGCACGGCTCACGTGGCCAATGCTTAATACTTGGGTAAACTTCGTCTTGAAGGCGAACGTTAGCTGCCACAGATTGAGGGTGCCATTCGAGTGCTTGGTCACCATGGAAACCGAGGGAGAAACGTTCATGGGCAAAGCACTGGCTCCAGCTGCAGCCGAATCCTGCGAGCTACTGCTGTGCTCGGCTCCACCGGCTCCACTGGCCGCAGCACTGCGATCGCCGCCTGCCTCATCCTGATCGGCATCGCCCTCCCGGTCGCCATCCTCATCGTCGGCAGCATCCTCCTGCTCCTCGTCGTGCCTCTCAAAGGTCTGCCCCGAGTGCTGGTCACTTTTCAGGGAGGAATCATCTGCGTTTCCCTTGTGGAACTCATCCTTGCTGCGTACATTGTTGGCAATGTCGCGGAAGGCCAGCGGATGCGTGCCCGTGTTGAACAGGCTGACTGTGGTGGACATGGACATGGCATCGCCCAGCGGAAAGGCCGAGGGGATGCGCGTAGAGAAGGAGACCTGCGCCTGCCTGAACGAGCCTGGATAGTAGTCATCCAGCCATTCGATCACCCAAATCAAGTAGCTCCCGTCCACCGGATGGATGGCGAAGAGGAGATCCGGACTTTGGTGCCAGTCGCGCAACAAACACTCGATCTTGTTGTCTAAAGAATCCACCAGCTGTGTGATTGGGTGCGGCGGCTCGTTGTTCAGCGAGTTCTGCGACGTCGTGTTGGACATGGAGTTCAGATGGAGCCCGGCTCCAGCTCCGCCGCCGCCCATACCCGTGCCCGCCGTGTGCTGCGAGTAGCGGCTGTACTCCTCGCCGCTGTCGTCCACGGACACGGACTTGGACGAGCGCATGTACTTCTTGTGCGGATGCGCATGCGAGTGGGAGCCGTGGGCATCGTCGGGAAGATCAACGCCACCACTTGAGGCATTCCCATGACCGTTCTCCTCGTCGATCACCTTCTTGGTGAGCTCCTGGAGTATGGCCTCCGCCTGCAGCGTGAAATGCATCTCCTTGTTGTTTAGCCAGTGCAGGATAAAGACATTCTGGTTGGCCGGATCGCTGGTCTGCATCGATGGTACCAGCGGGATGTCCGTCTCCGCGTTAATCGACGCGGCCAGGTGGAAATGCATCCCGGGTGTGACGCCCGATCCCTGGAATCCGTACGAGTGAAAATCGTGGACGCTGCACGAAGATGGGAGCGAGGGTATCGGCCCCAGATAGTTGCTATAGCTGGCTGGGGAGCTACCCATGGCGCCCATTGCCCCGGTTGCTCCTCCGCCACTGGTCACGCCTCCACTGGTTGCTCCCGGGCCGGCATTCGCTCCGGCCTTCATGTGCCGACGAATGTGGAAGCAGGTCTTCATGTGCTTCAGCCGCTGCATGAACCGGTGCTTGTGCCGATGCGTACGGAATTTTGGGTTCTGCGAGGCCATGGGATCGAACTGGGTCATGTTCACCATCCCGTCATCCGGCAGCACCGTCTCGATCCATATGCGACAGATGTTGTCCAGGCATGAGGTGACCAGCATATTGGCCACCGATCCCTTGGGCATATACTTGCTCGTCTTGCGCCACACAATGTTGGACACGGCTCGCGGATGGGCGATGTACACGTACGTGAAGTTCAGATCTCCGCCGGAACTCGAGCCGGTGACATCATCGCCTCCATGGCGTCCAGACGAAGTGGGACCGGCGGCGGAGGCACCCTTGGCCGGGAAGAGAACCTGTTTGTTCTCGTACCAGATCTTCACTAGCCGATCATTGCGGCCGCAGGTGGCGAAGAGCGTTCCATCCGGACTAAATGCCATGTGGTAAATGGGTATAGCCGTCTGGCAGCTCCAAATGTTCTCCCACGTGGACACATCCTCTGTCTGGGCGTTGTTTGGCTGCTTCGGCTCTTTGCTCTCGCCAATCTCGAACTTGACGCCTATTTGAAGAAAGGATTGTGATTAGACATGGGTAGCTTTTAGGGATTACTCAAGCAGGGGATTTCAAAGCTAACACAACCTTGAATCCATACTATTTCTGTGGAACTTCACCGATATCTGGATTTTAGTTGCAAATATAAATATTTTTTAATCGATTTCCAGTATCGGTACCACTCTGCTTGGGTTCTGTAAACAAATTTTAACCCAAACAATTACTTAAGACGGGGACTCTAAACCAATGAACCTGCCATCCGAACTATTTCAATGGAATTTCGCCAATATCATCTGGATTTTAGTTGCAAAATAATCGAATTCAAGTGTCAGTACAACTCTGCGATGGTTCTATAAAAAAATTTCATCTTAAATATTTACTCAGGACGGGGTTTCAACATAATGAACCTGAAACCCGAACAATTTCAATGGAATTTAGCCGCCATTACCAGGATTGTAGTTTAAACATAATATTAAATTGCATATCAGTTTCAGTACCACTCTACGATGATTCTATAAACAAATTTCTATCCAAACATTTACTCAGGAAGGGTATTCTAAGCTAATAAACCTGCAAGTCCGAACAATTTCAATGGAATTTTACCGATATCAGTACCATTCTGTAATGGTTCTATAAACATATTCCAACCCAAACAATTAACGAAACTAATCCATCACATCATTGGAGTTTCTCTAATTTCACTTGGAGTTTAGTTGGAAATAAATAGCTTGAAATAGTATTCCAATATCAGCACCAGCCAGGCATAAACAAACTCCAGCCTAAACAGATCTCAAGTACGTAATTAAATACCTGTAAGTATTGGAAACCGAAAAGAGTAAGTTTACAATAACAAACCCAAGGAATAGTTCCTATTATCAGTAAAATTAAAATTAAACTTCTTATAAGACTATATTAGATGACGTGTTTTCTAATAAAAAACAAATAGAAAAAAACTATTATAACATGTAAAAAAAACCCCCTTTTCATCCACTTTGCATCTGTGAGTCATCTTCTCCCACGCCAATCGATAGTTGGCCGCAAAACCATGAAGGGGGTCAATGGGACGGGTACAAAGCTCACCCGTGTGCTCCTCCTCCTGCTGGTGAGTGGGCGACTTGCTCTTCCACAGCTGGATGTTGGTGCCGCCGGTCAGGAGACGGGTGCCCTCAAGATTCCAGGACAGGGTCACCACGCTCGACTGGCTGGTGAAGGAGCCCGTTTGCACCCATCTGCAGGGGGGAAATGGTGAAGAGTGTGGTGAACTAGGGATCATGTTGGGATGGTTTTCAACCTCACCTGTAGTCCAGAAAGTGGGTATTGTGCTTGCTGGACTCAATCACCGGCGTGGGCTCGAAAATGCATATCTTGTTCTCATAGGCTGCCGCTATCTTTCCGGTATCGGTGCTGCAGTCCAGGGCGGATATCTTGACATAGCCATGGCTGGCGCCCGGAATGATCTGGACGCGCTCGAAGGTGCTTGCCAGGATGACCACATTGCAGCCGGCGGCGTAGGCCTGTAAACGGGACAAAACCGGGGAGTATTAAGTGGTGCGACTATACTGCAGTTAATCTTAACATTATACGATCGTTATGTGCTCTCGGGAGTCGTTTGTTTTCAAGTGTACATATGTGCACGGGTACAGCGGGTATATACACAGGTATATAGGCATGCATATATCGATAACAATACCCCAACTGTCCAGTTAACTGGCTTATCAGGCCGGCTGACAAGGCTCTTGCCACATCATGTTTACCTGGTTAGCTAAAGTGTGTTTGATTTATTTGTTGAGCTGTCTCGCTGATATGCTCATTATCGTGGCCAGAAATTTGAATACCCTGCTACGCTTTTGGAAGGGGTATGGGAATACTAGATGTAGTAATAGTTTAGTAGAGGGGCTAGCAAATGGTGTTATTAATTTTCTCTATTTTATTACTTAACTGCATACTGAGTTGTGACAAAAGGGGCGTAAAGCAGATTATTTACTGATTTTTTTAGACTGTAGCGAAAACCTTTTGGAATGATTCGCTTCAAATTTATTGGTTAATATACCTATAAGTAATTCCTAATCGTTTCCATTTGTTTTGCTTAAATGGTTGAATCACCCACTTTTATCAAACAATTGATTCATTGATTTAAGAGATTACGGTTCTCTTGTTTAGATATAACCGTGATAAATGAGGAATATTTATAGAGATTCGTTTCAAGTTTAGTTATAGCGGGAATAAATGGGTAGCACCATGAAGCTATATTATTTTTTAAAGAACATTTGAGGCATACAAAGAAGGGTATCTACTAAACTATGGTGACGGGTTTATTTATAACGTTTTGTTTTGACGCACTGCTCCATTATTTTTTTCAAGTGTCAGCTTTACTTAAAGCTCTCTAGAAGTCTTTAAGGGTATGTCTATTATTATTACCCATTAAATATATAAAAAAGATACCTTTTATGGAGGGTTTTCCCACCACCTTTCCGATTACCGACTCATTAGTTTAGGTGCAGATAAGATAACTTTATATAAAGGCTGTTTGTTAGTTATGAATAACTTTAAATTGCAAAAGATGTTTCTGATATTAAAGGGAAATACTCGTAATCGAGGGCATCGTCAAAGCTTAGATTACTATTATAAACACGGTATTGATACGTTTCTTTGTAACACTGCTCCTTTTTCAAGGTTTTCCCCGAAACTCGATAGATGGCGCCAGCGGAATGTCTTCGTGCCGACCACTATATACTATATAAATATATACATATGCATACAACACTTGAAATTAAACAAATTGAAATGATGGCAAATGATATGGCGAGAAAGGGGTGGGCGGCGGTCTGAGAACGGGGGACTGTGTCAACAGCGGTGCTGATTACAGAATAGAATATAGTAGAATATAGAATGTACACATACGCCCCGTGGGGCCTCTCATTAGAATGGCGAAATGTGCACAGTTAATTATGCTTCTTCGGGTTGGCAGGAAAAACAGTCTCTAGATCGTATAAACATTCCGAGTAAATACTACAGTACCTAGTGCCATATAACGATTTTTATGGATTGGATCTTGAGTTGGATCGTTTTAGAAGGTTTCTAAGGGAAGGGAATACTTTTCCGGTTAGCTCGTAAATTCCCAGATTGCATATAGTATATGGTACTATATATAGTATAGGGATCGAAAAGGCACATTATAAATGCGTGCTCACGTTTTTTATGGCCGTTTATAATTCCAATTTGCCAATGACGTGTGTCGGTGAGAGGGGCGAGGGCGGGGGCAGAGGGAAAGGGGCGAGAAAGAGAGGCAAAGAGAGAAAGGGAGTGTGGGCGAGTGGGAGCGGGAGAGGGGGACAACCTGCAAGCTGCGAAATTAGGGCATCAAAGGCCACCTGACCAATCGAAGGGTACACACACACTCGCACACTCTCTCGCTGCAACTCACGCATGTGTGCGTGCGGCTTGTTTACTGCCAGCACTTGACCTTAAAAAAATGTAATTAATTGCTGGCCAAGTATGTAAATGCAGGTGAAAACAAACATTTTCTGCCACACACACACGCACACACACTGCGATTTGTTGTTATCGAATTTTTGCACAGCGCACTCACAAAAAGTTCTCTATCTCATCATTATTTGCATTTGATTTTTTAATTGACCACCAAGTGTGGCAAAAAACGATCATATACACAAACACACACACACACACACACTGCACACACACACACACGCAAATATGTAAATAAAAACATTAAAGACGTGCTGTTCTGGTTGGAAAGACGACGACGATGATGTCCCGTTTCCAATTGGAAGTGTGGAATTGGATTGTGTGCTGAAAAAACGGGGCAAGTAGTCGGGCGAAGCGGGGAGGCGTGGCCGGTTGGGGCAGGGGGGATCAATGCGTTGCAAATAGTTGTGAAGATTCCTCCTTCTCGCATGATTTTCCCCAATCAATTCGGTTTTAGATTCTCTTCGCTTACTGTAAATGGGATTCCTTCCACGGAGCCAATGGCGAAGCACCGGTCGCCCGCATTGCAGGCGCCGCTCAGTATCTGGTGACAATTCATAATTTACACACAGTTGATTATCACATCACAGCGCACGGATATTGGGGGCTGGTTCTTTGGTTTCTAGCACGAATTTTCCTTGCTTCTTGTAACAAACGACAACAAAGTGACATTACATAAAAATTAGAGTTGAGTTCTTGGGGCCAGCAGGGACGGGCAATCGAGCAATCGAACTATCGATGATAGGGATGGAAGGTGTGTGCACGAGCTAGGTCACTAGCGTGTACACCTTCCAATGTTACCGACCTGTTGGTATATTTTAGGCATTTATTTTTAGCATATACTGAATAATCGTTGTTATCGAATGGTGTCTCGGCTAAGTTAGCAAATACCGCAACCCGACAGTTTGGTAAGACCGTATATTTGGCGTTTTAATTGTTGAAACCATCTGGCAGCCCTGGCTAGTTTGCATGTCGAAAAACGCCGAAAATTAATTTTTTGGTTTTGTTTATAAGAATAGCTACGACATGGCGGCGGGACCCATTGCTGAACGCAATCAAGGTGGGTTTCTATTGCGCAGGGCAACCAATAGTGGATCCTACTTAACCCGCTCTCTCTGATCCTCCCACAGATGCCACCATCTATGCCGGCGGCCTGGACGACAAGGTGTCGGAAACGCTGCTCTGGGAGCTGTTCGTGCAGGCTGGACCCGTGGGTGAGTACAGGCTGGCCGTAGAAATCCCCACCAGAACCCTAACCCCATTCCCGATCTTCCAGTCAACGTACACATGCCCAAGGATCGGGTCACCCAAATGCACCAGGGCTACGGCTTCGTGGAGTTCCTCAGCGAGGAGGACGCCGACTATGCCATCAAGATTATGAACATGATCAAGCTATATGGCAAACCCATCCGCGTGAACAAGGCGTCGGCCCACCAGAAGAACCTGGACGTTGGCGCCAACATCTTCATCGGTAACCTGGACGTGGAGGTGGACGAGAAGCTACTGTACGATACATTCTCCGCCTTTGGCGTCATCCTGCAGACGCCAAAGATCATGCGGGATCCAGAGACGGGCAAATCGAAGAGCTTCGCCTTCATCAACTTTGCCAGCTTCGAGGCCAGCGACGCGGCCATGGACGCCATGAATGGCCAGTACCTGTGCAACCGTCCCATCTCCGTGTCGTATGCCTTCAAGAAGGACCACAAGGGCGAGCGGCACGGCTCGGCGGCAGAGCGACTGCTGGCCGCCCAGAATCCTTCGGCTCATGCGGACAGGCCGCATCAACTGTTCGCCGATGCGCCAGTGCAGAATATGATGCCGCAGATGCCGGGCCAGATGATGCCGCCACCGATGATGGCTCCGCCGCCGCCGGTGGTGCCCGTTTCGAACAACAACATGGGCATGATTGCGCCGCCGCCTCCAGTGCCCCAGCCTGCGCCGTTCCCAGCCACGATACCGCCGCCACCGCTGCCGCCGATGGCCGGTGGACAACCGCCTCTGCCGCCCGCGATGGGTATACCGCCGCCGCCGCGCATGATGCAGGCGAACGCCTGGGCACCGCCCGGCATGCCGGCTCCTCCGCCCAGACCACCGCCCACCAACTGGCGGCCGCCGCCCGTGCCATTCGCCCCCGCGCCCTTCGCACGGCCCTACCAACCCGACGGCTACCAGTACTAAGACTAGCGTGTAGTGTATACCAATTTGGACGAGACGAAATAAATTTTAATAGGACTTATCAATGGAGGATGCTCTGGTATAGGTTAAGACTACTATGGTTTTTCTCTTGATCGTTTTATGCATTTAATACGCCCAAAATATACAAGCCCTTCCAATGTATAGACTCATCTGTTCGAAAACGTGTTCAGTTCTTTCCAATCGAAACTTCCTACTAAGGTAGTTTTTGGTCTGTACAATCCAAAAGGCTCTAAATTTATTGTAGGGTTTGCTAAAAAAATATATAAACTCATTCAAAGTTCTGGTACACTATTTTGCGAAATGTTTAAAAGTTACTAAACCACCAGTACTAAAGCTGGCTGCATAATTTACAATTTTTTAATAAAAGGGCAAACTTTTCTAATTTTACTAGTGAGTAAAGACTCTCTGCATTAAATCTAATATATTTTGAAAAATGTATAGAAACTAGCTTGTACTTTTAACAAATTTTGGCGAGTCTAACACTTAAAGGGATTTCTACAACACAAGATTTTACAAACAGTTCAATTTTCTCTATATAAACAGGGAAAATGTATCCAATAAACACTACAAATTTCAGAAACCGAAAATTAAAACATGTAGTTTTTAATTATTGGGGCTGATACGATGTGTTATGCGTCTTCTTCTGATGCATCTTCTGTAAGATATTACTGAACCTTAAGTCCTTTCTAAAACTGAAGAATTTTCGACATTATGGTTTTTTTGTCCTTCCAAATTGAAGGCATTCTAAGGTGACCTTAGCTAATAGAAGATTACTATATTATTTGGACTCATACCGGAAACCCTTTAACTATTATTTAGTGACATCCCGCTTCTTTCCGAAACACTTTGATGGGGTCTCCTTTTTTTTTTTTGCATAAATTTATTAATATGGGAAACATACAAGTACAATATTTACAATAGTTTTGACTACTATTCTTTATTCTTCGTTCATTGAATTCTTGTCTAAGCGAATTTGGTTTAGTCCCACTCTGCTGTCTTCCATTACGTTTGGTAAAATAACTTAACTTTAGCTTTACGTTTAAATGGTTATTTTTAACGTTATCTTCATTATTTTCTCTTTTTTTTGGTTAAGCAAGACAAACAACAACAAAAAACTGTGAGGCATATATGTATATATATATATCAATATTAATTAATAACGATGTACAAGTGGATCGTTACGCATAAATTTTCTCGCATTTATTGAAATTTCTTTTGGTTTTCGTTTTGCTTTTTTTTCGTTTATCTTAAAAAAAAAAGTGATTTATATATAAAAAATAATAATTAACATAAAAACGTTCTGAACTGGTTTGGTTTTTGTATGTGTGTGTGTTGGTGTGTGGGGTGTGTGTTGATTTTGTTTGTTTGCTGTTGTTGTTGCTCCTGCCCCTCGGGAAATGTGCCCACTACAGCTGGTACTGGTACTGGTACTCATACTGGTACTGCTTTCAGCCACTGGTGGCCACCGGCTGCTCCTCGGCGCTCTATTCGCCCCCAGTCACCCGCATCGCAGCCTACTGGGCCGCCGTTGTCGCAGCTCCTCCTGCCGCCTCGGTCGTGTGGTTGTTGGACTTGCGCTGGGTGGCACCGCCTGCTCCTCCGGCGGCGGGCGCACCGCTGTTCGACTTGTTCTTGGAGCGCGCCGAGCCATTGGCCAGACGTGCGTTCTCCGAACTGTCTGTGAGATCCTCACTATCACTGGAACGTATGTCACCGGACATCTGCAAAGGGATCAGAAGAACTCGAATTAGTATGATTAAACATAAACACTAAACACTTAGCTAACTTTGGCAAGCCATAGTTTCAAAAACCTTGCAGTTTTTTTGATTTAAAGTGTGACTAAAATCAGGTTAAAATAAAATATTACAATTTAAACAACGAAATATAGGAAAATAACTGGAAAAACATCACATTTGTATCTATTTATCCCTATGGCTCCTATGGGATTTATCCTGATCAGAGTATGAACGCGCTTTTGTCCTGCTTATGGTATGCATAAAAAACAGTTTGCAAAGTTTCATATCAATAGCTTTTACACTGCGCAACATTCCATTGAAACATTGCGAATGCTTAAAATCGTTAGCTTTTAAACTGGCAAACGGTATTAAAACAAACGGACATGGCTTTATCGACTCATCTAGTGATGCTGATCAAGAATATATATACTTTACAATACAATATTATATTACTCTCTGCAAGGGTATACAAATAATACCTAGATCTTCAACATATTTTCGTCTAAATCGTCTATTTATTTAGCCTGTGTGTAGTGTATTTGGTATATTATTAAAATGGTACCATAACTTTATCAATATATCATTTCAAACAGCAAATTCTTTGAATTCCTTAATGGTTTAAGTTAATAGGCCATCTTTAAAGGGATTCAATCACACAGTTAATGGAATTTGGGCATGATAGCTGGATGCCTCCACACTTACCAGACCCTTCTGCAGAGAGTCGACAACGATCTTGAGAATCATGTATGTCCAGATGACGTGCAGGACGAGCAGCATCAGAAGCAATGAGTTGAAGATGTAGTAGGCTGGGAACATGGGCAGAATGCGCGGTGCTTCCACAGATGAGCTGCCGGGTTAAGGGGATAGTTGGGATGTCAGTTGGATTGGGAGCAATTCAACCAGGAGGGCGTGTGGTGCCGGGTTACCCCGAACGCACTACTCACCTGTAGATGATGCGAGGATAGAAGCCCAGGCGCGTCACGATCCAGACCACTGTGAAGATGGCAAAGATGGCATCGCAGAGCTTCTGATAGTTGGCATACTTGGTGAGCTTGGCGGCCTCCAGGAAGATGTCGGCACAGTCGTGGACAACGAGTACCAGGGAGCCAACGCGGTGCAGATTGCACACCCAGCTGAGCGACATCAGCAGCAGGGTGACCATGTGATGGATGAACATCTGCCAGAAGTCCTTGCGTTTCACGTCGAAGAACTGGGTGCCAGTGAGTGACCAGTAGAAGGACATCGAAATCATGTAGTACCACCAGATATCATTGCTGATCGACTGCAAGAAGTGTAATCGTTTTAGGACCTCTGCATCTCCCTCTATCATATCAGTATCCTCTCACCTGATGCGGGTAGCCGTACCAGCAGCTCTTCACATCCCAGAACCAGGGCTTGTCCCACAGCACAATCACGCCAAAGATGAAGCTGTACAGGTAGTAGATACAGCGCCAGGTGTTCTCGCAGAACTTCACCAACGTCGACGGTTTGTCCTGGGCCCTCCGCAAGCGCCACCAGCGTTCGATTTGGCGCTCGCTCATGTCAGTCTGCTTGGACAGCGGAGCCAGCTGTAAGGAAATAACAGGTTCAAGGATCAGTCTTCCCCTTCTCACAAAGGTGTATTTGATTCCACTCACCCATTTGTTGTCCAATCGCGTCGATTTGGCATAGGCCGTCTCCAAAATAGGAACATTTGCTGCTTTCTTAGGTCTAGAACTACGGATGCCCAGTGATTTGCCCACTGGGGATATCCAAAAACTGCAAAAAGTATAAAGAATTTGATTAGAAAGAGCTATTTTTAAATGTTCTATGAGTAGATAAAGTAGTTTGTAGAAGACGCAGGTTTTAGAGTTTATAGAAGGTAGATAAAGTTCGGATAGATAACATTTGGGTACATGTCCTCAATTAATGCTACATAAGGTTTTTAAGAGGTAGTTGGAAAATCTTTATAACTAATTCTAAAAATGTTATTGATGTGGAATACAGGAACTGTTCTAATCTTGGCAATCCAGCTATCCCATCCCCGAAACCTGACAACATATCCAATAAAAGTTCCATTGGGCTTGACAACATCCCTAATTATGCATGTACGTACACCCATGGCGGAAACGTTTCGGGATTTTTTGTTTATGATATTATTTTATTTATATTTATTTTGCACACACCTGTCGTCGCCCCATCGTCTGGCACGTGTGGAGCATGGCAACTGGGATTTGGGATGGGTTATTTTGGGCCGCCCGTACGCCCACATGCATAGATAATAAGCCCGCCCAAAACTGGACATGGAAACCACCACCACGCCAAACTTACATATAGTATTATATCTCGATTCGGAAGTTAATTTGCCAATGAAATCGAAAATGGCCGCCTACCACGCCTCCCCTCATACCAAGATTTTCAGATCCCATGGCACTACATTGGGAATCCCAAGTAGTTTTTAAAGTAGCCCTCATTCGTAGGCAAAGCACACGACGCACGGCCAAAGAAGAAACGCGGAAACATCTGATTTTCTATGGCCATATAGAAATTATAACAATTAATTCGAATTAATGCCGAATCTGGGGGTTCAGTTCAAGTTCAAGAAGTACGTACGTAATTCAATTACCGCACTTGGAAGGATTTGATTGACCCGCATTTGCTGTCAGATATTGATTTATATACATATATTTATCATAGCTTCCCCTAGTTTGGTGACAAGTTGTGGTTTTCCAATGCCAAGGGTTAGACAAAATAAACCCGGTAATTGGAGACCTCTCAACATAAGAAGTGCGTGTTGGGTACATTGAAAGAGGGCGTCTAAAACTAATTTGGACTCTTCAATACATATAGAATGCGTCATTAATAGTGACGCACTGTGTAATTATAACATTTCTCATGGAAAATTCATATCATTTTTTGGGGAAGTTAGCTGAAAAGGGCCAAACGAATTTAAAACATTTCTAGTGTAATATTCTCATCTTTAAAATGGGCCAACTCAAAGCAAAGTAAATAAATAACATAGCAACTGATAATATTTCCAATTTTAAATCTAAAATTCTGTTTTTAAGATAAGTAACGTTGCTAAAATATCGATATGCGCACCCTTAGCAGCTTCAACTTTGCATGCATATCGATAAATCTTGTGCCATCGCTAAATGTCATACCATCCCTATAACAAAATCGTGCGATTTTTTTGTAAACAAAAGGCAACTTCAATCTAGTGACATTTTCGAGCCCTCCCCCCTTTTGGAGCTATTCATTTGTTGGAATCTGACACCCTACACTGCTCCGAAATGGAATCTCCCAGTGCTCGGACACCCGGCAGTTCTCTGGGGGATTGCGAGAACAAGAGCAGCAACGGCAATGGGAACACCTCGAGGATGCAGGGAATCTACCACGAACGACAGACCCGGCATTTGTGCGGCCTGCACGCCCTGAACAACCTATTCCAGACCCCGGACATGTTCTGCAAGACGGAACTGGACGACTACTGCACCACACTGACGCCGCGCAACTGGCTGAATCCCCACCGGTCGTGGATCGGGTGGGGCAACTACGATGTGAACGTGATCATGTACGCCCTGCAGCAGAGGAACTGCGAGGCGGTGTGGTTCGACCGTCGCCGGGATCCACACTGCCTCAATCTGAGTGCCATCTTTGGGTTCATCCTGAATGTGCCGGCGCAGATGAGCCTCGGCTACTACATCCCATTGCCCTTCCAGATGCGCCACTGGCTGGCATTGCGGCGCATCAACGGCAGCTACTACAACCTGGACTCCAAATTGCGGGAGCCCAAATGTCTGGGCTCCGAGGAGAAGTTCCTCGAGTTTCTGGCCAGCCATCTGCAGACGGACCACGAGCTGTTCCTAGTCCTCAACGAGGAGGATGAGGAGAAGAACCCGCAACGCTGGCTGTTGCCGCAGTTCAGGGACTAAAGTTGTGGTTATGCGAATAAATTTAACATGGTGCGACTAACAAAACTATCAGTTATTCAATCATTTACTTTAGGAAACTAACCGAAAAGTGCCCTAGTATTTAAATTACATTTTAATATTTACCCTATTATGCTCTTTAAATGGATAATTTGTGACCTTAAGACCGCAATCGTTTAAGCAATGTAATGGTAATAAAATCCAAAGAAAAATCTACTAAACTCTAGTTATTATTAAGGCAGTTCGACTGCATTTTACCCATATTCAACCCATAATTTCTAGTCAATTCATTGGACATTAGAAACCAATCGTTATAAGGCAATTTAAGGGCTGCTCTTACCGTAAAACTCTAGATGTCGATTATCAAATTGGTTTGGTTTCGTGCGAATAATGAATGTGTTTTGATTGAGCTGCAACTCGATGACAGTTTGCGATAAGCGCTACCCCCCATTATTCGAGCGCATTTATTATTAAATTTCACTTAGGCAATGTGCAAAAATCGCGCCCAAAGTGCAATGCACTGGCAATTATTCGGGTCTTATCAGGGCAACAACTACAATTTTTGGGGTCCACGGGCGGTAAAATCATATAGAGAATATACAAAATGAACATACTATATAGTACATGTGTCGCCTGTTGTTTGGCGAATTATTTTTGCTTGTCAGCGATAATACGGCACGCAAGGCAAGCCGGCGATTGCGAGCGATTAAGCGCAAGTAAGTGCTATATCCTATATGCATATGTGGTCCGACTTTTGGGGTCCGTCGTCGGCTGACTCATGACCACCGATTATTGCCAAATGGAATTTAGCATAGCGCCATTAGTCAGCGACTAATTAGTCGGCCAGCCTTATGCCTCGCACCGAGTCCTATCTTTATAACATGCTCTATTTCCATTTGCTTTATGATCCCTCCTCCAATCTGCGAATTGCTAACTCAAAAATGAATTTTTACGCAGAAATTACACTTATCGCTTGGGTTGGGCTTAGAAAATAGTGTTTTTAAATTATTCACAAGTCTAAAAGGAAGCGGAAAAAACATTCTTAATCTTCTGACGGAAATATTTGTAATCGAGGATAGTATTCATTATTCATATAACATGTTTTTGTGAAACAAATTCCAAGAAATCCTAAGATAGAAAATTATTTAAAAGTTCTATTAAAGCAACGCATTTTTGGGTAACGCTTCTTTCAGTTTTATAACTTTTTATATTTTGAAAAGTCTTGTATTATCTTTTATCCAAGTCAAGTCTAAGAAATATTTGTAATCGAGGATAGTATTCATTATTCATAACAAATTCCAAGAAATCCCAAGTTAGAAAATTTTTTAAAAGTACTATTAAAGCTACGTATTTTTGGGTAACGCTTCTTTCAGTATTTTAGCCTTTTAATATTTTTAAAAGTCTTGTATTATCTTTTATCCAAGTCAAGTCCAAGAAATATTTGTAATCGAGGATAGTATTCATTATTCATAACAACAAATTCCAAGAAATCCCAAGATAGAAAATTTTTTAAAAGTACTATTAAAGCAACGTATTTTTAGGCAACGCTTCTTTCAGTTTTATAGCTTTTTATATTTTCAAAAGTCTTGTATTATCTTTTATCCAAGTCAAGTCCAAGAAATATTTGTAATCGAGGATAGTATTCATTATTCATAACAACAAATTCCAAGAAATCCCAAGATAGAAAATTATTTAAAAGTTCTATTAAAGCAACGTATTTTTAGGCAACGCTTCTTTCAGTTTTATAGCTTTTTATATTTTCAAAAGTCTTGTATTATCTTTTATCCAAGTCAAAGCCGCGAAAAATGACCGAAATGCTATTCAAAACGTTTTCAAAGTGAAGAATGAGAGGTGCTAATTGGACATTTCACGAATTGCACTGGCATCAGATCCGCTCTCCCCTGAAATGGAGTACCACCTGACCAGGTAGTACTCCGCGTTCTCATTCCCATTCTCACCTGGTGCGTAAAGCACGTGCGTTTTTTATTCTTTGCTGGTTTTTATGGCATTTTGCTTTTTTTTTACCATTACCATTGGGCAATCGGCACGATAAGCAATTTGAATGACCGACCGCGTACGCAAAGAAGCGGGAAAAACTGTAGGAAACGGGTTTACGGATCGGTTTTTGGGTTTTTGGGATTGCTGTTCTAAGAAATTCTATTGCCAATCTGGAGTTTCTTGCGGTGATAAAGCGTTGGAAAGAACTGGGATGGTTAAAAAATATGGAGAAATGGAGAAGCAACTCGCCATTGCCCATTTGCCGGCGATTCTGTATGTATAGTCGTGTATTCGCATGTATGTATATACCCCCACTATCCGATTGCTGTGTGCATGTGAGCCATTAAAATAATTAACCTGAAATTTTATCGCACTAGAGCGCTGAAGCTCGAGGGCCGCCTCTTGGCGATTACGTATCACAAAAGCCTCAGCATAAATGCGGACAAATAGCACATGCCCCACACAGCTGCGCCCAACGAAATAGCACTCATAAATCCCACTTGAACTATATCTTTGCCTATGTCTTTAATCTAGGAAAGTTTGGAGGTCCAGGGATGGTTTAAGTCTATTGAGTTGTTCTTAAAACTTCACATTTCTGGGGAAACTTTACAAGATACATGTATTATACATCATATATTTAAAGCATGCAAGGACAAATATCAATTATTATGGTATATATATATGGTTCTATTTTACTGAACTCGTTCTTAGAAAATTAGTACGCATAGGAAACGATGACTTCAATTGATGACATCAATAACACTAAAAGAATTTCATATTTATTGATTTAATGCACGAGTTCTTTTAATTTGGCCCCAACTGTTTGAATTGTTATAGTAACTCTCCCCTCTTGTTCTTGTTTCTACCCAGCATAAACATAAACATAAACCCCAATCCAATTGACAGAACATTCCAAAGCGTGTTTGTATCTGGCATAGTAATGGTATAGTGGCCATAAGGGAAGCGCCAATCGGGCCATAAAGTGAGCACATATTTGGAAAAACTTCTCGTGTCAATGACTCACTGGCTGGCCAACTGATTTTGGCCAGGCCCGCAAAAGAAAATCGGTTGACGAATCATGAACTAAGTCGCCGCAAATACTGTTTTTAGATAGTATATAAAAAAGCACACGCTGAACGCAGAATAAATATAAGATTGTTACTTATCTTATTATGGGCAAACACATAGGTGAGTTATGGTTAATCTCAAGACAATGAATGGGCCATTTTTAGAAATACCATATCATACCATGGTTTACCAGAATACTAAAGAATTCACGTTTTAGGATTGTTTGTTCTTCATCAGTTTAACAGACATAAACTAATGACATAGTTGAAATGGCAAACTCCAAGACCTTTTGCACTCTTTTAACCGAAATTGATGGTAATGACACACCCCTCCCGAAGGTTTTCCCACACCCCTGCTGCACCCACACACCCTCGATGGGAACAGTCATTCGAGAGTTCGTCGAAAAACAATCGAGGCACCGAGCCTTGTTATCAGTCATTATACGTAAATCTTGGCCAAATCTTATCGGGGCAGTGCCGTGGAGTGGCGGTGGTATCGGTGGTGCTAGTGGTGCCCAAGGTGGTTCCATTCTGGCCACTATGGATGGCACTTTGGGATGGGCTCTGTGCGGAGAATTCAATCGCATTGAATAGCAAAGAATCGGCTACGACTTTTGCCATTAAGTAAATGTTAATAGAGAGACGCGTCCGAAAATTCCAAATCGACCTTGAAGACCAATTCTCGTTTAAGAAGGCAGGAGAGAAGAAATTCAAAAAAATAAAGTGGTCTGCCATGAAACAGATTCGGTTTCTGTCTCTTTGCGAACTCGAATGCAAAAAATCCACCGAAAAAAAGCAGATAATGGAATGAAAACAAATGACCACAGTGGAAATTCTAAAGATTTAACTTATTTAACTATTCTTTTAAATGTTTTCTACTTGAGTATTATTTTCTTTTAAGTAGTAAAATTAGTTGAGGTTTTATAAGCTTGCTTGATAAATGCACAATTATTTTGGGAACCTTTTGCCCGCTGGGCGGATGTTCATAGTTTGCACTCTAGTCCGCTGGGCTGTATTTGCAATTTATGCCAAATTAAGGGCACTGAAAACATTGCAAAATATGAGAATTACAACTTTTTTACATGCAAATGCTAGTGCACGCAATCCGCACACACGAACAGCAAACATCCACAAATTCAAGCTCGTGCATACATACATATATTTAAAGCCAAACGACGCGCAGGTTAATTGGCCTGAAAAACGGCCAAAATGCTTTTGGCCCACAGTGGGTCAAAAGTTAGGCGAATTTAACTTTTCGTTAAAGTTAACCGCTCTTTACTATTTACTCAGATTTCTAAGTCGGACTTCATTCGCATGTTTAAAAACTTAAAGATGCTGATTCTCTGTCAAAAAATTTACAAAAATTGGTTTTAAAATTAACCCCAACAACTACTTCCTTTAACTAATATAGTTTTTACTTTGGAAAATGATTATCTTATCTTAAAAGAACCAGACTTCTTGTTAAACTGGTCAATTGCCTAATTATTAGATTAGATAAATTAATCTGCAAAAATCTCAATGTAAAAGAATAAACTACAAGTTTGTTAATTGTTATGATACAATCAATCAACCAGGAATAATCCCAAGAAAGACAAAATAAATATTGGAAACAATATCACTAAGAGAATTCCCTCTAAATTCGCTACAATGATATTTCTATTGAAAGTGCATTAGGTGGAAGTGTTCTTTCCGAATAGGGTTTTAGATATCAAAATTTGATCAGGCACAAGTGGAGTAGCAGTTTACTGGAATCGATCAAAAGTTTGAATAAACATGGTCTTCTTATCGCTTAAGACTGGCAAGTCAATAAATATCAGTGTTGGATTTCTACTGATGTCGTACGACACCATAGAAAAGTAGCCAAGTTTGGGGTAATCTATCCAGAGGTATATGTACATAAATGGGTCGAAAATAACTTTTAAAGGGTTATTACCGCAGGGGAAATTTAACCAGCTAAAAAACTATAGACAATACTTTAGACAATACCTATTGAAAATATGAAAACATATCTATCTTTCTAGAGGTAAACATAAATGGGTCGAAAATAACTTTTAAAGGGCTATTACCACAAAGGAAATTTAACCAGTTAAAGAACTATAGACAATATTTAAGACAATACCTATTGAAAATATGAAAACATATTACATGTTAAAAAATATACGATTGACCAAGAGATTTGGTATATTAGGGATATATGTAATATGAAAACATATTACATGCTTAAAAATATACTAAGTGACCAAGAGATTTTATATATTATGGATATAATATGAAAACATATAACATGCTTAAAAATATACTAATTGACCAAGAGATTTGGTATATTATGGATATAAAAGAATATGTTCATAACTGACAGTGCCCCCTATAAATATGATTTTATTTTTTATTTATTTTTATTTTAACAAATTAAAGCTAGTATATAATACTAAAATTAATGTATGAAAAAGAAGGGGTGCTGGAAGCTAAAGTCCTTCAGCCCAAAAATATGATCTCATTTTGACCCCAACTGTAGTTAATAAATTGCCAAAAACTAAACATTTGCCCCACTGTACCTAGTTCGTTCCCATTTCCTCACTGGTGCATACATCCATACATATGTATATCCATAAAAAACACCGCATGGAGCTAGTGTGGCCGACTATAAACAAATGTACATATATGTTTTCCCTTTGACTAAACAATTAGTAGGAACTTGCAAGTGGAGAGGGATGAATGGTTTTTGTGGGAAATTCAAAGCCGGCCGACTGACTGGAACCGGGAACTGGGAAACTGCAGCCGGCGTCTCTTGGAAGGGAAAACTTAGAGTTGCAGCCGCAACGAAAACAAAAACAACAACTGTGCACGCGTGAGCACCGCCTCACACATAAACACACACATATGTACATATACGCTTGCAGAATGTTGGGCGTTTCCACGTGAGGTTATGTTTGTCGGGAAAAAAAAATGGAAAGAAGGAATTATGAATAAAGTTTACTGTACACGGTGCAACAAACGTGGGCGGAGGCGGAGGGGGTGTGTGTGCGACAGAGGGCGACAAGGAGAAAGAGAGGGAAAGCCAAATGAATGGGGTTAGAGAATAGAGTTGCCGGGAAGGGAAATCGGAATCGGGAAACTTACCGCTCCAGCGTGTAGCGGACCAGCATGACGACAGCGGCGAATGGAATGGGCCAGATGAGGTCCTTGTAGTTGGCGTGCACCACATCCTGTCGCGAACCGGGCGCTATGTCCGCCCAGGTTGTGTTCGGCGGCAGCCAGATGTGCGTACTCCAGAATGCACCGCTGAACTTATTGATTAGATCCATGTTCCTGCTTCTGCTGCTGCCTTAATTTCTCAATTGTTTTTGCTCGGCTTTCCTTTCCTTTCCTTTCCAGTTTTTCCCTGGCGTTTGTTGTCACATATATGTATTTAGATGTGTGCTTTTCTTTTGGTATATATGTATATATGCTTGGCTAGATATTCGCGAATGTGTGAGCCTTCTTGGAGCAGCCACAACAACAACAAGAACAACAACTGGAGCGCCGGTCCGCGGTTCACACACTCTCTCGCACAACACACACACACTGGCAAAAAACAAACCGCCGAATATTGAATTGCTGTTGTTGTCTCTAACTTAACGCTCTACTTTATCGCTTTAGCCTATATGTTTCATTTGCTATGTTTGCTGCTTCGAAAGGAAGGTGCTCGGTGTTGACTGGAAAAACCGTTCCCTGGGGGCCAAAATACACTTCAGAATTTCGGGAAGAAGGGGATCGAGTGGGCGTCCACTTAAACTTCCAGGATGAACGAAAAAAATTAAAATGATTTTTGCTATGCTCCAACTTCTTAAAGTGCACCACTGATATCGATGAATTCTCAAAGTGGACAGCCGTATATAATATCGAAATACCAAAGAGGTGATAAATACCATGTGAAAAATATATCAAAATATCGATATATCGATATTTTTTAAATAATAAGTAAATATTTCTTTCGTGATATTTTTTCACTATTATATTATCGCTATCAGCAAACGTAAGTGCCAGAAACGTACGTATCGTGGTATTTTAAAATCACTAAAAAAACAGTGCCATAAATAATTGAATACTATATGTATATCGATACAGTTATCGGGTTTTAGGCAATTTTGCCTAGCACTTTCGCTGGTATTCTCAGTACTTATATACTGAGTATATGTAATTCAGTATAAATAATTGAATACTATAATATTCCAAAAGGTCACGCTGAGCTGCAAAGAAATGCTAGTTACATGAATAATTAATAAAGAAACCCAACAATAGAGCCCTGTTATGAATAGGGACCGTTTTTCCATTTAGTATAGCATATAAATTTATTTTAAAGTCGATCAACCAATAAAATGACAGAATAGGGACCGTAACAATTATATTTTTTATTTAAAAAATCTCAAATTTAGAATTATTTTGATTTTCATTAAAATGTTTCAAAATAAAAGTTAAAAATGTTATTTTTGTATGTTTTCTACAGCTCTTATTTGCGGTTCCTGGTTCTAAAAGCCCTGGACAAAAACTTTATTTTCAAAAATGAAATTTATTGAATAGAGTGTTGACGGCACTATTAAAATTTATTTTAACCCAGTTACAAAATTACAACAGTCTACATCTATAAGAATTCTGTGTCATTTGTAAATTGTTTAAGTACCAACGGTTTGTAATAAAATATTGTCGAAAACACAAACACATGAATTGCTACTTGTGTTTAGGATGTTTTAAGTGGCGCTGGATGAGAAATTTTGATTTAAAAATGCCAAAGTGGCATTTATTTATTGACAGAACTTTAAAGCATGTTAATTATTAAATTAAATATTTTTTGTACAATAGTTTTTTTTCATAATTTAACCTTATTAATTTTTGTGTGTTGGAGGAACGCAGTGGACCTGCCTTTAAGGAAAGGCGGCAAAAGCTGCCGTTTTGAAAAATTTGCTTCATAGGCACTAGTGGAAACTGGCGGCCATAACATTAATTGCTCTTAAATTTTTAAAAATGGTTCGATTTGAACAATTTTTGAGTGCATTTACGCTTTTACAAATTCTTTAAAATGTGGGCGCCATATAGATTTTAGCGTTATGGACATTTGTGGGCGTGGCACTCAGGCATAATAAAACTGGTCTGCGCAGGAACCCCATATACTATGTAGGGTCCGGAAACGCATCTTTCTACTACATCCGATTTCCAACAAATACGGTGTACCCTTTCATAACCGCTTACCTGAGTTTGGACCCGAACCAAATATGTCTTTGCTAAACTCGAATTTATCATTAGACTTATCGATTGAAAGCACTCGATTGCCAAACATTGTTCGGTAACTAGAAAAAAGAAAAGCATGTATATATTTTATTTGGTAACTTTGTATTGCGTTTAATTTGTCATACCAGCCCTTAGATTAATGCCTATTTATTTAGAAAATTAATTTGACACAGAATGGCGTACGTAACGGTTAAGTCGTGCAATCGTGCTGCCAGACTTATAGAAACATCGATAGTATCGAATAAACATCCAGCTCTATTTGACCTTTCTGCTTCTTCGTCTTCTTGGTTTTTTTTATTGTGACTCTGCAAGCGACGTTTTTTGTGCATTACTTTTAGTTAGATTCGTTTTTAAGGCCCGGCCCTATAGTTTAATTGTTTAATTTATTGTGATGGCCGAATTTCTGGACTCCGAGGCCGAGGAATCGGAGGTATGTGTGCTGCAAGTGCAAGTATTTTTCGCGTTGCGTTTTTCCGTTTGTAGGCGCGCGTATTGTGTGTATATGTATATGTGTGCGGTGTGCGTTGTGCGTTGCGTGTGTACATATACGAATCTATATTATATATTTCGCATTTTCGCCAATCCAATGGCTTTTCATTGCCTTGTTTTTCCCGCAGGAGGAGGAAGAATTGGACGTTAACGAGCGCAAGAAGCTCAAGAAGCTGAAAGCCGCCGTCTCCGACAGCAGCGAAGAAGAAGAAGGTGAGTTTTTCCAGCCGCCAAGCGCGCGTACGAAAACAAAGTGTGTGTAGTGGTGATCGCTGGCGGGCTTTTCCCCTCCCCCTCTACCACCGTGGGGAACCCAGATTTGGGATAATGTTTTCAATAACTGAGGAAATCTGGTTGGGCACTACTGCTTTTGTTTACCACTTTGAGGTTAGGTTTTGTGTTTTTACCGTGCTACCGTGGCCATGGAGCAACAACACTCTGCGTTCGTTCCAGTAAGTGGAACATGGAACAAGTGCGGCGAATTGGAAGAACGCGGCTTTTCCAAAGATTTTCCAGAGATCCAAGTCGGGGGATCGATCTCGAGGTACTGGAATAATCAATGGGGTTATCATAAGTCTGGTTCCATATATCAATATATCATATATGTAGAAAGTTCCGATAACGAGGTCATTTAAAATATTCATACATATATATTTAGAACCTTTCAAACTTAAGTTGCATTGACTGTATTGGCCCGATTGTCGAAAAAATATTAAGCAATTAATTGAACCCTCTTTCCTTTTCAATGCCCACTCCCAAAGATGACGAGGAGCGCCTGCGCGAGGAGCTCAAGGATCTGATCGACGACAATCCCATCGAGGAGGATGACGGCAGCGGTGATGACACGGACACCGGGAGCGGGGGCGACACCGAAGGCGGCGGCAGCGGCAAGAAGCGCAAAAAGCACGAGGACGACGATCTGGACGATCGGCTGGAGGACGATGACTACGATCTGATTGAGGAGAACTTGGGCGTCAAAGTAGAGAGACGGGTAGGTGTCCCCCAAAGTTGATATTTAACAAAAAACAAAATCATACATGGTTTTTAAATATCTAGAAGCTATAACTATAGCTATGGTACCATTGGTTGTTATCATTAACAGAATGTTATGCTACATTCAGGTGTTTCTTAAAATTGCTTCGGTAACAACCGGATAACTCATGAATCGTTACATTACGAAGCTCTATCAGTTAGTTATGATAAGAATTTTTTGAATGAATTGTTTAATAATAGAAACTTATATTCTGAAAGAGCTCTAAGAATAATAATGATAGCATCACCATAGATTCCCTTGATTCACCACTATTTTCTCTGCAGAAACGGTTCAAGCGCCTGCGTCGCATCCACGACAACGAGAGCGATGGCGAGGAGCAGCACGTGGACGAGGGTCTTGCCCGGGAGCAGATCGCCGAGCAGCTGTTCGACGAGAACGATGAGGTATGCAGTAACCCCTGACCACCAACCAATGTCCATTGTCTAACTAATTGTCTCGATCCTCCAGAGCGTTGAACATCGCAGCGAGCGCAGTCCCAGGGAGGCGGACGCCTTCGATGAGGAGGACTCGGAGTCGGATGCGGATGATTTCATTGTGGACGACAACGGGCGTCCCATAGCCGAGAAGAAAAAGAAACGTCGTCCCATCTTCACAGACGCGTAAGTTTATTTCACTTTTTCAGAAACGAAGATAATTAAAAAGAAAATAATACTTTTTAATTAGGGCTTTACAAATCCATATAACCTTAAAAAATTTAATTAATCCAACTTTAGATCTCTGCAAGAGGGCCAGGACATCTTCGGCGTGGACTTCGATTACGACGACTTCTCCAAGTACGAGGAGGATGAGTACGAGGATGACTCGGAGGGAGACGAATACGATGAGGAGCTGGGCGCCGGCGATGATACGCGCGTCAAGAAGAAGAAGGCGCTGAAGAAGAAGGTGGCCAAGAAGACGATCTTTGACATTTACGAGCCCAGCGAGCTGAAGCGTGGCCACTTCACCGACATGGACAACGAGATCCGCAAGACGGATATCCCAGAGCGCATGCAGCTGCGCCAGGTGCCCGTCACTCCGGTGCCAGAGGGATCCCACGAGCTGGACCTCGAGGCGGATTGGATCTACAAGTATGCGTTCTGCAAGCAAACCGTTTCCGAGCAGGAAAAGGCCGAGAATCGTGAGAAGTTGCGCAAACCGCCGACGGCTGTGAACAAAATTAAGCAGACGCTGGAGTTCATCCGAAACCAGCAACTGGAGGTGCCCTTCATCGCCTTCTATCGCAAGGAGTACGTGAAGCCGGAGCTGAACATAGACGATCTGTGGAAGGTGTACTATTTCGATGAGCGCTGGTGCCAGCTGAACGAGCGTAAGCGCAAGCTAAAGGTGCTCTTCGAGAAGATGCGCCAATTCCAGCTGGACACTCTGTGCGCCGACCCAGACAAGCCCATTCCAGACGACGTGCGCCTGATGCTGGACAGCGATTTCGAGCGTCTGGCCGACGTGCAGTCCATGGAAGAGCTAAAGGACGTCCACATGTACTTTCTGCTCAACTACTCGCACGAGCTACCGCGCATGCAGGCAGAGCAGCGGCGCAAGGTGATCCAGGAGCGGCGCGAGGCCAAGGCTCGTCGCCAGGCAGCAGCCGCCGAGAACGGCGACGATGCGGCAGAAGGTGCGGCGATAGTGATCCCAGAGCCGGAGGACGATGATGATCCGGAGCTAATCGACGACCAGTTGAAGCAGGCGCCCAACAGCAGTCCCTATGCGGTGTTCCGCAAGGCGGGCATCTGCGGCTTTGCCAAGCACTTTGGTCTCACTCCGGAGCAGTTTGCCGAGAACCTGCGCGACAATTACCAGCGTAACGAGGTCACTCAGGAAAGCCTTGGTCCCACAGAACTGGCCAAGCAATATCTGTCGCCGCGTTTCATGACCACGGATGAGGTGATACACGCGGCCAAGTACGTAGTGGCCCGCCAGCTGGCCCAGGAGCCACTGCTGCGCAAGACCATGCGTGAGGTTTACTTCGACAGAGCCCGGATCAATATACGGCCGACCAAGAATGGCATGGTCCTAATCGACGAGAATTCGCCGGTGTACTCGATGAAGTACGTGGCCAAGAAGCCGGTGGGAGATCTCTTTGGCGACCAATTCATAAAGCTGATGATGGCCGAAGAGGAGAAGCTGCTTGAGATTACGTTCCTCGAGGAGTTTGAGGGTAACGCAAGTGCCAACGGACCCCCGGGCGACTATGTGGAGGAGTCGAAGGCCCTGTACCATCTGGATCAGTTCTCCAAGCACGTCCTCGAATGGAATGCGCTCCGGGCGGAGTGCGTAAAGCTGGCGCTGCAAAAGTGGGTCATTCCGGATCTGATCAAGGAGCTGCGCTCCACACTGCACGAGGAGGCGCAGCAGTTTGTGTTGCGCTCCTGCACTGGCAAGTTGTACAAGTGGCTTAAGGTGGCGCCCTACAAACCAGAGCTGCCCACCGACTACGGCTACGAGGAGTGGAGTACGCTGAGGGGCATTCGGGTGTTGGCCTTGGCCTATGATCCCGACCAGTCGGTGGCCGCCTTCTGTGCGGTAACCACCGTGGAGGGTGATATCTCCGACTACCTACGACTGCCAAATATACTGAAACGCAAGAATTCGCACAACGCCGAAGAGAAGGCCCAAAAGTTGGCCGACCTACGAAAGCTGAGCGACTTCATAAAAATGAAGAAGCCACACATTGTGGTCATTGGGGCGGAATCGCGTGACGCCCAGAACATCCAGACAGACATCAAGGAGATACTACAGGAGCTGGAATCATCCGAACAGTTTCCGCCCATCGAGGTGGAAATAATCGACAATGAGCTGGCGAAGATCTACGCCAATTCAAAGAAGGGTGAATCTGACTTCAAGGAGTACCCTGCCCTGCTGAAGCAGGCGGTTTCACTGGCCCGCAAGATGCAGGATCCGCTGGTGGAGTACTCGCAGCTGTGCGATGCGGACGACGAGATTCTCTGCCTGCGCTATCATCCGCTGCAGGAGCGTGTGCCGCGCGAACAGCTGCTGGAGCAGCTCAGTCTGCAGTTCATTAACCGGACCAGCGAGGTGGGCCTGGACATCAACCTCATGGTGCAGAACTCTCGGACAGTCAACTTACTGCAGTACACCTGCGGCTTGGGTCCGCGCAAGGGGCAGGCTCTACTTAAACTGCTCAAACAGAGCAACCAGCGGCTTGAGAACCGCACCCAGCTGGTCACTGTGTGCCATTTGGGACCTAAGGTCTTCATCAATTGCAGCGGTTTCATCAAGATCGATACCTCATCGTTGGGCGACAGCACGGAGGCGTATGTCGAGGTGCTGGACGGGTCGCGTGTGCATCCGGAGACGTACGAGTGGGCCAGAAAAATGGCCATCGATGCCATGGAGTACGACGACGAGGAGACCAATCCGGCCGGCGCTCTCGAGGAGATCCTGGAGTCGCCAGAGCGCCTGAAGGATCTCGATCTGGACGCCTTCGCCGTAGAGCTAGAGCGCCAGGGTTTCGGCAGCAAGAGCATCACGCTGTATGACATTCGGAACGAGTTGAGCTGCCTGTACAAGGACTACCGCTCTCCGTATACCAAGCCCAGTGCGGAGGAGCTCTTCGACATGCTGACCAAGGAGACACCCGACTCCTTTTACGTGGGCAAGTGCGTCACGGCCATGGTCACCGGATTCACCTACCGACGGCCGCAGGGCGAGCAGCTGGACAACGCGAATCCGGTGCGCATAGAGTCAAGCGATAGCTGGCAGTGCCCCTTCTGCCACAAGGACGACTTTCCCGAGCTGTCCGAGGTGTGGAATCACTTCGACGCAAATGCCTGTCCCGGTCAGGCATCTGGAGTGCGGGTGCGTCTGGAGAACGGCCTGCCGGGCTTCATACACATCAAGAATCTGTCCGACAAGCCGGTCCGCAATCCGGAGGAGCGCGTTCGCGTCTCCCAGATGATCCATGTGCGCATCATTAAAATCGATATTGATCGCTTCTCGGTGGACTGCTCCTCGAAGACGGCCGATCTGAAAGATGTAAACAACGAGTGGCGGCCGAGGCGTGACAACTTCTATGACTTTGTGACCGAGGAACAGGACAACCGAAAGGTCGTCGACGCCAAGGCGAAGGCTCTGAAACGCAAGACTTACGCCCGTCGTATGATCGCCCACCCCAGCTTCTTTAACAAGTCGTATGCGGAGGTGGTGGCCATGCTGGCGGATGCTGACCAGGGCGAGGTGGCCCTGCGACCGAGCAGCAAGTCCAAGGATCACCTGACAGCCACCTGGAAGGTGGCCGACGACATCTTCCAGCACATCGATGTGCGCGAGGAGGGAAAGGAAAACGAGTACAGCCTGGGCAGGAGTCTGTGGATTGGCACCGAGGAGTTCGAGGATCTGGATGAAATCATCGCCCGCCACATCACACCGATGGCTATGGCTGCCCGCGAACTGATACAGTACAAGTACTACAAACCCAACACGACGGCGGAAAATGCGAATGAGCGGGATTTCATGGAGCAGGTTCTGCGCGATGAAAAGACCAAGGATCCAAAGAAGATTCACTATTTCTTCACGGCGTCACGCAGCATGCCGGGCAAGTTCCTGCTGTCCTATCTGCCCAAGACAAAGGTGCGCCACGAGTATGTGACAGTGATGGCAGAGGGCTATCGTTTTCGTGGCCAGATCTTTGACTCGGTCAACAGTCTGTTGCGTTGGTTCAAGGAGCACTGGCTGGATCCCACAGCCTCGCCGGCAACCGGCTCGTCGGCGTCCAACTCAACGCCCCTGCACTCGATGCGTCCGCCTCCCACGATCTCCTCATCCTCTGTCACATCTTTGGGCTCCCAGGCGCCCTACAGCATCACTGGCAGCGTGGGAGGAGGAACGCCACGCAGTGGCATCAGCAGTTCAGGTGGCGGCGGCGGGGGCAGCTCCAGCGCCTACTCCGTATCGCATTCCATTGTTGGCTACAACTCCTCATCCAGCGGTTCGGGGGCGGCGGCTGCAGCGGCTGCTTCGCACTACGGCAGCTCAACTACTCCGTCGTTTGGTGCCATCATCAATACTCCGTACACGCCCAGTGGCCAGACACCCTTCATGACGCCCTACACGCCGCATGCCTCGCAGACGCCACGCTACGGCCACAATGTGCCGAGTCCTAGTTCACAATCCTCGAGCAGTCAGCGGCATCACTACAGCAGCAGTTCCGGCACGGGCAGCACACCCAGGTATTATGATATGGGAGGAGGTGGCGGAGGCGGAGGTTCCAATGCCTACAACATGGGCAACATGCCGCCACATCACCAGCAACGTGCCAAAGAGAGCCTCGACTGGCAGCTGGCCAACGATGCCTGGGCCAGACGCAGGCCACCGCCGCAGCAGCAGCAACAGTCGCATCATGGCCAGCAGCAGCATCATCATCCGCAGCAGCAACAGCAGATGGGAATGGGAATGAACATGGGCATGGGCATGGGAGTGGGCATAGGACCAGGAGGAGGTGGCTATGGATCCACGCCTGGCAATGACTACAGTAGCGGAGGAGGAGGAGCAGGCGGTGGACACAATCGTGGCATGGGCATGGGCATGAACCAAGGCCACGGAGCCGGCGCTTCCATGTCCTCGAAGGCATCCGTGCGCAGCACTCCACGCACCAACACCTCACCCCACTCGATGAACCTCGGCGACGCCACGCCCCTGTACGACGAGAACTAGGGCGACGGACTAAACCACCACAAACTACAAAAGAACACTATTCTAAACACACTAACTAAACTACGAAATCGAGAACAGAACAGAACAGAACAGCCTACAATAATAATAGAACCGAAAGGAAGCGAACACGCGCAGCT
The DNA here is from genome assembly GCF_014743375.2 of Drosophila subpulchrella. Lineage (NCBI taxonomy): Eukaryota > Metazoa > Arthropoda > Insecta > Diptera > Drosophilidae > Drosophila > Drosophila subpulchrella. The sequence continues at coordinate 6,040,467 of NC_050613.1, forward strand.
GGCGGAGAAGCGGCTGCATTAATCTTAGAAAGTTGGAGTGCGATTTCGCATGGATTCTCAACAATATTTACGTTTAAGAGCAAGTCTATAACTGATTCGCGGCACACGCATCTATATATATAAATATATATATACACCTACATATGTATAATCAGAGATTGTGGGGCGCCTGCCGTTGGTCTCGATCGAGTCATCATCCGAGTGACGAAAGCGGCTCGGCGGGACCCGGAGGAGGATCTAGAATGGAGGGTGGAGCAATCAGGTTTGTGACGACGGAAGGACGGAAAATAAATTTGAATTTTTTTCTGACCAGAAATGCGAGTTGTTCTTACTTCTGGGGATTTAATAATACCAAACCATTGGAATTATTATTATTATGAGTTATGTACCGTAAGCTAAAGAATTCGCGTTTTATTCCGAAAAAAATTTCTTAGACCTGAACTGAAACTTGAGATCAAAGTATTAATTGTTTAAACTTTTAGTTTTATAAAATATTTTTTTGTTTTAATGGATTTTTTTAATGATCCTTTATCCACCCTAAATAAAATGCCAGAATCGTTTATTTTAGCAATTTGTACAGTTTATTTCGTATCAAGTGATTGGAAAATGATTTTTGTGTTGAAAAAATATCTCTGGAATCACGGAATGAAGCTGGTTTTCAGGTCCCCTGGCCGCAGATTAATTCCTGGCCACTCCGCGTCGAATCACATAGACCAGGGTGATCCCAATAAAGGCGGCGCCCAGGGCCAATGCAATATTGCGGCAGCTATTTGGAAAGAAAACGTATGCATAAAAGGGTGAAAATCGTTGAGAACAAGGCAGAAAGACAATCCAACAAGTTTCCATCTACCGAACTAAGGACTCTTTGATTAACTAGCGGGTTTACGGATTTAGAGGGGTTAATTTAAGATGCAGCATTGCTTGGGGACGGCGGCGGGTTCATTGCTCGCTTCAGTGGGCGTGGCACTACAATAGGCGATGCACAAAACCAAGAATCAAAATAAAAATTCAATTCAAAATATAAACTATATAAAAACGGTGCGAATATACAGCGTGCATGGTTTGATTTCCAGATTAGCAAGTTTAGTTCCGGGTGCTTTTCGTGCTTTGTTTAAATATATACATATTATCTATAAGATATTTACAGGTTAGTCAGGACTTACGAATCCAACTAGCTTTTGTAGAACCTTATTTTCGTGCTTGAGAAAGACTTAAAACTTGGAAAAAGTAGGCGATTTGTTATGAAATACAAATATACAAGCAATATTTAAAAAATTAAATAAATATTCAACATGGTTTCTTGGTCAACCGGTTTTTTATACCTAGATATTTGCTTTAAGGTGTCAAGTTTTTTTCTTTATACATACATGCAGTCTATTTTTAATGATAAAGTCATTACTTTCAACGTTAAAACAAATATTATTAAAATAATTATTAACCATATAGGAAAAATAAACATTACTAGAATTCCCATGGCAATGAAACCTTAGATAATGGAATATCAACTTCTTTTGGCCACCGGAAGAATGTTACAAAACGCAAAGTGGATGTGAAAAGTAAAGGGGAACTTTAAGGACACGTCAAGCGTAACACTTTGATGGCTTCAAGGCAATTAATGGGTTACATCACAGTTGGCTTATTTGTTTTATGCTTAATGGACTATTGATTAAAGCCAGGCCAAGCTCATGCGAAACCGGCTTTGGGCGAAAAGACGCGTTATGCATACGAAAAGTTGAGTTATTTTAAAGGGAATGATGAAATGTCTTATCAAGAAGTCGGGTTCTCTATGGAGATAATGAGATCAATTCCAGGCGAGGAGAGCCGGGCAAGGCAATCGCCATGGATTCTTTATTTACAGATGGTTGTGGTGGTGGATTGATGTGTTTACATGCGGTTCTACCTTCTGGTGGCCCTAAAGCAGGAAGGGACTCTCACCTAATTGGACTTTTCTTGGGGATATCAGCAGCGGCCAGGTCACCAATGTAGTACTTCTTGAGCATCTCTCTGAAAAGCAATGGGAAATTTTGAGAAGACCCGGCCAACTGGATGAACTGATGGACTTTCTGACCTCGCCTCCGAGCTGTGACCCACATCGTTGAAGTCCTTGGTGGCATCGCGACCAGCCACATCCACCAGGGTGTCCTCGCCACCAGGATGCTGCAATGGATGGGTTTTGTGGAGTTGCATGGCATGTAATCGCCCCCTAAAAGTCAGAATCTTCGTCGAAACTTGCCTCGAGCCGGAACTGGGTCACATCGTACACCTTGTTGTCGATGACTATCCACAGGTCCTGGGCCTTGTTGTGCTGCTTTATGTTGGCCAAATAGATTTCCTTGCCCATTTTGACGCCTGCTCGCCTCTCCAAAAAAACTACGAACCTGTTGTACTCCAAAAATTATGCTCGACCTTTAAGTGTGACCGTTCACAGCTGCCAGCAGGTCCCGCCAAATTCACTAAATTAGCCCATATTCCAGTTAAAGTACCACAAATAATTAATAATAATAAATTCTAAGGTTACATTTTACAAGTCATGAATAAAACAATATTTTATTAATACATTGGGGTGTCAAATTGAAAAGGATGAAAGGTTTGGCGTTTTGAAAAGTTGAATGAATTGCTTATGTACCAGGTACATTGTACCTATGTAGGTACTATATTATACTATATTTGTTCGAAATTTTTATTTACCCTTTTCTCAAGGTGTGTAAAAATAAAACGATATGGATATTAAGCCTTTAAAACGGCCCACGTAAGTGAACTTTAGTGGCTGTAAATCGAAAGTTCTGTTACTGCTTAAACAAAAAGTTCTTCAAATGTATATTACATTTTGACCTATGATTCTTCAATAAGAATCTTTGAAAATATGTATATCTCCGAAATGTACGAAAATTTTAATATTGTAATAAAAACCTACTAAATTTATCTCCAAAAATGGCAAAGTTAAACTTATCATTCTCTGGCACCTATGCATATGATTTTTTTGTCTGATCCACGGGACTTATATACATAGTATTTAAAAAAATAACAACGATTACTAAGGTTTTACTTTGATATCTTGAAATTTAGGGAGTTATTAATTTTGTCCAGAAAAAGTTTCGAATTCCCCATAGTGCAGGGGTTCAAAATGAAACGATATTTTGATGTCCTAGTAGGCCTTTAAAACGGTCTCTGTACTAGTGTTTCTTGTCAAAGAAAATTCAGAAAAAATGCTCAGTCGTCCAATAGGTGCGAACGAAAAGGGTTCTCAACCCAAAGCACATTTTTATCCTAAATTTAAGTAAATTATACTGAACACTTTCAATAAAAAAAGCGGTGAGTTTTTTAATTACACTTGCACCTATTAAATATGAATATATTTAGAGGACAACCGGTTCCAACTTTCACATGGCTGCTGAAGCACCTGATCTAATTTATTGCTCTTACCCGTTTCGTCCGTCAAGGTTGCCATTCGACCCATATCTGGTACATCATTCGACACCGAACCCGTTATTCTGCAGGTCCTTTTCGAGATAAAGAAACGCTTTCTGGATCAGCCGAAACCACCGATATGCTAGGCTGAAAAGAAAAGGCTGCTCCAATGGAGCTGGAATCATCTGAATGCCGGCGAGGACGAGAAGTTGCTGGTTAAGCTGGCGGAGCGAATGCAGAGGCGTTTTCCGGACCTATTTCCAGAACTGTATGGTCCGGAGTGGTACTACTTCAAATGCACGGACCCGCAGAGGACGAGGATAAGAGCAAGGAGCTTCGCTACGGGTTCATTTGCCCGCAATCGCATCCATTCTGTACGACATTCGCCGCCTCTGCTCGAGGATCCTGCCTTAAGGGTAAGTTGTCTATTACTTAATTATACCTTTGCAAGGGGTATAATGATTTCAGTCAGGAGTTTGTAAGTTAGAGGGTGTAAGCAACCAGATCCCTCTTCCTAAAGACGCACCTCTTGATAATCTCCCTGGACTTTTCCAAGGCTTTCGAAAAAATAGGCATCCTAGCATAGGTATATATCATAGGCATATATCATCATTCAACAACTCTAAGAATGGCATAAAGCATAAAGTATGTTTCCAATTTCATGACAAACGGAAAAATCATTATCAAAAATAATATCATCCCACAAGGTTCTCCCATTTCCGTCATAAGACACATAACTATCCGCTGCCCTTCACTATCCCAACACCATTGCAAACCCAACAAACCTTAATAACTAGCAAAATCCTCGCCTCCCTTCGTAATGCAACTTTAGTCCCTACAACTTAAGTAAGTTGTCTGTAAGTAAACAAATAATAAACATTTAAAACCAGACGAGCCGATGGCCTCAGTTGCTAGCGCTCTTTTCATAAGTTAGCTCATAGTTTTACACTTAAAGTAAGCTTTATATAAATAAATAAATAAAATATTTGTATATTCCTCAGCCTAGCTTATCAATTGGACGTGGGTCATTGGCCTTTAATTGTCGGGATGGCATAGGATCCCGGACTACTTCAAGAGTGTCCTGATGAGGACCCGCTGATGTTTTCCCAGGATGGGATCAGATGACTGAAACTGGATCAGCGCGCCGCACATCTCTATGGGGATGGTTTTAATCTCCCCAATGCGCCCTATTATGTCTTTTCTTTCTATATTTTGCCAAATGGCACTCGCCCAAATCCACCTATGGAACGGCTAAGTGGATAAACCCATGACTTTTCCTCAAATATTTGAATGCAAGTCTTGGGTTTATCCACTTCCCCATTCATCAGGTGGATTTGGGCCAGTTTCATTTGGGCACTCGGTGTAGCAAGTGGGCAAGGCCTTGATGAGGGGATCGGGTGTATCCTGTGGATGCACTCGATACCCTGGTCGGGGCCTTTGCCCATTTGACAGCCTAGTGAGCCACTCGATCAGGATCTGAAGTGCCTGACCCAGGCGGATGCTTTTGCCAAAGGATCCAACGACTGGCAGGACTTGATGGGCAAATCAATCACTAAAAGACAAGCTTGATTTCAAATTATAGAATGGGCACCGAGTTAGTTTGGAGAAGCAACGATTCTAGGAGAGTCTGGAGCTACAGGAGGAGGATCGAGTTCTCCGGAAGAACCGAATGGAAAGCGAACGGACGTTTTGGAACGCAAATAACCAAAAAGTAAAAAGACTGATGACAGATGATATGATGCGCATCAGGAAACTGGGACATAATCTTCTATCAGAATCGGAAATGGAGGTAGTTTCCGACGAAGAATCCTAATGGAGATGGTCGACTTCTTTACCCAAAAGGAAAGTTAGGAGCTGAAAATACACTCCACTGATATGGTTATTAAAAAATGAATGGTTGACAAAATAAACAGATAAACAAACAAGTAGAATTTTGTATATTTTTTCTTATCATACCAGAACAATTTAAACGACTTTTAATGCCCGTTACTCTTAGAGTAAACGGATATATTGTTTTTATCGGAAAGAATGCAGCAGGTAAAAGGAAGCTTTTCCGACCCTTGGATATGTATGTACATTGTACATATAGATAAGTATACTTGTTCTTGATCAGAATCACTAACCGAGTCAATTTAGCCAAGTCCGCCTGTCCGTACAAACGCTCAAAATTGTCGCTTTAATGTTTATTATATTAATTACTAGCAAGGTCTCCCGCAGCTTCGCCTGCGAAAATGTCGTAAATAGATCGTTATATAATCCTATACTTTTGACTTGCTTTTATCTTTGCTACCTAAACGACATTTAAAACATTCCTTATTTCCACACCACCATAGAGGTAGAGGTTTTGGTTCGTTTTTTTTGTGGTTTCCCCAAGGACATATTCCACAATGCAAATATTTTACTGAGCTCTTCTCTTTTAATTTCAAAATTTTACAGTTTCTGCCAGACTTTCCTATAATCGATATTTTTGGATTTTTCCACTGGTGCTAGCTAATAATTATATTCATTTTATTAATAATAATATAGCGGAGAATTGAGGTAAAGCCGTGAATCTATTTGCTTAAACATTTATGTATATGTATTTGTTTAAACATAGGAATGCAATTTCAATTTGAGAATAACAAAACCAACTATATTTTTATCTTTTAAAAATTGTACTGATAAATACACATTAAATTAAATTTTTTTCTTCGAGAAAAGTTAAAATGTACAATAATAGTACACTTACAAAAATGTCTACTTTAGTTCTGGGTTTAAATTAAACAAATTAAGTTTTTCAATTATAATTCACAAAATTAAACAAAAAATATTTGTTTTTTAGTTGTCTGCTGTAGAATAGAAACAAATAACGATAGAATGTCAACAAACACAAAAAAAAAATTAAATCTTTATGCCTTACAAAATATTTGTCACTATACCCTACAAGGTACGGTTGGAAATATGATGGTGCCACTGTTGGTGCCAAGAACTGTTACCAAAGATATTGTTAATACGTGTGTATATTTATCTGACTTGGTTTTCTACAAATCTTTGATATGACACTGCTAATAACCCTTATTAATTGAATAGGTTATTTCATTCCACTCCACTTTTTTAGTCAAAATTATCTCACGAACAAATTACGCGACCTCTGAGATTTGAATACTTCGTCACTTTACCCTACATTATTCGTTATTTTCTTATTCTTATTTTCGTTAGTTTTCCACCTGGATTAGATTTATTTATTTATTTCTTTGTTCAATTAATCGCCTTTTAAATAGTACATGTGTTATTTTGTTAGAATGCGGTCACACTTAACGGCTAAGCTATTTCCATATGCCAGAGAGCGAGACAGCAAGATATGGAGACCATGACGTCACAATGGACAGAACGGGATAGGAATAACAAGGAAGAACGCTATAGTCGAGTACCTCGACTATCAGATACCCGTTACTCAGCTAAAGGGACCAAAGGGCAGTGGAGATATGCAAGAAGCAAAGCGAGATTGAAATGCGCCACCTAACGGCGGTAGACAGACTTAAGCGTTATGGGCGTTAGAGTGGGCGTGGCAACATTTTTTTTGGATCAATCGATAGGTATTGACGAGCCCAATACATTTCTTGTATCTAGCATTAAAATTGTGGGCG